>NC_140995.1:167296845-168744666 GCF_052327205.1 Somniosus microcephalus | reverse complement strand
CTCTCACACACTCCCAGTCTCTCTCTCTCTCTCTCACACTCCCAGTCTCTCTCCCTCACACTCCCAGTCTCTCTCTCACACTCCCAGTCTCTCTCTCTCTCTCACACTCCCAGTCTCTCTCTCTCTCTCACACTCCCAGTCTCTCTCTCTCTCTCACACACTCCCAGTCTCTCTCTCTCTCACACTCCCAGTCTCTCTCTCTCACACTCCCAATCTCTCTCTCTCTCTCTCACACTCCCAGTCTCTCTCTACCTCTCTCTCTCACACTCCCAGTCTCTCTCTCTCTATCTCTCTCTCACACTCCAGTCTCTCTCTCTCACACTCCCAGTCTCTCTCTCTCTCTCACACTCCCAGTCTCTCTCTCTCTATCTCTCTCTCACACTCCCAGTCTCTCTCTCTCACACTCCCAATCTCTCTCTCTCTCTCTCTCACACACTCCCAGTCTCTCTCTCTCCCCCAGTCTCTCTCTCTCCCCCAGTCTCTCTCTGCCCCCCCAGTCTCTCTCTACCCCCCAGTCTCTCTCTGCCCCCCAGTCTCTCTCTGCCCCCCAGTCTCTCTCTGCCCCCATCTCTTGCTCTTCTCCCCCAATCTCTCTCTCTTTCTCTTCTCCCCCCCCCAGTCTCTCTCTCTCTCTTCTCCCCCCAGTCTGTCAACCATGCGGCCCTCTAAACTGCCCTGGCAACACCGGGCCCCTCCAGCTAGTAATACTATATATTTATACAGGGAATGGGGAACACACGGCATATCGAGGAAAACAACTATCTTAACAATCCCCTTATCCTTATCCCACCCCCTATACCTAACTAGGTCAGAATTCATGCTCACCAATAAAAGGGTTTGTTAGACTCAAAACAGCAGTTGGGTTCGGGGTTCGCTCTTGGTGCTCTCTGGAGCCTGCCATCATCACGTGGGCTCCGGGTGCTGCAAGGGCGTTGTCCAGGTTTGAGTACCCCAAAGTTACATTCTCTGCTTGGGTACTTTACTTTGCAGGGATGATTCTTCGCCGACAGCTTGAGTTTGCATGAAGATACGCGCAGGTCGGCTGAGGCTGAAGGCCCGATAATTCAAAGCCTTCCTCAGTCGGCCTTCCCCGGGTGGTCTTCCTCCTCCTCCCCTCGTCGCGTCCCGCTTCGCCTGGCCTGAATTGCCCATGTTCACCCAACCCGGCGAGTCTAGATGGAGTTGGAGAGGGCACGGGCAAAGGCCAGGGGGTAAGCGCTGGATGGGGGAAAGGGCGGCAGCCACGAGGGCGAGGGGCCGAAGGACCGGGGAGCGGTGATACCGACAGCAGTCGAGCAGCAGTCTTCTTCTTCTTCGTCCAACGACTACCCCCACTTGCTACCTGGGGGCCTTCAATTATACCTTCGTCGAAAAACCTTATCTGCCCGCCAAATCAGGTTAGTTCTTTGTTTTATTTTTGGCGGGCTAGTTAAAATAATGGTAGCAATCTATACTGACGGGTTTTTAGATGGCCGGTAATTGCTTCTACCAGCCCGATAATGGACTCGTATTGCCCTGAAAGTCCTTGATGGGCTTGTCCAGCCTCGATGGATGTGTTTAATCTGTTTCCGATTATGTATGCAGACTGTTTGATGGCTTTAACTGTAGGCCTCATTGAATTCAGATCTGCCTCTGATTCGGCCTAATACATAATTCACAGTTTGTCTGGGTCCCAACTCACAAAGTGCTGTTCACAGGAAACCTGCAGCCTTCGTTTTGATTTACCTCAAACAGCCTGGGTTGCAGAATCCATTTAGGAGACCCGCAGGCTTTCTGCCATGAGGCACGGACGCCATTTTGGGCACCCTTTTTAATTTCAAAGAAATGTCCACACAGGGCCCCTTTTATCAATAATAACCTTCGGGGAAATGCACAAACTTTGCAAACCTTACACTCCCCCCTGTGATACTAAAACTTGCTTGAAGTATCATATTTTCCCAAAGTGAACAAAATTTTTCTGACCCTCCATAGTCAACCTTCCCCTATAATTATCTATCTAATATACCCACGACACATGCACTTCCCATTCCGCGAAAATGTAGTGTACATCAGCATACAAAGAGTAAAATTACAGGCTTTACACACACATATCCAAGCATGGAGAGGGTCCTACACCCCTGCACCACTTGGTACACATATCTTTATTAGACCGCGTCACAAAAGAAAACAACAAGAAAAACCTTTAATTGAAAATAACAAACAAAAAGAAACCACTATTCTTTAGTCGAAATACAGGGAAAAACTTAAACCGGCGCATCTTCCTCCACCTTTACATAATGTTCTTTCCAAAAGCTCTGGTTTTGGAATTCTGACCACTGACGTTTTCCCTTACACTGGATGCAAACTAAATACAGCACTATTCCTAACTGGCAAACCACGAGAATGTGGGAGGCCAGCCTGATCCACGAAGGGGCCTCTATATTATTGAAGAGGTTCCGCCAGGGTGGAGTCACAATATCCAATATCTTAGTCCATATCTCTACTGTTTTCTGCTTGAGAGTGCAAAAATGTTTCTGTGAAACTATAACGGCTTTTAGAATTTGGGTCAAATGTTCAGGGAGGGGGGGGAATTTCGTAGCCAAAGTGCGCTACGTACTTCTGCAAGTTCGTAAAATTCTCCTTCACAGTGAGGTGAACAGTGGAGGGTTCATGGATGGGGAGAATTCACTCCTGGCCACTCGAACTTCTGCCTTGGGTTTAAAACAGAAACTGCTGTCACTAACCGGGCACCAGCTGTGATGTCCGTGCTGGTAGTGGGATGCGCCGGTGGTGACACAGTATGTCCCCACCTCCTCTATATGCTACCTGCGGGGGAACATGGCCTTGTGCCATTGCCTCCATGGTGCAATTTATAGGCTTCACGTCAGCAGCTCTGAACCCACACTGCGGTCTTGAGAAGGCATTCAAGTGCTGGGGACACAGGATTATGTGTGCTCCCCGGCTCCGGCACCCTGAGAAGTCAGTACCTGTCATAGCGTGCTGCCACTTAATGACGTAAGGCAGGACCACTGTGAACTGAATGTGTGCACCCCCCTGAATGACTCCAATGTTCTCTATCCTGTATACTGGGGCGGGTCGGGCTGTCCTACCCATGACCGGCATCCTAACTACTATTCCCATGATTGTGTGGTTGGACTGCCCACAATCCACGGGGACTGGATAGGCTTCGGAGGCTAGCCGGAGTTGGCACGGGCTCAATGTGTTCTTAAAAGGGTGGAGGGCTGCGAGGTGCTTGTTGCTACTCCAGGAGGGGACCAAACCTTGTTTTAAATCCTCTAGGTTACTGCGGCCCTCGCCCAGTAACCACGCCCCGTATAACACACACACCACATTCTGCACAGCTTGGTCAGAAGCATTTCTGTCCTCCCTTATGAGAGCATTTACCGTCTTTGCATGCTTTTCCAACTCGGCTATGATCTCTTTTAAATGGACCGTCATGGCCTGGTTCTCATCCAGTAATATCCTTTTTAACTGTGTTTTTAAACCGTTTATCTGGGTCTGCAGCTCTATGTCATCCAAGCTGTTGATGACAGAGGACCCAGTATTAAATGCAGTAAAAACATAATTCCATACTGCCCTTCTTTGTCTCCCTGGGTTACCCAAAAATTCCCGGCGTGTGATGTAGAGTTCGGTCTTGTCCACGTGGGCAAAATCGAACTTGTAAAATTTCTTGAACATGTCCTTTAATAGGGCCTGGTATAACTGTCCTGTTTCTTTGGGGCAGCACTCCAGTAAATGTATCTCGGTGAGATTTAAAATCACGGAGACTACCGCGTAGTGTACCCCCTGGCATAGCATCTGATCGGTGGGGACTAGTGCCAATCCATTCCCTGGTCCCTTGGTGGTGGGGGGGCAATCTTCCCCGGATAACCTCGCCGCCTGCGCCGTGGGCGGGGCACAAGTTCAGTGGCGTTGACTGGGACCTGGGTGCATGGGACCGCACACACCTTCAGGCTGGCATTCCACCTTATCCCCTCCCCGGCGTCGTGCCACTTCCAGTGGAACATATTGGATATGCCTGTGGGGCAGACCTTCTCTGACCCCCACATACAGATGTAAATCCCTTGGTCCGGTTCCCACCACTTGTCCCAGCACACACTCAGTCCTCCATGAATCCCGGTAATTGTCCGATGGGTGTTATTCCCCAGGCACTCCGATTCGACTTCGGGGTTCCTCATGTCCTTGCTCAACTTACGGAGCCACCACCATCGGTCCAGTGGAATGTGTCCTTTGCATGTTAAACATATTCGCTTTCCAACGGTGACGCTGACCCTCGTGGAAACGACCCGCACTCGGGGGCACAGGAGGGAGGTTTCGCCGTACGTGAATCCGGTTTGGCTGGAGTACTGAGATGAATTGGACCCCAACCATCCTGGCCACCTTCCCTCGTGGAAGTAGACAGCGGTCTCCTCCACATTCCGTTCGCCACTCCCATCGATTGCCAGGGGCGCCTTGTCTCCCGAACACCCATAGATGTGGGAGTCTTGGACGTCTCCCCTCCTCTCCTCGCTCATCCCGATCAGGGCGAATAGGACCACGATCCAGTCCATCCCAAACATCTTTCGCAAAAAGATGTAAAAACATGCAGCCAGGTCCCAAAGAGATTCTCTGGCTTGGTGAGGCATGGATGGGTCCCGCGACCACGACCCAAATATATACATTCTCAGCAGATTTTTTATTCAAACTACCCATCACCTTATTTAACCTAAGCTAAACACCCAAACTTAAGCTAAATAATTACACTGTAGGAATGGTCAAATTCCTATTTAGAGATTGAGTTCGACGCGGGCAATCAATCAAAAAGGTTTTTAATGTCAAACTAACGAGTTTAAACAGATTGATGCAAGAGAACTATGAATACGGGTCTTAACAGGTCGGAGGCTCCACGAGGACTGACTGGGCGGTCCCGTGGATGGCGTCATGATGTCACCACATTTTTCCCGCGTTTGGGTGATCACGTGATTAGTGGCATGATGTCATCGTGTTTGCCCGTGCTCTTAAAGGGACCGCGCAATGTACATGCAAACAGTATATACAATGGTACAGATTTAGTCTGTAGCTAACACATCGTTAAAGGGAATTATGTACAGTTGTTCAGAGTCCCTCAGTGGCTCTGTCACATGCGTCCCCCCAGAATTGTCTTTAACGGAAAATGTCAAACGGTGAAGGGGTCTGACAAGCCGGTCAGAATGACTCCTGTATTCCCGAAGCGGAAGCTGTTGGACGGTGGGTGGTCTGGCGGGTGGTTGCACTTGTTCTGGCATGACGACGGTGGGCGGCCGACCTCGTCTCATCGGCTGTGCGGTCTCGACGGGATGGTCAAGGTCCAGGTGTGCTGGCTTCAAACGGTCGACCGAAATGTGGTCCGGTTTACCACCGACATCCACCTTGAAGGTTTTGTCTCCTGCCTCTAACACGCGGAAAGGACCAGTATATGGGGCCTTGAGTGGATCCCGGTGAGCATCGTGGCGGATGAACACGTAGTCGGCTTGCTTCAGCTCCGCTGGAACGTGAGAGCCCTGAAACCCGTGATGCGATGTGGGAACCGGCGCGAAACATCTGGCTGCTTCCTGGTAACTGATAAGCTGGCGTGAGGCGGACCATGGCTCCGTTGGTGTTGGCAGGAAATCCCCTGGCACTCGCAGCAGCTGACCATAAACGAGCTCTGCCGCGGAAGAGTGAAGATCTTCCTTGGGGGCCGTGCGAAGGCCCAACATGACCCACGGCAGCTTGTCTGCCCATCCAGCGTCTTGGAGGCTGGCCCTCAGTGCGGCCTTAAGCGATCGGTGAAAACGTTCGCACAGACCGTTCGCTTGTGGGTGGTAGGCTGTGGTGCGGTGTAACTTGACACTGAGTCGTTGAGCCACCGCAGTCCAGAGTTCGGAGGAAAACTGTGGTCCCCGGTCCGAAGAGATTTCAGCAGGCACTCCAAAATGGGCGACCCATGAAGAGATGAATGCCCTGGCCACGTCCGCCAAAGTAGTAGATGACAGGGGAACCGCCTCCGGCCATCTGGTGGTGCGATCTACTATGGTCAGGATGTGTGTAAAACCATGGGAAGGTGGAAGTGGTCCTACCAGGTCCACATTAACGTGCTCAAACCGTCGCTCAGGAACGGCAAAGGTGGCCAATGGAGCCTTGATTTGGCGCTGTACCTTGGCCTTTTGGCAGACCACGCAGGTGTTGGCCCAGTCGCGGACATCTTTATGCATGCCCCACCAAATGAACTTAGATGACATTAGCTTTTGAGAAGCCTTCATTCATGGGTGTGACAACCCATGTATGGCGTCAAACACCTTGCAGCGCCAGGCGACCGGCACAATAGGGCGAGGGTCCCGAATGGAGACGTCACACAGCAACGTGGTACCAGCCGAATGGAACCTGACGTCGGCCAACTGGAGGCTAGTGGTGTTGGTGCGGTAAACCTGCACTTCAGGGTCTGAGACTTGGTCTGCTGCCATGAGGGCGTAGTCGATGCCCAGCTGGACCGCATGCACGGTCGCGTGGGAGAGGCAATCTGCCACCAGGTTGTCTTTGCCGGCCACGTGCTGAATATCTGTGGTAAATTCGGAGATGTATGTCAGCTGACGTTGTTGTCGAGATGACCACGGTTTGGCGGTCTTGGCCATGGCAAAAGTCAGTGGCTTATGGTCGACGAAAGCGGTGAATGGACGTCCTTCCAACAAGAACCGGAAATGGCGGATGGCCAGAAAAAGGGCTAGTAGCTCCCTGTCAAAAGTACTGTACGCCCACTCGTTACACCGCAGTTGACGGTTGAAGAATGCCAACGGCTGCCACGTCCCGTTCACCCACTGCTCCTGAACGGCACCGATTGCGTAATCTGACGCGTTGGTGGTGAGGGCGATGGTGGCTCCTGGTAGCGGGTGCGCCAGCATGTTCGCATTGGCTAAGGCGCTCTTGGTGTCGGTGAATGCCCGGTCCATGTCAACCGTCCAGCCCACCGGATCCTTGCCAGACTTGCACTTGAGGGCCTCGTACAGGGGCTGCATGAGCAGTGCTGCCTTAGGCACGAAACGGTGGTAAAAGTTTACTATCCCGAGGAACTCCTGCAGGGCCTTTATGTTCTGCGGGCGTGGAAAGGATGTCACCGCCTCTACCTTCGCTTGCAAAGGAACCGCTCCCTCTGAGGTAATGCGATGTCCCAGGAAATCAATTTGGTGCAGACCAAACTGACACTTGGCTGGGTTCATAATCAGGCCGTGTTGGCTGAGGCGTCAAAAAAAGGGTGCGGAGGTGAGAGATGTGTTCCTCCTTATTAGGACTGGCAATGAGGATATCGTCTAAGTAGACGAAAAGGAACTTGAGGTCCCGCAGCACGGAGTCCATGAGGCGCTGGAAAGCATGGGCGGCGTTCTTCAACCCAAACGGCATCCTTAAAAATTCGAAGAGGCCGAAAGGGGTGATGACTGCGGTCTTCTGGACATCTTGCGGGTGCACGGGGACCTGATGGTAGCCTCGGACAAGGTCAACCTTGGAAAAAACGGTGTTTCCTGCCAAATGGGCAGAGAAATCCTGGATGTGGGGGGTCGGGTATCGATCAGGAGTGGTGGCGTCGTTTAGGTGCCAATAGTCGCTGCAGGGCTGCCATCCGCCGCCAGGTGTCGGTACGATGTGGAGAGGCGAAGACCAGGGACTATTCGACCTGCAAATAATCCCTAAGCGTTCCATTGTTGCGAACTCCGCCTTCGCGACCGCAAGCTTGCCAGGTTCGAGGCGCTGGGCCCGTGCGTGGACCGGGGGGCCGGTGGTGGTGATGTGGTGTTCCACACCATGCTTCGTGGCCGTGGATGAGAACGTGGGCCTGGTCAGGTCTGGAAATTCAACTAGCAGGCGAGCGAACTCATTCGGAGTCGGGAAAGCGCAGGAGACGGTGCGCGACATGGTGTTACTAAGGTGGCAAGGGATAGAGTGAAACGTGGCCGTGTTGATCAGCCGTCAGTTCCTTACATCGACCAGGAGGCCGTTGGCGCACAGGAAATGGCTTGCGAAACCTTGGCTGTAACGAATTCCCAGAAAAACCGCTGGCCGCCGAAGCACACCTGGACCCGCCGTCTGCCGAAGGTCCGAATAGCTCTGCCATTAGCCGCTTCGAGGGGGAGGCTGTGCCTCCCAGCCTGTACATCAAGAGCTGACGTGGGTAGAATGCTGCACTACGCTCCGGTGTCGCACAGGAACCGACGACCGGAGAGGGTATCTGTGAAGAAGAGCAGCTTGCCTGCATTGACGATTGCCATTGCGGCCGCAGGGCACCCGTTAGACCCGTTCTTCATTGGACGGAGTTGTTGTTTTTTTTCTTTTTGAGAGAAGCTGCAGGGAGGGCGGCAACATCTCGCTTTTGCGCCAAACCGCGCGTGGTAGAAGCACAGCCCTGCAGGATGAGGAGCTGGGGCGGCGTCTGTGGGGGATGGGCGCCTCGTGGCAGCGCAGTAATGTTGCGTAACTGTGAATATTTTGTCTGCCTCGGCAGCGAGTGCTGCGCAGTCTTCGACCTCGGATCTCGCCAAGGCTGCTTGCACTTGCTCTGGTAATTGGCTGAGGAATAACTCTCTGAAGAGAAAGCATTCCAGTTCGGGGCCGAGAAGTGTGAGCATTTGGCTCATCAGCTTGGAAGGTTTGGAGTCCCCGATCCCGGGCATAGCGAGCAGCCGACGGGCGCGCTCTGATTTCGTGAGCCCGAAAACCTGTAGCAACCGTGCCTTGAGGGTCTCATACTTGCTGTCAGTTGGGGGCTTCCCGAGAAGACTGACGATCCGCGAGGCGGTAGAGCCGTCGAGTGCGGAGACCACGTATAAGTATCGGGTCTGATCCTCAATGATGCCTCTCAGGGCGAACTGGGCTTCAACTTGGATGAACCATGAGGTCACTTGTTGCTCCCAGAACTGCGGCAGCTTCAACGAAACGGCATTTGCCTCCATGCTGTGTTCCTTTTGCGAAATCCGTTCACAAAAGTCGGGGTCACCAATGTAGGAATGGTCAAATTCCTATCTAGAGATTGAGTTCGACGCAGGCAATCAATCAAAAAGGTTTTTAATGTCAAACTAACTAGTGTAAACAGATTGATGCAAGAGAACTATGAATACAGGTCTTAACAGGTCGGAGGCTCCACGAGGACTGACTGGGCGGTCCCGTGGATGGCGCCATGACGTCATCACGTTTTTCCCGCGTTTGGGTGATCACATGATTAGCGGTATGATGTCATCGCGTTTGCCCGCGCTCTTAAAGGGACCGCGCACTGTACATGCAAACAGTATATGCAATGGTACAGATTTAGTCTGTAGCTAACACATCGTTAAAGGGAATTATGTACAGTTGTTCAGAGTCCCTCAGTGGCTCTGCCACAACACCAACTTAAACTTAAACTATACTATATACATCCACCGCCCATCTCCGGGCAGCCAGGCTAATCCCTGGTCAGACTGCGGCTCGCTGCCCCCGGCGTGACCGCACCGTCCATCACGGTTGGTCCCTCGCAGCCTGAGGCTGCTGGCTGAGGACCTCTGTCCTGGGACCTCTCCCTGGCTCGAGGGGCGGCCCTTGGGAACTGGAGGGCTGGTGACCATGGCTTTCTCGGCTGGGGCGTCCGCGGGGACTTTCTGGGTGCTTTGGCGGGTGGGGCTTTCTTGGCCGCTGGGCCTTTTACCCGAACCGCTGCTCCCCCAGGCTTGACCCCTCCCGAACCTGGGCTGGGGGTAGGTAACTTTTCACAGCCTGCTGCTGCGAGCTGAGAGTCTCCGCCCCCAGGTCCCATTGCTGGGTCCGGGGCGGGGTTTTCGACCTCAGGTTCCTCCCTCTCTACACCTGGGTTAGGGGCGGGGTTTTCACCATCAAGTCCCTCCCTCTCGTCTGGATCCCAGAAAAGTGGGTGCGTGTTCCAATCGACTGGCTAGATGGCCCCTCCCTTCAAGCAAGCCACAGCGCCTGCCTGTGTGGTCTGTGAACTTGCTCCTGCTGCAGGCTGAGGGTCTTTATCCTCAGACCTTACCAACTGGCTGTTTTCCCCTTTCAGGCTGAAACAGTTTGCACTGGTTGATGTAAGCAGCGGCCTGTTTTAAAACCTGTGTGGAGGGCTCGCCCGCTGCCCTGAGCAGACCTTCTAGGGGTTGTCTTTTCTCTTTTCTCACCGGGGCGGTTTTGCAGGCGGGGTCTTGGATCCGGACCCGCTTTGGGTCCGGGGCCAAAACTACCCCCCGTGTGCCTCCCTTGTCCTGGACTGCGGCTTCTGGGCCTGCCCGATAGGGGTCCCGGGATTCTCCTTCCCCAGCCCTATCTATGGCCCTTTCTCCAGCGCGCACGGTCAGACCGAGGAATTTCACCTCCTGCTGGCCGATCTGCGCCTTCTTGGGATTCACTTTGAAACCCTTCTGTCCTAACAGCTCCAGCAGTTCGGCCAATAGTGGGCCATGCTCCTCTTTCGAATTGGTGAACAGGAGCAGGTCATCCACATATTGTACCAACTGTCCGGGCTGGCTAAAATCCTTCAAACTGTCTGCCATGCACTGATGGAAGATGCTGGGGCTATTATGGAAGCCCTGAGGCAAGCAGTTCCATGTGTACTGTTGCCCTTTAAACGTGAAGGCAAACTTGTACTGATCCTCCCTCCTTACAGGGATGGACCAGAACCCATTGGAAATATCCAGCACCGTGAAAGTGGTCGCGGATGCTGGAATACTCCCGATCAGGTCGGCAACTGCTGCTACTGTGGGTGCACAGCTGGGATGTTACTATTGAGCACCCGATAGTCCACCGTGGCCCTCCAGGAATTGTCCGGTTTTCTGACCAGCCACAACGGAGAGTTTACATCGGTGGCTATCGGCCTCAGAACCCCCTGCCATACTAACGAGGACATGGCTGTGGTCGGGCCATGGGGTCCCCATCTACTCTGACCTCGAACCCTGTGACCCTCCCGCAGTCATGTTTGTGAGTGGCAAATGTGGCCAGGTGGGCCTGCACAAATGCCTGGAACTCTGGTGGGGTGTTGCTGACCATGAGCCCGAGGTTGTAATCCTCTTTGGGCTTCATGGTGCAGAGGGTCCCCTTCCCTTCCTTACCCGGGATAACTACGATCTCACCGTTCTTTACCTTTCCTGCCCCCCCCAGAGGCAGTGATTCCTTAAATCCACCAGGATCCCGTGACCTACGATAAAGTCGGCACCCAGGACCCCTCTTCCACCCTCCACTTCCCAATTCATCAGGACGCACGTCCACGTGGAGCGGAGCGGTCCTATCTGAATGGCAAGCGGGATGGAAACCGAGCCAGCCTGTTCCTTGCCCGTGAATCCTGATAGACTGTATGGGACCCCCCTAGAGAGAGGTGAGGTAGTGGGGTTAGCTGAGTAGATCACAGTGCGTGATGCCCCCGCGTCCAACAGATAGGTCCCCGCTACCTTTTCCACCTCCATCTCCATCATGGGTCTCCTCCACTCATCATATCGGAGCGAGCACAGATACACAGGCTGTGCCGGCTCTAGTCACTGTTGTGGGTGGGATGGGGCTGACGGGGTGATAGCACCGGTGGCGGCTGCTACTCTCCCCTGGCCAGTCAGTAAGGACCTCATGGCGTCCAAAAGCGACTCAACCTCTGCGGAAGGGGCCCCTACCCCCGCCTTTTGGGCCGGGGCTGTGGGATGCTTTCCCTTGTTATCCTTCCAAGGGTTCTTATACTCCTTCCGGAAGTGACCATCCTTCTCACACCCGTAACAATTGGTCTTATTGCTGGGGAAATTACTCCCTTCCTGGTGCCACTCTTTCCTACCCGGTCCGGGTTTTACCTCATGCAGCTTACCCTTGGGTGGGTGTGCATCGGCTCCCCTACCGTTTTTATAGGCCAGGGTGAGCTGTCTAATTACCATGATCTCTGTGGTCTGGGGCTCTTTGGGGTCCAACCAGGCTTCTGCCTTGCCCCGGATCTGTGGCAAGCTGTTCGCCACTAGACAACGGAGCCAATGTGTCAGAGAATCCCTGTTCAGGAATCCCAGGTCCCGCGTCCCCAGGCAGGCTTTCCGGTATACCGGCCACAACCGGTCCACAAAAGCCTGCGGGGTCTCCCCCGAGAGCTGTACCGTCTTCTCCACGTGGGAGAAAGGACTTCCCTCATCCATCCCCATGGCCTCTAGAACCGCGTCTCTAAGCTCCTCGTACCCGTTCCGTCCCCTCTTACACTCTTCAGAGAGGGATTGGAGGAGATTACTCTCCAGGGAGAATAGCAGCATCTTGGCCTTTTCAGCATCATCGCAGTCGTTGACGCTGGTGGCCTGCTCTATTTCCCTGAAGTGGATCGAGGGGTCTCCCTTGGCGGAAAGCTTTGTGATATGGTTGACCATAACCCTAAGCTGTTGGGTGTTAAAGGGTAATACGAACTGGTTTTGGAGGGGTCCCTCATCTTCGCCATCGGCGGGTGGGCCGAACCTCCGATGCCGTGCTAGGCACATCGGCTCCGGTTCTGGCTTTTCGGGCGGGGGTTGCTCTACCTCCGCCTCCACCTCTGGCTCCACTCTGGGCTCCATCCCCCTTGCTGCTAAACCTCACTGAAACTTGGCGCTATGGGTGGTGGTCGTGAGGTCTCCTCTCTCTTTCAATCGGTTCATCCCTAGACACTACCGGTGGCACTGGAACTGTTCTCCCCTCATTCCCCATAAAATCTGCCTGACCTGCCTTTGGGCTTATGAGGCATACCATGCCTTTTGCCTTCCGGAGGGTCCGGCTCAGATTTTCCATTTTCTCTTGGCAGGGGCCGTGGTCTGCCTCCTCAAACCCCCGTTCATTCGTATACTCGTAAGCGGCTTTTACCTCCTGTACTTTCTCTTCCTGTTCCCTAACCTGCCTTGCCATGCGGGCAGTTTTCTCCCGCAACCTTGACTCATTTCCCTTGGCCTCGGTGACATGGCATCGTAGGTATTCCAACTGGTCCTTGTGTTCCCTTACTAGATGTACTCTTTCTTGGTTCAAAGTCTGCAGAGCTACTAACAACTTTTCCCCCGCGAGAGCCTTATCCTGGATCTCCAGGGCTGACTCCCTTAACTCGATTGCCTGTGCGGCAGCGAGCCCGCCCAAAAGCTGGATCTGCTTTTTAAAGCACATCAGCCAAACTGCTTTCTCTAAGGACTTCTTGTATTCCTTTCCCTCTGTCCATTTGGCTGCTGCATCTACCGGACGCCCAGCCTTCAACAGAGTGATGATCCACTTCATAGTGATATTCACCTTGCTAAACACATAATCGGAAATCCTTTCCTCCATCACGGTTCGGTCATCCGAACCACCGTCTACCATATCGCAACCTTGTTGCCGGTGTCCTGCTGCGGTCGCCATTTCTGTAGGGGTTTTTGCACAGGCATGTTCGGGTCAGTCACCTTTGCCTCTGACTACCTTCCTTGAGCGGTTCGAATCACTCGCCCCCTGGGTTCTAGACACCGGACTTAGATACAGGCAGAGATACAGAGAAGACTCGAGTAGACAGGTGGTTGGATGCAAACAAAACCAAGATTTTATTGAAGAGGAAAACTTGATACAATCTTATGGAAAATCATTGATGTACACTTCTACAGGCAAAAATTACAAGAGAGTCATAATAATACTATACTTATACAGGGAATGGGGAACACACGGCACATCGAGGAAAAACAACTATCTTAACAATCCCCTTATCCTTATCCCACCCCCTATACCTAACTAGGTTAATCTATGAGGGGTCAGATCATGCTCACCAATAAAAGGGTTTGCTAGACTCAAAACAGCAGTTGGGTTCGGGGTTTCCTCTTGGTGCTCTCTGGAGCCTGCTGTCGTTACGTGGGCTCCGGGTGCTGCAAGGGCGTTGTCCAAGTTCGAGTACCCCAAAGTTACAGTCTCTGCTTGGGTACTTTGCGGTGCAGGGATGATTCTTCGCCGACAGCTTGAGTTTGCATGACGATGCTCGCAGGTTGGCTGAGTTTAAAGGCCCGATAATTCGAAGCCTACCCTCAGTTGGCCTTCCCCGGGTGGTCTTCCTCCTCCTCTCCTCGTCGCGTCCTGCTTCGCCTGGTCTGAATTGCCCATGTTCGCCCGACCCGGTGTCGGGGCGAGTCTAGATGGAGTTGGAGAGGGCACGGGCAAAGGCCAGGGGGTAAGCACGGGATGGGGGAAAGGGCGGCATCCACGAGGGCGAGGGCGAGGGCCCGAAGGACCGGGGAGCGGTGATACCGACAGCAGTCGAGCAGCAGTCTTCTTCTTCTTCGTCCAACGACTACCCCCACTTGCTACCTGGGGGCCTTCAATTATACCTTCGTCGAAAAGCCTTATCTGCCCGCCAAATCAGGTTAGTTCTTTGTTTTATTTTTGGTGGGCTAGTTAAAATAATGGTAGCAATCCATACTAACAGGTTTTTAGATGGCCGGTAATTGCTTCTACCGGCCCGATAATGGACTCGTATTGTCCTGAAAGTCCTTGATGGGCTTGTCCAGCCTCGATGGATGTGTTTAATCTGTTTCCGATTATGTATGCAGACTGTTTGATGGCTTTAACTGTAGGCCTCATTGAATTCAGATCTGCCTCTGATTCGGCCTAATACATAATTCACAGTTTGTCTGGGTCGCAAATCACAAAGTGCTGTTCACAGGAAACCTGCAGCCTTAGTTTTGATTTACCTCAAACAGCCTGGGTTGCAGAATCCATTTTGGAGACCCGCAAGCTTTCTGCCACGAGGCACGGACGCCATTTTGGGCACCCTTTTTAATTTCAAAGAAATGTCCACACAGGGTCCCTTTTTTCGATAATAACCTTCGGGGAAATGCACAAATTTTGCGAATCTTACAGACCTTATCGAAAGCCTTCTGAAAGTCTAAGTACACCACATCCACTGGTTCTCCCTTATCTATTCTACCAGTTACATCCTCAAAAAATTCCAGTAGATTAGTCAAGCACAATTTACCTTTTGTAAATTCACGTTGACTTTGTCTGATCCTGTCACTGTTTTCCAAGTGCTCTGCTATTGCATCTTTTATAATGGACTCTAACATTTTCCCCACCACCGATGTCAGGCTTACCAGTCTATAATTCCCCGTTTTCTCTCTACCACCTTTTTTAAATAGTGGGGTTACATTAGCTACCCTCCAATCCATGGGAACTGTGCCAGAGTCTATCGAATTTTGGAAGATGACCAGCAATGCATCTACTATTTCTAGGGCCACTTCCTTAAGTACCCTAGGATGTAGATTATCAGGCCCTGGGGATTTATCAGCCTTCAATCCCATCAATTTCCCACTGTGGCTCAACTCCTGACTCTCCAAAGCCTCTCCACCAACTACAAGGCACAAGTCAGGAGTGTGTGGAATGCTCTGCACTTGCCTGGATGGGTGCAGCTCCTTAACACTCAAGAAGCTGAACACCATCCAGGACAAAGCAGTCCACTTGATTGTCTGCCCATCCTTCACCTTAAACATTAATTTCCTCCAGCACCGGTGCACCATGGCTGCAGTGTGTATTATCTACAGGATGCACTGCAGCATATCGCCAAGGCTTCTTCAACAGCACCTCAGAAACCCACAGCTTCATTACCTAGAAGGACAATGGCATCAGGTTTGTGGGAACACCATTTCCTCCAATTCCCCTCCAAGTCACACACCATCCCGATTTGGATATATATCGCTGTTCATTCATCGTCACTGGGTCAAAATATCAAAATCCTGCAACTCCCTCCCTAACAGTACTGCGGGAGTACCTTCACCACACAGACTGCAACAGTTCAAGAAGAAGGCTCACCACCACTTTCTTAAGGGCAACTAGGGATGGGCAATAAATATCGGCCTTGCTAGTGACACCTATATCCCGAGAATTAATTAAAAGGTTGGCCCAATGGTCACAAGTATTGATATTCCAAGTTTTTGATCTTCAACTACTCTACTATTTCCACCTAACAGTAGATCATTTCCTTTCGCCATCTATTGATTTTTTTGTGTTGAGCACTTTCAGAAAGTGATCAGAATGTAAATTTAAACAAAAATTACTTAAGATTTATTTCAGAGAACAAAAAATTAGAAGAGGTCTCTTATTATATCCATCTTTTGATTTTTGGTTATTCAAACACGTTTTGCTACTTTGGGAAGGTAGATGGAAATCCACAAAAAAATCACCACCTAGATAGCAAATTCAGCTTAGTTTTGGACTAATATTTCATACTGAATACAGCAAAGAATTTCAGTCAATACTCTACAGATCTTGCTTGACTGACATGACACATTGATGTCCATGAGTATTAATATTTGCAAACATACACATGCCAGAGGTGTGTACTATAGACTCAATTCTTTATTATGCTATTCTTACTAGGACTGTAAAGTAGTTAATTGCCTCACTTATGTGGTTGCTTTTGTGTACAATGTTTTTGATCCTATTGCTTTTTTAAAATCTTTATAGTTTTCTAATAGCTTGGGTTTATTATTGTTACTGATAGCCAGTATATGTACTAAAGGAGAAGCAATGTGTAGGGAAGTGCTTTCTGCTCAAAGTCCTTTCTTTAGATTTTCCTGCCATCTGTAAGAGCACTTTAATGGAGGTGAGAACTTTGGAAAGAAGAGCCGCTTAAACCTAGAAACTTTTCCACTGACAACTGGATTTTATGTTTTAGAATTTAAAATATTTCATAGATTAAATCATTCAACAAAAAGTGAAGAACTAAGCAAAATTGTTAAATGTTTGATCATTTTCTCCCTGTGATCTGACATAGTAATGAAAAGTTTTTAGAGTAAACATTTGGAAATGGAGACTAGTCAATGTAAATAAAGTACAACATGCGAGGCCATATCTGTGGATAAAACACCACAACTGAGAATCTCCTCTGGATCACTTTTGTTCTTCTTGTTTGGTTTGGAGTTAGGCCACTGATATCAGTCCACTGACCCCATGGTAGCTGAAAGTGGCAAAAGAGCTATGGATTGGAAGCCAACAATGGAGCGCAAGCCACAGGTAACTGTCTTACAAGAGATATATTTTGTTCTGGATGTTCAGGAAAGTGGAGATGAGGTAGAAGATCAGCCATGATCTTATTGAATGGTGGAGCAGGCTCGAAGGGCCAAATGGCCTACTCTTGCTCCTATTTCTCATATTCTTATGTTCTTAAGGCTAGAAATTCATTACAGCCCACGAATTGGCGGTATCTCTAGAAAAGTTTGAGAATTAGCGGCAGGCGCTAATGCTTTAGACTGCATGCAAAATTAAGTCTCACTGCTTAAAGAAATGATTGGGGCGCTAATTCATGTCCCGTGGGGTCGCAAAATACGGCCCAAAGTTTTGGATGATATAGGTTTTGGCAGAAAACTTTTCAAACAATGAAGCTGTGTACATGTTCCCTAGTGGTTGAAACTTGACGATTTTCGAAAATTAGATGAAGTTACAATTGTTTTGTATGTACCTTTAAGAGAGAACTGCTTTTATACTGTAGTACCGGCAGTGACCACACCTGTATATAAAGCCGTAGCAGGCTTCTGTACTTTCAGTTCCAGCATACCCTCTGTTCAGTAAACACCTATTATTACCGTTCTCCTGCAGTCCGTGTGTTATTGATACGCGGACACTACAGTGGCGACGAGCAGGTTCGAACTCACCTGCAGTACTGCATCACCTCACGGGGATCCATCCCTGAAAAGAAGCTTCTTGGAGGTCGAAGCCAGAGCAACGGGCGTTGACCGTGGGCAACCGCCCAGTGATCCATCGGATTTCAGTGAATAACAGGGGAAGCTGTGGAGAGCTGGGCTTGGCTCCCCAGTCAAGGTGTTCCAGCAAATCGTGCTGATAGCAGGTAGTGCGCTGACCCCTCCGGACTGCGGCGGGCTTGAGCTCGATCGAGCGGCTCTGCAAGGGGGCCGTGCAGCGTTGTCGGGAAGGAAAAGAGAGAGAGAGGGTGGAGCACACAGGGCGCGGTCGGTGCTCAAGAGCCGGGCAGCGTTAGAGAAAATAAAAAGAGGGGAAGGAAAAGAGACGCGCAGTGGACAGCGTCGAAGAAGAATAAAATGAAGGAATTTAACTAACAAAAGAGAGACGCGCCGAAGCCGCGGGGCGCCGCCATTACTATTTAGAATGCTAGGAGCAGCATTGGCAGCAAGGGGAAGAAGGAATAGCGCGGGAGGCGCCATTTTAATCCATTGGGGAAGAAGGAAAAGCGCGGGAGGCGCCATTTTAAATCACCCAAGATGCCAAAGAGTGGCAGTATCACTGCTTTCGACAACGAAATAGAAGACTGGACCACATATGTGGAAAGAATTGAAGTGTACTGCAAGGCAAATGAGGTGGCCGATGAAAAGAAGGCGTTGGTATTATTAAATTTGATGGGCGCGAGAACGTACGGCCTATTGCGGAATTTAATTACCCCAGCTAAACCAATAGAGAAAAGCTTTGAAGAGATTGTCACTATCTTACAGGAACATCTAAACCCTACACCGCTGCTGATAGCAGAAAGATTCAAGTTCCATAAAAGAAACCAGCACAAAGATGAGAGTAATGCTGACTATCTTACAGAACTACGCAAGTTATCAAAGCACTGCCAGTTCGGAGCAGGACTGGCAGATACCTTAAGGAATAAGTTTGTCTGCAGGCTTCAGAGTGAAGGAACCCAGAAACGACTACTTTTGGAAAAGGACCTTACGCTAGAAAAGGCTTTCAGCGTGGCAGTATCCTACGAAGCAGCAGCATGGGGAGCTGCAGAAATACAACAGAAACCGCAAGAATATAGCACCAACGAAATGGCATATGGAGCAGAAAAGTGCTATCGCTGCGGCAGAACAACCCATGACCAGAAGGACTGCTGGTTTAAGGACAAAGTATGCAGGCAATGTGGAAAAGTGGGACATATAGCACGAGTCTGCAGGTCAGGAAAGAAAACCAACACTAAAAGAACTAGTAAGGAAAAGTACAAGAAAGTAAAAAAAATGACAGACAGTAGTTCAGAAGATCAGGAGAGTGATAATGACTCCGGGAGCAGGAGACTAAGTTGTCTAAAGTTACACAACGTGATCGCAAAGGAGGATCACCGAACCATTTGGGTCATCCTCATGATAGCAGGGTCCCAAGTAAAGATGGAATTGGACACAGGATCAGCCCTAACAGTCATGAATCGACGAGACTATGAGCAGCTATTCTCACACATACCCTTGAAGGACACGTCCATTATATTGAAGACATATACAGGGCAAAAAGTCTACCCCAGAGGAAAAATAAGGGTGCCTGTTAAGTACAACGGCAAGGAAACACAGAAACTGTATCTATATATACTACAAAATGGAGGACCACCATTATTGGGACGTGAATGGATCCAAAAAATACAATTGGATTGGCATTCCATTCAGGCGCTAACTGTGGCTGACAAAAAGGATGACGACGTCACACCTGGACGACTGTCAAAAATTCTAACTGACGTGAAAGAGGTGTTCCAGCAAAAACTTGCGACTCTAAAAGGAGTAACGGCAATGATAAAAATTGAAGATAACGCAAACCCAAAATTTTTTAAGGCCAGACCGGTACCGTACGCGATCCACCCAGCCGTCGAAGCAGAACTGGAGAGTCTGGAGCGTTCGGGTGTGATGTCCAAGGTGGACTGGAGTGAGTGGGCCACACCCATTGCTCCTGTAATGAAGAAATCATTGAGCAGCACGCCTGGGGAGCCGAAGAATGTTCGCATCTGTGGGGACTTTAAGGTAACTGTGAACCCAGTCCTGCACACAGTACAATATCCACTTCCGCAGATAGAAGATATTTTTGCCTCACTATCTGGAGGGAAACGCTTTACGAAGATTGATCTGGCCCAAGCGTATCTACAAATGGAGGTAGAAGAAGCATCTAGAAAATACCTCACGATAAACACTCACAAAGGTCTTTACCAGTACAACCGACTGGTATTCGGGGTAGCATCAGCTCCGGCTATTTGGCAGAGGGCGATGGAACAAGTCCTGCAAGGGATCCCGGGGACCCAGTGTTATTTGGACGACATCCTGGTTACGGGCGAAAATGACAGTGAACACCTTGCCAACCTGGAGCAGGTGCTCACTAGATTACAAGAATATGGGCTATGAGCCAACCACCCCAAATGCGAGTTTTTCAGGAAATAAATCTCATATTGTGGCCACATGATTGATGAAGAGGGGTTACATAAGTCCCCAGATAAGATTGAGGCAGTAGTCAAGGCTCCAGCACCGGGAAATGTGTCACAACTGAGGTCGTTCCTCGGGTTGGTGAACTACTACCATAAGTTCTTGCCAAATTTATTTACCATTCTGCACCCACTGAACTGGTGTAGCATGGAAATGGAGTGATGAGTGTAAGCGTGCCTTTCAGAAATGTAAATGCCTAATCACTTCAAAAGAAGTATTGGCCCACTACAATCCAACACTACCGATTCGGTTGGCATGTGATGCGTCTCCCTACGGCATCGGAGCGGTGCTGTCACACAAATTCCTTGACGGTTCAGAGAGGCCAACAGCCTTTGCGTCGCGCTCGCTAACCTCAGCCGAGCGTAACTATGCCCAGATTGACAGGGAGGCCCTCAGCCTGGTGTGGGGGGTGAAGAAGTTCAATCACTATCTGCACGGGCAGAAACTCACCCTACTGACTGATCACCAGCCTCTTGTCTCCATTTTTATCCCAAAGAAGGCCGTTCCGGTGATGACGGCGCAACGGCTGCAAAGATGGTCCCTTTTTCTAGGGGCACATCAATACGACATAGAGTACAAGGGTACGAAACAGCATGGAAACGCTGATGGGCTGTCGCGCCTGCCGTTGCCTATGGTGGAGGAAGCACCTGCAGTTGACCCTGTTGAGATATTCCATTTGACCATAGTCGAATGTCTACCTGTTACAATCTCAAGTATAGAGAAGGAAACCCGAAATGACCTGACACTCTCTCGGGTCAATGATTTGACAGTGAAGGGATGGCCAGCACATGGCGACTCACTGTTGCCAGCATTCTCGCCAAGGAGAGAACAGCTGTCAGTGTGCCGGGGGACCTTGATGTGTGGATCCCGAGTGGTAATTCCACCCAAGTTGAGAGATAGAGTGCTCAATGAGCTTCATGAGGGTCATCTGGGAGGGGTAAAAATGAAAAGCCTAGCCAGGGCGTTTGTGTGGTGGCCGGGAATCGATAAAGAAATCGAGGATATGACCAAGAGATGCACAGGATGCCAGAAAGTCCAAAACGCTCCACCACAGGCCCCGCTGCACCCATGGGAGTGGCCCTCATCTCCATGGCAACGGGTACACATTGATTTTGCTGGTCCATTTATGGACTCAATGTTTTTAATCGCCATGGATGCACATTCGAAATGGCCAGAGGTCGTCAAAATATCCTCCACCACCACGGAGAAAACTATTGCAGTCCTACAGACCATCTTCTCCAGGAATGGCTTGCCAGAACAGATTTGCTCCGACAATGGACCATAGTTTGTGTCCGAGGATTTCCGGAGGTTTTTGAGGGATAATGGGGTAAAACATTACACATCTGCCCCATATCATCCAGCCACAAATGGATTGGCTGAGAGGTTTGTTCAGACCTTTAAAAAAGCAATAAAGGCGATGTATAACGACAACATACCATTACAACACAAGGTGGATAATTTCTTGTTTGCTTACCGGAATGCGACACATGCAGTCACCAACCAAGCTCCAGCCATAATGTTCTTTAACCGAAGGTTAAGATGTCGCCTGGATTTGCTCAAACCAAACATAAGACGAGATGTTGAGGATAAGCAATTCCAGCACATCAATGAGAAGCCAACCAGGAGCTTCAAGATAGGGCAACCAGTCTTGGCCCACGACTACCGAACAGAAAAATGGCAGCCAGGAACGATATGCACACAGCAGGGACCACTAATGTACACAGTGGACGTTGGAGAGAGCATCGTGAGACACCATGCTGACCAGATTCTAGAGTCACAGGAACAAGTCAAACCCATACCACGAGCATGCGCACCTGGTGATGAACCCGAAGTACAGATTGCGTCTACCTCAGAATCAGTGGTATTGGAAGCTGACGAACCAACCAATGACAATGAGCCAGAATCGACTCTGCCGCAAGAACAGGATACTCGAGAAAGGCGCTATCCAGACAGGATCAGGAAGCCTCCTCAAAGACTGAATTTATAAATGATTACTTCAGTTGATATATATAGTACAGAGAAAATTGTAATTGTAATTAGTTATTATTTAATCGTTAAATGAATGTTATGTACTGTTTATCTAAAAGGGGAGGAATTGTTGTGTATGTACCTTTAAGAGAGATCTGCTTTTATACTGTAGTACCAGCAGTGACCATACCTGTATATAAAGCCGTAGCAGGCTTCTGTACTTTCAGCTCCAGCATACCCTCTGTTCAGTAAACACCTGTTATTACCGTTCTCCTGCAGTCCATGGGTTATTGATACGCGGACACTACAACTATTCCCAAAAGGAACAGCAGTGTTTGTCTTAAAGATTTTTAAAATTGTTAAAATGAAAAATTGAGTGTACTTGGGAACTATTCCATGAAAATCAATACTGGGTGAGATGTAAAATTGGCTGCTTTGACTCCAATGGAAATAAATATCAGGAGAGATGTAAAACGGGCTGCCAGTTCGCTATCACCCATTTTACAATACAGGTAGACTACCCTTTATCCGGACTTCCGAAAACCGAAACCCTCTAAAAACCGAAGGTTTTTTCGTTCAGCGTACGCCGTGCGTACGAACGAAAAAACCTTCGGTTTTTAGAGGGTTCCGGTTTCGGAAGTTCGGATAAAGGGTAAGTCGTGCGCACGACCCCCCGCGGACCCCGCCGGCCCCGACAACCGCCGACCCCGCCAGCCCCGACAACCGCCGACCCCCCCGCGGACCCCGCCGGCCCCGACAACCGCCGACCCCCCCCGCGGACCCCGCCGGCCCCGACAACCGCCGATCCCCCCCGCCGACCCCGCCAACCGCCGACCCCCCCCCGCGGACCCCGCCGGCCCCGACAACCGCCGACCCCGCCAGCCCCGACAACCGCCGACCCCGCCGGCCCCGACCCCCGCCGACCCCGACTGACTTACGCTGAGCGTCAGCGTAAGTCGTGCGCGCGACCCCCCGCCGACCCCCGCCGACCCACCTTCCGAAATCCGAAATTCTCCTTTATCCGAAACTCGGCTGGTCCCGAGGTTTTCGGATAAAGGATAGTCTACCTGTATCACACAAAATCAAGATCTGCCCGTTGTGTTCAACTTTTATTGTTAGTGTGTTGCCGTTTGATAATTTTACTGACCCAGTTGAAAGGGCCATTACTATTTATCAGTGCATCAACCTATCACCATATTCCATTCCCCTAATAGTAGAAGTGCAGAATTTGTTTGTGCCTGTTGAGGAGAATAGGGTAAGTTAATTGTTAAACTAGCTTCAGGGGAGGTGTATTGGCAGCATCATAAGGCCTTAAATCAACATTGCTGATGCTGCAGAGGAACAGAATATTCAATGTGATTTAGATTTTTAGATATTGAAAAAAGTATTGAGCTCTTCAGAATGGCCTTTTATATTTTCTTATCTTATACTTTTATTTTGGTTATTTCTTACAATGAATATCCATTTTATGTAATGACTTGTGTTCCTTTATGAGTTGTAATGGTTTGCATTTGAAAGGATTTCCTTTGAAGAGGTACAAGGCTCTCAATTAGCTTCCTATCTATTTATTTTATTTCTGAGACACTGGCACTATACATTAAACAAGATAATGTGATCAAAGGTATTCACATTTATGAGGGAGAGTAAAATGGCTTTATTGGCAGATAGCACTTTAACATTTACAGTTGATGACACTCTGCGCTTTTATGCTCTTTTTTCAAATTTAGATGTAGTTGGTGATATTTCAGGTTATAAAATAAATGTTAATAACTTGGAAGGAATATCGATTAGTCCTAGCAAAAATAATCATTAAAATATTGTACAAGACAAAAGTTTAGTATGGATAAAGGAAGATGAATAAGACTGTAATTTTTAACTTTGAGTCGGGTGCATGTAGGCTACAGAGCGGGTCGCCATTACAAACTTTTAATCAGTGCGGTCGCTGCTATGTGTTTAACTGAATTAGATCAATTGAATGAGTCATGATGGATTCCCGGCCAATTAACTGGAGCGGGTCTGATGACATCACTGAAGACTCGCCTTAAGCTCAGATATTTAAAGGAGCCTTGCACACATCACAGTTGAAGGCTGTTGTAGCAGGCTCAGAGGTGGTTGGGAGAGGTGCCTATGCTTATCCATCCAAGACTTTGACTGTGAGGGTGCAAGGAAGGATGCAGTCTCAGCGCCAAAAGGCTGCGTCCAGGCTTTCGGATTCCTCCCTGGAAGTCCTGCTCCAGGGAGTCAGAGCACGGAGGGAGGTCCTATTCCCTGGTAATGGCAGGAAGAGACCAGCCAGTGATACCAAGACTGGAGATCACCCAAGAAGTCAGCAGCAGGGGTGCTGTGAGCTGCTCATGGATACAGTGTCGGATGACATTTAATGATCTCATGAGGTCAGGAAAGGTGAGCATAATGCCACATTCAACTACATCCTGATGTGCGTATCACCTTAATCCCACCACTCTGCCTTCCCAAGCCTACTCCTGCACGTCACTCTTCACACCAACCTACCTTGCAGGTGCACCCATCCCTCACTGTCTATACACCTACTCACATCCCCACCTGACTCTTCACCACTGACATTCACCCTCAGCCTAATGCAATCCTACAAAGTAACACCGCAGAAGGATGCCATTTGGCAATGTCATGCCAGCCCCTCATAGTCAACCTCTTGATGTAGCCCATCCATCCTATACACTCATTCCATCACTCTCACTCAAAGTTCTCTTCTTTACCTCCTTGCAGGAGAAGAGAGTGCAGAACAACAGAGAAAGACAGAGAGCCGGAGGTGGCCCTCCAATATACACGACTTTGATGCCAGCAGAGGAGGCGCTGGAATTAAGTGGAATGGCAGAGCTGCTGGTGGTGGGAGACAGAGGGAGGGGGACCTCCCAGCAACCTGGTGACAGAATTAATTATCCCACTTGGCATACAAAAGTCACTCATAGTGACTGCTGTCAGCAGCCAGTGAAATATTGGCCAAGAAATTCGGGTCTCCACGGGTGAGTACGCACGGGGTACTCACCCATAGGCCTAATGGAAGTGCCGGTTTCCTGCATGCACTGCGCCTGTGCGGGAAACCGGCACTTCCGTTCCTCTGAACGAAGGGGTTCAGAGGTCGAACACATGCGCAGGAGGGGCTGCGCGTGCACATCGAACTTCGTTTTTTTTCACAGATTTTCACTTTTCACGGGAACGTAAGTCTGCAGAATTTAGAAATGTAAAAAGCAGGCGTAAGGCCTGCTTTTTACAAGGTAAGTGGTGAATTAATTAAAATTAAAACATTTTTTCCACAGGTTTATTATTTTTAAATACTTTAAAGCAAGGTAAGTTTATTTTATGTTAGAAAATAAAATTATTTTTTTCAAAAATTTAAATTATTGTTTAAAATAGTTATTTCATGTAATTTATAGTTTATTTAAAAATGTGATTTAAAAAAAAATTATTTGAAGATTTAGTGCTATTTTGGGGCCGTAGTATTTATAAGTCTTGACAGGACTTCCTGTCAGACTTATGAATGGAGCATTCCCTGCTCCGATTGGCTCCCCATGGCCCACGTGATCCCAGGGGATGCATCGAACTAACTGCGCCCCTGGGATACGCAAGCACCGCGCGCCGGCAGCTGGACCAGGCCCCGGATCGGAATTCCACGGGGGCTCACAGCTCAACGGCCGGCGCGCAAGGTAAGTGCAGGTCGGGGGCTTGCACCCACGGGAAGCCCCCGACCCGAATTTCTGGGCCATTATCATGTGCATAATGGTAACATTACACATTCTTATCATAAGAATTCTAATTACTCTCCCACAGGTCCATCAAGTGCACCCCCCCACTGACCAGCCAGAGGAGGAAGATGACTCTTCAGAGGAAACTCCAGTCTCAGAGGGCGCACCATCAGCAGACCCATGCGCACCCAGCACCAGCGCAGATATGTGCACGTCGGTGGGTCCTGCGCAACATAGAGTAGTGTTGTCACTTGGTGTCTCTGTAAGAATTCGCAATAATTTACAGTTCTGAAGATTAATTTTTTTGATTAAAGAATCCCTGGGCGTTGTGCTTTTAAATTTCCAGGTCTAAAAATGGCTGTCATACCACATGGCCGAAGACAAAGGGGCTTGGAAAGCAGCTTTCTGTGTCTGGAAGTAAGGTTCAATGGAGACAAAACGTTACCACAGGACAATGCTTTGTTTACAAAGCAATTGAATGCTATTAGCATTTGTTTGTATATCGAGTGGATACATCTAAACTGCAGAAGAGACTTTTGGATGTTGAATGGGAATCCGTTTAAGAACTGAATGGGCTTAAATCACCTAGCATTCTGGACAATAGAGCAGTTGTATTTCCCTTTTGTTTCAGCCCAGGGAGCTCCGGAAGACACATTAACCCAGTCCAACCACTCTGAGTTAGCCAATCACAGCTTTCTCTTGTGTATTGGACCCTTTGGGCGGGGAATTTTGCACACAGCCCTTGCAGGGCAGAACGGCAGGACCTCACCAGGTATAAAAGATAGCTGCTGAGAAGCTATCACTCTCTTTTTACTTCGCTGGACCACAGGTGAGCAGGGTGTTCTGGCTCCTCAACAAGGCAACCTAGCAGGAGTTCGGGGTGGTGATTTGAGGGTAATTGCTAAGGTTGATTCAGTAACATTGGAGCCATCTGCAAACCCCGTTATATAGTTTTACTGTAATTACTGTGTTCGTGTGGTATAGTTTATTCTTTTGATTGTAGTTTGTTTAGGTAATAAAACTTGATTTTTCTCTCATCCAAACCACTTGTCCGTTTTAATATCATTAATTATAAGTTCCTCCACTCAGAACTGAAGGAGGGGTAGCAATTCGAAACGGCTGTTTTTAAATTGGTTTAGAGTGCAGCAGCAAAAGGCTGCTGACCAGGTGAATTACCGTAAACCAGGTAAAAGGTTGGAATTGGCCAGAGCTCAGAGGCAAAGGCTGCTGGCCAGGTAAATTACCATAAACCAGTTAAAAGATGCCCCCCTTACAAATGGCGAGCCAGGTAGGAGTGGAGGCAGTTTTTGATTTAATAAGTGGTCTGGATCTGGAGAAAGTACCAGCTCTTGTTCCTCTCATTTTCAGTATGTGGGTAGCCCTGCAAATTTTAGCGGCAGTGTGTAGGCTGACCTATCAGGGTATAGGTGGCTGGTTTAGGAAGGATGAGATGAGGGAGCAGGAGGAGGTTAAGGAGGCCAAAAATCAGGAGTCCCAGCTTGAAAAATGCCAGGTGGAGGTAGAACGCCTCAGAGAGGTGTATGAGGCCAGAGCTAGTGGAATGAGGGTGCGGGAGAATGCACGCCTCACACTAGAGGTCACGAAATGCCAGGCATTTATAGAGCGCCTTGTGCAGGAAGTCACAGAGGCAAGGGACTGTGAGATGAGGCTACAGGAGGAAATTGCACACCTCACCCAAGAAGCTAGCGAGGGAAAAAGCCATGCAAGGAACGAAATAGAATTCCTAAAGTACCAAATTATAGAAGTAAAGAGGAGCGAGATGAGACTGCGGGAAGAGAATGCTCGCATCACCTCAGAAGTAAGAGAGCAGGAGGAGAAGGTTAGGGAAGTAAAGGCAGCTTATAAGCTGGCCTGCGCCCTAAGGTTTGGTGAAGCAGATCATGGCCCCTGTAGGGCAGAGATAGAAAGCCTTAACATGGCTTTAAAAGCAAAGGGGACGATTTGTGTGATCAGCCCAAAGGCAGGTCAGCTGGATTTTACCAGCAGCCCAATTCAAACCGCCCCACAGGCAACACCCAGGGAAAGGCTGGCTAGAGAATTAGAGATCCCAAGACAGCAGCCCACAGCTCCGGGTTTTGAGGAGCTCTGGCAGCAAGGAGGGGTGGACAATGGGGTGATAGGAGATCACCAGCAGGTCCCGTTAGGCAGGCGGGGACCAGGGCTAGTGTACCCCCTCCAACAACGGAGGTACGGTCCGCCCGTGAGGAGTGAGTCTGAGAATAGGAATCCTCAGCCCACAGCAAGTTCGAGTTCACAGGCAAGCACTGTGGCTTGTGTGGGGGGAGGAGCCATTCATGTTCAGAGTAAGCTGTTTAAGCCAGAGAACAGAGGCCCCCACTCAACAGCCATAAGCTGCGAGGGACCAGAGACGGGAGGCTGTCCAGTTTCGCTGCAGCCAGCAGCAATCTGTGACAGTGCCAGAGATTAGCCTGGCCGTCCGGAGATGGGCGGCATTTGTACTATAGCTTTGGTGTGAGTATAGCGTGCTTTTAAGGTGTATTTTAAGTTTTGTTGACATAACTAGTTTTAAGTTTAAGTTTAAAGAGTTTAAGTTTCCATTATTGCATTTGCAAAGATAATCCAGAGACCGTCAGTGAGTTCAGTTCATGCTGCTTTTAATATGGCTGCCACACACACACACTTCCAGGCACAAGCAATCGAATACCTATACACAATACAATGATCACAGCACTATCAAACTGCATGTGCTCAGGCCAAGGTAATTGAGTACCTATCACCAGATGTCAGACATAACATTTCCTCCCCCCTCACAGAATTTCAAACATGAAATGTAGTGACAAAGTCCTGTAGGTGGCCAGGGCGAGAACGTGTACGAACAGGCCGAGGTGTGGACTGGTGAGGAGCAGGCTGAGGCACAACATCTGCTTGAGGGTTGGCTGGCTGAGCCACATGTGCATCCCGCCACTCTGGGGGTAAGGCTTGGGGGTTAGGTCCGTATAATCCCACATCAGGGGGTGCTGGCACCTTCCGAAGGCGGCTGGCATGCCACCGAGAGCCGTCAGTGAGGCAGAAAGTGGCTGGTCCAAGCTGGCAGCTGATTTGGAGAGGGGAGGACCAGAATGACGCCATCTTATTATTGCGGTGAGGCCTGCGGACTCTGACCCAATCGGAGACTGAGATGTTGGGCGCCTTGGCCCTCTTCGACTGGTTGAAGCGGAGTTTCATCTTCTCCTGCTGTCTAGCGACTGTGGCTTGAGCCGGTGGAGCAGAGCTCTGAGATAGCGAGGGGCGGAGCCTGCCAAGGGGCAGCATGAGCTCACGGCCTAGCATGAGGGATGCGGGTGAGACCCCTGTAGTGGAATGCTGGGAGGCTCTGTAGTGCAGCAGTGTGTGGAGGAGGGCCTTGTCAAACGCACACCCCTGGGATAGGTGTGCTCTGAGGCCATTTTTTAGTGTCTGGTTAAAACGCTCCACCCCCCCATTTGACTCGTGGTGGTAGTACGCTGTGCGAATGTGACGGATGCCCTTGCTCTCAAGGTAAGAGGAGAGTTCCGAAGAGACCATTTGGGGGCCATTGTCTGTGGTGATGGCCTTTGGATGCCCCCAGCGGGAGAAGAGGGACTCAAGGATATCAATGATGACCCGAGAGGTGACGGAGCCCACGGCAGTGACCTCTGGCCATTTTGAGTGCCGGTCATAGGTCACCACTAGGAACCGTTGATGGTGGGGGACACCATGGATCTCCCCGCAAACGTCCAGCTGCAGGTGCTCCCAGGGCTGAGAGGGCCAGGCAAGGGGTTGCAGGGGTGGGGGAGCTTGGTGGCCAGTCTTGCCACTTACAAGGCAGGCTGCACAGTCCTTGACCAGGGCCTCGATTTCCCTGTCGATACCCGGCCACCACACTAGGTCTCGGCATCGTTGTTTGAGCTTCACTATGCCCAAGTGGCCCTCATGCGCCATGGATAAAACACGCTCACGAAGGGCACTTGGGACCACAGTGCAGAGCCCACGTGCCACAAAGGAGTCATTCCAGCAGGAGAGCTCCTCTTTAACTCTGGAGTAGGCAGACAGTTCCTCAGGCACCTTGCGAGGCCAGCCATCTCTGATGAAGGTGCACAGCTGGGAGAGGGCCGGATCCTGTTCAGAGGCCTCTTTGAGCTCCTGGAGAGAGGCTATGGTTTGGAGAGGTGTGTGCAGCATCTGGGCGATATCCTGTTCCACTTGTTCAGACCCGACGAGTGGGGCTGGGGCAGAGACAGTGCGGGAGAGCAGATCTGCAACAACATTGTCACGTCCTGGTGTGAACTGGAGACTGAAATTGTATTGGCGGAGGCGGTCAGACCAGCGGTGTGGACGCAGTGGTCTGTGGCCCGTGCCGGATGTCGACAGCAGGGCAGTGAGAGCCTGGTGATCAGTTCGCAGGGTGAAGGCACGGCCACACGTGTACAGGTGCCACTGCTCACATGCCCAGACACACGCCAGCGCCTCACGCTCGCCTACTGAGTACTTCTGTTCAGTGGGGCTAAGGGCTCGGGAGGCAAAGTCAATTGGTTTCTCAACTCCATTCTGTATCTGCGATAACACCGCCCCCACAGCTGCAGCGGACGTGTCGCAGGTGACGAGGGTGGGGCTGGCGACGTCAAAGTGAGCCAACACTGGAGGCGACGTGAGCTGCGATTTGAGGAGGCGAACAGCTTCCATACAGGCTTGTGACCACACCCAGGGCTCATCCTTTTGCAGGAGCTGGCACAGTGGGGCTGTGGTGGTTGAGTACTGGGGCAAAAACTTCAGGTAGTACCCAGTCGTGCCAAGGAAGGAGGCAACCTGTGCTGCAGAGCTGGGTTCTGGGATGCTGTGAATGGCATCCACGTTTGACTGGAGTGGGGATATACCGTCAGCTGACAACCGAAACCCCACAAATTCGATCTCTGAAACAGCAAAGACTCACTTTTCGCCATTCAGTGTGAGCTTGTGTTTTGCTAGAGCTGTGAAAACTCTGTGAAGGCGTTCGTCGTGAGTGGAGGTCGAGGGCCCATGCATGACGATGTCATCCAGGTAGATGGCCACCCCAGGAATGCCCGCGAGCACAGAGGCCATCACCTTTTGGAAGCAGCTGGGTGCAGAGCTAAGTCCAAATGGCATCCTGGTGCACCGAAAGACGCCAGCATGTCACAAAAGCAGTGAGGTCCCTGCTGCTGGGGTGGAGGGGAACCTGTAGATAGCCCTGTCGAAGGTCCAGTTTTGAGAACAGGATGGAACCATAGAACTGCGCTGTGAGTTCCTCTGACGTGGGCAGTGGATACTTGTCAGGGATTATGGCCTTATTCACTGCTCGAAGATCGACACAGACGTGTAGCCCACCTGACTTTTTCATTGCGACCACCAGGTTGGAGACCCATGAGGAGGCATCAACTGGTTCGATGATGCCAGCTTCCAGTAGCTGCTTTAGTTCAGCTGTGACCCCGTCACGGAGAGCAAGCGGGATGCAGCGCAGTGGCTGAATGACAGGGGTAACGGTAGAGCCAACCATGGGCTGGTGGGTGAAGGCAGTCAGGCAGCCCAGACCCTCGAAGAGTGCTGGCCATGTTTGGCGCCACGGTGAGGCAACGTGCAGAATCACAGACCCACCGGTGTCCAAGAGAGAAAAACCCAGGTCAGTGAAAAGATCCAGTCCCATCAGGTTAGCTCCTTGGCGTGCCACATGAAAACAAAAATCTGGCAAAACTTTTGTTCCATAGCGTACTGTGAGGTTGACTGAGCCCATTAGTCCAATTTTTGAATTACCATACCCGCAAAGGGTAGTGGAGGGCGCAGAGAGTGGCAGGGAGCTGAAAAAGCGTTTGAATGTGTCCACATTCAGCAGTGAGACGCTGGCACCAGTATCCAACAACAGCGGGATGCACACATCATTCAGGTTAATTGTGCATGATTCGAAAGCCACTACTGGCCCAGAGCTCACGTTGTGGATTATTGTGCTTGACGACTGAGAGTGTTCATTTGTAGCAACCGGGGCAGAGCGGCAGACATTGGCAAAGTGATTTTGTTTTCCACAATTTCGACAGGCTTGGCCGCGCGCGGGGCAATTCTGCGCTCTGGTAGCATGTGAATGAGGTCCGCAGTTTCCACACTGTTGCCGCGGTAGCGCGCGTTGCTGCCGTCGCGCGAGCATTACCGTGTCAGAGCTGTCGGGGCCGAGGGCGCTGTCACTGGGTGTGTGTGCTAGTTTCGCTGCACATTCGGCTGCAGACTCCACTTGAAAGGCAATGTTGACTGCCTGTGACAACGACAGATCGTCGGACTCGAGTAACAGTTTTTCACGCACTCTCACGTTGTTTGTGTGCTCTATTAGGTGATCACGCACCATCTCATCTTGTAATGCACCGAACTTGCACGAGCTAGCTAACCCCCTCAAATTAGCCACGTATTGATGCACTGACTCGCCGAGGAGTTGGTGACGCTGTCTAAAAATGAATCGCCGCAGGAGGGCACTTTGTGGGGCAGAGAAGAGTGTGCTTAACAGAGCCACAGCCTCATCATATGTTTGGATTGAGTCTGCTGTGCATAATGTCCCAAGAACACGCTGGCCCTCCGCTCCCAAGCAATGGGATAACAGTGCCTTTTTCCGAGCCGTACTCACAGTTTCTAGTCCAAGAGCAATGAGATAGGTTTCAAAGGACTGTAACCAGCGAACCCATGGGATTGGGGGCTCACCTGGTAGTGCAAGGAAGGGAGGAGGTGGTGGAAGAGAGATTTCAGTCATCCTTGTCGCCAAATATTGCGTTTGCAAAGATAATCCAGAGACCGTCAGTGAGTTCAGTTCATGCTGCTTTTAATATGGCTGCCACACACTCACACTTCCAGGCACAAGCAATCGAATACCTATACACAATACAATGATCACAGCACTATCAAACTGCATGTGCTCAGGCCAAGGTAATCGAGTACCTATCACCAGATGTCAGACATAACATCCATGTGTGCCAAATGTTTGCATTTTGGTCCGAGGTCGAGGGACCCGACCATGTCTCCACCTAAGGCAGCAGGTCAGTGAGACCTGGCTGCATGTCCTTTTAAGTTTTGCAGGAGATTGGAAAATGAAGCAGCCATGTTCGCCCAGCCCGAGCTGGGCATCGAATGAAGATATGGAGACAGAATGTTGGGGATCACCTCACCACTGGACGAATCCAGGAGACCCCGCAGCGATCTTCGGGAAAAACCGGACAGGGTCCGAAGGAACTTGCCTACTCCTCCTACGGGGAGGAGATGGCCCTAGCTGGGTGGGGCACGGCCCCCAACCCAGCACTATCCTGACCGAAGTTCACTTGCGGGAGACCTTGCTGTTGAGGAGTCATGATGGGGAAGCGCGGGCACCTTGTGATAGGGACGCGTTCCTCGGGGGTGGGTGGTGATGGCCCGGGAAATCTCGTATAGGGAGGGGGAGACCCAAGAGTCGCGTGGGTGCGGTCGGGGAAGGGAGGAACTCACCCGGGGGCCCACGGGCAAGAGGGTAAGTGTGGCTGGGAAGGATGAGTGGGTGGCCGGATCTGGGATCCAAGTTTGTGTGGGGCCAGGGAGTGCTGCCACACAGGCACCCATCATTTTCTGCAGCCAGTTGAGGGAAGACGGGAGGGGGAGGGACTGGGAGTCACGGTCCCATACTCCCCGGTCTCGGTCTGTGCCAAGGTAATTTTAAACGTGAGGGGTACCCCACCTCCACAAAAGGACAGGGGAACGGCTCGGGGCTGGCGGAGCAGGCTGGTCTGTAAATCCATTCTGCCTGTTTTAAAGTTTAAGACAATCAAAGCGGGGTGGAAGGTACTTTTACTGCCCGGGTGGGAGGGGCAATACCCACTCAAATTTCATGACCCATCATCGGCACATGATGGTCGGGGTTTATTTACGCATGTTGTTTCAAATGTTTAATGATTTTTTTGTATTTTGTTTCATAGTTCCAAGTCGAGCAGAGGCGTTGGACCCTCTCCATGCTTGGGATCATTTTGATTACATTGTGTAACTAAGATTGCAACATTTTGTAATAAGTTATGATGTAAAAGGTGTTGGTAAATTTGGATTACATTGTATAATTTTACAAGCGTGTAGGGGTATGAGACCCCTTATTGAAAACTGAAGTATCTGTAAGATGCCTACCGTACCATGGTTTTTTTTCTTGAATTTAAGGGGAATAGACGGGACGGGGATCAGTGGCAGATAGCTATTAGGTAAACACAGGGGGTGGTTGTTTGTGAGGGGTCAGAAATTATTGCTCATTTCTTCACGAGGATACTACAAGCAAGCTGGAAGTATCCAAGGGCGGACTGTAAGAATTCGCAATAATTTACAGTTCTGAAGATTAATTTTTTTGATTAAAGAATCCCTGGGCGTTGTGCTTTTAAATTTCCAGGGATAAAAATGGCTGTCATACCACATGGCCGAAGACAAAGGGGCTTGGAAGCAGCTTTCTGTGTCTGGAAGTAAGGTTCAATGGAGACAAAATGTTACCACAGGACAATGCTTTGTTTACAAAGCAATTGAATGCCATTAGCATTTGTTTGTATATCGAGTGGATACATCTAAACTGCAGAAGAGACTTTTGGATCTTGAATGGGAATCCGTTTAAGAACTGAATGGGCTTAAATCACCTAGCATTCTGGACAATAGAGCAGTTGTATTTCCCTTTTGTTTCAGCCCAGGGAGCTCCGGAAGACACATTAACCCAGTCCAACCACTCTGAGTTAGCCAATCACAGCTTTCTCTTGTGTATTGGACCCTTTGGGCAGGGAATTTTGCACACAGCCCTTGCAGGGCAGAACGGCAGGACCTCACCAGGTATAAAAGATAGCTGCTGAGAAGCTATCACTCTCTTTTTACTTCGCTGGACCACAGGTGAGCAGGGTGTTCTGACTCCTCAACAAGGCAACCTAGCAGGAGTTTGGGGTGGTGAATTGAGGGTAATTGCTAAGATTGTTTAAGTAACATTGGAGCCATTTTATCCCTCGTTTTTGCCGTCTGCAACCCCCTGTTATATAGTTTTACTGTAATTACTGTGTTCGTGTGGTATAGTTTATTCTTTTGATTGTAGTTTGTTTAGGTAATAAAACTTGATTTTTCTCTCATCCAAACCACTTGTCCATTTTAATATCATTAATTATAAGTTCCTCCACTCAGAACTGAAGGAGGGGTGGCGATTCGAAACTGCTGTTTGTAAATTGGTTTAGAGTGCAGCAGCAAAAGGCTGCTGACCAGGTGAATTATCGTAAACCAGGTAAAAGGTTGGAATTGGCCAGAGCTCAGAGGCAAAGGCTGCTGGCCAGGTAAATTACCATAAACCAGTTAAAAGATGCCCCCCTTACATGTCACACATCACAGGTGGGCAAGAGCAGATGGTGGAGACAGGGACAGCAGTGGTGAGTCCTTGCTGGAGGGTGCAGGATGCTTCAAGCTCTGCTCAGCTGGATGCAGATGCTGAACCTTGGGGACCATCAACAAAGAGGTTGATCTTGGAGGAGCAGCAACAAATGCGCAAGGCTCTGGCAGCTTTTCCAGCTGCAATGTGCACAATTGTAGAGAGAATGGAGGAGTCCATCTCCAACATGAGCAGCACCATATCATAGGCAATGGCGACGATGTGCTCTTCCACGAAAAGGATGGCCACCTGCATGGAGCAGCTAATGCGCCAGTCAAACATGAACATGTTTGCTGTGAACAACAGCCTGCAGAATCTTACTGAACTCATCTCTAGAAAGGATACCAATGTAGACTTGGGCATTCGTCGCCCCACTGATGTGCAGCAAGGTGCTCTCCAGCTCCTTGCTAGCAGGGAAGTGTGGGTGGCCCATGAGAGGGCAGATGGTGAGAGGATACATGGAAGTGGGGCTCTGCTCAAAGCACTCACACTTCTCCCCCATTGCATCCCCTCAGTCAGAGCCCCACATACTGCCTCAGATCCCGATGGCCGAGTTTTACTTAGGATTACATAGGATACACAGCACGGGAACAGGCCATTCAGCCTAACCAATCTATGCTGGTGTTTATGCTCCACTTGAGCCTCCTCCTGTCTTTCCTCATCTAAATCTATCAGCATAATCCTCTATTCCCTTCTCCCTCATATGCTTAATTAACCACCCCTTAAATGCATCTATACTGTTCACTTGAACCATTCCCTGTGGTAGCGAGTTCCACATTCTCACCACTCTCTGCGTAAAGAAGTTTCTTCTGAATTCCAGTACCGGGGTCACAGTCTAAAGATAAAGGGTAAGCCATTTAGGACAGAGATGTGGAGGAATTTCTTCACCCAGAGAGTGGTGAACCTGTGGAACTCTCTACCACAGAAGGCGGTGGAGGCCAGTTCATTAAATATATTTAAGAGGGAGTTGGATATATTTCTTAAGGCTAAAGGGATCAAGGGGTATGGGGAGAAAGCAGGGACCGGGTACTGAATATGGATGATCAGCCATGATCGCATTGAATGGCGGAGTATAATGTGGATAAATGTGAGGTTACCCACTTCGGTGGCAAAAACAGGAAGGCAGATTATTATCTGAATGGCAATAGATTGGGAAAAGGGGAAGTGCAACTAGACCTGGGTGTCCTTGTGCACCAGTCACTGAAGGTAAGCATGCAGGTGCAACAGGCGGTTATGAAGGCAAATGGTATGTTGGCCTTCATAGCGAGAGGATTCAAGTACAGGAGCAAGGATGTCTTGCTGCAGTTGTACAGGGCCTTGGTGAGACCACACCTTGAGTATTGTGTGCAGTTTTGATCGCCTTATCTGAGGAAGGATGTTCTTGCCATGGAGGGAGTGCAGCGAAGATTCACCAGACTGATAACTAGGATGGCAGGAATGACGTATGAGGAGAGATTGGGTCGATTGGGCTTGTATTTGCTGGAGTTTGGAAGAATGAGAGGGGATCTCATTGAAACTTATAAAATTCTAACAGGACTAGACAGACTAGATGCAGGAAGGATGTTCCTGATGGCTGGGGAGTCCAGAACCAGGGGTCACAGTCTAAGGATAAGGGGTAAGCCATTTAGGACTGAGATGAGGAGGAATTTCTTTACCCAGAGAGTGGTGAACCTGTGGAATTCTCTACCACAGAAGGCAGTTGAGGCCAATTCATTAAATATATTCAAGAAGGAGTTAGATATATTTCTTAAGGCTAAAGGGATCAAGGGATATGGGGAGAAAGCAGGGACAGGGTACTGAGTTTGGATGATCAGCCATGATCTCATTGAATGGTGGAGCAGGCTCGAGGGGCCGGATGGCCTACTCCTGCTCCTATCTTCTATGTTTCTATTCCCAATTTTATTTCTTGGTGACTATCTTATATTGATGGCCTCTAGTTTTGCTCTTCCCCACAAGTGGAAATACTCTCGTATCTACTCTATCAAAACCTTTCATGATTTTAAAGACCTCTATTAAGTCACTCCTCAGCATTCTCTTTTCAAGAGAAAAGAGACCCAGCCTGTTCATCCTTTCCTGATAGGTGTACACTCACATTTCTGGTATCATCCTTGTAAATCTTCTCTGCAGCCTCTCCAGTCCCCCTATATCCTTTTTATAATATGGTGACCAGAATTGCACACAGTACTCCAAGTGTAGTCTTCTTATTGCTTGGTGTGCTTTTTTTACGGCCTTGTTAATCTGTGTCGATACTTTTAGTCATTTGTGTCTTTGTACTCCTAGATCCCTTTGCTCCTCTACCCCATTTAGATTCTTATTTTCCAAGTAATATGTGACCTCCCTATTTTTCTTACCCAAATGTAATACCTCACATTTTCCTGTGTTGAATTTAATTTGCCAATTATATGCCCATTCTGCAAGTTTATTAATGTCTTCTTGTAATTTGTTGCAGTCCTCCTCAGTATTGGTTATGCCCCCCAATTTGATGCTGTCCGCAAATTTAGAAATTGTGTTTTTGATTCCAAAGTCTAAATCATTAATATAAATTATGAACAACAGTGGTCCCAGTCCTGATCCTTGTGGAACACCACTTCCCACCTTCTGCCACTGAATAGCTACCCTTTACCCCTACCCTCTGCTTTCTGTCTTGAAGCCAGCTACCTATCCATTCTGCTATTTGTCCCCTGACTCTGCACTCCCTGACCTTATTCATTAGTCTATTATGTGGTACCTTATCGAAGGCTTTTTGAAAATCTAGATAAATTACATCTACTGCATTACCCTTGTCTACTCTCACTGTTATCTCTTCAAAAAATTCAATTAGGTTGGTCAAGCAAGACTTTCCCTTTTGAAATCCATGCTGACTATTTATTATTATATTTTATGTTTCTAGATGTTCTTCTATTTCCTACTTTCTTAGGGATTCCATTGTTTTTCCTACCATCGATGTTAAGCTGACTGGCCTATAGTTCCCTGGACATGTTGTATCTCCCTTCTTAAATATAGGTATTGCGTTAGCTATCTGCCAGTCCTCTGGCACTACACCTTTTTCTAATGAATTACTAAATATATGTAGTAATGCCTTTGCTATTTCCTCCCTAGGTTCTTTTAAAATGCACGGATGTAATCTGTCCAGACGAGGGGTTTTATCCTCTCTGAGTTTCATTAGTTTATTTAGTATATCTCATTTTATTTTAAATGCAGTTAACTCATTACTAATCTCATCATCTGATGTCATCTCCACCTATTCTATCTCCCTGTTAAATACTGAAGCAAAGTAATTATTTAATATCTATGCCACCTCTCTATTGCTGCCTGTGGTATTATCCTCTCGATCCCTTAGTGGCCCTATTCCCATCCCAACCTTCCTTTTTTATTTACATGCCTGTAAAATATTTTACTATTTTGTTTCATGTTCCTTGATAATTTAATTTCATAGTTCCTCTTTGCCTTCCTAATTGTTTTTTGGACTTCTCTCCTAATCGCTTCATATTCTCCCTTATCATACTCTCCCCTGCTGTCAATGTAAGAACATAAGAACATAAGAAATAGGAGCAGGAGTAGGCCAATCGGCCCCTCGAGTCTGCTCCGCCATTCAATAAGATCATGGCTGATCTGATCCTAACCGCCAATCTACTATCACAGAACCATCTCCTGAATCTAACAGAATTAGACACACGAAATAGGAGCAGGGTCAGGCTACACGGCCCCTGGGCCCGCTCCGCTACCCACAGGGCCATGTCCGATCCGAACCTAGACTCATGTCCAAATTCCTGCCCGCTCCCCGTAACCCTTAATTCCCTTTACTTCTAGGAAACTGTCTATTTCTGTTTTAAATTTATGTAATGATGTAGCGTCTACAGCTTTTTGGGGCAGCATATTCCATGGACCTACCACCCTCTGAGTGAAGTAGTTCCTCCTCATCTCAGTTTTGAAAGAGCAGCCCCTTATTCTAAGACTATGCCCCCTAGTTCTAGTTTCACCCATCATCGGGAACATCCTCCCCACATCCACCCGATCCAACCCCTTCACAATCTTATAAGTTTCATTAAGGTCGCCTCTCATTCTTCTGAACTCCAATGAGTAGAGTCCCAATCTACTCAACCTCTCCTCATATGTCCATCCCCTCATCCCCGGGATTAACCGAGTGAACCTTCTTTGTACTGACTCGAGAGCAAGTATGTCTTTTCTTAAGTATGGACACCAAAACTGTATGCAGTATTCCAGGTGCGGTCTCACCAATACCTTGTACAACTGAAGCAATACCTCCCTATTTTTATATTCTATCCCCCTAGCAATGAAAGCCAACATTCCATTGGTCTTCTTAATCACTTGCTGCACCTGCATACTAAACTTTTGAGTTTCGTGCACCAGAACCCCCAGATCCCTTTGTACTTCAGTACTTTCCAGTTTCTTGCCATTAAGATAATAACTTGCTCTATGATTTTTCCTGCCAAAGTGCATAACCTCACACTTTCCAGTATTGTATTCCATCTGCCAAATCTCTGCCCACTTATTTAGCCTGTCTATGTCCCCTTGCAGGTTTTTTATGTCCTCCTCACTCATTACTTTCCCTCCCATCTTAGTATCATCTGCAAACTTTGATATGTTACACTCGGTCCCCTCCTCCAAATCGTTAATATAGATTGTAAAGAGTTGGGGACCCAGCACTGACCCCTGCGGAACACCTCTAGTTACTGATTGCCAGTCTGAGAATGAACCATTTATCCCAACTCTCTGCCTTCTGTTAGATAGCCAATCCTCTATCCATGCCAGAATATTACCCCCAATCCCGTAATTTTTTATCTTAAGCAATAATCTTTTGTGTGGCACCTTGTCAAATGCATTTTGGAAGTCTAAATACACTACGTCCACTGGTTCCCCTTTATCCACCCTATATATTACTTCCTCAAAGAACTCCAGCAAATTTGTCAAACATGACTTCCCCTTCATAAAACCATGCTGACTTTGTCCTATTAAATTATGATTATCCAAATGTCCTGTTACTGTCTCCTTAATAATGGACTCCAAAATTTTACCTACCACAGATGTTAGGCTAACCGATCTATAGTTTCCAGCCTTCTGTCAACTGCCCTTTTTAAATAAGGGTGTTACATTAGCAGTTTTCCAGTCTGCCGGGACCTTTGCTGAGTCCAGGGAGTTTTGGAAAATTATTACCAATGCATCCACAATCCCTACCGGCACTTCCCTCCAGGCCCTAGGATGTAAGCCATCAGGTCCAGGTGATTTATCTGCCTTGAGTCCCATTATTTTACCGAGTACCACTTCCTTAGTGATTTTGATCGTGTTTAACTCCTCCCCCCCTATAGCCCCCTGTTTGTCCAGTGTTGGGATATTCTTAGTGTCCTCTACTGTAAAGGTTGATACAAAATATTCATTCAGTGTTTTTGCCATCTCCATATTTTCCACCATTAATTTCCCAGTCCCATCCTCTAAGGGACCAACATTTACTTTAGCCACCCTTTTTCCTTTTATATAACTATAAAAACTCTTACTATCTATTTTTATATTTTTTGCTAATTTACGTTCATAATCTATCTTCCCTTTCTTAATCAATCTTTTTGTTATTTTTTGCTGTCTTTTAAAGTTTTCCCAATCCTCTATCCTCCCACTAGATTTGGCTACCTTATATGCCCTTGTTTTTAGTTGAATACTATCCTTAATTTCTTTACTTAGCCACGGATGGCTGTCTTTTCTTTTACACCCTTTTCTTCTCAGTGGAATATATATTTTTTTGTACTTAATGTATGTCTCTTTCCTTACCTTCAATTTTTCCCTTATGGCTTTATTCATCCATGGTGTCTCATTACTGTTTAACTTGTTCTTGTTTATTAATGGAATATATTTTTACTGGACTCTGTTGAACACCATTTTAAATGTTTCCCATTGCTGTTCTACATCATTGTTTGCCAATACTGTTGTCCATTTTATTTTCCCAAGTGCTATTCTCAGCCCACTCAAAATCAGCTTCTCTCCAATCTATTACCCCTGGTCTTTGTCATACCTATGTCCTTCTCAATTATTATCTTAAAGCATATTATATTATGGTCACTATTGCCTAGATTTTCCACTACTTTTACTTCTCTGATCTGCTCTGGTTCATTCTCCATTACTAGATCCAATAGCGAATCCTCCCTTGTTGGGCTTTCTACATACTGGCCGCGATTTTTCTGTTCAAGGTGGCTTGGGTGCAGGGCAGCTGCCTTCCGGGTTCCAGTCCCGCCCCCAATGACATCAGATGCACAAACGTGATTTTGTATCATTTGGCCTTGTTAAGCCCGTCCTGTGGGCTTGCCGGCCAATTAAGAGGAATCTGGTGTCAGATGACGTCAGTTCATGACACGTCATCTGCCAGTTTTCTTAAAGGGGCCATGCACATTTTTTTGACAGCTGATTTCTCAGTGTTTGACAGCATTGAGGTACTGCAAACACTGACAATCACCGTACAAAGGTGAGCTCTTGCACCCAGGCTCTCCAGTGACTCCCTCCTTAGGCTAGAACAGATGGCAGCTGCAGGTGAGGTTACAGAAGCGATCTGTCACTGGTGAGAGAGGTTCTCCCAATGAGGTGGGACTAGACATCGATTTCAAAACTTGTTACCTACAGAAAAGTGTAAATGCATTAAAAATGATTTTTCCAACATTATCTTACCTCTGAAACTAACCAGTGCACCATTAGATCCTTCACACCACTTCTGCGGCTGTCATCAATGCAGAAACATTACAGTAGACCCACAGCATGCCACACTTACCTGGCGTGGTGTCTGGATGTTGGGAAGCCCGCAGTACAACTGTCAAAATTGCAAAAAGCCTCTTAACTGCCTGTTAACAAGCAATTAAGTGGCTATAATCCTCTTCCCGCCCCTAGGTGTCGGGTCCAAGCGCAAATTAGGGACCCGACACTTGGGAAGATTGATTGGAAACCCGCTGTCAATCTTTGCGATTTTGTCAGATGTTCCGCCTCCAAACCTGCCCCCTGAGCACCGGCAAAATTCCGGCCACTGTGTTAGAAAGGAGTCTTGTACATATTGTAGGAACTCCATTCCCTTATCCCCTTTACCTACCTCTTCTGTCCAATTAATATCTGGGTAGTTGAAATCTCCCATGATTATTATTCTCTGTTTTTTACTAATTTCCCTAAATTGTTTGCATATTTCTTCCTCCATCTCCCTTCCACTATTAGGTGGTCTGTAGACTATCCCTATTAGTGGGATTAATCCTTTATTATCTTTTACCTCTATCCACATGGATTCTATTTCTGACTTGCTGATAGCTGTGTCACTTTCTTCTACTGCCATTATGTTATCCCTAATAAGTACAGCTACACCACCTCCCCTTTTTCCCTCTCTATCTCAGTTGCAGGCAGAGCCCTCACAGGCTCCAAAACCCAGAGGATGTCCGCCAAAAGTGTCTAAGCAGTCACAGCAGGGAAGTGAGCAGCCTGCCTCTACTTCTGCTGAAGCCACAGGGGGTGCACCTCGTAGAAGCACAAGGAAAAGAAAAATGATACAATCGTAGTTGCACAAGTGTTTGCCAAAATATTAGTGTTAAGATTCAGTTCTATTTCTGATGCACATAAATTTATTTCTTTGTACAACTTCCTCATCTTGTCCATTTTGCCTGCTACCTGGGCAGTGGCCTTTTCACCTGGAGTGAATGGTGAGACATTACTTAACATTGAGCAATGGGTGTGTGTGTGACAGGAATGGTTTGGTCATTTTAGGACTGCTTTGTGGTGTTGGTGTTGTTGGTGGGGGTGGGTGGGGGGGGGGGGGTTGCGGAAGTTGGTACAGCATCTGGGAGCCAGATGGGTGAACTGTTGTAACTTAACTAAATCGTGCCATTATGAGGCCATCCTGGGTCTCCTGGGCAGCAATGTGCACCGCTGCTGGTGCCATGTCCACCTTAGGTTCCTCCTCCTTCTCCTCCTCCTCCTCCATGTGCTCCACCTGCTCCTCCTCCTCCGAAGAGGCTGTGTGCTCCTCCTGTAGCTCCAATCCTCACTGCTGCACTATGTTGCACAGCATGCAGCATATGACTATCAGTCTGGAGACCCTGGCTGGTGCATACTGAACTCCTCCAGATCTGTCAAGGCATCTGAAGTGCATCTTCAGCATGCCGATTGCTTACTCTATGACAAATCTGGTCGTCATGTGGCTTTCATTATAGCGCTCCTCAGTCTCATTGCTTGGCCTCCTCAAGGGTGTCATCAGCCACGTCTTCAGTAGATTGCCCTTGTCTCCAAGCAACCAGCCAGTAAGTCTGTTCTGAGGTGCGAAGAGCTGAGGGAGGGTGGACTGGCACAGGGCAAAAGAATCATGACAGCTTCTTGGGAAATTGGCACACACATGCATGATGATCTTCCTATGGTTGCAGATGAGCTGCACATTGAGGAAGTGGAAGCCCTTGTGGTTCACAAACACTCCTGGGTGATCTGGGGGTGCATTGGCGGCCACATGTGTTCAGCCAGTGACGTCCTGCACCTGTGGGAAGCCAGCCAGAGCCGCAAAGCCGAGCGCCCACTCAGTAACACTGGCTTCACCAGTGGCAAAGTGTACATAAGTACCTGACTTGTGAAACATGGCATCGGTCACCTGGGTGATGCATTTGTGGGTGGCCGACTGCGAGATCCTGAAAATGTCTGCTGCAGATCCCTGGAAGGAGCCTGAGGTGAAGAAGTTGAGGGCAGTGGTGACTTTGACAGCCACTGGTAAGGCGTGTCCACCAGGTCCTCTGGGAAGCAGGTCTTGTTCCAGGAAGCTCCAAATGTCTGACACGGCCTGGCATGATAGCCTGAGCCTCCTGAAGCACTGCTGTTCAGTCATGTCCAGAAAGCTCATCCTCTGCTTGTGTACCCAGTGTTGGGAGTATTGCCTCTGGCACGGTGCACCCTTGTGCTGATCCCCTCTCTCCTGTTGAGCATCAGGTCGCTGAGGAGAAGGCTGCTGGTGTTGTTGCTGCTGCTGCTGCTGGTGTGGCTTGTGTTGTTGGTGCTGGGGCTCATCTTGGTCCGAATCTGAGGTCCAAGGTGAAACACCATAAGCGGCACCCATGCTGATCCAATAGATACCTCTTATGTTGTTTCACCTTGGACCTCAGATTCATACCCATGCTGATCTAATAGATGCCAGGTAAAGTGGTGATCAGAGGAACAATCCTCCAATGTAGTGAGAGTGACTTGCAATGTGGTGAGAGGTTGCAGAAATCACCTGCAAACTCCTGAAAGCAAATCTCTGCACAAAATGGTGTCAGCAAGAGCCTTTCCTTTAGGCAAGGAAGCAGGTGTAAGGAGTGAGTATTTATGGGATTTTTCCAGCTGTCACTTAATGAACTACCACAATGGCCACTGAGCTCCCGCCTTGCCTTCACAGGCGAGCTTCACAAAGTCTGTGAATCCCGTGCACAAGCAGTAAAAGATGAAACCTCATGTTAAAATGCCCCAAGGGTCTCTCAACGAGCTTTTAAGTACTTCAATAAGGTCGCCTGCCTCTCCCGAGTGGGTCCGTGGCATGCTTCAAAACATGCCCCGGTTACATGCAGAAGTCGGCGGGTTCCCGACACGCTGTCAATTTCAGTGCTTTTAACTGCCGACCCAATACCAAACCCACACTCTCAGCAATGTGAAAATTCCGGCATTTGTTACCAATGTAGGAATCCCTACCGATATAAAGAAAAAACTGCTTTTTAAAAATTCATTCTCAGAATGTGGGCACTGCTGGCAAGGTTGGTACTTATTGACCATCCCTAGAAGGTGATGATGAGCTGCCTTCTTGAATTGCTGCAGTCTGTGTGGTGAAGGTGATCCCACAATGCTGCAGTACCATGATCGGGACTCAGCAGCAATTAAGTTATTCTATTGCACTCCTGACTTGTACCTTGTAGATGGTGAAGGGGCTTTGGAGAGTCAGTAGGTGAGCCACTCGTCGCAGCATAGCCAGCCTCTGACCTGCTCTAGTAGACACAGCGATGTTTATGTGGTTGATCCAGTTGAGTTTTTGGTCAATACTGACCCTCCCAGGTTGTTGATGGTGGGGGACTCGGTGATGATTATTTAATAGAATGTCAGGGGGAGGTGGTTAGGTTCTCTCTTGTTGGAGATGCTCATTGTTCGGCACTTGTGTGATGCGAATGTTGCTTGCCACTTATCAGCCTAAGCCTGGATGTTGTCCAGGTTTTGCTGCAAGCAGGTATGGACTGCTTCATTATTCGTAGAATTTGGAATGGGGCTGAACATTGTGCAATCATTAAATGCAAGTAAGGAGTCCTCTCCAAAATTGGTCAGAAACTGAGCAGAGCATGCTACGCTTAGGTTTTCAGCTTTCTGCTGCAGCCTAACCAGATGTTCTTAAAGGTCTTTGAAGCTTTCCAACAAAAAGGTAAGATTTTCTTTTTAACTTACCTTAATGTGGAGCCAGGAGGAGTAGGACTGGCATAATTTCCAGGAAATTTTGGGTTATTATTTTACTTTAAGCAATTATTTTGAACTTAAATATCTTCACCTGGGCCATTATTTTCAGTCAAGTGGCTGTGGCGAGAAAACTAGTGTAAATCTAAGAAATTCATGATCCCTGTTTAGTTGACTCAGGGGTGGAACCAGCATAATTTACTTTTCAGGGTTTCTAAGAGGGTATTGGCGGAGTGGTGCAAAGTCCCAGGAAATTATTTCATGGCATTAACAATGGCGTAAAATGCTGGAAATGAACCCAATGCCTTAGATGTGCCATTATAATATCATAAGCCTCTAGGAAATTCTGGGAGTTACAATAGTTAAACATTCTTAACTCTTATTATAGTTAATATTCTTCAATTCTAAAATTAAACAGTATGGCCTAGAAATTCGGTTGGTTGCGCCAGCGATTAGCGTCTAAAGAGGCCGAAAAGTGGGGCATTAGCCAATTTTCGCCTGTGCGCAGTGAACCCAGCGCCTCTTGCTATATTGAGTGGGTTTTAGCACCGGCGTTAAATCTTAGCGGCTGCTCACGGACGCAGGCAGATCATGACGCCATTTCAGTGTGCAACGCCTTTTTGGCGCCCCGGACCGGAAATTGAGTGGCGCCCACCTCCGTTCCGCCTGGCGCTAATAGTGACAGCTTGATGGAATGTTCCCAAGTCCTTCTCGGGCTAGGGGGGCGCTATTTAAAGGGGACTGCACTATTATAAAAGCGGCAGCCATTTTGGGTGGGCATCTTGCTGGTTGTTGGAGAGATTTGCTGACCTTCAGTGGGAGAGCGTACTCTTCATTGAGCCAGCGGTTCCTTTGGACCTTCAGCCCTGTCCACAACAGTTTGCTGGTGAGATTTACTGCGTCTTACTTCTCTCACATTGTAATGGGAGCTGCTTTGGAGGGGAACGTCCTGCTGGCTGAACATATGGCAAGGGCACAGAGGCGGAGGGAGAGAGGGCCGGGAATGGCCAGAAGGAGGAGGGGCAATGGACGTCGCCAAATGCGACCGTACGCTGCCAGGGTTTTCAGGCAGCAGGTGTCATACATTGCCATGTCGGAGGAGCAGTGCATGCGAAGGCTCCGATTCGCAAAGGATGTGGCGACTGAGCTGTGCCACCTGCTTGCTGAAGATCTGCAGCTGCGGCTACGGTGCAGGACCTCTCTGTCGGTGGCCATCAAAGTCACTGTTGCCCTAAACTTTTTCACCAGCGGCTCGTTTCAGGCAGCAACTGGGGACATTGCAAATATTTCTCAATTTGCGGTGCATTGCTGCATCCAGCAAGTTACAGCTGCCCTATATAGAAGGAGGCAGGAATTCATCACCTTCCCTTTGACCCTGGAGAAGCATGGGGAGCGCGCACAGGGCTTCGCGGCTATAGCGGACTTCCCCATGGTGCAGGGCGCCATTGATTGCACACACGTGGCTTTGCGGGCGCCATTACAGAATCCTGAAGAGTTCCGCAACCGCAAGGGGTTCCACTCCCTCAATGTGCAGCTGGTCTGTGACCACCGGCAGATGATCATCGCGGTCAACGCCCAATTCCCTGGCAGCAGCCACGACGCGTTCATCCTGCGGCAGACCTCAGTAGCTGACCTTTTCAAGGCCCCGCCTCACCCACGAGGCTGGCTTCTTGGCGACAAGAGCTATCCTCTCTGCCCATGGCTCATGACCCCGCTCCGTTTGCCCAGCACGCCGGCAGAAAAGCATTACAACACCAGCCATCAGGCGACCAGGAACATTGTGGAGCACACAATCGGTGTGCTCAAGCAGCGGTTCCATTGTCTCGACCATTCAGGGGGCGCCCTGCAGTACTCGCCGGAGCAAGTGTCGCGCATCGTCGTGGTCTGCTGCATGCTCCACAACTTGGCCATCCGACGCACCCAGCCAATGCCAGCCGACCTTGAAGGTCCAGCAGAGCAGGCGGACGAGGAGGAGGAGGAGGAGGAAAAGGAGGAGGAGGAGGAGGAGGAAGACGGGAGGGGTCCAGAAACTGGAAGGGCCGTCCGTCAGAGGCTCATAAGGACTCGGTTCTAGGCCCCTCTGACAGAATGCTGGGTGTAATTGGATCAGTGCCCTCCGGTTTGCCCAAAGCCTATGGAGGCCACCATGCTTGTAAATAGTCTAGAGTTCCAGTGTAAATAAAACATTTTCTTTATTTTCCAAAAAGTGCTTCCTTCCAGCATGACAAAGCAATGGCAACAGAAAGCATAACTAACGAACTAACACATAACTGTCTGGCAAACCCGCGACACTACCCAAAACATTACTAACATTCACAGCAGGTGTAGACGGCCTTGAATTCTACAAATGAGACGTCTCAACAGCTCCCTCTACTCTTTACCCCTTGATGGAGATCTACTTCTCTTACGAGATCGGCCCCTTCCCTCCCTGCAGCTCCTCCGTAATTGTACCCCAGTGGCTGCGTCAAGGCTGGGGGACGCCTGCTGAGTGTCCGAAAGGGCAGAAGCCCCTGAGGGATGGCCTGGACGACCTCTGGGCTTGGAGGGCCTGGATGATGACTGGTCCAACTGTGAATGGTTGGAAGCAGTCTGTCCTGCAGGTGGTGGCAGCTGCAGTGGAGACTTGCCAGCGGTGGCATCAGGAATGCTTACATCCTGAGAGCGGACACCTGCTCCGTGGTCGGCCGACACACTGGCACTCTGACGGGGCAGGACCGCAGCATGTGCCACAATCGGCTGGTCCAAAGATCGATGGCCTGCTGTGGTGCTGCAAGGGCCCCGGGTAATCCTGCCTGATCCAGCTACGGTGGCAGCAGTCAGTGTTCGCGTGGCCTCAATCTGCGTGTGCAGGAGGCCAGCAAGTGTCTGTGTGGCAGCACTGAGCACTTGCGTGGCAGGTGCCAGTGCTTCGGAGAAGCCCTGGACAGTCCTTTCCACAGCTTCGGACAAGGCCGGGACAGTCCTTTCCACTGCTTCGGTCAAGCCCTGGACAGACCTTTCCAGGGCTGGCCCGAAGCCCTGGACAGTCCTTTCCATTGCTGCCCCGAAGCCCTGGACAGTCCTTTCCATTGCTGCCCCAAAGCCCTGGACAGTCCTTTCTATTACTGCCCCAAAGTCCTGCACACTCTTTGCCAGTGTGTCGATGAAGTCAGGCATCCTCCCCACTGCCGCCATCAGCTCAGTGTGCCTGAGCCGAGCCTGGGCGCTCATTTCTGAAAGGCTACGCACCTCCTCTGCACTCTGTGCAGCAGTCATCGTGGCCTGCCTCGCCCTCCGGGGAGATGGTCCCCGAGCTTCCCCACCCCCCTCGTGTTGCTGCAGCCCGCTGGTTCCTGCAACTGGTTCCTCATCAGAGACCCCCCCACCTCCCCTCCAGGGAACTACTGTCCCCAGTCTCCAGATGGGCTGGCTCCCCTGAGGCTGGCACGGATGTTCCGGGTTCCTCCTGCTTGTCACCTCCGGAGGCAGTGGCACTGGCAGCTTGAGGGCCCGGCTCCCGAGCTGGTGATGCAGCATCTGAAAGCAGGCAGGTTGAAGAGTGGCTTTAGCGAAAGGACAGGGTGGCAGCAAGGGATGCAAGGTTGCTGCAATGCTATGACATGGGTCCAGAGTGAAAAAGCATGCTGGTGGGGGGAACAAGTGGAAGGAGACAGCGCCAAAAGGTGAGGACCTTACCATCGCTGTGCACAATGGGGTCGGCAGCTCCAGTGGTGACAGGACCAATCATATGGCCTCCAACAATCTGGTGGACTCTCTCTTCGAGATCCGTGAGAGTCTGGAGTTGAGGACGTCCACCTCCGGTGCGAAGCTGCTCCTTGCAGTTCCTCGCCAGCTTGGCCTGCAGGAGAAAGGACGGGAAGTAATGAAACATGATGCCCTGAGTTGTCATCTCATGCCCCCCATGGTGGAATAGCCCTTACATGATGCTCTGAGTTGTCATCTCATGCCTCCCATGGTGGAATAGCCCTTACATCATGCCCTGAGTTGTCATCTCATGCCCCCCATGGTGGAATAGGCCTTACATGATGCCCTGAGTTTAATGTGCATGTGTGTTCCCAGAAAGGGCCATGGGTGCTTGCTGACAGATGGCCAATGGGGCATCGCGCACCCTCTGGCCATAAAGTCAGGTGCAGATGGAGGGATGAAGAAGTTTGCCGAAACACCACTCACCCGCACGACCCGAGTGAGGTCGTTGAATTTCTTCCAGCACTGCACAGGGCATGCTGCTGGAGTTGACCTTTTGAGAAACTTCCCTCCAAGCTCTTTGGTATTCCTTCTGATTAGGCCTCCTGCCATTGTCGGGGTACAGCACATCTCGCTGGCGCTCCACTGCGCCTACCAATTCATCCAGTGCCCCATTGGTGAAGTGCTCCGCTCTCTGCCTCACCCTCTCCATCCTCTCAAAGTTTGTAATGCCACAGAATGGCCAGCTCTGATTTTGAGGCCTACAAGGCGCAGAGTGTGGCTGCTGATCCTTACTGACCCACCCCTTTAAGAGCTGGCCGGCACCTGAAAGTCTCGTGGTCATCGGTAATTGACAGCACCTGCGCTGCGCCCGCCCGCCCCGATATTGAGTAGCGCCGCAAGGTTAGCGCCTTAGGAGTCCCGTGTAATGCCTGATTTTGCGCCTCAATCACCTTTAGGGGCGCTGCAACCCAATATCGCGCGAAGTGGCGATGAGTTGCGTCTGGCTATAAAATTTGCGCAGCGCCAATTCTAACGCCCCAAGCGGGGCTATACCCAATTTCTAGGCCTATGTTTTTTGATATTTATGCAGTAGAAAATAGAGGGAAAAGCAACAGGAAACAATTATTAGCCCCTTTGGAATATGGGAACTTGTTAAGCAAGAGTGAAAATCTCTCAATATAATCCATTTTCCCTGTTGATTGACTTGCATTTGACTCTGGGTAAATGCATTTGGAATATACTATTATACTTACATACCTGTGTATTTTGCAAAGTTAATTGTTGATTACTCCTTTTTAAAAGAATCACTGACACCAGCAGGGGCCTTTTTACATAAATCAAGAAAGTACAATTACATTCAATATGATTTTGTATTTTTCCTACTTTAGAATATTTTTGTTAAAAGATTAGTACTATCTGTTGGCATTGTTCATATTAACTAAAGAGGAGTTACTGAGCCCAATATTGTGAAAGAGCTAAATTAGTGCCAAGACAGATTTCAAACCTTGTTTTACTTGAGGTTTAGTGAGGTGTCCTTGTTGCTTTGATTGTAAATACAACACTAAGATGGGAGGTAGACTTGCTGGTGTGCTTCTCTTAATTGTGCCATTCAGGGAAACGGTGGCATAGTGGTAATATCACTGGGCTAGTAATCCAGAGGCCTGGACTAATGAACCAGAGACGTGGGGCTGGATTTTGCCAGCCCTGGGGAGGTGGGTTTGGAGGTGGGACTGCCGGGAAAATGGCAGAATCTGGGGACAGGTACCCATCCCGCCCCAACCCACCTCCATGCCATCTTCCCAGGAGGCGGGTAGCCGACCCGCGCCGGGTCCCGTCTCCTGGAGGCGGGAAGGGGATTACAGTCACTTAACGGGTAGTTAACAGGCAGTTAGGAGGATTATCCCCATTTTTCCACCAGAAGCGCTGACTTCCTGACGTTGGGAAATCCCGCCAGGGTCACCGAGGCGAGCAGTGAGTCTGCGGGGGTCTGCGGGGTGCAAAAGTGTACTGTGGAGGTAAGTGATGGGTGCAAGTGTGGAGAGGTAAGTATGTAAGGTGAGTGGAAGGTGATAGAAAATGTTTACTTACCTTTGTTTCTTCTTGCAGGCTTCAACAGTTGGGGATGCGGAGGCTCTCGCATCTCATCGGCAGAGATGACAGATGGCTGCTGCATTCTCCGATGCAACAGGGGAGCCTGTGGCTGGCATAATGCCCCTGCACTAATGTACTACGGAGGAAGAAGATACGAATCTCAGCCCATGTCCGTATGTTCTAACTCCTAATTCTACTTTAATCCTCAGACTTTAATCCCAGCTCACTGCATGGAGTCAGAATCCAATGCCTAGAAATTGGATTGCACCCAAATCGAGGTGCAATCCCGGTGCTGCACCCAATGAACCCGGTGGCAGGATCACAGAAAATTGGTCCGCTGGCCTTATTTATTTATTACCAGCGAAATGCAGGTGCCATGCACCTATGATTTGTTGACATTGTTTTGTGGGCACAACTTTAAAGATTTAAGTATGACAAAGTTTTATATTTCACTGCCTGCTACAAAGTTTGTCCCATGACTTGAATGTGCATGTCTGAAAGAGCTGATAAATTATCTGCTTGTTTTGCTAGTGGCATTAGATATGCTGCACCAGGTTGATTCTTGATTACATTGCCCATAAAAGTTCAGTAGACAAATGCTGATCAGGTTTACCTTGGCAGCCTTCCATGTGAAGTGTCATTGAACCATTCAACCATCTCCTTCCATGTTGTATAATGAGAAACATGGCCTTTTGTCCCCCTCCTGCATGTTACAGAAGCATTTCCAGTGTAACATCTTGTATATGGAATCTACTCTCTTTCATCATCAGACTTCTACCAGTTCCAAAGTGGAAGCCTGTAATATCACAGGGTGCTTTCCTTTAAATAGCTGTAAATAGCCCTTTACTTGCTGCAGTGTGGGATATCCCGCCTCAGTAATCAGGCAGCTCCTGGACCCAGACCCAACCCAGGCAGGCAGCTCATTGCTCACATGCAAAACCATACAAAGTCAACCATTGAAAATTGCTGCAAAGCTAACTCATACCGTACTGGGACAGTAAAATTGGCCCTTAGGTGGCTTTTTTCCAGATCTCTTTCTCTTCACCAATTTTTCATTTAGCTTTCTGTCTCTATTCTATTGAAGATATTGACTTGTGCTGTGATATGATTCCACTAGTGGTGTCATCCTTCCAGTACCTCCAGGGAACCACTCTTCTTGAGTTAGATAGTAATATATCGCTATGGGGATCATCAGCTGAGTCTAATCCTGCCCTCACCAGACATCCACATGCATTTTCTACCAGGAGTCACTGGGCAGCATTTGTGATCCTAGGATCTTCCTGATCTGTATGATTCAACACCACAACAACAACAACTTGTATTTATATAGCACCTTTAACATAGTAAAGCGGCCCAAGGCGCTGCACATAAGACAAAAAATTTGACACCGAGCCACATAAGGAGAAATTAGGGCAGGTGACCAAAAGCTTGGTCAAACAGGTAAGTTTTAAGGAGCGTCTTAAAGGAGGAAAGAGAAGTAGTGAGGCGGAGAGGTTTAGACAGGGAATTCCAGAGCTTAGGGCCTAGGCAACAGAAGGCACGGCCACCAATGGTGGAGTGATTATAATCAGGGAAGCTCGAGGGCAGAATTAGTGGGGCACAGATATCTCGAGAGGGATGTGGGGCTGAAGGAGCTTACAGAGATAGGGAGGGGTGAGGTCATGGAGAGATTTGAAAACAAGTATGAGAATTTTGAAATCGAGGCACTGCTTAACCAGGAGCCAATGTAGGTCAGCGAGCACAGGGGTGATGGGCAAACGAGACTTGGTGCAAGTTAGGGCATGGGCAGCCGAGTTTTGGATGACCTCAAGTTTACGTAGGGTAGAATGTGGGAGGCCAGCCAGGAGTGCATTGGAATAGTCAAGTCTAGAGGTAACAAAGGCATGGATGAGGGTTTCAGCAGCAGATGAGCTGAGGCAAGGCAGGAACGGGCGATGTTACAGAGATGGAAATAGGCGGTCTTTGTTATGCTACGGATATGTGGTCAGAAGCTAATTTCAGGGTCAAATATGACACCAAGGTTGCGAACAGTGTGGTTCAGCCTCAGACAGATGTTAGGGAGAGGGATTGAGTCAGTGGCTAGGGAACGGAGTTTGTGGCGGGGACCGAAAATAATGGCTTCGGTCTTCCCAATATTTAATTGGAGAAAATTTCTGCTCATCCAGAACTGTATGTCGGACAAGCAGTCCGACAATTTAGAGACGTGGAGGGGTCGAGAGAAGAGGTAGTGAGGTAGAGCTGGGTGTCATCAGTGTACATGTGAAAATTGACGCTGTGTTTTCGGATGATGTTGCCAAGGGGCAACATGTAGATGAGAAATAGGAAGGGGCCAAGGATAGATCCTTGGGGGACACCAGAGGTAACGATGCAAGAGTGGGAAGAGAAGCTGTTGCAGGTGATTCTCTGGCTACGATTAGATAGATAAGAATGGAACCAGGCGAGTGCAGTTCCATCCAGCTGGTGACGGTGGAGAGGCGTTGGAGAAGGATGGAGTGGTCAACCGTGTCAAAGGCTGCAGACAAGTCAAGAAGGACAAGGAGGGATAGTTTACCTTTGTCACAGTCACAAAGGAAGTTATTTGTGACTTTGATGACAGCCGTTTCGGTACTGTGGCAAGGGCAAAAACCTGATTGGAGGGATTCAAACATGGAGTTTCAGGAAAGATGGGCACGAATTTGGGAGGTGACAACGCGTTCAAGGACTTTGGAGAGGAAAGGGAGGTTGGAGATGGGCGGTAGTTTGCAAGGACGGTGGGGTCGAGGGTTGGTTTTTTGAGGAGAGGGGTGTTGACGGCAGATTTGAGGGAGAGGGGGACAGTACCTGAGGAGAGAGAATCGTTAACAATGTCAGCTAACATAGGAGCCAGAAAAGAAAATTGGGTGGTCAGCAGTTTGGTGGGAATAGGGTCAAGGGGGCAGGAGGTGGGTCTCATGGACAAGATGAGCATGGAGAGGTCATGAGGGGAGATCGGAGAGAAACTGGAGAAAGATGTGAGTTGAGGGCTAGGGCAGGGGGGACCCTTAGAGGAAGTTTGGCCTGGTGGGCTAGGGTAGGAAGGGAAGTGGCAGAGGCAGCTGAATGGCTGGTCTCTATCCTAGAGGCAAGGGGCTAGAAATTCAGTAAGGCCCCGCCAGCTTTGCGCCCAGTTACCGCCCAAAGAGGGCTTCTGCACCAATAGAGGAGTTTGCGCTGATATTCAGCGCAGCGGTAATGGCGGCGGTAGCCGGTAGCGCTGCGCTGGCACCGATGACGTCATCGGTGTGCGCAGTGCCCCGGTTCTGCCCCGATACTGGCCCGACCCCCATATTTAGTTGCGGCCGCCTCTTCCGCAGCGGCCGCAAACAACGTTCTGCAACCGTGGCCATCCTGCAGCCTTAGTGGCGCTAGTTAAGGCGGAGGTGCGGCCGGCCGCTTCTTCGGCGGCCGCCTGCCCGCACCTCCTTCCCCGGCCTCCTCCACGCCCGCCCCCCCCCCCCCGCGGCATTGCCGGCTGCTTTCTGCGAGCCCGGCACTTCTCCGTGGTGCCGGGCTCATTTGCCGGCACGATCGAGCGGCGATCTCCCCGTTGCAGGCAACTCCCCCTTAAGAGAAGGAGGAGGCCTGCAGTACCGCAGCCTGCCGCTCCGCAGCGGGTGGCGCAGCGGCACCTACAGCACTGAAATTCAGTTTCAGCGCCCCAAGCGGGGACGAGCACACCCTGGAATAGCGCCCGGTTCCGACTTGGGGCGCAAAAACTGAATTTCTGACGGTCACAACTGGCTCCGCGCGCAGCGCTAACTTTTGGGCGCAAGCGAGCTGGCGGGGCCTTACTGAATTTCTAGGCCAAGGAAGTCCACGAGCTCCTCACACTTCTTATTGGAGGCTGGGGTGGAGGGGACAGGGGAGCGGGGTTTAAGAAGATGGTTAGCAGTAGAGAATAGGTGCTGGGGTTTATCTTTGCATTCCAGAATGATTCTGTAATTGTGAGCAATCTTGGCAAACGAGAAGAGGACCTGATAATGCTTTATGTGGTCCAGCCAGATCTGGCGATGAATGGCTAAACCAGTTGTCCGCCATATCCATTCAAGTCTGCGTCCCTTGGACTTAAGGGAGTGAAGATGAGTGCCTATCAGAGGGAACAGCCCGGGTGAGAGAGAGTAATTGTTTTAGTAGGGAATAGGGCATCAAAGGTGGTGGTGAGGGTGTGGTTGAGCAGATCGGTAGCTGCAGAAATGTCATGGTGAATGGAGGGCCAAAGGCTAGACAGTTGGGATTTCATAAGTGCAGTTGTGAAAGAGTTGGGAAAGAATTTTTCCCGGGGCGGACACAGAAGGAAGTAGGTTTGGGGAGGGTGGGGTGGGGGGTGGGGGGTGGAAGGGGGATGTGGGTGGAGAGCGATACGAGGAAGTGGTCAGAGATGGCCTTATTTGCGATTGACACGAAGGGAGTAACGAGGCCATGAGCGATGGCAAGGTTGAGGGGTTGGCCGTGAATATGGGTTGGGAAGTTTACATGGAGTGAGAGATTAAGGGAGGATAGGAGCCTAGTGAACTCAGAGGAGTTTGAGAATAGTTTGAGAAAGAACTTGCATCTATATAATGCCTTTCATGACCTCAGGATGCCGTAAACCCTTTCACAGTCAATATAGCATAATGTTATAATGTAGGAAAACACAGCAGCCAATTTCTGCACAGCCAGGTCCCACAAACAGTAATGAGATAAATGACCAGATAATCTGTTTAGTTTTGTGGTGCTCGTTGAGGAATAAATGTTGGCCAAAACACTGGGAGAACTTCTCTGCTCTTCATCAAATAGCGCTATGGGACCTTTTACGCCCATCTGAGAGGGAAGATGGGACTTCAGTTTAATGTCTCTTTGAAAGATGGCACCTCTGACCATGCAGTACTCTACTGAAGTATCAGCCTAGATTATGTGCGAAAGTTCTGGAGGGAGGTTTGAACCCATGACCTTCTGGCTCAGAGATGAGCATGGGATTAGGTTGGATAGCTATTTTTCGGCTGGTACAGACACGATGGGCCAAACGGCCTCTTTCTGTGTGGTAAATATCTATGATTTCTACCACTGCGCCAAGGCTAACACCTACAACAGGTAGGTATTTTTTGCCCAATAAATTACAAGCATATAAGGAAACACTTTACGAATGAACACTCCTGTTGCAGAGCTTCATGAGTCTGGCTTGTATATCAGTAAGTTGGGTATGAAGGACAGCACGTCACGCAAGATTTTCTATCCACTAAAATGAATGGGCAGAAAATGAGAGGTGTGCATGCTTTAGTTCCTCAGTTTTGCTCCTGGCACACTAGGAGCACAAATTCATAATATTTACTCTAAAATATTAAATGCTAGTTTAGCAGAATCTATGGAAAGAGAATAAGAGGGAGACAAAAAAATTCTGACTTCACACCACTAGAAGTGTGTATCAGAGACGCTTGCAGCGCTGCACAGGATTTTCCAAGTGGTCAGAAAATCAAGTGCAACGTTGGCCCAAATTTTCAATACGTGCTTCGAGCAGGCGAGGATCCTTGCTGACAGTGCAAAACCAGGAAATGACCCCTTGTAAGTTTAGAGGGGTTTCCAAAGCTTATTTTTTGATTTTTTTTAATGAAACTAAGGAGTTAGAACCAAAAATTTGAATGATGCAAATTCACCAGCTCAATTATTTCTCCATATTTTTTCTTTTTCTTTCATTCATACAGTAAGACATGTTAATTGTTTCGTATGCATAATCTTCCTCAATGACAATTGATGCTTGCAGGTTAAATGGCAACAATGACGCAACTTCTTATTATGCTCCTGTTTTTATGTTGAGATTATAACCTGCCTGAAGGGAGTTGGCTGGCTAGATTTACATGTCAAAAAAATCCATGCTGTTGATTCCCATTGGCATTTTGAATCACTTATTACACATACAAAACAGTGTGTATAACTGTGCATTTACAGATGTAATTACAAGATTGTGAAGCAAGGTATTTTCAGTCGGGATATTTTTCCGATTTTGCACTGCCATCGCAGATCCTTGCTCGCTAAGTGTACACCAGAGTTTCCACTGTGTGCAGCATTTCTTAATTGCTTTAAATTCACCATTATTTTAAATGATTGGAAAATAGAGTGCAGTCCACGGCAGAATTCCCAATATGTTTTCTCAATTACTCCTTGTGCTTGCTGACCTACATCGGCTCCCGGTCCGGCAACACCTCGATTTTAAAATACTCATCCTTGTGTTCAACGCCATCCATGGCCTCACCCCTCCCTATCTCTGTAACAACCTCCAGCCCTATAACCCTCTGAGAACTCTGCACTCCTCCAATTCTGGCCCCTTGCACATCCCCGATTTCATCACCTCACCATCGGCAGCCATGTCTTCAGCTGCCGAGGCCCTAAGCTCTGGAATTCCCTCCCCAAACCTCTCCGTATCTCTACTCCCTCTTCTCCTTTAAGTCGTTCCTTAAAACCTACCTCTTGACGAATCTTTTGGTCACCTGTCCGAATACCTGATAACACTCCTGTGAAGCGACCTGGGACATTTTACTATGTTAAAGGTGCTATATAAATGGAAGTTGTTTTCGTTGTTCATACGCGATGCTCCCCACTGTGAGCGCAGTCTTTAAATTACTCACAGGCCCCAATATTTTTTTGATCCGTTTCCCGCCCGGCAGCTGGCCAAATGGAACACCAGAGGCAGGAGCCACAGCCGGGGACCCTTGAGGACGGTCACTGGCAATCGGGAGGGGAGAAAAGGCGGCGATCGGGATGGGGGAGAGTGGTCGCAATGTAGAGGTGGGAGACATGTCAGCAATCAGGTGGGGGACGGCTGATGGCTTTCTTGTAAGGCCTAGAAGGAGCACTTATGCTCCTCCTGGCCCACTAGGATTGCTGAGAAAGACACTTACCTTGTGGAACCAACAATTCCCGCCTCCCTATCACTGCCAGGTTTCCCAACCACTGGGAAACCCGCGCATCAGCAGTAAATTTTAAATTGGGCTCCCAATTGCACTGCGGGATCCCAATTTAAATGTGTTAATTAAGTGTCCTGCCTCTCCACAGTGAGACACTTAGACATCCCGATATCCGGTGACATAAAAAAGGTGCCGGGTGCGTGCGCGGTGTGATGGGGGCGCATTCCCCACCACCCTCTTACTAATGCTAATACATTAAGAGTAATCATTTGGGCAAGCCTCTGAAGATAGGCATTGCCATTGGAACCTAGTATAAGTAAGTAACTTCAGAATAGAAGAGGTAAGAAAATGGAGAGAAACAATTAATCGTCAGTGGAAGATTTATCAAAAGTGATCAAAGGCAGTCAAAGAGGTACGGTTTGAGGAGGTTTTTGAAGGTAGGATGTAGCACTGTGTGGTGCTTGGGGAAAAAAATTTCAGAGTGGAGGGACACGATGGTTGAAGTTTCTGCCACAAATGGCAGAACAGAGGTAAGGGATGTGCGCAATTAGTCAGAGTAAGAAGGATGTAGGTTTGCAGGTGTTTGCTGGATTAGGCCAGGGGAAGGCGATGAAGTTATTTGTAAATGTGGATAACGATTTTGAAATGAATGCACTGAGGGATGGGGAGCCGGTGCAGGTTGTCAAGGACAGGGGCAATAGGTGAGTGAGACTTAGAGATGAGATAGAATTGATACGATGTACTTAGTGTTGGTTAGGAGACCTTTGGCAAGATTTCTACGGGCTCGATTTTCCAAGCCCCAAGGAGGCGGGCATGGAGGCGGGACAGCACGTAAAATCAGAGAAATTGGGGGCGGATGGCAAACCTGCCCCATCCCGTCTCTGTGCAACTTCGGGTCCCGTCTCCTGGAAGCGGGAAAGGCTTTTAATCCTTTTAACTGCCTGTTAACAGGTAGTTAACAGGCAGAAAAAGGGATTAGTGCCATTTTACCTTCACAGGTGAAAGCTTCCCGACCTCAGAGAACCCCGCCGGGTTGGAGGAGACGTGGAGGAGGTCTGCTGCGGTCGGAGGCACCTGCAAGTAAGGTGTAGAGGTGAGTGATGGGTGCAAGTGTGGAGTGGTAAGTATGCAAGGTGAGTGATAAGTTTAAAAAAGTGTTCACTTACCTTTTTTTACTTCTGTAGCCTTTAGCTGTGCTGGATCGGGAGTGCGGACATCCACCTTGTCAATTTCAGGTAATGGCTGATGGACCCTCCGATCCATCAGACATCTGAAATTTACTTTTTTACAATGTTTTTTCAGTCCTCACCACAAAAACAAATGAAACTCAAGAGAATGTCAGTGTTTGACAGCTTCACAGAGCTGTCAAACGCTGTCATTTCTTCTTTCAAGAAGTCTTGACAGATAGCACGTCTGACGTTGACGTGATCGGTCAGTGACTTCTTCCCTAATTGGCTTGCTGAGCCTGCCGGGTGGGGAAATCAGGGGAAAATCCCTCTGAATGGTCAGGCGAGGATGGAGACGGGACATTGACACGACAAGCAGCAGTCCCGCCTCCAACTCGCCGCCATTGACAAAATCCAGCCCTATGAGTTGGAGTATTTGGCATATTAGTGTTACAGAGATCAGAATCAGGTTTTATTTTTGGCAATAATCACATCTGGAGAGTAAATTGTATGGGCAGGGATGCACAGGAACTACACTACCTTATCAAGGGGTACTGTTGGTTGGAGCTAAATCTTCCAACATGGCTATTTTGTAGATAATGCAAATTCTTCTGTGGTGAAGCATTCCGACAGTTTGAGTATTTGTTCCGAGGAGCCCAGATGAAAATCACCAGTACTCACCCAGAAGTGACAAGGAGATTTCAGCAATGGGCCCTGGGACATGATCCCCTGACTGTTTGATTGAGAAGAAGGCACCATTGCTACCAGTAGACTATCAGGCAATTTGTAGTATACATTTTGAAATGCCATAAAAAAGATGAATGCTATAAAACAGTTCATTGTCAAATTTCTTTGAAGATATGATAAAACCAGTAATTTTGCTGTCGAGTACACAGTGGAATATTTTAATACGATTTCAGTTGAGTATCATAGTTCAAAGAATTTAATGCAGTTTTGTGGGAAACAAATTATCACTTTAAGGTGCTGAGTATCCTGTTTCCTCGGGCTTGAAAACAAACTGCTTTAAAATCAGTTACAGATTATGAGCAGAATTTGATTTATTTTGCAACAGCTGTAGAAACAATCTTATGTATGCCACATATTTTTTTAGCACGCCATATATATAAAATTACTCAAAGCTATTTCCCTTTGTTTTGCAGTGGTTGTAAGATTTAAAACCCCACCTCTGCGGAGGAAGCGTTCCCAATTAAGTATGCACTGTAACAACAAGAAAGAGAAAGAAATAATTTGCGTTTACACAGCAGCCTGTCAGGTCCCCAGGATGCCCCAAAGTGCTTCAGAGTCAGTGCATTACTTTTGAAGTACAGTCAATGTACACACAACAAAGTTCTACAAAGTGCAAATGAATGAATAACCAGATAGTCTGATTTTGGCTGAGAGAGAAATGTGGGCCAGGATATCAAGAAAACTACCTGCTGTTCTTCATATAATGCCATGGACTCTATTACGTCCACCTAAGCTGGCAGACTGGGCCTTAGTTTAACATTGCATCAGAAAATTGGCATCTCCACCAATAAAGCACTTCTTCAGTATTTCACTGCAATGTCAGCCAAGATTATACCCTCGGGTCCATTATTGGGGCTTAAATGTACAAAACCTCTATCTCAGAGGTGAGAATGCTACCAACGGAGCCAAGCTGACATATAAAATAGAAGTAACAGGAGTGCTATGGAGATGGAAGAGTCCTTCTCGATCCACAGGAACTTCTGTTTTTAAAAGAGCTAACTTTTAGGTGGCCTCCGCTGCTTAGAACGTAGTGACCACTAAAGAATCCTGAGCAGCCACTCATCGTCGAACAATTAAGTGCTGGGGCCCTGGAACAGGAATTAAACCCCTCATTTACATATACTCTGGCTTATGACCTGGCACTGATCGGTTGCACGGTGTTGCTGCATAAAATTGGCCCTCATGGCGTCCCTGTATGCCCGTAAAACAGGCGCAACAAGGTCCCATTTTTACCCCATTATTCCTGTGAAGCCTGGAGGAGCATTCTGTTAAGTATGTGTATTGTATTGAACAATTAACACAAAGACTTAAACGTATAACTCAAACAGGTCTTTACTGGTTGGAGGTAGGGACTACACGTAGGTCTTTACTTCATGCCCACAGGCGGGAACTGAGGGGAATCAGTACCCACAGTACTATTTATACCCCTATGGCCAGGAGTGGTACTGCGTATCACTACGCCCAACAAGTAGTGCAGTCCTGTCCATAGGTTCAAAGTAGCACACATATTACATACACAACATTCCTCCCTTCCTAGCTTTACAGTCATCTCCCCATTTAACATAACGTAATAACATATATACATATATAACTTCAGGTTTACATAACAGAATAACATAGATACATAGATAACTTCATGTCAAAACAGATCACAGATTCAGTCTCTGCGGAAAACAGTTCACAGATTCAATCTCTGTGGTGTAGTCGGTTCACGTTGCTGGAGTGACTCATTCAATAGTCCTTCCATGGATTTAACAGTTTGAACTTCCGAACTGAATTGGCTCCGTTCGGAGGGACCACGTGTGTGATCTGGTAGAGGTGATAATGGTTCAGATGGGTCATCTTCTGTTTTTACTTTTCCTTTTCTGCTTCTTGGAGACTCTCTGGGCTCCATTGTCAGCTGCCACAGCTGCCAGCTGCATGCGCAGTTCCTCCTTCTCTTCCTCCTGTTTCCGTCGTAGAGCCAGCTTCTCCCGATGTTCCGTAGACTTTTGGTGCTCCTCCATGATTTCTGCACTTTGGGAGTCGAAGTTACAAGCTGGGCAGGACAGGACATCGTAATATTCGGTGTCGTCCTGAGCTAGACCAGTGAGAGGGTCGTCTATTTCCTCCATACCCAGCTGGACGTTAGCCAGCTCTTGTTCCAAATCCAGACATCTTTCCTGAAGAGACTTCTTCATGTGTACCTCTGCATCCAGCTTTTTCTGGGCTTTCAGCAAGTCGTTTACTAGTGACCTCATTTGTGATTTTAATACTTCAACTTCCTTTGGAGATTGATTGATCGGACTATGCAATCCCTCTACCGGAGCAGCTGTTTCAGCGGTCTGTTGTTCTACGTTGACGTGAGTCAGCGTACTTTTGGCATCCAAGGGCTGCTCTGTTGCAGTCATCTCAGTCTGCGTTGCCACCTCAGCTCTTCCAATAACCTTTGAGAGCTCCAAACCCCTTTCGTTTGAATATTGAAGTTCATGTTCAAGTTTTTCCCATTTCAGAGTCCTGTCCTTCAGCATATGCAGGAGTTGGCTGACCGTTAACTCCTCTGACATCAGACGTTTTGTGTGCTCCTGCTCCATTTTCTCCATCAGCTGCTTCTGTTGTCTTTCCAGATTCTCCAACTCTATATCAAAGAACTCTTTCGTTGCATTCAACTCTTGCTCAAAACGGCGAAGCATTTGTTCTAATTGCTGTTGTAGTTTGAAATGGAGTTGAGTTCGAGCCCGGTGTCCCTCAGAAATGGGCACATCAGTAGACTTGCCAGACTCAGAATCCACAGTTAAACTATGTTGTTGTTGCTCAGTGGAATTCTGTGCTGAAACTTTGTCTTTTGCACCTGAGTTGGGCTTACCATCATCCGTTCCAGAGTCTGGGCCGACTATCTTCACCGAGTTCTCACTCGTTATTGTTTGTAGGAAATGCCAGTCCATATTCATTTTCCTAATCCACTCCCGTCCTAGTAGTGGAGGACCTCCTTCAGATATCACATATAAGTCCATTATTTGACTGTCTTCGCCCTTGTGGGCCACTGCAACCTCTATTTTCCCGATGGGGTACACTCTTTGCCCCGTGTATGTTTTCAATATAATCCCCGTATCCTGTAGGGGAATATGTTGGAATAACTTTCCGTAATCTTTCTTATTTATGACCGTCAATGCCGATCCAGTGTCCAATTCCAGTTTTACTTGGACTCCTTCTATCTGAAGAGTGACCCAAATTGTCTGGAGGTCTGCACCCTTACCAGCGTTGAGTACTCTTAAGCTAGCCAGTTCATTACAGCTTAAGCTAGCCAGTTCATTACTGCTAGCGTCTGAATCGGACTCCTGTTCGGTCACCTTGTGTACCTTTGCGTATTTTCCTTGCGGTGACTTCTTGTTGCTGGTCTTCTTCCCTGACCTGCATACTCTAGCTATATGTCCAAGCCTACCACAAGTTCTACATTCTTGGTTTTTAAACCAACACTGGTTCTGATCATGCGTTGTCTTTCCACAACGATAACATTTGCCAGAACTCACACCCAATTTGTGTGCACTGAGCTCCGGTGACCGTAGCTGCATTACTGCCGTGCCTCTCGCTGCGGCTTCATGTGCTGCTGCCATAGTGACCGCCTTCTCAAGCGTCAGCTCATTCTCCTCGAGCAGTCGCTTTTGTGTATCCTGTTTAAATAAACCACACACAAATTTGTCTCGTAGTGCATCTGTCAATCCCGTTCCAAACTGGCAATATTTCGCTAATTTACGCAATTCCAGCAAATATTCAGCATTGCTTTCATGCTGTAGCTGCCTTCTGTCGTAAAATTTAAATCGTTCCGCTAGCATCAGCGGCGTGGGGCTTAGATGATCTTTCAGGACAGTAACAATCTCATCGAACGTCTTATCCGCCGGTTCATCTGGTGATAACAGGTGTTTCAATTGCCCTTACGTCTTCGCACCCATTAAATTTAATAATGTTAGAGCTTTATCTTGGTCACGAATTTTATTGGCCTTACAATAATTTTTTACTCTTTCAACATATATGGCCCAATCTTCGAGGTCACTATCAAAGGTGCTAATATTCCCGTGTTTAGGCATTGTAGATTTGCAATTTCTCAGATTTTATTTTCTTTACTTGTTATCAAAGATGGCGGCTTCCCGCTCTTGCCGTCGTCCTCCGCCCACAAAATGGCGGTTTTCCCGCGCTTGGCGGTCTTCACCCGTCCCCCGACGCCGTCTCCCTTCAGCCCTCGAGTGCGGCCCTTATCTTCGCCGCGATCGATAGCCCGCACTGTGCACCGCGACTCTCGCACCTTGAGCTTCTGCAGCCGCCGCGCCTTTCAGTCCGAGTGCGGCTCTTATCTTTGGTCCCGATCGCTGGCCCGGCTGCGCCCCTCACTTCAAAGCGGCCCGGCCCTTATCTGCCGATCGCTATCGCCCTACCTCTCTCTCTTCCCCAGTCCTGTCTTTACTCCGGTTCACAAGCTGATGGAGGCTTCAGGGTCCTAATGCCTGTGTCTTCCAGTCGCTGGAAGCTGTCAGGATTTCTGCTGCCCTTCAGTTTTGAGTGGGGTGTTGAGGATTGAAACCTCTCTTCAACGTCCTGTCTTTGGACGAAGCCGCCTGGAATAACTGCCGCAGGGTAAGAGCCTGACTCGTCGCCAGTGTTAAGTATGTGTATTGTATTGAACAATTAACACAAAGACTTAAACGTATAACTCAAACAGGTCTTTACTGGTTGGAGGTAGGGACTACACGTAGGTCTTTACTTCATGCCCACAGGCGGGAACTGAGGGGAATCAGTACCCACAGTACTATTTATACCCCTATGGCCAGGAGTGGTACTGCGTATCACTACGCCCAACAAGTAGTGCAGTCCTGTCCATAGGTTCAAAGTAGCACACATATTACATACACAACACATTCCTTCACTACTTGGCGCCTACAAAGATAATTTTAAGACATATCCTTTTGGTCCTTTTCTGGTGCACCACCCAGTTAAAAATGGGCAGAGTGAGCAAGGCACTTGATCCACTCAGTTGTCTCCCAAAATTGCAATCGGGGTCTTATGTACGTCATAGGATTCAAGTTTGCATATTAAAAGGGCTATCACATGATTCAGGCACATGCTCCGGCCAACTAGTGGTAGGCCCCTTTGAAGACAGTGGCAGCTGGAGTGCTGGTGCAAATGGGACGGTAAGCCATTTTCGAGCCACTATTGCCTCATTTACGCCAGGCAGCCCAAGTTAATATCTACCGCACTGTGTCATATGATCTTGTTAATTTCAGAAAATGAATACTGCTTGGCAGGAAGTGGTATACTTCTCCATGTGGCTGCGTTGTTTATTGATCTTTAAGCAGAATCTTGTTTTCACAGGACATTGTTGTTAGAGCAGTTTGTGAGAATATTGGAATGGAATTCAAAGCAATGTTCACATTGCCAATTGCCCACATTGGAGTATGTGGGGTACATAGCCCAATAAAATCTCATTTTTGTCCCCTGACACAAGCAACTTTGCGATGTCACATTATTGTCCAATTATGGAATGCTGCAAGAACAATTATCCTCAATTATAGTTCTGTAATTTTTCTCTTGCGATATGTTTTTTCTTAAAAACTTTGATAAAGTTCACTGTAGTCACCTCTCTGCTTAACACTTTCCTTCTTAAAACACTAAACCAGTCACCAAACAGTCCTTCAAAGAGATCACATTGCTGCCTTCCAACATCTCAGATGTATTTTACTTTCGAATTTTGATGGTCAAATGCATGCAGCAATTTTCACGTTAAATCACTACAGTTTTCTCATTAGATCTGACAGGTAGATGTTCAGCCGTTTTCATTCAATTCATATTGGCAGTGATGTAGGCTCTGGTGAACACACTAAGAAACAGGGGAAACTATATTGGAGAATAGTTATGTTAAGAGGAGAATTGTTATTTATTTTTATTAAGTGTTTTATTTTTAAATAACCCTTTTCTCTTTATTGATTCCTCTCATTCTGGATAACTCACTCTGACCTCTGGATGAAAGGATAGACAGATCTTCACAGCCTTATCATTGTTAATCTATGACTCGCCAGTAGGGGGTGCTGAAGTATGACCTGATGTGGAATCGCCTATTGCTCTTGCACTCCCTTCCTTCCATCTGCCTCCACTCAGTGCTGAGCCCAATAACCCTTACCAGGTTGTCATCTTGTACGAGGGAAGGTTGAGGAGGGTATATTTAGTCAGATACCCTCTACCCATGAGAGATGGTGCATCTTATGTCTTGTGTGACCTGTACAGTAAGATCACAGGCGTATGGCCAAGCATGGAAAAAATATTGGTTTCTTTAGTGACTATAGTCTGGTCCTTAATTGGTTAAATGTGCATGGAAGGGGAGGAGGGGGGCAAGGAGAGAAATATGAGAAGAATATTCACATATGCACAAGAAATGATAATAAATTAAAATGAAAAAAAATCACAATAGAATGAAGTGAAGAAAAAAAAAAATCTGAAAGGATGCCTTTTCCAGAGAAGTTGCTGTCTCCTTGCTTGATGACCCTGAGGATATGGCAGTTGTCTTGGAGTCTGTGACCATAAAAAATCATTATCTCTGTGAAATACAGCAATTTGGTAGATAATCAAACAGTGACCGAGGGGCAGAGCTGCCAATCTGAAGGATTATGCTCCATGCTGCTGATTCCGTGTGACCTTCCTCGGAGCCAGCTGTCAGCTTCCTGCACACACATCCGCTCAGGGCAGATTCATTAGAATATCTTTGGCGTACAGTGATTTGCATAAAACCCCATCTTTCTTAATTAGTACTTCATTTTTCCCTTGACTTATTTCATGGTAAAGTTCAACAATTTTTCTCCTGAAAAAAGAACAATGTAGAGAGTGGGAGGGAAATGTGACACGCAATTAGTTTAGCAGTGATATTTTTTTTAAAGCGGCCATATCCCCTTCATTGGCCCATACAGGTTGAAGATTTAAAGGCATACCATCCCATTTTCCCCTCTGGCATCTCTAGTCTTTAGAAAAACTGACATTTTTTCAGCCCCAACAGGCACACCTCCTTTTTGGATGAGCAGGAACAGGCGTTGCCAGTGGTTGTACAAAACCCTATTCTCCAATTTCAGCTGTGCAAAAAAGTGATTAAGTGTGCAGTTGTGTAAGAAACGAGGAGAAAATACAAACAAAAATAGAGGGAAATTTGTTAATTTTCTGTAGGTTACAGTCATCAACTCACGAGGTTAATATATTTCTATATTACGCCAGATGGCTACATTTCAAAATAGGACTAAGTATGAGGTGATTTTTTTTTGGAGTGGCAGAGATGGGGAGCTGTCCTTGGTTCCTGTCACTGATTTCTGAGAAAATAAACAGTATTATGGGCAAAGAATAGGAAAGAACAGTAGTAAAATGCGTTTTTCTTTAAAACAAGCTAGCTTTTTGAAGGAACGATGAACATGCAAGTGGGAAGAAAATAAAATGGAAAATAGCCGCTAAACTTACTGGTCTACACAACTTTTATAAATTTACTTAAACAAATGCCCACTAAATATTCTAAACATATACGATAAGTAAGGCCATGATGTTACTATTTTTCTCTGTAACTTAACTCTTTACTTCACTATATAATCAGGCTACTTTAAGCCTTTGGGTACAAATCACCAAATGCTGTAATAATCCAGCACAAGTAACTTTCCTTCTTTTTTATGTGTTGCACATTAAGAATGTGTGTTAGGATTCTGCAAGTGATCGCACAAGAAGACGGGAAACTCAGCTCAGCTTTTATTGCTTCTCAAGGAAAGTAGTACATTTTCTTGCTTAAAATGTCAGGACTAAAGTTTTGTCCTTGTGTCCCAACGATTTATTTTAATGGTAATTTGCAAAGAGCTTGTGACATTTCAGGGCAGGGGCAGAAATAAACTTGCTGCATCCACATCTGTAATTAAATCCTTAAAAATAAATTGGAACTTGTCAAATGGGACTTTTGAATGCAAATTTGGCAAGCTGTTTTTTTCCAAAGTCAATTCCAACCAAGTTGTCCAGTTATAGAAGATTAGCCCATTCTGTTCTTTGTGACATTTCCATTTCCTACTCCTTGTGGCCTCCCTGAGTGAGACTGCAATTTTACAGGCTGATTTTCTAAGTACACACTACCAGCGAGGTTCCTTGCCAGCAGTGCATACTAGGAAAATCAGCCCTTTAATACCTTTTTAGATTTGAACTAACACCAGCTTTGTTCTGTGAATTCGTTCCCATCATGAGCTGGATCATAAATTTACCTTAATGAGGATCTCTACACATAACAGACAGAGAAAACTTTCATCCTATTTCAGCTCAGATCCCAAGAAACTTTGGCCGCGATTTTATTAATGGAGGCGGGTTGGATGCGGGTCAGGTGGTTTCCGGCTTCCAGTCTCGCCCCCAGCTCCTTCCGCTCCACAGACGTGATTTTGCCTTGATTGACCTTGTTAAGCTCACCCTGCAGGCTTTCCGGTCAATTAACAGGAAGCGGGTCAGATGATGTCATTTGATAACGCTTCATCTGCCGGTTTCCTTAAAGAGACAATGCACAATTTTATTTCGACAATTAATTTCTCAGTGTTTGACAGCATTGAGGTGCTGCAAACACTGACAATCACTGCACAAAGGTGAGCTCTTGCACCCAGGCTCTCCAATGACTCCCTCCATAGGCTGGAATTGATGGCAGCTGCAGGTGAGGTGACAGAAGCGATGTGTCACTGGTGAGAGAGGTTCTCCCAATGAGATGGCACTGGACATGGATTTAAAAACTTGTAACCTAACGAAATGTGTAAATGTATTAAAAAGCGCAGTACCCAACATTTTCTTTCCTCTGAGACTCACCATGTGCAACATTGGATCCTTCACACCACTTCTGCAGCTGTCATCAATCCAGAAACATTACAGCAGACTCACAACACACTATATTTACCTGGCGTGGTGTTCGGATGTTGGGAAACCCGAGCTAGAAGCGGCAAAATTCAAAAATAGGCTGACAACTACTGGCAAGTACCTGTTAATAGGCAGGTAATTGCCTTTAATCCTTTTCCCGCCGCTAGGTGTCGGGTCCATTCGCAAATCGGGGACCCGACTCTTGGGAAAGCTGTTTCGAGGTGGGTTGATGGCGGATCGTAACCCACCATCAATCAAAACGATTTTAACCTATGACCCGCCTCCAAACCCACCCTCTGAGCGCTGGCAAAATTGCGGCCTTTGTTTTTATTCCATGGCATCGCCCAGTTGTAGACATTTGCATTTTTAAACTTTTGCTCTATGCCAACTGTGATTGAACTAACCAAATTTTGATTGGCTTCATTTGCCATTCAGCTGTGCACTTCTCCCAAATGTTTTCTAAAACTGACATATCTCCTGAAATGTTAAGCTCTTTCTGTAACAATACAGTATTTCCAAACTTCTGAAGTAATCTCAGTAGATAGCGAGTAACAAGACGCCTCAGATTTTCAGTGTTTCGTTATTTAGAATGTTTAAGCTGGGTAAGATTCATTGGCCTTAATAAAAGTAAGATTTAAAAGAAGACCCTGTGGCTGTGGCTAAATGCAGTTGTAAACAATAATTAAATACATTGCAATCATAACATGTGTCTCTTATACACAAAGGCAACAATCTTATATAGCTATATTGTTCATAGTGCACTAATTGCAAATGGTTTATATCAAGGCATAATAATCATTAGGCCAATTAGCTCAAGTATTCAGGTCTGACAGTGATTCATTTTCAATTAAAATTAGGGATTGAGGTAATTTGTCTATATGGAGAACTATAAGGGAGTTCCATTAGAGTACCATAATAAAACACGGCCAGGGCCTTTTTAACCTCAGTTACACAGTGGGACCAAAAAACTGCGTGTAAGTGAAATTTAAAGGGATGAGGGCAATTAAGTGTCACAATAGGGTGACAGAAATTCTGAAAACCTTTAGAAAGGCTAAAAAATTAATCTCAACCCATTATAGCATTTGCCAAGGCTAAATAGACAGTGGATCAAGAAGTGACTGAGCAAAATGAAGAGAAGGGAGACTCAAGGTGCAAGTATGAGCTTCAAGCAAGTGGCAGAGCAGCCAAGCACCTGGCCCCTTATTTGCTGGCTGCTGAATTGGAGGTGATGCTGCAGGAGGTGGCTGCCATGAGGGTTGTCCTCTGTACCACTCCACGGCACCATCCTCTAAGACCCTACTGCAGTAACAAAAAGTTAGCATGCAGGTACAGCAAGTAATTAGGAAGGCAAATGGAATATTGGCCTTTATTGTAAGGGGGATGGAATATAAAAGTAGGGAAGTCTTGCTACAAATGTACAGGGCGTTGGTACAGTTTTGGTCTCCTTATTTAAGGAAGGATATACTAGTATTGAAGGCAATTCACAGAAGGTTCACGAGGTTGATTCCTGAGTTAAAGGGGTTGTCTTATGAGGAAAGGTTGAGCAGGCTGGGCCTATACTCATTGGCGTTTAGAAGAATGAGAGGTGATCTTATTGAAACACATAAGCTTGAGGGGGCTTGACAGGGTAGATGCAGGGAGGATATTTCCCCTCGTGGGGGAATCTAGAACTAGGGGGCATAGTTTCAGAATAAGGGGTCGCCCATTTAAAACAGAGATGAGGAGGAATTTCTTCTCTCAGAGGGTCGTGAATCTTTGGAATTCTCTACCCCAGAGAGCTGTGGAGGCTGAGTTGTTGAATATATTCAAGGCGGAGATAGACAGATTTTTGAAAAACAGGGGAATCAAGGGTTATAGGGAGTGGGCAGAAAATTGGAGTTCAGGCCAAGATCAGATCAGCCATGATCTTATTGAATGGTGGAGCAGGCTCGAGGGGCCGAATGGCCTATTCCTGATGTTCTTCTTATGTTCTAGTATGCCTGGAAGGAGGGTGAGGCAGGCTCAAATCTGCAGCTGACTGGTACCATCATTGGCTGTGCCAGCTCTATATTGCAGGTTAGTGGCAGGTTTCTTTATGACAGATGACCTAGCTTTGCATCTGGCTTTCTACTGACCTGGACCCTGTGAAGATAGTTCCCCATAGTTGTTACCAGGTAACTTCAACAATGCCTGCAAATATGATTAGTCGCACCACCACAATCCTACCAATCAGGCTGGTTGGTGATCACTCTGGCATGCCTTCTTTCATGGAGCACAATTTAAAGAATGACATGCTATGATTAGGATGCTGCTGAAGAATCGTCCAGCATAATGGTTAGTCAGGTCTTCACGTGTATCTGTGTCATTGGGCCTGCTGTCACAACCAAAACTTGAGAGCTGAGCATCAGCAGGCACTATTCATCTGCCATAGCAAGGTATATTTGTCTCTGTCTGCAGGTATGGGCATGTGGGTACCAGTGGGTGATCACAGAGCATTTCTCATGCAGCCTGACCTGCATGGCATTCATTTAGTGCTCATGCTCTACTCTTCCAAGAACCATGGATATTGGATTTGCATCAGGACATCCATTGGTGCCAGGCCAAATTTTTTTTTAAATAAATAGGCCAGAGATAACCTAAAAACTGCTAAGTGAATCTTACTTACTTCCACGTAGAGTTGAGCACACAGCAGCCCTGGATATCCATTTATATAGGTGTGACTTGGAAACAGTTGGACCCTGTGCAAAGGCTGGAAAAAAGAACATAGGAGGATTTATTACATCATCCTTGTATCACCTGAATATTACAATGTAGTTCCCACCTCAGGAGGCTGCTTCTTCCATCCACCCACCCACTAGCCTGGCAGCAATGTCTGTCATGCATAAAAGGGGACAAAGACCTAGTATTAAGGAGTAAGGATCTCTGAATGTTTTTCCATGTTTTAAATGCTGCGAATTGGGCACGTACAGGGCATTCCTGAGACAAAAATTGGCCTTGATATTTTTAGGTGTTATGCGTCTTCGTTTTAAGCAGATCAGAGTATTGCCATTGAATCAAATTCAATGGACTTTGGTTGAACCCGCAGTTGAGGGTTAGTTTTGGACCTGACTGGGAGTACAGGTCCACTCACCTGTGGGAAAGTAGAGTCTTTCTGTGAATTGTAGTCAGGCGAGGAAGGCTTGAGATTGGGAAACAGCCTGTGATAGGACAAGGGTTGGCTGACTTTTCAACTAGGTACAAAAATGCAACAAATTGCACTTGATTGCTTTACGATTTGTTCTTGTAGTTTGCCTACCCTTCTTTCAGCCAATCTTAATCTGGTCAGAAAGCAAGTTTACAAAACATCTGTATATGTTTTTAATTATTGAAAATAATTTACATTCCCCTAGTATTTCAGACTGGATAAGTATGACATCTCAGGACGTGCTTGAGTGTTGGAGGAGCACCTCACCTCTTTGGAATGGTTAAACTGACAGAAGACTGCCTCATCCTATGAGAATATATATTTTTTAATGTATCAGTTCAAGAGCTTTCAGGAAAAAATGTCCCATTTATTGACAAAATGTTTATTCTTTATCAAAATAAACAAAGTAAGATCTGATTCTTAAATTCCTTCTCTATATAGAATAACAACAACAAAAACATGCATTTATATAGCACATTTTATATCCCACGGAGCTTAGATCGGAACAACTTACAAGGCAGTGGAGATTTCAACTGCAATCACAAACCATAATGGTGAGGGTCAAACATTTTGAACACTTCTCTCCCCAGTATTCTAACTATCAATTTTCATTACTATTTTAACACTGCATTGGCATATTTACAATATCCAGTGATTTGAATAAATTATAGAAATAAATCGTCATCTCAATTTTCAGTAATGAGACTGATGCGATTAAAATATTTGTCAATGAAATACTTATTTCAGTTTGGTGAAGCAGTTACTCAGTAATATAAAAATAATCAGAAATTCCCTACAGTTATAGAATATTTCATCGGTTGCTAGAAGATTCCATTACAATAGTCCATCTTCTATTAAATTTAGCATAATCACAATGTATTTTACAATTACAGGTGGGATAACTTAATTGGACAAACTGGTCACAATGATTTCTATTATTATTTTAATTTCCTTCCATTTTATGTTTTTCCCCCGGCTTTTTAGTCCTCCCCACAACATGCTGAGATGACAGTTGCATGGCTTGTTCCTATGTGCTTGCCACTGCTGGCATAAAGTTTCCTATTAGAAGATGCAAGAGAATTGAATGGGTTAATTTGTTTTTTTGGAATTTGTTTCCATCATTGCAGGCCAGTGGAATCATTTAACATCGTAGCACACCCAATGTAGAAGGCAATGTGTTGCCTTGGACATCTATTAGAGGTGCTGGGAAACATAATACTGAATTATTCATTAAAGGTGCAAGTGTCTTGACCTTAAATGCCACTTCTTTCTGCCAACGTGGGAAATTTCACAACTTACCCAGTAGTATAGAAGTTGAAACTAGGACATAATATACAACCAAAGAATCAATGAGGTTTACAGTACAAAAGGAAGGCTTTTAGCCCATCGTGACTTTGCCAGCACATTGCAATCCAAAACAAACCCCATTGCTCTGCTCTCTAACCAATGTGCTGTATTTTCCTCTGCTTCAAATGTTTATCCAGGTTTTCCTTAGAATGTGCAATGTTATCTGCTTCAACTATTCCCTGTGGCAAAACAATCCATGCTCTGAAAACACTGCATAAATACATTTCTCCTAACCTCTCTCCTCATTCTCAGCAACAATTTTCATCTGATTACCCCTCATCACGGACGCTGCAACTGGAGGAAATAGTCTTTCTCCATTCATCCTATCAAAACCTTTCATCATTTAAAAAAATTCTTTTGAATTTCCTGTCAGCGTTCTCTGCTCTGGTGGAAATAGTCCCAGTATCTCAAGCCTCTGCTCTTAATGATAGCTTCTCATCCCTGGCATCATCCTGGTGAATTTATGCTCACTATGGCTTTAAAGTCCTTTTTTTTTTATAATGGGGCACTGAAAATTTAACAGTGCTCTAAAAGTGGCCCACACTCTTTTAACACCCAAAATGCTAGTGACTTTTTTTGGTAGCGTTACGCATCTGCACTCACAATTTCAAGATATTATGTAGCTCTCTATTTCTCCACACCTGTCAGCATCAATTCCTTGGTTTTTTTTCTCTCCAAAAATGCAGCAACTCACACCTTTCCGTATTAATTTGACCTGCTACCTGTCTGCTCATTCCACTAATCTGTCTATGTTCTCCTGAATTATTTTCCATCCTCCTTGCTATTTGTCAAATCACCTACTGTTAAATGAGCCAACAGCAATATCCCTTTGCCCAAGTCCAAATCATCTATATATACAGAGGACAAAAATGAACCCCATCAGTGACCCTGGGGTATACTACTTTCAACCCTTCTCCAATCCAGATATCCGTTAATGCTAAACCTTTGTTTCTTATCCACCAACCAACTTTCTATCCATTCTCTACAATTTCTCTTATGCAATATACTTATTTTTTTTCTAGCAAGCCTCTTGTGAAATACCTTGTCAAACAACTTCTGAAAATCCATACCCTTTATCTGTCTAATTGGTCACTACTTCAAAAAATATCTATTAAATTTGTGACACATGACCTTCCCTTTAACCAATCCATGTTGGCTTTCCTTGATTATCCCATGCAACTCTAATTTTCACTAATTTGATCTCCAGTTATTAACCCTAAGAGTTTGACCAATGTCAAATCAATTGGTTTATAGTTACCTAGTTTATCCTTCTTTCGCTTCTTGAACAGAGGTGTTCTGCTGGCTATCCTCCAGTCCTGGCACAATTTACATGTCTAAGGAGGATTGAACAATTGTGGTCCGAGACTCTGATTTACCCTCTCCGATTTCCATCAGCTGACTGGACCTGAAGTACTCTAAATAAGGCTATCATTAATCATTTTCAAATTGACCTAAAAATGGTTTAATTGCAGCCTCATTGCCTTCTGACTTTGGTAATGGGCAAATCCCCAGTAGATTTATTTGTTCATTGCCTGAAATTGTTGCTGGCAACAATTTTGTTCTGTTCAGCTTCCAGTGTTCTCTCTTTGTTCTTCGGTTGGCCAGGGCCATGGCTCTGTAACATACAGGAGCAGATGATGACAAAACTTTGGTACAATTTCATTTGTTTGTTAACCTTATGTTAGGCTTATTCATTTCAACTCTGCTACAATAATGATTGATGCATGCCTCAATCCATAAATATAGTGGAGAATTATGTCTAATCCCTAGTGCCTCGGAAAGCTCATGGTTATGGTCTAAAATTTTGGATTCAGAGTATTCAAATTTTGGAAGTACCATATTCTAAGTCTCATTTTCTCCAAACAATTTGCTCAACTTAAGTGGCAACAATTAAAGAGCCTGACTTCTCCTGTAATAAATTATATGATATGAAACAGCCTGCTAACTAAAGCACAGATGCAGAATCAATAACACTATGGGATGCTTTTGTCAACTAAGTATCACACAGCTTGACTTTTTACTTAGTAGTTGTGTACATATATAAGCATCCCAGATGGCCCTGTGCACACAATCAGGCATTTTATCATCAAACTGCGTAAAGTTGTAAAACTTACAGCTTAAGTATTTTATAATTAGACAGTAATGAATAAGAAGGGGTGTGTATATGAGGTTTTATTGTGAATTTTATTGCATAAATGTGATTAAACGCTGGCATTTAAGTTTCATTCTTACCATTTAATTATGCGCGTTGCCATTTTTTTTTACAGTTAGTGCGGTTGCACAGATTGAAAGGGCAGATATTTGGGCGTCGACTCCTTTGCAGCTTCTGAAGACAAAAGGGGTGAATTTCTGCGGGAGGTTCTCCTACTCAACTGCTGAAACTTCGGTGGAAGAGCTGTGGAAATGCTGGAGGAACAGTGTAACGAGCATGATGCCATTTTTCTGGGATTTCCATGGCTCTTCCATTGAAATTACAGTGGACAAGCAGGAGAACCCCCATGGAGCTTTGCCCCCAATGTCATTCACTTCATTGTTTAGTCAAGCTAGGGTGTCCCAGGTAGCAACCCAGATTGGTTTTATGTAACGAGAAAGGATTAATTAGCAATCTTGTTATACGAGGCCCCTTGGGTCGGAGCGATCATAATCTGATCGAATTCTTCATTAAGATGGAGAATGAAGTAGTTGACTCAGAGACTAGGGTCCTCAATTTAAATAAAGGAAACTACGATGGTCTGAGGAGCGAGTTGGGTAAGATTGATTGTGGAATGGCACTCAAAGGGTTGACGGTGGATAGGCAATGGCAAACATTCAAAGACCGAATGGATGAGTTCCAGAATTTGTTCATCCCAGTTTGGCATAAAAATAAAACAAAAAAGGTGACTCAACCGTGGCTAATAAGGGAAATTAGGGATAGCATAAGATCCAAGGAAACGACGTTTAAATTGGCCAGAAAAAGCAATAATCCTGAGGATTGGGAGCAGTTTAGGATTCAACAAAGGAGGACAAAGGGATTAATTAAGAAAGGGAAAATAGAATATGAGAGTAAGCTTGCAGGGAACATAAAAACTGACTGTAAAAGCTTTTATAGATATGTGAAGAGAAAAAGATTGGTGAAGTCAAGCGTAGGTCCCTCGCAGTCAGAATCAGGGGAATTTATAATGGGAAACAAAGAAATGGCAGACCAACTAAATTCATACTTTGGTTCTGTCTTCACAAAGGAGGACACAAATAACCTCCCAGAGATGCTGGGGAACATAGGGTCTGATGAAAGGGTGGAACTGAAAGAAATCAGTATTTGTAGGGAAATGGTGTTAGGAAAATTGATGGGATTGAAGGCCGATAAATCCCCAGGGCCTGATAATCTACATCCCAGGGTACTTAAGGAAGTGGCCCTAGAAATAGTAGATGCATTGCTGGTCATCTTCCAGAACTCGATAGACTCTGGAACAGTACCCATGGATTGGAGGGTAGCTAATGTTACCCCACTATTCAAAAAAGGTGGTAGAGAAAAAGTGGGGAATTATAGACCGGTAAGCCTGACATCGGTAGTGGGGAAAATGCTAGAATCTATTATAAAAGATGTAATAGCAGAGCACTTGGTAAGCAGTGACAGGATCGGACAAAGTCAACATGGATTTACAAAAGGTAAATCATGCTTGACTAATCTACTGGAATTTTTTGAGGATGTAACTGGTAAAATAGATAAGGGAGAACCAGTGGATGTGGTGTATTTGGACTTTCAGAAGGCTTTCGATAAGGTCCCACATAAGAGATTAGCGTGCAAAATTTAGGCACATGGGATTGGGGGCAAGGTATTGACTTGGATAGAGAACTGGTTGGCGGACAGAAAGCAAAGAGTTGGAATAAACGGGTCGTTTTCCGAGTGGCAGGCAGTGACTAGTGGGGTACCGCAAGGATCGGTCCTAGGACCCCAGCTGTTCACAATATATATTAATGATCTGAACGAGGGAATTGGATGTAATATCTCCAAATTTGCAGATGACACAAAGCTGGGTGGGAGGGTAAGCTGTGAGGAGGATGTCGTGAAACTCCAGTACGATTTGGACAGGTTGGGTGATTGGGCAGAAACATGGCAAATGCACTATAATGTGGATAAATGTGAGGTTATCCACTTTGGTGGCAAAAGCAGGAAGGCAGATTATTATTTGAATGGCAATAGATTGGGAGAAGGGGAAGTGCAAAGAGACCTGGGTGTTCTTGTGCACCAGTCGCTGAAGGTAAGCATGCAGGTGCAGCAGGCGGTTAAGAAGGCAAATGGTATGTTGGCCTTCGTAGCAAGAGGGTTCGAGTACAGGAACAAGGATGTCTTGCTACAGTTGTACAGGGCCTTGGTGAGACCGCACCTTGAGTATTGTGTGCAGTTTTGGTCGCCTTACCTGAGAAAGGACGTTCTTGCCATGGAAGGAGTGCAGCGAAGATTCACCAGGCTGATACCTGGGATGGCAGGAATGACGTATGAGGAGAGATTGTGTCGATTGGGCTTATACTTGTGGTGATTATTTCCTATGTTTAATAAGAAGTATTGTGATTGGTGAATGGGGTGGTTGTTCTCTGTGTTAGTAAGAAGTATTGTAATTGGTTGTTTGTTTCTACCTTGAGATATATGCTGTAAACTCATTGGTAGTGGATGTCAGGTGATTTGTCGTGGCCATCTTAAATTCAGTTCTCTCCAGTCATGGTTGGAGACTGGTGTTGAAAGATGTGCTACTGGATTTTTAAAGTTAATAAAGCCTAGATTAGAAAGGCAAATCTATTCCTTATTTCAATTTATTAACTTTTTATCAGAATGGAGCGATATCTTCAACCAGAACGATTCAATGCTGACCCTAATTCTGCAGGAGTGGATGATAAATGGAAACATTGGTATTGTACATTTACAAACTTTTTGGGTGTGTTGGAACAAGAGTCTCTGAATAAGCTGAATATGCTGATCAACTACTTTGCTCCGGATGTGTATAAATATATTTTGGACTGTAAAACTTACGAATTGGCTATTTCTACATTGGAGAAGATTTTTGTTAAACCAAAGAATGAGGTATTTGCACGTTATCTTCTATCTGCCCATAGGCAGCAGGTGGGAGAATCTTTGGCTACTTATTTACAAGCACTTCGGCACCTTAGTGCTAACTGTAATTATAAAGCCGTGACGGCCGAAGAATATAAGGAAGAATCGGTACGGGATGCTTTTATTAATGGACTACTGTCTAGATCAATTCGTCAGCGGTTGTTAGAAAATAAGACTTTGGATCTCAAGAGTGCTTTTGAGCAAGCTTCTACATTGGATATGGCTCAGAGAAGTCCCTGCACTCACATCCCGAGTTAAACCTGGGGCTCTCCATTCTACCAAGTCAAGAAGGTATAGCAGTCAGGATAGAGAATTTATTAATTCTGAAGTCCAACGTCTTTTATTGGAAGGAATCATTGAGCCTAGTTGTTCGCCTTGGCGGGCTCAGGTAGTTGTCACCACTAACGAGAGACATAAGAAATGAATGGTGATAGACTACTCTCAAACTATTAATAGGTATACTCAATTAGATGCGTACCCTTTGCCTAAGATTGATGAGCTTATCAACAAAGTATCTCAGTATATGTTTTTTAGCACTATTGATTTAAAGAGTGCTTATCATCAGATTCCTATTGTTAAGAGGGATCAACCATATACAGCCTTTGAGGCTGGTGGAAAGCTGTATCAGTTTTGCCGAATACCATTTGGTGTTACTAATGGTGTTGCTTGTTTTCAACGGGCAATGGATGCTTTTATAAGTGACAACTCTCTCTCTGACACCTTTTCATATTTAGATGATATCACGGTGTGTGGTAAATCAAGGGTGGAGCATGATTCTAATTTAGAAAGATTCCTTCAAGCTGCGGGAAAAGTTGGTTTAACTTTTAATAAAGAGAAGTGTATCTTTTCGACTACTGAGATAAATCTACTGGGGTATATTATCTCGGGAAATAAGATTAAACCAGATCCAGAATGTTTGCGACCATTGATCGATTTACCTTATCCTACTAATTCTAAGGCTTTGCAACGAGTTGTTGGACTGTTTTCTTACTATTCTAATTGGATTGCAAACTTTTCGCAGAAGATCCGGCCCCTTATTCGGGTTACGACATATCCTCTATCATGGGAGGCCAGGACATGTTTTGATAATTTTAAAAAGGATATCTTAGGAGCAGTTGTGCATTCTATTGATGAGCAGGTTCCCTTTGTGATTGAGCTGGATGCTTCTGATTTTGCAATTGGGGCTACTCTGAACCAGAATGGAAGACCTGTGGCCTTTTTCTCACGTACCTTGAACAATAGTGAAAAAAGACATTCTTCAATAGAAAAAGAGGCATATGCAATAGTAGAAGCACTGCGTAAATGGAGACATTATTTATCAGGGTGACATTTCACGTTGGTAACCGATCAAAAATCTGTGTCCTTTATGTTTGATGTTAAACATTTTGGAAAGATCAAAAATGATAAAATAATGAGGTGGAGGATTGAGTTGGCATGTTACCATTTTGATATAGTTTATCGTCCGGGGAAGGATAATGTTGCTGCTGATGCACTGTCGAGGGCTTATTGTTCTGTGATTCACGGAGATACGCTTATTAATCTTCACAATGCCTTATGTCATCCTGGGGTTACGAGGATGATACACTTCGTACGCAGTAAGAATTTGCCTTTTTCAGTTGAAGACGTCAAGCGGATGACTTCATCATGTTCTATCTGTGCTCGGTGTAAACCGAATTTCTTTAAGCCTCAACGAGCTCATCTTATAAAGGCTACTTCTCCTTTTGAACGTCTGAGCGTTGATTTTAAGGGGCCTCTTCCTTCAACGACTCAAAATCGATACATATTTACTGTTGTGGATGAGTTTTCAAGGTTTCCTTTTGCTTTTCCTTGCGCAGATGTATCAGCTGCTACAGTTATCACATGTCTGACTCAACTTTTTGTCATCTTTGGGATGCCTGCGTATATCCATTCGGATCAGGGAAGTTCTTTTATGTCTTCCCAGTTGAAGGAATACCTTCAGAGTCGGGGAATTTCTACTAGTAGAACTACCCCGTATAACCCCCAGGGTAATGGACAGTGCGAACGATACAATGGGGTGATCTGGAAGGCAGTTATGTTGGCTTTGACATCCCGGAACCTTAAGAATACACAGTGGGAAATGGTACTGCCTGATGCCCTGCATTCCATTAGATCATTGCTTTCAACGGCTACTAATGTGACCCCCCATGAAAGGCTCTTTAATTACCCGCGGAGATCTACTACGGGATATTCGGTACCTTCATGGCTTACTATGCAGGGACCTGTGCTGCTTCGACGCCATGTTAGATTGTCAAAATATGATCCTTTAGTGGAGGAGGTGGAGCTGTTGGAGGCAAATTCCCAATATGCTCATATTCGATTCCAAGATGGGAAAGAAAGTACTGTTTCAATTAAAGATTTGGCTCCTTGTGGTGGCCAGCCCTCTTCTGAGGATACTAATAATAGTCACGATTCAGATAATGTGGATGTTGTTATAGATACTACGAATATTTCCAATCCTACTGCAGATAATTATACTTCTATTAGTCAGCCTTTGATGGATGTTCATGACCATCCTAGTTTACTTCCTGATGGGATTTCCAATCCAGAAACCGTTGATAATTGGGATATGGATAGCCTTCCTGCAGAAGATACTTCGGTGTCTCCGGGTGTGGGAGGGCAAGGAATTTCACCAAGGTTAAGAAGGTTGACACGAACAAGATATCCGGTCGACCGATTGAAAATGGACTTTTAAATTGATAGTAATGTTTTAAAATTGTTGAAATATTATATTTGTATTTTAGTTGTAAATAAATTAATTATAAATTGTAAAGGTTGTTTTAGGTTGGAGCATGTTTTAAAAGGAGGGGTGAATGTGGTGATTATTTCCTATGTTTAATAAGAAGTATTGTGATTGGTGAATGGGGTGGTTGTTCTCTGTGTTAGTAAGAAGTATTGTAATTGGTTGTTTGTTTCTACCTTGAGGTATATGCTGTAAACTCATTGGTAGTGGATGTCAGGTGATTTGTGGTGGCCATCTTAAATTCAGTTCTCTCCAGTCATGGTTGGAGACTGGTGTTGAAAGATGTGCTACTGGATTTTTAAAGTTAATAAAGCCTAGATTAGAAAGGCAAATCTATTCCTTATTTCAATACTCACTGGAGTTTAGACGATTGAGAGGGGATCTCATCGAAACCTATAAAATTCTGTCAGGTCTGGACAGACTAGATGCAGGAAGGATGTTTATGATGGCCGGGAAGTCCAGAACCAGGGGTCATAGTCTAAGGATAAGGGGTAAGCCATTTAGGACTGAAATGAGGAGGAATTTCTTCACCCAGAGAGTGGTGAACCTGTGGAATTCTCTGCCACAGAGGGCGGTGGAGGCCAGTTCATTAAATATATTCAAAAAAGAGTTGGATATATTTCTTACGGCTAAAGGGATCAAGGGATATGGGGAGAAGGCAGGGACAGGGTACTGAATTTGGATGATCAGCCATGATCTCATTGAATGGCGGAGCAGGCTCGAAGGGCCAAATGGCCTACTCCTGCTCCTATCTTCTATGTTTCTATGTTTCTATGTAAGCACAGACCAGACTAGTACATCAGAGATAGATTGATACCTATTAGAACGTCTTGATTGAACGTTCCTCATTAAATGTGGAGCTTTTTTAATTGAAATATATTTTTGAATACAAGCCATTCAAGTACATTTTTATGTAAGGTCCAGCAAATCTGATCTGGTGTGAAAGACATTTATAAAATAGGGATTTTGGGGTGTTAGGCAGACACTTTGGGCTCAATTTTTCCAGGCCCGAGGAGGTGGGATTGGTGGCGTGTGAGGTGTTAAAATTGCAAAAACTGGCGGGCGGGCCCGATCCCGCCTCCATCCCGCCTCCGAGCAATTTTCCCACATGCGAGTTTTCTGACCCCATCTCCATCCTGCCTCCAAGAGGCGGGATAGGCCCTTAAGGCCCTTAACAACCAGTTAAGTGCTTCTATAATCCTATTTTGAGAGGCCTTTCTGATTTTAACACTTTTCCCACGCACTTCATGCCTCTTCTGAAACATGCCAGTGAAACCTGGTGGCAGCACAAGTGGATTGCTTACTAACAGCTGCAGCTCCACCATTAAAAAGGAGTTTTCAGCAATCATCATTTGCAGCTGGCAGAACTTTGTTGTCTCAGGTCTGGGGGAACTTTTAACAGGCCTACTCATTGTTCTGGAAGTTTGGAGCCTGACACCCATCTCCAGTGTGACCTCCTGGGAAACCCCTCTCCCTACCTTGACTGAGCACTTCCTCAACTGAGGCATATACCAGAAGCATGGGAACCATTTATTTCCTTTCCTCCTGGACATCATATTCGGATGAAGACCAGCCGTGGCAGCAGCAGAACAGTGAACAATAGCACCACCAACAGCAGCAGCATCAACAGGAGTGCCAAGCTGCTGCTTACCCACCTGAAGCTGCACAGGCCAGAAGGCGCCAGCGCGCGACCACATTGCTGCCCAGGATTCAAGGGAGGCACTTGGTCAGGTTTGCTTAGCCTGCACAATCAAACACTTTTGCCTTGCAGCTTCTTATCAGACCATCGACAATGGCCAAGAGCCTATGGATTCCCATCACTCTGACCACCATACTGACAATTGCAAGTCACCCTAAGCTCTCAATGTGGAAGTCCCATTTGCGAAATGACAGACGCCACAACTGCAACAGTTTCCCATCAGTATTTTTTATGGCAATATGCAACTTATGGCATGTTAAAAATAAACACAGAATTACACCCAAGCGACTACCCTTGTGACGACTTGTGCATTATCTTTCTTTTACACGTGCTCCTATGTGGTGCTTCCCCTGTGGCTTCAACAGATGTAGAGGTCCGTTGCTCACTTTTGTCGCTGCTCCTGCCTCGACACCTTTGGCGGGCGTCCTCTGGGGTTGCGAGCCTGTGAGGGCTCGTCAACAGTCTGCTGCTCCTGCAGCTGTGCAGGGGTTGAGACACCGATTTCAATTGGGTGGGGACTCCGGCAGGGCTTTGACCAAGGGCTCTGCAATGGCATGGAAGTGTGAGCCCCCACTTCCTTGATGTCTGCCACCATCTTCCCTCTCATGGGTCAGGTCCCCCTCAGTGTTTGCAAGTGGCTTGAGAGCTTAAGAACTTAAGAACTTAAGAAATAGGAGCAGGAGTAGGCCATACGGCCCCTCGGGCCTGCTCCGCCATTCAATAGGATCATGGCTGATCTGAATCTAGACTCACGTCCACTTCCCTGCCCTCTCCCCGTAACCCCTAATTCCCTTATCTGCTAGGAAAATGTCTATCTCCATTTTAAATTTATTTAATGTTGCAGCTTCCACAGTTCTCTGGGGTAGCAAATTCCATAGATTTACAACCCTCTGAGTGAAGAAGTTTCTCCTCATCTCAGTTTTGAAAGGGCAGCCCCTTATTCTAAGATTATGCCCCCTAGTTCTAGTCTCACCCATCAGTGGAAACATCCTCACCGCATCCACCCGATCCACCTTGCTGCACATCAGGGTGGCCATGGGGACCCGTATCTGTACTGGCAGTCCTACTCAGAAGGACTTCCATGAAGGTCTGGATTCTCTGTTCAATAGCTGACCATCGCTTCTCCAGAGATGTCAGTCTATTCTGAACACCCACCACGTTTTCCTCACTCCGGTGACTACTGCCTCCATGGCCGTAGCCAGCCTTTCCACGGAGGTTGCCATCCTTTCCATGGTGCTGCCTTCATGCGTCAATGCCTCCACAAAGGCTCTGCTCATGTTAGCGATGGACTCCTCCATTTGCTCCATACTCGCAGCGACCCTGGAGACAAAACCTGCCAGAGACTCCTGCACCTCTTCCTGGAGTTCCAGCACCGCTGTCCTTCTGGATGGACCCGGAGGCAGAGGGTCGACATGCAGCTGAGCCGAGCTGGGAGTGTCCTGCGCCCTCCGACGAGGACCGCTGTCCCTGTCTCCACCATCTGCTGATGCTCACTTGTGAGCTGTGATACAGCAGGTGACAACTCTACTCTATGTCTCGAAGGTCCCACCGAGGTGTGAGTGTCTGCGCTGGTGCAGTGTGCGCTTAACTCTGCCGACGGAGCGCCCTCAGAAGTTGCAGCTTCCTCTGAGGAGTCTGGAAGCTCAGGCTCTTCCTCCTGGACAGTGGGGACAGGGGCTCTCGATGGTCCTGTGGGGGAGTAAAGGAAAGAGTCAGAGATGTGAGGCCAAGGTTACATGCACATTGAATATTGCAGATGATCAAAAGTCAATCTGTTAGAGCATCAGAATCATTATCAGTGACTCATGCAATGTCAATGAGTGAGATGATAAACTATTCTGTCACCAGCTTGCTCTGATGTACCCGTCTGTCCGTCCCCCCCTTGCGCATCCTCCACCTCTCCCACGATCTCCAAGGTCGCCTCCTCCCAGGGGGTGAGCTGGGCTACTGAGGGTGGCCCTCCTCCTGTCCTCGCTCTTTCCCTCTTATTGTGAGCTCTCTTTTCCTGCAATGAGGGAGACAAGTGGAGTTTGAGTGAGAATGAAGGAGTGAGTTTAGAGAATCCATATCATTGATGGTTAGAAGGAGACAAAGATGGAGTGAGGTGGCAAGGCCAAGGGCCCTCCCTGTATGTTGTAAGTTGTTTTCATAGCATCACAGCGATTGGGAGTATGAGGGCTGCATAGTCGAATAGTTAGGTGAATGTAACCATAGAGAGAGAGGGAATGGGTAAGGGTTCAGGGATGTCAGTGTCAAGTGGGATGTGGAGGAAGAGGTTGTCAAAGCTGAGTGCTGGTGAGGAGAGGAGATGGGGATCAGATTGAGGGTGATGGGAAAGTCCTACTCACTTTTCCAGTGCGCAGAAGGTCATGAAACCTCTTCCTGCACTGCAGCCAGGTTCTGTGGCACATAGACATTGAATTGACCTCCTGGGCCACTTGTATCCACACAGCTTTAGTCTGCTGAGGAGGCTTTTTCCTCCCCGAGGAAGATCCTTATTGGATCTGGCTCCCTCCACCAGAGCTTGCAGGGCAGCTTCATCAAATCGTGGAGCAGACTTTGGGCTGCTGCTGGACATCGTGGCTGAAATATGGGCTTACAGCAATGGGCATGAAGTTTGTAGTCTCCAGAAGAAGCAAGGCTGCTTGCAGGCCTTAAATCCAGCTGCATTGATGATGTCATCGGAGGCGACTTTCAGGATGGAAAGACTAATTGGGCCAGGGCTTCCCACACGCTGGAAATCAATTGGCCAATGAGGTGAAAAATCGAATTTTTCCCCCACATCAAAGTGGAGTCGGGTGGATAACACGAAAAGCGGCTGACACGCCCCCAGCCCGCCCCAATGACAAAATCGAGCCCTTTATATCAATGCTGATCTTTCTGAGCACCTGTCGCCTCTTGATGTTACTATAGTTTGAAGCTTTGCATGAAATAGAGAGAAACCATCTAGATTTTTTGATGCCTTAATTTTGTAGCCAAAGATCTGATCCTGAGGCCCCAATTCAGAATGCCCCCCTCCCCAGACGACAACTCCTACACAGCTGATATAGACAGGGAATATAGATGCAAATTGATCTCTATGCCACTATTAATCAGATAGAGATATCTCTAAACTGATTAACCCTTTCGAGTCATCATACAGGTACTATTGGACTACCTGGGATCAGATGCTGCCCAGTGGACTACCAGGAATATTGGATGCCTATATACTAACAGGCCACTATACATCTAAAATTATCCCATTGAGCTGCCACAAATTGAGTACTTCTTTTTTAACTTCCTTTCCCTTCTAGTTTTTTCTTCCCCCTTCAGAAGGGATTGACTCTTTACTAGAGTCTTGATAAAGGGTTTTCATCTGAAATGTCAACTCTAATTTCTCTCCACAGATGTTGCCTGGCCTGCTGAGTTTTTACAGCATTTTCTGTTGTTATTTTTGACTCTTTACTAGAGTTTGGTTTTATGGTCACCCAAAATGGCTGTTGCTCATGTGGTAGCCCAGACATTGAATTTTGGCAAGCTGTTCATTTGTGGGAAGCAACATGGATGAAGGAAATCTTGTCCTTACATGATATCCATGCATGTGTACTAATAGAAGGTTCTTTGAATAGCTGCTGGAAATGCATGCATGGGCAGAAAACTCAGCTAATTTTCCTCTCCTTAATCCAAAGGTAATGAAGCCAATTTGAGTGGTGTTACCGCTGCCCTGCGGAAACCAACTAGTTTAGCACCGACTGAGGATTAACTTTGAGACCATTCTAGTCAATAAGGCTTAACTGAGCCATTGGGGGACCTCAATTACTTCCTACTGAACCATGAGCTGAAACATTTTTTTTTACCCTTTTTATATTTACCTGCGTCTGATAGAAACAGATGCTGAAATACTAATGAAAAGATATGCACAATGACAGTTCATACATGCAGGGCATCTTTTAAGGGATACTTTTATGAAAACCACTTTCCAGTTGTGCATATCAGAAATTTGGACATGTACTACTCACTATTTTCCAACAACTGTTGTTGTGAACTCATAAAATTACCCTTTTAGTCCCTATTACTGTATGCCACTACAGTTTTAAATGCATAATCTACCTGAAGCTTCACATGATCCAAATTGATTAATATTCAATTTATGAATGTTTAGGAGCTACTGATAAACTACTCACACTAACACCTGCACCAGTACCAGCAAACCTGCCCTCAGTTCACTTAAAAGTGCAATCACTTCAGTATTGAAGCTCAAATTTGGTTTATATACAAGAACAATATCAATCATCGCTCTGCATTTCAAGTTATATTTTTTTTTGCTTTTTTCTAGCCCAGGTAGAATTCATAGGAGGAAGATATCGAAGTAGATCACTGAAGTTCTTAGAACTGAAGGTCAAACGCTCTACAGGTGACCAGACTGTTGATCAGGTAACTGATAATCTTTGACCTCCAACCATTTTCTATTGAAATATTCCAGAGTGCGATTGAATATTTTCAGCTATTTTCATTGAAGAGCTTTGTCATCGTATGCTCTTCCAAGTATCTTTCAAAATTTAAAGGTAGTATTGAAAGTGACGAAGGAGGCGATTGGTTTACCAATTACTTCACTGATATTTATAGTGGATTGATAATATCTGCTACTTATGTAACTGATGATTTTGGCAACAGTTTTGCATTATAAATGTTTCAATATTCTTACTTCTGACATCTGGGAGACCCACTTGATGGGCTGGCCTCCAGACACAGGAGGAACCCACTGAAATCTTGTCTTCAGTGTTAGTCCCACTATAAACAGAAACATCGCTGATACCAGATGTATAGACATCAAAATAACTCACAAATCTCTGTCACAACCATTAGAATCCTTTTTTTATCTTCCGCGATGCAAACTAAAGTCTGATTGGCCATTGCTGCTGGGTCAAATGCAGCTGCTTTCAAATATTTCTTAAACTACTTTATTTTGTTTACTCTAATAACCTCTTTAATTGCTTAGGAAGCTCCAATTAACTTGGTGGTTTCCTATACCATGGGCTTTGGCCTTTGATCTTGGTGACTCAATAATAATAATAATAATAATAATAACACAGTTTTAACAGTGGGGTTTGGGCAATTGAAATCTAAACGTACAAAACCACTTCCTGATGTGGTCCTGGACTATAAAGGGCTATATTCGCCCTGCTAGACAATTGGATCCGTTTGAACAACTTGACAGTCAAAATGGTTACAACAAATGTTTCATGATAAATTCTGTGCAACATATAGAAACAATACTTTGCATTTAGTAATTTGTGCATGTATTTTGTTAAGTGTAATATTATGGGGATCAGATATAATAGCTAACATTCATAGGCCTAGAAATTCAGTTGCTTGCGCCAGCCGGTAGCGCCTTAGGAGGAGGAGATGTTGGGCGCTAGGCGGCTAGCGGCCGGGCGCAGCGCGATCTGCGCCTCTCCCCAACTTCACTCAAGATTTAGCGGTGGCGCAAAGTCTTTGCGCGCGCTCAGCTGCGCGCGCAGATCCTGACGTCATTTCCTCGTGCAACGCCCTTTGTGCGCCCCAAACCGGAAATTCAGTGGCGACGCCGTATTGTGCACCTGGCGCCCCTAGCGACTGGTAGAGGGGAACGGTTCTCAGTCGATGCGGGGCGCGGGGGGCACAAATTAAAGGGCACACCTCCTGCAGTAGAAAAGGCTGCCATTTTGCAGCACTCCTTCTTTTTGAGAGACGGATCTTTGCAGAGAGACAAAGGTAGAGAGCTTTCTGCTTTGGCTCAACACTCGGACAGGTACTTGTGGCTTCAGGCCACAGCTTTCCACTTGTCTTTGCCTTCAGTGTCATATCATTGTTTGCAAACATATAATGGGGGCTGCAATGGGTGCAAACGCTGGCCTACTCCATTGCATTCAAAGGGCTCACAGACGCCGTGAGAGAGTGGCAGTCCTGGCCAGATGGAGAGGGGGCAACAGGCGTCGGCAAAGGAGGCCTTACCCACCCAGGGTATACCGCCAGCAGTTCTCCTATCTGAACATGTCTGACGAGCAGTGTGTTCGGAGGCTGCGATTCCGAAGGGCGGTGGTCACTGAGATCTGCCACCTGCTTGGCGGTGATCTGCAGCCACATCTGAGGAGCAGGACGTCTCTGTCGGTGGCAGTGAAGGTGATGGTGGCTCTCAACTTCTATGCCACCGGCTCCTTCCAATCCACTACTGGGGACATTTCCAACATTTCCCAGTTCGCCGTGCATTGCTGCATCCGCCAGGTAACCAATGCCCTTTTCAGAAGGAGACGTCAGTTCATCTCCTTCTCCATGGCCCTTGTCAAGCAGCAACAGCGTGTAATGGGCTTTGCAGCATTCGCGGGCTTCCCCATGGTGCAGGGCGCCATTGACTGCATGCATGTGGCTTTGCGGGCACCTCTGGAGAATGCTGAGGATTACCGCAACCGGAAGGGCTACCATTCGCTCAACGTTCAGCTGGTGTGTGACCACAGGCAGCTCATCCTAGCTGTCAATGCCCGCTTTCCAGGCAGCAGCCACGATGCCTTCATCCTGCGCCAGACTTCTGTGGCAGACATGTTCCAGGCCCAGCCTCACCCACGAGGGTGGCTTCTCGGGGACAAAGGCTATCCTTTGTGTACCTGGCTGATGACCCCGCTCCGTGCGCCCAGCACCCCTGCTGAAGAGGGATACAATGAGAGCCATCAAGCAACCAGGAACATTATTGAGCAAACAATCGGCGTCCTGAAGCAACGGTTCCGCTGTCTGGATCGTTCCGGTGGAGCCCAACAATATTCGCCCGAGCGAGTCTCCCATTTCGTGGTCGTGTGCTGCATGCTGCACAACCTGGCTATCCGCAGGACTCAGCCACTGCCACCAGAGATTGGGGGACCACCTGAGGAGGAGGAGGAGGAGGAGGACCAGCATAGGAGGGAGGCAGAAAGTGCAAGGGCCGCCCGTCGGCGGCTTATTGAACGTCAGTTCTAGGCCCCCTCTCAGGGAATGGCTTGTGCCAATGTCACCAGATGAATGTAGCCGCTCCACAAGCCCTCAGCCGAGCAGGGCAACCAGGACTTGCAAAATAAAGCATGGGCAGTGCGATTTAAGATCATTTATTACTTGGAAACCTCTGCCCTTCCCACATTACAAACTAATGGAGAGAAGCCCCCTCCAAAAACACAAAACGAACAGTCTCGGCCTTACAAAACAAAGAAAGACACCAGTCTCAGCCTTACAAAACAAAGAAAGACACCAGTCTCGGCCTTACAAAACAAAGAAAGACACCAGTCTCGGCCTTACAAAACAAAGAAAGACACCAGTCTCTGCCTTACAAAACAAAGAAAGACACCAGTCTCGGCCTTACAAAACAAAGAAAGACACCAGTCTCGGCCTTACAAAACAAAGAAAGACACCAGTCTCGGCCTTACAAAAACACAACTACACCAGTCTCGGCCTTTCAACAAGCACAAAGCATTTGGCCAGACCTTCTACTTTTTGCCCTGCGAGGGCGATGCCTTTCACATCCGTGACTGGCCCCTGCCCGCCCTGCAGCTCCTCCTCAATGGGACCCCAGTGGCTGCAGCAAGGCTGGGGGAAGGCTGCTGAGGGTCAGATGGCGATACGGCAGATGCCCTTGGGGGTTGGCCTGCACCAGCTCTGGCCCTGGAGGGGCCGGCTGCTGACTGCTCCAACTCTGCTTGGGCGGCAGCAGTCTGTCCAGCGGCTCGTGGCAGCTGCAATGGCGGAGTGGCAGTGTCGGCTGCAGGAATGGTGCCAACCTGACAGATCGCAGGTACTCCCTGGTCATCTGAGACATTGGCACTCGCACGGGCCAGCACTGCAGCATGCGCAGCAAACAGCTGAAGAACAGACTGCTGGGCTGCTGCTGCGCGGCGAGTGCCCTGGCGATGCCTGGCCGATCCAGCGAGGGTGGCAGCAGTTAGTGCCCATGTGGCCCTGGTCTGTGTCCGCATGACACCAGCCAGTGAATGAACGACACGACTGTGCACTTGGCTAGAAGTCGCCTGTGCTGCCACGAAGTCCTGCAGACTCCTGGCCTGTGCTGCACTGAATTGTTCCAGACTCCTGGCCTGTGCTGCACTGAATTGTTGCAGACTCCTGGCCTGTGCTGCTCCAAATTCCTGCACACTCCTTGACAGAGACTCAATGGAGTCAGGCATCCTTGCCACTGCAGCCATGAGCTCAGTGTGCCTGCGCTCAGCCTGGACGGCCATTTCCTCCAGGAGCCCACACCTCCTCTGCGTTCACCGTCGCAGGACTGGAGGCCGCACTCACCCTCTGGGGAGAAGTCCGCCGAGCTTCCCCGCCCCTCCCGCATTGCTGCAGGCCGCTGGGCCCCGGAGCTTCACTCTCCTCCGACCCTTCCCCCCCGGCTCCCCTCCAGGGAAGACGTGTCCCCTTCATCGCCATGGGCTGGCGCGGCTGAGGGTGGCACTGATGGGCCGGCTTCCTCTTCCTCCTCCTCGAATTCTGAATCGCTGACAGTGGCAGCTTGAGGGCCCACCTCCTCACCTGGCGATTCACCATCTGAAAGCAGGGAGGCACAAGAGTTGCTTTAGAGTGAGGACAGGGCGGCAGCGAGGGAGGCATGAGTGCTGCCATGCACTGCATTGGTCGGACAGTGGCAAAGGATGCTGATCTGAGGCGCAAGTGGAAAGAGAGAGGTCAAAAAGGTGATGCCCTTACCATTGGTGCCCAGAACAGGGTCGGCATCTCCACTGGCGACGGGGCCAATCAGCCGTCCTGCCATAATGCACTCCACACGCTGGTCGAGGTCGGAGAGCTCTTTGACGTCAGGACGGCCTCCCCCGGTCTCACGTTGCTTCCTACGGTTGTGCGCCACCTTGGCCTGCAAGAGTAAGGATGGCCTCTAAGTACAGTGTGAAGCCCTGACCTTGTCTGCACTGCCTCCCATGGTGGACTGGCCCTGACAGTGTGAAGCCCTGATCTTGGCTGCACTGCCTCCCATGGTGGACTGGCCCTGACAGTGTGAAGCCCTGATCTTGGGTGCACTGCCTCCCATGGTGGACTGGCCCTGACAGTGTGAAGCCCTGATCTTGGCTGCACTGCCTCCCATGGTGGACTGGCCCTGACAGTGTGATGCCCTGATCTTGGCTGCACTGCCTCCCATGGTGGACTGGCCCTGACAGTGTGAAGCCCTGATCTTGGCTGCACTGCCTCCCATGGTAGAATAGCTTGTACAGTGTGTAAAGTGCTGAATGTGCAAGTGATTTTCATGACAGTCCCATAGCTGCTGGATGAGGGCTGGCCATTAGGGCTTTCAGGTCCCTTTGCCCATAAACTGAGGTGCACATGCAGGGATGAGGAGGATACTGGAAAGGGTACTCACCCTGACAACCCGAGTGAGGTCGTTGAACTTTTTCCGGCATTGCACAGGAGTTCTGGCAACCACGCTGTTGGAAGTCACCCTGTTTGAGACCTCCCTCCAGGCTTTCCGGTAGGCGCTGGGCAGCGGCCTCCTGCCACCTTCAGGGAACAGAACATGGCGCCTGCGCTCCACTCCGCCAACCAGCTCCCTCAGGTCGCCCTCGCTGAAGCGCTGCGCTTTCTCCCTGGCCTTCTCCATAGCCCTGGGCGTTGCACAGATGAAGCAGAAGTGGTCAGGCCTAGCTTCAGGGCTGCAGTGTGCAGGGCGTGGCAGGCAAACAAATCCACCCTGCCCCTTTAAGAGCTGACCGGCGCCAGCGTGTCTGCCGTCAATCAGCAACTCGCCGCACCTGCGCTGCGCCCGCCCTCAGGGGTATCGCCCCGGACCGCCGGCTTAGCGCCTAATGATAGTCGTGCATCGCCTGTTTTAGCGCAGCGGCAACCTCTTGGGACGATGCGACTGAATATCGGCGAAGGTGGCGCGAACTTGCGCCGGGCGCAAACTTTAGCGGCCACCCGACTTTAGCGCCCCGAACGTGGCTATACTGAATTTCTAGGCCATAGGACTGCAGGTATTTTCAAGCCCTTTATGAAGATCAGACCTGACGTTAACATTAAATGCTTAACTCATTGATAGGAAATTACTCACCAGAGATGTTAACAAGTTTGTTTTCTTGTATGTTAATATTCAAAGAGCCCAATTTAAAGTCAACGAGGTATAAAGTAGTCTTGGGCGGCAGCGCAATGGGCGAATTGGCAGCCCAGTGTGCACTCTGTCTGATTTTTTTCCATCTAATCATGCGCTGTGGCTATATCTCCCCATGTTCTTTCAGTCGCCCTTCTGTTGTGTGTCATCTTGTCCTGTAAGAACAGCGAGAGTGGGTTAGTATGTGGCCTGTGAAAGGATTGTGAAGATGAGCGAGGCACCTTGGGATATAGCGTGAATGCTGAGTGGAAGAAGTAACGAGTGTGTGCAAGAGAGGAAAGTTGGATGAAAGAAAGCATGTGCAGTGTGAAGTACCAAAGAGCTTAAAAGAAATATGAGAATGAATCCAAGTCCAAACAAAATACAAGCAGAATGTTGTTTGTGCCAGCTGAGGGGGCAGTAGCAGTTGTTGAGTGTGTGAGTGTAAGCAGAAAGAGTTCTAGGGAAGTATCCCTTTGAAATTGAAGCAGAGACTTGTGCACCGGGAATGGGAAGGATTTGAAGGAAAAAGTGTGGTGTTGCAGGGCTGTGTTTAGACTAAGAGAGATGTGAAGAGGAGTCTTACTTTGGCAGTCCCGTTAAGGTCGTCACATTTTTTGCCGCCCTGCAGTGAGGTCCTGAGAATGATATTGCTGGCACTGCCCTGCTGAGCCACCTCTCTCCATGCATCCTGACTTATTTGGCGTGGCACCCATCTGCCATCTGAGGGAAGCAGGACCTTCCTCTTGATCATGACTTGCTCAATAAGCCCCTCTATGGCAGTATCTGAATATTAGGGTTCTCTACCCATCGTCATTGTGCTTGTTGCTCCGGAAACACAGTTTCCTCATCTACCTCTGAAAACACCACCTTCCCTTTAAAAGGTGCAAGATGGTTTTAAGAAGCCTGCTGGATTCTTTGCCCTCCCAAATGGCGAGCTGCCTATCAGCAGCACAATTAGTGCTGCCAGCTCGTTTCTCATCTAAATGAGGCCCTATCACAAAAAATTGATCAGGCCTTCTGGTGGGGTGGACACTCTGTCCACTGCACACTGCCCGCCTGTTATACACCACACATGAAAATCAAGCACAATTGTGTCAGAAGACCACTTGATATAGGACGGTATTAAAACTGGAGGGAACAACATGTAGTCATGCCAGAGTACACAGCAGAGCTAAAGGAAGCTTTGTGGCAGAACCACTGAATGACTCTGGCTAACTGTATATAATTATCTTTAATGATGTTCTAACACCAGCCTAAACCTGTACCATTGTGTTAGGCATTACAGTGTTTTGTATATAGAGTTTGCATGTACGGGGTGTGGCCTCTTTAAGAGCACGGGAAAACACGGGCAAATGCGATGACGTCGCGTCGCAAACCACGGGGCTGCCCAGGCAGTCCTCGTGGCATCTCCGTTGAGTAAAGACCTGTTTAGTTGTTCTCTTGTGTCGATCTCCGTTATTCGTTGGAATTCGTTAATTCCTACATTGGTGACCCCGTTTTTGTGAACGTTTTCACATAAGAAGAGCACAGCATGGAAGCAAACGCCGTTTTGCTAAAGCTACCGCAGTTCTGGGAACAGCAAGCGCCCTCGTGGTTTATTCAGGTCGAGGCCCAGTTCGCCCTGAGGAACATCGATGCGGATCAGACCAAGTACCTTTATGGTGGTCTCCGCACTCGACAGCTCTACCGCCTCTCGGATCGTCAGCCTCCTCGAAAACCCCCCAACGGAGCGCAAGTATGAAACCCTCAAAGCGCGGTTACTGCAGGTTTTCGGGCTCACAAAATCGGAGCGCGCCCGTCGATTACTCGCTATGCCCGGGCTCGGGGACTCCAAGCCTTCAGAGTTGATGAGCCAAATGCTCACACTCCTGGGCTCAGAACGGGAATGTTTCCTATTCAGCGAGATTTTCCTCAGCCAACTGCCTGAACCAGGTACAAGCTGCCCTGGCCAGATCTGAAATTGAAGACTGCGCAACACTCGCTGCGGAGGCTGACAACATTTTCGCTGTAATTCTACTACGCGCAGTTCGGCGCGAAGGCGAAGTGTTGCCGCCCTCCCTGCAGTTTTCCCCCAAAAAACAAACAACAACTGACACTGCGACCACCGAGGAATGGGTCTAACGGGCACCCCACGGCCGTGATGGTGGTCGGCAACGCGGGAAAATTGCTGTTCATCACTGATACTCTCTCCGGTCGTCGTTTTCTGTGCGACACCGGGGCGCAGTGCAGCATTTTACCCGCATCCGCCCTCGATGTGCAGACGGGGAATCACGGCCCCACCCTTGAAGCGGCCAATGGCGGAACAATTCGGACCTACGGCAGACAACGAGTGGAGGTGTGCCTCGGGGGGCAACGTTTTCACTGGGAGTTTGTTACGGCCAGAGTTTCCCAGCCCCTCCTCAGCACAGGTTTCCTGTGCACCAACAGCCTCCTGGTCGACATTAGGAACCGACGGCTGATCAACGCAGCAACTTTTAATTCTCTTCCGTGTTATCGCAGTAACACTATGTCACGCACCATCTCCTGTGCGTTCCTGACTCCTGATGAGTTCGCGCGCCTGCTCGGCGAATTCCCCGACCTGACAAGACCCACGTTCTCCTCCACAGCCACGAAACATGGTGTGGAACACCACATCACCACCAACGGCCCCCCCGGTCTACGCGCGGGCCCGGCGCCTGGAACCTGGCAAGCTGGCGGTCGCAAAGGCGGAGTTCGCAACCATGGAACGGTTAGGGATTATTCGCCGGTCGAATAGTCCCTGGTCTTCACCTCTCCATATCGTCCCGAAGCCTGGCGGCGGATGGCGGCCATGCGGCGACTATCGACGCCTCAACGACGCCACCACTCCTGATCGGTACCCAATCCCCCACATCCAGGATTTCTCTGCCCATTTGGCAGGGAACACCGTGTTCTCAAAAGTCGACCTCGTCCGGGGCTACCACCAGGTCCCAGTTCATCCACAAGACGTCCAGAAGACTGCAGTCATCACCCCATTCGGCCACTTCGAGTTTTTACAAATGCCGTTTGTGTTAAAGAACGCCGCCCAGGCTTTCCAATGCCTGATGGACTCTGTGCTGCGGGACCTCAAGTTCCTCTTCGTCTACCTGGATGATATTCTAATTGCCAGTCCTACTAAGGAAGAACATACCTGTCACCTACGCACCCTTTTTCGATGCCTCAGCCAACACGGACTGATTATCAACACGGCCAAGTGTCAGTTTGGCCTGCACTAAATTGACTTCCTGGGGCATCGCATCACCTCAGAGGGAGTGGTTCCTTTACCTTCGAAAGTAGAGGCGGTGACATCCTTTCCATGCCCGCAGAACGTAGAGGCCCTGCAGGAATTCCTAGGCATGGTAAACTTTTACCACCATTTCGTGCCTAAGGCGGCACTACTCATGCAGCCCCTGTACGAGGCCCTCAAGGGCAAGACTGGCAAGAACCCGGTAGACTGGACGGATGACATGGCCCGAGCGTTCGCCGACACCAAAAGCGCCTTAGCCAACGCAACTATGCTGGCGCACCTGCTGCCAGGAGCCACCATCGCCCTCACCACCGATGCGTCGGACTACGCAGTCGGTGCCGTGGAACAGCAGTGGGTGAACGGGACGTGGCAGTCATTGGCATTCTTCAGTCGTCAACTACGGCAGAACGAGAGAGCATACAGCACGTTCAACCGGGAGTTGCTCGCCCTTTTTCTGGCCATCCGCCATTTTCGGTTCCTACTGGAAGGACGTCCTTTCGCCACCTTTGTGGACCATAAGCCGCTAACCTTTGCAATGGCCAAGACCGCCGAACCGTGGTCAGCCCGACAGCAGCGTCAACTGACCTACATATCTGAATTCACCACGGATATACAGCACGTGGCCCGTAAGGACAACCTGGTGGCAGACTGCCTCTCCCGCGCGATCGTCAATACGGTTCATTTGGGCATCGACTATGCCCTCATGGCAGCGGACCAAGCCTCAGACCCGGAAGTCCAAGCTTACAGAAGGGCCATCACTGGCCTCCAGTTGGCCGACGTCAAGTTCCATTCGGCAGGTACCACGCTCTTGTGTGACGTCTCCGTACAGGAGCCTCGTCCTGTCGTGCCGGTCGTCTGACGCCGCAAAGTGCTCGATGCCATACATGGGTTGTCACACCCAGGAATGAAGGCCTCTCAGAAACTGATGTCAGTGAAATTTGTATGGCATGGCATGCATAAAGATGTCCGCGACTGGGCCAACACCTGCGTGATCTGCCAAAAGGCCAAGCTACAGCGCCACATCAAAGCTCCGTTGGCCACCTTCACAGTTCCGGAGCGACGTTTTGACCATGTCAACGTGGACCTGGTAGGACCACTCCCACCCGCCCATGGTTTTTCACACATCCTGACCATGGTTGACCGCACCACCAGGTGGCCGGAGGCGGTCCCCCTGTCATCCACTACTTCGGCGGGTGTGGCCAGGGCATTCATTTCCTCCTGGATCGCCCGTTTCGGAGTGCCCGCAGATATTTCGTCAGACAGGGGACCGCAGTTTTCCTCCAAACTCTGGAATGCAGTGGCCCAAGGACGCGGTGTCAAATTACACCGCACCACAGCCTACCACCCACAGGCGAATGGCCTCTGCGAACGCTTCCACCGGTCAATGAAAGCCGCCCTGAGGGCCAGCCTCCAGGATGCTGGATGGGCAGACAAGCTACCACGGCCCCCAAAGAAGACCTTCACTCTTCATCAGCGGAGCTTGTGTACGGTCAGCCGCTGCGACTCCCAGGGGACTTCCTACCAACATCGACGGAGCCATGGTCCGCGTCTGCCCAGCATGCTAGTCACCAAGAGGCGGCCAGATGTTTCGCACCAGTGCCCACTTCGCAACACGGGCTGCAGAGGTCACACGTTCCCACGGAGCTTCACAAGGCTGAATACGTTTTTATTCGCCATGACGCACATAGGGATCCGCTCAAGGCCCCATATACCGGTCCCTTCCGCGTGTTGGAAGCAGGGGACAAAACCTTCACGGTAGATGTTGGTGGTAAACCGGACCACAATTCGATCGACCGCTTAAAGCCAGCACATTTAGACCTCGACTGTCCCATCGAGACAGCACAACACGGGGTCGGCCACCCATCATCGTTACGGCAGACCGAGTGCGACCGCCCGCCAGACCGCCAACCGACAAGCAGCTTCCGCCTCGAGAGTACAGTAGTCGTTCTGACAGGCTTGTCAGACCCCCTCACCGTTTGACTTTGTCCATTAAAGCAAATTCTGGGGGGGCGCATGTGGCAGAACCACTGAATGACTCTGGCTAACTGTATATAATTCTCTTTAACGATGTTCTAACACCAGCCTAAACCTGTACCATTGTGTTAGGCATTACTGTGTTTTGTATATAGAGTTTGCATGTACGGGGCGTGGCCCCTTTAAGAGTGCGGGAAAACGCGGGCAAACGCGATGACATCACGTCGCAAACCACGGGGCTGCCCAGGCAGTCCTCATGGCATCTCCGTTGAGTAAAGACCTGTTTAGTTGTTCTCTGGTACCGATCTCCGTTATTCGTTGGAATTTGTTAATTCCTACAGCTTGGCTGTAGAATACAAGATCAGTATTAAATTAAACCACTTGCAATGGACTGTTGTTGAGAAGAGCTTGTCAATCTGATGAATCCGCTAAACAAAAGCACAAGACAAGTTGTAACATGTGTCCCTTTAGCCAAGGTACAACAAAAGCATTGCAGATAGGTACTCCCATGCATTCTTGACAGCTATAAAAAGAAACTGCCCAGATCCTTTTTACAGCTAATGGACCTGAAATTGTGATCGGAGGCTTCTGCGGGTGAACGCCTCCGATCCGCAAGAAAACTACGCACCTACCTGGTGCATCTGTATCTTCAGACTCTTGCACTCCTGGGCCTGCAGGTATAGGCCTGCGTAAAGTCCCACGTATCCCAGGGGTGCAGGCGGTTCGCAAGCGTCCCTGGGATCACGTGGGTTGGCTCAACCAATCAACAAGGGGGATTCCCATTATGCTTATGGGGATTCCAGTTACATACGGAATCCCCACAAGCATATTAGGAATGACATAAAAAACACACTTTCACACAAACAAAATAAAAATTAATCACCACATGTATAAAATTAATAAAAATGCAATTTAATTAAGCATTTACAACAAAAATTAAATTTTTTGAAAAATAAATTTAAAGAGGGAACAGTTGGGTGGCACCCCTTTTGTGGTGCTAATGTCGCCAGCGCCCCAAAAAAGTTAGCGCCTCTCCGATGGAAATTCAGTTGTAGCGCCCCAAGCTGAAGGTGAGACACTACTGGAAAGCGCTCCACCTCCTTCTTGGGGCGCTACTATTGAAGTTCGCGGCGCTACGTGCAACAGCGCCACGTGCAGTGGCACATAGCGCCGCGTCATTGCATGCCTCCTCCCCTGATTAAAGGGGAGGGGCCTAGCGCTGCACACACCAGGGCCCTGCTGGACCACCGCAGAGCGGGGTGCCATGAAAACAGACCGGCACTCAAGCGGGGTGCTGGGCTGAGCAATCGCGGCCGGCACCCCGTATAAAAAAGGAGCAGGTGCTGCCAGTCATCCCGACACCTGCACTTTAAGTAGCACCGCTGCCGCTGCCGCTGTAAAAACGCCGCCCAATCCTGTCAGACATATCGTCCGACGATAGGTCAGGGGGCACAAGGGAAGTTTGTGGCCGGAGCACAAGCGGGGCACTGCACACGGCGATGATGTCATTGCCTGCAGTGTAGTGACGCGGGGCGCTACCGGCTACCGCCAGCACTAACCTCCCGCTGAATTTCGCGGGAGGCGTTAGCGGCACCGTGTCGGACGTTAGGGGATTTGCAAATAGGAGAGGTGCAAATCAACCCAATCTTTCCCCCAAACATTTTTAAAGGGGCCAAAAATAACCTGAACTAATTTTAAAGATTTTCAAATGTTTAAATGATTTTTAAAAATGTACTTTAATACTTATTTTCACCCTTACACTGGTAAAAGAAGGCCCTATGCCTGCTTTTACCAGGCATAAGGGTTTTGTGGGCATTTGCTGGGCAGTAGTTGGGTTTAGCCCAACTCTCCACCAGCGAATGTCCATTTCCTGCGCATGCAGAGGAACTGTCAAGCTGAAACTTGACAGATCGCAAGTTCCGGGTTTTCGCGCAGCGCAGCGCATACAGAAACCCAGAACATGCGGGGCACTTACGACTGTGCACGCTGTGCAAAAAATCCGGGCCAATATCTTTTCTGAGGAAGTCAAGCGATGGTTTTAGCCTGCCTTTGAAAAAGAAACGTGATTTTTTGCTTTGTTATTTAACCCTCACTTAAACCCCTTTATTCTTTCAAATTAAGTACTTGAATGACTGTATGATCATGTTGGATGAGAAGGACAAGACTGTTAAATCTGTAAGGAGGAAATCAGCCCAGGCCATTATCTTTGACTACGCTGTCAACCTAGCTTGAGTCACCCCCCTCAGAATGAGGTAGGAATTACACTATAGCAACAATTTATGATTAGAATTTCTGATTTAACTTACTCTGATTCATATTTTGAAGCCATAATGAGGGTGGAATGTGGCAGTTTAATCTCAATCTCACTTAGAACATGGCGTAGCACAGAATGGTAAGACACTGGTTTGTGTTCACAATTCCCCATCAAGCAGAATCCAAAAGCTTCCTCACATGGAGCAAGAGCAAATCAATGTACATGTTGACTACTCTTCTGTAAGTCTCATTGTTTAAACTTGATTAGAAGCCTAGAATCAGATCACATAAACGCTGGCATGAAAGAATGTGAACAATTTATGGAACTAATTACATTCCTTATAAGGGCATAATAGAATATATTGACTATGTAAATATTTATCTTTCACCTGTATGGTGGAGAAAATCCCACATACAGCAACAAGTGTCCCCCAAACAATCACACTGCCATTGATGAACATCAGACCTAAACTAACAAGTTAACATGATCACTGCATTCATATTCATGGTAAGTCTAAGGAAACAATTATGTTTCATTGTTTTGAAAAACCAACAAGTATTCATAGAATTATAGAATAATATAGCACAGATAGAGGCCATTCAGCCCACCGTGTCTGTGATGGCTCTTTAAAAGAGCTATCAAATTAGTTCCACTCCCCTGCTCTTTCTCCATAGCCCTATAATTTTTTCCTTTTCAAGTATATATCCAATTCCGTTTTGAAAGTTACTATTGAATCTGCTTCCACCACCCTTTTAGGCAATGCATTCCAGATCATAACAACTCGCAGGTAAAACAAAGTCTTCTCATCTGGTTCTTTTGCTAATTACCTTAAATCTGTGACCTCTGGCTACCAACCTGCCCACCAGTGAAAACAGTTTTTTCTTATTTACTCTATCAAAACCCTTCCTGATTTTGTGCACCTCGATTAAATCTCCCCTTACCTTTCTAAGGAGAGCACGCCCAGCTTCAATAGACTCTCCACATAACTAAAGTCCCTCATCCCTGGTATCATTATGCCTTCTATGATGTAATGATGTGTCTTAGCTGGCAGTAAATCTACTTCACTTTTATTCCTGTTGTCTGACCAAATCCAAGCTATAAATTGTATTGGACACTTTTTTATATGCAAAATGATAAAAATAATAAACATATTTGGATATGATATATAAAGGAGTGTCAGGTGGCACTGCTGACTTTGCCACTCATTCATTATCCAGTTAGGTTCTCGCATTGGACAAATATCAAATCCAACAGACTGCTAGCATGTATTTTTCATACACATAGGGCCCAATTTTCGGCTTGTGTGGGAAATGGTCGGATTTCCCCGAATGTGGGGTTTCTGACACACATAAAAAAGTGTCAGCCAGCCCCACGCAATTTTCCCTCAATTGGCCAATTAATTCCCAGCATGTGGGAAGCCTTGCTAATTGTCTAAATCGAGTCAGGAATCCCCACAGTATGATGTCGTCATTCGTGGTGCTTTCAAGGTCCATGGCAAGCACTGCATCCTCTGAAGGCTTCCAAATGAACCATACAGGATGGCATAAGGAGCCTGCAGCAGCTGTGGCCAGTGCCAGACCCCGAGCTGCCTTCAAATTCGACGAGACTTCACTGCAGGCATTATTGGATGGGGTTAGGGCCCACAGGGAGGTCCTCTTCCCTAGGTCAGGGAGGAAGAGGCCTCCCACTGAGACCAATGCTGCATGGATGCAGGTGTCAGCAGGTGCCAACTCACTGGGAGTCACCAGAGGAACCTTGGCATTATATCTCTAACTCCTTCCTTTACTCCCCCACAGAACCATCCAGAGCCCCCGTCCTCACTGTGGAGGAGGAAGAGGCTGTGCAGCCAGACTCCTCAGAGGAAGCTCCAACCTCTGAGGGTGCAGCGTCAGCAGAAGTAAGCGCACCCAGCACCAGCGCAGACACTCACACCTCGGGGGGACCTTTGGGACATAGAGTAGTGTTGTCACCTGGTGTTTCACAGCTGACAAGTGAGCCTCAGCAGATTCTGGAGACAGGGACAGCAGTGGAGAGTCCTCGTCGGAGGGTGCAGGGCTCTGCCAGCTCAGCTCAGCTGCGCTGCATCTCGACCCTCTGCCTCTGGGTCCATCCGCAAGAGAAGAGGTGATGGATCTCCATGCACAGATGCAGGAGTCTCTGGCAGGTTTTGTCTCCAGGGTCGCTGCGAGTGTGGAGCGAATGGAGGAGTCCATAGCGACCATGAGCAGAGCCTTTGTGGAGTCATTGGTGCATGAACGCAGCACCATGGAAAGGTTGGCAACCTCCATGGAGGAGATAACTCGCCAGCATACGGATAACATGGTGAGTGCTCATAAGAGAATGACATCTCTTGAGGAGCGTTGGCCATCTGTTGAACAGAGAAACTAGATCTTCATGGAAGTCCTTCTGAGTAGGACTGCCAGTGCAGAAATGGGTCCCACTGGCCCCCTAAAGCGCAGCAAGGTGCTCTCAAGCCACTTCCAAGCGCTGGCCCCTTCTGGCTTGTGCAGCTTCAGGTGAGTGAGCAGCAGCCTGGTGCTCCTGGTAATCATCCTGCTGTTCCTGGTTCTGCTGCTGCCACCTCTGCTGTTGGAGATCCTCTAATGCCAGGAAGGGAAGGTGCCAAAGGCCTCCCATGCTTCTAGCAGATGCCTCAGTTGAGGAGGTCCTGAGTTAGGCTGGTGAGAGGGGCTTCCCAGGAGCTCACACTGAAGAAGTGTGTGAGGCTCCAACTTTCTGCAGCTGCTCCTAAGGCTTCAAATAGTTCCCCCAAGCCTTGATCAACAAGGTCCTGCAGCCTGCAAATGCTGCCTCTTTAAATATCTTCAGCCCTCAGCGACCTGCTGCTGCAAGCAAGCAAGCAAGCCAGCTGTTTTCACGCCAGCTCTCATCGGCGGGGTTCCCCGCAGGCGGGTTTCAGGTGGGGAAAGCCCCAAAGTCGCAACGGCACGGGAAAATCCACTTCAACAAGCAGATAATTGCTTGTTAGTGCTCCGACGACCAGTCCCGCCAGCGGCGGGCGGGACTGAAGCGGGGCGCGTGAAAACAGCAGTCCGAAAGTCAGACGGGGTGGGGAATCAGGCGGGGGGGGGTCCCGACCCGCTATTTCCACGATTTTCGGCCCCCGGCCGCATGAAAAGCCGCCCGACAGCTGCCTGAAAATCGGGGCCATAATGGGGGAAAAACTCAGTACCGCCCCGTTTGGGGCGCGATTATCGGCCGTGCGCAAATTATTGCCTACAACTGCAAACTTGGCTTTTATCGCCCTGGAGTTGATTGGTGCGCTAAATCAGGTGCTACACACCTCTCTTAAGGCGCAAGTGCCGAGGAGTGAGGCGCTACCTCAGAGCGTTGGCGAAGCTCATGTGATATCAGTCAGCAATGGAACACAGACACAATGGCGCCGGCCAGTTCTTAAAGGGGAGGGTCGATCTTGCTCTCCATCCACATCCTGCTCATTGCAGCCTTGAATCTCGGCCTGGAGAGACCTGTACATCAAATCTGCTGAAAAGAACAATGGAGAGGCCCAGGGAAAGAGCTCAGAGTGCAGACCCAACAGTCTCTTCTAAATCGATACAAGGAAGGGCAAATCAAAATGAACCTGCAAAGTGCTGCTCAGTAACCAAAACTCCTTCACACAGCGTTGAATCTCTCCAGAAGTCTCTCTCTCTCGCTCGCTCAGAATGTGTGGTTCAAAAATGTCACCAACAAAAAAAGGCAGGACGCGGTCGCCTTTAAATAGCGCTCCCCCAATCCCGTCCTGACTGCAAAATGCTCCCCTCAACCTGTCGTTGCTAGCAGCAGGCGGTGAGGCGGGGGCGCCACTCAATATCCGTTGCGTGGCGCTACCGGGGCATTGCACACTCGACTGACGTCATGATCTGCCGGCGCAGGAGATCGTGGCGGTAGTGTTTAGCGCCGCTGCAAAATGTCTAGTTAATTTTGTGAGCGGCGCAAACATCACCATGCCCGGGCGCTAGTTACTTTGCGTCCCATTAGCACCCTCTTAAGGTGCTAACGGGAGGCACAAACCAACTGAATTTTTCCCCCAATGACTCGAAAAATATTTTTTTACCAAACCAAAGAGGTTTGATTTCTGTAAAGTCTGTAGGTATTATGGCGAATTAATACACAGACTACAAGAGTAACTTTAACAGGACTTTACTATTCGAAGGTCAGGGCGAATCTGCCCAATAAATCCTGACACAGCACTTATATACCGGTGTGGTCACCGTCGGTATTACAGTATACAGCAGCCAAGATAAAGTAAGGCCACACCTAAAATAGTTCTCTTAAAGGTGAACGGTTACATACAATAGCTCTCTTAAAGGTAGAACAGTTACATACACTACAATCCTCCCTTTTTAGCTTACAACATACTTATTCCCCATTAAACATAACATCATAACATATATCCAACTTCATGTTAAAACAGTTCACAGATGTAGTCTCTGCGGAAACAGTTCACAGATTCAGTCTCTGCGGGAAACAGTTCATAGATTCAGTCTCTGCGGAAAACAGTTCACAGATTCAATCTCGGTGGATGCGCCTTCCGTGCTTCTTGACTCGGTCCTGACAACACCTCAGTGGTGTAGCAGTTCCCTGTGGTGTAGTCGGTTCACGTTGCTGGAGTGACTCATCCAATAGTCCTTCACTGGACTTAACAGCTTGAACTTCCGTCCTTCTGAACCAGCATTGTTGGCTTGTAAAAACTTGAGTACCTTGGGAAATTTTTCTACTTCCAAACTGATTTGGCTCCGTTCGAAGGGACCCCGTGCGTGATCTAGTAGTGATGATGATAGTCCAGATGATCATCATCTTCTGCTTCGTCTTTTCCTTTTCTGCTTCTTGGAGACTCTCTGGGCTCCACTGTCAGCTGCCAGCTGCATGCACAGTTCCTCCTTCTCGTCCTCCTTTTTCCGTAGTAGCGCCACCATCTCCCGATGTTCCTTAGACTTTTTGTGATTCTTCATGGTTTCTGCACTTTGGGAGTTTTCATCACAAGCTGGGCAGAACAGGTCATCGTAATATTCGATGTCGTCCAACAGGTCATGGTAATATTCGGTGTCATCTTGAGCTAGGCCAGTGAGAGGGTCTTCTATTTCCTCCATACCCAGCTGGACATTAGCCAGCTTTTGTTCCAAATCCAGACATCTTTCCTGAAGAGACTTCTTCAGGCGTTCAGCTTCATCCAGCTTTTTCTGGGCTTCCTGCAAGTCTTTTAATAATGACGTCATTTGTGATTTCAATACTTCAACTTCATTCGGAGATTGGTTGATCGGACTATTCAATCCCTCTACTACAGCAGCTGTTTCAACCTTCTGTTGTTCAACATTGACGTGAGTCAGCGTACTTTTGGCATCCAAGGGTTGCTCTGCTGCCATCTTCTCAGTCTGTGTTGCAACCTCAGCTATTTCAATAACTTTTGGGAGCTCCAAACCCCTCTCCTTTGAAGATTTAAACTCCTGTTCAATTTGTTCCCATTTCAGAGTCTTGTCCTTCAGCATATGAAGGAGTTGGCTGACCATTAACTCTTCTGACCTCATACGTTTCCCAGTAGCTGCAGGGCTGTTTATAACCTTGCCCTGGGGCTCCTTTGCTGTTTCTACTTCGCCATCATCCGCAGCCTCCACCATTCGAATTTCCCCACTTGAATCGTCCGGTGATGCTGCACCCAACTTCAGTAGGAGCTCGGAGTTCATGGCGACCAAATCAGTCTTTTCTGCCTGCAATCCGCTAACAAGCGCTTTCAGTTGCTGAACCTCTTGCTCCACCAGATTAAAGCACGCACCTTCTGAAACCGAATCAGCTTTGATTCGTTTGGCCTCCTTGCCCCGACGGTTTGTGTGCTCCTGCTCCTTTTTCTCCATCAGCTGTTTCTGTTGTCTTTCCAGGTTCTCCCACTCTGTGTCACAGAACTTTTTCATTGCTTTCATCTCTTGTTCGAGACGGCAACTCAATTGTTCTAATTGCTGTTGTAATTTGAAATGGAGTTGAGTTCGAGCCCGGTGTTCCTCAGAATTGTGCATATCTGTAAACTGGACAGACTCAGAATTCTCTGTCAAACTATGTTGTTGTTGTTCAGTGGAATTCTGTTCTGAAACTTTGTTCTCCTCTGAAGCATAAGCATTTATGCACTCCTTCGTTTTTCCAACCTTAGTCAGCAAGTCCATTTTAAACTTGTCTTTCGCACCTGGGCTGGTCTTATCGTCATCCGTTTCAGAGTCTGAGCTGATTGTCTTCACCGAGTTCTCACTCATTATTGCTTTTAAATAGTGCCATTCCATGTTTATTTCCCAGATCCACTCCCGTCCCAGAAGTGGTGGACCTCCCTCAGGTAGTACATATAAATACATTCCTTGGTGTTCTTTGCCCCTGTCTCTCACCTTGACTTTTATCTTTCCCATGGGGTATACTTTCTGCCCCGTGTATGTCTGCAATACGATCTTGGTATCTCTCAAGGGTATGTGTGAGAATAGCCGGTTGTAATCCCTTCGATTTATGACTGATAGGGCTGATCCTGTGTCCAATTCCATTTTCACTTGGACTCCGGCTATTTTTAGCATGACCCAGATAGTTTGCAGGTCAGCTTCCTTACTCACATTGTGAATTCTCAGACTACCCAGTTCCTGAACGGTTGGGTCTGAATCCGAATTCTGTTCATCTGAACTCTTCTCAGCCACCTTGTGTACCTTATTGTACTTTTCCTGCGGTGACTTTTTGTTGTTGTTGTTGGTCTTCTTTCCTGACCGGCATACCTTAGCTATGTGACCAAGTTTGCCACATTTTCTACATTCCTGGTTTTTAAACCAGCATTGGTTCTGGTCGTGTGTTGTCTTCCCACAACGATAACATTTCGATGTACCCGAAGTAATTTGATCCACACTGAGTACCGCTGCCTTCAGCTGCATTTCCGCTGTGCCTCTCGCTGCGGCTTCGTGCGATGCTGCAATAAGGACAGCCTTATCAAGTGTGAGATCGTTCTCTTCTAGCAGACGCTTTTGTGTTCCTTCCTTCGACAACCCGCACACGAACTTGTCTCTCAATGCCTCTGTCAGATTTTCCCCAAACTGGCAGTATTTCGCTAGTCTACGCAGTTCGACCAAGTATTCCGCGTTGCTTTCCTCTTTCCGTTGCGTTCTCGCATAGAATTTGAATCGTTCCGCCAACATCAGTGGTGTGGGGTTCAAATGATCCTTCAGGACAGCAACAATATTAGCGAAAGTCTGATCCGTCGGTTTAGCTGGTGATAGAAGATGCTTCAATAGCCTGTATGTCTTTGCCCCCATTGCGTTTAATAAGGTGAGAGCTTTATCATCATCTGCTATCTTATTGGCCTCACAATATATCTCGATACGTTCTACGTACGTGGCCCAATCTTCCACCTCGGAATCGAAGTTGTTGATGTTACCATGCTTAGGCATCTTCACTATCTCTCACTATCTTTCTGCGAAACAAACACGAAATTTTTCTTTAACTTTTTTTTTCAAAGTGGCGGTTTCCCGCGCTTGTCTTCTTCCCCCGCCCACTTTCAAAATGGCGGTTTCCCGCTTCTGTCGTCTTCCCCGCCTACTGGCGGCTTCCCGCGTTTCTTCCCCTGGCGGGAGGGGTAAGCTTTTCCCTCGGGCGACGACCGCTGGCTTTCGGGGTTCGAAGCCTGCGCGTCAGCTTCAGTGCGTTCCTTGTTCCCTTTTCTTGGCAGGGCAACCGGCGCTGGGTACAACCAGTTGACGGCGAACAGTTTCAGCCGCTGGGCTGGATCTCGCTCAGTCTCCCTCGCTCGGGCTCTGTTGTTCCCTTTTCTCAGCAGGGCAACCGGCGCTGGGTACAACCCGTTGACGGTGAACAGTTTCAGCCGCTGGCTGGATCTCGCTCAGTCTCCCTTGCTCGGGCTCTGTCTCTCCCGTTCGCTCGGGCTCTGTCTCTCCCTCAGCGGCTTCCAATCGCGCCTCCCAGCCCTCTCGCAGTCCGGTGCTTTCCTTCCCGGCTGCGGCTGAGTTCTCCGTGATTTATTTATTTTTATATCTTCCCGCGCCTTACGATCCCGGTCGCAGCGCTTCGTGGCCTCGGTCGCTGCCCGGCCTTTTTCACTCCAATCACGCCTCCCAGCCCTCTCGCAGTCCGGTGCTTTCCTCCCTGGCTGCGGCTGAGTTCCCCGCAGTTTATTTATTTTTATATCTTCCTGCGCCTTACGATCCCGGTCGCAGCGCCTTGTGGCCTCGGTAGCTGCCCGGCCTTTTTCGCCGGTCGCGGTCTAGCTGTCTCACGACGCCGTTGCGTCTCCCAGCCCGCTTGTACCGCGGCTTCCGTGCTCCACGCTGCCCCAGTCTCAGCGCCTCTGGGCCCGACTTCTGTCCGGCTCCTTTCCCCCGACCGTGGTCGAGTTCACCGCCCTTATCCTCCGTTTATTTTTTTATTTTCCCTTTACTCACAGTCACCGTGGCCGACTTGCTTCTCGTGCTGATCGGCTCACTCACCACCGTGGCAGAAGGGACAATCAGTGCCTGTTGCTGATGGAAGGCTTCGTGTCTGAATTCTTCCTTCTTCCTTGCTCTGCAGACTCGAGTTTTCTCTCAGCAGAACAACGAGGGCGGGTGCCTCTTCTCGACGCTCATTAACTGCTTCGGAAGTATTGTTGCCGCAGGGTAAGATCGAACTCGTCGCCACTGTAAAGTCTGTAGGTATTATGGCGAATTAATACACAGACTACAAGAGTAACTTTAACAGGACTTTACTATTCGAAGGTCAGGGCGAATCTGCCCAATAAATCCTGACACAGCACTTATATACCGGTGTGGTCACCATCGGTATTACAGTATACAGCAGCCAAGATAAAGTTGTGCCACGCCTAAAATAGTTCTCTTAAAGGTGAACGGTTACATACAATAGTTCTCTTAAAGGTAGAACAGTTACATACACTACAATTTCCTTTTGTACTGTACATTTAAGAACTGTAACACTGAGACAAGCTCTCAGATTACAATCTCGCTCTCATGTAATCAGAAATGTATTATTGACACATTGCGATTATTGCATCAGCTAATGAGTTCAAACGGAATTCAAAGCACATCATTGAACTTACACACAGTCAACTTGCCCATTAACACTCTTGTTCAAAGAACTGAGATGATGGATTGAACATGGCCCATGATGCAGTAAGTCTGGCCATGAAGTTCAATTTGAGATAGTTTCGCACATTGCAACTCTGACAAGTTGGACGAATTTAAAGCTAAAAAAAACGGGTGGGTTTGGAACATGGGAATCGTTAAATTGTTACAAATGGAATTCCCAACCTGATCCTGCCTCCAACCCGCCCACTTCCGGTTTAATGGAGGTGGGACGGCGGGTGGGCGACCAACCCACTCCCAGGGGGTGGTACATCAATTTAAATATTATAATGAAGCTGGAAGCCTCTTTTTTAAACTCCATTTTGTTTTTAGCTGCATGTGGACGGGTTTCACACAATTCGTGAAACCCGGCAGTTAAAGTGAGACAGGGACAGCTGCATCCAGGAGGTCAGTGGCTTTATACCTACCTACTGGATCCAGGGTCTCCACCACATTCATCTCCCATGATCGGAGACCCCCTTTACGAGGCCTCCGATCACTTCCCCAGGCTTTCCCTCCCACCCTCCCCAACCGATGATGCTGAGGCCAGCCAAGATCCTCTGGTGGCCGGCCCCGATCTACTGTTAACCCACCCTGATCTCTGCCCAACCTTCCCCCTGATCGTCTGCCTTTCCCCCTGATCGTCTGCCCCTCCCCCTGATGCTTCTCTGGCCCCAATCCCCGGTTGCCTCCCCCTCCCCGCAATGCTCCCCCCGGCCCCGATCCCCAGTCCTCTCCCCCCTTTCCCCAATGCTTCCTCCGGCCCCGATCCCCACTTGTCTCCCCCTGCCCCCCTCCCCGATATTTCCCCCAGCCCAGCCCGGCCCTCAGGCAAACCCTCCCTTCCTGCTCCGTGCGGCCACAGGTTATAGGGAGCGGGCGGGAAAGTGGCGTTGAGGTCAAGATCAGATCAGCCATGATCTTATTGAATGGCGGGGCAGGCTCGAGGGGCTGAATGGCCTACACCTGCCCCTATTTCTTATGTTCTTATGTTCCTGAGTACAGCCAGCCAGCCTCTCATTCTGGCTGGCTGCAGGCAGGAAACCAAGGCCTCACATGCAATCAGACCCTGTCGTTAAAGTTGCCAGGACCTGCGGGAAACCAGACCTCCCTGGTTTCCTGACCACATCGGAGCTCGCCCACCCCCAACCCGCCTTCCACCAGAAAATTCGAGCCGTTTACTCAGTAATTCTAGCAAGAAATATATAATTTATTTCACATACATAGGATAACAACCTGAACAGAGATAATTTACTGCAAGCCATTGGCACTTTAAAAATAAATCAGCTATGAGTTCAAAGTCATTATTAGGAATCATCAGCAGTGATGCTTGATTGCTTCTTTAAATTACATCTATTTTTGTGAATTTTGTGTTCGTGAAGGTGAGGGCTGTTAGTGCCGGGGACGGATCACTTTCTATTTTGATCATCCAATGTCACTGTTAAGGACATGCTGGGCATATAGTTGCAGACAGAGGTTGCCTTCTGCTTCCTCTACTGTAGCAGTGTGGCCCTTTCCCAAATCCCACAACAGTCATCTTGTGGCCTATCCAAGTTAAGATGGCCAATTGAGTGTCAATTACTGCTGAGTTAGGAGTGGTTTCCTGCTACGGCCTGCTAAGAATTGGATTGAGAATGCTCAAACTCACTTCATGTAGGATAGCAAAATACTGCAGATGTTGGAAATCCGAAATAACAACAGAAAATGCTGGAAAAACTCAGCAGGTCAGGCAACATCCGTGGAGAGAAATTTGAGTTGACGTTTCGGGTCGAACCCTTCTTCAAAACTGGAAAGAAAAGAAAATAGATCGAAGGCAGGGCTGCGATCGGACAAAAGAAGTGAAAGAAACAAAAGAAGTAAAAGAGACAATAAAAGGTATTAGAAGCTAGACGAGATGGTAATAGGCTGAGATTAGGTGTAAAGTGTACTGGCAGGGCAAGAGATAACTGCCAGGTGTGAGAGAGAAACAAAAGGAAAGGGGTTGGGGGGGGAAAGGAGTGGAAAAATTACAAGAAAAAATGTAATAGGGGCCGAGGTTATGATCTGAAATTGTTGAACTCGATATTGAGTCCGGAAGGCTGCAGAGTGCCTAATCGGAAGATGAGGTGCTGTTCCTCGAGACCTTTGCAACAAGCAGAGGCAGTTTGGTCAATTATGTGGTTTCCTTCGCTTATGGACTGAATAAGAATTCACAAACTTAATATGCAGTATTCTCAATTCCGCACTCAGTAGAATGTTTGTCTTGGTGTGCTGGATTAAAATGAAAGAGCAACAGGAATTTTACGGAGTGGTAGCGGGCGCGATCGGTGGCGGTTCGGGTGAGAAAGTTGTTATTTTTGACAACGGGTCGGGAACCCGCTGTCATCCCACTCCCACATGCCTTTCCCCCCAGCTGCGTCTGTCATCGCGGAACCAACCCGACCGGCAGCGGCGGGCGACCCAATTGAAATCATTATCAGGTAGTTTACAGGCACTTAAGAGCCTTTTACACTTACTTTTTAAATTTCCCTGCATGGCCACGGGATTCACGCAGCTCGGGAATCACGTCTGTCAACCTGAGGTGGGAGTTCCACGGCCATTGCTCCAGCTGATTACTTGACAGCATCAAATGTACAGTAAAAGCTCCCACCTGACAGATGATCACTTTCCTCAGGCACAAGCTGTTGCTCAGTCCATTTCCAGCACAGATTCAGCATGTTGTAAATGTTTCCAGCAAAGTCTCCATCCAGTCTTGCCTCATTACCTCTCTCACATTGACAGAATGTTTCTGTCATTTGTACTTCACCTGCCATCTACTCCATCAACATGGGTGCCGTTTATACTATCTCACCTTGGTCCTCCGAATTGGACCATGATAAGCCCCAACACCAGCAGCACCAGGCAAACCAACAGCACCAACAACAACACCATCAACCTTCTCCGCAATCACCTGTAAGATTCACAAAATTTCCACATTTCCTCAAAGGTTATTATTAATAAAAGGGACCCTGCATGGACATTTTAAAAAGGGTACCCAAAGATGGCATCCGCACCTCGTGGCCAAAAGCCTGCAAGATTTTAAAAGCTTGGACTCTGTGACACAAGCAGCTTTTGGGGAAATCGAAACCAAAGCTATAGTTTCTGTGAAGAAAGACTTTTGTATTTTGAAAAGCAGGCAGCAGGGCCCCGATTTTCGGCTTGTGTGGGAAATGGTCGGATTTCCCCGAATGTGGGGTTTCTGACACACATAAAAAAGAGTCAGCCAGCCCCACGCAATTTCCCCTCAATTGGCCAATTAATTCCCAGCATGTGGGAAGCCTTGCTAATTGTCTAAACCGAGTCAGAAATCCCCACAGTATGATGTCATCATTCGTGGTGCTTTCAAGGTCCATGGCAAGCACTGCATCCTCTGAAGGCTTCCAAACGAACCATACAGGATGGCAGAGGAGCCTGCAGCAGCTGTGGCCAGTGCCAGACCCCGAGCTGCCTTCAAATTCGACGAGGCTTCACTGCAGCCATTATTGGATGGGGTTCGGGCCCACAGGGAGGTCCTCTTCCCTAGGTCAGGGAGGAAGAGGCCTCCCACTGAAACCAATGCTGCATGGATGCAGGTGTCAGCAGGTGCCAACTCGCTGGGAGTCACCAGAGGAACCTTGGCATTACATCTGTAACTCCTTCCTTTACTCCCCCACAGTATCATCCAGAGCCCCCGTCCTCACTGTGGAGGAGGAAGAGGCTGTGCAGCCAGACTCCTCAGAGGAAGCTCCAACCTCTGAGGGTGCAGCGTCAGCAGAAGTAAGCGCACCCAGCACCAGCGCAGACACTCACACCTCGGGGGGACCTTTGGGACATAGAGTAGTGTTGTCACCTGGTGTTTCACAGCTGACAAGTGAGCCTCAGCAGATTCTGGAGACAGGGACAGCAGTGGAGAGTCCTCGTCGGAGGGCGCAGGGCTCTGCCAGCTCAGCTCAGCTGCGCTGCATCTCGACCCTCTGCCTCTGGGTCCATCTGCAAGAGAAGAGGTGATGGATCTCCATGCACAGATGCAGGAGTCTCTGGCAGGTTTTGTCTCCAGGGTCGCGGCGAGTATGGAGCGAATGGAGGAGTCCAGAGCGACCATGAGCAGAGCCTTTGTGGAGTCATTGGCGCATGAACGCAGCACCATGGAAAGGTTGGCAACCTCCATGGAGGAGATAACTCGCCAGCATACGGATAACATGGTGAGTGCTCATAAGAGAATGACATCTCTTGAGGAGCGTTGGTCATCTGTTGAACAGAGAAACCAGATCTTCATGGAAGTCCTTCTGAGTAGGACTGCCTGTGCAGAAACGGGTCCCACTGGCCCCCTAAAGCGCAGCAAGGTGCTCTCAAGCCACTTCCAAGCGTTGGCCCCTTCTGGCTTGTGCAGCTTCAGGTGAGTGAGCAGCAGCCTGGTGCTCCTGGTAATCATCCTGCTGTTCCTGGTTCTGCTGCTGCCACCTCTGCTGCTGGAGATCCTCTAATTCCAGGAAGGGAAGGTGCCAAAGGCCTTCCATGCTTCTAGCAGATGCCTCGGTTGAGGAGGTCCTGAGTTAGGCTGGTGAGAGGGGCTTCCCAGGAGCTCACACTGAAGAAGTGTGTGAGGCTCCAACTTTCTGCAGCTGCTCCTATGGCTTCAAATAGTTCCCCCAAGCCTTGATCAACAAGGTCCTGCAGCCTGCAAATGCTGCCTCTTTAAATATCTTCAGTCCTCAGCGACCTGCTGCTGCAAGCAAGCAAGCCAGCTGTTTTCACGCCAGCTCTCATCGGCGGGGTTCCCCGCAGGCGGGTTTCAGGTGGGGAAAGCCCCAAAGTCGCAACGGCACGGGAAAATCCACTTCAACAAGCAGATAATTGCTTGTTAGTGCTCCGACGACCAGTCCCGCCAGCGGCGGGCGGGACTGAAGCGGGCCACGTGAAAACAGCAGTCCGAAAGTCGGACGGGGCGGGGAATCAGGCCGGGGGGGGTCCCTGTAGTGTCCCTGTGTAGATAAAGACACTGAAGACAGGAGTTGGTTCATAGGTATTTACGAAGCAAGTCTGGGGGGGGGTTCTAAAGGATATACACAATACACAGGCTTATATAGCCCAAGTGGCAATTACAGGCATTACGCACACCTGGGGCTCTTAAAGGCACATACACCATAATTGCTCTTAAAGGCACATACACCACAATTCCTCCCCTTCTAGCTAACTAGTACATCATATTTTAAGTAATTATTAATTACATGTTATATGCAAAATAATATACATTGCTGTATTAATTAATTATAAGTTAGTCTCTCAGGAGGCTTCCTGACTCGGTCCGGATAACGCCTCGGGGGTGTAGTAGTTTCTGGTGGTGTAGTAGGTTCTTCTGGCAAGGCTGATTCGGCTTGAAGGCCAGTGTCGGGTTCATCGGGTTCCAGTATCACCGGATCGGAGGTAGATATGGGTATCTCTACTTCATCGTTAGATGTATAGCGTGGTGGTGTAGGTTGTCCCTTTTCGGATGACTTGATGATTTGGTCAGCATGGCGCCTTATTATGCTTTCTCCGATGTCCACGGTATACATCAGTGGTCCTAGTCATGTGCAGATAGTTCCAGGCTGCCATTTCTCGGTACGGTAGTCCCGGGCCAAAACCGGTTGGCCTATGTGGAAGGCCCTAGTTGGCCTTTCATTCATGCCCTGAAACTGCCGGTTCTTCACGTCCCTTCGGATGTTGGGCTTGACCAAATCCAGCCGGCATCTTAGGTTTCTATTGTAGAACATCATGGCGGGAGTTTGGTTTGTAACCATATGTGTTGCATTTCTATATGCAAATAAGAAGTTATCAACCTTGTGCTGAAGTTTTATGTCTTCATTACCCATGGCCTTTATGGCCTTCTTAAAGGTCTGGACAAACCTTTCAGCCAATCCATTGGTGGCGGGATGGTATGGGGCGGACGTGTAGTGCTTTACCCCATTGTTCTTTAAGAACTTTCTGAATTCTTCGGACACAAATTGCGGTCCATTATCAGAACATATCTGTTCCGGCAGCCCATTCCTGGCAAATATGGTCCTTAATACTGTGATGGTTTTTTCCGTGGTGGTGGAGGACATCTTTATTACCTCCGGCCACTTGGAGTGTGCATCAACTGCGATTAAGAACATTGAGTCCATAAATGGACCAGCAAAGTCGATGTGCACCCTTTGCCAGGGAGATGAGGGCCACTCCCATGGATGTAGAGGGGCCTGTGGCGGAGCATTTTGGACCTTCTGGCATCCTAGGCAGCTCTTGGTCATGTCTTCGATGTCTCCATCGATACCTGGCCACCATACAAACGCCCTAGCTAGGTTCTTCATTTTCACTCCACCCAGATGCCCCTCGTGAAGCTCCTTTAGCACTTTATCCTGGAGTTTGGGTGGAATCACCACTCTGGATCCACACATCAAGGTTCCTCGGCATACTGACAGCTGTTCTCTTCTTTGCGAGAATGCTGGCAACAGTGGTTCGCCATGTGCTGGCCATCCCTTCATTGTTAAATCGTAGACCCGTGAGAGAGTAGGGTCATTTCTGGTCTCCCTTTCAATGGCAGAATTTGTCACCGGTAGACATTCCACTATGGTAGAGTGGAATATCTCTACTGGGTCTACTGTAGGTGCCTCTTCTATCGTTGGCAACGGCAGGCGCGATAAACCGTCAGCATTCCCATGCTGTTTTGACCCTTTGTATTCAATGTTGTATTGGTGTGCCCCTAGAAAAAGGGACCACCTCTGTAGTCTTTGTGCCGTCATAATGGGGACACCTTTCTTAGGGTTGAATATGGAGATGAGGGGTTGATGGTCAGTCAGCAAGGTAAATTTTTGTCCGTGTAGGTAATGGTTGAATTTCTTCACTCCCCATACCAGGCTGAGTGCTTCCCTGTCTATCTGGGAATAGTTACGCTCAGCTGAGTTCAATGAGCGTGACGCAAAAGCTATTGGCCGTTCCGAGCCATCAGGGAATCTATGGGACAATACCGCTCCTATGCCGTAAGGGGATGCATCGCACGCCAGTCTGATTGGTAGTGATGGGTTGTAATGAGCCAAAACTTTCTCGGATGTGATTAAGTCTTTACATTTATGGAAGGCATGTTTACAGTCTTCGTTCCATTTCCAAATCACTCCTGTGTGTAGAAGATCATTAAGAGGGTGTAGAATAGTTGATAAGTTCGGTAAAAATTTATGATAGTAATTTATTAATCCCAGGAATGACCTCAATTGTGAAACATTTTCAGGTGCTGGGGCTTTTAAAACTGCTTCAATTTTTTCAGGTGACTTATGCAACCCTTCCTTATTAATTATGTGGCCACAATATGATATCTGATTTTGGAAAAATTCGCACTTGGGGCGATTTGCTCGTAGGCCCCGTTCTTTCAGCCTAGTGAGCACCTGCTCCAAATTGGCAAGGTGCTCGTTGTCGTTTTCTCCTGTTATAAGGATGTCGTCTAGGTAACACTGAGTCCCCGGAATCCCTTGCAGGACTTGCTCCATAGCTCTTTGCCAGATAGCTGGAGCTGATGCTACTCCAAAAACCAGTCGATTGTACTGGTACAGGCCTTTGTGTGTGTTTATTGTGAGATACTTTTTAGAGGTTTCCTCAACCTCCATCTGTAGATATGCCTGTGCCAAGTCAATTTTTGTGAAACGTTTTCCTCCGGATAGTGAGGCGAAAATATCTTCTATCCTCGGAAGAGGATACTGTACCGTGTGAAGGACTGGGTTTACAGTCACCTTAAAGTCCCCACAGATGCAAATTTTTCTCTGTTCCTCAGAGTTATTTTTCAATGCTTTTTTCATGACTGGAACGATGGGTGTTGCCCATTCGCTCCAATCTATTTTGGATAATATGCCTGCCTTTTCCAAATTCTCCAGCTCTGCCTCGACTGCCGGACGTATTGCGTATGGCACCGGTCTTGCCTTAAAAATTTTTGGAATTGCTGCATCTTCCACTTTTATTGAGGCGGTGATGCCTTTCAAGGTTCCTAGTTTCTCTTGAAACACTTCTTTGGCGTTGGCCAAGATGTCTTTTAATCGTTCAGGTATGATGTCATCCTTGTTTCTTTCCTTACTGGTCACTGTCAGTGCCTGAATGGAGTGCCAGTCTAAACGTATCTTCCTTATCCATTCACGTCCCAACAGTGGTGGACCACCATCTTGTAGAATGTATAAATACAACTTTTGTATTTCTTTGCCGTTGTATACCACAGGCACCTTTATTTTTCCTTTGGGGTATACTTTCTGCCCCGTATATGTTTTTAAGATAATGGATGTGTCTTTTAGAGGTATATGCGAAAATAGCCTCTCGTAATCTCGTCGATTCATTACAGTTAGAGCTGATCCTGTATCTAGCTCCATTTTAACTGGGGACCCTGCTATTATGAGGGTAACCCAAATGGTCTGGTAATCTTCATTGGCAATTACATTATGTAATTTGAGAGAGCTTAGTCTCTTGTTCCCGGAGTCGCTATCGCTCTTCTGGTCTTTGGAGCTACTGTGCGTCATCATTTGTACCTTTCTGTGCTTTTCCTTATTGATTCTTTTCCCGTTAGTGGATTTTTTATTTTCAGATCGGCATACACGTGGAATGTGTCCCATCTTTCCGCATCGCCTGCATGCTTTTTCTTTGAACCAGCAATCCCTCTGGTCATGGTTGGATCTGCCGCAGCGATAACATCTCTTGAAACCCCGTGTCATTTCATGGGTGCCGAAGTCCTGTGGCCTTTGCTGTATCTTTGCCGCTCCTATTGCACTGAAAGCCTTGTCCAGTGTTAAATCTTTTCCAGAAGATACCTTTTTTTGTGTTTCTACACTTAGGGGATCGCAGATGAATTTGTCTTGCAGAGAATCTGCCTCGAATTGGCAGTGTAGGGTATCAACAATCTCCTCAAAATTCTTGTCCATCGGTTCGGCTGGAGTGATTAAGTTGCGTAACAGCTTGTATGTTTCTGCGCCCATTAGATCCAGAAGCACTGAAGCTTTTTTTTCATCTTCTATTCCATTTGCGGTGCAAAACACCTCCACTCTTTCTACATATGTGGTCCAATTCTCTATCTTGTTATCAAAAACATCAATATTGCCAAAGTTAGGCTCTGTTTCATTATCAAAAGCATCCATATTGCCAGACTTAGGCATTTCAAAAAAAAGATATGGCGCTTCCTGCGCTTTTTTTTTCTCTGTAGCAACGATATGGCGCTTCCTGCGCTTTCCCGCCGCTGCTACCGATAACAACGCTGTTTTACTGTGGTTTCCGTTTATTCACTGTTGGAGACTCGTTCCCGACGGAGGTCTAAACGCTGACCTGCTTGCCGCGTTGGCCGTCTCCCGAGTGCACCCTCCCAGCGCGTTATTGCTTGCCTCCGATTTCGCTGCCTGTCTCAGCTGTAGAGCCCGATGCTGGAGCCCCAGCCTGACGCCCAGGAAGGATTAGCGCAGTACCTGCCACCAGCTTGGACAGCTGGTGAAACCACAGTTTCTATAACTTCCTTGAGTCTTCTGGACGCTGGAGGAATCGATGTCCTTGAGGTGCTGCCGAATTGCAGGTAAGCCCGTTTCCACTTCGTCGCCACTGTAGTGTCCGTGTGTAGATAAAGACACTGAAGACAGGAGTTGGTTCATAGGTATTTACTAAGCAAGTCTGGGGGGGGGTTCTAAAGGATATACACAATACACAGGCTTATATAGCCCAAGTGGCAGTCCCGACCCGCTTTTTCCGCCATTTTTGGACAACGGCCGCATGAAATGCCGCCCGACAGCTGCCCGAAAATCGGGGCCCAGGACTTTGAATTATGCATTAAGCCAAATCGCAGACAGACCAAAACCAGTTAGGCCTATACTTGAGGCCATCAAGTTGTTTGCATAAATAATCGGAAACAGCTTAAGGAAGCCATCGAAGCTGGGCAGGCTGATTAAGATGTATTAATAACAAAACAACTCGATCATCAGGCCAGTAGGTGCGATCACCGGCCATCTAAAAACAGTTAGTTTAGATTGCTACAATTATTTAAACTAGCCCGCCAAGATTGGAACAATGAACTAACCTGATTTGGCGCGCAGATAAGGGTTTTCATAAGGAGTATAACTGAAGGCCCCGGGTAGCAATCTCTCTCTCTTGCTCTTGCCCTTTGCTCTCTGCTCTCGTGGCTCCGGCCTCTTGGGCTGCCGCTCATACTCGTGCCCTGGCCTCGTGGCGGGTTCTCTCCCCGGAGCAGATTTTCAGTAGCCAGTTACACCATACCAACTGCTAGGAAGGGGAACGAGACCCAAGTCCATAGCCATCCAGGACGCCCAGGCCGCAGGAAGGGGCGAGACGAAGTTGAGCAGGTAGCCCAGGACTCGTATAGTAGTCCGACGAGACGAGACGAGTGGAGATGAAGAAGACGATAATAACTCAATAAGGGCAGAGCAGGGCAGCGAGGAAATCGTATTGATATGTAAACGAAGCGCCTAGTTATAAGCTGGCGCTTGGGAAGACAAGTACCTCGTTGAGCACTGCAAAAACGCAGGTGGCCACGCCACGACGAATAAACTGGCGTTCTTAAGCTTGGGTAGGAAAATCTAGGCAGTTAAAACTGCCAACTGCCGCCAACGACCACCCGAGGGAGAAGAAGAGGAGAACCCATCGCGACGAGACGATAGCGGCAGCAGAGGGGAGAAGGTGTGTCGCAGTAGCAGACCCAGCACCGCACCCCTGAAGACCATGTGGCGACAGGGTACCTAGAAGGACCAGAAACCAGACTTCAAAACTTGCACTCGTTAACAGTTGGCTTTTATCTTTGGATTGGTGAGCATGAATTCTGGCCCCTCATAGCTTAATCTAGTTAGGTATAAGGGGTGGGATAAGGATAAGGGGATTGTTAAGATAGTTGTTTTCCCTCGATGTGCCGTGTGTTCCCCATTTCCTGTATAAGCATAGTTATTTTGTATTTGCCTGTAATTTTTATACTAGTAACTTTTTCGTAAGATTGTGTTCAATAAAATCATGGTTTTCTCACATCCAAACCACCTGTCTACTCGAGTCTTTTCTGTATCGCTGCCTGTACCTAAGTCCGGTGTCTAGAACCCAGGGGCGTGGGAGCGATTCGAACCGCTCACAAACAGTCAGGGGCATAACTGACTGGGCGTACGCACCACCCCACACCACTCCCTACACACCTGATGCTGCACAGGACAGAAGGCATCAGCACTCGGCCACATTGCTGCCTGGGAGGCCAGGGATGACCTCACCATGGCCAAATTTAGTTAACTTGACACTGTATACCCATATGGCTGCCACATGATATGCCAGGTTGGCACCACCCCTCACCAACACCATAAAGCATCCCTACAATGACCAAGCCATTCCTTTCACACTCATCACCATTGTGAGGGTACAGTTATGTCTCACCATTCACTGTAACTCACTAAGCCACTTCCAAAAGTACACGGAAATCTATGTAAGACTGAAAAATATTGAAAATAAAGATTTCTATGTTTGACACCACATTAACAGAAATTTTACATAAACATTGGATAAAACACCCAAGTGACTACCCTTGTGTGTTGTTAGTTGGTATGATTGCACTAGGATGAGGGTGAGTGTGAGGAGTGACTAGTGAGATGGGGATGTGATAATGTAGATAGAGAGAGGGATGGGTGGAGTTAAAAGGTAAGTTGGTGTGAGTAAGAATGTGCAGGAGTAGGGTAGGGAAGGCAGAGTGATGGGGATGTGATGAGAGGCACAGCAGGATGCAATTGAATATGGCTTTGTACTAACGTTTCCTGATCTAATGAGATCATTGAAACATAAGCATATGGAGGGAGTCATCGGGGAACCTGGGTACAGCTCTCTGCCTCTGTGCAGTCATTGTCATTGTTTGCAGCACCTCAATGCTGTAGTGAACTGACAGCACTATGTTAGATTAAACTTCAAATGTAATGTGGCCATGGTCCCTTTAAAGATCCCGGTTGAAACGCATCATGAGTGACGTCACCAGACCCACTCCATCTCATTACACATAGGCCCCATTAAGGTAAGTTCATTTTCAACAGTGGGATGGAGCCAGCAGTGGGGTTGCCTGCTCTGAACCCGCCCAGGTAGGCAAAATTCCGGCCCAACAGTACAGAAAAACTTGGAGAGGACACTAGTCCATAACAAAGGAATAAAAGCAGGGGAATGAAGCTCTGAAAACAGATCATTTAGATAGTGCAAAGTGCAATGCAATCTGTGTCTGATTCTCCACACTCTGAAATGATAGTATGAGTTGGATATTAGTGATGTTAGTGTTGGGCTATTTCACGAGTGTACAGAACTGATGCTACTTTGAAATGATTTGCCTATTTCTTTGACACATTGCTGATAAGCCTTGATATTTTAACTAAATGTCAATGATTTGTTTATCACAGTGATCAGCCAGTTGCATAATTTTGAATGTGTGGCTTTGTGCTCAATGCACAGGAAAGAAAGAACTGAGAATGGAGTTGGATTCCTTCTTCCACCTCTTATTTAATAATACAATAATAAAGTACAATATATTGATTTATATTAAAATTGTAAAATAAGATGTTTAGAAGTGTGTGTTTGCATTTGCAAGAGTACGTGTGTCACGTATATACAAGACAGTTGTGCAATCTATATGGCTTCTATACCTAATTGAAATGTCACATAAATAAATACTAGCTCATTCATCCCGACACAGTTAATCCTCCTCTCAGATATTAGTTCTTCTGCTATAGCTGGGCACACAGCTTACCCATTCACACGGTACATGTACAGGAGATGACATTTAGACATACATGAGTTGTACAGTGCACTAGCTGTGAAAGAATTGTCAACTTTTACCGAGCAAACACAACACAGTACCAAATGTGACTGGAGTGCATGCACTGTTAAACACAAGAAATCAGAATTTGACAGATACAGTATTGTCTTTTTAAACTAGGATTGCCATCTAGTGTAGGACAACCAAAATCTAGGCTTGCTTTTCAATTAACTCTGCCATGTTTAATCCTACAACAAAAAACTGACAACATTTCTTTGATTCAGATCAATAAAGTGTCAAGAAAAGTCAGTTTAAATTGTTGTCAATTAATGCTTAACTGTAACAGGACAAAGGCTCCATCCATTACCAGGAACTCTGATGTGTAATAATCTATTTTCGATGCATCCTCTTTCTGTCTCTCTAGCTCTCTCTCTCTCTCTCTGCTTTTTGCTCTGATTTGACATGAAGACTAGGTCACCCAGCTGAAAAGCCAGTAAAAAACCAATGCGTTCCATGCTGATGATTTTCTCCTCCAGCGGACTCCGCTTTCTCCCCTCCCCCTCCTGTGAAAGCTTGATCAAGCTTTTCATATGCAAGAAGGACTCAGCTCCATCTCTAACTGCAGTTGAGTGGCTTTGGAGACCTTCCTTCAGGCAGAATTCAGCCAGCTTGGTGGCACAGATACTGTAATATTTTTAACCCTTTTGAGGGAAGACACTTTCATCCACCCCACTCTGCACAAAGCAATTCTACCAGACAAACTCTGAGTAAATCTACTCCATAGAAAAAAAACAAGTCAGTGTAGCGCTGCTGACACAAGTATCACCTACACACAATTGTTCTCTCAGCAGTGTTTCTTTCGCTGGTGGCTGAGTTTAGTTGAGTAGGAGGGGTATTTCTGCATTCTGGCCACTTAGACACCATCTATGTTTGTATTGCATAATTATTAGTAAATTTATGGCAAAAGATTATTCCAAGAAATTGAGCTAAAGAGCTAGACAAAGGAAGGTGCACACTCGGGATGAGTGTCATGGTAGTATCTCAGTAATTTTCTAACTATTTAATACCGTTTCTAAAATTGGCCCATATTGTTTGTACACAAGTGCATATAGTATCTTGGGAACCGCAAAACTCATGACTGCTTAGCACAGTATCCCTATCTCCTGGTAGATTTACTAATAATACATGGAGGGTAGGTGGGGAGGGAGGAGGGATGATAACATTTCTCCCTCAACTAATACCATCAAAACACAGATTAACTGGTCATTCATTCAATTGCTATTTGTGGGATGTTTTTGCACAGAATGGTTGCCATGTTTACCTGTGCACTGCATTTCAAACATGACATTTTGACATGGTATGGCATTATGCAATGCATTTATTTAACATAATAAATTAGAAATGAGAACAGTTATCAGCTCACTCTACCCTCTAGCTCTTGTTTCAGGATTTAATCTAGCAATCTTTCAATTTTCCGCACCACACCCTATATCCCCCACATCTGCCCTCTCAGGTGGACGTATAAGATCTCATGGCACTATTTGAAGAAGAGCAATGTTCTGCCCAATAGTTATCTCTCAACCAATATTGCTAAAACAGTTGATCTGGTCATTTATCTCATTGCTGTTTGTGGGATCTTGCTGTGAGCAATTGGCTGCCGCAATTCAAAACATATTCCATTGGCTGTGAAGTGCTTTGGAATGTTCTGAAATCGTGAAAGGTGCTATGCAAGAACAAGTTCAAGATCTTCCTTTCTTCCAAAGGGATGAATGAAAAACATTACCCAGCAAAAATATTATTCTGTAATTCATAGCTGGTTAGTACCCAAATCACAAGGTGGTATAGGGTAGAAGGGGAGCCCCTAGGCATAACTCTGGGGAAACATGAGTGGGATGGCGGCCTGGGCATGTTGTGAGCATCCTCCATCACTCGCTACCTTGCTCATTTGGACAGCAGTAAAAAAATCACTCTGATTGTGGTGGATCTTGCAGTGTATAATTGAGGTGACAGTGTCCTTTAAAGCAACACAATCTGCAGGAATTAGTCATTAGTGGAACTAAAGGTTCACTAACCTCACAATCTGTTAACACAAATCTAATAAGCTCTAACATGTACTTAAGTCATTTTTCCTGTCACAAGTTTCAAGAAATGTGCCTTTCATTTTGACACAACTATGTATTTTATATTGGGGTGAATAAAACACATCAACGATTCATTGAAGTATTCTGACAAGTAAAGTTTTTCACATGCACAGTAAAAGACAATGCCAGATCTGTACATAGACAGCATTTATAGAAATACTTTAAGTATTTTTTTGTTGCTACCTGTAACAGAGACAAGGCGAGATATGTCTGAAAACGTGGAAGGAAAATTTCCTTTCATTGCTATGTGGTGGCATCACAGTAAACATGGAGAGAAGTTTTCCTGCCTTTTCTATTACAAGCAAAATCACAGAAGCATTTTAACAGAATAGTTTTATATCTTTGCCTGAAATAAGAATCAGACAAAACTTGTAATATTTACCATGCCACTAACACATAGCAACCATAATCTTTTCTCTGGAAAGCTAGTGAAGACTATGGCCTAGATATTCAGTATAGCCACTTTTGTGGCGGTAAAGTCAGCGGCCGCTAAAGTTTGCGGCCGGCGCAAAGTGGAGGCCACTTCGCCGATATTCAGTAGCTTTGGCCAAGGAGTTTGCTCGAGCGCTAAAACTGGCGATGCACGGCTATCTTTAGGCGCTAAGCCGGCGGTGCAGACTGATACCGCTGAGGCCGGGCGCAGCGCAGGTGCGGTCATGTCTTGATTGACAGCAGACACCCTGGCGCCGGCCAGCTCTTAAAGGGGGAAGGGTCGACTTGGTCTGCTGCCACGCCCTGGATACTGCAGCCCTCCAGCTAGGCCTAAACACTGCTGCTGGAGAGAAATAGCGCCAGGAAGGATGCAGAGGGCCCGTGAGCGAGCGCAGCGCTTCTCTGCCCATGATTTAAAGGTGCTGGTTAGGGCTTTGGAGAGGAGACGCCATATCTTGTTCCCGGACAGTGGCAAGAAGCCTGCCACCAGGGTGTACAGGAGAGCCTGGAGGGATATCGCCCAGAGGGTCACAGCCACCTGCGATGTCCCCAGGACTGGTGTCCAATGTCGGAAAAAGTTTAACGGCCTCACTCGGATTGTCAGGGTGAGTACCCTTTCCAGTGTCCTCCTCATCCTTGCATGTGCACCTCACATTATGGGCAAAGGGACCTCAAAGCCCTAATGGCCAGCCCTCATCCAGCAGCTATGGCACTGGCATGAACATCAATTGCACTTTCTGCACTTTACACACTGGCCAAGCTATTCGACCATGGGAGGCAGTGCATACAGCAACAGGGCACCACACTGGCCAAGCTATTCAACCATGGGAGGCAGTGCACACAACAACAGGGCACCACACTGTACTTAGAGGCCGCCTTTCTCTTGCAGGCCAAGCTGGCCCAGAATCTGAGGAGCCGGACTGTCACCGGGGGAGGCCGTCCCCAGTTCCAGCAGCTCAGTGACCTGGAGGAGCATGTGGGTCGACTCATGGGTGGCTGGCTGCTTGGCCCCGTTGCATGTGGAGATGCCGACCCTGTGCTGGGCCCCAATGGTAAGGACATGACCTTTTGGACCTCTCTCGTTCCCCTTGCGCTTCAGACCTACATCCTTTGCCACTGTCCGACCAATGCGCTGAATGCCACCACTCATGCCTCCCTCGCTGACGCCCTGTCCTCACTCTAAAGCTACTCTTGTGCCTTCCTGCTTTCAGCTGGTGAGGAGGAGGTCCCTGAAGCTGCCAGTGAGAGTCCCTCGGAAGAGGAGGACGAGGAGGAGCAAGAGGAAGGCGGCCCATCGGGGGAACCCTCATCCGCGCCAGGGGATGGCAATGGAGGGGACACGTCTTCCCTGGAGGAGAGCCAGGGGGAAGTGTTGCAGGGGGGTGTAGCTCCTGTGCCCAGTGGCATCCAGCCACGCGGGAAGGGTCGGGCAGCTCGGCTGCCTTCTCCCCAGAGGGGGGAAGTGTTGCAGGGGAGTGTAGCTCCTGTGCCCAGTGGCGTCCAGCCACACGGGAAGGGTCGGGCAGCTCGGCTGCCTTCTCCCCAGAGGGGGGAAGTGTTGCAGGGGAGTGTAGTTGCTAGGCCCAGTGGCGTCCAGCCACGCGGGAAGGGTCGGGCAGCTCGGCGGCCTTCTCCCCAGAGGGAGAGTCCGGCCTCCAGTCCGGAGACGGTCCTCGCCCAGGAGGTGCGCCTCCTCGATCAAATGTCTGCGGACTCGGATCGCCGGCACACCGAGTTCATGGGGGTTGTGGCACGGTTGCCTGAGGCCATCGAGTCCCTGGCTCATAGTGTGTCCGATTTCGGGGCCTCACAGGCCAGGGGTTTCGAACAACTCAGGGCAGCACAGGCCAGGGGTCTCGAACAATTCGGGGCAGCACAGGACGCGAGTCGGGCCGAATTCAGGGCAGCACAGGACGCGAGTCGGGACGACTTCAGGGCAGCACAGGCAGCGAGTGGCCAGTTGATCAGTGGTGCCGTGCAGTCACTGGCTGGTCTGATGCGGGCACAGACCAGGGCAGTACGGGCACTCACTGCTGCCACACTCGCTGTGTCAGGCAGGCATCGCCAGGGCACCCGCCGCGCTGCAGCAGCACACCGGTCTGGCCTTCAGCAGATTGCTGCGCTTGCTGCAGTGCCAGCCCGGCCGAGTGCCAGTGTCTCAGGCGAGCAGCGAGCGCCTGGCATCAGCCAGCTTGCCCCCATTGCTGCAGCCGCCACTGCCACTCCCCCAGCGAAGCTGCCACGAGCTGCTGGAGAGACTGATGCTGCCCAGCCACAGCTGCAGCAGTCAGCAGCCGGCCCCTCGAGGGCCAGAGCTCGTCTAGGCCGACCCCCAAGGGCATCTGCCGTCACGCAATGTGCCCCTCAGGAGCCTTCCCCCAGCCTTGCAGCACCCACAGGGCCCAGGTTGAGGCGGAGCAGCAGGTCGGTCAGGGGCCGGAAAAGGCTGGACAAGGATTCGCCCTCTCGGCACACAAAGTAGAGTGTTTTGCCAAATGTTTTTTTATATGGGGGTGGTTGTGTTGTCTATGGGGGGGGTTCTTTTGGTAAGGCCGAGGATGAAGGCCATTTGGATGGAAAAGTTTTGTTATTCCTCCCCAGGTTGTGGGAGTGAGTCATGTGTTTGACTGTTTTTTGGGGGTGTTGTCTGTTTTTGGGTTTCATGTGGGAAGGGCCCTGAGTTTGTTCAATAAAGCTTTTTCTTTATTCAGCTTGTCCATGTGTGATGTTTGAAGTGGTTGTTGCGTTAACCGGCTGAGGGCTTGCGGAGCGGCTGCATTCATGTCCCTTCATTGCCACAAGCCATTCCCTGACAGGGGGCCTAGAAGTGTCGTTCAATAAGCCGCCGACGGACAGCCCTTGGACCTTGTGGCTCCCTCCTGGGCTGGTACTCCTCCTCCTCCTCCTCCTCCTCATGGTCCTCCTGCTCGTCCTCCTGAGGTGGTGGTCCAACGTGAGGGGGCAGTGCCTGAGTCCTGCGGATAGCCAGGTTGTGCAGCATGCAGCAAACGACGACGAACTGGGAGACTCTATCCGGCGAATACTGCAGAGATCCGCCGGAGCGATCCAGGCAGCGGAACCGTTGCTTGAGGACGCCAATCGTTTGCTCTATGATGTTCCTTGTGGCTTGATGGCTTTCGTTGTATGCCTCCTCAGCAGGGGTCCTGGGCGCGCGGAGCGGGGTCATGAGCCATGTACACAAAGGATAGCCTTTGTCCCCGATAAGCCATCCTCTTGAGGGAGGCTGTGCCTGGAACATGTCAGCCACAGTAGTCTGGCGCAGGATAAATGCATCGTGGCTGCTGCCTGGAAAGCGGGCATTGACAGCTAGGATGCGCTGCCTGTTGTCACACACCAGCTGTACATTGAGGGAATGGTAGCCCTTCCGGTTGCGGTAATCCTCGGCATTGTCGATAGGTGCCCGCAAAGCCACATGCGTGCAGTCAATGGCGCCCTGCACCATGGGGAAGTCCGCGATCCTCGCAAATCCGGCTGCACGCTGCTCCTGCCTCTCCAGGGTCATGGGGAAGGAGATGAATTGGTGTCTCCTTGTGAAAAGGGCATCGGTGACCTGCCGGATGCAGCGATGCACGGCGAACTGGGATATGTTAGCTATGTCCCCAGCAGCGGCTTGGAATGAGCCGCTTGCATAAAAGTTCAGAGCCACCGTGACCTTCACTTCCACCGACAGAGACGTCCTGCACATCAGCTGTGGACGCAGATCTCTGTGAAGCAGCTGGCAGATCTCTGCAACCACCTCCCTTCTGAAGCGCAGCCTCTTAACACACTGCGCGGCAGTCATGGTGAGATAGGACACCTGCTGGCGGTATTCCCTGAGTGGGTAAGGCCTACGTTGCCGACGCCTGATGCCCCCTCTGCGTCTAGGCATGGCTGCCCCTCTCACACAGCGTCTGCGAGCCCTTCGCACATAATGCTGGAACTGAGGGTTGGAACCCCATGCAGCCCCCATAATATACTTGCAAACAATGAAATCACAATGAGGCAAATTTCCAAGCTCTGGCCAGAAGCCAAAAATACCTCTCCTATGTTGGGCCAAATCAGTAAGGTCTCTTCCTTGGTCTCTGTCCAGAAATCCGTTGCACAAAAGTCATTGCAGCAAAATGGCTGGCCTTTATAGTTCAGTGTAAGTGCCCTTTAATTAGCGCTCCCCGAGGCCCGCAGGGCCTCTGCTGCGTTCCACTTCACAGTTCTTAACACTGCCACGCCCACATTGGGCGGGCGCAACTGAAGTTCCGGTTTGGGGCGCACAAAGGGCGTTGCACAACGAAATGACGTCATAAGCTGCGCGCGCAGATGAGCGCGCGCAAACACTTTGCGCCGGCGCTAAATGTCTACTGAAGTTGGGCGTAGGCGCAGATCGCCCTGCGCCCAGCCGCTAAGTGCCTAGTGCTCGAGATCTACTCCTCCTAAGGCGCTAACGGCTGGCGAACGCAACTGAATTTCTAGGCCTATGATCCTTTAAAAAGATTTTGCCCCATATCAGAACCTTTTATTCCATAAAAGATGGTTCTGAGCACAGTTATGCTGTAATTACTGCTACAACTGTTGAAGTTTGATCTTTGCCTTATGGAGCATATCTAGCTATCCAACATCCCAGTATTCAGAACTCTGCTTTTCAAATTCAATTCCATTGCACACTGATGTGTGGTCCGTGAAAACTACAATTATGTTGGTATTGTCAGGACATGTAGGTGAAACATGAGAGCATTGTGCAATGCAAAATCATCACGACAATTCGAAAACAGATATATAAATACAACCCCTCCATCTCCAAAGCAATTATGACAGATTCCCATGATATAAACATGTCTCAGGAGAAAGGAAATAAAATGATCCAAAACAAAACTTCGCAATTGATATTGCCAGTGTATACGTGACAATAAAAAACAATTAAGTAACTGCAAATACTATAATACAACCATCAAAAGGCAATGAAGACCGATTGTTAATGCCCTCACTGAGCTGTAAGTATTTCATTGTATTCTGCTAAAATGCATGTTCTTTTTATGTTTCACATACAGAGAACACAAGCAAGATTTGTAAATAGGCAGGATTTCTCTGAACCGCAATGTCCTGCTCAAGAGATAGCACAATACTCCCAGATGCTCCCAAATATATGCCAACCCATCTGCTTTTCATACAGACATCAGCATTCCTAGCCCAGTGACCAATTCCTCACATTTGCAGAAGAAAATGGAGGGCCAAAAATCTGTGGAGGTGGGCACATCCCAGAGTAAGTGACAGGGTGTACCAATTCAGGGTATCTACTGCTGGCCCCATCAAACGTTGTGGGGTCAGGGGGCGACACTCTAATTTACAGCCCACTGCAGGAATCCTAGCCGAAGTCAATCCACTTCATTGTGGGTGTGAGGGACCTGATGGAAAGGAGAAAGAGGTGCCCTCTTGGCAGGGACCGAAATATTGTTACCCAAAAGGCCAGACGCAAACATCAGCAAAGTGATGGAAGGTGTCAGCGACAGTGCTATCAAGCAGCACTTACTCACCAATAACCTGCTCACTGATGCCCAGTTTGGGTTCCGCCAAGACCACTTGGCTCCCGACCTCATTACAGCCTTGGTCCGAACGTGGACAAAGGAGCTGAATTCCAGAGGTGAGATGAGAGTGACTGCCCTAGACATCAAGGCAGCACTTGACCAAGTGTGGCATCAAGGAGCCATAGTAAAACTGAAGTCAATGGGAATCGGGAGGAAAACTTTCCACTGGCTGGAGTCATACCTAGCACAAAGGAAGATGATTGTGGTGGTTGAAAGTCAATCATCACAGCCCCAGTACATCACTGCAGTAGTTCCTCAGGGCAGTGTCCTAGGCCCAACCATCTTCAGCTGATTCATCAATGACGTTTCCTTCAACATAAGATCAGAAATGGGGATGTTCGCTGATGACTGCACAGTGTTCAGTGCCATTCACAACTCCTCAGATAATGAAGCAATCCATGCCCACATGCAACAAGACCTGGACGACGTTCAGGCTTGGGCTGATAAGTGGCAAGTAATATTCGTGCCACTGAAATGACTATCTCCAACAAGCGAGAGTCTAACCACTGCCCCTTGACATTCAACGGCATTACCATCACCGAATCCCCAACCAACAACATCCTGGGGGTCACCATTGACCAGAAACTTAACTGGACCAGCCACATATTCAGTGGCAACAAGAGCAGGTCAGAGGCTAGGTATTCTGCGGCGAGTGTCTCACCCCCTGACTTCCCAAAGCTTTTCCACTATCTACAAAGCACAAGTAAGGAGTGTGATGGAATACTCTCCACTTGCCTGGATGACTGCAGCTGCAACAACACTCAAGAAGCTCGACACCATCCAGGACAAAGCAGCCCGCTCGATTGGTACCCCATCCACCACCTTAAACATTCACTCCCTCCACCACCAGCATACCATGCCTGCAGTGTGTACCATCTACAAGATGCACTGCAGCAACTCGCCAAGCCTTCTTCAGCAGCACCTCCCAAACCCGCGACCTCTTCCACCTAGAAGGACATGGGAAGCAGGCGCATGGGAACACCACCACCTCCAAGTTCCCCTCCAAGTCACACACCATCCTGACTTAGAAGTATATCGCCGATCCTTCATCGTCGCTGGGTCAAAATCCTGGGACTCCCTACCTAACAGCACTGTGGGAGTACCTTCACCACATGGACTGCAGCGGTTCAAGAAGGCAGTTCACCACAACCTTCTCAAGGGCACTTAGGGATGGGCAATAAATGCTGGCCTTGTCAGTGATGCCCACATCCCATAAACAAATTTTAAAAAATTGAGTCCCAGCCAAGTTTACAGTCCTTCTGCTGCACCCCTGCCCGAGTTACAGTGAGTTAACCCTGGAAAAGCTGCAGGTTTTGGACCGTAGTACTTTTTATACTTGCTGCAAATCCTCAGAAGTCACAGTGATTCAATCCAAATACACACATACACACACACACCCATATCACATAGTACTGGTCCTTGGCGGTACAGACTGAAGACATTGTCAAACCTTTGTTATTCATGTTACAGCTCCAAACAACATAAAGTGGTTTCATTTCTGCTAGATGCTAAAACCCTAATTTTGTTATTCCAGCAAAAAAAGAGTTGTACTACAACAATTTTCATTTACATAGCGCCTTTAACGTAGGAAAACATCCCAAGGCATTTCACAGAAACATAGTCCGACAAAGATTGACATCAAGCCAAAGATGGAGATATTAGGAGGGGTGACTTGGCCAAAGAGCAGGTTTTAAGGAGCATCTTAATGGAGGAGAGAGATGGAGAGGCAGAGAGGTTTAGGGAGGGAATTACAGAACTTAGGGCCTAAACATCCGAAGGCATGGCTGCCAACAGTGGGGTGAAGGGAGTGGGGGATATGTAAGAGGCCAGAGTTGGAGGATCACAATATTCTTGGAGAATTGCTAGGCTGGAGAATGTTACAGTGCTAGCAAGGGGTGAGGCCATAGAGGAATTTGAACATGAGAATGAGAATTTTAAATTTGAGGCATTGTTGGATGGGGAGCCAAATGTAGGTCAGCGAGCACAGGGGTGATGGGTGAGTGGGACTTGGAGCGAGTTAGGATAAGCACAGCAGAGTTTTGGAGGAGCTGAATGCCTGGGAATTAAACATACCAGGTTATTTAACGATCAGGAAGGACAGGCAGGAAGGAAGGGGAGGTGGGGTGGCTATGTTAATAAAGGAAGGAATCACTGTAATACAGAGAAATGATATTGGGTCAAAAGATCAGGATAATGAAACAGTTTGGGTGGGGGTAAGGAATAATAAGGGGAAAAAAACACCAGTGGGCGTAGTCTATAGGCCTCCGAACAGTGGCAACTCTGTTGGACGGAATATCAATCAGGAAATAGTTGAGGCTTGTAATAAGGGAACATCTATAATTATGGGGGATTTTAACTATCATATTAATTGGACAAATCAAATTGGGCAGGGCTGCCTTGAGGATGAGTTCATTGAGTGTATTAGGGATGGGTTTCTTGAGCAGTATGTAACTGAACCGACCAGGGGGCAAGCAACCTTAGATCTGGTCCTGTGTAATGAGACAGGATTAATTAAAAATGTCCTAGTAAAGGACCCCCTTGGAATGAGTGACCATAACATGGTTGAATTCCATATTCAATTAGAGGGTGAGAAGGTTGGATCTCAAACAAGCGTGCTAAGCTTGAATAAAGGAGACTATGAAGGTATGAGAGCGGAATTGAGTAGAGTGGATTGGGAAAATAGATTAAAGGGTAAGACGATACATGATCAGTGGTGTACATTTAAGGAGTTATTTTACAACTTCCAAAAAATATATATTCCACTGAGAAGAAAAGGGTGTAAAGGAAAAGACAGCCATCCGTGGCTAAGTAAAGAAATTAAGGATAGTATTCGACTAAAAACAAGGGCATATAAGGTAGCCAAATCTAGTGGGAGGATAGAGGATTGGGAAAACTTTAAAAGGCAGCAAAAAATAACAAAAAGATTGATTAAGAAGGGGAAGATAGATTATGAAAGTAAATTAGCAAAAAATATAAAAACAGATAGTAAGAGTTTTTATAGTTATATAAAATGAAAAAGGCTGGCTAAAGTAAATGTTGGTCCTTAGAGGATGAGACCGGGAAATTAATGGTGGGAAATATGGAGATGGCAAAAACACTGAATGAATATTTTATATCAGTCTTTACAGTAGAAGACACTAAGAATATCCCAACACTGAACAAACAGGGGGCTAAAGGGGGGGAGGAGCTAAACACGATCAAAATCACTAAGGAAGTGGTACTCGGTAAAATAATGGGACTCAAGGCGGATAAATCACCTGGACCTGATGGCTTACATCCTAGGGTCTTGAGGGAAGTGGCGGTAGGGATTGTGGATGCATTGGTAATAATTTTCCAAAACTCCCTGGACTCGGCAAAGGTCCCGGCAGACTGGAAAACTGCTAATGTAGCACCCTTATTTAAAAAGGGCAGTAGACAGAAGGCTGGAAACTATAGACCGGTTAGCCTAACATCTGTGGTAGGTAAAATTTTGGAGTCCATTATTAAGGAGACAGTAACAGGACATTTGGATAATCATAATTTAATAGGACAAAGTCAGCATGGTTTTATGAAGGGGAAGTCATGTTTGACAAATTTGCTGGAGTTCTTTGAGGAAGTAACATATAGGGTGGATAAAGGGGAACCAGTGGACGTAGTGTATTTAGACTTCCAAAAGGCATTTGACAAGGTGCCACACAAAAGATTATTGCTTAAGATAAAAAATCACGGGATGGGGGTAATATTCTGGCATGGATAGAGGATTGGCTATCTAACAGAAGGCAGAGAGTTGGGATAAATGGTTCATTCTCAGACTGGCAATCAGCAACTAGTGGTGTTCCGCAGGGGTCAGTGCTGGGCCCCCAACTCTTTACAATCTATATTAACGATTTGGAGGAGGGGACCGAGTGTAACATATCAAAGTTTGCAGATGATACTAAGATGGGAGGGAAAATAGTGAGTGAGGAGGACATAAAAACCTGCAAGGGGACATAGACAGGCTAAGTAAGTGGGCAGAGATTTGGTAGATGGAATACAACACTGGAAAGTGTGAGGTTATGCACTTTGGCAGGAAAAATCGTAGAGCAAGTTATTATCTTAATGGCAAGAAACTGGAAAGTACTGAAGTACAAAGGGATCTGGGGGTCCTGGTGCACGAAACTCAAAAGGTTAGTATGCAGGTGCAGCAAGTGATTAAGAAGGCCAATGGAATGTTGGCTTTCATTGCTAGGGGGATAGAATATAAAAATAGGGAGGTATTGCTTCAGTTGTACAAGGTAGTGGTGAGACCGCACCTGGAATACTGCGTACAGTTTTGGTGTCCATACTTAAGAAAGGAAATACTTGCTCTCGAGTCAGTACAAAGAAGGTTCACTCGGTTAATCCCGGGGATGAGGGGATGGACATATGAGGGGAGGTTGAGTAGATTGGGACTCTACTCATTGGAGTTCAGAAGAATGAGAGGCAATCTTATTGAAACATATAAGATTGTGAAGGGGTTGGATCGGGTGGATGCGAGGAGGATGTTCCCGATGATGGGTGAAACTAGAACTAGGGGGCATAGTCTTAGAATAAGAGGCTGCTCTTTCAAAACTGAGATGAGGAGGAACTACTTCACTCAGAGGGTGGTAGGTCCATGGAATATGCTGCCCCAAAAAGCTGTAGAAGCTACATCATTACATAAATTTAAAACAGAAATAAACAGTTTCCTAGAAGTAAAGGGAATTAAGGGTTACGGGGAGCGGGCAGGAATTTGGACATGAGTCTAGGTTCGGATCGGTCATGGCCCTGTGGGTAGCGGAGCAGGCCCAGGGGCCGTGTAGCCTGATCCTGCTCCTATTTCGTGTGTCTAATTCTGTTAGATTCAGGAGATGGTTCTGTGATAGTGGATTGGCGGTTAGGATCAGATCAGCCATGATCTTATTGAATGGCGGAGCAGGCTCGAGGGGCCGATTGGCCTACTCCTGCTCCTATTTCTTATGTTCTTATGTTCTTATGAAGTTTACAGAAGGTGCAAGATAGGTGGCTGGCCAGGAGAGTTTTGGAATATTCGAGGCTGGAGTTAAAAACAGCATGGATGAGGGTTCCAGCAGCAGATGGGTTGAGGCAGGGAGAGCTGGGCAATATTATGAAGGTGGGAGTATGCAATCTTTGCGGTGGAGAGGAATGTCTGATTCAGCTTGAGACAGTGGCCAGGGAGGGGAGTGAAATAGGTGGCAAGGGAATGCAGTTTGTGGTGGAGACTGAAGACAATGGCCGGAATTTTCCATGGTGTCAGCGGGCAGAGTCGCTGGCGGGTCGGGTGGGAAAGTGTTTTTTTTTGACAGCAGTTGCCTTTCCCAATGTTGGGATTGTCAGTGCTGAGCAGTGCTGACAGGCAGCAGCAGGCAACCCAATTAAACTCATTTTATCTACTTTACAGACCGTTAAAAGGCTTATTTAATTTACTTTTTAACTTTAACTTCATGGGCACGGGAACCATGCTGTTCGGGGACCAGGTCATAGAGTCATAGAGTCATAGAGTTTTACAGCACAGAAAGAGGCCCTTCGGCCCATCGTGTCTGCGCCGCCCATCCCTCCCTGTCCAGTCTAATCCCATTTTCCAGCATTTGGTCCATAGCCTTGTATGCAATGGCATTTCAAGTGCTCATCCAAATGCTTCTTGAATGTTGTGAGGGTTCCTGCCTCTACCACCCTTTCAGGCAGTGAGTTCCAGCTTCCAACCACCCTCTGGGTGAAAAAGTTCCTCCTCAAATCCCCCCTAAATCTCCTGCCCCTTACCCTGAATCTCTGCCCCCTTGTTATTGACCCCCCTACTAAGGGGAAAAGTTCCTCTTCATCTACCCTATCTATGCCCCTCATCATTTTGTACACCTCAATCAGGTCCCCCCTCAGCCTCCTTTGCTCCAAGAAAAACAACCCCAGCCTGTTGAGTCTTTCTTCATAGCTGAGGCGCTCCATCCCAGGTAACATCCTGGTGAATCTTCTCTGCACCCTCTCCAAAGCAATCACATCCTTCCTATAGTGAGGCGACCAGAACTGCACACAGTACTCCAGCTGTGGCCTCACCAGCGTTTTGTACAGCTCCATCATAACCTTCCTGCTCTTATATTCTATGCCTCTGCTAATGAAGGCAAGTATCCCATAAGCCTTTTTAACCACCTTATCTACCTGTTCCGCTGCCTTCAGGGATCTATGTACATGTACACCAAGATCCCTCTGACCCTCTGTACTTCCTAGGGTCCTACCACTCATTGTGTATTCCCTTGCCTTATTTGTCCGTCCAAAATGCATCACCTCGCACTTTTCCGGGTTAAATTCCATTTGCCACTTTTCCGCCCATCTGACCAACCCGTTAATATCGTCCTGTAGCCTGAGGCTTTCCTCCTCGCAATTTACCACCCCACCAATTTTCGTGTCATCCGCGAACTTACTGATCATACCCTTTACATTCTCATCCAAATCATTAATGTAGATCACAAACAGCAAGGGACCCAGCACCGATCCCTGAGGTACCCCACTGGACACAGGCTTCCAGTCACAAAAGCAACCTTCGACCATCACCCTCTGCCTCCTGCCACTCAGCCAGTTTAGGATCCAACGCGCCAAGGCCCCCTGGATCCCATGGGCTCTTACCTTCTTGACCAGTCTCCTATGCGGGACCTTGTCAAAAGCTTTACTGAAGTCCATGTAAACCACATCCACAGCATTTCCCTCATCCACACACCTAGTCACCCCCTCGAAAAATTCAATCAGATTGGTCAGACATGATTTACCCTTGACAAAGCCATGCTGACTATCCCCGATTAATCCTTGCCTCTCCAAGTGGAGACTAATTTTGTCCCTTAGAATTTTTTCCAATAATTTCCCTACCACAGATGTTAGGCTCACTGGCCTGTCAACCTAAGGCAGGAGTTCAGTGGTCATTGCTCCAACTGATTCCTTGACAGTTTCAAATGTACAGTAAAAGCTCCCACCTGACAGATCTTCACTTTCCTCAGCCACAAGCTGTTTCTCAGTCCATTTCCAGCACACATTCTGCAGGCTTTCCACTTTCCACTCTCCATTCACTCTCACCTCATTGGAAGAACTCTCTCACCATTGACAGAATGCTTCTATCATCTCTACTTCACCTGCCATCTATTCCATCAACATGGGTGCCCTTTATACTGTCTCACCTTGGTCCTCAGAATCTGACCTCGAACAGCCCCAACATCAGCAGCACCAACAACAACACCAACCTTCTTCGCAATCAACTGATACTGCACAGAGCAGAAGGCATCAGCACACGAGCAGATTGCTGCCCGGGAGGCCAGGGATGGCCTCATCATGGCCAGATTTACTTCACTTGATGCTGTACACCCTGGCTGCCACATGATGTGCCAGGTTGGCACCACCCCACACAAACACCATAAAGCATCCCTACAATGCCCAAGCTATTCCTTTCACACTCACCACCATTGCGGGCGTGTCTCACCATTCACTGCAACTCACTAAGCCACTTCCAAAGGCACACACAAATCTATCTAAGAATGCAAAGTTTTGAAAATAAAGGTTTCAATGTTTGACAGCACATTAACAGACACTTTACATGAACATTGGATAAAACACCCAAGTGGCTACCCTTGTGTGCTGTTAGTTGGTATGATTGCACTAGGATGAGGGTGAGCGTGAGGGGTGACTAGTGAGATGGGGAAGTGAAAATGTAGATATTGAGGGATGAGTGGAGGTGCAAGGTAAGTTGGTGTGAGTAAGGATGTGCAGGAGTAGGGTAAGGAAGGCAGAGTAATGGGGATATGATGAGAGGCACAGCAGGATGAACATGAGTGTGGCTTTGTACTAATGTTTCATGGTCTAATGAGATCATTGAAAGGTTTGTACCACTGCACCCAGGCCCTCCTGATGACATCTCTGCTTGTGACCTCCTCTGTAATGTGCAGCCAGGCTGTGCTGGTCTCCTGGGGAGGTCTCTTTCACCCATGGGAAGGGAAGAGGACCTCCCTGCATGCTCTATAAGCATAAGGAGGGAGTCATGGGAAAACCTGGGTGCACCTCTGTGCAGTCATTGTCAGTGTTTACAGCACTTCAGTGCTGTAGAACACTGACAGCACAAATGTCAAAAGTAAGGTCTAAAGATGTCTAAAGACCACCCAGAAATGAGCATACATGTTTTTTATCACACAGCTTGTAAAATAATATGTTTTCAGGTCACAAAATACGCTGAAGGTACAAATTAGTTACATCTTACAGATGCAAATGTCTCTCGGATTAGGCCATAAGCTTACAGGGAGGCTCCATTTTATATATATATCTAATTATGCATTTTCTATTTGAGTTAGTAATACCTGTTCTATATTGCAAATGCTGATAAGATACCTCTGAGAATTTGGCTAAATTACTTGGATTTGCCTATAACCTCCCTGCGGCATAGACTTGCATGTCACCTGCAGATGCTCAATAAGGGCACATCAATCACCTGGGGCACTCTGCTCTTAGAAGCTCTTCTGAAATGAAGAGAGCCACAGCGCTAAACTTTCGCCTTAGCCACACTTATCGAGCAATTCTTTAAAACATGCATCTATGCCTATATATGTTTGCTAGTCTAACCTACCTGTCAGTTTTATAAGAAAGATCACTTGGCACACATACATGAGCAAACACCCAACAGCACTATTTCTGTTAGATTGGATACGTGGTTGAAGGAAAAGGGGATGAAGGGATATGGAACTGGGTGGGTAAAGGTGATTGGGACTATTTTCTCATGTGGAAGGTAGATTTCGACACAGACTGGTTGAACTCCAAAAATGTAGCCATTATATTAATATCGATTTTGAAATAAATATTTTCTTGGTTTTCAAGTCTTTTTTTAATAATAAGCTGCCCCAATAATAAGAAAGACTAATGAATCAGTCAAAGGTTTATTTTTAAGGACCAGAATTTCATAACTGGCCATCTGAACTTAGCGGGATGAAAGATATTCAGAAACTTGTTACTGGAAAATCATAATGGCCTAGATTTTCCTCACGTTTACCAGTTTTGTAGTGGATTTGGGGCATCTAAAAAAGGAAAAGGGGTGGGAAGGCCTAGTACAGAATTCCCACCCAGAAAAAAAATTATTTTGATTTTTCTCTGCCCAAGATGTTGATGACCCACAGCACCAACCACAATCTTGCTTGCTGCATGCCTATGGGAATTAAATTATGTTGTGATGTCCATTCCTTACAATTGCTTTATTCCTGCTGCTATTTGATTGCAGCCACCAAAATGGTCAGGATGGGAATTCCTTTGGGTGTTCGAATGACATTCCTAGATTTGGAGGAGGAAGAGCAGTTCTTGCGGGGACAAAACGGAAGGTGTAATTATACCTCACATGTTATGTATGCGCCTCTCCTTACCCCAGGACCTGCACTTACTGACCCAGACAGTGCTTCCTGCGTATGTCTTCAGTTTCTATACTTCGCAAAGGGGTTGCCACATGGCAATGCCATCTTTTGGAAGCCAGTCTGCATATAGCTGGTACAACAAGGACAGCTGTACCCATCGACATGAATTAAACCTTTTTGCCACCTAATCCTTCCAATCCACCAGGAGTGATATATGCCAGACCTGTCATGCATCAAGCAAGAGACAGAGGCCTATCTTGCACAGGGCAATATGATCATCACTTTCTCTATGAAAAAGAAGCTTGAGCTTGACAGGAGGTGGTAGAAGGACTGCCTCCATGATTCCATGCCTCCTAACTGAGGGTGCTGCAGCTCACAATTTTGATTAGTGTCATGTGAACTATGACCCAATAGTAATAAGGTGTACAAAGGAGGTTTCACTTACCTGGCCATTCCTGCTGCTCCATAACTTCTTTCTATGGACATAGCTGACGGCATACACTGTGGTCACTACCTGGATCCAGGTGGCAGAGATCTCTGCCCTCTGTTCCAAAGAGGGTTGTCCTTCTTTGCTGTACCTACTGTAGCAGGACTTTGGAGGTGTTAACTGTAAACAAGTGAGTTTTTCCTACAGCTCTCCTTGTCAGCTTTGTACTTCTCACCACAGTGTCTTTTCAGCTAAATTTTAAAAAACGCTCACCTTCAATGGTAAGCAGTATCCCTTGAATAGCCGTTGCATGGCCGGACTTCCTGCCTGCCAGGAAACTGTGCTACCAGCTAGTCTCTCTGTGCCTAATTTTTCTGTGCAGGTAGCCTATTAAAACAAGGAGGAAGAACTAGCCTCAAAAAATTTGGCAATGTCAGCCCTCTCAGGTGAGTCCAGTTCTGATTTTACTCCCTTCGCAAAATATTAGCTTAATTGTAGGCTCATGACATTCAGGGGGTTCGGCAGAAGAGCTGCAGAAACCAGGGAAAATCAGCATAAATGGTGTTTATGCCACTTTTCCATAATTTGCATGGCTCTTCCGCCAAAAGTTACAACAGACGAGCGGAAGATTTCACTCCCATAATTTGGCAAAGGTGCCACTTGTTAATGACCTCCCCTCACGTGTAGCCTTTGGTAGGCTTGCTGCTCTTTGTGCCGCTGGTCTTCCATTTACAGCCTGCTTAGCTGTTATGTGTTGATTGAGCTGGGATTCTGTGCTGTCCTTTCTCCTTGCTTTCTAGCAAAAGAAGGCATAAGGTTATTATTATGAGGCAGAGTTATCCAAGCTGTCACACAGGATGGCCATATTAAAGGGCCATATTAAAATAGAAGCATGTAATAGAACTATTGGTCTAGCTTTTTCTATTTTTTTGTAGGAAGTGCACTTGGCAATGACGCACAATGAATGACTGAAATCAAGAGTTCACTGTGAGAAACTGCAGCATCCCAAAGCTCCATGTCCATATACTGTACACACAAACATACACATGCACATACATTTACACACACTACCTATGTCCTACCCATGATTAAATACAATCCACATTTTTGTTTATTCCATGATGAATAGTTAAACACAAAGGGGATTTCATCATAAGCACTCCCTGCTCAAAGATTTGTGTGAAACTAAAGGAAAAAAACTGCAAATGTGAAAATCCGAAACAAAAACAGAGAATGCTGTGAAAACAACACTTGGTCCATCAGAACCTGAAAGAGCAAAGATATGTTATGATTTCAGCTATTGTCCCTTCATCAAAACATCAAACTGTTTTTTGTAGATGCTCAAAGATCTCCTGAGTAGTTCCAGCATGTTCTGTTTTTACTGTGAAACTGTTCGCTGTTGTTTTATTTTCCTTTGTCGTTCCATTCTAACATTTATAACCGGGTGCCACGGTATCATATAATGGCATGTTAACTCGACTTTACAAATTCTGCTGTACTACAACGATATTGTGAACTGTGCTAACTCTGTTCTACTTAATGACCCTGTGCAGAAATGGCAATCTATGTGCAAAGGGTTAATGTGTAAACCAGGCCCTGCAGTATTACACTACTGACTTCAAAAGAATCACTCTGTATTTTCTTTTGCTCCTTTGTTCAATTTGCCAAACTTTCCTTGTGGATACCTAATGGACTCCTTTCCCCCTGCAATGGTTATCGGGTCCATCTAGAATAAACAGCATAGGCTCAGTTTCCCTCATAATGTTTACTGAAGACATTTACAGAGGGGCACTGGGGTGAGACTATGTTAGAGTCAGTCATGTCCCTACATACTTTTGCTTCCTGTGTGATGCCCTGAAGACTATTGTGTGCTGCATAATGAATTTTGAATACTGTCAGATTTAACATTGTGGTGGAGAGCTCTGAAAATGTAATCCTCTGTGTTTATTAAAAGAGGTAACTTTCTGTAACACAGCAAGAGATGTACGAGTTTTAAAAAGTCAAAAACTCATCAGTACCATTTGTGCAACTTCTTTTCCAGCAAATGTTTCTTTTAGTTATAATTTATATTCAAATTTTGAACCGATGAAGATAGAAGAGACTTTTTTTTAATCAAGTGAAGTATGGGAAAAAATCAGCTATTTTCAAGATGATTTTAAAACTATCTGAAAGCTGTTGCTGACTCGTGGCATTTGGCTTTGTAACATTTATTTTATGGCATGTTCTGTAATAATGCCACAGTTTCATGAATCAAAAGGGCCGATTTAAACTCAGGGTGGGAATCAAGGACTGAAGCGGTGGCAAACTTTCCGGTCCCCTGGACCATGAGGACCGCGAGGTTGGTTTTTACTTGTGGGCCTTGCTTACACGATGCGACACTGACTCCCACCCAAAGTCAGCAGGAATGAAGTCACTGCTAGTAGGCAGGAGTCAAAATTGATGAGGGGTCAGGCCTCCACCGAGGACCAGTGGAAACGGTCCCCAGCAAAGTAAGTAAAGATTTGGACTGCGGGTAACCAGTCTGTGATCAGGGTGAGGGAGAAGTTCAGAGCAGGGGAGGCTCAAGGTGTCCTTGTGGGTCACTTCCCTTGATTTTCTATCCATTGAACTCGGTCTATAGTTTCAGTTGAAAGATAAATGGAATGCTGGTCTTCATCATGCCAAGATCCTATTGGTGTTTAAATTATCTAATGTACATTCTTGCTCCTACCTGTGTGATTTAACATAAATTTGTTGTAAGTGGAACAGGATCAAACTTCTTGCTCTAGTGATCCTCTCTTTCCAGACCACTCTGCCTCCTTTGAAGTACCACAGAGCTGGGTGACATCTTATAAAACACTTGTGACTCAGAAAGAGCACAAATATAGCTGCTAACTCCTTCATTCCACTCCTGCCAGTGCGCCCATGGGAAATCTGGATACATGGAATGTCATCGCATAGAAAGGACAATAGCAGAGAGAGCTTTGGGTTCAGCTGGGAGAGGACTCATTCATAGCATTCTGATTGTAGCATCCTCATTTCATGGCTTTTTCACTTTCTCCTACTCTCGCAAAGCATTCATAGGCAAGAATAGACAAGATAGCTTCTTCAAAGGGAGTCAATGGTTTGTAAATTTTGGACCCACTCCAATTTTGGTCTGTTCTCTTCTATTATGTGCCAGCTTATTCTGCATGTAGAGAAGCAGTCTCGGGATGTGGTAAATTTAAGGACCATGCACAGTCAAATACCTGCACTCAACCTACTACCCATCCCATGTGAGAGTAACTCAACATATGCCATGCATATGTTGGAAGGATTTATTATGTGAAACCCTATTATGATTTCAGTATGACAAAAAGTTTCAGATACAAGTTGTAACAAGTATGTATGTCATGCTGTTGTATGGTCTTGGACACTAAGCATTCAAAGTACTGTAAGGTTGCATGCATACTTTGAAAGTGTGAGAAGCAAAATAACAACATCTTCTGAGGTCAAACTTTGGATGCTTGCTGTTAGAATTTTCTGGGTAGCATTACCTCAGCAGCTTTCCTGAGAGCTACCATCTTCTTCCTCATTTGCAGGCAAGTCTTCTAGAATTTGTTTACACCATTCAACCTATCAGCTATCTCATTTAGGCATTATCTGGGGTGGGTGCCCTTGGGCACCAAAGAGGGCAATACTCCGTTGCCTCATTTCACTAGCAATGACTTCAAGTTCCGCATCTGTAAATTAAGACACGCTGGGGAAAATCCAAATTTTCCAGGAATAGCACAGCTTCTGTCCCCTTCCCTTGATGTGCAGGTGAAAATGTATCCCTTTAAATAGCTGTTGCAGGCCTTTAAAATTCTTGATGCCTGTGCAAGTGCTCCACCGGGGAGCCCACTGAATGGGTGGGAGCTCACTCTAGTTAGTGAGTTGATGCTTGTACTGAATTTTTGGTAGGAAAGTCCATACGAGAAAAGCCAGTGGACACTCCCATATTGCACTGTTCAGACCCAAATTGCGCCCCAACAGGAATTTCTACCCTCCTAGTTTCATAGCCAGGACAATGACTTTCTAGGTTTGCTTGACTGTCTAGTTAGTGGTGGGTGCTGCTCTGCAATATGTCGCCCCCTTCTTGTTGCTCTCATGGCCTTTACTGTGACCTGCAGATTTCCATCTGTAAACTGGTTTGCACTGTTTCTCCATTGTACAGTAAAAATTGCACACTCCACATTTGGACTGGCCCAAAGAGTACTATTTATTGTGGTTAATTGACAGTTTGAAGTCGTGCTATTGCACAAAAATGACTTAAAAATTAAATTGTATGCTAAGAAAAATCCCCTCCTCCGAATCTCATTAGTTGAAGAACAATCAAATGTTTTTCTAAAAAAGCAGTTTAGGCTGTGTTCCATTAGTTAGAGTAACTGGACGGGTAAAATAGTGTCCACTGCTTGTTGACATTCTGGAGTGGGCCTGAGGCTTCTTTAACTGCTTCTCCTGACCCCAAACCAAAAAATAAATGAATGACTCACTGGTAAATAGAAAATACTAACTACCATTTTCTAGTTATATAATAAACAGTAAACAGCATACACTAACAGTCTTAGGATTTAGGTTAATAATTTTGTTAAAATAGTAAATATAGGAATTTCATCCAAACCTGGTAACCAAATGCGTTGTGGATCATAGTCTTGTCAGGGGTTAGAATTAGTAATGAATTTGCAAAATGTTCAGATTTTACATGGTCTTTTAAGCAGCATATATTGTTAATAGATTTTTTTTTTAAATGTTGCTTTTTTTCTATAAACCAAAGTAAGCCTAACAGCACTAGGACAGTGCTGTAATTTATTACTTTATTTGTTTAAATCAGCATAATTTTACATAAATGTATTCAGATTTGTAATTGCCTATGTGATGTTATTACATTTAGTTGCCCTTCACTGTAACACACTAATAAATCATTAATTAATCTCTGATCTAATATATATAACACGTAAAATATCCTCACTTTAAGGGACCAGTTATAGCACAGGTACTGGTCTGGCAGATATAAGTTATGATACAAGCTTCACATATCTCTGTCCAGTGACAATGGAGCTCTGCACAGTTAATTCAAGTTAAGACAGAGGTAAAAGGATTATTTGCTTCTTGCTAACATTAAAAAAATTATTATGGATGAGAAAGGTCACACAGCCCATCTTAATTAAAAATTAAATTCAAAAAGTTACCTTCTAGTGGTGCTCACATATCTCATGGCTTTAGTATGATCTGCAATAAGAACACTGACCTGACTTCTGAGTTATATGGCTGGTTCTACAACGATGAACATCCAAAATCACTTTGTAGCAACACAAAAGCAGTAGTAAAACTGGCCCATATTATACATTATGTATGACTGCTAATCCAGTCATTTTAAGTGGGTGTAGTATTTTTAAATAGCCAATACTTCATTAAGCAAAACATTTTAAGAAAATGTATGAATCTAGCAAAACTCCAGAAAACTTCACCAAAAGAAAACATATTTCTCTCAGCAAGTTGAATCTTGACTTGTAACAGGTCAAGTGCTCATACCGTTTTTCTGAAGCAATGGCAACAGTACAACATAAAGCACGTGTTGAAGATGGCTATTTATGTTTGCTTCCCTCTTAAGTCTTTCAGGCATGATGGAGTCACCTTGGTAATAGGCACAACTAATGAGGACCCAAAATGCTCTTTAAAGAGGTGGACAGCTCAAGGATAAAATAGGGTGTGCCGTACTCTGACGCAAAGTATAAGACATCAAAGCTTTAGAGGATTAGCACTCTTCTGGTGTTAAGCAATTGCCAGGGGCAAATTGACCAACTCATTATCATCATCCGAGCTAATCCTGTTATCTACAAAATATAGCTGTGTTTTGGGCCTGATACTTTCTAAGCACAAATTAAAGTTGATTTTTTGGGCTATGTGAGGAGTGGGGTAGGGGCGGGTGGCAATTGAGTTTAAACTGGGTAAGTTAAAACCTTTCAAAGATGAAAGGTTAAAGTTTTCATTCTACTGGCTGGTGGCGCTGGTGCAGAATGGGCGTGTGGGAGCCTCAACATCAGGCAGGGAATCCCTTCTTCTGGATTCTGCCTGATTCATATAGTACACAGTCTTCTATCTAGAGCGAGAGCTTAACTTATGTATAAAAATATATTGAAATGTATTGAAAAGTATTAAAACCAATCACAGCTCGATTTTCTGTTCTTTTAGAATTAGATTCTACTATGCCTTCCGTTTGCCCCATCTGGAATGGGCATAAGTAAAGTTCCATGTATGATGGAGCTCTTAAGGAGGAAGGTGAATATGTTTTTAGACTATGCAAAGTGAGCTGTGGGACAGTTGAAAAAGGCAGAGAACAATAAATTGGTTGACTTTAGACCAATTCAGTTAATCTAATGTAAGTTGTCTACAGATGATTTGGGCTTAGGCATAAGGAACACAATCTCAAAATTTGCTGACGACACAAACAGTGAGGCGGACTCTAAAAGACTTTAGGAAGGCTTAGGTAGGTTAATGGAATGGACAGTCAGCAATTTAATGTAGATATGTGTGAGGTAATAAATTTTGGGGGAGAATTATTGGGAGTATACACTCAATGTTAAGATGTAGAATAGTTAAAATCTATGAAACCAGAAGTCGCTTATGGCACAAAAGGAGGCCACTTGGTCCATCGTGTCTGTGCCTGCACGGTGGCATAGTGGTTAGCACTGTTGCCTCACAGCGCCAGAGACCCGGGTTCGAATCCGGCCTCGGGTGACTGTCTGTGTGGAGTTTGCACATTCTCCCCGTGTTTGCGTGGGTTTCCTCCGGGTGCTCCGGTTTCCTCCCACAGTCCAAAGATGTGCGGGTTAGGTTGATTGGCTATGATAAATTGACCCTTAGTGTTAGGGGGATTAAATACGTGGGGTTACGGGGATAGGGTGGGATATGTGTTGGGTTACGGGGATCAGGTGGGATATGTGTCGGTGCAGGCTCGATGGGCCGAAATGGCCTCTATCTGCACTGTGGGGTTTCTGTGATTCTGTGAATGCAAATCTAATAGTAGCTACAGCCATTCAAGGATAGAAACTGTGAGCAATTTCCTGAACTGACTGATAGTGAGATCCTGTTGCCATGCCCAGTCTGACCTGGTAACTTGCTATGAATATTTAATTGGGTCTATCTCAGGAAGTCACATAAGTTCACTCATGTGCAATTTCAGTGAGCCAGATCTTTGTATTCGGTCTTCTTGCTTCAGCACCAAGATCAGAAAATATACCTTAAAATATTTTGATTTCCTTTTGATTGAAAAACTTTGACTGAATTGATTAAAATGAATGACTGTCTCGGCTCACACATGAAGAATAATCCCTTGGATGAGATACTGGAGGGGTATCTCTGTCCAGGGTATCTACCTAAGCATGAGTCACAACCTTTAGGAGAGATGTGATGTAGAAACATTTTTCAGGCAAATATTTGGAGTTACCTTCACTCAAAAGTAGCCTGCAACAATTTATCAAAAGGATCACACCTGAAAATGTTAACTATACCTCACTGGTACACTAAAATTGGGATTATGTGCAAAACAGCTGCTGTCTATTTAAATAGCAACAATAATTGCACTTCAAAATAAGAAATGCTTTGAGACATTGTTGAGGGACACTATAAAAATGTAATTCTTTTTGATTCACCACTTTTTTTGCTTACATTTATTCTTATCAGGGTGCTAGGTATTAATGCGAGATAATGGAGCCCTTTCAGGCATCCCATATGAGTATTACGCAGTCCCAATTAGATATAACATTGTTAAATGTAGGATAAATGTCCCCCTGTTCTACCTCAGCAATGTGCCTCAGCTCCAACCTCAGAATAACCCTGTACTACACTAGTGTAATATGTCCACCATTTCCCACAGCAGCCAGTCCGTAACTTCTCTCAATGAGATTGTCAATTTAATGCCAACTAGTACTGTGATGTGGATCCACAAGGAACTGGATTCAGTCTGTACTCATTTCACATAGTACACTGTCATGTTTCAGGTTCTTTTGACCATTTTCCCACGGAAAGGTTTTGGGAAAAAAATATCTTTTAATGTTGTATTTCACAGAATTTTTTTTTTTAAAGGGCTCTGACATGATAGGTTGTTTAAATGCTAATAAGCTAGCTTTGATATTACGTCCCCGTAGATTGTAAATAATAAGCAATTCATTAGCCTGTCTCGGAAATGGAAACACCTCACATGTTGGTAGTGTCTGGCCCTTTTCTCGTTGTGTGCAGATGAAGTCAATGCAAATAAAAATTGGGAAAGATGTAAAACAGGCTACCGATTCGCTATCACCCGTTTTACACTACTACACAAAGTCACCATAAGAACATAAGAACATAAGAAATAGGAGCAGGAGTAGGCCAATCGGCCCCTCGAGCCTGCTCCGCCATTCAATAAGATCATGGCTGATCTGATCCTAACCGCCAATCTACTATCACAGAACCATCTCCTGAATCTAACAGAATTAGACACACAAAATAGGAGCAGGATCAGGCTACACGGCCCCTGGGCCCGCTCCGCTACCCACAGGGCCATGACCGATCCGAACCTAGACTCATGTCCAAATTCCTGCCCGCTCCCCGTAACCCTTAATTCCCTTTACTTCTAGGAAACTGTCTATTTCTGTTTTAAATTTATGTAATGATGTAGCTTCTACAGCTTTTTGGGGCAGCATATTCCATGGACCTACCACCCTCTGAGTGAAGTAGTTCCTCCTCATCTCAGTTTTGAAAGAGCAGCCCCTTATTCTAAGACTATACCCCCTAGTTCTAGTTTCACCCATCATCGGGAACATCCTCCCCGCATCCACCCGATCCAACCCCTTCACAATCTTATATGTTTCAATAAGATCGCCTCTCATTCTTCTGAACTCCAATGAGTAGAGTCCCAATCTACTCAACCTCTCCTCATATGTCCATCCCCTCATCCCTGGGATTAACCGAGTGAACCTTCTTTGTACTGACTCGAGAGCAAGTATGTCTTTTCTTAAGTATGGACACCAAAACTGTATGCAGTATTCCAGGTGCGGTCTCACCAATACCTTGTACAACTGAAGCAATACCTCCCTATTTTTATATTCTATCCCCCTAGCAATGAAAGCCAACATTCCATTGGCCTTCTTAATCACTTGCTGCACCTGCATACTAACCTTTTGAGTTTCGTGCACCAGGACCCCCAGATCCCTTTGTACTTCAGTACTTTCAAGTTTCTTGCCATTAAGATAATAACTTGCACTACGATTTTTCCTGCCAAAGTGCATAAACTCACACTTTCCAGTATTGTATTCCATCTGCCAAATCTCTGCCCACTTACTTAGCCTGTCTATGTCCCCTTGCAGGTTTTTTATGTCCTCCTCACTCACTACTTTCCCCCCCATCTTAGTATCATCTGCAAACTTTGATATGTTACACTCGGTCCCCTCCTCCAAATCGTTAATATAGAGTGTAAAGAGTTGGGGACCCAGCACTGACCCCTGCGGAACCCCACTAGTTACTGATTGCCAGTCTGAGAATGAACCATTTATCCCAACTCTCTGCCTTCTGTTAGATAGCCAATCCTCTATCCATGCCAGAATATTACCCCCAATCCCGTGATTTTTTATCTTAAGCAATAATCATTTGTGTGGCACCTTGTCAAATGCCTTTTGGAAGTCTAAAAACACTACGTCCACTGGTTTCCCTTTATCCACCCTATATGTTACTTCCTCAAAGAAGTAACTACCCCAGAGAGAGAGACAAGCAAGCAGTCATTTTTTTTTTTGATTTTGAGATTTGTTTTTTGAAATAGGAATGTGTAAGCTAGTCAGGCACAGTAAAGGCTGCAAGAAGGTTAGAATGTAGGTGGTAGTTGTAGTGTATGTAACCATTCCACCTTTAAGAGACTATTTTAGTAACCGTTCCACCTTTAAGAGAACTATTTTAAGAGTTGCACTACTTTATCTTGGCTGCTGTATACTGTAATACCGGTGGTGACCACACCAGTACATAAGGCTGTGTAATGATTTATTGGGCAGTTCCGCCCTGACCTTCAACTAGTAAAGACCTGTTAAAGTTTACTCTTGTGGTCTGTGTAGTAATTCTCAATATAACACACAGACTTAACAGTGGCAACGAATACGATCTTACCCTGCGGCAGAGATACATCCAAGGCAGTTTAACGGGTGTCGAGAAGAGGCATCCGCCCTCATCATTCTGCTGAGAGAAGACTCGAGTCTGCAGAGCAAAGGAAGAGTTCTGACATGAAGCCTTCCATCAGCAACAGGCAGTGATCATCCCTTCTATCACGGTGGTGGGTAAGCCGATCAGCGACGAGCAGCCAGTCGGCCACGTTTGCTGTGAAGTAGGGGAGGGAAAAACGGAGGATATAAGGGCGGAGAACTCGACCACGGCCGGGGAAAAGAGCCGGACAGAAGTCAGGGCCAGAGGCGCTGAGACTGGGGCAGCGTAAGGCACGGAAGCCGCGGTGAATGCAAACGCAGCCGGTGTGAGAGACCGGGCTACAAGCGGGCTGGGAGACGCAACAGCGTCGAGAGAGAGCTCGACCGCGACCGGTGAAAAAGGCCGGGCAGCTACCGAGGCCGCGAGGCGCAGTGACCAGGACAGCGTAAGGCGCGGGAGAAAATAGCGGGCTGGGAGACGCAACAGCGTCGAGAGAGAGCTCGACCGCGACCGGTGAAAAAGGCCGGGCAGCTACCGAGGCCACGAGGCGCAGCGACCGGGACGATCGTAAGGCGCGGGAGAATTTTTTTTTTTTAAAACCGCGGAGAACTCAGCCGCAGCCGGGGGGGGAAAGGACCGGACTGCAAGAGGGCCGGGAGGCACGATTTGAAAACCGCTGGGGAGGGCGAACGCAGAAATACAGCAATCACCATTACAGCCAGCGGGGGAGAAAGGCAAACGTGGGAAGCCGCCATTTTCGTAGGCGGGGGAAGAAGACGAGTGCGGGAAGCCGCCATTTTCGTAGGCGGGGAAGAAGACGAGCGCGGGAAACTGCCATTTTGAAAAAAAAAAGAAAAGAAAAATTTCCTTTTGTCTCTCAAGAAGATTGCGAGGATGCCTAAGCGTGGTACCATCAACCATTTCGATCCCGATGTTGAAGATTGGGCCACGTATGTAGAACGCATAGAGATATATTGTAAGGCAAATAAAATATCAGATGAAGATAAAGCACTAACCTTACTAAACTCAATGGGTGCGAAGACATACGGGCTATTGAAGCATCTTCTATCACCAGCTAAACCGGCGGATCAGACTTTCGCTAATATTGTTGCTGTCCTGAAAAATCATTTGAACCCCACACCGCTGATGTTAGCGGAACGATTTAAATTTTATGCGAGAACGCAACTGAAAGAGGAAAGCAACGCGGAGTACTTAATTGAACTGCGTAAGCTAGCGAAATACTGTCAGTTTGGGGAAAGACTGACAGAGGCACTGAGAGACAAATTCGTGTGTGGATTGTCGAAAGAAGGAACACAAAAGCGGTTGCTTGAAGAGAATGATCTTACACTTGATAAGGCTGTCACTATTGCAGCATCGCACGAAGCCACAGCGAGAGGCACTGCGGAAATGCAGTTGAAGGCAGCGGCACTCAGCGTAGATCAAATGGCTTCGGGTACAACGAAATGTTATCGTTGTGGGAAGACAACACACGATCAGAACCAATGCTGGTTTAAAAACCAGGAATGTAGAAAATGTGGCAAGCTTGGTCACATAGCTAAAGTATGCCGGTCAGGAAAGAAGACCAGCAACAAAAAGTCACCGCAGGAAAAGTGCAGAAAGGTACATAAGGTGGCTGAGAAGAGTTCGGATGAACAGAATTTGGATTCAGACTCCAACAGCAAGGAACTGGGTAGTCTGAGAATTCACAATGTGAGTAAGGAAGCTGACCGACAAACTATCTGGGTCACACTGCAGATAGCAGGAGTCCACGTGAAGATGGAATTGGACACCGGATCGGCGTTGACGGTCATGAATAAGCAAGATTACAAAAAGTTATTCACACATATTCCCCTACGGGATACGGAGATAGTATTACAGACATACACGGGGCAAAGAGTATACCCCATCGGAAAGATAAAAGTCAAGGTGAGACACAAGGGCAAAGAACACCAAGGAATGGACTTATATGTACTACCTGAGGGAGGTCCACCACTTCTGGGACGGGAGTGGATCAGGAAAATAAATATGGACTGGCACTCCCTAAAAGCAATGACGGTAGATTCCGGAAAAAGAAAAGATGTCAAACCTGAACGATTGTCCAGAATATTGGATGAGGGCATATGCAGCAGTGACAGTGACAAAGCAGAGAGTGAGAACTCGGTGAAGACAATCAGCTCAGACTCTGGAACTGATGATGGTAAGACCAGCCCATGTGCAAAAGACAAGTCTAAAATGGACTTGCAGACTAATGATGGAAAAACGAAGGAGTGCATAAATGCTTCAGAAGAGAACAAAGTATCAGAACAGAATTCCACTGAACAACAACAACATAGTTTGACAGAGAATTCTGAGTCTGTCCAGTCTACAGACATGCACATTTCCGAGGAACACCGGGCTCGAACTCAACTCAATTTCAAACTACAACAGCAATTAGAACAAATGATTCGCCGTTTTGAGCAAGAGACGAATGCAAAGAAAAAGTTCTTTGACACAGAGTGGGAGAATCTGGAAAGACAGCAGAAACAGCTGATTGAGAAAATGGAACAGGAACACACAAACCGTCTGCACGATGAGGCCAAACGAATCAAAGCTGAGCAAGAAAGGGAATATGTCAAATTCTTCGATCAGTTGAAAGCTAAGAAGAAAGAGCACCCTTTTGTGAGCAGTGTCAGCAGTAATAAGCCACTCAGGGAATTGGTGGCAGAGGCAAAAGCTGAAGTGATGGAGGAAATAGAAGACAATAGAGAGGAAGCAGAAGATGATGACTCATCTGAACTATTATCACCCCTACCAGGTCACGCAGGTGGTCCCTCCGAACTGAGCCAAATCAGTCTGGAAGCAGAAAAACTTCCCAAGGTACTCGAGCCTTTAGAAGTCAACAATGCTGGTTCTGAAGTTACGAAAGTTCAAGCTGTTAAGTCCAGTGAAGGACCATTAGATGAGTCACCCCAGCAACGAGAACCAGAGACCCCTGAAAGGCGCCATGCTGACCAGATCATAGAGTCATCCGAAAAGGGACAACCTACACCACAACTTTATACGCCTAATGATGAAGCAGAGATACCCATAGTATCTACCTCCGATCCGGTGATACTGCAACCAGATGAACCCGACACTGGCCTTCAAGCCGAATCGACCTTGCCAAAAGAACCTACTACACCACCGAAAACTACTACACCACCGAGAACTACTACACCACCGAGGCGTTATCCGGACCGAGTCAGGAAGCGCAGGAGGCGCCTCCGCAGAGACTGAATCTGTGAACTGTTTTTACATGAAGTTGTGTATATATGTTATGATGTTATGTTTAATGGGGAATATATATACTGTTAAGCTAAAAAGGGAGGATTGTAGTGTATGTAACCGTTCCACCTTTAAGAGACTATTTTAGTAACCGTTCCACCTTTAAGAGAACTATTTTAAGAGTTGCACTACTTTATCTTGGCTGCTGTATACTGTAATACCGGTGGTGATCACACCAGTATATAAGTGCTGTGTAATGATTTATTGGGCAGTTCCGCCCTGACCTTCAACTAGTAAAGACCTGTTAAAGTTTACTCTTGTGGTCTGTGTAGTAATTCTCAATATAACACACAGACTTAACAGTGGTCACAAATTATTTTGTTTAAATCAAGTAAGATGACCCACTGATGTGGATAATCGTAGGATGCTCATTATTTTGTATTACTATGCAAAGAGAAGTTGTACTGATTGAAATAATCATAACTGCTGCTCTGCGTGTTCAGGTGCTGTTAAATACAATAGCTTATCAATTCATACCTGGCCTCGTCTTACCAAGTGATTGTTTGGTCCACCTTCAGAGAGACTCAAAGACAATCTGCAAAAGGCATGAAGATCCCGTTCAGAACACAAATGGGTATGATTGTTACAGCCCTGGGTTACACTATCCTATAGTTAGATATTGTGCAGTAAGGGCACAACCCGAAATATAAGATGCTCAGATTGGCACCATTGTATGCAAGAGAATGTCTAGAGCAAGACCCTAAACTTGTGACATATAAAGAAAGACTTGCATTTATATAGCGCCTTTCACGACCACTGGACATCTCAAAACGCTTTACAGCCACTGAAGTACTTTTTGGAGTGTAGTCACTGTTGTAATGTGGGAAACGCGGCAGCCAATTTGTGCACAGCAAATTCTCACAAACAGCAATGTGATAATGACCAGATAATCTGTTTTTGTTAATTTGGTTGAGGCATAAATATTGGCCAGGACACCGGGATAACTCCCCTGCTCTTCTTCGAAATAGTGCCAAGGGATCTTTTACATCCACCTGAGAGGGCAGATGGGGCCTCGGTTTAACATCTCATCCAAAAGACAGCACCTCTGACAGTGTAGCACTCCCTCAGTGGTGCACTGGAGTGTCAGCCTAGTTTTATGTGCTCAAGTCCCTGGAGTGGGATTTGAACCCACAACCTTCATAACTCAGATGCGAGGGTGCTAACTGAGCCACAGCTGACACAGCTAGTAACAGCTAACAAATAAAGGTAACTTTTATTCCATCAATGGGGCGAAAGCCCGGGAATACCTCAGTTCTCAAAAACTCCATCCCCAAGTATTTCCAGATGCCAGCCTGTGCCACTTCTAAACCCCATCCCTGGGCTGCTCACTCCCTCTCAACTCCCTGTCCCTTTCCCCATTTCCTCCAGCAACTCCAGCTAAATCCCACCCCTAGCCATTCTCCTCTCTCGTGACCTAAGCCTCCAGCCCCAACACCCTGGTTCTCTCTTACCTGCATGTGTTGCAATAGCTTCCGAATAGCCTTTTCCCACCTGACCCAGATATCCACCTATAATCTGATACATGTTAGCTGACATCTTGCTATGTAACCTTGGTTTTAAATAAAAAGATATTAGTTAGAAATTGGCTATGTTAGAAAAAGAGCATGTGAGAGATGTACTGAGATATGGGGAGATGCAAATGTGAAAGCAGACAGAAGGATGTAAAGAAATCACAATAGAGTAAGAATGAGCTAAGAAATTGGATACAGAGAGAGACAAAATGTGAAATGTCTGTGAGAGCTTTAAGGAAAGAGAAAAATAATGGAATACAAAGAGAATATTAAGGAGCGAAACACAGAAGAGAACAGATGAAGAGAAACAAAGACAGAAAATAAGACATTTTTGTATCCATGAACAATGCAGGGGGAGATCAACTAGTTTATCTTTATTTTCTTATTTTGTGTTTCTATGTTCATATAATCCTCTGATTTCTGTGATGGTCTGGCAGTTATGTGTATGAGTTGGCCAAGTCTGAGGATGCCCAGTTGTTTTTTTGTGCCTCTCTGGCACCCTGTGATGGGAGGAGGGACAGGAGGTGTTCCAGTTAAAGTATTAATTTCCATGGGAAACTATATATTCCAAAATGTGGGCTTGATAGAATGAGAAGTATGGATCTGTGGGACATGTTTCCCTAATAGTTTTGGAGAAGAGTGCTATACATCTGCAACATCAATTTCTATGATGGTCAGTGGTTCCCATCATATTATTTCTTCTCTCTTGGGGGAGGAGGGAGAAACGTCAGTATCCACAAGAAAAGACCTTACAAGCCATTCCTTTCCTAGACAATGCAAAATGTACTCGAGTGTGGACTCTATCCAACCCGTTCAAACTCCATCGTGAGCAATGATTCTGCAAAGTTTCTCACTGCTTCCATCAGTGAGATTTGAAAAGAGCTGAAGCAGTCTGGTGTGGTGCTTTTACATTTCAATTGATGCAAGAGCTGATTGTCCGGTCAATCCTTTCCTCACTTTAGACTTTTACTAGCAGTGTGCAGAGCTGAGAGTATGTGTGCAAGAGCAATGCAAACGGACAGCGTAGCTACAGCTGCCACTAGCGCCATCTTTATAAACACTCTGGGTGAAGTATAGTGGAACTCAGGCATAAATGCAGCAGGCCCCAGAGCCTGAGTGGAATTATTATACTGGGGTCAGTGTAAACGGGGCAACATACACAGTCCTGCAGACAAACTATCAACAGATAATCTATCAACATCTAAGCAATGGCTTATTTATGGCACAGCAAGTGGTATGATTGCTCTGGTTCTCTTATCACCATATTAATAATGGCTGATTTTGCTGAAAATGTTCTTTCTTTAATAGCTACCCTGGGTAGAGTGGCAGCATGTTACCCACAATCACTTAATTCCTTGTGCCTGCTCCAGCTGCAACAGCTGACAATGTGCTACTGATTCAGTGGGTGATTAAAATGAAAAAATATCAAAATAATTAAAGCCCTGGGTTTGACAAGCAGAGCCATAACTTTGCCTTCAGACATTCGTTTCTAATTAGTTAATTAATCCTAACGCAAATTATGAGCAATAATTAATCAGCCAAGCTTAGCACAACTGCCGACTTACAGCTAACAGGATTTCTTTTGCCGGCTTGCTGTTTTTTTTCAGCCTTTTCGAATGCAGTTTTTTTTTCTCAAAAGTTTTCCTGAGTCTGGAGGAAAAATAAATGACAAACTGAGCGCATTAAGGTCAGTGACATGCCGCTGCATCTAAATCCGCCATTTGATGATGCAACTCCACTCTTCTCCTTTCAAGTGAGTGACAGTTGTGTCTATTTAACCCGAAGGCAAACATTCACATTCCTTTATACTTGTGGATGCAAGTTTTTGTGTGTTCAAGTATTCAGCACTGCCTGTCAGATCTGTCAGTAGCAAATTAGGACAGAAATTATGAGTTAAGTTCAAAGTGGCTGCTGCACTAAATGCCGTAAAAAAAAAAGCCCGATCTATTTTATTACAGTTTTTAATTTAGCTCCGAATGTTTCAGATTAAAGTAAGGTTCAAACTTTAAGCAAAAGTCTTGGAGGTTGTGTACGCAGTTATATAATTGAGGATTAACTATGTATTTATACCATGAAAGTAGCTTTGGAATCCAGTAGCTTGTGAGCCCACATGAATTTAATCAATATGCCATTCCCATAGATTGTTTTTGATATCTCTCTATTGCTTCCGAAATGAATAACCACCCAACGTTTTATTATTTATTTGTCTCTCCAATTTTTTCCTGTTGGTGTTGATTCCCTGACTGGACCACGGTACCACAGGTTCATTCACCCTTTGGTACCTTATAAAAATGACCATTATTTCACGTCTAAGCCATGATAGTCAGCGCTGGATGGCTATTTGACTGTAGAAGATACCATAACTGAGCCCGACCATGTCCTCATCCAACGCCCACATATTTCCCAGCAGAAGTTCCAAGAGAGTAATCAGAACCCTGGGATGACTTTTCTTTCTCTTACATAGGGGCACTGCTGCTGCCCTGGCTGAGTTCAGATAACTCCGCATAGACCAGAGAATCAACCTGGAACCTTGCTGCCCTGTATGGCTCAGAAACAGGGGTCCCAAAAAATCTGCAGCTCTTTTGGCGCAGTCCCGCTGTAAGTCAGGTGGGAGTGTGGCGGAAGGCCTACAAATTAGGCCAGATTCTGGAAACTCTGGATCCTGGCCGCTGCTGCTAATTTCCGCTGGACCTTGTTTGGGGCAGAGCTTCCATTTGCCGCAAGCATGTCCCCTGCACTAAGGGGACGTAGCCAGGGAGGAATGAACTCCCAGGCCTGGAGTTTCCTAGGCTGGGTTCCACCAGGCAGCTGGTATGTCGGGTGAAAGGAGTTGTAAAAGCCTCCTGGCTGGCAGATCTGGAGATCAACTGGGGTCCAAGCCTGGTCTTGGCCTGGGCCCTGGATCACCGAAGGACACGACCAACACAGAGGAGGAAGTGGCCCCCTTTACAAAGGGGGCCAGTGATCACCTTTAAAATTGTGGGCTACTAGGATAACTTTTTTGTTTGTACCCAAAAAAAACAAATTGGACTGTACACAAAAGTTCAACTAAAACTTAACAAATCAAATTAAAATTTGGTTTTCCGGGTTGGGCTGCTAGGATAAAGGCAAATGGGTGGGCAACACCACTTCTCCCACCTCTCCACTTTGGAAAGCACCCTAGATGTTCCCATGCTGGTACGGGCACTAAAAGAATATTGAAATGATAGAACTTCCCCTTGACCCCACATATTCTGGCAGAGTCTGTGGCAGAGGATTCCCAGCGCTTACCCTGGGGTTAACGACTTGCACATTTTAGGGCCCAGAGATTTTTACCTCTGAGCCCGGGTGTGGGTTGGTGAGGGGATGCAAAAATGTTTTCTGTTTATTTGAAAATGAATTGTTTCCTGTCTTAAAAATGCTGAGTAACCTTAACCCTTTCAGTGTTGCAATAATGTACTTATTTTGCACAGATTTTGTATCACAACATGTACATTCACCTCCCTCTGTCCTCCGAGTTCTGAAATATCAGGCATTCTTGGTGTATGTTCTGAATGGAGGATAGGTAGAAAAGGAACATACAAGTGTGATTCCACTCTTTCCTGCTGACATCCAGTTTAAAATTGACACTAGCAAAATCCTAGGAATCAGCTGTCCTCACAGATAGGTCATTGATGTGGGAAAGTCTAATGAAAGGAGAATAAAAACTGAGAAAAGTAGAATGGTAAAATACATAAAATAGTGATAATGAAAATAACTGTAACATACTTAAAAAAATTGGAGTCAAATAATTAAAAAGCACATATTATTGTAAATCTATGACAGAGTGGCTGCATTAACACATGTGAATGAGCTGTTACTATGGCTTGTAGTCATCCTCATCACTTAAAGCCATCATTTGCAAGTAGCGTCAGGGAGGTATGGCCACAACTAATGCCTGGTGAGAATATGGCTTGGTTCTCTCAGGCATATCTGCCATGCATAGTTGTCTTGGAGAAATCAGTGAACTGGACTAATCGACACTTGCTTTAAACAGAAAGAGGGAGCAGGGAGGGAAGAGGTACTTGTGGATGAAACTGGGGCACTGAAAGGGGAAAATCAATCAACAATCAAAAAGGAGGATAAATCCACAAAGTAACAATAGCAGATTAATGACTTAGTTAAAATAGTGTACACGGGAATATGATGTGAATGTGTTAACCAGTGCACTAAAAATGGCATATAGTGGAATTTCAAATCCCACCTATTTTGTAGTAGCCATTTGTACAAGTATGTTATGTTAAAACTTAAGTTTTAGAATTTTCCTTTTTCCTTTTTACATTTACTCATGAATGTTCTTTTGAATTCTGGAATAAAATGCATTTTATTCCAATTTTAAAAAATGAAACAAACACCTGCAATTAAAACTACAGGAAACAAGACAATTAAGATTATTAGTATACTCTGCAACTATACCACCCTGCACTATAAAAACAAGCAAGTAAAACACTGATTCTAATCATTAAACTCGGCACATTCCAAGAAAAGATAGAAAACAAACAAAATATGTTTCTGAATCCATTCATCAAATATACAAAGAGCTGGTGATTTGAAATTTTAACTACAATCAATAAACAGAAAGGATTCTATTTTGGGTGAAAATAATCAGGAAGAGAAATCAGTTCGTAAGTGATCCATTTCTTTTAACTGATGATTGCTCGATGTCAGATATTCATTTACTTTTTGCCTTCATGTTCAGAAGTTAAATTCTAATCAAAGTGCCACAAAGTTCCTTTAACCTCAGAAAAATATCCTCTTCTACACCGGTGACTTTTCCATTTTCTGCATTGTCTGCTCTTTTGGTCTTTGTGAACAAGAAAACCAGATTAATATAAATTATGCCAAATCTCAGTTCAGTTTGGTGCTTTGTAGTTTTGTGTACTGGGAATTAAGACCCTTTAACAGCAATTAGAAATAAGAGATGTAAAAATTATGCTCCTCCAATTTTCTCTCCACCTTCCTGAAGACTCTGGCTCATTGTTGGTACAGTTCTATGGGTGGTGGGTGACTGTTCAACTGTAGAAGGCTTTATAGTAGAGCCCAACCTTGTCCATAGCCAAAGACCACACACATAGACACAAACTTTGCAGCAGGAGGTACATTTAATAAATATCAGGAGTGTGACCCAGGCTGATTTTTTTTCTTTTCTAACCCAGAACTGTTGAGACAAATTGTCGTACCCAACTGCCACCTGTTCCCTCCCACGAGATGGATTTCCCAGAGGTGAATGGATAATATTCACACCCAGGATGCAATGCACCACCAGCTTCTCCATATATTGCTGTTTTAGCTGCATTTAATGTTATTTCAATAACTGCAAATCAATTTTTGTAGATTATGGAATTAGCAGCCAAATCTGTTCGCTTAATTCATTCTCTCTGCTTTCAGCTGGACCCTTCAGTATGTATCCCCTCTCCAGTGCCTTTGGGCTATGCTTGTTAAACTCCTTCCACCCTTATTCCATTACCTGGTTGTAATGGGAATGGGCCACGCTAGAGAGAATGTGGTAGAAATTTGTCATTGCTGTTGTGCTGATGTTATGGGCGGTAGACGGGGCAAAAATGGCAAATATTGCAGGCTGCACCCCAAGGATGCCTGAAAAATGTCCAATGTCATATCGGCCTTGGACAGTTTTCAGGCATCAGGGTTGGCCACCTAAAACAGGTGCTCGGCTCCTTGCCTATGCTAATGAGGGCAATTGGGCTGCATTGAGCGGAGCTGGTGTCGGGCCTGCTCCGCTCAGGTTTTGCTGGCGTGGATGAGACCTAGAAGGTGGCCACCACCCCTCATGACTTACCTGAGGACATTGGCGACAAGGCAAGCAGCCAAAAATGTAATCCTCCTGAAGGGGAGCTGCTTGTGGAGGTGCAACAGGCGGTGGCAGCTCGCCCAGAATATTTAGATGAGGCCCGCGGCCCAATTTTGGGCCAGCCTCGAGGCTCTCGGTTTAGGCATGTGCTGCCGAAAATTTCGACCCCAATACAGGAAACTTTGGTTTATCCGGAGGTTGTATGTCCGGAAATCTCGATCTACCGGCAGAAATCAGGAGCCGTTTTGTTAGGTTTTTTTTCTTCTCGTGGCTTTTTTTTCAACAGTCAGGCTCTGGAAAGTCTCTCTGAAGCTGTTGCTAAGCTACAGAGACGCTTCCAAGGTACGGGCCGACTGTTTAGAAGCTGTTGCTAAGCAACAGTGTTTGTTGTCAGATACGGAGATGAAAACCTCCGTATGCTTCAACATTAACGCTGGTATGTCCGGCAGTTTTGATAGATCGGCAACAGCTCGGTCCCGTCGGTGCCGGATATAACAAAGTTTCCTGTATGTGCTCATCTGAATTGTTCAGTTGAAGTGCATTCCCACACCAATTGCAATTCAGTTCTCCTGAGCCTTAGTGTTGGAGCATTTGTTTCTTGGCATTCTGGCTACAATCCGTTCAAAGTAAGTTAGAATTTGTTTTAAATCATTTACTAATAGTTCGAAGAATCTACTTAAAGCTAATTGGGAAATTAAGAAGCCTCTCCATTTTTAACAGTACAGTACATTTGTCCTGAATCCCTTTGGCAATGATGAAGAGAGTGTGCAATTTCTTCTAAATAATGCAGTCAGGTAATTAATCATGAAGAAGAACAATTACTACATTAAGGAAGTTCTGCCAATTTCTTTGATCAGTCACTTGCGGCAGGGGGAGGAGAACACTACTTTCATTAAGTAGTGCAAGGAAGAGCAATAGGAATAAGGAGCAAGAAATCAGTTAAGGTCAATTATTACTAAGAATGAACACTCTGATATTTTTTTCTGATTCCGATTCAGTTTAGTCTTCAGGGACCTTAAAGTTCAGAAGTCCACAGAGAAAGGTCTATGCTGTTAATGGAGGATGCAGAGAAAACTTATGTAGACTGAGAAGCAACACAAGACTGTCAGGATTTAATGCCTCTCATTAAACTACCAGAATGAATAAAGTATATTTAAGTAGAATTTCAAATGGAATTGGATGCATGCTGCGATATCATATTACTCCCTAACCTGCACACACACACATATTTATGTACAGTATATATATATATCAGATCATCAAGCATCATATTGCTGTTTCCCTATTTAGACCACCAGGTAGGACAGTTGTATTTAAGATTTGTTGTTGTGCACCTCGTGGAGTTGTGTAAAGATGGGACATGACATCTGCCATGTCTTCCAACAATATTCCATGATCTCTTCATTTTGGGAGGAGGTTATAGGCACTGACCTTAAGATGCTATAATTCTCAGAGCTTATTGTCCTGGGATATGCTAACATTGTTCCCTGAGATACCCAAAGGATGATACTTCTAGTCTCCTGATGTGAAAAAAGATTAGTTATTTTAATATGGAAGTCCTTTCCCCTCAATTAAAAAAAATTGGAGATTTTTTTTAAAATTCGCAGAACAAAATTAATTAAATAAATTAATTAACAGCTTGCTTACAGGTCTATAAGTAAAGCAAAAACATTCAGAATAATATGAGTCACTTGAGAAATACATGAAGGCTACTGAGGAGCCAGACCAGATGCCTAAGGCAATTCAGCTTGGGTCCTGGAGTAGACTCCTAATAGTTTGGTTGTCAGCCTAGGGGCATAGTCTTTACTAGATAAATGGAGACACAGATAAAAGGCAACAAGACGACATACAACACATGCACAATGTAGTAGAATGAACATTTATTATTACCAGTGGCTTACATTTGAAAAACAATGGAAACAACAACAACTTGTATTTATAAAACGCCTTTAACGTAGTAAAATGTCCCAAGGCGCTTCACAGGAGCATTATCAAACAAAATGTTAACACCAAGCCACATAAGGAGATATTAGGGCAGATGACCAAAAGCTTGGTCAAAGAGGTAGGAAATAAAGGAGCATCTTAAAGGAGGAAAGAGAGGTAGGAAAAGCCATTGTTTAATAAAGATAGCAAATAAATTCATGCATAATCAAACGGGTCACACTCGGGATGTTATAGGTGTAGGTCTGAGGGCATTGTACTGCTCTTATAGATTGGAACCAGACGGAAAATGCTGGAAGCACACGGCAGGTCAGTCAGCAGTTAATGTTTTGGGTGTTGACCCTTCTTCAAAACTGAAAGTAAGATATGGACAGGCATATTAATACGATCAGCAAAAGGGCGTGGACTATATATATATATCTATATATATATAGATATATATATATATAGATATATATATAAAAAACAAATACAGAGAAGAAATATCAGTGGACGATGTAACAGGTCATCTCAGTCAAGTAATAAAAGCGTTACAGTACAGTAACTTAGTAGTTATTCTATGGGACGAGCAACCCAGAGACATGAGTTCAAATCCCACCATGGCAAGTTGGAAAATTTAATTTTTAAAAACTGGTCATTTCTGCTCTGGTGTCAGAAAATGACCATGAAAGCTGCTGGATTGTTGTCAAAACCCAACTGGTTCACTAGCGTCCTTCAGGGGAGGGAAGATACCACCCCTGCCCGGCCTGGTCTAATGTGACTCCTGTTCCACAATACGTATCCTCGGGCCGACTAAGGATGGGCAATAAACACTGTCTTGCCAGTATCACCCACATCCCAAGTAGAAATAAAAAAGAATTAAGACATTAAAGAAACAAAGGACATTTGAAAGCATGGAAATGGGAGAAATGGAAAACCTGCGGTCGGGTATGAAATTGAAACAGGTTTGGAATTGAGGAAATAGTTAAAAGTTGGAAGTTACTACAGTCAGAGATCAGACCTGAGGTTTGTAGGGAGCTAGGAGAAAAATTAGATATTGGGAGAGAAATTCAATTCATGGCTACCCCCATTTGCACCTGAAAAGCGGACAGGCAGTTGAAAATTGGGGTAGGGGAGGGGGGCGCTCTTTGGCTGCCCCATTGATACCTAAGGCCCGCCTGGTGCAATATTCTGGTAAATGGGCGAGCAGCCCTGCCACTTGAAACAGGTGTAACGCTGCTTAAATATGCATATCGGGGTCCTCTTCCAGTTGTAGGACCTGATTGTAAAATTCAAGTACAAGTGGGTGGAGCGTGCGCCTAGTTACACCAGGCAGTAACAAAGAAGAGGCCCCAAAAAGATAAGTGAAAAATGACTTTTGTTGGGTCAGAAGACGCAGGAGTGCAACTACGGGCTCCACAAGAATAATGTGGAGTATTGTTGCCATGGGTTCCACCCCCCACCCCACCTACCCCCGGGACCTGCCTTCCTGATTGGCCTCCGAGCAGTCAGGATGCCTGATTGGCTCCCACAGCTCACCAGCAGCATTTAAAAGAGGCCTGAACCCCAATTTAGTCGGGGCTTTACGTCATTGCGAGCAGGTGGGTGGAGCAGCCGCAGCCATGGCTTGGCGCCCAATTCAGGTATAAGTCAAATTTCTCCCCCAATGGCCTAGAAATTGGATCGTGCCCGTCGAAATAGGAACTGCAGATTGGGATTCCTTTACCACATTCTCCACAGGTTTATTTCTAGTCACATAGGTTCAAGATCATGCAACTGCATTTTCCATGCCTATAATAGCAAAGTCTTCAGGCTTTAGAATATGTATCAGAATGAAATCCATAACTTGCCAAATCATAAAAGCATAAATTGCAGGAATCCCCCTGTTGGCTCAGCAAGGTTGCCCAGTGAGTAGCTGAGCCAAACAAGCCAGGAAGGTCCCAAGTTTTATCCCGAGTCCATGCTTAGTGAAATGATCTCAGTCAGGGCTATGATAGGCCTCATAGAAACATAGAAGATAGGAGCAAGAGTAGGCCATTCGGCCCTTTGAGCCTGTTCCGCCATTTAAGGAGATCATGGCTGATCATCCAAATTCAGTAACCTGTCCCTGCTTTCTCCCCATATCCCTTGATCCCTTTAGCCTTAAGAAATATATCTAACTCCTTCTTGAATATATTTAATGAATTAGCCTCAACGGCCTTCTGTGGTAGAGAATTCCACAGGTTCGCCACTCTCTGGGTGAAGAAATCCCGCCTCATCTCAGTCCTAAATGGCTTACCCCTTATCCTTAGACTGTGACCCTTGGTTCTGGACTCGCCCGCCATTGGAAACAGCCTTCCTGCATCTTGTCTGTCTAGTCCTGTTATAATTTTATAAGTTTCAATGAGATCCCCTCCCATTCTTCTAAACTCTAGCGAATACAAGCCCAATCGACCCAATTTCTCTTCATACGTCATTCCTGCCATCCCAGGTATCAGTCTGGTGAATCTTCACTGCACTCCCTCCATGGCAAGAACATCCTTCCTCAGATAAGGTGACCAAAACTGCACATAATACTCAAGGTGTGGTCTCACCAAGGCCCTGTACAACTGCAGCAAGACATCCTTGCTCCTGTCCTCTCGCTATGAAGGCCAACATACCATTTGCCTTCTTAACCGGCTGCTGCACCCGCATGTTTACCTTCAGCGACTGGTGCACAAGGACACCCAGGTCTCATTGCACTTCCCCTTTTCCCAATCTATTGCCGTTCAGATAATAACCTGCCTTCCTGTTTTTGCCACCAAAGTGGATAACCTCGCATTTATCCACAATATACTGCATCTGCCATGCATCTGCCCAATCACCCAACCTGTCCAAATCATACTGTAGTTTCTCTGCATCCTCCTCACAGCACACACACCCACCCAGCTTTGTGTCGTCTGCAAACTTGGAGATATTTCATCTAGTTCCCTCGTCTAGATCATTAATATATATTGTGAATAACTGGGGTCCTAGCACCGATCCCTGCGGTACCCCACTAGTCACTGCCTGCCACTCGGAAAAAGACCCGTTTATTCCAACTATTTGCTTCCTGTCTGCCAACCAGTTCTCTATCCAAGTCAGTACCTTACCCCCAATCCCATGTACTTTAACTTTGCACGTTAATCTCTTATGCGGGACCTTATCGAAAGCCTTCTGAAAGTCGAGATATACCACATCCACTGGTTCTCCCTTATCTATTCTACCAGTTACATCCTCAAAAAATTCCAGTGGATTAGTCAAGCACGATTTACCTTTTGTAAATCCATGTTGACTTTGTCCGATCCTGTCACTGTTTTCCAAGTGCTCTGCTATTACATCTTTTATAATGGACTCTAGCATTTTCTCCACTACCGATGTCAGGCTTGCCGGTCTATAATTCCCCGTTTTCTCCCTACCACCTTTTTTGAATAGTGGGGTTACATTAGCTACCCTCCAATCCATAGGAACTGTTCCAGAGTCCATAGAATTTTGGAAGATGACCAGCAATGCATCTACTATTTCTAGGGCCACTTCCTTAAGTACCCTAGGATGTAGATTATCAGGCCCTGGGGATTTATCGGCCTTCAATCCCATCAATTTCCCTGACACCATTTCTCTACAAATGCTGATTTCACTCAGTTCCTCCCTCTCATTAGACCCTATATTCCCTGACATCTCTGGGAGGTTATTTGTGTCCTCCTTTGTGAAGACAGAACCAAAGTATGTATTTAATTGGTCCGCCATTTCTTTGTTCCCCATTATAAATTCCCCTGATTCTGACTGCAAGGGACCTATGCTTGACTTCACTAATCTTTTTCTCTTCACATATCTATAGAAGCTTTTACAGTCAGTTTTTATGTTCCCTGCAAGCTAACTCTCATATTCTATTTTCACCCTCTTAATTAATCCCTTTGTCCTCCTTTGCTGAACCCTAAACTGCTCCCAATCCTCAGGTTTGTTGCTTTTTCAGGCCAATTTATATGTCCTCTCCTTGGATCTTATGCTATCCCTAATTTCCCTTGTTAGCCACAGTTGAGTCACCTTCTTTGTTTTATTTTTATGCCAAACAGGGATGAACAAATTCTGTAGTTCATCCATGCGATCTTTAAATGTTTGCCATTGCCTATCCACCATCAACCCTTTAAGTAACAGTTCCATCTGGAAGATTAAAATCAGTTAAGATTCACCGTCATCGTGTGATCCCTGGTGCGAGTACGTGTGGATATTGGGTATGACATGATCAGAGTTGATTTTACCTTAACTCAGTGCATACAAAAGAGGAAGGGATGGAAGAAAACCAGTGAGAAAGAAGTGTACATGGAGATATATGTGCCTGTAGGAGACCATTGGAGGCCGATAGTGAGGCCCAGGTTCTGTAGTGCCTGACCACTCCTCAGGTGATGTGTGTATCTGTCTTACACTAAGCTGGCCTTGTGTTGTAGTGCAAAGTCAGCTCATTTATATAATATTATGGTGCTCCTGATGCATAATGCTGAAGTTGCTGGGAGCGCATAGTTGGGGGATGTATTGAGCAGCAACTCTTAAAGGGCTGCCGCTTACCCTTAAAGCTGTCCTGGGAGAGAAATGGTTGTCTATGTTACAAGATTCAAACTGCCCCTTTCAATGAAGCTGCTTTGTAGATGCTGTGTTGAAACTCTTCAAAAGAAGGTTGGCTCTTTTTTCTGGAGCTAAGGTTCACGCTCAAGTCAGGAGTAGCAGCCTATTTGGCGGTAACAGAGTCAATGCTGTCTCACCCATGCACTGAACCTGGAAGTAGGTGAGGAAGAAATGTACTGACCTGAGAAAGGTTGCCCAGTTAAACATATTGGGCCTCATTGTACCATGTTGTACTCTGTCAGCTGTGGCTCAGTTGGTAGCACTTTTGCCTCTGAGTCCAGAAGATTATGGGTTCAAGCCCCACTCCAGGCAAAAGTCTAGGCTGACATTCCAGTGCAGTGCTGAGGGAGTGCTGCACTTTCAGAGGTGCTGTCTTTTGGGTGAGAAGTTAAACTGAGGCCCCATCTGCTTTCTCAGGTAGATGTAAAAGATCCCATGGCACTATAAAGAAGAGCAGGGGAGTTATCCCCAGTGTCTTGGCCAACATTTATCCCTCAATCAACATCACTAAAAACAAATTAGCTGGTCGTTATCACATTGCTGTTTGTGGGAGCTTGCTGTGCGCAAATTGGCTGCTGTGTTTTCTACATTACAACAATGACACTTTATAAGTACTTTATTGGCTGTAAAGCACTTTGGGACATCCTGAGGTCATGAAAGGCACTAGATAAATGCAAGTCTTTCATTTTAATGTTGGTTTACAATGCATTTCAACAGCATTTCACCATAATCGTGGTGCAGCCTCACAGGGCAAGAATGAAGCTGACCCTGGAACATTTGTCAGGATCAACAGTGGGGAAGTCAGACAGGTGCAAAGTCTGCCATACCAGCAGGCGTTCACTTGCACTCCTTGTCTATCATGCTCAGCAACTCCGCATCTGTAACACCCAGCCGCTGTGCTCAAATGACTGCAGGTATGTCCGATAGCATACAGAGGCAGCCAGCCACTGGACTATCTTCATCCTTGGAGGCAGACACTGACCTGCAACAGCTCATGACAATCCACCTCACTTCTTCCTCCCATTGGGGAAGCATGGTGCACATGGTTAGGAAGTAGACAATGTGCACAATATTCTATCACAAATAGGAAACACCAGGATAAAACACACCAACATCTGCACTACACACGATTAGAGTAAGTAAAATTTGGCATAACTGGAATTCTAATTTTTGAGACCTCATTTAGGATGGGGCAGAATAAGATAGTTGGGGAAAAATGCTATTGTATTCATAGGTCCTGATCAAGGTTGTTTGGGTGATTCTTTATTTGGGCAGGATTTGGGGAACATATTCAGATGACTGCTGCTTATTCAAAGTTCAGGCATGTAAGTGAATGAACCGTCTAGTCGAGCCTACCTTAAGACTTTTTTCGAGTGACCAGTTGCTTGTACACATATGTCTTCTAGCTCTTGGTCAAGTAGTCTTTGCCACTAATCACTGTTTGTCTTCTTCTGCCTGCCTCATGACAAGGCTCCTTCATATTGCTGCGTGGGGATATAGATAAATTGACTGACCTGAGCAAACAAGGGACCTGTGAGCTGCATGATGCAACTGCACACTGCAGATTGGAAGATTTGGCATAAAGGTCCATGGTTACCTTGGCAGCTACTGACAGGACCATCTTTGTTGTAGAAGTGGTTTCCAGGGCTGGCTATAGGAGGTTGCACAATTCTATGATGGGTCATCATAGTCTCCTCATGCAGTTTTCTTTAGATACATTTATCTGGCCCTCAAGTATGCATGGTAGATTAATGTGAAGTCCTTAAGTGATCCCTAAGATGCTTATCTGGCGTAACTCTTCTGATCATCCTCCTTCCCGTAACATGCAAATAGATGGCCAGATGGATCTCCTTAGCTAATTATACATAAAGCATACAGTGATAATATTCCTGGGAAAACAGACACAAATAGCAAATGGAGGTCCAGCTTTAAAAAGTTGTCAGTAAGTTCATATCTTGCAGATCAGCGAAACAGGTTATCAGATGAAAAGCCCATGGAATAAAAGGGACAGTGGCAGCATGGATACGGAATTGGCTAAGTGATAGGAAACAGAGAGTAGTGGTGAACGGTTGTTTTTTGGACTGGAGGAAGATATACAGTGGTGTTCCCCAGGGGTCGGTTCTAGGACCACTACTTTTCTTGATATATATTAATGATTTGAACGTGGGTGGACAGGGCACAATTTCAAAATTTGCAGATGATGCAAAACTTGGAAGTATAGTGAACAGTGAGGAGGAGAGTGATAAACTTCAGGAAGAGATAGACAGGCTGGTGAAATGGGCAGACACGTGGCAGATGAAATTTAATGCAGAAAAGTGGGAAGTGATACATTTTGGTAGAAAGAATGAGGAGAGGACATATAAACTAAATGGTACAATCCTGAAAGGGGTACACAAACAGAGAGACTTGGGGATATGTGTGCACACATCGTTGAAGGTGGCAGGGCAGGTTGAGAAAGCAATTAAAAAGGCTTATGGGATCCTGGGCTTCATAAATAGAGGTATAGAGTACAAAAGTGTGGAAATTATGATGAACCTGTATAAAACACTGGTTCGGCCCCAACTGAAGTAATGGGCAGGATTTTCATTGGGCCGTGGAGGTGGGATTGGAGGCGTGTGGGGGGTTAAAATCCTGAAATTGGGGGGGCACAAACCCATCCCGCCCCCAACCCGCCTCCATGCCAGTTTCAAAGGAGGTGGGTACCCGCCCCGCACTGGGACCCACCTCCCCGAGGCGGGAAGGGGATTAGTGCCAATTAACTGCCTGTTAACAGGTAGTTAACAGGCAGTTTTTAGCCTAATTCTTATTTTTAATGTTGAATTGTGGGATTCCCGACGGCTCCAAACCACGCCAAGTTAGAGGAGGCGGACTGTCGGGATGAAGGGCTTGGAGGGGTCGAGATGTCTGGTGTTCAGGTGAGTGATGGGTGCATGAGTGCAAAGGTAAGTGTGTTTGGTGTGTGCAAAGTGTTTAAAGAAGTTTTACTGACCTTTACTTACATTTACAGCCTTCCTTCCTTCAGGTCTCGGGAGTCCCTCATCTCACCGGCACAGAAAGCAGAATGGCTACGAGCTGTCAAAAATTGCAGCATTCAGCTTTCTGTTCCGGGGAGATCTCTAAGTCATCCTGAGAGGAAGGAATTAACTTAGAATACAGATTATCAGGGTTTGACAGCTTCAAACAGCTGTGAAACGCTGATATTTCATCTGTCAAAAGGTCATGACAGATGAAATATCAATCTGTGATGTCACCTGTTGCTGGGTAGCCCTTAATTGGCCTGCTGAGCATGCTGGGTGGGCTCAATAAGGTCAATCAAGTCAAATTCACATGGGTTGGCTAGAACTCGATGGAGGCGGGACTACAACCCTGAAAGTTGTAGTCCCGCCTCCTACCCAACTCCTCAATGAAAATCCAGCCCACTGTGTCCAATTCTGGGCACCACACTTTAGGAAGGATGTGAAGGACTTAGGGAGGGAGATTGATTCCAGGGATGAGGGACTTCAGTTACGTGGATAGACTGGAGAAGCTGGGGTTGTTCTCCTTAGAGCAGAGAAGGTTGAGAGGAGATTTGATAGAGTTGTTCAAAATCATGAGGGGTCTGGACAGAGTAGATAGAGGGAAACTGTTCCCATTGGCAGAAGGGTCGAGATCCAGAGAACACAGATTTAAGGTGATTGGCAAAAGAACCAAAGGCGACGTAAGAAAAAACTTTTTTACACAGCGAGTGGTTAAGATCTGGAATGCACTGCCTGAAAGGGTGGTGGAAGCAGATTCAATCACGGCTTTTAAAAGAGAGTTGGGTAGGTATCTGAAGGAAAGCAATTTGCAGGGCTACAAGGAAAGGGCACGGGAGTGGCACTAGCTGAAGTGCTCTTGCAGAGAGCTGGAATGGGTTCAATGGGCCAAATGGCCTTCCTCCTTGCTGTAACCATTCTATGATTCTATGATTCTCCAAAACTAAAAAGCAATGTAGCACTGGAATAACTGCAAATAGTCTCTGCAGCCACTGCCGGGATGGTTGTCCTTTCTAAGATAAAAGACTTAATATAAGGGAAGGGCCTTCCCATGCAGAGCCCACGTCATTTAAATGCTTAACATCAGGAACACTGGCCAGGTGCTCCAAGCCATTCCCTAATTTGCATGAAATTCAGACCAGTAATGAGCCTAATGCATGATCGGTTTGCAGGCACTTCCAGATTACATTATACATGCACGATGCATCAGGCTTTTAGAAGGCCTCGGTGCTCCATGTTGTGGGGTGTGAAGTTGTGCTATGCTCACCAAAGATCGCATTATCAGCCCCCATGCTTTCCAATTTCTACTCACGTACAGTATTTTTTAGTTTATTTGAGTTCAACAAACTGGAAGATGAATGCCCTTTTCAGGCAGCTCTACTGGGTTTTATTGCAGTTTAGTTTATACACAGGTTCGCTAATCATATTGGTTAACCGCCATAAATATACTTAGATAAAAAAGCAATAAATAGTACAGAACAGTGTACTAACATTTCACTGAAAACCTGCTGAGTGAATATTCCTGAGGAATGACAACATTTGGAGCAGAGACACGTTATTTAGTTAACGGGAATTGACTGTTACCAAATTTATCTTGAATTGCGCACGCCAACAGGAGAGAAAAAAAAATCTTCTTGTAGTCAATTTTTTACAAAAACCTCATTTCCTTTTAAAAGAAAGAACTATGGCATTTTATCCTGTGGCATTTTTTTCTCTTCAGACATGGGATTTCTATCATTTATCACAAGTGACAGCTACAAGCACTCTGGACCCTAACTGAACGTGAACATTGTCAGAAGATATTTGGTCTCAGGCAAAGGCGTCCGCACCTCTGTTCATCTTCTGCTCGCCACTGGGGCCCCTTTTGCCAATGTGGCAGGATGACTGGTGGGCAGGCACAGGGGCAGATGGGAATTTCGCATACTGTACGCATCATGGCAAACTGCAAGGCAGTCATAACCAATCAGGACTTCTCGGATTATTATCTGTGGAGCCGTCACACTGAATCTTTATCCATTTGACATCTCTTGCTCGTATGTAGTACATATAAGAATGAAACATCAACCCCACCACCACCCCTCTCCCATACATACATACATACAAACACACACATCTCATTACGATTGCCAGCGATTCAAAGGATAGACATGTAATGTTGAAGTAGACTAATGTTCATTTATTCAGTTACAACACATTAAAAAAACTGCAATTGTATTTTATCCCTGTAAAAAGCTTCACATAAATTACAGACGTAACAATATTGCCTTGCTATTAGGCATCGGAATATGTGATACAGATGCTGACACTGGTTTACTGGACATTGCACTAAAATAACTGTCATATTTAGAATAATAGAACAATCAGAGCTGAAAAGCACTGAGCCAGAAATCCCAAACTCAAATTGAACATGTTCTAATTTATTCATTTATTACTTTTGGAGAAAAAAATTAGAACATTTTTTTTTGAAGAGCTATATCTATCTGATTTTAATCAACTCTAATTTGCTGAATATCGAACTACTGTACAGAGTGGGGTAACAGTTACCCTTGGAGTAGAAACTCTCAGTTTGAAATAAGAAAATGCAGTAAAGCAGTTGGGTACAATATTGTCAGAACTAATGAAAGTCTTATTATTAATCCCTCTAATATTTGTCCATTGCTATGTAGAGGTTAGTAGTAAAGTGATGCGTGTGCCCCGTACATGTGTGTACACATCCATACCACGCTGTATATATAATGTTTTGGTTTGCTCAAGCTAGTTTGGATGTTTGTTGACTCATTCTGAATACTGACTGGAGGAAATTAGTCACATGACAGGGAACTGTTGGCACTTTTCCCTGGTTCTCGTAATACTGACTGTGCCCTTTCAGGCCTGAGGGAGTATCTTAGTGAAATAAACTGGGAAATTAGACCTCCTGTAGCAGAAAATATTTGCAAATGGTCAGAAGGCAGGAAATAGTCTTTAATTAGCAACATCCCTTCAGGATATCACTGTTTGTGGCTATTTCCTCCCTTTCACTCTACTGGACCTGAGTATTTTTTCATTACTACGTTCCAGATGCATAATTTTTGGAAGTCATTTTAAATTGCTAAAAGTTGTGCCAAAGCACTGCTAAAGTGAAAACTTTGTTACGTGAAGTACTTTAATTACCTTTAAATATTCATAAAAGGCCGAAGAAGGAAACTAGGGCTGAACATTCCACGCAGTGCGCTGCATTGACTTTGCGCCAATGTATGTGGAGTTGCATGTGCTGATGCTCTAAAGAACTGAAGAGGCTAAATTTTGTGGGTCAGTGCATTTGTACTTCCATTGGAGGATCTGCAGTGCAATCCCATGTGAAACAGGAGTAGTGTGCAGGGAATGCTTGGTAGCCCCTTTAAAAAGCCAAGTCTAGATGTAGATTCCAGTAGCAGACTGAGGGAACAACAGATTTCTGCGATTTTGTCCCACTTTTCAAAACATCATCCACAGGAGGATCTGGCACAGAGAGCCAAAGAAGGGACAACGGCATTGCAAGGAGGATTAGAAGAAGAGATCACAGATTCATTGAGAAAAATCTTCGGACCCTCCTCGAGGAGACTGAGCATAGGAGACAGAGACAATAGAGTGGTGATATTGGGGGACTTTAATTACCCAAATATCGATTGGGATAATGCTAGGGTAAAGGGAAAGGAGGGGGAGGAATTTCTGAAATGTGTTCAGGAGAATTTCCTTGACCAATATCTTCTTGGCCCAACTAGGAAGGAGGCATTGATCTGGTGCTGGGGAATGAGGTGGGCCAGGTTGACCAAGTGTCTGTGGGAGAACACTTGGGTACGAGTGATCATCATATCATAAGATTTAGATTAGCAATGACGAGGAACAAGGAACAATCGAGAGTGGAACTTCTAAACTGGAATAGGGCTAACTTCAATGGGATGCAAAATGATCTAGCCAGGGTAAAATGGAATCAAAGACTGACAGGAAGAACTGTAATGGAACAATGGGTGATCTTTAAGGAGGAGATATTCCAAGTACAGGCTAGGTACATTCCAACAAGAGTGAAGGGTAAGGGAACCAAAGCAAGGGCTCCTTGGATGATGAGGGAGATAGAGAAGATGATGAAACAAAAAAAGAGGGTGTATGATGCATGTCAGGTGAATTCCTCAAGGGAGAACCAGACCAAATTCAATAAGTTGAGAGGGGAAGTGAAGATGAAAATAAGATTGGCAAAGAGAGAATATGAGAGTAGAATGGAGGTTAACATAAAAGGGAACTCAAAAATGTTCTTCCAGCATGTAAACAGTAAGCGGGTAGTAAGAGATGGGGTGGGGCCTATTAGAGACAAAGAAGGTGATATATGCTTAGAGGCACAGGGCAAGGCTAGAATACTCAATGAGTAATTTGTATCGATGTTTACTAAGGAGGTGGATGCTGACAAAATATCGGTAGAAGTGGAAAAGGTAGAAGCAATGGAAGGGGTGAAAATTGATAGACAGGATGTACTAGAAAGGCTGGGTATGCTTAGAGCAGACAAGTCACCTGGTCCAGATGGCTTGCATCAAAGGTTGCTAAGGGAATTGGAGGAGGAGATAGCTGAAGAGCTTGGTATAATTTTCTCATCTTCCCTAGATACGGGGGAGGTGCCTGAGGATTGGAAAGTGGCAACTGTGACACCATTGTTCAAGAAAGGGTGTAAATCAATCCTAGTAACTGCAGGCCAGTCAGTTTAACATCAGTGGTGGGTAAAGTTTAAGAAACAATAATCAAGGGAAAAATTAACAGGCACTTGGAGAGGTTTAAGCTAATTAAGGAGAGCCAACACGGATTTGTAAAAAGCAGATCGTGGTTGACTAATCCAATTGAATTTTTTGATGAAGTAACAGAGAGTATTGATGAAGGGAATGCAATCGATGTTGTCTACATGGATTTTCGGAAGGCGTTTGACAAAGTACCACATAAAAGGTTGGTTAACAAAATTGAGGCTCATGGAATAGGTGGGCAGTGGCAGCTTGGATAAGGAATTGGCTTAAGGACAGAAAACAGTGAGTTGTGGCAAATGGCTGTTTTTCAGACTGGAGGATGGTAGACAGTGGTGTTCCCCAAGGGTCAGTGCTGGGGCCACTGCTTTTTTTGATATATATAAATGTCCTGGATATTGGAATACAGAGTAGAATTTCTAAATTTGCCGATGACACCAAACTTGGGGGTGTGGCAAACAGTGATGATGATGTCAATTGACTGCAACAGGACTAGAATGGGCAGACAAGTGGCAGATGGAATTTAATACAGAGAAGTGTGAGGTGATGTATTTTGGCAGAAGGAACAGGGAGAGGCAATATACACTTAATGGCACAGTTTTAAAGAGTGTGCAGGGACAGAGGGACCGGGGAGTTAATGTGCATAGGTTCCTGAAGGTGGCAGGACATATTGAGAGAGTGGTTAACAAAGCATATGGGATCTTGGGCTTCATAAATAGAGGTATCGAGTACAAAAGTAGAGGAGTTATGCTGAACCTTTATAAAGCGCTGGTTAGGCTACAACTGGAGTATTGCGTCCAGTTCTGGTCACCACACTTTAGGAAGGATGTGAAGGCCCTTGAGAGGGTGCAGAGGAGATTTACCAGAATGGTTCTGGGAATGGGGGGTCTTAGCTACAAGGACCGTATGGATTTGTTTTCATTCGAGCAAAAGAGGTTGAGGGGTGATTTGATAGAGGTGTACAAGATTATGACGGGTTTGGATAGGCTAGATGGGGAAAGGCTGTTCCCACAAGTTGATGGTACAAGGACTAGGGGACACAGATTTAAGGTTTTGGGTAAGAGATACAGGGGGGACGTGAGGAAAATCTTTTCTACGCAGTGAGTGGTGATGACCTGGAATTCGAAGCCGACGGAAGTGGTGGAAGTGGAGACACTCAATGGTTTCAAAGGGAGACTGGATAGGCACTTGAGGGAAATAAACTTGCAGGGCTACGGGGATAGAGCAGGGCAATGGGACTGACTGGATAGCTCTACAGAGAGCCGGCACAGACCCAATGGGCTGAATGACCTCCTTCTGTGCCATTATGCCTCATTGGGCGCGATTTTGCCAGCCCTGGGGAAGCGGGTATAGAGGTGGGACTGCTGGGAAAATGACAGAATTTGGGGGCGGGTGCCCAACCTGCCCCCAGCCCGCCTCTGTGCCATCTTGCCAGGAGGCGGGTAGTCGTCCCGCGCCGGGTCCCATCTCCTTGGAGGCGGGAAGGGGATTACGGCCACTTAACTGTAGTTAACAGGCAGATAAGAGGGTTATCCCCATTTTACCCACACAAGTGCGGGCTTCCCGAAGGCTGCGAACCCTGCCAGGGTCACCGAGGTGAGTAGTGGGTCTGTGAGGGTCAGAGGGGTGCAAAAGTGCGCTGTGGAGGTAAGTGATGGGTGCAGTTGTGGAGAAGTGAGTATGTGAGGTAAGTGGAAAGTGTTAAGAAAAAGTTTACTTACCTTTGTTTCTTCCTGCAGGCTTCAAGAGTTGGGTATGCGGAGAGTCTCGCATCTCTGCGCAGAGATGACAGATGGCCGTTGCATTCTCCAATGCAACAACCATCTAATTTCTGCAAAAGAAAGAGGTTTGATGAGTCTTGAATTCAAGAACTCATCAAACTAAAGAGAATGTCAGTGTTTGACAGCTTCACAGAGCTGTCAAATGATGACAATTCATCTGTCAAAACTTTTTGACAGATGAAACGTAATACGTTGACATTCTCTGTAACCGGCTTTCCCTTAATTGGCCTGCTAAGCCCACTGGGCGGGCTTAACAAGGTCAATCAAGGGAAAATAGCATGGGTTGGCCACAAATCGATGGAAGCGGGACATCGACCCGACAAGCAGCTGTCCCACCACCAATGCGCCCCCATTGGCAAAATCGCCCCCTATGACTCTATGACTGCTGGATCTCCATGGGAGGAAGCCCCCAAAAATTGACTCTTCTGCCATGTGGAGGGTCATGGCATTGGCACAAAGTGCCAACTATCTCACCCCGAGAGCTGCAGACCACTACCGTAAAAGGTTCAATGACCTGACCAGGGTAAACAAGGTAATACACTAGCCAATGTCTCTTTTCTTCCCTGGACACCAACATATGCTTCACCCTCTAAAATTAGGAGCTATACAACTAACCCTTCACACTGCACTGTGGTTAAAGGGGATACTAACTAGGGATCTTACAATATATATTGCTATCTACCCTAACAGCACTTATTGCATACAAAACATTAAAACCTCTTGCTCCACTTTAACAGGGTGACAACATGAGGCTGCAATTGGATAACGCCAGCTTGCACCAGAATGGGTAGGCCTGAGGCACACTCGATATTGGGCCATAAGTCTCATTTAAATTAGATTGCCGAGCTGTGGGCACCTGCTGCATGTCCCAAGCAGCTCGCTGACGAAGTGGATTTAAATCTCAGGCAAGTCCTGGGAGGGATTGGAGGCAATCTGGAAATGGGTGGGGATGACGACGATGATGATGACAACAACAACATAAAAGAACTTATATTTCTATAGTGCCTTTACCATAGTAAAATGTTCCAAGGGCCTTCACAGGGGACTAGTGGCTAGAACTTGGATAGGACCCAAAAATGGGCGGGGGCACAGCCCAGCGATTTTTGCCTGCACCCCTTCTAACCCTAACCCTTCTAACTGGTGCAGGCAGCACACAAAATTCGTGCTGGCTGTTTATTTACATGATTGCAGCGCTGATCTCAGCTGATTGGCTTAGCGCACAATGGGGGGAAGGCTAAGATCAGGTGCAGTCTACAGGCCAGTGAAGTTTGGCCTAGGGTCTCTCCACTACTTAAAGGGGAGGTGCTTTGTTGCAGAAGCACCTCATTGTCAGATGAGAAGAAGGAATGGCACAACAGCCTAGAGAAAGGGCGAGAAGGTTCTTGGATGCCACACTGGAGGGCTTGGTCCTAGGGGTAGAGTGTCGATGGGCTGACCTTTGCCTGCATAGGGGCAAGAGGCCATCAAAGGTCATCAGCAGAATGATCTGGGAGGAGATCGCACAATCCGTCATGGCAACAAGTGTTGTCCACAGGACATGGACCCAGTGGCGCAAAAATTTTAATGACCTCACACGGCTGGTCAAGGTGAGTGAAGGCTTCAGAAAATGCCATATCCCAGCATCTGCAACACAAGCCTCATGCACTGCTCAATGCAGCACACCCCCAGCACTCAACTGCCAACAATCTCTACCTATCACACTCAGACCTCACAATCATAGCTTCACTTCACCCTCAAACAATTACCACTGCTGCAACACTCACACCCACATCTCACACCTTGCACACACTGACATCTATTCAACCATAGCAGGCACATCACCCAAACATCTTCCACTACACTCACTGACACACTTCCCTTTATCGCAAGCAAAGGTGGCACACAACCACCGCGAGCAACCTAAGACGGGAGGTGGCCAAGCAAAGATTCACATCCTGACGAACCTGGCGAAATCAGTGTTCCAAATTATTGGAGGGGCTGTGACAGAGTCCGTGGTGAGCGGAGAAGTTGAAAGCATTGCTGATGATGATGGTATGCTCATACCTAATCCTTCTTCTCACATCCCACTTCCCGCTCATCCCACAATCTCTTCTCACTTACAAGCTGCTGATGGTGTGTGCATGGATATCTTGCTTTCCCCCCACTCCCCTCACCACAGCCCGTCCCTTGTGCCTTTCTGCTTTCAGATACCCAAGAACTGCCACCAGCACAGCCTGTCTGTGAACATCATAAACACACTGTTCCTGAAAGGATGGAGGAAGACAGTGATAGAGGAGACACCGGCACTCCATCTGACACTCGCAGGCAACATCTCAGAAAATGGCACTGTGTAAAACTTTAGAGGGTAGTATAGAGGCAGGATCTGCATGTGGTGAGTCGTCGGGCATGAGTGGGCTGCAGCCAGGCCAGGGGGAAAGGGTAGCTTGGGTGGCAGCACCCTGAGGTCGAGTCCGTGCACGAGTTCTGCTGCACAGGACTCAGATGAAGACCTCGATGAAGCGGCCTTTAGAAGAAGGGTGATGGGCATGCACATGGAAATGATAGGTGCAATGGCAAGCCTGCCAGAGAGCCTCTTGTTAGTGTCAAGGAGCATGGAGGAGTCCGGCTCCAACATTGCATGGGGCTTTGCACAGAGCTTGGAGCCCATGATTGAAATGAAGGACAACTCCTGGAGGAACCTTGTGGACCCACAGATGATGCTGGGTGTGCTGGGTGATCTCACAGCTTCCATTGCAGCACAGGAGAAGCGACCCCACTGAGGCATTGGAGGTGCAGACTGCTCTCCTGCAGTCTCAGTTTGCTGCCACGCAACCTCAGACTGCTGCCATCATCGCTGGGTTTACGAGTGTTAAAAAGGGCTTGCGGGATGTCGCAGCAGTCCAATAGATTGCTCGGAATTCTGAGGCACCGCACCAGGGGAGTGGCAGTGGGTCTGTGGATGACAGCATTCCTACTTCTACCACTGCCAGCCCTTGCTGCTACCTATCAGCCAGCCAGCCCAGACTGCTGCCAGCCATATAGAGATGGTGCTGTCTACAGCCGGACCTTCTAGATCCAGAAACGCTCAAGGTCGTCCTGTAAGGCCATCTGTAGTCTCCCCCATTGAAACTCAACAACCTTCCACCAGCCATGCTGCAGCCACTGGAGGATGACTTCGTAGGTGTGCTAGGCTAGGAAAAGGCACACGAATGATAGACACTAAGGGAATGCACAAGGGTGAATAGTTGATGTTGTCATTTTGATTTGAATATGATAAATGTATGAATTTTGTTTGGAATGTGTGTTTTGTGGTGGCTCTCATTTTAGCTTTGTGCCCAGGAGGACACTGTGATGTGCCGTAACAGAAGGATGGTATGATGGGGAAGTGGTGAGCAACGGGAATCTTAGATTTTGTTCACTGGAATCGGAGTCTGATGAGGCGCTCACAGACAGCCCGTCCGGAACGGGGACCTGCCGCCTTCCTCCTTACTTCCTCCTCCTCCTGAGGTGGTCCTGCAACCACTGGTGGCAAGGGCAATGCCTTCCTGATGGCCAAGTATTGGAACATAGAGATTCATAGAATCATAGCATGGTTACAGCACAGAAGGAGGCCATTCGGCCGTCGAACCTGTGCCGGCTCTCTGCAAGAGCACTTCAGCTAGTCCCACTCCCCCGCCCTTTCCCTGTAGCCCTGCAATTTCTTTTCCTTCAAGTATTTATCCAATTCCCTTTTGAAAGCTATGATTGAGTCTGCCTCTACCATCCTTTAAGGCAGTGCATTCCAGATCCTAACCACTCGCTGCGTAAAAAGTTTTTCCTCACGTCGTCTTTGGTTCTTCTGCCAATCACCTTAAATATGTGTCTTCTGGTTCTTGACCCTTCCACCAATGGAAATAGTTTCTCTCTATCTACTCTGTCTAGACCCCTCCCGATTTTAAACACCTCTATCAAATCTCCTCTCAACCTTCTAAGGCGGACAACCCCAGCTTCTCCAGTCTATCCACGTAACTGAAGTCCCTCATCCCATGAACCATTCTTGTAAATCTTTTCTGCACCCTCTCTAAGGCCTTCACATCCTTCCTAAAGTGTGGAGCCCAGAGTTGCACTCAATACTCCAGTTGTGGCCGAGCCAGTGTTTTATAAAGGTTCATCATAACTTCCTTGCTTTTGTACTCTATGCCTCTATTTATGAAGCCCAGGATCCCGTATGCTTTTTTAACCGCTTTCTCAACCTGTCCTGCCACCTTCAACGATTTGTGCACATATACCCCCAGGTTTCCCTGTTCATTCACCTCCTTTAGAATTGTACCCTTTAGTTTATATTGCCTCTCTTTGTTCTTCCTACCAAAATGTATCACTTCCAACTTTTCTGCGTTAAATTTCATCTGCCACGTGTCCGCCCATTCCACCAGCCTGTCTATGCCCTCTTGAAGTCTATCACTATCCTCCTCATGGTTCACTATACTTCCAAGTTTTCTGTCATCTGCAAATTTTGAAATTGTGCCCTGTAGACCCAGGTCCAAATCATTAATTTATATCAAGAAAAGCAGTGGTCCTAGAACACCAATGTATACCTTCCTCCAGTGCGAAAAACAAATGTTCAATACCGCTCTCTGTTTCCTGTCATTTAGCCAATTCCGTATCCATGCTGCCACTGTCCCTTTTATCCCATGGGCTTCAACTTTGCTGGCAAGCCTATTATGTGGCACTTTATCAAAAGCCTTTTGTAAGTCCATGCACATCATGTCAACCGCATTGCCCTCATCAACCCTCTCTGTTACCTCATCAAAAACTCAATCAAGTTAGTTAAACACAATTTGTCTTTAACAAATCCGTGCTGGCTTTCCTTAATTAATCCACACTTGTCCAAGTGACTGTTAATTATGTCCCTGATTATCTTTTCTAAAAGCTTCCCCACTACCGAGGTTAAGCTGACTGGCGTGTAGTTGCTGAGTTTATCCTTGCACCCTTTTTTGAACAAGGGTGTAACATTTGCAATTCTCCAGTCCTCTGGCACCACCCCCATATCTAAGGAGAATTGGAAGATTATGGCCAGTACCTCCGCAATTTCCACCTTTACTTCCCTCAGCATCCTAGGATGCATCCTATCCGGTCCTGGTGACTTACCTACTTTAAGTACAGCCAGCCTTTCTAGTACCTCATCTTTGTCAATTATTATCCCATCCAATATCTCAACTACCTCCTCTTTCACTATGACTTTGGCAGTATCTTCTTCCTTGGTTAAAGACAGATGCAAAGTACTCATTTAGTACCTCAGCCATGCCCTCTGCCTCCATGCGCAGGTCTCCTTTTTGGTCCCTAATCGGTCCCACCCCTTCTCTTACTACTCGTTTACTATTTATATGCCTGTAGAAGACTTTTGGATTCCCTTTTATGTTAGCTGCCAATCTATTTTCATACTCTCTCTCTGCCCTTCTTATTTTCTTTTCCACTTCCCCACTGAACTTTCTATATTCAGCCTGGTTCTCACTTGTATTCTCAACCTGACATCTGTCATATGTTTTTTCTGCTTCATCTTACTCTTTATCTCTTTCATCATCCAGGGAGCTCTGACTTTGGTTGCCCTACCTTTCCCGCTCGTGGGACTATACCTCAACTATACAAACCATCTCCTCTTTAAAGGCAGCCCATTGATCGATTAGAGTTTTGCCTGCCAATTTACCCAGGCCAGATCCGTTCTCAACCCACTGAAATTGGCATTCCTCCAATTAAGTATTTTTACTCTAGATTGCTGCCTGCATGCAGCAGACCACCACGAAATGGGACATCCGCTCCAACGTGTACTGAAGGGCTCCTCCCTAGTGGTCAAGGCTGTGGGACCATTGCTTGACCCCAATGGTCTGCTCAATGATGTTCCTCGTGGCAGCTTGGCTGTCATTATATAAGTGCTGGCCATGAGTGGTGGGGTTGCGGAGGCGAGTCTTCATTCAGGTGCAGAGCGGATAGCCATTGTCTCCGAGCAGCCAACCTCGGGTTTGACGTGGTGGCTGGAAGATTCCTGGCGCAGGATGAAGGCATCATGACTGCTGTCAGGATAGCGGGCATTGACAATCTAGAAGCTTTGGGCATGGTCGCACACCAACTGCACATTAAATGAGTGGTAGCCTTTGTGGTTACAGAACATCTCAGGATTGGTATATGGTGCCCGCAAAGCCACGGTGTGTGCAGTCAATGGTGCCTTGCCCCTTAGGGAAGTCCGCAATCCTGGCAAAGCCATATGCGTGCTCGTCCTGCTTTTCAGAGAGAAGACAATGAAGTCTCTTCTCCTGGAGTACAGACCCTCTGTGACCTCCCGGATGCAGCAATGGATGGCGAACTGGTAGATGTTAGTTATTGCGCCTGCTGCTGACTGGAAGAATCCAGTGGCAAAAACATTAAGGGCCACTGTGACCTTGAGGGCCACTGGGAGAGCTGTCATTGCCCTGTTTTGCGGCTGCAGGTTTGGTTGCAGGAGGTGGCAGAGTTCCGTGACCACCTCCTTGGTGAAACGGAGCCTTCTTATACACTGCTCCTGGGTAACTACAGGTAGGGGAAGTGATCTCGGAAGACCCTCGGTGGGTAAGAACCCTCTTGGCCCTCCTCCTCCTTCCTTTGTGAGCATCTTCTCCTCTTCTTCACTGCATCCGCTCCTACTCCCTATCGTAATCAAGCACAAGGGGGAGTGCAAGTTGAGCACCCATGACTGGGAGCAAGTGGTGTGCGCAGAAGCCTTTAAATGAAAATCAAGGCGTTCTCCACTTGTAGCAACACTCCCTGTGACCTCAGCAACTTTAAACAAGTTTAGAAAGCTCCAAATAGTTGCTGAAACTTAGACAGAGCCAGTAGAACTGAAAAAAACATATCAGCTGTAAGTTGTTGATAATTCCTTTAAATAGCGCTGCTGGGGGCTCCTTCCTGCCATTGAACGCTTGGTCAGCTGGTCGTAATTAGGAGAGGGCGTTAAATGGAGCAGCGACGTCCAAAATGGCAGATCGTGCATCAAATCAGTGTTGCACACTCATTGATGTCACGATCTGCCTAATCTAAATATCTGGAGCGAGCGCTGGCAATGGCAATGCTACCAGCCTCCCCAAAATGGCGGCTGCTGCGGGACCCACCGGAAGTGGGCAGACGCGAATCGGCCGCCATTTTTTCTAACTGACCCAACAGCAGAGGTCCCTGGCTTCAACCTCCCTCGAAAACAGTGGACAGCGTTCAACCGAATCCGCACAGGGCATGGACGATGCCACCACCTGCTCCACAAGTGGAAGATGAGGGACGACCCAAAGTGCGACTGTGGCCATGAGTTCCAGACCATGGAACACATCACATCAACCTGCCCACTAAGATCTGTTGCGGGAGGCACCTAATTTCTCTACGCAGCATCTCAGAAGGCCATCAAATGGATAGCTAAACTAGACATCCCATTATAAGCTTTTCCCGTCATACAAAACAACAACGATTTGAAAAGTACTCTGTTCTATGCTTTTTAGGTCCAAAGGGGATTCACATTTGCCTACATTGAAATCCATTTGCCACAGTTCACTTAATCTGTCGATATCCCTTTGTAATTTTATGCTTCCATCTAAACTGGTTACAATGCCGCCTTTCTTTGCGTCATCGGCAAACCTGAATATGTGGCTTTCTATCCCATCATCTAAATTGTTAATAAATGCGGTGAATAGTTGAGGCCCCAGCACTGATCCTTGCAGGACACCACTAGTCACATCCTGACAATTAGAGTACCTGCCCATTATTTCTACTCTCTGTTTCCTGCCGCTCAGCCAATTTCCTAACCAGGTCAATAATTTGCCTTCAATTCCATGAGCTTCAACATTAGCTAACAGTCTCTTATGAGGGACTTTATCAAATGTCATCTGGAAGTCCATATAAATAACATCCATAAATATTCCCCTGTCTGCTACTTTAGTCACCTCTTCAAAAAATTAAATCAGGTTTTTCAGGCATGACCTACCTTTCACAAATCTATGCTGGCGCTCTCTGATAACTGAAAATTTTCGAGGTGTTCAGTCACCCTTTCCTTAATTATAGACTCTAGTAATTTCTCAACAACAGATGTTAGGCTAACTGATCTATAATTCCCTGGTTTCCCTCTCTCGCCATTCTTAAATAGCGGAGTGACAAGTGCAATTTTCCAATCTAAAGGAACAGTTCCAGAATCGAGAGAACTTTGGAAGATTATAGTTAGGGCATTTGCAATGTTCTCACCTGCTTCCTTTAAAACCCTGGGATGGAAACCATCTGGTCCTGGGGATTTGTCACTCTTTATTACAGAATCACAGAAACCCCACAGTGCAGATAGAGGCCATTTCGGCCCATCGAGCCTGCACCGACACATATCCCACCCAATCCCCGTAACCCCTACACCAACACATATCCCACCCTATCCCTGTAACCCCACGTATTTAATCCCCCTAACACTAAGGTCAATTTATCATAGCCAATCAACCTAACCTGCACATCTTTGGACTGTGGGAGGAAACCGGAGCACCCGGAGAAAACCCACGCAAACACGGGGAGAAAGTGCAAACTCCACACAGACAGTTGCCCGAGGCCGGATTCGAACCCGGGTCCCTGGCGCTGTGAGGCAACAGTGCTAACCACTATGCCACCGTGCTGCCCAGTGCCATTATTTTCTTCATTACTGTTATTTTGCTTACATTAAATTTGTTGAGTCCCCATCTCTGATTCAGCATTAGATTCCTTGGGATATCTGACATGCTATCCTCTTCCTCTACTGTAAATACTGACGCAAAGTAATTATTCAACATTTCCGCCATTTTCTTATTTTCATTTACGGTATCACTATTATGAGTTTTCAAGAAGCCCACGATGCTCCTGACCGCCCTCTATTTCCTAATATAATTGTAAAAAAAATTGTGTTGATTTTGATATCCCTTGCAAGTTTCTTTTCATACTCCCTTTTCTAGCTCTTACTATCTGATTTGTCACCTTTTGTTGTTCTTTGTATCTCTCCCAGTTGCCAGGATCTGTGCTAGTTTTTGCATTGTTGTATCCTTTTTCTTTTAGTTTTATATTGTCCCTTACCTCTTTAGTTGTCCATGGCTGGGTTTTTTTTTGGCAGGTAGATCTCTTGCCCCTTAGGGGTATTAATTGGTTCTGTATCACATTAAATTCTTTTTTGAACAACTCCCACTGATCTTCTGTCGATTTACCCATTAACAGATTTGCCAGGTTTACTGTGGACAATCTCTGCCTCATCTCATTGAAGTCACCCTTACCTAAATCTAGATTCTTATGGCTGGATTTTGTCAATGGGGACGTGATGGAGGCGGGACTCCCACTTTTTGGGTTGTACATAGAAACATAGAAGATAGGAGCAGGAGTAGGCCATTCGGCCCTTCGAGCCTGCTCCGCCATTCAACGAGATCATGGCTGATCATCCAAACCCTAGCGCCCGGTCCCTACACCAACAGCCATCCCACCCAAGCCCTATCCCCATAACCCCGTAACCCCACGTATTTAATCCCCCCTAACACTAAGGGCCTCCAGGGACTGTAGTCCCGCCTCCATCGACTTGTGGCTAACCCATGCTACTTTCCCTTGATTGACCTTGATTGACCCAGCGGGCTCAGCAGGCCAATTAAGGGACACCTGGTTATTGGTGACGTCAGCAATTGACAATTCATCTGTCAAGAGCTTTTGACAGATGAAAAATCAGCGTTTGACAGCTCTGTGAAGCTGTCAAATACTGACAATCTGTCTTCTAACTTGAGTCCTTCTACTCAGACTCAGTTAGAGATCTCTCCAGACCAGAAAGCAGAATGCTGCAGATTTTGACATTTCAGCGGCCATTCTGCTTTCTGTGCCGGTGAGATGAGGGACTCCTGAGAACTGAAGGAACGAAGCCTGCAGGAGAAAGTAAAGGTAAGTAAAACTTATTAAAACACTTTGCACACACCTCACACACTTACCTCTGTACACATGCACCCATCACTCACCTGCACAATGGACATCTCGACCCCTCCAACCCCCGCAGACCGGCAGTCCGCCTCGCTAACTTGACGTGGTTCGGAGCCGTCGGACAGCCCACACTTCAGGGATAAAAATAGGGATTAGGCAACAAACTGCCTGTTAACTACCTGTTAACAGGCAGTTAATTGGCACTAATCCCCTTCCCGCCTCAGGGAGGCGGCTCCCAGCACAGGTCGGATACCCGCCTCCTGGGACATTGGCACGGAGACGGGTTGGGGGCGGGATGGGTTCGCATCCCCCGATTCTGCAATTTCCCACAACTCCCGCCTCCAAACCCACCTCCACGGGGCTTGGAAACTCGAGCCCTTAGTAGCTGCTTCGCGTTTCTCCCTTTCAAACACTACGTTGAATTCGATCATGCTATGAACGCTATTAGATAAATGTTCACGCACCGTTAGGTTGTTAACTGAATCTGGCTCATTACTCAGTGCTAAATCTAATATGGCCTGTCCCCTTGTTTGTTCTAGGATTTCACCTAGGGAGCATTAGATAGTGAAGCTATGGCACTGAGTGATCGATCTACAGAGCATGAGAAAGCCGGTGGAATGGAGAGTGGGCAGAGGAAAAGTCTTCCAATGAATTTTGAGTTATGCGACCCAGAACACATGGGTACTTATGTGAAAAGAAAGGATGTTTGAGGATCTTCACACCAACACGCGGGCTCTGAAATCAGTCTCAAAGGATGTACGGCAACTGACAAGTATAATTTTAGATTCTACACGCTTCCTTTGTGGCAACATCAGAGAACATTTTTCTTTGTTGCAGACATGAATGGGGAATGTAGCAGCTTCACTGGAATCTTCAGCAGCCTTCCCAACCTTCGGTGCCTTCTTTTCAATGGAAGCACAGGCTGGATCTCTGGCGGCAATACAGGACACAATAGACACTACCCTGCACACTAGCTTCCAGATCCTGGAGTCCGGGATGCAGACTGCTTTCTCTCAGGGCTTTCTGGAACTAATAGCTGGCAGTATACCAACCATCCTGTTAATCAGTGGAGACACAGATCCATGGCCCAGTGGAATGGTGACAGCCAGAAGAGACCTGCCTATGGCTGTCATTTCTCAGGACAGCAGCACATGCCAGGCATCCAACCTTCCTCCTCACTGCACCACATCAGTGGCACGTAGGAGGCAACACCAGGCTGCACAGGCACAAGCTGCAGAGATGCAGTCAGCAGCATCTCCCTCCCAGGACCAAGCTGTCATGGGAAGAGGGCCACTTTAGTCCCATCACCCTTTTGTAGCACAGGAACAGACAACCACCTTTTGCAATACTGGCCCTGAGGTTGAACCTTGACGAAGCAGTAGAATAGGGGAAAGAAAGGGACATTTAGCCACCAAAAGGAACCACAATATGAGGAGACTGGGTTGTCTTCTGTGCACTTAGAGTTTGTTGTTTTGAAGTAGAATGTGCATCTTATTTTGGCCTAGAAATTGGGTTTTGGCTTAGCCAGGGCTTTAGCGCCGGAAATTAGTGCCGGCGCTAAGTCCCCTGCGCGTGCCAAAAATTCAGTGGCGCCGCGCCCAAACGGCTGCCGGCGCTACTGAAGGGTCTTAGCGCCTGGAAAAGGGCGCTAACTGCCGTTTCACGCCGCAATTCCGGCGCTGCGGCACCCGATGCGGTGCGGCAGGCTGGGGAAGTGCAGGCCTCCTCCTTCCGTTAAGGAGGAGCTGCCTGCACCCGGCTGCGGCCCGCGCAAATCTGCTTAAAAATGAGCCCAGCACCTCGGACAAGTGCCGGGCTTGCATCTGTTCCGGGGGGGGGGGGGGGGGGAGAGAAGTCCGGGGAGGGAGCTGCGGGCAGGCGGCCGGCGGGAAAGCGGCCCGGCCGCCGCGGGGCATTTAATGCGTCGGCGCTAACTGCAGTAAGGCACCTCTGACAAAACGCTGGTTGCGGCTGCCACGGGCGAGGCGGCCGCAACTCAATTTCGGAGTTCAGGCGGGTTACCACGGCAACCGGGACGCTGCGCACACCAATGACGTCATCGGTGCCGGCGCAGCGCTACCGGAGCAACGCCGATTTAGGGCCCCAGGGAATTTCACTACTGGCCATAACTCCGGCGCAAGGCCCTCTAGCGCCTCAAATGAGGCGCTAAGGCTACTGAATTGAAAGGATGCATTTATTTTGTTTTAACTTATTCAATCAGGTCATGGCACGGTCTTGTAGGGGCAAAGAGTTCTGATGTTTATAATGTTCTAGGGTGGATTCTCAGTTGAAAGATTAGTCCTTTATTTGAAGGTGGGGAGAAGAAGTTAAGGTATTATTAAAAATGTATGCCCCCATTTTACCCCAGCCCTCCCAACATGGTTGTTAAATTGACGGTGTGGTGGGAGGTGGCGGGATGGGGGGGCCGTCATGCAGCATTCCCTCATCTGCAGCATTTTAACCTGGCAGAATTCAGGTGTGAGTGGGCCGCCCACCCCAGGTAGGCGGGGACCTACTTAGCATGCATGAAATCGCGGCCCAGTGATGTAATTAGCACCACAACACAACATTAACTCCAGAAATTGTACTAGTTGCTCTGTACCAAAATTGCCACCAATACTAGCGAGAGGCAGCAGAGTGGCCTGAAGAGGTCATGGTGAACATTTTTTAACATTTCTGTGAGGACGTGTTGGAGGCTAAATTGGGCTGTGTAGCGCCCATTTATTAGGTGCTACACGGCCATCTAAGGCTTAGAAATGGGGTCTGTGAAGCGCGCACACACTTCTGATGGAAAGTGCACAGGGCGCCATCTTGGTGAAGGTAATTACACGCGTGCACCTAATGATCACCCGGCAGCATGGAGGCAGCAGATCAGAAGTTGGTGCTTATACAACCTGCAGCTTGTGAGTCAGAAGAGATTGTGGAATGGGGGAGAAGTGGGAAGAGAGAAGGAGGATTAGGTATTCAGATACCTTCAACAAGATCCCTCCAGCCCCGCCAGTGGCCACGGCGTCAGTGATGCCCCTTCCCATGATGGCCAGCACTGTCTCCTCCATGGGAGTTAAAATATACAGACATGCTTGTCCTTCTCCAGTTCTTCCCTGCTGTTTCCTGTTATGCGCAGCCTTCTCCTGCAAGAAAGAGGGAAGTGTGTCAGTGAGAGTCCTGCAATATGTTTGGGCAATGTGGCTGTCATGGTTGAATATTTCAATTTAATCCCCATCATGTGCTAGGAGGAGCAGAAGTGCTCCTCTAGGCCCCACAAGGAATCCTTGGGCCTCCCCAGTCTCATCCTTCCCTTTCCGTCCCAGCACCGGCATCTGTTGGTAAACCCCCACCCCAGCACTAAGCTTATGTTGGTGGACCATGGACCGTTTACCTGGGTCCCCACCAACTTTCGGCTTCCGCCCCAATCCTGATCCCACCTGCGAGTATTGACATCATTCCCGCCGCCTTCGAGCAGGAGACAGTTCAGCACAATTTAAATAAGGCCTGGGAGTTAAAATGGCCCAGGCTTCACACTTCATCACCTTTATAGCCACAGACAGGGCAGTGCAGGTAGATGACCATGGTTGCTGGTCCTCATACAGTAGCTGGCACAGCTCCCATATTGCCTCTCTAGTGTAGTGCACTCTCCCAAAACACATCAGCTCAGTAAAGTCTTCATAAGGTCAGTGTTGCCTGCATCTTCTCTGGGGGATTGCAGATAACAATTTGGTGGTGTGCATATCCCTCCATTTCCTTTTCTCCATCCTCTCCTGCTCCTTCCCCTCCTCCATGATAATAGAATTAAAACATATGCCCATGTGGAATGCAATACCTGCCCCTGAATGTCCCACTGTAGGTGGGGAGGTGGGCATCAAAATCTCCTGGTGGTCTCAAGGTCTCACAACCAAAAGCAAGCTGAAGTTGTATCGGGAGACCAGGGATAGTCCTGTGAAATTTCAGGTCCAATATGTATGTATGGTTAGATGTATATCTCACATTACAACAGTGACCAAAAGTACTTCATTGCCTGCAAAGCGCTTTGAGAGGTCCAGTGGTCGTGAATGGCGCGATATAAATGCAAGTCTTTCTTTCTTTTTTATATATAATAAAATCACCATTTATAACATCTAAGATGTTACTTAAAGCACATGCAAATGTCATTTATAACAGCTTATACTGATTTCAAACTAAATTAGCATTTACATAAGAATGGAGTTATGTCAGAGGTAATCATCATATGTGGAATACATATTAGATAAGCAGTGAACCAGATCTGAAGTGACCTGCAATGGCAACTTTGAAATATTTGGATAAGACATCAGCCTGCCCATTAAAAGCAAATTAAGTTCTTCTTATTTGCAGAGACATAATACCACCTGACACCAACAATTTTGTAACTCCGTCGGAAACCTTCCTGCTGCAGTGATGAGTGAAGACTAATGAATTGCCCTCTGTGACTGGAGACAGAACAAATCCAAGGCTTTTCTGTACCTGGGCGGGTCGGGTGCGGGCGGTCGCCATGGCGGGTCACGACCCCATTCCTCATTTCATCCCGCTCCTGAGGTCGACTTTCCCTTAATGGTGCCTATTAAGGCAGCTATGCGCGTTACCCGGCCCTATTAAATGGTGCGGGTCTGATGACGTCACCATTTTCAGCCGGGACACTTAGGCCTAGAAATTCAGTAAGGCCCCGCCAGCTCGCTTGCACCCAAAAGTTAGCGCTGCGCGCGGAGCCAGTTGCGACCGTCAGAAATTCAGTTTTTGCGCCCCAAGTCGGAACCGGGCGCTATTCCAGGGTGTGCCCACCCCCGCTTGGGGCGCTGAAACTGAATTTCAGCGCTGTAGGTGCCGCTGCGCCACCCGCTGCGGAGCGGCAGGCTGCGGTACGGCAGGCCTCCTCCTTCTCTTAAGGGGGAGGTGCCTGCAACGGGGAGATCGCCGCTTGATAGTGCCGGCAAATGAGCCCGGCACCACGGAGAAGTGCCGGGCTCGCGGAAAGCAGCCGGCAATGCCGCGGGGGGGTGGGGGTGGAGGAGGCCGGGGAAGGAGGTGCGGGCAGGCGGCCTCCGAAAAAGCGACCGGCCGCACCTCCGCCTTAACTAGCTCCACTAAGGCTGCAGGACGGCCACGGTTGCAGAACGTTGTTTGCGGCCGCTGTGGAAGAGGCGGCCGCAACTAAATATGGGGGTCGGGCCGGTATCGGGGCAGAACCGGGGCACTGCGCACACCGATGACTTCACCGGTGCCGGCGCAGCGCTACCGGCTACCGCCGCCATTACCGCTGCGCTGAATATCAGCGCAAACTCCTCTATTGGCGCAGAAGCCCTCTTTGGGCGGTAACTGGGCGCAAAGCTGGCGGGGCCTTACTGAGTTTCTAGCCCTTAGAGTCATGGAATGGTTACAGCACAGAAGGAGGCCATTTGGCCCATTGAGCCCATGCCAGTTCGCTGCAAGAGCACTTCAGCTAGTCCCACTCCCTCGCCCTTTCCCCGTAGCCCTGCAATTTTTTTCCTTCAGGTACTTATCCGATTCCCTTTAGAAAGCCATGATTGAATCTGCCTCCACCACCCTTTCAGGCAGTGCATTTACTATTTCTAAGCATTGCTATTAAAGAATTCCTGCCAGCAGGAATGGGGCAAGCAGTTGACAAGGGACTGATTCCTCGCTAATACTAGCAAACTGCCTGCCTTTTCCCTTTGCTGCTACTGTTAGCGAGGTATAATTCAAAAGAAAGAGCCTAATTTTACCACCACCCAAAAACACCGCTTCTAGGTACAAAGAAACAACTAAAGTCGAGAGTTATGTTTGCAGCAAATGCACATTTTAAGTTGTGTAGTTACTTCATGGACAGAATAATCTCCACTGTTTACTGATATTATTTTTTATAGATTATTTTGGGAGTTATGTTTTTTTAAGGGTTGTAAAATCATTTGTAAATGTTTCCCTAGTGACAAAGATGAGTTAACCAGTGAAAACCTTGTGGGGACTGAGAAACCGCACACTAATTCCTGTGCAATGATGCTACGATTGTTTTTCTGAAATGTTGAGTAATGAAAATAGTAAGTCAGGTTTGCCTATTATTTATTAGGTTACATTAAGTCTATTTGAAATTTCTATACAAAGCTATAAGGAAATGCCTCATCTTTTTCCCCCATGAACTATCCTTGGCCCAAAACTTAAGCCAATTGAGGTCATAGCATGACCCCATTTTCCTAAAGACAAAGACAGTTACTAAAGTGGCCCTGGCTACAGCTGCTGTTTCGAGACTCGCACACACTGCACCCTTTAAAATCGGAGCCTATGTCTGAAGAATTGAATACAAGAAAGCTTCTTTACATCCTTACAGAGTTTCTTAAATATCCATCGAGGAAGTCTTTTTCGACAGGTATAGATTAAACTTCCTGCATCCCTTAGAATAATCTTACTGCCCATGCAGGGCAAATTATTATCTGAGAAAGCCTGAACCTGAGTGTTAACATTGGAGAACTGGAGGCAGCAGGAAGCTATTATGGGAGTGGACTATGGATAAGGCATTGAAGCTCTATATGTAATTAGACTGCAGATCATCTATCCATGGATCATTGACCGAATAAGAGTGATTGAATGTCACTTGCCGCCACAAGTTTAGGGCAAACACACTGTAGGTTTAGTGTGTGTATGTAGTACTTTATATTTTCAAATATCCATCAAAGAAAAAGTGGAGACTTATCAGGCTAGGATCTACATGATGCTGTAGTAATCAACTTGCTGTTTATGTCTGGATTTGACCAGATCAACCTCCCTTCCTTGCCCATTAAAGTTAGCCATTGATTTACTGTATTATTAATCCCAGTCTGTCTGCTGAAGGAGTCTGTTCTCCAATGTAGAGTGGCAGCAATACATTTTTATAAGCATTATTACAAGTGACAGACAGGATTATTGCACATAGATTGCAAGCATTTAAAAACATGAGTAAGGAAGATATATAACTAACTAAAATAATGGAAAATGTCCTTTCTAAACTACTTTCACATCATTTCTGTGGATTCCTGCTGCTTTTCCTTTTGACCTCTGATGCAGTCATGAAATTGGTACATTGCTCACAACACTAATAACTGTATGAAGCACATGTTGGTCATATGAACCACAGTTGAGTTACTTTGCAACAATTATTTTATGGTTAACTAAGGGTCTGCCTTATGGTCAGGGATGACAGTGTTACTGAATGGAGTATTTTTCTATTTTTTACCTTCACATTGCCAATTGTATAGCATGGATCAAAGGAATGCAGAGCTCCCTCTGCATTTGTATCATTACACTCAGAGAACACTAGTTTTACAAGCCATACCGTGCCAGAATGACTTATTAATTTGCCACATGTTTTAGCCGTGCAGTCTCTCACAGTGAGAATGCTGAACTAGATGAGTACATGAAACATTTTATTTGCATGTAAAATTGTTTGTTTGCCAAATTCTCCATAACAAAACTAAGTTTGTGAAAAACAAGTGTGAGCCATTGATGAACAGAGCCCTTAATGTTAATTGTGTTGAATTTAGAAATAGTTTTTCCAAATAGTTTTTAAGACACATAGGAGGGAAAGTGGATTCTGCTGGGTACAACTGTTGGAGTAGAAGTTGGTCTTGGGCAGTAGCACTAAACGGGCAAAATTGAATCTGCCACCGATTATACTTTCTGCTCCATATTCAGTTCCATAGAAATGAATATCAAACGGGTCGTAAAACAGGCACCCGATGTGATACTGCTCCTTTGGCGCTACCACCCATGGCCAATTTCTACCCCAACAGGTGTTAGCCTTGGCTCAGGGATAACACTCTTGCCACTGAGTCAGAAGGTTGTTGGTTCATGCCCCAGTCCAGAAACCTGAGCGCATAATCTCGGCTGACACTGCAGTCCAGTACTGAGGAAGTGCTGCACTGGGTGTAGCCAGTCAGGGTGCTGTCTTTTGGATGAGATGTTAAACCAAGGCTCAATCTGCCATCTCAGGTGGATATAAATGATCATAGAATGAGGCGCTCACCGACAGCCCGTCCGGAATGGGGACCTGCTGCCTGCCTCCTTCCTCCTCCTCCTGAGGTGGTCCCGCAACCACTGGTGGCAAGGGCAGCGCCTTCCTGATGGCCAAGTAGTGGAGCATAGAGATTCATAGAATCATAGAATGGTTACAGCACAGGCCATTCGGCCCATCGAACCCGTGCCGGCACTCTGCAAGAGCACTTCAGCTAGTCCCACTCCCCCGCCCTTTCCCCGTAGCCCTGCAAATTTTTTTCCTTCAGGTACTTATCCAATTCCCTTTTGAAAGTCATGATTGGATCTGCCTCCACCACCCTTTCAGGCAGTGCATTCCAGATCCTAACCACTCACTGCGTAAAAAAGATTTTCCTCATGTCACCTTTGGTTCTTTTGCCAATCACCTTAAATCTGTGTCCTCTGGTTCTTGATCCTTCTGCCAATGGGAACAGTTTCTCTTTATCTACTCTGCCTAGACCCCTCAAGATCCCATGGCACTATTTGAAGAAGAGCAGGGGAGTTTTCCTGGTGTCATGGCTAATATTTATCCTTCAACCAATACCTAAAACAGATGATCTGGTCATTTATTTCATTGTTGTTTGTGGGAGCTTGCTGTGCAAAATTTGGCTGATGTTTCCTATATAGCTTTGGTGGAAGAGCCGCAGAAACCTGTGTAAACACCATTTTACACCATTTTTCTGGGATTTCCACAGCTCTTCCACTGAAGTTACAGCGGCCAAGTGAGAGAACCCCATAGAAATTCACCCCCCTCTCCCCAACCATGTTAAAATTCCCAGCTCGTCTTTTCTCAAGGTTTGTCCAGGAAATGTTCAGGCAGTGATTTAAAGCCTGGAAATTCCATAGGGGTTTTCCCACTCAGCCACATAACTTCGATGGGACACTGGCAGACCCCCTGGAGAAATAGTGTAAATGATTGAAAATGGCTGTTTACATAATTTCTCTGAAGGTTCCACCGGTTATAGGGGCAGACTAGGAAAATATTGAAAGAGTTTCAGGGACCCAAATCTCCAAAAACGGTTACAATGGTAGACAATTCCTGGCCTATGAGTCTTTTTATTTCCTAGTTTGAATAATTTGCAACAAGATGGAATTTTTTACTTTTTGGGTCACTCTTTTGGATTTTGCTGGGGATACTTGTTGAAAATTTTGTTTTTGACTTTTTTTGAATTTTTGACTTTTTCTGGTTTGCTTGTTTCTTCACTTTGCAACATTTGACGGGAGCTTAAAAGTTATTTAAGCACCCTAAACTGCAACAATAGACATTCATCTGGGAATTCCTTTTACCTTCAGGGAGCTTGAGGTTGAGGAGGAGTTTCAAAGGAATGGTCTGACCGCACTTGCCGTTACCCAAGTATTTGACACCTATACTTCATCAGGAAGGACTTTCTCCAGGATTGTGCCCTTGATGTACCATGTCATTGTACAAGCAGAGAGATAGTCGTCAGACTGAAGGAGCACATACATACTGACAGATATGTGCACAATCTGTATGCCAACTTGGGTTTTCTTTTAATTCACGGGATGTGGGCATGGCTGGCAAGGCCAGCATTTATTACCCATCCCTAATTGCCCTTGAGAAGGTGGTGGTGAGCCGCCTTCTTGAACCGCTGCAATCCGTGTGGTGAAGGTACTCCCACAGTGCTGTTAGGGAGGGAGTTCCAGGATTTTGACCCAGCACCGATGAAGGAATGGCGATATACTTCTAAGTCAGGATGGTGTGTGACCTAGAGGGTAACTTGGAGGTGATGATGTTCCCATGCACCTGCTGCCCTTTTCCTTCTAGGTAGAAGAGGTCGCAGGTTTGGGAGATACGGTCAAAGGAAGTCTTGGCGAGTTGCTGCAGTGCATCTTGTAGATGGTACACACTGCAGCCACGGTGCGCCGGTGGTGGAGGGGGTGAATGCTTATGGTGGTGGATGGGGTGCCAATCAAATGGGCCACTTTGTCCTGGATGGTGTCGAGCTTCTTGAGTGTTGTTGGAGCTGCACTCATCCAGGCAAGTGGAGAGTATTCCATCACACTCCTTACTTGTGCCTTGTAGATAGTGGAAAGGCTTTGGGGAGTCAGGAGTTGAGACACTCACCACAGAATATCCAGACTCTGACCTGCTCTTGTTCCCACAGTATTTATGTGGCTGATCCAGTTAAGTTTCTGGTCAATGGTGACCCCCCAGGATGTTGATGGTGGGGGATTCGATGATGGTAATCCCATTGAATGTCATGGGGCGGTGGTTAGATAGTCATTGCTTGGCACTTGTATGGCGTGAATGTTACTTGCCACTTATCAGCCCAAGCCTGAATGTGAATGTTGACCAGGTCAGTAAATAACATAATATGCATTTAATTTATGTTACAATCACTTGAGGTATTTTGGCCTTGGACGATGTGTGTGGCAAGGCTTTCAATTGTACATTGCATCTTCAATGTCTGCCCTACTGAGGTATAGGAATGCATGAAATGCAATGAAAAAGCTGTAAATGCGTTCAAAGTTTGAAAAAATCAAACAGTAAATGTTGACAGGCAATATTTTGTGACATGCAATCGTGGGCCATCTACCTGATACATGGTAGTTAGATAGTCTTACCTTGTCATATTCCTGAGCATGGTCATCACCTGCTGACAGGAATGGTGAACTATTGTCCTCTGGGGAGAATGTTCTAAAGTGAAAATCAGTGCAACCATCTTTGCACCACCTCACGCAAGTGCACCTTCATTTTACCAGCCATCAAACAAGGGGTTGGGTGCTGTACTGTTCGGTAAACTTACACACATTTTTTTTGTGCCTCTACATTGGGTTTTCTTTCACATAATTTCCCAGCATAATTACCCCCACAGCTTTGGTGAAGGCTGAAAAATATTGAAAATTAATTTTGAAGCTTTATTAAAGCTGAAACAATATTTGTCATCATGTGCAGCCACTTACCTTAAAGTGTGCAAACCCATTCATTTTCAACCTGCTAGCCAGATTTTCCAAATCACCCATTAGCTTTGTTCATATAAAAGGCCAAAGGTGCACAGGCAGCTATTAATAATTATTCAAATGAACTGACCAAAGAAAGTTGCATACTGTTGGCTCACTGCACTGTTAGCCAGCTTTGTGTCAGCAGCTAGGCAGAAAAGCCTGGGGTGGAAATTGGCCATTATCTTTGGGCGGATAAGTCAAAAATATACGTACAATTAGGGGAGGGGGGAGGGATGTAGAAACCCATATGATCAGCAACACAGAGGGGGGGGTATTTTAATTTTTGAAGGATCCATACATTTTTGTTTTATTTGTTTACTATCCACTTTTTACAAACTTAATTTCTATTGCTGCCAAACTTCACAGCAGCAGCTCTGGCACAGAGCAATGGAAGGCAATTAGGCTGAGTCGAACTGTTCCATTTATGTTAGTTTTAACACACTTCTCAGGCAATTAGTATCCTCATTACTGGCTACTCTTAATTGAAGGTGTATGGAAAACCTCTCTTCAAATAAGCCGATAACCAGCTAATTCATATCCTGATCTGAGTTCATTCTTCCTGTAAATAAGATCAATATTTGTTATCATATACCTCAATAACTCATTACTTAGTTTTCTGCTCATCGCAGGATTATAGGGCCATATATGTAGCAATAATTCTATGAAGTTACAACCCAATAAACTCTGTTTCATGATGCTATTAGGGCACCTGCATTATAAAAAGAGAGGAGAAGTGAAGCAGGAATGCTATAAACATATTATGAACACATTATAAATAACACATAAAAGGATTGCAGCAACTTCTCACTTATGTTCTCAACTACTGTTATTAGGAAACAAAGGGGGAGATTTCCTGATATGGAGGCATTGGGAAACTTTAGACAGTTTTTTGGCAGTAAATATGTCCACCAACCACTGAGAAGGAAAGGTTCAAATTCCAATATTCAGCTTCTTAAATTACATTAGTAATAACTCAAGACATTTGATCAAAAGTTAGTTGGAATCATTCATACCTACTGCCTCAACTAGCAAGAATGAGGCATTTTCTAGATTCCAATGTACAGTATTGTAATGAACGATCATTCACCGGTGACAGTAAAGACCGTGGTCCTGAAAATCCATGGGTGTGGCATAGCCCTGGGCATCGCTCCCACTGCCGCCTTCCAGCGCTGGGAAGGCACCATATAGCACGGGGCCAGTGGGCCCCTGTGCAACTACGGGTGCATTTCCACTGCCAGCCCACCCCATGCTGCTGGAAAATCCAGCATCTAACACGGGCTCCCTTCAGACACCCCTTGGAGTCCCCATCTGTCCCCTTTTTAAGGTGGTTGATCCTGAAGCCTTTTTTTAAAATTCCATTATCTCATCGGTCCAGGCCACTTTCCTGGCCTGCAGCTCCTCCCTCCGCGGTGGGGCCTACTTGCACCCTTATGGAGCCCATTACATTTCCTCTCTCTTGACATATTTGCCTCCAGTGTTCTGCTGGGGCAGTGGGATCTCCCAGTGTAAGGAGACACTGCCCTGGCTCTGCCTATTGGCCTTGTAAGAAGTGGGCAGAGGTTCTGCTTCTTACAAAGCTGGATGGGAACTCCAACAGTTAGTGGGATCTCAGCATGTCTGGTTCCCTGTTCGCTCCCTGGATGTTCCACCAGACTCATATTGGAGCTATGGTGGTGGTCCAGCGAATTCATGAGGAACTTCGGGGCCTATAGAATGGAGCAGAGTAAACTCAAGATGGCCATGTTTTACAAAAGCAGAACAAATAATTCCTGAAATTCTAGATGCTTTCTTTGGTACGATGTTGACATCAAAAAGAACAACTTGCATTTTTCCAGAGCCTTTACTGTAGTAAATGTCCCCAGGTGCTTCACACAGAAGAAGCAGACATTGAACAGCAGTATGAGAGTTAGAACAGATGGCTGAAAGCATGGTTGGAGCGATAAGCTTTGAGAAGACTTTTAAAGGGAGAGAGAGAATATCAAGGTGGAGGGAATGCCAGTTTATGGAGGGAATTCAAGACAGTAGTGCCAAGTAAACTGAAAACTCTATTAGCAAAGATGGAGCACAAGGATAAGGGATGCACAGGAGGCCAGAGCCAGAGGACCAAAGAACATGGGTTGGGATGTAGGGTTGGAGGCAGTTGTAGAGATAACGTAGGTCAGGACCACAGAGGAATGGTAAATAAAAAAAACTATCTTTAATTCAATGCATTGGAGAATATGGAGCCAATGGAAGCCCGAGGTAATGGAGCAACAGAACAGTCCCAGCATTAATTGAAAGGAATGAGAGTGTCTGCATAAGCTGAGGTGCAAAGGAAAGGAAATGCCAGCATGAACTGAGGTGGCAGTGAAGGAAAGTGCCAGCTTGGATGATGATCGGAAGAGGAATTTTATCTAACATCGGGTGACGGGGTGGCAGAAGATAAATAGTTTGGAGGGCAAGAAAAGTGCTAGGATAAATTGTGGGGAGGGGGGGATGGAAGAGGAATGTCAGCTTGAATGCGGAGGTGTGGGGTGTGTTTGGGGGTGTGTGGTGAGACAGTGCCAAGTTAAAGTGGAAGGGTTGCACAGGGTAGGGGATCAGAAGGGTGCAGTGTCTCTCTCAACTGGGTTCAGAGTGGGTAAAGTGCCTCTAGGATGGGGCGATGATAGTTGGAGGTGGGAGAGCGACTATTGAGGGAGCTTTTGAAGAAATTATGTTCTGGTTAATCTTTTAAAAACATAAATATCACTTCTTTTAGATTAAAAATAATTGTAAAGTATAAGCATGCTTAAAGGTAACCAACATGCACTATTTATAATATAAAAATTAAAATATTTCCAAAGGATGTCCCGAGATTCATAAAAATGCTCCCTGCACATCATTGATGCAGGGGGGAAGCATAATTTGGAAGGAATGTATTCAATTCTAAATTTACTGCCGACAGCCCTGATTGGAATTTCCCATGGTCAATAATTCTGCCTTATGATTCCCCAATTTGCTATTAGGCAATTTTTTTTTAAAGAAAATTTAATTGAAACTTTTTTTCTCCTACTAATAGATTATCTGCTGCTACTGGGAGAGAGAGATTGTAAAACATAAAGAAAACAACTCATTCCCAAATGGCAAATAGAAAGTAGTTGTCAAAAAAAATACCCTTTCCTTTTTAAATGAAGAAAGTAAATGTACAGCCCATTTTCATTGTAGATTACAAAATACTGGAAAATGTATCAAGTTAATGTTAAAAATCTACAGGCCCCAAATTCTGTTAGGGCCACTTTGCCAGCAGAAGAGTCTTAGACCCTGTCCCAAGTAATGGGGATCAGGTAAATTGCATACTCAGGATGGGTAGCCCACACCTGGGAGAGGGTTTCACCAGTGGCTGCCCCAAATAGCTGGCAGCAAAATCGTGGTGGCGAAATGCTGCTCCAACGGAAGATAGGAGGCCTGGAAATGGCTTCCGAAATATTATGCGTCTCAGAGACAACAAAGTAGATCTGGTGGGGTGGAGCTTGATTATAGAGGGGGGACCCTAAAGAAAGAAAGAAAGACTTGCATTTATATAGCACCTTTCACAACCACCGGACATCTCAAAGTGCTTTACAGTCAATGGAGTACTTCTGGAGTGTAGTCACTGTTGTAATGTGGGAAACGCGGCAGCCAATTTGCGCACAGCAAGCTCCCACAAACAGCAATGTGATAATGACCAGATAAACTGTTTTTGTTATGTTGGTTGAGGGATAAATATTGGCCAGGGGACTAGGGATAACTCCCCTGCTCTTCTTCGAAATAGTGCCATGGGATCTTTTACATCCACCTGAGAAGGCAGACGGGGCCTCGGTTTAACATCTCATCCAAAAGACAGCACCTCCGACAGTACAGCACTCCCTCAACATTGCACTGGAGCGTCGGCCTAGCTTTATGTGCTGAAGTCCCTGGAGTGGGACTTGAACCCACAACCTTCTGACTCAGAGGCAAGTGTGCTACCAACTGAGCCACAGCTGGCACAGCTTGACACCTCGGGTGGCAGCAGCACACATTGCTCCTCTGGGCCCCAGAAACATTATTTTGAACATCGCTTTTGATACTCTTCAGCAGTACCGCTCCAAAAATGGCAATTGGAGTCCTATGTATGTCAAAAACCCTGATTTGCATATTACAAGAGCCTACTGCCAGAAACTAGCAGGAGTTCCAGCCGCCCAGCAGTAGGCTCCATTCAGGATAGTGCTGGCTGAATTGGGAGCGGAATGGGATAGTAAATCTTTCCCTGCAATTTTCCACCTGGTGGAGCCAATGAAAATCTCCCCCATATTGCCTTTCACAACCTCAGGACGTCCCAAAGTGCTTTATGCCAATGCAGTGCTTCCTTTTTGAAGGGTAATAATCACTGTTGAAATGTAGCCAAATGCAGCAGCCAATTTGCATACAGCAAGGTCCCACAAACAGCAATTAAATAAATGGGCAGATCATCTGGTTTAGTTGTTGGTTGAGCGATAAATTTTGACCAGGACACCGGGGAGAACTCCCCTGCTCTTCTTCCAATACTGTCACGAGATATTTTATATATCACCTGAGAGGGCAGACTGAGCCTCGGTTTAACGTGTCATCCGAAAGACGGCACTTCTGACACTGCTGCACTGAAGTGTCAGCCTAGATTATATGCTGATGTCTCTGTAGTGGGGCTTGAACTCTCAATCTTGTACTCAGTTGTACCCTGGCACACGCTAAAGAATACATAAGCTTTGGCTGTTACAAACCTGCGCCTAAGCTCTTTTGACTTAACTAAGTCTGGATTGTCCCCAAAGGGAGATTTAGTACTATATAGTGGGCAAAAAGATACTCTGTATGGATTTCTTAGTCCCTTAGAACATAATAAGAACATAAGAAGTAGGAGCAGGAGTAGGACATACGGCCCCTGGGGCCTGCTCCACCATTCAATAGGATCATGGCTAATCCGAACCTAGACTCACGTCCACTTCCCTGCCTGCTCCCCGTAACCCCTAATTCCCTTATCAGCTAGGAAACTGTCTATCTCCGTTTTAAATTTATTTAATGTCGCAGCTTCCACAGCTCTCTGAGGTAGCAAATTCCATAGATTTACTACCCTCTGAGTGAAGAAGTTTCTCCTCATCTCAGTTTTGAAAGGGCAGTCCCTTATTCTAAGATTATGCCCCCTAGTCCTAGTCTCACCTATCAGTGGAAACATCCTCACCGCATCCACCCGATCAAGCCCCCTCACAATCTTATATGTTTCGATAAGATCGCCTCTCATTCTTCTGAATTCCAATGAGTAGAGGCCCAACCTATTCAAACTTTCCTCATAAGTCAACCCCCTCATCTCCGGAATCAACCGAGTGAACCTTCTCTGAACTGCCTCGAGAGCAAGTATATCTTTTCTTAAATATGGAAACCAAAACTGTACGCAGTATTCCAGGTGTGGCCTCACCAGTACCCTGTATAACTGAAGCAAGACTTCCCTGCTTTTATACTCCATCCCCCTTGCAATAAAAGCCAAGATTCCATTGGCCTTCCTGATCACCTGCTGTACCTGCATACTAACCTCCTGTGTTTCATGCACCAGGACCCCCAGATCCCTTTGCACTGTAGCACTTTGCAGTTTCTCCCCATTTAGATAATAACTTGCTCTTCGATTTTTTCTGCCAAAGTGCATAACCTCACACTTTCCAACATTATATTCCATCTGCCAAATTTCTGCCCACTAACTTAGCCTGTCTATGTCCCTTTGCAGGTTTTTTATGCCCTCCTCACTCACTGCTTTCCCTCCCATCTTTGTATCATCGGCAAACTTGGCAACGTTGCACTCGGTCCATTCCTCCAAATCGTTAATATAGATTGTAAAGAGTTGGGGTCCCAGCACTGACCCCTGCGGAACACCACTAGTCACTGATTGCCAAACCGAGAATGAACCATTTATGCCAACTCTCTGCCTTCTGTTAGATAGCCAATCTTCCACCCATGCCAGTATATTACCCCCAATCCTGTGATTTTTTATCTTGTGCAGTAATCTTTTGTGTGGCACCTTGTCAAATGCCTTTTGGAAGTCCAAATACACCACATCCACTGGTTCCCCTTTATCCACCCTGTTTGTTACATCCTCAAAGAATTCGAGCAAATTTGTCAAACATGACTTCCCTTTCATAAAACCATGCTGACTCTGTCTGATTAAATTATGCTTATCCAAATGTCCTGTTACTGCTTCCTTAATAATGGACTCCAACATTTTACCAACCACAGATGTTAGGCTAACCGGTCTATAGTTTCCAGCCTTTTGTCTACCTCCCTTTTTAAATAAGGGCATTACATTCGCAGTTTTCCAATCTGTTGGGACCTTTCCTGAATCCAGGGAGTTTTGGAAAATTACCACCAATGCATCCACAATCCCTACCGTTACTTCTCTCAAGACCCTAGGATGTAAGCCATCAGGTCCAGGGGATTTATCCGCCTTTAGTCCCATTACCTTAGCGAGTACCACCTCCTTAGTGATTTTAATCGTGTTTAGCTCCTCCCCCGCTATAGCCCTCTGTTTGTCCAGTGTTGGGATATTTTTAGTGTCCTCTACTGTAAAGACTGATACAAAATGTTTGTTCAGCGTTTTTGCCATCTCCATGTTCCCCAGCACTAATTTCCTGGTCTCGTCCTCTAAGGGACCAATATTCACTTTAGACACCCTTTTTCATTTTATATAACTGTAGAAACTCTTGCTATCTGTTTTTATATTTTTTGCTAGTTTACTTTCATAACCTATCTTCCCTTTCTTAATTAATCTTTTAGTTATTCTTTGCTGGCTTTTAAATGCTTCCCAATCTTCTATCCTCCCACTAGATTTGGCTACTTTATATGCCCTTGTTTTCAGTTGGATACTATCCTTTATTACTTTACTTAGCCACGGATGGCTGTCTTTTCTTTTCCGCCCCTTTTTCCTCAGTGGAATATATTTTTCTTGAAAGTTGTGAAATATCTCCTTGAATGTACACCACTGCTCATGTACCGTCTTACACTTTAACCTATTTTCCCAGTCCACTTTAGTCAACTCTGCTCTCATACCTTCATAGTCTCATTTATTTAAGCGTAATACGCTGGTTTGAGATCCAACTCTCTCACCCTCCAACTGAATTTGGAATTCAACCTTGTTATGGTCACTCATTCCAAGGGGATCCTTTACTAGGACATTTTTTATTAATCCTGTCTCATTACACAAGACCAGATCTAAGATTGCCTGCCCCCTGGTTGGTTCAGTAACATACTGCTCAAGGAACCCGTCCCTAATGCACTGTATGAACTCTTCCTCAAAACTGCCCTGCCCAATTTGATTTGTCCAGTCAATATGAAAGTTAAAATCCCCCATGATTATAGCTGTTCCCTTATTACAAACCCTAACTATTTCCTTATTTATACTTCGACCAACAGAGATCCAACTGTTAGGAGGCCTATAGACTGTGCCCACTAGTGACTTTTTCCCCTTATTATTCCTTATCTCTACCCAAACTGTTTCACTATCCTGATCCTTTGACCCAATATCATTTCTCCCTATTGCAGTGATTCCATCCTTTATTAACATAGCCACCCCACCTCCCTTTCCTTCCTGTCTGTCCTTCCTAATTGTCAAATACCCCTGGATGTTTAGTTCCCAGTCATGGTCAACTTGCAGCCATGTTTCTGTAATGGCCACCAGATCATAACCATGTGTAGTTATTTGTACCGTCAACTCGTCTATTTTGTTACGAATGCTGCGTGCATTCAGATAAAGAACTTTTAAATATGTTTTGTGACAATTTATTCCTGCTTTTACCCCCTTTACTACTTTACTTTTATTTTTATACATTCTGTCCCTTCCTGACACGCTCTGGTTTTTAATTCCCCGACTGCTACCTTGCTCTATTGCCTTCTCTGCTGACATTTTTATTTTTTGCTCTCTTGAAACCTCCCCCCCACTAATTAGTTTAAAGCCCTCTCTACAGCCCTAGTTATTCGATTCACCATGATTCTAGTCCCAGCACTGGCCAAGTGAAGTCTGTCCCAACGGAACAGCTCTCTCCTGTCCCAGTACTGGTGCCAGTGTCCCAAGAAGCAAAACCCATTTCTCCCACACCAGTCTTTGAGCCACGCATTTAACTCTCTGATTTTATTTACCCTAGCCAAATTTGCTCATGGCTCAGGTAGTAATCCAGAGATTATTACCCTAGTGGTTCTGTTTTTTAATTTGGCCCCTAGCTGCTCATACTCCCTCAGCAGAACCTCTTTCCTTGTCCTATCTATGTCATTGGTACCAACATGGACCACGACAACTGGATCCTCCCCCTCCCACTCCAAGTTTCTCACCAGCCCAGAGGAGATGTCCTTAACCCTGGCACCGGGCAGGCAACACAGCCAAAGAGTCATAGGCCTAGAAATTCACTATGGCCCCGCCAGCTGGCTAGCGCCCAAAAGTTAGCGCTGGGCGCGGAGCCATTTGCGACCGTCAGATATTCACTTTTTGCGCCCCAAGTCGGAACCGGGCGCTATTCCAGGGTGTGCCCGCCCCCGCTTGGGGCGCTGAAACTGAATTTCAGCGCACTAGGCGCCGCTGCGCCACCCGTTGCGGAGCGGCAGGCTGCGGTACTGCAGGCCTCCTCCTTCTCTTAAGGTGGAGGTGCCTGCAACGGGGAGATCGCCGCTGGATAGTGCCGGCAAATGAGCCCGGCACCACGGAGAAGTGCCGGGTTCGCGGAAAGCAGCCAGCAATGCCGCGGGGGGGTGGGTGGAGGAGGCCGGGGAAGGAGGTGCGGGCAGACGGCCGCCGAAAAAGCGGCCGGCCGCACCTCCACCTTAAAGCGCCCCACTAAGGCTACAGTACGGCCCCGTTTTCTGGTCGCTGTTTGCGGCCGCTACGGAAGAGGCGGCCGCAACTAAATATGGGGATCGGGCCGGTATCGGGGCGGAACCGGGGCACTGCGCACACCGATGACGTCATCGGTGCCGGCGCAGCGCTAACGGCTACCGCCGCCATTACCGCTGCGCTGAATATCAGCGCAAACTCCTGTATTGGCGCAGAAGCCCTCTTTAGGCGGTAACTGGGCGCAAAGCTGGCAGCGCCTTACTGAATTTCTAGGCTATAGAGTCATAGAGTTATACAGCACAGAAAGAGGCCCTTTGGCCCATCGCGTCCGCACCGGCCATCAATCCCTGTCTAATCTAATCCCATTTTCCAGCATTTGGTCCGTAGTCTTGTATGCTATGGCATTTCAAGTGCTCATCCAAATGCTTCTTGAATGTTGTGAGGGTTCCTGCCTCTACCACCCTTTCAGGCAGTGAGTTCCATATTCCAACCACACTCTGGGTGAAAAATTTCTTCCTCAAATCCCCTCTAAACCTCCTGCCCCTTACCTTGAATCTATGCCCCCTTGTTATTGACCTCTCTACTAAGGGAAAATGTTCCTTTCTATCTACCCTATCTATGCCCCTCATAATTTTGTACACCTCAATCAGGTCCCCCCTCAGCCTTCTCTGCTCCAAGGAAAACAACCCCAGCCTGTCCAGTCTTTCTTCATAGCTGAAGCGCTCCAGACCAGGTAACATCCTGGTGAATCTCCTCTGCACCCTCTCCAAAGCAATCACATCCTTCCTATAGTGTGGCGACCAGAACTGCACACAGTATTCCAGCTGTGGCCTAACCAGCGTTTTGTACAGCTCCATCATAACCTCCCTGCTCTTATATTCTATGCCTCGGCTAATAAAGGCAAGTATCCCATATGCCTTTTTAACCACCTTATCCACCTGTTCTGCTGCCTTCAGGGATCTATGTACATGCACACCAAGGTCCCTCTGATCCTCTGTCTTTCCTAGGGTCTTACCATTCATTGTGTATTCCCTTGCCTTGTTAGTCCCTCCAAAATGCATCACCTCACACTTTTCAGCGTTAAATTCCATTTGCCACTGTTCCGCCCATCTGACCAACCCATCTATATCGTCCTGCAGACTGAGGGTACCCTCCTCGCTATTTACCACCCCACCAATTTTCGTGTCATCTGCGAACTTACTGATCATACCTTTTACATTCACATCCAAATCATTAATGTAGACCACAAACAGCAAGGGACCCAGCACCGATCCCTGTGGTACCCCACTGGACACAGGCTTCCAGTCACAAAAACAACCTTCGACCATCACCCTCTGCCTTCTGCCACTAAGCCAGTTTTGGATCCAATGTTTCAAGGCACCCTGGATCCCATGGGCTCTTACCTTCTTGATCAGTCTCCTATGCGGGACTTTATCGAAAGCCTTACTGAAATCCATGTATACCACATCCACTGCACTACCCTCATCCACGCACCTAGTCACCCCCTCGAAAAATTCAATCAAATTGGCCAGACATGATTTTCCCATGACAAAGCCATGCTGACTATCCCTGATTAATCCCTGCCTCTCCAAGTGGAGACTAATTCTGTCCCTCAGAATTTTTTCCAATAATTTCCCTACCACTGATGTTAGGCTCACTGGCCTGTAATTCCCTGGTTTATCCCTACTACCTTTCTTGAATAATGGTACTATGTTAGCTGTTCTCCAGTCCTCTGGCACATCCCCTGTGGCCAGAGAGGTTCTGAAAATTTGTGTCAGAGCCCCTGCAATCTCCTCCTTTGCCTCACACAGCAGCCTGGGATACATCTCGTCCGGGCCTGGGGATTTATCCACTTTTAAGCCTGCTAAAACCACTAGTACCTCCTCCCTCTCGATGCTAATATGTTCAAGTATATCACAGCCCCCCTGCCCGATTTCTATGTCTACACCGTCCTTCTCCATAGTGAACACAGATGCAAAAACTTCATTTAAAACCCCACCTACATCTTTTGGCTCCACACACAGATTGCCACTTTGGTCCCTAATGGGCCCTATTCTTTCCCTAGTTATCCTCTTGCCCTTAATATACTTATAAAACACCTTAGGATTTTCCTTTATTTTGCTCGCCAGTGTTATTTCTTGGCCCCTCCTCGCTCTCCTAATTTCTTTTTTTTAAGTATCCCCCTGCACTTTTTATACTCCTCTAGGGCTTCCTCTGTCTTTAGTCCCTTGTATCTGCCAAAAGCCCCCCTTTTTTTCCTAATCCATTCTCGTATATCCCTTGACATCCAAGGTTCCCTGGGCTTGTTGGGCCCACCCTTGACCTTTATGGGAACATGTTGCCATTGTACTCTCTCAATTTCCTTTCTGAAAGACTCCCAATGTTCTGATGTGGATTTTCCTACAAGTAGCTGATCCCAGTCCACTTTGGCCAGATCCTGCCTTATCATGGTAAAATCAGCCGTCCCCCAATTTAGAACCTTTATTTCCGGTCCATTTCTGTCCTTTGCCATGACTACCTTAAATCTCACCAATTTATGGTCACTGTCACCAAAGTGCTCACCTACTAACACTTCTACCACTTGCCCGGCTACATTCCCTAGAATTAGGGACTCTCGCTCTCGGCTGCAAAGAACCCTATCTATCCCCCTAATGATACTATCCCCTACCACTGCAACATTTCTTTTTACTCCCCCCACTTGAATGGCCCCTCGTTCCATGGTGCTGTGGCCAGGTTGCTCATCCTCCCTGCAGTCCCCGTTCCCGTCCCCACAGGGAGTAAGAGCCTCGAACCTGTTGGACAAGAGCAAGGGCTGCGGCTCCTCCAACACTACCTCCTGGATCCCCATACCTGCCTCACTCATAGTCACACCCTCCTGTCCCTGACCATGGACTACATCTGAATTAGTTAATCTAATTGGTGTGACTACTTACTGGAACACAGAGTCCAGGTAACTCTCCCCCTCCCTGATGTGTCGCAGTGTTTGGAGCTCGGACTGCAGCTCATCAACACGGAGCCGGAGTTCCTCGAGCAGCCAACACTTACTGCAAATGTGATCACTGTGAACATCAATGGTGTCCACCAGCTCCCACATATTGCAGCAGTAACACATCACCTGCTCTGCCATTCTATGTAATTAATTAAATTTATTATTATTAATTTTAAATGATATATTTAAGTGCCCTGGCTTACAAACTGTCCCACTACACCACAGAGACCTTAAAAACTATAAACCACAGAGTTAAAGTTTTAAAAAAGAGAGAAATACTCCCAACCAATCACTTACCTGTTTTGTGGTGACATCACACCTCGATTACTTTTTACTTCTCTCCCTTTGAGATTGGAACGCCTACCCGCGCCTCAGGCTTACCTTTTATAGGTCGCTGCCGCTCGGATTCCCGCCGCCACCGCTCTGAGGCCTACCCGCGCCTCGGGCTTACCTTTTATAGGTCGCTGCCGCTCGGATTCCCGCCGCCGCCGCTCTGAGGCCTACCCGCGCCTCGGGCTTACCTTTTATAGGTCGCTGCCGCTTGGATTCCCGCCGCCGCCGCTCTGAGGCCTACCCGCGCCTCGGGCTTACCTTTTATAGGTCGCTGCCGCTCGGATTCCCGCCGCCGCCGCTCTGAGGCCTACCCGTGCCTCGGGCTCACCTTTTATAGGTCGCTGCCGCTCGGATTCCTGCCGCCGCCGCTCTGAGGCCTACCCGCGCCTCAGGCTCACCTTTTATAGGTCGCTGCCGCTTTGATTGCCGCCGCTGCCACACTGAGGCCTACCCGCGCCTCGGGCTTACCTTTTATAGGTCGCTGCCACTCGGATTCCCGCCGCCGCCGCTCTGAGGCCTACCCGCGCCTCGGGCTTACCTTTTATAGGTCGCTGCCACTCGGATTCCCACCGCCGCCACTCTGAGGCCTACCCGCGCCTCAGGCTTACCTTTTATAGGTCGGTGCCGCTCGGATTCCCGCCGCCGCCGCTCTGAGGCTTACCCGCGCCTCGGACTTACCTTTTATAGGTCACTGCCGCTCGGATTCCCGCCGCCGCTGCTCTGAGGCCTACCCGCGCCTCGGGCTTACCTTTTATAGGTTGCTGCCACTCGGATTCCCACCGCCGCCGCTCTGAGGCCTACCCGCGCCTCAGGCTTACCTTTTATAGGTCGGTGCCGCTCGGATTCCCGCCGCCGCTGCTCTGAGGCCTACCCGCGCCTCGGGCTTACCTTTTATAGTTCGCTGCCGCTCGGATTCCCGCCGCCGCCGCATGGTGATGAACTTCCACATGTATCAGGCGTTCAGCTGCCACACCCCTAAAAAATGTTTCACCTGTAATTTGTTTCAGTTCCTGAATTAAAAGTTATTTATTTGCCTTAATTACGGCTCCAATGTCTTCTTTTCCTTCTTCCCCCAGCAAGGATCCTCCAGCATGTTGTCCAAGTGTAACTGCAATTGTTTCTGCAATGTTCGGTCACATGTAGTGTGTATTATGCTGTGGGCTCTGCCACTCTTAACATATTCATGTAGAGGGTATCTTGACTGTGCCAGTTGCAATAGATAAATTATCTCCTCCACATCACTCTTCCGCATACACTAATGCCTGATGTGTGAATTTAGAATAATGCACTAATATGTTGTGATGCTATGATAGTTTGCTGCACATATTGCAGTGTGTACTAATATGAAAAAAATTCATTAATATTATTGCGTGATGCCTCCACATACTTAAGAATGACATACAACCTAATTTTCATTGACACATTCTAAAATATTCTTTAAAATAATTTAATTATATTGTTCACTGTTATAGATGAAGGTTTGATCAACTATGATCTAGAACTCCAATAGTGCACATCATGTAACTATTCAGAATTGGCAATTTTAATAAAGTTAGTTGAATCTGCTTCCCAGTAATGAGCTAAATTAATGCTTTTAGCCCATCAATCCTAAATATTTACTGCTATGTTAACACATTTAGCATTTGCCATTTACAATATGCCAGTAGGCTGGTATAAAATTATTGAAAATCAACAACCCACCCTAAATGTTTTTAACAGAAATTGGTTATTTATTCAACTTCGCATGTGAATGGTTCTGAGTATCCTGCCTCTTCAACAGATGGGGTTAGGTTATTAATGATAACTTCTCTCTAGCATCACTAGATAGCTCTGTTTAGAGTAATTCTCACTTATTTCACCCTGTGATAAATAATAACATGCTTTCCAACCCCTTATATAGTATCTAATTAATAATGGATGATATCATGATTTTTAGAAAGGGTTATTGTTCTCAATATGGTGAAAAAACACCATGTTGTGAATTCGTACATGGAATTGCCACACAAAGTCTACATGTGCTATAATATTCTATGAAGAATTGTCAGAGAATTCAAATAGGCTCAGTTTACAACATGTATGAAACCTGAACTGTATCATTCTTACACAGTTGATTGCAGGACCTGAACCACTGGAATGAACTCGGTGCATGTTGAAGAGGAACTGTTGCTATTACAAAGCACTTTTCTTAAATGGTTGATTGATTTTGCGCAGTTTGGCTGGGATTTTCCAATTTGCTGCATTCAGTGAGGTAATTTTGAATTTGGTTGATTGTGTAAAACAGGCAATACCAAATTGAAGTTATGGAAATGTCAATTGGGAGAGATGCATAACAGGCAGCTGCTTACATATTGCTCGCTTTACACTACTGCTTAAAGTCAGAATTACCCCTCCCCTATCTGTAGTTTACACTGAGATGCCAGCACCAGCAATATCATCAGCAATGCAGTGTTCTCCTTACTCTGAACAATAATGGTAAAGATGTGTCAGCTTGGCTCAGCTGGTAGCACACTTGCTTCTGAGTCAAAATATTGTGGGTTCAAACTCCACCCCAGGCTATGATCCAGGCTGATATTCTGGAACAGTTCTGAGGGAGTGCTATATTGTTAAGAGTTCTTTCCTTTATATAAGATGTCAAAATGAGGACTCTGCCTGTTCAAACAAATGTTAAAGATTCATATGAATATAGGAAAATGATAGATAGGAAAAGACCTACTGGCCCATCAACCCTGTCCCACACAGTTGCGATGCCTCTATATGCCAATATAAACACTCCCCACCCACACGGAGCCATGTAATCTCCTGGAATAGGTGAAAAAAGATAAAAACCCAGGTCAATTAGGGAGAAAAAATCTGGACAATTCCTCTCCAATCCCCTTAGGCAATCAAAACTAGTCCAGGAGATCACATTGACCATGATTTACATCACAGGATACCTACCTCTTGTACGAGTTGATATCCGCCCCAGCTAGAAACAAGTCTATTACTTAGAACGTACAGCACAGAAACAGGCCATTTGGCCCAACAGGTCTATGCCGGTGTTTATGCTCCACACGAGCCTCCTCCCACCCCTCTTCATCTAACCCTATCAGCATAACCTGCTATTCCATTTTCCCCTCGTGTTTAACTAGCTTCCCCTTAAATGCATCGATGCTATTTGCCTCAACTACTCCTTGTGGTAGCAAGTTCCACATTCGAACCGCTCTCTGGGTAAAGAAGTTTCTCTTGAATTTCCTATTAGATTTTATTGTGACTATTTTATATTTATGGCCCCTAGCTTTGGTCTCCCCCACAAGTGGAAACATCTGCTCTATGTCTATCCTATTAAACCCTTTCATAATCTTAAAGACCTCTATCAGGTCACCCCTCAGCCTTTTGTTTCTAAAGAAAAGCACCCCAGTCTGTTCAGTCTTTCCTGATAGTTATAACCTCTCAGTTCTGCTATCATCCTATCTTGCTCTCACTTGAAGGAATACAGAGAATCAGCATTCACCAAATGAGCCGGCAACCTGTTCCACTGGCCCAGTATTCTCCGGGAAAAGATGAACCTCCTAATATCCAACCTAATTCTGCCCTTACTTAACTTGCAAGAGTGACCCCTGGTTCTCCCTAACCTATCCAGTTGAAATAATTGGTCTTCGTAACCACACTCTAGTCCCTTCATTATTTTATAAACCTCAATCAAATCACCCCTAAGTCTATGCTTCTCTAAAGGGCAGAGACCCAGTTCAATGAAACTATCTGGGTAACTAAGATGTCTTTAAGTGAAAATTAATTTTGTGGCCCTCCGCTGCATCCTTTCCAAAGCCTCAACATTCCCCATCATGTGAGGGGACTAAAACCAGACATAGTATTCTAACTGAGACATAACCAAGGTCTTGTACAGGGACAATATGGTATGTTTTGTTTTATAATGAATTGTCCTGTGAATATACCCTAGAACCCTGTTGGCTTTAACTATAGCTTCACGGCACTGGGCATAAAACTTTTGCGATTAGTGCACTAAAACACCCAGATCTCTTTCATATACCACTGGTTTTAATTCTTTTCCCTGTAGGGTGTATGTATGTTGAGCATTTGACCTGCCCAAGTGCATAACGCTGCACATTACTAAGTTAAATATAATCTGCCAAACACGGGCATATCTGGCTAGCACATCTAAATCTGCATGTAGTAGTTGAATATCCTCTACTGTCCTATCTCTCGCACATATCTTGATATTGTCTGCAAACTGGTGGATCATTCCCCCAACATTTACATCTAGATCATTAATGAAAATAGTAATCAGCAAAGATCTCAATATTGATCCCTACGGGATTTCACTGGTAACCCGCCTCCAATCAGATCCGAACTCCATTGACAACCACTTTCTGCCTACAGGCATTCAGCCCCTTCTCAATCCACCACAGTTGATTACCATTAATTCGACAAGATTCCATCTTGTAGAGAAGCCTCTTATGCAGTACCTTATCAAAAGCTTTCTGAAAGTCTAGGTCAACAATGTCTACCAGGTTACCCTCAGCCCCTAACCAGGTGACTTCTTCAAAAAATTTGATCAAATTGGTAAGTCATGACCTTTTATGGAAGCCATGTTGGGTGTCGCTGATATGTTCTTCTCTGATTAAGTGTCATATAAAATGCATTCTTAATGATTCCCTCGAGCATCTTACCTATTACTGATGTCAAGCTAATGTGCCCACAGATACCTGGATTTGCCTTGTTTCCTTTTGAAAAATTGGAACTACGTTAGCTTCCTTCCAGTCTAAGGACACAGTCCCAGACTCCAGTGAGTATTAAAGATGCGAGCCCATCTCCTTAAGGACCCTTGGTTGGTATCATCTACACTGGCAACACGATCTATTTTAAGGTTCCTTATTCTTTCTAAAAACAATATCCTCATCGAAACTAGACAAGTTCATAAAAGAAAAGGGAATAGAAAGATATGCTGAAAGGCTGAGATGAAGTAGATGAAATGTAAGGAGACTCATGTGTGTTGTGTATGTACCTTTAAGAGAATAACTGGTCTCAGACTGCAGTACCGGCAGTGACCACCCCTGTATAAAAGGCGCTAGTAAGCCTCTGTAGTTTCAGTTTCCCGATTGACTCCTTTCAGAAAAGACTTGTTTTGTTCAACTCCTGCTGTCCGTGTCTCAATCATACACGGACATAATACTGGCAACGAGCAGATACGAACTTACCTACAATCTGCACCACCTCCTGGGATCCATTCCTGCAGCGACGTGAGCAGAGGTCGAAGCCAGAAGGAAGAAAGAAGCAGTAGAAACGGGCTTCAACCATGGGCATCCGCCCCTGTGTTAGCGGAGTTGAAGATTGCTGGAGAAGCTGTCGAAAGCAGGGCCTGGTTCCTGTCGACGGTGCTTCAGCTAATCGGGCTGGTGGCAGGTAGTACACTGATCCTTCCTGGGCTGCGGCGGTCGCGAACTCGAGCGGGTGGCTTGCAACGGGGCCGAGCAGCGTTGTCGGGAAGAGGAGAGAGAGAGGGTGGAGCACACAGGGCGCGGCCGGTGCTACGAAGCCGGGCTGCGTATAGGCCTGAGAAGAGGGAGGCAAGAGTCCCACAGGGTTGTTCCACGACGGGAAAATAATTTTTAAAAGAAAGAAATATTAAACGCACAGGAAACCGCGAGGAGCTGCAGGTTGCAACGGAAACCGCGGAAAGCAGTGCTAGCAACAGCGGGGAAGAAAGCAAAAGCGCGGGAGGCGCCATCTTAATCAGCGGGGAAGAAGGCAAAGCGCGGGAGGCGCCATTTTGTTAAATCGGGGAAGAAGGCAAAGCACGGGAGGCGCCATTTTAGATTTTCAAGATGCCGAAGACTGGCTGTATCACTGCCTTTGATAATACAATAGAGGACTGGACCACGTATGTGGAAAGAGTCGAGGTATATTGCGAGGCAAACGAAATAGCCGATGAGAAAAAGGCATCGGTATTGCTAAACTTAATGGGCACTAGAACATACGGCCTATTGCGGGACCTGATTACTCCAGCCAAACCGAAGGCGAAGAGTTTTAACGAAATTGTTGCTGTCCTACAGGAACACCTAAACCCTGTTGATAGCTGAAAGATTTAAATTCCACAGGAGAACTCAGCATAAAGATGAGAGCAATGCTGAGTACCTTACGGAACTACGCAAGCTATCAAAGCACTGCCAGTTCGGAGCAGGACTGGCAGATACACTACGGGACAAATTTGTCTGTGGACTCCTGAGTGAAGGAACACAGAAGAAGTTACTCTGAGAGAAAGAGCTGACGCTAGATAAGGCTTTCAGCGTGGCAGTATCGTACGAAGCAGCAGCCAGGGGAGCTGCGGAAATTCAACAAAAGCCACAGGAATACGGCACCCACGGAATGACACGGGGATTTGCAAAATGTTATCGCTGCGGCAGAACTAACCATGACCAGACGGACTGCTGGTCCAAGGACAAAATATGCAGGCAAAGTGGAAAGATGGGACACTTTTTTGCAAGATGGCGGCGCGCACGGACGCAGCGGCTTTGACTCTCCCGAGACTGAGCGTTTTCACCCTCCTTCTGAGTCTCTTCTGGACTCTGCTGATTCGGGAATTAAAGGCTGACCTACCGTACAGCCGGCAGACACTCCTAGACATCAGGGCCGACTGCGTGTGGCTTACACTCGGCGACATCGATCTGCCTCCCGACATCGCCCGACCCCCGGGACCAGCGTGGCGTCCTTCCCCAGCCGGAAGTCAGCGCAGACCGCGCAGAGAACGCAAGCAGAAGCGGGGTAAGAGGGCCGGTATCCAAAACAGGCTGAAGAGGGCCCCACTCAAACCCTCCCTCCCAAGTATTTTCCTGGCCAACGTCAGGTCACTGGAGAACAAAATGGATGAGATCAAACTGGATCTCTCCACACAGAAAAGGACAAAGGAATGCTGCGCCATGATCTTCACAGAGACCTGGCTGAACAACGGCATCCCTGACACCACCATCCAACTGGAAGGACGCACGGTCTTCCGCGCCGACAGAACTGCAGACTCCGGTAAGAGCAAGGGAGGCGGTTTGTGCAATTACACTAACAATGCCTGGTGCACTAACACTGACATAATTGATAGATCCTGCTCGGCTGATTTGGAATTCCTCATGGTAAGGTGCAGACCCTTCTACCTGCCTCGGGAATTCACGGCTGTTATCATCACTGCGGTCTACATCCCACCACACGCTAATGCCAAACTAGCACTGAAGGACCTCGACAGGGCCATCAGCGAACAACAAACTGCGCACCCAGACGGAGCTTTTATCATCGCGGGGGACTTCAATCACATAAACCTAAAAACTGTACTACCGAAATTCCACCAGAATGTCTCCTGCCCCACAAGAGGGGAGAACACACTGGATCAAGTCTACACGAGCATTGTAGACGCCTATAAGGCCATTCCCTGCCCCCACCTTGGGAAGTCTGACCACCTCTCCCTGTTTCTAGCCCCGGCATACAAACCGCTCATCAAAAGAGGGAGAACATCAGTGAGAGCAGTGAAAGTATGGCCAGAGGGGGCAGTATCGGAGCTTCAGGACTGCTTCGAATGCACTGATTGGGGCACGTTTGCCCATAATGACATCGAGGAATACGCATCCACAGTGCTATTCTACATCAACAGCTGCGTCGAGGTCGTCACGACCCATAAAAATATCAGGACATACCCCAACCAGAAACCCTGGATGAACGGAGAGGTCTGTTCACTGTTGAAAGCACGCGACACAGCATTTAAATCTGGCGACGCGGCGGCTTACAGTGCAGCTAGGACCAACCTAAAAAAGGGTATCAGGACTGCCAAAAGGAAACAGACACTGCGTATAGAGGATCAGTTCCGCAACAACTCGGACCCCCGGCGCATGTGGCAAGGCATCCAGTCAATCACTGACTACAAGGGCAAAAACACCAGTGTTAAGTCCGTGAATGATTGAGACACGGACTAGCAGGAGTGAAAACAAACAGATCTTTACTGGTGAAAGGCAATAACGAAACTAAACAACAGAGGCTCTCTAGCACCTTTTATACAGGGTTGGTCACTGCCGGTACTGCAGTCTGAGACCAGTTATTCTCTTAAAGGTACATACACAACAATTCCTCCCCTTTTAGATAAACAGTACATAACATTCATTTAACAACTAAATGATAACGAATTACAATCACAATTACTGTTGCTAGATACATTGGTTAAGTTTAAGCAATTATAAGTTCAGTCTTTGAGGAGGCTTCCTGATTCTATCTGGTTAACGGCTCTTTGGGGTATCAGGTTCTTCTGGCAATGTTGAGTCGGAATCAATGTCGTTGTTTGGTTCATCTGCTTCCAATATTACCGGTTCTGCGGTAGCTGCAATTGTTACGTCGATTTCATTACCAGGTGTATCAGATCGTGGTGTGGAGTTGACGTTTTCCAGTGACTCTAGAATCTGGTCAGCATGGCGTCTTACAATGCTCTCCCCAACGTCCACGGTATACATGAGAGGTCCTTGCCGTGTACAAATCGTTCCTGGCTGCCATTTCTCAGTGCGGTAGTCCCGGGCCAAAACTGGTTGACCTATCTTAAAACTCCTGGTCGGCCTTTCATTCATATTCTGAAACTGCCTGTTCTCCACATCTCTTCGAACGTTTGGCTTAACCAAATCCAAGTGGCATCGTAGTCTTCGATTGAAGAACATCATGGCTGGAGTTTGGTTGGTAACCGCATGTGTCGCATTCCGGTAGGCAAACAAGAAATTGTCCACCTTGTGTTGTAGGGGTATATCTTCATTACACGTTGCCTTGATAGCCTTCTTGAATGTTTGAACAAACCTCTCGGCCAATCCATTAGTGGCTGGATGATATGGGGCAGATGTGTAATGCTTAACACCATTGTTCTTTAAGAACCTCTGGAACTCTTCAGACACAAGCTGTGGTCCATTGTCAGAGCAAATCTGTTCAGGCAGCTCATTCCTGGCGAATATGGTTCGTAAAACTGTGATAGTTTTTTCCGTGGTGGTTGAGGATATTTTTATTACCTCTGGCCACTTTGAATGTGCATCCACCGCAATTAAAAACATCGAGTCCATGAAGGGACCAGCAAAATCAATGTGCACCCTTTGCCATGGAGATGAGGGCCACTCCCATGGATGCAGAGGAGCTTGTGGTGGGGCGTTTTGGACCTTCTGGCATCCTGCACAGCTCTTGGTCATCTCTTTGATTTCTCTATCGATTCCCGGCCACCACACAAACGCTCTGGCTAAGCTCTTCATTTTTACCCCACCCAGATGACCCTCATGAAGCTCATTGAGCACTCTATCTGTCAACTTAGGTGGAATTACTACTCTGGATCCACACATCAAGGTTTCTCTGCACACTGACAGCTGTTCTCGGTGAGAATGCTGGCAGCAGTGGTTCGCCATGTGCTGGCCATCCCTTCACCGTTAAATCATAGACCCGTGATAGTGTCGGGTCATTCCGTGTTTCCTTTTCTATGTTTGCATTCGTCACAGGGAGACATTCGACTATGGTCGAGTGGAATAACTCCATTGGATCCACTGCAAGGTCTTCTTCTTCCACCGTCGGCAACGGTAGACGTGACAATCCATCAGCATTTCCATGCTGTTTAGTTCCTTTGTACTCGATGTCATATTGGTGTGCCCCTAGGAAAAGGGACCATCTCTGCAGCCGTTGTGCTGTCATTATCGGTACGCCCTTCTGAGGGTTGAAAATGGAGACAAGAGGTTGATGATCGGTTAGTAGAGTAAATTTTTGAACATGCAGATAGTGATTGAACTTCTTCACCCCCCACACTAGGCTGAGGGCCTCTCTGTCAATCTGGGCGTAGTTACGCTCGGCAGAAGTTAACAAGCGTGACGCAAAAGTTATCGGCCTCTCCAAACCATCAAGGAATTTATGTGACAGTACCGCCCCAATGCCGTAGAGAGACGCATCACACGCCAGCCTGATTGGCAGTGCTGGGTTGTAGTGAGCCAATACTTCCTTTGAAATGATTAAGTCCTTACTCTTCTGAAAAGCACACTTACAATCATTGCTCCATTTCCATGCTACCCCCGTTCGTAGCAGGGCGTTCAGTGGGTGCAGAATTGTCGACAAATTCGGCAAAAACTTATGATAGTAATTCACCAACCCGAGGAATGACCTCAGTTGCGACACATTTTCAGGCGCTGGGGCCTTAACAACCGCTTCAATTTTGTCAGGGGACTTATGTAACCCCTCTTCATCAATCACGTGGCCACAATACGATATCTGTTTCTTAAAAAATTCGCACTTGGGGCGGTTGGCTCGCAGCCCATGTTCCCGTAGTCTAGTGAGCACCTGTTCTAGGTTGTTAAGGTGTTCACTGTCATCTTCACCTGTTACAAGGATGTCGTCCAAGTAACACTGAGTCCCCGGAATCCCTTGCAGGACTTGATCCATCGCTCTTTGCCATATCGCCGGAGCCGATGCTACTCCGAATATCAATCGATGATACTGGTAAAGACCTTTGTGAGTGTTTATCGTGAGATACTTCCTAGAGGACTCTTCAACCTCCATCTGCAAATATGCTTGTGCTAGGTCAATTTTTGTAAAACGCTTCCCTCCAGACAGCGAGGCGAAGATGTCTTCTATCCTTGGAAGAGGATATTGTACTGTGCGAAGGACAGGGTTCACCGTCACCTTGAAATCCCCACAGATGCGAACCTTCCTTGGCTCTCCGGACTTATTGCTTAACGTTTTCTTCATGACAGGAACGATGGGTGTCGCCCACTCACTCCAGTCGACCTTAAACAACACGCCCGCCTTCTCCAGATTCTCCAGCTCTGCCTCGACGGCTGGGCGAATTGCATATGGTACCGGTCTCGCTTTGAAAAACTTGGGAACTGCATTCTCTTCTATTTTTATCGAGGCGGTTATGCCTTTAAGCGTGCCCAGTTCTTGTTGAAATACCTCTTTGGCGTTAGCTAAGATTGTTGACAATCTTCCAGGAGTGACGTCTTCATCTTTTTTACCGTCCACCGTCATTGCATGAATGGAATGCCAATCTAAGTTTATCTTCCTGATCCATTCCCGTCCCAATAACGGTGGTCCACCATTTGGCAGTATGTAGAGATACAATTTCCATATTTTCTTGCCATTGTATTCGACAGGCACCCTTATTTTTCCTCTGGGGTATACGTTTTGCCCCGTATACATCGTCAAGACGATGGATGTCTCTCTCAAGGGTATGTGTGAAAATAGCCGCTTGTAGTCTTGTCGATTCATGACAGTTAGCGCTGATCCTGTATCCAATTCCATTTTAACTTGGGACCCTGCTATTGTGAGAGTGACCCAAGTGGTTCGGTGATCCTCTTTTGTGATTACATTGTGAAGTTTGAGACAGCTTAGTCTCCTGTTTCCGGATTCACTATCGCTCATCTGGTCTTTGGAACTACTGTCCGTCATCTTTTGTACTTTCTTGTACGGTTCCTTAGTAGCCTTTTTGTTGTCGCTGGTCTTCTTCCCAGACCTACAAACTCGTGCAATGTGTCCAATCTTCCCACATTGTCTGCATATTTTGTCTTTGAACCAGCAGTCCTTCTGGTCATGGTTAGTTCTGCCGCAGCGATAACATTTTGCAAATCCCCGTGTCATTTCGTGGGTGCCGTATTCCTGTGGTTTTTGTTGAATTTCTGCAGCTCCCCTGGCTGCTGCTTCATACGATACTGCCACGCTGAAAGCCTTATCTAGCGTCAGCTCTTTTTCTGAGAGTAACTTCTTCTGTGTTCCTTCACTCAGGAGTCCACAGACAAATTTGTCCCGTAGTGTATCTGCCAGTCCTGCTCCGAACTGGCAGTGCTTTGATAGCTTGCGTAGTTCCGTAAGATACTCAGCATTGCTCTCATCTTTGTGCTGAGTTCTCCTGTGGAATTTAAATCTTTCTGCTAGCAACAGCGGTGCAGGGTTTAAGTGTTCCTGTAGGACAGCAATAATTTCGTTAAAACTCTTCGCCTTCGGTTTGGCTGGAGTAATCAGATCCCACAATAGGCCGTACGTTCTAGCACCCATTAAGTTTAGCAATATCGATGCCTTTTTCCCCTCCGCTATTTCGTTTGCCTCGAAATATACCTCGACTCTTTCCACATACGTGGTCCAGTCCTCTAATGTATTATCAAAAGCAGTGATACAGCCAGTCTTCAGCATCTTGCAAATCTAAAATGGTGCCTCCCGCACTTTGCCTTCTTCCCCGATTTAACAAAATGGCACCTCCCGCACTTTGTCTTCTTCCCCGCTGTTGTTAGCGCTGCTTTCCACGGTTTCCTGCGCGTTAAATATTAATTATTTTTCTTTTATTATCTTCCCGTCATGGAGCGGACCCTCTGGGACACTTCCCTCCCTCCTCTGAGGTCCGAACGCTGCCCGGCTTCGAAGCACCGGCCGCGCCCTGTGTGCTCCACCCTCTCTCTCTCTCTTTGCTTCCCGACTCGCTGCCCAGCCCCGTTGAAAAGCCACCCGATCGAGCTTCAGCCCGCCGCAGCCCAGGAAGGATCAGAGCACTACCTGCCACCAGCCCGATTAGCTGGGAAACAACAGACCGAGGAACCCAGCCTGGCTCTGGACAGTCTCTCCTGCAAGTTTTGAAATCGATGATTGACGGTCGACGCCCGTTTCCCGAGTTTCAATGGCCTCTTTTTTTTTCTTCTGGCTCCGACCTTCAACAACGTCGTCGGAGCTGCTGCTGAGTTGCAGGTAAGTTTGTTTCTTACTCGTCGCCAGTGTTAAGTCCGTGAATGATTGAGACATGGGCTAGCAGGAGTGAAAACAAACAGATCTTTACTGGTGAAAGGCAATAACGAAACTAAACAACAGAGGCTCTCTAGCACCTTTTATACAGGGGTGGTCACTGCCGGTACTGCAGTCTGAGACCAGTTATTCTCTTAAAGGTACATACACAACAACCAGCCCCCCGGTTAGCGATGCCTCCCTTCCGGAGGAGCTTAACAACTTCTACGCTCGCTTCGACAGGGACAACAGGGAGCCGGCTACCAAAGCCTTGCCACCCCTGGAAGACCAGGTGCTCACTCTGTCAACCTCCGACGTAAGGGGTGTTCTACGCGGAGTGAACACACGAAAGGCTGCTGGACCGGATAGCATCCCTGGATGGGTACTCAAGGAATGTGCTGATCAGCTGGCTGATGTCTTCACCGCCATCTTCAATCTGTCGTTGGCCCAGGCAGTAGTCCCTACATGCTTCAAGACCGCTACCATTATTCCTGTGCCAAAACAAACGGCTGTGACGTGCCTGAACAACTATCGACCTGTCGCACTCACACCCATCATAATGAAGTGTTTCGAGAGACTGGTCTTAGCCCACATCAAAGCCAGTGTTCCTGCCTCTCTTGACCAACACCAGTTTGCCTATCGTGCAAACAGATCAACGGAGGATGCAATCACAACTGCTCTACACTCGGCACTGAATCACCTAGATGGTAAGGAGACATACATCAGAATGCTGTTCATAGACTACAGCTCAGCATTCAACACTATCGTCCCCAACAAGCTGGCCACCAAACTGCAAACTCTTGGCCTGAACACTTCCCTCTGCAACTGGACCCTGGACTTCCTAACAAACAGACCCCAGTCTGTCAAATTAGGTAACCACACCTCCCCCCCCTGACCCTGAACACGGGGGCCCCACAAGGATGTGTGCTGAGCCCCCTCCTCTACTCCCTCTTCACCCACGACTGTGTGGCTGTTAATGGTTCCAACACCATCATCAAGTTTGCGGATGACACCACGGTAGTAGGCCAGATCACCAACAACGATGAGTCAGCCTACAGGGAGGAGGTCCAGCATCTCGTGAAGTGGTGCGCCGATAACAACCTGGCCCTTAACACCAAGAAAACCAAAGAAATCATTGTGGACTTCAGGAAGTCCAAAGGCGAAGTCACACCCCCATCCACATCAATGGGGCTGTGGTGGAAAGGATGGACAGCTTTAAGTTCCTCGGAGTCCACATCACGGAAAACCTCTCCTGGTCCCTCAACACCTCCTCTCTGGTGAAGAAGGCCCAGCAGCGCCTATATTTCCTAAGGAGGCTGAAGGGATGTAACCTGTCACCCCTGATCCTCTCTAACTTTTACCGCTGCACTATAGAGAGCATCCTGACAAACTGTATCACAGTATGGTATGGCAGCTGTAGCTACAATGACCGGAAAGCCCTGCAGTGGGTAGTCAAAACTGCCCAACGCATTACCGGCACCCGGCTACCAACCATAGAGCACATATACCAGAAACGCTGTCTACGGAGGTCACAGTCCATCATCAAAGACCCTACCCACCCCAGCCACAGTCTGTTCACCCTCCTGCCATCTGGGAGACGCTACAGATGCATTCGCACCCGTACGACCAGATATAGGAACAGCTTCTTTCCCAGGGCAATCATCCTACTGAACTCCACAAATAAACTCTAAAGCCTGCACATCTGCCAATGCACTTTATTATGGTTATATTTATGTTAATATACTACAAGCCAAATGTATGTTGAATGTTTAAATGTCTTAATCCAAATGTACACTCTCGGGAGCCGCAAGCCTACATTTCGTTGTACTGCACTTGTGCACTAACAATGACAATAACAGTTGATTTGATTTGATTGCATGAGTTTGCAGGTCTGGGAAGAAGACCAGCGACAACAAAAAGGCTACTAAGGAACCGTACAAGAAAGTACAAAAGATGACGGTCAGTAGTTCCGAAGACCAGATGAGCGATAGTGAATCCGGGAACAGGAGACTAAGCTGTCTCAAACTTCACAATGTAATCGCAAAAGAGGATCACCGAACCATTTGGGTCACCCTCACGATAGCAGGGTTCCAAGTTAAAATGGAATTGGATACAGGATCAGTGCTAACCGTCATGAATCGACGAGACTACGAGCGGCTATTCTCACACATACCCTTGAGAGAGACATCCATCGTCTTGACGACGTATACGGGGCAAAAATATACCCCAGAGGAAAAATAAGGGTGCCTGTTGAATACAACGGCAAGAAAATACGGAAATTGTATCTCTACATACTGCAAAATGGTGGACCACCGTTATTGGAATGTGAATGGATCAGGACTATAAGCTTAGATTGGCACTCCATTCATGCAATGACGGTGGACGGTAAAAAAGATGAAGACGTCGCTCCTGGACGATTGTCAACAATCTTAGCTAACGCCAAAGAGGTATTTCAACAAGAACTGGGCACTCTTAAAGGCGTAACCGCCTCGATAAAAATAGAAGAGAATGCAATTCCCAAGTTTTTCAAAGGAAGACCGGTACCATATGCAATTCGCCCAGCCATCAAGGCAGAGCTGGAGAATCTGGAGAAGGTAGTCGTGTTGTTTAACCCATCGTTCCTGTCATGAAGAAAACGCTAAGCAATAAGTCTGAGGAGCCAAGGAAGGTTCGCATCTGTGGGGATTTCAAGGTGACGATGAACCCAGTCCTTCACACAGTACAATATCCTCTTCCAAGGATAGAAGACATCTTCGCCTCACTGTCTGGAGGGAAGCGTTTTACAAAAATTGACCTAGCATAAGCATATTTGCAGATGGAGGTTGAAGAATCCTCTAGGAAGTATCTCACGATAAACACTCACAAAGGTCTTTACCAGTATCATCGATTGGTATTCGGAGTAGCATCGGCTCCGGCGATATGGCAAAGAGCGATGGATCAAGTCCTGCAAGGGATTCCGGGGACTCAGTGTTACTTGGACGACATCCTTGTGACAGATGAAGATGACAGTGAACACCTTAACAACCTAGAACAGGTGCTCACTAGACTACAGGAACATGGGCTGCGAGCCAACCGCCCCAAGTGCGAGTTTTTTAAGAAACAGATATCGTATTGTGGCCAAGTGATTGATGAAGAGGGGTTACATAAGTCCCCTGACAAAATTGAAGCGGTTGTTAAGGCCCCAGCGTCTGAAAATGTGTCGCAACTGAGGTCATTCCTCGGATTGGTGAATTACTACCATAAGTTTTTGCCGAATTTGTCGACAATCCTGCACCCACTGAACACCCTGCTACGAACGGGAGTAGCATGGAAATGGAGCAATGACTGTAAGCGGGCCTTTCAGAAGAGTAAGGACTTAATCACTTCAAGAGAAGTATTGGCTCACTACAACCCAGCACTGGCGATCAGACTGGCGTGTGATGCGTCTCCCTACGGCATTGGGGCGGTACTGTCACATAAATTCCTTGATGGTTTAGAGAGGCCGATAGCTTTTGCATCACGCTCGTTAACTTCTGCCGAGCGTAACTACGGCCAGATTGACAGAGAGGCCCTCAGCCTAGTTTGGGGGGTGAAGAAGTTCAATCACTACCTGCACGGTCAAAAATTTACTCTACTAACCGATCATCAACCTCTTGTCTCCATTTTCAACCCTCAGAAGGGCGTACCGATAATGACAGCGCAACGGCTGCAGAGGTGGTCCCTTTTCCTAGGGGCACACCAATATGACATCGAGTACAAAGGAACTAAACAGCATGGGAATGCTGATGGATTGTCACGCCTACCGTTGCCGACGGTGGAAGAAGACCTTGCAGTGGATCCAATGGAGTTATTCCACTCGACCATAATCGAATGTCTCCCTGTGACGAATGCAAACATAGAAAAGGAAACACGGAATGACCCGACACTATCACGGGTCTATGATTTAACGGTGAAGGGATGGCCAGCACATGGCAAACCGCTGCTGCCAGCATTCTTGCCGAGAAGAGAACAGCTGTCAGTGTGCAGAGGAACCTTGATGTGTGGATCCAGAGTAGTAATTCCACCTAAGTTGACGGATAGAGTGCTCAATGAGCTTCATGAGGGTCATCTGGGTGGGGTAAAAATGAAGAACTTAGCCAGAGCGTTTGTGTGGTGGCCGGGAATCGATAGAGAAATCGAAGAGATGACCAAGAGCTGTGCAGGATGCCAGAAGGTCCAAAACGCCCCACCACAAGCTCCTCTACATCCATGGGAGTGGCCCTCATCTCCATGGCAAAGGGTGCACATTGATTTTGCTGGTCCCTTCATGGACTCGATGTTTTTAATTGCGGTGGATGCACATTCAAAGTGGCCAGAGGTAATAAAAATGTCCTCAACCACCACGGAAAAAACTATCACAGTTTTACGAACCATATTCGCCAGGAATGGGCTGCTTGAACAGATTTGCTCTGACAATGGACCACAGTTTGTGTCTGAAGAGTTCCAGAGGTTCTTAAAGAACAATGGTGTTAAGCATTACACATCTGCCCCATATCATCCAGCCACGAATGGATTGGCCGAGAGGTTTGTTCAAACATTCAAGAAGGCTATCAAGGCAATGTGTAATGAAGATATACCCCTACAACACAAGGTGGACAATTTCTTGTTTGCCTACCGGAATGCGACACATGCGGTTACCAACCAAACTCCAGCCATGATGTTCTTCAATCGAAGACTACGATGCCGCTTGGATTTGGTTAAGCCAAACGTCCGAAGAGATGTGGAGAACAGGCAGTTTCAGAATATGAATGAAAGGCCGACCAGGAGTTTTAAGATAGGTCAACCAGTTTTGGCCCGGGACTACTGCACTGAGAAATGGCAGCCAGGAACGATTTGTACACGGCAAGGACCTCTCATGTATACCGTGGACGTTGGAGAAAGCATTGTAAGATGCCATGCTGACCAGATTCTAGAGTCACTGGAAAACGTTAACTCCACACCACGATCTGATACACCTGGTAATGAAATCGACGTACCAATTGCAGCTACCGCAGAATCGGTGATATTGGAAGCAGATGAACCAAACAACGACATTGATCCCGACTGAACCTTGCCAGAGGAACCTGATACCCCAAAGAGGCGTTATCCAGACAGAATCAGGAAGCCTCCTCAAAGACTGAACTTATAATTGCTTAAACTTAAACAATGTATCTAGCAACCGTAATTGTGATTGTAATTAGTTATCATTTAGTTGTTAAATGAATATTATGTACTGTTTATCTAAAAGGGGAGGAATTGTTGTGTATGTACCTTTAAGAGAATAACTGGTCTCAGACTGCAGTACCGGCAGTGACCACCCCTGTATAAAAGGCGCTAGTAAGCCTCTGTATTTTCAGTTTCCCGATTGACTCATTTCAGTAAAGACTTGTTTTGTTCAACTCCTGCTGTCCGTGTCTCAATCATACACGGACATAATAATGTGGAATATAAACACCAGCACAGACTAGTTGGGCCAAATGATCTGTTTCTGTGCTGTATTTTCTAGTAATTCTATTTTAATATTAAAAATTTTATTGCAAACAGCACCACTTAATGCTGTCAGTTGAGCATCATCTACAAAAGTGAAGACTGATGCGAAGTACTCATTTAGAATCTCTGCCATACCATGAGTCCTTTCTAACCTGTCCTTGAGCATCTTTTAATGGCCCAATACAGTCTTTAATGGTCCGCTGACTGTTCACGTAGTTGAAAAAGCTTTTCCCATTACTGCCACAGTTGTCCACTATCCTCTGTTCCATTAACCTTTTAGCTGATCTAATAGCAGCCTTAGGTTTTTCTTTAACTGTTCATGGCACTTGTCTTTGTTTTGCTGTGTATTATGTATTTGTAATTTTTTTTTTAATTGTTTACATTTTATTTATCTTTGTACCATGACGAGGCAGCCACCTTGGATTCATCTTAACACACTCCCTTTATTTGAATTTGGGGGCATGCATGCCTTCAATGTATTTTAGCTTGCTCTTAAAATCTTGCCGTTTGTATTTCGCATCGATTTCATTCCCACCCAGGAGGGTTTTCCAATTGATCTATTCTAAATCCACTGTCAGTTTATTGAAGCTAGCCCTTTTGAAATCTGGAATTAATTGTAGATTTTTAATACCTGTGGTTCTACCAGACATTTAAAACCTTATAATATTGTGGGCACTATTTGAAGAGCACAAAGATGCCCAGGCTAATGTTCCTTTCTCAACCCAACCCTCAAAGAAACATTAGTTGGCCATTGCTGTTTGTGGGATTTCGCTGTGTAGAAAATGTCTCCTGTGTTCCAAAAAAATTAATTGTGACAGGATTTGGGATGTTATATAAATCTAAGCTTTTCTATAAATGTGTCAGCTTGATGCACTGGCAGCACTCATCCCTCTGAGTTAGAAGGTTATGGATTCAAGCCCCATTCTAGGATTCTAGCATATCATTTAGGCTGACACTTCAGTACAGTGCTGAGGGAGTGCTGCACTGCCGGAGGTACCGTCTTTCGGATGAGGCGTTAAACCAAGTCTGCTCTCTCAGCTGCACATAAAAGATCGCATATCGCTATTCGAAGAAGAGCAGGAAATGGGCCAATATTTATCCCTCAACCAACATCACTAAAACAGATTAACTGGTCATTTATTTCATTGCTGTATGTAGGACCTTGTTGTGCATAAATTGCAGCAACATTTTACCTATATAACAATGGTGACTACACTTCCAAAAATAATTCATTGGCTGTGATGTGGTTTGGCCATTCTGAGGACATGAAAGGCACTATATAAGTGCAGTTCGTTAATACTGGATGGGCTACATCAAAAAGGGACACTTTCCTTTTCTGTGGTAGTGTTACATGTAGTGAAGATAAGGAAATTTATGTTCTGTATTGAGCCATCATGAGAATCAGAAAAATATGCTTCCTATTTACAGTGATACGAACATATACTGTTTAAACAAGTTTGAAATGTGACTTTTACACTGAGTAGACTGAATGAATAATGAGGTATTAAATTGACCCATTTATATGAACAAGGAACAGATTAGCATTTGTGAAGGTGAGAAAATGGGTCAGTAACTTACTGTTTAAGTGTGATTTATATGTGCGGATTGTAATACCATACACTTAAATTGAAAATTCCATGATAGTAATAATAGTATATACTTAACAGAACAAGCTTACCTAGAAATTAATAATTGCTTTTCATAATTTACTACTTTACTAATATATGCTTTTCACAGTTATGCTGTGATGTGTATACTGCTGATTTGCACTGCCAGTTTGCTCTCAACAGCAGCTTCAAACAGTTGGCAAAATAACAATGTGAAGGAGGCGACATTTCTGCCTCTGGAGGCACTGTGTACCATAAAAAGAAGTGGTTTTAGGCAGCGCTTCCTGAAGCCTCCAAGACAAACATAAACACAAGAGGGTGTCCCACCAAAGATGGAGGGGGCTGTTTTTAAGACCTCAAATTTATAATCATCATTCTTGTGCTTGAACCTCCGCATGGTTTCACCCCTCCCTATTTCTGTAATGCCCTAAAACTCTATAAACCAAGCTCTAGAACTCTCCATTACTCTGACTCTGGTCTCCCTTGGCCCCACTATTGGCAGCCGTGCCTTTAGCCACGTAGGTCCTATGCTCTGGAATTCTCTTCCTAAACACCTCCACCTCTCCACTTCCATCTCCTCCTTTTAAGATTCTCTTTAAAACCCACTTCTTTGACCAAGCTGTTGGTTACCCCTCCCAATATCTCCTTCTTTGGCTCGGCATCCATTTTTGTTGATGACACATCTATAGAGCACCTTGGGATGTTTGTCTACATTAAAGGTGCTGTATATGCTTTTAACGCAGTCCATTGTAATTCAGCAATACCTCTTAAGTGTCTATATATTCGCGTCAGGGAGTGCTCGATTCAATTTCGAGACCTACTGCTGTTAAAACCATAAGGTGCTAGAGCAGAAGAGGCAGTAAAAGTATGATCACTGTCACTCTGAGTGAGTGATGTCTTTTGCTCAGTACAGGTAGTGATGTAGTTTCTGCATCACTCACTTACAGCTACAGGAAAGGTTCTGGCTGCCTAAATATATATATGTTAGGAATAGTTTATAAAGAATAATATATGAAGTTTTATTTTTTGAAAGCTAAAGAAAACTATTTTATTGCTGTAAACTTCCCCAATGGCTGGGGAAGTTCTGCAAGGGCGACTGCTAGATTGCACTATAGCTGTATTTATGTTTTACTTCATGTTGTGGTGTCACAGCTGGCATGCCAGAGGAAGAAGGTAGATAGAAGCAGATGGAAACAAAATCTCAGATACAAGAATCCTATATTTCCCGAAAATTAAACCACTAAACTTAATAATTTGGAAATGATTACCAGTACATGATGGTTTAAAATAAATATTAGTATTTTAATTTATTTTAAAAATCAAGAATTATTTGTGTCATTATCCTTTTAAAAATTATTTCTTCATGCATTCGGTTACTCATAGCACACCCTCTTCCTTAACTTAGCCGGAGGCCGGTTCCTATGCTTTTAACAATCCCAATTTATAACCAAGCACTAAGCGGTGTACAAAGAAATCGGAACTCATGGTGTGAAGAATCATGTCGGAGGGTGGGGGTGGGCGGGGCGGGAGGATAACTCGGATCTTCTCAGTATATGTCTGGCTGCATTAACACACTGACACACCACATCACCAAGGCACCACAAAATGGGAATTTTTAACATAATTAAATTTGGCAGAAGCTGCATTTTGTGGAAATAATATAAATTGCACTGTTTACTTCACAAAAATCACCTTCTTATGAAATCTATAGCTTTAAACTGTCTCTTTAACAATACTTCTATGAATACCATAATCATTTTAAAGGTAATGTAAAAGTTAGCCAATTACATTGATAACATACAGCTAATCTGTTACCAGACATTGCAAGCTCTTTCATTCATAGAACCCAGATCCTGGTTCATTTAAAACACATTTTTGAGCCTTTTAAAGGTAACTTTACATCAGGAGCATCCCTTTCCGATCAACTCTAAACCGCTTTCAACAAGATGTCATTAATAGGTTCAAGTCAATGCAAGCTCACATTTATTCTTAATGGAAGAGCACAATGCATCCAACTCCGTGCCCTGAGGGATGAGTATCTCCTGGTGCAGACAGCTTCTGCAACTTCGGCAGAAGATTCTGGGTCAGCCTTGTCTGTCACGTTTTTCCTAAGGTTCTTGTTATACAGATCATAAATGTGATTTATATTTTCTTTCATAATTCACATTTCAATTATAATACCAGTTTTGAGGGTATTTTTGACTTTGAAAGTAGCTAACCAGAACAGTCCAATGAGACGCCACATTTCATTTCCACTAGGGTCTTTATTAGACTGTAAGGGGGCCTGAACTACAAACCTATTAGTCTAAAGGCAACAGACCCTGCTCAACTGAGCCATCTGACAATGTCATGTCACAATTTAAGTCTATCCAAATACATTTATTATGAAAACTATCAACTATGAAAGAGAAGAGACCTTTGTTTTATATGTCAATGCTGGATTCAAATATAGGTCCCAGAGGATGATCTAACACATTGGACTTCCCAGTCTGCTAGGGCCCTCGTTATTTTGTAGTCTGTATTTTAACAACTAAAAGTGGATAATTTGCAGTTATAATCATAAAAATTGATAATAATTAGAACAGAACTACCATCTTTAATTGCTGACTGCATCTTCTGAATGAAAAACATGAATATCTTTAAGATAGTAACATCATAAATAAGCAAATAGTTTTGAGACTGCCCTACTGGAATGAAGGGTTCTGCTATAATAATTGTTTTCCACAGAAACCTAGGGAAAGTAGCTTCAGTTCAGCAATGGACATAGATGCAATATGGCCAGTAAGGATGTCTTGAAATTTGCCTGAAAGATGCCTTTATGGTACGATGCCACTCTGTGGCATAACTAAGACCGCCTATTTCCACCTCTGTAACCTCTGGCACCTTCCCACCTCTGGCAATAGATTGGGAGAAGGGGAAGTGCAACGAGACCTGGGTGTCCTTGTGCACCAGTCGCTGAAGGTAAGTATGCAGGTGCAGCAGACGGTTAAGAAGGCAAATGGTATGTTGGCCTTCGTAGCAAGAGGGTTCGAGTACAGGAACAAGGATGTCTTGCTGCAGTTGTACAGGGCCTTGGTGAGACCGCACCTTGAGTATTGTGTGCAGTTTTGGTTGCCTTATCTGAGGAAGGATGTTCTTGCCATGGAAGGAGTTCAGCGAAGATTCATCAGGCTGATACCTGGGATGGCAGGACTGACGTATGAGGAGAGATTGGGTCGATTGGGCTTGTACTCGCTGGAGTTTAGAAGAATGAGAGGGGATCTCATTGAAACTTATAAAATTCTGACAGGACTGGACAGACTAGATGCAGGAAGGATGTTCCTGATGGTCGGGGAGTCCAGAACCAGGGGTCACAGTCTAAGGATAAGGGGTAGGCCATTTAGGACAGAAATTAGGAGGAATTTCTTCACCCAGAGAGTGGTGAACCTGTGGAATTCTCTACCACAGAAGGCAGTAGAGGCCAATTCATTAAATATATTCAAGAAGGAGTTGGATATATTTCTTAAGGCTAAAGGGATCAAGGGGTATGGGGAGAAAGCAGGGACCGGGTACTGAATTTGGATGATCAGCCATGATCGCATTGAATGGCGGAGCAGGCTCAAGGGGCCGAATGGCCTACTCCTGCTCCTATCTTCTATGTTTCTATGTAACATTACCCGTCTCCGCCCCTGCCTCAGCTCATCTGCTGCTGAAACCCTCATCCATGCCTTTGTTACCTCTAGGCTTGTCTATTCCAATGCTCTCCTGGCTGGCCTCCCACATTCTACCCTACATAAACTTGAGGTCATCCAAAGCTCAGCTGCCCATCTCCTAACTTGCACCAAGTCCCATTCACCCATCACCCCTGTGCTCGCTGACCTACATTGGCTCCCGGTTAAGCAATGCCTCGATTTCAAAATTCTCATCTTTGTTTTCAAATCTCTCCATGGCCTCACCCCTCCCTATCTCTGTAATCTCCTCCAGCCTCACAACCCCCACCCTCCCTCCCCCCCCGAGATATCTGTGCTCCTCTAATTCTGCCATCTTGAGCATCCCTGGTTATAATCGCTCAACCATTGGTGGCCGTGCCTTCAGCTGCGTAGGCCCTAAGCTCTGGAACTCTCTTCCTAAACATCTCCGCCTCTCTACCTCGCTTTCCTCCTTTAAGACGCTCCTTAAAACCTACTCTTTGACCAAGCTTTTGGTTATCTGCCCTAATTTCTCCTATGTGGCTCAGTGTCAAATTTTTTTCTTCTAATACTCCTGTGACGCACCTTGGGACGTTTTACAACATTAAAAGCGCTATATAAATACAAGTTGTTATTGTTGTTATTATTTTCCTTCAGTGGGTTTTGTTCCTCACACCACCTCATGATCTGCACCTCGAGGCATTGCCAATTTCTCAAGAAGGTATTGTTTGGAACATTGAAATCCATTTCATAATTTTTCAAAATCTGGCTACCTTTGAAATCTTGAAAAAGTTTAACGTTAATGGCAAATGGAGATATTTTTGAGCAACACATTTTTCTTGGAAACTAAGCAACATAGTGACATGACCTTTCAGAATTTTACTGTTTTTCATTTTAAGCATCTTTCCAAAAGTATTGAACTCTTACAAAGTCAACGCTGCAGCTTCTATTGTTACAACATTGCCTGCCAATAATTTTGTTACATTTCTTCAGGATTTGATCATCTATAAACTGTAAAGCCAAACTGATGTGTGTTGCTGGGAATCTCTCCATTATATACCAAGCAGATGTTGTTCTGCATTTACTTTCCCTAATGGGACAGGACTCCTGGATCACATATGTGTGTTTTATCTTCTCTGTGGTTATTCACTAGACTTAAAATGTAGATTATGTCCCATCAAGTCTGGAGAAAATATAACAGCATTGCACTCCTGCCTGTCATTGTGCGGAATGCATTGCTATCCTGGAACAGAGCAGCACAATCTTTGAGGTATCAAGTGTTAAAAAGTGGCATAACTTTGTCATTCAGGATAACCAGGCAGTGATTATAATCTATTGGTGTTGATGTCTTGCACTTTGTCTCAGACAGTTTAAATCTCTTTAAAGATTTCATCCTGACCTTTTCCTCCCATTGCAACGTACAGACTTAACAAATGCATTATTGAGTGAAAATGGTGATACAGAAGGGTGACAGTTCTGGAGTTCTGGGACTAAAATCAACACAAATACTGGAACACTGACAAATATTCATCATAAATACCTTAGCTCTTCCAAGTAAAATATATATTACTGTACACTGTGGCATTCATGGAAAGGAACTAATTATTTGGCATGTTAGGGCATTTTTTTATGGATAGGCAAAATAATGATTCGACATGATCCAACATGGGTTGTACCATTTTATTACATTATTTTAGTTGAAAACCTGAAAATATAATCAAAGAAAAACAACTATTCATTTCCATCAATCTTCTAGGATCTGTTGCAATTTCTTTTAAGTAGTTTGCTCTGCTGCTTGGGGTGCACAGTATGTGAGAACATTGGTCTTCATCATCAAACCTTGGCTTCAGGTCCAGCAGAGAGCTTCTCTCTTGCTCTTTCAATGTCTTATGACTGATGTCTTAGGTGAAATAAGTTTGCAGAGTTGTAATCTACAGTACAGGACTATCCTCACATCTGACACCCTCAGGCTTCTACGGATTGCAGCACCACTTGATACAGAATGTTGCTACTTGATGCAAATGAGCATTTCATCTCAAGGTAAGCACCAAACCAAATTAAGAATTGTAATTGCATCATGTAAAGTTTATTTGCAAATAATCAAATATGGCCCTAGTCAAACTTTAGGTTTGAATACGACATTTACACAATTCTTTAAAAATAGAAGCTTCTAGGCGTACTCTCAACAACATCCTTGCACCACAATGCATGTTTCCCTGTATCACCCTATGTCTGGAGGAATGCAATGTTCCTCTGTACATGTCTGTTGCCATTTTTCTTGCTTTTGATGTTAATTTTCTGCAGCCATGTGGCTGAAGCTACGGTTTATTCATTTTTTAAAAGTTCCTACCTGGCAGTTCAGTGGGAGAAGGGCCCAATTTCTAACAGTCAGGTGATGTCTTCAGTCTCTCGTGGTCAAATTGGATTAAGGCTGTCTTTTAACCCCTTGGTGGTATAGTGCTGAGTACCTGTGAACTGTTGATAGTATAGTAGCAGTATTCATAAGCACTGATGTCTCAGTAATCTGGTGTAGTGCAGCAGGTTTTGTAAACACTCGGGCTAAAGGATTCTGATACAGCTCTATACTAGATCATGCAAGTGTAGAATAGCCGTACACTTTATTTCATGAAATGACAGCAAGCTTCCCTAAGTATGTGATGAGCTTTGCTCATAGTAGAGACAAGTCTGAAAAAAAGACTCATTATTGGTAGCTTATACATTAATTGATATCTTGTAATATAGTATGAAGAAAGTTAGTTTGTGGACATTTTCAGCAAAACTATGGCAAATTTTGAATAAATTTAGTTACTTTGTATAAATTTATAGGTAGCCAAGCTAATGCAACTGAGGATTTGAAAAACAAGAGCATACTGCGAGACAAATGTTCAACTGTGAAGCCCAGTAGAATGAACAAAAGCCCCAAGGCTTCAAGAACAAGTTACACCTGTTGCTTAGAATAACTGTTTTACTTTTTGAGGGGACTGTTACTGAGAGGGATGAATCGCAGAGCACACCATGATCCAACAAAAACTGGCATTGAGATAATTGTATTTACAGCTTCTCCAACTTAAAAAAAAAATGCATAAAGCTTTGTCAGAATCAAAATAGCAGCAAATTAAAAAGAAAAAGGGATGGCGATTGTTACAAATTCAGGTCTGTAGTTTCTTGACTATAGTGGGGCAGTCACTCTCGGAAATGGTCTGAGTGTCTTACTTTTTTTGGAAGTTGACTTGCCCTTTTTGACTTTGCTTCACTACGAGTTTGTAACGAGTTTACAGTGAGTTATCATGTCAGCTCATTGCAAGCTATCATTTTCTGTGAGGGAACACTGAAGCAGACACAGTCATACTTTGCAATCTGTAAAAGAAAAATTATACATAAGCACGTTTACTCTAATGGGTAAATAATGATTCTTTTCCTATTCTCATTGTATTATTTGAAGCCATATGTGTGGAGACACTTATCTCTGCAGTCCGGTGAATAGGCAAGTATACTGAAAGGCCCCTTTATAAGGGAATATTCATTGCCTATATTTTATTTTTACATTTTCCAGTGATTTCTAAGGAACTGAAAGTAGGTCTGTTTCCTCTAACCAACCCTATATTAATAGATATTTTCAGAATATTTTTTTAATTCTCCACATGAGGGTGACATACCTTCATGTGGAAAAATATATCTCTGGCTGTAATATGTGGTACATGTAAATCACAAGCACAGTCTGCTGGATAGCAGAACTACTTCCTGTGGATGAGAAGAACCGGCATCCAAACTAGACCGACATATACTATGGTACAGAGGCCTGCAGGGTGTCAACATTTTTAGTTTGAAGAATATTTGCTGAGATGTAAGAAATCTGACTCAGACCAAGGCAAATCAAACCAGCTCATTGTAGACTTCAGTTTAGTGCTTGTAGGGACATGTGTTTATTTTCTAGCATCCAATTTTTCTCATCTTTAAAACAAAGGTTGGGGCTTATTGGATAAATAGAGAAATTAGATCAAAAATGAGGTTTAGAAAAGAGAGACATGATAAATATAGGGGGTTCATATATAAGAGTAATAAAAAGATTGGTTATCAACATAAAGGGAAACAGCAAGGCTTTTGGAAACCCATAACAAGTGTAGTCAAGGAAAGGTGGGACCAACTAGAGATGAAAGGGGTGCTATCTTGTATTTGAAAGTGAAGGAATAGCAGTGATGCTTAACAAGCATTTCACCTCAATATTTACAAAGTTTAAAATAATGAAAAATAGAGCTTGCACTTATGTAGTGTCTTTCATGTTCTCAAAACATTCCAGTGCCAATGAAATACTTTTCAAGTGTAGTCACTGTTGTAATGCAGGGAGACACAGCAGCTAGCTTGTGCACCATAAGGTGTAACAAACAACAAAGAGATGAATGACCATATAATCTGTTTTGTTGGTATTTATTGCGGGTTAGATGTTAGTCATGACACTGAGAGAACTCCCCTTCTCTTCTTTGAACAGTGCATAGGATCTTTTAAGTACACCTGAGAGGCCAGATATGGCCTTGCTTTAATGTTTCATCTGAAGACACCACCTCCAACAGTCCAGCACTCCCTCAGTACTGCACTGAAGTGTCAACCTAGATTATGTGCTCTGGAGTGGAACTTGAACCCATGGCCTCTAACTCAGAGGTGAGAGTGCTACTACTGAAGCAAGGTGGACAACTTGACAAAGTAAAACTATAGGAGCAACTGAGGAGGATGTGCAAGAGCAATGCTGGAGATAAATTTTGAAAGGGAATCTATTAAACAGGTTACCGGGACTGAAAGTAGAAAAGACAGCAAAACAAAGATAGAAAAGACTTATATTTATATCGCGTCTTTCACGACCAAAAGACGTCCCAAAGCGCTTTACAGCCAATACTTTTGAAGTGCATTCGCTGTTGTAATGTGGGAAACGCGTCAGCCAATTTATGCAAAGAAAGATCCCACAAACAGCAATTTGATAATGATCAGATAATCTGTTTTCGTGATGGTGGTTGAGGGATAAAGATTGGGCAGGACACCGGGGAACATACTCCTGCTCTTCTTTGAAATAGTGCCATGGGATCTTTTACATCCACCTGAGAGGACACCTCAGTTTAACTTATCATACGAAAGACGGTATCTCCGACATTGCAGCATTCCCTTATATTGGGCTTCGGGCCTCATTTCCATGGAGCCAGTGAGCTGCATAGCTGTTCTGCTGCTCTTGGGGAGTCAGTTAGAGTCATGTTGTGCTGTGTGAGTTCAGCACATGGTGAGTGAAGTGCTGGGGCATTCAAAAATTAAAAATGGGTCCTGCAAGATGCATATTAATTTAAATAAATGTTTCTGCCCCTTAAATGTTCCTGACATGTGCTCCTGCCATCAGTGCATCTACCTTATCTAATATGGCAGGAGGCGCACTTATGGCCAGAAATGTGCCCACGTTTCCTAACTGCCATATTGGGAGATTAGTAGGCCAGTTAAAGCCTGGAAACCAGGTGCTGCTCCGCTGAATTTCTAGGCCCATGTCTGCAACTTCCCCTCCAAGTGATGCGCAATTTTGACTTAGACATTTATTGCTATTCCTTCATTGTCACTGGTTCAAAATCTTGGCATTCCCTACCTAGCATCATCAGTTTTCTTCTTCTTCTTAGGCAGTCCCTCGGAACCGGGGATGACATGCTTCCACATTAAAAGTGAGTTCTCAGGTGACTGATGAGTCCAATGTGGGACCTACAGTCTCTGTCACAGGTGGGGCAGATGGTGGTTGAAGGGGCAGGTGGGTGGAGTGCTTGGGTTGACGTGCGCTCCTTGTGCTGCTTGTGCTTGGCTTGCATTTGCTCCCGGCGAAGAGACTTGAGGTGTTCAGCGCCTTCCCGGATACTTCTCCTCCACTTTGTGCAGCCTTGGGCCAGGGATTCCCAGGTGTCGGTGGGGATGTTGCACTTTTTCAAGGAGGCTTTGAGGGTGTCCTTTAAGCATTTCCTCTGCCCACCTGGGGCTCTCTTGCCGTGTCGGAGCTCCGAGTAGAGCGCTTTTTTTGGGAGTCTCGTATCGGGCATGACAAAGGTCCGCTGCCAACCTGCGCCGCCACACAGTACTGCCCTCCGATGATCAAAATCCACGACAACGCCTTGGACAACGTGGACCACTTTCCATAACTCGGGTGCCTACTGTCAACAAGGGCAGACATCGATGACAAAGTCCAACACCGCCTTCAGTGTGCCAGTGTAGCCTTCGGTCACCTGAGGAAGAGAGTGTTTGAAGACCAGGACCTCAAACCCGGCACCAAGCTCATGGTCTACAGAGCAGTAGTAAAACCCGCCCTCCTGTATGTCTCAGAGACATGGACCACATACAGCAGGCACCTCAAAGCACTGGAGAGGCACCACCAACGCTGCCTCCGCAAGATCCTGCAAATCCATTGGCAGGATAGGTGTACCAACGTCAGTGTTCTCGCTCAGGCCAACATCTCCAGCATCGAAGCTTTGACCACACTCGACCAGCCCCGATGGACAGGTCACATCATCCGCATGCCCAATACGAGACTCCCAAAACAAGCGCTCTACTCGGAGCTCTGACACGGCAAGAGAGCCCCAGGTGGGCAGAGGAAACGCTTCAAGGACACCCTCAAAGCCTCCTTGAAGCATCATCAGTACAAGCTTCCTGAACAAGGCCCATAACTAGGCAACTGGGGATGAACAATAAATGCAGGAAATACAAAAAAAGGGAATAAACTCAGGATTATCAGTAGAAGAATAAAGCTAGAAAAATAATTCACATAGTGGTTCATTAGAACATAGAATGCTTAACCACAAGTGAGCACTGAGGCAAAGACTATAACATCACTTAAAAGGGAATTGCATAAGCACGTGAAAAGGAAGAACATAAAAGGATACAGGAAAATGGGCAGGGAAATGGAATTACAGTAGGTAGAATCAGTTGAAGAGCTACCACTTGCATAGGCAGGCACACATGGTCTCTTTCTGTGCTGAAATTTTTATAATTCGCTTATAGGCATAGGCACAGTACAGTCCAATTCAGGTTTTTCCATTCCACTAAATATTACAAACTGCATATTTCTGACCATTTGGGCATTATATTCCATATAGCTTGGATATTTTGCAGTTCGCAGTAAACATGGGCAACGGTACCATAAATAGTAAATTACTTTTCTATTTGGCAGCAATATTGAAAATTTATTACTATGTTTCCAAATTTTCCCCTCTGACTACCACAAGCTGCAGGGCACTTTGCCAGGGATCAGAGTTGAGGACATTTCACAAACAAGGGATAGGTCAACAGTCGCGGAGACCCATCAATATTTTGTTTGGTGCCAGAGTTGGTCTTTCCACACTGTGTGGTAGGTGGATTGGAGTCCATCAATCTGTAAAAGGCAGTGTGGTCCTTGGTTGCACCTCTGCCGCAGCTGGAAAAATAACATGCACCACAATGGTTTGTAGCTCATTTCCCTCATTTCCATCTTCCTTTCTTAAACAGATCACCAGAGATGAGATACCATAGTTTGCACTAAGTTGACATATATAAGACACATGCCCCTCCCCCATCATAGCAAGAAGATTTAAATGTTTTAGAAATAAAAGTGAAACATATTTTTGTGCTGCACTGAAGTAGCCATTTTAATCTGTTACTCGTGACAATGAACATCGGCTGCCTATTCAACTTTGGAAAGCATTATGGCCAATCCCAATACCGGCCTCATCTAGTAGCCACACATTCTAATGGGGTTATCTTACAGTAATCAGGAATGGGAGAAATAATAGATTTTAAACCTCTCCCTAGCCCTGGGGTGTTAATGCCCAGCTGTTTGCTCAGTTGAAATCAGTTAGCTCAATGTAGACCTGGAACCTTGCTGGTCTATATGACACAATACCACACTTGGTGGTGCAACAGTTTCTTTTAATTTCAAGAAGCAGGTACTTTTTAATCCATTCAGTCTGAATTGGGCCAAACAAATGTATTTATGTACAAACAGGGAATAAGCAATATTCAAACTACAAGGTTCATCCATAGTTTTAGATTCATTTTTATCAGCTTTGCCGTATTGTTCAGTAAATAATTTAATACCTCTATTATTCATCAGAATGGAGAAATAGCAAGACCCCTCACCCACACCAGTGGGCGATGGAAATTGGCAGATAATTGAAAGTCCTCAAATTTTGATCTTACATGTAGAATCATAGAATGTTACAGCAAAGAAAGAGGTGATTCAACTCAAGTCTGCACATGAGCCATCTCATCTAAGCACACTCTCCTGTTCACTCCCCATATGGTTCATTAATACTCTGTGGCATGGGAATAAGGATAACATCGCCAACAACAACAACTTGAATTTATATACTTCCTTTAATGTAGTAAACGTCCCAAGGCACTTCACAGGAGTGTCATAAAACAAAATTTGACACCAAGCCACATAAGGAGATATTAGGGCAGATGACCAAAAGCTTGGTAAAGAGGTAGGTTTTAATGAGCATCTTAAATGAGGAAAGAGAGGGAGAGAGGTGGAGAGGTTTAGGGAGGGAATTCCAAAGCTTAGGGCCTAGGCTGCTGAAGGCATGGCCATCAATGGTTGAGTGATTAAAATCGGGGATGCTCAAGAGGGCAGAATTTGAGGAGCACAGATATCTCGGAGGGTTGTGGGGCTGTAGGAGATTACAGAGATAGGGAGGGCAAGGCCATGGAGGGATTTGAAAACAAGGATGAGAATTTAAAAATTGAGGTGTTGCTTAACTGTGAGCCAATGTAGTTCAGTGAGTAGAGGGGTGATGGGTGAACAGGACTTGGTTTAAGTTAGGACACGGGCAGCAGAGTTTTGGATGACCTCAAGTTTATGTAGGGTGGAATGTGAGAGGCTAGCTGTAATGATCAGTAACATGTCATTCTAGAATGGTACACTAGGTGGAGCTGTATGTTTAGTAAGGGACTACCCACAAGGCAGTAGTCAAGATGGATGCCTGTACACTAGTCCACATGGCTGAATAAATGACTAGCTCAAGCTAGCTGTTCATAATGAAAACGTCTATTTATTTATGAACATAACATGGTACTAGGATTGGTAATATCTGCTGAATATTGTGAAACACGACATGGAGAAATTGAAGCCACCGGAGGGTTTGAAACTCACAGGGAATGTCGACTGCAATTGGCGGACTTTCAAACAATAATTCGAACTCTACATTGTTGCCATCGGGTTCGGTACGAAGCCAGATGCAAGGAAAATAGTGTTACTGCTCAGGGTTGCAGGCCAGCAGGTGATAGAGGTATTTAATACATTTGTATTTGATCAAGAGGAGGACAGAGAAAAAAATGGATGATGTGCTAAAGAAGTTTGATACACATTGTTCTCCCAAAAAGAATGAGACCTATGAGAGGTACATGTTCCGTTCACGGACACAGCAGCAAAATGAGACTTTTGATAGCTTTGTGACCGATCTGAAACTGAAAGCACAGACATGTAATTTCTCTGAACTGAAATCATCCATGATTCGTGACCAGATTGTGTTTGGTATTCATGATAAAAAAGTCAGGGAACGTTTGTTGAGAGAAACCGAACTAACATTGGAGGATGCTGTGAAAATATGCCATGCCAGTGAGCTAGCTCAACAGCACGCAAAGACTTTCAGTGAAATTAATAATAATGCGACTGTAGTGAATGACTGTGCTGCTGTCGGTGCTGTGTTCTACAAGGGGAAGAAACGTGGGCAGAACAGAAATGCAAAGCAATCGGAGGATGGAATTTTTAATTGTAAACGCTGTGGTTACAAACACCAGTCAAGACAATGCCCAGCATTTGGGAAAATGTGCACAAAATGTAATGGAAAGAATCACTTTGCCAAACAATGCTTTTCAAAAGTAAAAACAAAGAAAGGGCAACAAGTCAATGTGATTGAGGACACTGATTTAAGTGAGACATTTTTTGTAGGAATGGTGTCATGTGACAATATCAAAAAGGATACAGAAAATGTGTAGCCCTCAGGAATGGACAATGCTCATCATAAAGTTAATGCAGTAAAAGAGGACAAATGGATAATGCCACTGCAGGTAAATGGAGCATTAGTTACATTGAAACTAGACACTGGGGCAAAACCAAACTTAATCAGTATGAGTGACATTAAAAATATGAAAGAAAAGCCCAAAATACAGAAAAAGTTAGTACTACTGAAGAACTATAATGGACAGAAAATAGATAGCTTAGGTGTATGCAGACTTAAAGTGACAGTCAAAGACAAAGTGCATCATCTCATGTTTTCTGTTGTGGCTGAAGGACTTGATTCACTACTAGGTGACAAAGCTTGTGAAGACTTAGAACTGGTCAAGAGAGTCTACCGTATAAACTGTGCCATAAGCAGACCAGATGACTCAGTGGATTCTGTAGTGTGTAATTTCCAGGATGTGTTCAAAGGATTTGGAGTTCGACCATTCACTTACAAGATCCAGCTAAAGGAGGATGCTCAGCCAGTGGTACATGCTCCACGGAGAGTTCCAGCACCCCTGTGTGACCGGCTCAAGAATGAACTGAACAGAATGACCACACTAGGAGTCATCAGGAAAGTCGAAGAGCCAACAGACTGGGTTAACTCCATGGTATGTGTAAAGAAAAAGAACAATGATCTAAGAGTATGCATGGATCTAAAGGACTTAAATGCAAACATAAAATGTGAACACTACCAGATTCCCAAGCGAGAAGAAATCACCAGTGAAATGTCAGGTGCCAGATACTTCACAAAGCTCGATGCCTCACAAGGATTTTGGCAACTAAAGTTGGATGAAGAGAGCACCAAATACTGTATCTTCAACACACCATTTGGCAGGTATTGTTTCCTCAGAATGCCTTTCGGGATGATATCTGCATCTGAAATCTTTCATAGAGCGATGGAACGCATAATTGAAGGTCTGGAAGGAGTTCGGGTCTATGTTGATGACGTCATCATCTGGGGCTCCACACTGAATGAACACAATAAGAGACTGACTAAAGTGCTACAGAGCATAGGCCGGAATGGTCTGAAGCTCAACAAAGCCAAGTGTCAGTTTGGCATCCAGGAAGTCACTTTCCTAGGAGATAATCTATCTGGTAAAGGAATAGAGCCAGATATGGAAAAAGTAAACGCCATACTCAACATGCCCCGACCCACTGACAAAAAAGGAGTGCTATGCATCATGGGGATGATAAACTTCATTGGAAAGTTCATTCCTAACTTGTCAGCCAAGACAGCCTGCCTGCGAGACCTGCTACATAAAACAAATGAGTTCGCATGGACAGAAAGACATGAACAAGAGTGGATGAACCTCAAAACAGTGCTGACAACCACACCTGTACTCACCTTCTTTGACCCAACAAAGAAAATCAAAGTGTCAACGGATGCATCAAAAGATGGCCTAGGCGCGGTCTTGCTACAAGCAGAGGGTGAAGATTGGAAGCCTGTTGCCTATGCCTCCAGGTCTATGACTGATTCTGAGTGTCGATATACCCAGGTTGAAAAGGAATGTCTAGGCTTGGTAGTTGGACTAGAAAAGTTCCATGGCTACTATATGGACTTCCCACCTTCACAGTTGAGACAGACCACTGCCCACTGGTTGCCATCATAAAAAAAAATCTGAATGAGATGTCTCCAAGGATTCAACGACTCATGATGAAGCTGCAAAGATATGACTTTGAACTGATCTACACACCAGGCAAACACATAGTGTTAGCAGATGCACTATCCTGAGCACCCACAATGAGTCATGTGAGCTCTACTGAGGAAGACGTGGATGTTCATGTGAGTATGGTCACTGCTGCGCTGCCCGTGTCAGACACAAAATCAAAGCAAATAGCAGAAGAAACAGTAAAAGATACAGTGTTACAAACAGTAATAGAGAACATTCATCATGGTTGGCCAAAAGGTTCCTGTCCAAAGTACTTTCACATCAGGTCAGAGTTGAGTGTCGCAAGTGGACTATTACTAAAACAGAACAGAATAGTCATTCCACAGGCTCTACGTAAAGACATGCTCAAAAGGATTCATGAGGGACACCTCGGAATTGAAAAATACAAAAGGAGAGCAAGAGACACTGTTTATTGGCCTGGCACAAATAAGGACATTGAGAACATGATAGGCATATGTAAGACATGTCAGAAACACCAAAACAAACAAGCAAAGGAACCAATGATAGTAGCTGACTTACCAACAGCACCATGGCAAAAGGTTGGTATGGACCTCTTTCATTTGAATGGTAAAGACTATCTAATAGTGATTGACTACTATTCTAACTATCCTGAGATGGCGCTGCTCTCAAGCACATCAGCAAGCAGTGTTATAATGCATGTTAAATCCATCTTTGCCAGAAATGGAATTCCCAGGATTGCCGTTAGCGACAATGGTCCGTGCTTCAACTGTAAGGAGTGGCAACAGTTTGCAGCACATTATGACTTTCAACACATCACATCCAGTCCTCTGTATGCTCAGTCGAATGGTAAGGCAGAGAAGTCCTCAAACAGCTACTGAAGAAAGCAACAGAAAGCAAGTCTGATCCTTATCTCACCCTGCTGAGCTACCGAGCCTCCCCTTTAGACTGTGGCTCTTCACCTGCTGAACTCCTAATGGGTCGCAAGTTGCGCACCATGCTACCCTGCTGTGCAAAAGAAAAGCAGAGTAAGGAACTGAGACAGAGACTTCAACTGTTAAAGCTGAAACAGAAATCATACTATGACAAGTCATCCAAAACTCTGAAACCATTGACAAGGGATGATGTTGTCAGGATTGAGGATCCAGATGCATGGAACAGGAAAGCTACAGTCCTTGAGGAAGTAGGACCAAGGTCATACACTGTTAGAACTGAGGAAGGACAGATTCTCAGGAGGAACCGCCGTTTCCTCCTGAAAACACAAGAAACTATCCAAGAGCAAATCGATGACAATGCCACAACTGAATCTTGTCACTCACCACCAGAACAATCTAACACAAACACACATACAGGCTCTCGTGAAAACACATCAGACCTACCTGTGCTGAGAAGATCCACACGTGAAGTAAAAAAGCCTGATAGACTTAATCTTTGAGCACAAAGAAAACTATAATAAAAGAATGAAAAGCTTAGAGTTCATAAAGTAAAGCTTTGAAAATGTGTTGACTGTTGTGAAGATGTTTATGTCGTTATGATTGATTGATATTGATTTTGTTTAACCTCTAAGGAAGGGGAATGTAATGATCAGTAACATGTCATTCTGGAATGGTACACTAGGTGGAGCTGTATGGTTAGTAAGGGATTACCCACAAGGCAGTAGTCAAGATGGATGCCTGTACACTAGTCCACATGGCTGAATAAATGACTAGCTCAAGCTAGCTGTTCATAATGAAAATGTCTATTTATTTATGAACATAACACTAGCCAGGAGTGTGTTGGAATAGTCAAGTCTAGAGGTAACAAAAGCATGGATGATGTAAGGGGTGGCGTGTGGGTTGTTTGTCAGCTTCACTTCTGACTCCTTTGAGTGGTTCGAATCGCTCCCACTCCCTTTTGTTCTAGACTTTGGACTTATTTGGGGGTTGTAATAAACTTGCAACAGACACCTGGGTTAGTCAAAAGAATTCAGATCTTTATTTTGAGACAGGAAAATATACAATACAATAAAATCTATACTTTAAAATGGTAGGGAACACTCGGAATAAATGAGGGATAATTACAATACACAAAATCCCTTACCCTCCCAACCCCACTACACTAGCTTGGCTGGAATCCAGAGGACCAGGAAATGCTCACCAAAACGACTTTCTTGACAGACTGTAGAGGTTCACGATTTTGGGGTTCTCTTTAGTTGTGGCGGTTGGGGCCTGCCGTACCTCAGACATGGTAGAAGACTGCACCTGCGCTGGGTCTTCAGTTTGGGTTTGTCCGCTGATGCGGTTAGTCACGCTGATGGATCTATCGGGTAAGTACCCAATTTTCTTCGGTTAGGGCTAGTTTTAGGGTCTTTTGTGTCCAAATCTTACCCAGGGGGTAAGTCAGACTAGCCTGTAGAGTGGAAACAAGTCTTTGGTTCGTGAGTTTTTCAGCGGTTGGTTTCTTGTTGGTCGCGGTGGCCCAGTATTACCTGGTTGGTGGTAATATCGGCGGTTGTTGGTTTCTGTAGGCTTTTGGTTGCCGCGATCTCTGTTTCTTCTTTCTTCCTTAAAGTCTCCGATAATGATCTCTCTCTTGAGCTGGTTGGCTGAACTTGAACTGACTCGAACTGGCTGTCTTCTGAGCTGACGAGCTGTTGAACTGAAAAGGCAGGCCTCAATTATACTAATTTGGGGCCTGGCTTATCTGACTGCCAAATCTCAGGTTTCTTTGTTAAATTTGGCGGGCTCATTATTTTTAATGTGTTTCAAAACTTTAACGAGCTTCGGGGATGGCCCATCCAAACTTAATGAGTTTAGGGGATGGCTCATCTAAACTTAATCGGCCTTTAACTGGTTTCGGGATTGCCTTGAAACCAGTTTAAAAATGCAAAACGTTTGTCAATCTCTTTAATTGGTTTTGGGCTGTGGTTTGTTTGTTGTATCCTGTAGGGCTAAATGTTCCTTCCTTTGTGTTGCTGGGGACATGTCCTGTTTATTCAGTACCTGGCTCTGCAAATTCTCGGCGGGAAACAGGTTTCATTGTCCTTATGTAAAACTAGGGTGGCCCAGGACATTCCTAGACAGTCCAATATCCAAACTCAGGGGCCCACCCCACCTCCACTTTGCCCCAGCCTTTTGCAAGCCTGAACATGTCTTTTTAAACCAGCCAAAATCTCCCTGGGATTTTTATTTTAAATCCCTTTTGCCCAATAACTCCTTAAAAAAGTCCAAAATCTCTTCTTTCTTGCACTTGGAAAAATGTGTAATTTAACTCTTTGAAAATTCTTCTGTTTGGCCCAACCACACTTTTATTCCTTTTTACAGATTTCTTCTGTAATGTTCCAAAATCATTTTAAAAATGACTTTCCTTCTGTTCTGGGGTTGTGCAGAAATTTTTGAACCTTACAATGAGGGTTTCAGCAACAGATGAGCTGAGGCAGGGGCAGAGTCGAGTGATGTTCCGGAGATGGAAATAGGTGGTCTTAGTTTACATGGCGCTTTTAATGTAACAATACATCCCAAAGCACTTCACAGAGATGAAAATAATCAGGCATTGAGTACAATATAATAGCGGAAGTAGAATTGAATCTTTGTGATTATGATTTATGTCAAGCAGGAATAGATTGGTTTTAGCAGGGTCTACAGTGAGACAAAAGAAGGTGGATAATTGGATGAGGGATAATGGAGGTTCCATTGTTTCTGTATGTAGAGGACTCACCTATTTAAGGAGGACTCCTTTTACGATATGAGGTGAAGACATCCGGTTGTAACAGCCTGAGATGGGAACTAAATGCACATAAAGTGCTCATTTTGTGTGTTAAATGTGGTTTTCATATTGGGGTTTAAATGATATTCACATTTGAGATTCAAGCTCTGGATGAGCATAGCATGAAGCAAACACCAACATTACAGTTCCATTGAGCAACTTCTTGTAACTTACTTTTAAGTGTACAAATTGGTCAACATGACATCTTTGCCCTGCTAGTCTGATGCAGCTTAGCTGTTAGCTGTGACTTGGGCTTAGACATCCCCAGTCCATATATTTGTAGGTGTCTGTCGGTTAGAGTCTGGCTGGCAATCCAAGACAGGCTGAAATGGCAGCTGTCATCTTTGTCACTTTTGTCTGGGCCTCAGGCAGCCTAGCTTGGGTGTAGCCTCACAATAGACAGACAGCTGCAAGTCAAACCTTCAGTCTTGGCAACATTTTTCTTGAATCTCCTACATTAATACTTTATTGCCCAGAAATTCAGTTCGCAGGCCTCCCGCGGGTGGAGAGCTGCGATTTGGAAAAATCTGCGCTTGGACCGGAGGGCTCCCGGGAGGTGCCGAGTTCCTTGCCTGGGCCTCTCCAAACTGCCGGTGCGCAGGGCCCACGTATCCCAGAGGCACAGGCGGTTCGCAGCATCCCTGGGATCACGTGGGCCATGGGGAGCCAATCAGAGAAGGGAATCTCTATTCATAGATTTCACAGGAAGACCTGTCAATTATATGAATAGAGATCACCCTCAAAACATAGTAAAACTTCAAATAATTTTTTTTTTAAATCACATTTTTAAAATGACTTGAAATTACATAAATTAACTATTTTAAACAAAAATTTAAATTTTTGAAAAAAATAATTAAAGTTTTTAATGAGGCTAAAAATAAACTTACCTTTCTTTAAAGTATTTTTAAATGATAAATCAGTGGAAAACATTTTTAAAAACTTTTTTCAACTCTTATCCTGGTAAAAGCAGGCCTTACGCCTGCTTTTACCAGGTACAAGAATGGTAAGTGTTTTCTGCGGGCGGAGGGTCTCCAAAAACCAGAACTCTCCTCCCGCAGAGGCCCTGCTCCAGCGTAGCCGGAGGATCTGTCAAGAGCTTCCTTGGGATCAGAAATGCCGGTTTCCAGCGCATGGAAACCAGCATTTCCAATGTCCCTATGGGTGAGTACATAGCGCGTACTCACCCGTAGGGATCGGAATTTCTGCCCCATTGTGTTTTGGGTTTAAGATCATAATCAGAAATTCAAAGCATAAGAGAGAAAGTAATTGGATATCATAGTGTGCAAGTAGTACATCATGTTAAATACAGAGTGTATGCTAACTTTAGAAATATTAGGCATATCTGCACATTATGCAATTTAGAGTTCAAATAGTTTTCTTAAAGTTAGAACTTTTCACCAAATTCAGAGTTAAAGTATGTAGAAAATAGGTACTGATCAGGAATAAGCACTGAGCTGAATTATAAACCCCAAGTGCTCTAAACTTTACTCAGCTCAGATATTATTCTCAGTTCTACTTTTTACCACTCTTTCCTATCCAATCATAGCCAGAGCATCTCTCGTGATGGCTTCTCTTCCCAACCATGCACCATCACCTCAGGGAGTCTCTCAAGGATGCTTCCTTGGCCCACTCCTCTTGTCGCCTTGGAGGCATCATCCAGAGATGAAATCAGTTACCATATGCATGCTGAGGACACGCAGCTCTACCTCTCTATTACCTTCATCTACCACTTCATTGCCTCAGTGCTGTCTGAATGCTGTCTGAATCTAGTCTTGGATGAGCTGCAATTTCCTGCAGTTAAACATTAGGAAGACTGAAGCCATAATCTTTTTGGTCCCTGCCACAAACTGCATACCCCCATCATCAACTCCATCGCCCAGAATATTTGCAACGTCAGCATCTTGTTCAATCCTGAGCTGAGATTTTGATCCCATACCCTCTCCATCACAAGGACCGCCTACTGGCACCTCTGTAACTTCTCCTGCTCCAACCTGTCTTCTGCTGAAACTCTCATCCAAGCTTTTGTCACCTTCAACTGAGCTCTCCCAATGCGCGCCTGTCCAGCGTCCCAACCTGAAACCTCTGTAAACTTCAGCACATCCAAAACTCTGCTGCCTTCACCCTATTTCCATATTAAGTCTTGCTCACCCATCACCCCTATCCTCACTGACCTACATTGGCTTCCAGTCCCCCAACATTTCAAATTTAAAATGACCATCCTTCTGTTTAAATCACTCCATGACCTCTCCCTATCTCTGTAACCTCCTCCAATGCCACAACCCATTCCCAAAGTCTCGATTCCTCTGACTCTGACCTCTTGTGCATCCCCATTCCCTTTGCCCCATCATTGGTGCTCGTTCCTTTAGCTGCCTATGACCTAAACTCTGGAATTTCTTTCCTAAACCTCTCTGCTCTCCACCTCCCTCTGCTCCTTTAGAACTCTCGTTAAAACCAATGCCATTAACCAAACATTTGGTCATCCCTACTAATATCACCTTCTTTGGATTGGTGTCCATTTCTTTCTTATACATCTGTGAAAGCAGCGTGCGACTTTTTTTCTGGTATCCATTAACAAAGAATCTTTGAAGTAGCTTACAACAACTGGCAAAGCGAACAGATTATCAGCAAAAAATAACTGCAAAACTAAAGGGGAAAAGAACAAAGACAATCATTAAAAAATGAAAGACTGGCTCCTTTGAAGAAGAAATCTAGTAAACCTTTACTTATGAAAGTATATTAAAGGTACCATACCAATGCAAGTTGTTGTTGTTTTTGGAGATGGCAGGTTGCAATAGCTGGATGCTCAACCAATGACCCCTTGGGACGACTCCTTCTCGATATGTTGTTCTTCTGTTGGTTTAAGGGATTGACTTGTGACAGATGGTTAAGATTGTTGCCTTTTTGATGTTCTGCAGCTGTATGACTTTTCCAAGTATTTTGGAATCAGGTTATTTTCACACTAGAGTTTATTGATATGTTTCTGTTAGTTTCATGAATACACCGGACTAGCTAAAACTGTTCTCCCCTCCTGCATAATCTGCTTATCCTTGTGGATTTTATTTTAAACTCTTTTGGAAGTTTCATGCAATCATTTTATTAAATCTATTTTCCATATATACAAGCTGCAAAGTCTTTCAGAAAGAACTGGGCGTCTACTCCACGCAAATCTATGAAATGATTGTGAGTACATAGATGTACTGTAGAACGAACACTGTTGCTACACTGTGTGTAAACAGGATAGATGTAAGATTATTTCAGACTAAGACCCCTTACTGAGCAATGGTTTCATACATATTTTTTGCCATCATATTGGACTGAAAGTAAAAGTGGAAAATGAAAAAAGGTACAGAAAAACAATAAAAGAGAAAGGAAAATAAGATGGTGTGGGCAAAGAGAAAAAAAAGGTAAGATCACCATTAATTTGGAGGAAATATTGCTCTTTCTCCAAGACGCTCAATTTTAAAACCTGGTAATGTTGCTACACTTAACTTTGTGTGATATTCACAGGATTTTTATTTCTTTATGTGAGAATGATGTGTCTCAGTGAAAAAAACATATAAGCCTAGAAATTGAGTTGGCGCCGCGCCAGGGCTTTAGCGCCGGAAATTTAGCGCCGGCGCTAAGTCCCCCTGCGCGCGCCAAAAATTCAGTAGCGCCGCGCCCAGACGGCTGCCGGCGCTACTGGCGGGCGTGAGCGCCTCCCAATGGGCGCTGACTGCCGCATTGCGGCGCTAATCCGGCGCTGCGGGACCCGATGCGGTGCGGCAGGCTAGGGAAGTGCAGGCCTCCTCCTTCAGTTAAGGAGGAGCTGCCTGCACCCGCCCGCTGTCCGTTCAAATATTGAAAAAAATGAGCCCGGCACCTCGGACAAGTGCCGGGCTTGCAGGCCAGACGCATCTGTTCCGCGGGGGGGGGGGTGGAGGAGTCCGGGGAGGGAGGTGCGGGCAGGCGGCCGGCGGGAAAGCGGCCGGCCGCCGCGCGACCTTAATGCGCCAGCGCTAACTCGGGGAAGACTCGGTTGAAAAAATCTTAGTTGCGGCTGCCACGGGCGAGGCGGTCGCAACTCAATTTCGGCGCTGGGGCCCGTCACCACGGCAACCGGGACGCTGCGCACACCGATGACGTCATCGGTGCCGGCGCAGCGCTACCGGTCTACCGCCGATTCTAGGGCCCCAGGGAATTTCTAAACTGGCCATAACTCCGGCGCTAGGCCCTCTAGCGCCTCAAATGCGGCGCTAAGGCTACTCAATTTCTAGGCCATAATACCTGTACAAAGAAGCACTGCCTGATGGTAAAGGCAATAGGGCAATAAAGCTTTTGGATCTTAGCTAGATAGATCAAATATAAGCAGCAAATCAGATTTTAAACTTAAAGTGATTTGATTCTGGTGTGGTCTATTCAACTCCAGACCTGATTTGGATTTAAGTGTAGTTATATGCATATACTAAAGGACATTTTGTTTCATGGTGCATGTATCTCATCACAGGTTTCTGTTACAAGTGTAATTCCTACGGGGGTAGCAGGTCCCAGTCAAGTCAGCCTGTGGTACCCTCTCAAACAATATCAAGCATGGTGCGTTAATGTTTAGTTGAATCTATTTTTCCCCTCCTCCTAAACGCATTGGGGGCGAATTTCCCACTGATTTTGGTGAATTTCTGGTGCATAATCACAGCAAGTAACTTTCTGTTGGAAGGTGAGCACCCACGAGGTCAGAGTCTCATGATTCTGAACCCATAGGCAGCCTTCTTCTCAGCCTCTGCCAGGAAGGTGGCACATCCTTATCCACTTTGCATTTCTCCGGCTCCCTTGTGCTTGTGAATCACCCGGTGCCACATCCTTACTAACACTATCTCATTGCCTCCGCTGAATGTATCTGTGCTGGTGCACAGGGAGTGAAGAAGCAAGGGATGCAGGAGGTGAGTTGGAGGGAGTTGGGGCAGAGGAAAATGGGCCAGGCCTCTGCAGGAACTCATGGGTGGGCTTAAGTCCAAATTTATCTCCCACTTTATCATCATTCTTCTTGACTTCCTTCTTCTTATCTTAACTCCCAAGGAGGTACTTGTGTCTATTTTCCTCCTTATTTTCATCATCATGTGCCTCCACCTCCGCCTGTGCCCACCCGCCCCCCTCCCCCCGTTACTGTGGTGGATCTGAAGGAAAGGAGGGTAGAAGCTAAGAATGGGTGTGCATCACCCCCTTGGGATCAAGGAGACAGGGAAGGGAGTGGAAGCCTATGACTGTACGTAGCTTCACATGGATGCCAGGGCAAGAGTGTAGGTGTTCAGTCACTAGGCTGGCATCAGCAATGTATCCCCGACTTAGCCATTACCCAAGGCAAGAGCAGAGTGCCATCCCAGGAAGTCGATGGTCTTCTTCTCGTAGGGCGTGAGTTGTTTAAGTTTGTGGAAACCTCCTCCGGCGGACTGCCTCTCGTGGGCATTGTGCGGCAATTTCTCTTGCAAGAAGACAGAGTAGATTAGGGTAAGGCTAGCAGTTGAGGAGTGTGTTCCAAGTGGCATGGGAGAGCTGAAGGGGAGGTGTGGGGTTATCAGCCTGTTAAGGTGGAGGATGGAGTTTTAGGGTTGTGAAAGTAAGCAAAATGGTATTCAAGAAGCTGGTTAGCCATAGTGCAAGATTCTGAGTTAGAGCCTCCCTTAACTAGACTGCATTGCGACTGGTTAGTTGTACAAGTGTTCCTTTTAGAGGGTGAAGAGTGGGCTGGTGCCTAGGGTGGCCAAAGAAGAAAAGGGAGACTAGCTAATGCCCCAAGTAGTTACCTGCCCTGATGAGGTAATTGAACTTCTTTTGCACTGGTATGTAGTCCAGTGGGTGAGAGAGTTGGCACTCAGTGCCAGTGCCATCTCCCTCCAGGTGGTACAAACTGCATTTCTGGCAGGTTTGCTGCCACGGACACCTAGCAGTCTGTGTCACCTGATGTCAGCGTGCTTGAGGAGGGCTTGCAGGTCCAGGGGATATAGATTACAAGCATTCATCCCAACATTACCCCCTGCTTCACTCTTTCAAACTTGAGCATGTTTGGGACTATCACCACAACTTCACACTGTGGAGCTGAGCAGTTACTTCGGTTCCCCTCATGATGTCATCAGAACACTGTCTTTTTAAAACAGATTGTTAAAAAAGTCAAGTCAGAAATAAAGAAAAAAGATGCAAAAGTAAACCGTAATTCCTCATAAGTGATTTTTAGAAGGAGTTCTGTTGGTAGTACTCCTCATTAGTGACAGATGATATGCGTTTTATTGGTCTGATCCAGTACAGCACTGGATTTTCCCTGTGTAAATTGGTTCAGGTTTGGTATTGATCTACCAAATGTAAATAAGAATTAGGAGAATGAAGATCTTTTTTCTCATGTGCCTCAAATTTACCTGAGGTATTGCATCTGCAAAGCCTAAATTCATGCTTTAGATGCCACTTTCAGACACCATGGGAGCGATTATCATCTCGCTATCACCCTGATTTTTGGAGTGCGCAGGATGGTAACGAGATGAAAATTTTAAAAAGAAATCTCCCGCTTAAATCGTGCTGAGGCCACAATTTATAAGTGGGCCTCAAAATGGGCGGGCAGCACTCCGTCCAAAACAGCCCGCCTTAATTAAATAGCTAAATTGGGGTCTTTTGTCTGTTTTAGGAATCCAAATGCAGTTTTCAGGTGCCTTTGTGGGGGGCGTGGGGGGGGGGGGTGGCGGGGGAGCGTACTCTGAAAATCAGGCAGAAACCGTGTTGCCACTGATTTGTGTGGGGCTTCTGTTTAACCATACAAAATATCGCCGCACCCATTGCCAATTGCTCAGTTTCCCCCCCGGGATTGTCTCCCCCCGCTCCCCCCCCCCACCCTTTAATGTTTAGCTCAGCTCGGCGAAGGAGCCATGAAATGTCGCACCCGCTCCCCCCCGATCAGGGAGCTGCATGTCAACACTCATTGAGCACTAGCAGCTCACTGATCCAATTCAAATGAGGCCCGACCAAGAAAGCGGTTCGGCCCTCTGACTAGTGCGATCGGGTAGACGGTGCAATTGCTCGATGGGCGTTACAATAGAAAATTGGTCTCCAGAGATTACTACTTCACTCCAAATCAATCAGAATGAGTCATTCCATTCGCAAGAAGAATAAATTTCATTCAATGCTCCGGCATTTGAAAACTTTAAAGTAAGCATGAACAGAAGATCCTAAACCAGCAATAACCTAAATCCAGGATATTGGACTCAGACTAGAAAATAGCTATGGCTGAGATACTGCCTTATTGCAATCAGCACAAATCTTTACAAAGTACCCAGAATAACCTCTAATGCTTCAAGGGGATCTTCCAACTAGTTGTATACATTTATAAGATGGTTAGATGTTTGTAGATAAAGCAGCTGTATCAATTAACCACTTATAATGTCATAACATATTTGTCAGTGGATGTGAGACATTCAGAGGTCTAGACAAACTGTATGGAGAATATTCCAGAAAAAAAACCAGACTGATTCAACAGTCAGCACAAAGATTGTTTCAGCCAAATATTGATGAAAACTCTAAGACAAAGCCCCTGTCAATGTAACTTTAATCAGTGTCTACAATCTAATGTTGACAGTATATGCCTTAGATAATGAGGACAACTTGAGCTGACTTTTCCCACTAACTTCCTTATGTAGCGGGAACTCAGAATTAAAGAGATGCAAGGCAGTACAGAGGAGTCAAAGCACTGCACCATCCCTGTAGACTGCTCCAGTAGGTCATTTACAAGCACATTGTAGAAGTGTAAAAGCAAATCATTTCTCCCTTCTCTGGTGCATGGGGCTGAAAAACCAAGGGAGGCACGATAAGCACTAAACAGTTTTAAACAGTGATCATCACAAGTGCTTAATAAAGGCACGGGGTTTCATTTACTTCAATTGCTAACCTGTTGTCTTTGGCAGTGGCTGTATCAACATTATGCAAATGGCTGTTAAATTACGCTGCAGGTTCCATGTAATTACATTAAAAATTCTGGGCTCGGAAAAAAAAATTGTTTTTTAAAGGGGAAGTTTATCTACTGAACTGCTCCACTATCTTAAATATTATGTAGATAAATATTCTTATATTTAACCTGTTTTTCTCAAACATTTCTAGAAGCAGATACTAATTTTGCCAATAATTCTCTGTCAATTTTCTACCCTCCCCACCTCACTTCAAGGTAAAACTTTGAGAGCCTATGAATAAGAACATAAAAACATATGAGCATAAGAAATAGGAGTTGGAGAAGGACATTTGGCCCTTCGAGCCTGCTCCGCCATTCAACATGGCTGATCTTCTACCTCAACTCCACCTTCCCGCACTATCCTTATATCCCTTAATTCCGTTAGTTCCCAAAAATATATTGACCTCTGTCTTGAATATACTCAATGATTGATCATCCACAGCTCTCTGGGGTAGAGAATTCCAAAGATTCACAGCCCTTTGAGTGAAGAAATTTCTCCTCATCTCAGTCCTAAATGGCCAACTCCTTATTCTGAGACTGTGACCCCGTGGTCTAGATTCCCCAACCCGGGGAAACATTTTCTCAACATTAACCCTGTCCATCCCCTTAAGAATTTTATATGTTTCAATTAGATCACCTCTCATTCTTCTAAACTCTAGGGATTATAAACCTAGTCTACTCAATCTCTCCTCATAGGACAATCCCCTTGTCCCAGGAACCAGGAAAGTATGTCTTTCCTTAGGTAAGGAGACCAGAACTGTACACAGTACTCCAGGTGTGGCCTCACCAATGCACCATATAATTGTAGTAAGACTTCTTTACTCTTATACTCTAATCCCTTTGTAACAAAAGCTAACATATCATTTGCTTTCCTGATTGCTTTCTGTACCTGCATGTTAACTTTCTGTGATTCATGTACAAGGACACCCAGGTCCCTCTGAATGCAAACATTTCCCAGTCTCTCACCATTCAAAAAATATCCTGCTTTTTTTTTCCTACCAAAGTGGATAACTTCACAGTTCCCTACATTGTATTCCATTTGCCATGTTCTTGCCCACTCAGTCAACAGGCTGGATTTTCATTGAGGAGTCGGGTAGGAGGCAGGACTACAACTTTTGGGGCTGTAGTCCCGCCTCCATCGAGTTGTAGCCAACCCACGTGATTTTGACTTGATTGACCTTGTTGAGCTTGCCCAGTGGGCTCAGCAGGCCAATTAAGGGCCACCTGGCAACAGGTGACATCACAGATTGAAATTTCATCTGTCAAGACCTTTTGGCAGATGAAATATCAGTGTTTGACAGCTGTTTGAAGCTGTCAAACACTGACAATCTGTACTCCAGGTTAATTCCTTCCTCTCTGGATGATTTAGAGATCTCCCCGGAACAGAAAGCAGAGGCTGCAGATTTTGACAGCTGGCGGCCATTCTGCTTTCTGTGCCAGTGAGATGAGGGACTCCCAAGACCTGAAGGAAGGAAGGCTGTAAAGGTAAGTAAAGGTCAGTAGAACTTCTTTAAACACTTTACACACACCAAACACACTTACCTCTGCACTCATGCACCCATCACTCACCTGAACACCGGACATCTCGAACCCTCCAAGCCCTTCATCCTGACGGCCCGCCTCGCTAACGTGGTGTGGTTTGGAGCCGTCGGGAATCCCACATTTCAACAATGAAAATAGGGATTAGGCTAAAAACTGCCTGTTAACTGGCATTTAATTGACACTAATCCCCTTCCCACCTCGGGGAGGCGGGTTCCAGTGCGGGGCGGGTACCCGCCTCCTTTGAAACTGGCATGGAGGCGGGTTGGGGGCGGGATGGGGTCAGGATCCCCAATTTCAGGATTTTAAACCCCCACACGCCTCCAATCCCGATTTCACGGCCCAATGAAAACCCAGCCCTACCTGCCTACATCTCTCTGCAGCCTCTTTACATCCTCCTCACAGCTTACTTTCCCATCTAACTTTGTATCATCAGCAAACTTGGATACATTACACTCAGTCCCTTCATCTAAGTCATTAATATAGATTGCAAATAGCTGAGGCCCAAACACTGATCCTTGCGGTACCCCACTAGTTACAGGCTGCCAACCCAAAAAAGTCCCGTTTATTCCTGCTCTCTGTTTTCTCTCCATTATCCACAAGCCATGCTAATATATTACCCCCAATCTCATGAGTCCTAATTTTGTATAATAACCTCTTGTGTGGCACCTTATCGAATGCTTTTTGAAAATCCAAATACATTACATCCACTGGTACCCCCTTATCCATCCTACTAGTTACATCTTCAAAAAACTCTAACAGATTTGTCAAACACAATTTCCCTTTCATAAAACCATGTTGACTCTGCCTAATCCTATTATGATTTTCTAAGTGCCCTGTTACCTCATCCCTAATAATAGTTTCTAGCATTTTGCCTACTACTTATGTCAGGCTAACTGGCCTATAGTTTCCCATTTTTCCTCTTCCTCCTTTCTTAAATAGCGAGGTTATGTTTGCTACCTTCCCATCCTTGGGGACTGTTCTAGAATCTAGGGAATTCTGGAAGATTAATACAGGTAGACTATCCTTTCTCCGAAAACCTCGGGACCAGCCGAGTTTCGGATAAAGGGGAATTTCGGATTTCGGAACGTGGGTCGGCGGGGGTCCGTGGGGGGGTCGGCGGGGGGTCATGCACACGATTTACGCTGACGCTCAGCGTAAGTCAGTCGGGGTCGGCGGGGGTCGGGGCCGGCGGGGTACGCAGGGGGGGTCGGCGGTTGTTGGGGCTGGCGGGGTCCGCGGGGGGGTCGGCGGTTGTCGGGGCTGGCGGGGTCGGCGGTTGTCGGGGTCCGCGGGGGGGCCGGCGGTTGTCGGGGCTGGCGGGGTCGGCGGTTGTCGGGGCTGGCGGGGTCGGCGGTTGTCGGGGCTGGCGGGGTCGGCGGTTGCCGGGGCTGGCGGGGTCGGCGGGGGGGTCGGCGGGGGGTCGTGCGCACGACTTACCCTTTATCCGAACTTCCGCAACCGGAACCCTCTAAAAACCGAAGGTTTTTTCGTTCAGCGTAAGTCGTACGCATGACTTACGCTGAACGAAAAAACCTTCGGTTTTTAGAGGGTTTCGGTTTTCGGAAGTCCGGATAAAGGGTAGTCTACCTGTACCACTATCTCTGCAGCTACCTCTTTTAAAACCCTAGGATGCAGGTTGTCAGGTCCAGGGGATTTGTCGCCACTTAGTCCCATTAATTTCTCCAGTACTATGTCTTTACTTATACTGATTTCTTTTAAGTTCCTTATTCTCTCTAGACCCTTGGTTCCCCATTATTTCCAGAATGTTTTTTGTGTCTTCTACCATGAAGCAACAAACATATACAGCTAGGGCATAAAAACCCAAAAGGAAAAGTGATCCAATCTTGGCTAACAAAAGAAATTAAAGCTAGTGTTAAGTCAAAGGAGGAAGCTTATAAAGTTGCCAGAAAAAGCGGTCAGCCTGAGGATTGGGATCTTTTTAGAAATCAGCAAAGGGGGAACCAAGAAATTGATAAAGAAAGGGAAAATAGAATTTGAGCACAAACTAGCAAAAACTATAAAAACGGATTGTAAAAGCTTCTATACGTATGTGAAAAGGAAAAGTCTGGCGAAGGTAAATGTAGGTCCTTTACAGTCAGAGATGGGAGAATTTATAATGGGGAATGAGGAAATGGCAGAGAAATTAAATAAATACTTTGTTTCTGTCTTCATGGAGGAAGACACAAAAAACCTCCCAGAAATATGAGAAAACCAAGGGTGTGGCGAGAATGAGGAACTTAAAGAAATTATTATTAGTAAAAAAACAGTATTAGCAAAATGAATGGGACTAAAAGTCGATAAATCCCAAGGACTGGATGGCCTCCATCCTAGGGTTTTGATAGAGGTGGCCATTGGGATAGTGGACGCATTGGTTGTCATCTTCCAAAATTCTATAGATTCTGGAATGGTTCCTGCAGATTGGAGGATAGCAAATGTAAACACGCTATTTAAGAAAGGAGCGAGAGAGAAAATGGGGAACTACAGACCTGTTAGCCTCACATCAATGGTTGTGAAAATGCTGGAATCTATTATAAAGGATGCAATATCTGGGCACTTAGAAACTAATAGTAAGATTGGGCAGAGTCAACATGGATTTATGAAAGGGAAATCCTGTTTAACAAACCTATTGGAGTTCTTTGAGGCTGTAACTCGTGGAGTAGGCAAAGGGGAATTGGTAGATGTGGTGTATTTGGATTGTCAGAAGGCCTTTGATAAGGTCCCACACAAGAAGTTGGTGAACAAAATTAGGGCACATGGAATTGGGGGTAATATACTAGCATGGATTGAGAATTGTTTAACAGACAGAAAACAAAGAGCAGGGATAAATGGGTCTTTTTCAGGATGGCAGGCTGTGACTAGTGGGGTACCGCAAGGATCGGTGCTTGGGCCCCAGCTATTCACAATCTATATCAATGATTTGGATGAGGGGACTAAATGCAACATTTCCAAATTTGCTGATGATACAACGCTAGGTGGCAGTGTCAGTTGCGAAGAGGATGTGAAGAGGCTTCAAGGGGATCTCGACAGGCTCAGTGAGTGGGCGAGAACATGACAGAAGAAATATAATGTGGATAAATGTGAAGCTATGGTAGAAAAAACAGAAAGGTAGAGTATTTCCTAAATGGTGAAAGATTGGGGAATGCAGATGCTCAAAGGGACCTGGGTGTCCTTGTACATGAGTCACTGAAAGTGAATGTGCAGGTGCAGCAAGCCATTAGGAAGGCAAATGGTATGCTGGCCTTCATTACAAGAGGATTTGAGTACAGGAGTAAAGAAGTCTTACTCCAATTATATAGGGCCTTGGTGAGACCACACCTGGAGTACTGTGTACAATTTTGGCCTCCTTACCTAAGGAAGGATATACTTGCCATAGAGGGAGTGCAACGAAGGTTCATGAGATTGACTCCTGGGATGGCGGGACTGTTGTATGAGAAGAGATTGAGTAAACTAGGCCTGTATTCGCTTGAATTCAGAAGAATGAGAGGGGATCTCATTGAAGCATACAAAATTATTACAGGGCTTGATAAGATGGATGCTGGGAGAATGTTTCCATTGGGTGGGGAGTCTAGAACCAAGGGCCACAGCCTCAGGATAAAGGGTAGGCCATTCAGGACTGAGATGAGAAGAAATTTCTTCACACAGAGGGTGGTGAATCTTTGGAATTCTCTACTCCAGAGGGCTGTGGAGGCTTAGTCACTGGGTATATTCAAAACAGAAGTCGATAGATTTCTGACTAGTAAGGGCATCAAGAGATATGGCGATGGGGCTGGTGAATGGAGTTGAGGCAGAAGATCAGCCATGATCTCATTGAATGGTGGAGCAGGCTTCAAGGGCCGAATGGCCTACTCCTGCTCCTATTTCTTATGTTCTTATGTTCTTAAGACAGATACAAAGGTCGGGATCTTACCTGAAGCCTTTCAGGTTCTAGTCCCGCCCCCAGCGACACCCGACGCACAGACGATATTTTGCGGCAATGGCCTTGTTAAGCCCACCCTGTGGGCTTGCCGGCCAATTAAGAGAAAGCCGGTGTCAGATGGCGTCAGTTGATGACACATCATCTGCCAATTTTCTTAAAGGGGCCACCACCATTTCTTTTTGACAGATGATTGATGAGGTGCTGCAAACACTGACAATCACTGTACAAAGGGGAGCCCTTGCACCCAGGCTCACCAGTGACTCTCTCCTTATGCTAAAACAGATGGCAGCTGCAGGTGAGGGTACAGAAGCGATCTGTCACTGGTGAGAGAGGTTCTCCCAATGAGATGGGACTACACAAACATGTCAAAGCTTGTCACGTACAGAAAATTCTAAACATATTAAAAATGACTTTCCCAACATTTTCTTACCTCTGCAGCTCACCAGTGTCCCATTGGATCCTTCACACCACTTCTGCAGCTGTCATCTATAAACAAACATTACAGTAGACCCACAGCATGCTACACTTACCCTCCAAACCCGATCCCTGAGTGCTGGCAAAATTGCCCCCACAGTATTTGTTTAATATCTCTGCCATTTCCTTATTGCCCATTATAATTTCTCCTGTCTCTGCTGCTAATGGGTCAACGTTTAGCGGGTGGAGACGGAGCAGCACGGCAGAGCGACTACAAGAGGCCCCAGAGGCTCAGGTAGGCCTCAGTGCGGCATCGGCAGCGGGTGGAGGTGGAGCAGCGCGGCAGAGCGACTACAAGAGGCCCCAGAGGCTCAGGTAGGCCTCAGTGCGGCATCGGCAGTGGGTGGAGGCGGAGCAGCGCGGCAGAGCGACTACAAGAGGCCCCAGAGGCTCAGGTAGGCCTCAGTGCGGCATCAGCAGCGGGTGGAGGCGGAGCAGCGCGACAGGGCAACTGCAAGAGGCCACAGAGGCTCAGGTAGGTGTACCAATCTCCAATCTCAGGCAAGGAGAGAGGTAAAAAGTATTCAAGGTGTGACGTCACCACAAAACAGGTAGGTGATAGGTTGGAGTATTTCTCTCGTTTTAAAACTTTAAGTCTGTGGTTTATAGTTTTTAAGGTTGCTGTGGTGTACCAAGGCCTTTCTGGTGCAGAGTGACTGTTGGTAAACCATTTAACTGGTGTAACTAGAGGGATTGATTTAATTTAAATCCAATTAATTAAAGGGGACACTAGCATCTAAAATCGGGCAGAGGGTGTCCATAACTAACAATAAAAAATGTAATCAATTACATAGAATGGAGCAGGTGATGTGTTACTGTTACGAGATGTGGGAGCCGGTGAACACCATTGAGGCTCATGGTGATTACGTCCGTGACAAGTGTCTGCTGCTACAGGAACTCCAGCTCCGTGTTGATGAGCTGGAGTCTGAGCTTCAGACACTGCGACACATCAGGGAGGGGGAGAAGTACCTGGACTCTGTGTATCAGGAGGTGGTCACACCTATGAAGTTAAGTAATTCAGATGTAGCCCATGGTCAGGGACAGGACGGTGTGACTGCGAGTGAGGCAGGTACGGGGATCCAGGAGGTAGAGCTGGAGGAGCCGCAGCCCTTGCTCTTGACCAACAGGTTTGAGGTTCTTACTCCCTGTGGGGACAGGGGCAGGGACTGCAGGGAGGATGAGCAACCTGGCCACAGCACCGTGGAACGGGGGGCCATTCAAGAGGGGGAATAAATAGAAATGTTGTAGTGGTAGGGGATAGTATTATTAGGGGGATAGATAGAGTTCTCTGCAGCCGAGAGCGAGAGTCCCGAAGGCTGTGTTGCCTACCCGGTGCCAGGGTTAAGGACATCTCCTCTGGGCTGGAAAGAAACTTGCAGTGGGAGGGGGTGGATCCAGTTGTCGTGGTCCATGTTGGTACAAACGACGTAGATAGGAATAGGAAGCCGGTTCTGTTAAAGGAGTATGAACAGCTAGGGGTCAAATTAAAAAACAGAACCACAAGGGTAATAATCTCTGGATTATTACCTGAGCCACGAGCGAATTTGGCTAGGACAAATAAAATTAGAGAGTTAAATGCGTGGCTCAAAAACTGGTGTGGGAGAAATGGGTTTTGCTTCCTGGGACACTGGCACCAGTGCTGGGGCAGGAGGGAGCTGTTCCGTTGGGACGGGCTTCACTTGGCCAGTGCTGGGACTAGAGTCCTGGTGGATCATATAACTAGGGCTGTAGAGAGGGCTTTAAACTAACTAGTTGGGGGGAGGTTGCTTGAGAGCAAATAATAAAAATGACAACAGAGAAGGTCATAGACTTAGGTAGCAGTGGGGAAATTAAAAACCAGAGCATGTCAGGAAGGGGCAGAAGGTATGGAGTAAAAGGTAAAGTAATAAAAAGGGCAAAAGCAGGAACTAAGTGTCACAAAACATATTTGAAAGTTCTCTATCTGAATGCACGTAGCATTCGTAACAAAATAGACGAGTTAATGGCACAAATAACTACATATGGGTATGATCTTGTGGCCATTACAGAAACATGGCTGCAGGGTGACAATGCCTGGGAATTAAACATACCAGGTTATTTAACGATCAGGAAGGACAGGCAGGAAGGAAGGGGAGGTGGGGTGGCTATGTTAATAAAGGAAGGAATCACTGTAATACAGAGAAATGATATTGGGTCAAAAGATCAGGATAATGAAACAGTTTGGGTGGAGGTAAGGAATAATAAGGGGAAAAAAACACTAGTGGGCATAGTCTATAGGCCTCCGAACAGTTGCAACTCTGTTGGACGGAGTATCAATCAGGAAATAGTTGAGGCTTGTAATAAGGGAGCATCTATAATTATGGGGGATTTTAACTGTCATATTAATTGGACAAATCAAATTGGGCAGGGCTGCCTTGAGGATGAGTTCATTGAGTGTATTAGGGATGGGTTTCTTGAGCAGTATATAACTAAACCGACCAGGGGGCAAGCAACCTTAGATCTGGTCCTGTGTAACGAGACAGGATTAATTAAAAATGTCCTAGTAATGGATCCCCTTGGAATGAGTGACCATAACATGGTTGAATTCCATATTCAATTAGAGGGTGAGAAGGTTGGATCTCAAACAAGCGTGCTAAGCTTGAATAAAGGAGACTATGAAGGTATGAGAGCGGAATTGAGTAGAGTGGATTGGGAAAATAGATTAAAGGGTAAGACGATACATGATCAGTGGTGTACATTTAAGGAGTTATTTTACAACTTCCAAAAATATATATTCCACTGAGAAGAAAAGGGTGTAAAAGAAAAGACAGCCATCCGTGGCTAAGTAAAGAAATTAAGGATAGTATTCGACTAAAAACAAGGGCATATAAGGTAGCCAAATCTAGTGGGAGGATAGAGGATTGGGAAAACTTTAAAAGACAGCAAAAAATAACAAAAAGATTGATTAAGAAAGGGAAGATAGATTATGAAAGTAAATTAGCAAAAAATATAAAAACAGATAGTAAGAGTTTTTATAGTTATATAAAAAGAAAAAGGGTGGCTAAAGTAAATGTTGGTCCCTTAGATGATGAGACCGGGAAATTAATGGTGGGAAATATGGAGATGGCAAAAACACTGAATGAATATTTTGTATCAGTCTTTACAGTAGAAGACACGAAGAATATCCCAACACTGGACAAACAGGGGGCTAAAAGGGGGGCGGAGCTAAACACGATCAAAATCACTAAGGAAGTGGTACTCGGTAAAATAATGGGACTCAAGGCGGATAAATCACCTGGACCTGATGGCTTACTTCCTAGGGTCTTGAGGGAAGTGGCGGTAGGGATTGTGGATGCATTGGTAATAATTTTCCAAAACTCCCTGAACTCAGCAAAGGTCCCGGCAGACTGGAAAACTGCTAATGTAACGACCTTATTTATAAAGGGCAGTAGACAGAAGGCTGGAAACTATAGACCGGTTAGCCTAACATCTGTGGTAGGTAAAATATTGGAGTCCATTATTAAGGAGACAGTAACAGGACATTTGGATAATCATAATTTAATAGGACAAAGTCAGCATGGTTTTATGAAGGGGAAGTCATGTTTGACAAATTTGCTGGAGTTCTTTGAGGAAGTAACATATAGGGTGGATAAAGGGGAACCAGTGGACGTAATGTATTTAGACTTCCAAAAGGCATTTGACAAGGTGCCACACAAAAGATTATTGCTTAAGATAAAAAATCACGGGATTGGGGTTAATATTCTGGCATGGATAGAGGATTGGCTATCTAACAGAAGGCAGAGAGTTGGGATAAATGGTTCATTCTCGGACTGGCAATCAGTAACTAGTGGTGTTCCACAGGGGTCAGTGCTGGGTCCCCAACTCTTTACAATCTATATTAATGATTTGGAGGAGGGGACCGAGTGTAACATATCAAAGTTTGCAGATGATACTAAGATGGGAGGGAAAGTAGTGAGTGAGGAGGACATAAAAACCCTGCAAGGGGACATAGACAGGCTAAGTAAGTGGGCAGAGATTTGGCAGATGGAATACAATACTGGAAAGTGTGAGGTTATGCACTTTGGCAGGAAAAATCGTAGAGCAAGTTATTATCTTAATGGCAAGAAACTTGAAAGTACTGAAGTACAAAGGGATCTGGGGGTCCTGGTGCACGAAACTCAAAAGGTTAGTATGCAGGTGCAGCAAGTGATTAAGAAGGCTAATGGAATGTTGGCTTTCATTGCTAGGGGGATCGAATATAAAAATAGGGAGGTATTGCTTCAGTTGTACAAGGTATTGGTGAGACCGCACCTAGAATACTGCATACAGTTTTAGTGTCCATACTTAAGAAAAGACATACTTGCTCTCGAGTCAGTACAAAGAAGGTTCACTCGGTTAATCCCGGGGATGAGGGGATGGACATATGAGGAGAGGTTGAGTAGATTGGGACTCTACTCATTGGAGTTCAGAAGAATGAGAGGCGATCTTATTGAAACATATAAGATTGTGAAGGGGTTGGATCGGGTGGATGTTCCCGATGATAGGTGAAACTAGAACTAGGGGGCATAGTCTTAGAATAAGGGGCTGCTCTTTCAAAACTGAGATGAGGAGGAACTACTTCACTCAGAGGGTGGTAGGTCCATGGAATATGCTGCCCCAAAAAGCTGTAGAAGCTACATCATTACATAAATTTAAAACAGAAATAGACATTTTCCTAGAAGTAAAGGGAATAAAGGGTTATGGGGAGCGGGCATGAATTTGGACATGAGTCTAGGTTCGGATCGGTCATGGCCCTGTGGGTAGCGGAGCGGCCCAGGGGCTGTGTAGCCTGATCCTGCTCCTATTTCGTGTGTCTAATTCTGTTAGATTCAGGAGATTGTTCTGTGATAGTAGATTGGCGGTTAGGATCAGATCAGCCATGATCTTATTGAATGGCGGAGCAGGCTCGAGGGGCCGATTGGCCTACTCCTGCTCCTATTTCTTATGCTCTTATGTTTACTTTCACTAACCTCTTCCTATTTACATACCTATAGAAACTTTTACAATCTGATTTGATGTCTCTAGCTAGTTTACTCTCATATTCTTTTTTCTCTTTCCTTATCAATTTCTTGGTCCTCCTTTGCTGAATTCTAAAATCCTCCCACTCCTCAGGATTACTACATTTTTGGCAACATTATAAGCCACTTCCTTTGAGCTAATACTATCTTTAACTTCTCTAGTTAGCCACGGTTGGACTGCTTTTCCTGTGGGGTTTTTGTGCCATAAAGGAACGTATATTTGTTGCAAATTATGTATTAATTCTTTAAATGCAAGCCATTGCTTCTCTACTGTCATACCTTTTAATCTAGTTTCCCAATCTACCTTAGCCAACTCGCCCCTCATACCTACCTAGATTGCTTTGTTTAGATTTAAGATCCTAGTTTCGGATTTAACTAAATCACTTTGAAACTCAATATAAAATTCTGTCATATTATGGTCACTCTTCCCTAAATGCCCCTTTACTACAAGGTTATCAATTAACCCTTTCTCATTGCACAATACTGGATCTAAAATAGCCTGTTCCCTAGTTGGTTCCTCAACATACTGATCCAGAAAACTATCTTGTATACATTCCACGAACTCGTCCTCCATACTATTACTGCAAATTTGGTTTGCCCAGTCAGATGTAGATTAAAGTCCCCCATGATTACTGTATTACCGTTGTTACATGCACCTCTACTTTCCTGATTTATACTCTACCCTACTTTACAACTATTGTTTGGGGGCCTATAAATAAATCTGGATTACTCCCGGTGCCACTTGCTAGTGAGTATAGGAATAGGAGGATAGAGCAAATGAATGCGTGGCTGAAGGGTTGGTGCAGGAAGGAGGGCTTTAGTTTCCTGGATCACTGGGTCTGCTTCTGGGGAAGGTGGGACCTGTACAAGTCTGACGGGTTGCACCTGAACCGGAACGGGACCAACATCCTTGCTGGGAGGTTTGCTAGTACTGTTGGGGGGGATGGTTAAACTAGCTTGGCACGAGGATGGGATATGGAGTGGAGCTATAGTAAGGGGTGATGCACAGCCAAATATAGAGGAAAAAAACAAGTCAGCCTGGAAAGCAGAGCAAATGTGTAACAGCACAAGGGAGTATGGCAAGGCTGGATGGCATTTATTTTAATGCAAGGAGTCTTGCGAGTAAGGCAGATGAATTGAAGGTATTGATGAACACGTGGGAGTATGATATTGTTGCTATCACAGAGACATGGTTGAGGGAGGGGCAGGACTGGCAGCTCAATATTCCAGGCTATAGAATCTTCAGCCGAGACAGAGGAGGGTGTAAAAGAGGAGCGGGTGACGCAATATTAATCAATATTAATATTGCTGTAAGGAGAGATGATATCTTAGCAGGTTCCTCTAATGAGGCCATATGGGTAGAACTTAAAAACAAAAAGGGGGCAAGCACAATGCTGGGAGTGTACTATAGGCCCCCAAACAGCCAGGGGGAGATAGAGGAATAGATATGTAGGCAAATCTCAGAGAAGTGTAGAAATAATAGGGTAATAATAGTAGGGGATTTCAACTTCCCCAATATTAACTGGGATAGTCAGAGTGTGAAAGGCTTAGAGGGTGCGGAATTCTTAAAGTGCATCCAGGAGAGCTTTTTGAGCCGGCATGTAGAATATCCTACAAGAGAGGGGGCGGTACTGGACCTAATCCTAGGGAATGTAGCCAGGCAAGTGGTAGAAGTGTCAGTAGGAGAGCATTTTGGTGACAGTGACCATAATTCAGTGAGATATAAGGTAGTCATGGAGAAGTCAAAGATGGACCGGAAATGAAGGTTCTAAATTGGGGGAAGGCCGATTTTAATATAAGGCAGGATGTGGCCAAAGTGGACTTGTAGGAAAATCCACATCAGAGCAGTGGGAGTCTTTCAGAAAGGAAATAGAGAGAGTACAATGCCAACATGTCCCCGTAAAGGTCAAGGGTGGGACCAACAAGCCCAGGGAACCCTGGATGTCAAGGGATATACTGGTATGGATTAGGAAAAAAAGGGAGGCTTTTGGCAGATACAAAGGACTAAAACTAGTGGAAGCCCTAGAGGAGTATAGAAACTGCAGGGGGGTACTTAAAAAAGAAATTAGGAGAGCAAAGAGGGGGCATGAAAAAATACTGGCGGGCAAAATAAAGGAAAATCCCAAGGTGTTTTACAAGTATATTAAGGGCAGGAGGATAACCAGGGAAAGAGTAGGGCACATTAGGGACCAAAGTGGGAATCTGTGTGTAGAGCCGGAAGATGTAGGTGAGGTTTTAAATGAATATTTTGCATCTGTGTTCACTATAGAGAAGGACGATGTAGGCATAGAAATCAGGCAGGGGGATTGTGATATACTTGAACAAATTATTATTGAGAGGGAGGAGGTACTAGCAGTTTTAGCGGACTTAAAAGTGGATAAATCCCCAGGCCCAGACGAGATGTACCCCAGGCTGCTGTGTGAGGCAAGGGAAGAGATTGCAGGGGCTCTGACACAAATTTTCAGAACCTCTCTGGCCACAGGGGAGGTGCCAGAGGACTGGAGAACAGCTAACGTAGTACCATTATTCAAGAAGGGTAATAGGGAAAAACAAGGGAATTACAGGCCAGTGAGCCTAACATCAGTGGTAGGCAAATTATTGGAAAAATTCTGAGGGACAGAATTAGTCTCCATTGGAGAGTCCAGGATTAATCAAGGACAGTCAGCATGGCTTTGTCAGAGGGAGATCATGTCTAACCAATTTGATTGAATTTTGAGACGGGGTGACTAGGTGTGTGGATGTGGGTAGTGCAGTTGATGTCGTCTACATGGACTTCAGTAAGGCTTTTGACAAAGTCCCACATGGGAGCCTGGTCAAGAAGGTAAGAGCCCATGGGACCCAGGGCAATTTGGCACATTGGACTCAAAATTGGCTTAGTGGCAGGAGGCAGAGGGTGATGGTCGAAGGTTGTTTTTGTGACTGGAAGCCTGTGTCCAGTGGTGTACTGCAGGGATTGGTGCTCGGTCCTTTGCTGTTTGTAGTGTACATTAATGATTTAGATATGAATGTAGGAGGTATGATCAGTAAGTTCGCAGGTGACACGCAAATTGGTGGAGTGGTAAATAGCGAGGAGGGAAGCCTCAAGCTACTGGATGATATAGATGGCTTGGTTAGATGGGCAGAACAGTGGCAAATGGAATTTAACCCTGAAAAGTGTGAGGTGATGCATTTTGGGAGGACTAACAAGGCAAGGGAATACACAATGAATGGTAGGACCCTAGGAAAGACAAAGGATCAGAGGGAGCTTGGTGTGCATGTACATAGATCCCTGAAGGCAACAGGACAGGTAGATAAGGTGGTTAAAAAGGCATATGGGATACTTGCCTTCATTAGCCGAGGCATAGAATATAAGAGCATGGGGGTTATGATGGAGCTGTACAAAACGCTGGTTAGGCCACAGCTGGAATACTGTGTGCAATTCTGGTCGCCACACTATAGGAAGGGTGTGATTGCTTTGGAGAAGGTGCAGAGGAGATTCACCAGGATGTTACCTGGGCTAGAGCGCTTCAGCTATGAAGAGAGACTGGACAGGCTGGGGTTGTTCTCCTTAGAGCAGAGAAGGCTGAAGGGGGACCTGATTGAGGTGTACAAAATTATGAGGAGCATAGATAGGGTAGATAGAAAGGAACTTGTCCCCTTAGTAGAGGTGTCAATAACCAGGGGGCACAGTTTCAAGGTAAGGAGCTGGAAGTTTAGAGGGTATTTGAGGAAAAACCTTTTCACCCAGAGGGTGGTTGGAATCTGGAACTCTGCCTGAAAGGGTGGTAAAGGCAGGAACCCTCACAACATTCAAGAAGCATTTAGATGAGCACTTGAAACGCCATAGCGTATAAGGCTACAGACCAAATGCTGGAAAATGGGATTAGACTAGACAGGGCTTAATGGCCGGCATGGACACGATGGGCCGAAGGGCCTCTTTCTGTGCTGTATAACTCTATGGGGGAAAATTCAGTATCGCCCCGTTTGGGGCGCCATTATCGGCCGCGCGCAAAGTTTAGCGCCTGGCGCTAATTATCGCCTCCGACAGCAAACTTGGCTTTTATCATCCCTGGAGTTGATTGGAGCGCTAAATCAGGCGCTTCACACCTGTTTTAAGGCGCCAAGGCCGAGGAGCGAGGCGCTACCTCAGAGCGCTGGCGAAGCAAGGAAGGGCCAATCAAAACAAACCTGCAAAGTGCTGCTCAGTACTCAAAACTCCTTCACACAGCGTTGAATCTCTCCAGAAGTCTCTCTCTCTCTCTCTCAGAATGCGTGGTGCAAAAATGTCACCGACAAAAAAAGGCAGGAAGCGGTCACCTTTAATTAGCGCTCCCCTAGTCCCTTTCTGACAGCATAATGCTCCCCTCAACCTGTCGTTGCTAGCGGCAGGCGGTAAGGCAGGGGGCGCCACTCAATTTCCGGTCCGGGACGCTAACGGGGCGTTGCGCACTCGACTGACATCACAATCTGCCCGTGCAGGAGATCGTGGCGGTAGTGTTTAGCGCCGCCACAAAATGTCTAGTTGATTTCGCGAGCAGCACAAACATTGCTGCGCCCGGGCGCTAGTTGCTTTGCGCCCCATTAACGCCCTCTTAAGGCGCTAACGGGAGGCGCAAACAACTGAATTTTTCCCTCTATGACTAACTCCCACCAGTGTTTTCTGCCCCTTGTTGTTTCTTAGCTCCACCCAAACTGATTCTACTTCTTGATTTTCCGAGCCAAGATCCTTTCTAAGAACATAAGAAATAGGAGCAGGAATAGGCCACTTGGCCCCTCGAGCCTGCTCCGCCATTCAATAAGATCATGGCTGATCTAGGGCTCAAAGCCACTTCTTAGCCCGCTCCCCATAACCCTTCACTCCCTTATCTTGCAAAAATCTGTATCTCCAACTTAAATGTATTTAATGACCCAATGGCCACAGCTCTCTGGGGCAGAGAATTCCACAGCTTTACGACCCTCTGAGAAGAAGTTCCTCCTCATCTCAGTTCTAAAAGGGCGACCCTTTATTCTGACCTGTGGCCCCGAGTTCTAGATTTCCCCATGAGGGGAAACATCCTCTCTGCATCTACCCTGTCGAGCCCCCTCAGTATCATATATGTTTCAATAAGATCACCTCTCATTCTTCTAAATTTCAATAAGTATAGGCCCAGCCTGCTCAACATTTCCTCATAAGTCAAACCCCTCATCTCTGGAATTAACCTAGTGAATCGTCTCTGAACTGCCTCCAATGTCTTTGTCCCATCATTTATTATCAGTACGTGGAACTACAATAAATGCACAATTCTGTCTTGAGGCATTACATGTTTATAGAGAAGAAATTTCCTCCAGTTTGCGTTACATTTGATGGTCTATTGGTAAATTGAGCCCAAAAGTCCTTATACATTTTCCCACTATTTCTGCTGTAATCCCACCCACTCTGGGGTGGAGTAGGAAGGTAAAGTCTAGGCGTGGATGAGAATACATCACGGCACGGTGGCATAGTGGTTAGCACTGTTGCCTCACAGCGCCAGGGACCCAGGTTCGAATCCGGCCTCGGGTGACTGTCTGTGTGGAGTTTACACATTCTCCCCGTGTTTGCGTGGGTTTCCTCCGGGTGCTCCGGTTTCCTTCCACAGTCCAAAGATGTGTGGGTTAGGTTGATTGGCTATGATAAATTGACCCTTAGTGTTAGGGGGATTAAATACGTGGGGTTACAGGGGTAGGGTGGGATGTGTGTTGGGGTTACGGGGATCGGGTGGGATATGTGTCGGTGCAGGCTCGATGGGCCGAAATGGCCTCTATCTGCACTGTGGGGTTTCTGTGATTTCTGTGACCACGGAAAGCATCACAGCTGAATCTAATCCTATTCTCATACATACACACACGGAATTGACTTCTCTACTTTTTTACTCAATTCCTCTATTTATGAAGCCCAAGATCCCATATGCTTTGTTAACCACTCTCTCAATATGTCCCTCCACCTTCAGGGACCTATGCACATTAACTCCCAGGTCCCTTTGTCCTTGCACACTCTTTAAAACTGTGTCATTAAGTGTACATTGCCTCTACCTGTTCCTTCTGCCAAAATGCATCACTTCACACTTCTCTATTAAATTCCTGCAGCGATGTCCTGGAGCCGAGATGATTGGCCTCCAACAACCACAACCATCGTCCTTTGTGCTGGGCATGACGCCAGCCACTGGAGAGTTTTCCCCCTGATTCCCATTGACTTCAATTTTACTGGGGCTCCTTGATGCCGCACTCGATCAAGTGTTGCCTTGATGTCAAGGGCAGTCACTTTGACCTCACCTCACTATTCCACCATCTCTTCAATATTCCCTGGAAGTTTGCTTTGATCCTCAGAATTATTTACTATGCCTCCTGTTTTAGTATCATCTGAAACTTTGGACACCACTCCCTCTAGCCCTATATCCAAATTCTGGTTGTACACAGTGAACAGGAATGAACCCTCTGGGACACTGCTACCTACTTCCAACCACTCTGAGAAACTGCCATTAACTTCAACTCTCAGTTTCCACATTTCTAACCAGCTTTTAATATAATTTGCTATCATCTCCCTAATTCCATACCCTTTCATTTTCTTCAATAGCCTTCTGTGTCAAATATTTTTGAATGTCCATATATACCCCAGCCATTGCATTTCCCCCATAACCAAATCTGTTACCTCCTCAAAGAATTCTTCACTTCCACCGCATGGACCTGGATTGTGTGGAGATGAGTCATACTTGCAGCGTATTTTCAGAATCTGTATCGACACTTATGCCTTCACTTACCTTGGCCAACCTTATGAAATCATTAAAACATTTCTGGCACTGTATTGCCATTTATGAGGCGTTTGATGCATCAGTGACTGCCTGCACCACCCTTTTTTGGGGCTTCCTGTCTCATGTGCCAAATAGCCTTCCATTTCTTGCCCAATATCACTTCCATGAAAACTTTCAAGAATCTTGGGGCTTGGCCACATCAGACACCCCTGATGCAGGTCCACCTTCTGCCATTCTCCTTTCACTGGGATTTTGCTCTGTTTCTGCCCCTTTAATGACCGACTGTCTTCTGGCCCTTTAAGTTGCAGCAGCCTTTTAACTGCTTCAACTACACCACATTCCACCCCCCCTCCAAGTGGCAGAGAACCATTCAGTAGCAGATACCCACCTTCAACCTGCACAGACTTAATTAGAGCCCTCCCCCACCACCCCCAGGAAAATGCATTTGACTGCATTTTCTGCTTTTATCTCAGATTTCCAGAATTAGCAAATTTACTTTTTATCTATTTCACTAGACAAAGTACAAGTATAGCAAAGCAATTGTCACTGGAGTGGGCCGAGATCTCACCCTGCCATTTTTTCCAGTGGGCCAAGGAAAAGCCAGTCCAAAAGCTCTAATGATACTATATGAAGAAGAGCAGGGAGTGGCTCACCACCACCAACCCACCACCAACAACAGACATACTGGTCATTCATTGAATTTGATATATATAGAATCTTGTGTGCAAATCAGTGCAACACATACCTGCAAAGAAACACTGGATACACTTCAAAAGTAATTCGTTGAATGTGAAGTGCTTTAGGATGTCCTGAGTATGTGACCATGTACAAGTTCTTTCTTAACTCCACACTAAAATCAAAAAAAATCTGGAAATGCTCATCAGGTCAGCTGGCTTCTGAAAAAGGAAGATATATTACCTTTTCTGGAAAAAAGGTCACATTGTAAACATCGACTGAGCTTTCGCTTTCAGGTGTTGACTGCCCTGAATTGCATTCCTTGCATTTTCTGTTTTTATTTCAGATTTCCAAAATTTGCAAATTTTCTTTTTATCTGTTTCACTAGACACAATACAGATATAGCAAAACAATTTTCTTCTATATAAAATGTTTGCTATTAATTTGAATAAACTGTAAATGACAACAGTAATGGCAGCAGTATTTATTTTCTATAACTGTTTAAAATATCACGTATATGGTGCAATACCAGCTATATCTTTCAGCTAGTTGACCTATCTTCTTATTTAATATTGGAGCCCTACATCTGCAATTCTGTTACATCAATATGTCTTAAAATACAATAGCACATCGACACTGACTTGTATTGAAGTCTGACTAGATCCTAACATTGCTTAAATAGACGGTGCACAATGACACTTTGAAACTTCAACCATGCAGAACTAAAGTCTGAAATCCAAAATTCCTGATTAATCACATGGTTTACTAAATTGCATGCATTGTTCCATGTTTGAGTACTTATTTTTTTGTAAACCCTCTTGGGTGTAAACCTATTATCAACAAGCATTCGGTTTTAATAGGCTATCCTGAAAAAAGTGTATTTTTAATAAATAAATACATACATAAATAATGGAATATATACAGATAAATTTCATCCAAAGTGCAGTAACATCACAACAGTCAAGCTAACAACATTACCAGAAAATATTGGTGTAGTGATAGGACTGTGTCCACGTATACAGTCTCGCCTGCGGGGATAAGCCGGTGCTGTACTCTGCTCCTAATAACCTTGACCTGTTTTCCCTGGCTCTGCAGTAGCAGATGTGTCACATCGGCTTAGCGTCTGTTTGTTAATCTATATAGAGGAGGGCTAATTTCTGCTCCCATTGCTTTCATAGACATTTCTATTAGTGCTGCAAAAATGTATTTATTAGGCACACATTTTTTAACCCTTGAAGATCACAGCAGCCTTCCTGAGCCATATCTAAAAATAATATCTGCTTGTGGTCTTTAGAAAGATTTTTTTCTCTCGAATATTGTAAATTGCAGAAACATGTCCCAATGTGTATTCTTACTCTGGCCTCTATTTGAATTACATACATATTTAACAAGACACAGTCTAGAAATTACTGTTTGTGATGTTAATGTACAAATGCTTAAAAACATTTGTCAACTCTTTTAATAGAGGCATTAACCAGTTTTAAATAAATTAATTAATGCTTCCTTTAAAATAGGAATGCATCTAAATGTGTTAAGTATTCATATTCTAACGTTACTAGAGTTATATATTTTGAAAAAAAGAAAGTTAGCAATGAAATGCAAACATTCTTTAGCCCACAGAAGGCTCATCAAATAAAGGCAGATTAATGATGCACTGGAAATATATCCATGTATCACGTGTGAAATATTTGAATTATTTAGAGATACAGTCATATTAAGCTTTACATTACATGTTGTGACACACATTCGTCCAAGGTTTATCAGCAAGCCCACAGAGGAAATACCTTTCACCTACATGCCTGAATCTGCATTGGACAGAAGACAAAATCAGACGCTGACATTTTGGCTGAGCAATTTGTGACATAAAAATGATGCACACTGACATTGTCTCCAAAGGACCTTAATTGTCTTATAGATTTAACTTTTTTGATGTTGCAAAGGGATGGGAGAGGACTATAGAAAGTTTCTTACCAAGATTGTTTTAAAAGCTGCCGAGGACGATGCAACCACGGGGCAGCATTTCTTTCACTCCCAGCAACACTTTCACCAACAACACAGTCACAGGCTGTAGACAGGGATAGATTGCCCACCCACTCCTCCCATTGGTGAATGTTATACAACATGGATAAATTCAAACAATAAATGGAAGAAATACTTAATTATAGCAAGGAAATAGGCCTTCCTAGCTCAGGAAAGTGGAGATGAGGTAGAAGATCAGCCATGATCTTATTGAATGGTGGAGCAGGCTCGAAGGGCCAAATGGCCCACTCCTGCTCCTATTTCTTATGTTCTTATGTTCCTCTTAGCAAGCAGCACCCTAGTGAATCCAGGTTGCACCGTCCCTAAATATCCGCAATTTCCTTCCTATAGTGTGAAGCCCGGTATCTAACTGAAGTCTTATTAAGGTTTTATATAGAAAGCAAGCAACCAGTTCTAAGTGCTAAACTGAAATCTGAACTGGTTCATATTTCAATTGGTCCATGTTGAACTATTTTGTGTTTTGGATGCATCAATGGAAATGATCATTGGGAGAGATGTAATATGGGCTGCTGATTCGTTACTGGCTGTTTTACATTATTGCCCAAAGTCAAAACTTACCCCCGTTGTGTTTTGCACTTTTAAAACTGCAATCAAGTAACAGAATCAGGATTTGCTTCATGCTGGTCTAGTAGTGGACCATGCATACAATTGCTGCTTTTCCCATTTTTTTCCATGATAGTCTAAAGAGGGTGTCCAACTGCTTGTGACCTGGTAATGAAGTAGACACATAATAGCTGGCAAAATATGTAGTTGGGGCTCTGGTACTCCATAATTGGAATCATATCTCCATAACTTTTAGTGGTCTGCATAGTTTGGGTGGTAATGGTACACATGCATCTGATTCGTCGTGGTCTATAAGGAGGAGAACACACTGGTGCTTCCTGGTGATCGTACAAATTCACCTATGATATCTTCTGTAGCTTTTCAGATACCCAAACATTAGTACCTTTGAAGCCAAAGCCAAAATCTGAAAAGATTTGCACGCCGATCCCTGATGCCTACCGCATATATTTGTGAATATTGAAAGTGTCAGGTATAGACATGTTTGAGGTTGAGTGCACAAATATCTGATGGCACATCTTTAGTCATCCTTCAGAGGTAGGGCCATTACAGTTTTTGACATATTCCTCTCATATGATATCTGGAACCTGATAAAGGAACGGATAATTTGCATGCTGAGTAACCACACAGTGTACAAAGCATACAACATTTGGCACTGTGGAAATCTATTTTTGATGTTTCTGAAATGAAGGCCTTGTTGTTAAGGTGGCTATTTGCAAAGGGCGTTGCAGTTTTACCACATCAAAAGCTCTACTGATGAAAGAAAGGTTATCTATCACATCTTGCCATTCAGAAAATATTTGATTGGATCGTATTTTGAAGTGACTTGACGATTGATACACTTTATGAATGATGAGGATGCTTCACTTTCAAAGAGTAATTAAAATGTTTCTGACAGATCATGGAAAATTCTACCTGCGGTATCTTACCTCTCTTTCGAATTCACCACATTTAAGCTGAAGCAATTGATGAATCTATTAGCCATTTCAATGGTGTTCACAGTATACACACACAAAGCCAAAAGAGTGTATCTATGTGTGTACCTGTGATGATGGTGGTGGCGGGGAGGGGGGCGGAGCTGAGGGGGAATGGGATTAAACACATTAATCAGCCGATTTCATTTGGTTCTGAGTGTTTGCACCACATGCAGACCATAGTGTTGCACCTGGTTAAGTTTGTGAAGCAGTTGTTTGTGACTGTATTAGCACACAACAAAAGAGTGTTTTATTAATAATGTATATCAAACCAATTCTGATTATTTTGTATTTAGTACTGCAGGCAGTCATTTGATACCGGTACCGGCTTCAGAGATGTATGCGCCCACAGCGCTGAGTTACATTGTCGGCTCTGTATTGTACTTTAATTGAGAAAAGCACACATGAGCACTTAAACATACATGCAGAACTCTGCTCATCCGCATCAGAATACCAGTAAAACTTGTAACGTTAGTAAACAACCCATTGTTCTGTCAGCTTTTTACTAACATTAAAAATGTTAATACGGTTCATTGGATTGCCTTGGACCTTTTTCAGCTTTACAAATAGAAGTTAAAAAGATGCCTTTGCCCTGCTTCCAGTTAAACTGCAGCTGCCAAGGAGCCCAAATGGTGTTAGACGACTTTCATGAAACGGTCTCACACCACTTGCCAGAATTCAAATCGCCCTTAAATCATTGACTTCAAACGATAATTACAGATACTTTGTACAATGATGCAGTGTGAAAACCTTGTCACATCAACATAGAAATTGAAGTATAATGGACCAGTTAGACAACTTATTTTGCTGGTGTGTGTGCACTGTGACCGCATGTGCTGTTGTTAAAGCTCTGTCCAGAAATGTTTAGCCTAAAGAAACAAGGAAAAGCCTTTAGTTACTGTTTACACTAATCATCCATGGAAAGGTGATTTTGTGGCAGCACAAAATAATGAACTAACCTGCCTCTCGTGAATGAATAGAATCTGTAGGGCCTTGTCTGGTGACCAGTGAGCCATCCACAACCATTCAGTGAACAATCCCCTGCGCACAGGGCAGGAGATTACTGTCAGGCATCCAGCAACTGTCTTAGATTACAATGTATCTATTAGGGTGTTTATTGTGGTGCTGAGCAGACCGGATATTATTTCCTTTTACCATTGAACTGAGAATAGGTCAGGCACTTAGTGTTTTTATCTTTGAATAGAGCTTTACTGGATGCTTCTTTTTGTGCATGCTATTCTGAGCAACTGCCGGAGAGGGCCTGACAGCCAGAGTTACGGCTGGTTACATTGGTAATTGGTACCTGGAACAAGATGCAGGACAGAGGCTATCAAGTGTGGAAAAACCTGTGATGAAATATGCCATTCATCACTCACAGTATTCTCTGCCTGTGACTGTGGTTTAGTTTCGGTTTCATTTCCCTTACCTCAGTTCCGTTTCCTCACCATTGTATTGTATTGTAATGTATTGTGTGTAGGGCTCCGCCCATACCTGGCCCCTATGTAAGCTGGCTCAGCCTGCCTCGCATCCAGTACAGCAGACCTCTGGATGGAAGATACCTCTCCACTGTGTGTTACCTTCTAAGTTAATAAAAGCCTTGTTTTGTTCCGCTAACATTGAGTCTCGGATTTATTGAGGCACATCAATTTTATTAACTTACTTTTCAAATCAATGGATCAACTCTTGAAACCCGAACGTTTGGATTTGGACCAGCATGCTTCGGACGCATCGGCACGCTTCGGACACTGGTTTATGTGTATGGAATTCTTCCTGGACAATTCCGCAGCTGTCAAAGGCGCCATGGACGCTGCAAGTATGAAACTTGGAATCCTGTGGAATTGGGTAAGCCACCGGGTTTACCCCCTCATCCAAGACGCCGACACGTACCCGGCCGCCTGCGACATCTTAAAGGCACATTACCAGCAGCCTACGAATGAGGTGTATACTAGGCATCTGCTCGCTACTCGCGCACAGCGACCTGGGGAATCGCTGGATGAGTTCCTAGGCACCCTGAAAACGCTTGGCAAAGACTGCAAGTGCCAAGATGTAAAAGCCGCAGTGTACACTGACGAGCTTGTTCGCGATGCCTTTATCACAGGCCTCAGCTCCACTTACATCCGGCAGAGACTGCTGGAAAAAACGGGATTGGACCTGAAACAGGCTGTGGACACAGCGCGATCCCTGGATGTGGCCCAGAGAAACTCGGACGCCTACTCTTCAGCCCGCGCCGTCCACGCCGCCACGTGTGCACCAAGGGCGCCGCCATCTTGGAAGGCATCTTCCCCGCCCGGCAGCCCGACACCGTCGGGGCCCCGCTCTCCCCCCAGAAGCCCTACGACAGCCGCGACGCGTTGGGGACCCAACTGCTACTTCTGCGGGCAGCCAAAGCACACCAGAAACTTGTGCCCGGCGAAAGGCACCACCTGCTTTAAGTGCGGTAAGAAGGGGCACTTCGGGAAGGTGTGCAGAGGGAACCCCGCCGGAAAACCCGCCACCGCCGCGTGTGCGCCGTGGGAGCGGCCAGCTTGGATGCCATCTTGCCCAACCTCGTGGGGTCCGCCATCTTGTGAGCAGACAGCGTGGACGCTACCTTGTCTCGATCAGGGCCCTACAGTGGCATCGGTCACAGTGGACCAGACCAGGCCGCACCCGCTATCCAAATCAATGGTGGACATCGAGGTAAATGGGTGCGGGGTTAAATGTTTAATTGACAGTGGAAGCACGGAGAGTTTTATCCACCCTGAACTGGCACAACAACTCTCCCTAAAGGTGGTCCCTACTCGGGGTACCATCTCTATGGCTGATAAAACCCAGACATCGACCATTATGGGTTGCTGCACGGTACAATTGTCCGTTAACGGAACTGTATACGATAATTTTAAAGTACTAATCATGAAGAATCTATGTGCGAGCGTGATCTTGGGCCTGGATTTCCAGTGCAACCACCAAAGCATCACGCTCAAGTACGGTGGGTCCCAGCCGCCCCTCACAGTGTGCGGTCTGGCTACCCTGAAGGTAAAGCTGCCTTCGCTATTCGCGAACCTTACTCCCAACTGCCGGCCAATAGCGACCAAAAGCAGGAGGTACAGCTGGGAGGACAGGCGGTTTATCGCGACCGAGGTAGACAGGCTCCTGAAGGAGCGCATTATTGAACGCAGCAACAGCCCGTGGCGCGCCCAAGTGGTGGTGGTAAGGGGTAGCGAGAAGAAACGGATGGTGATCGACTATAGCCAAACGATCAACAGGTACACCCAACTAGATGCCTACCCGCTACCCCGCATATCAGAAATGGTGAACCAAATCGCCCAATACCAGGTGTTCTCCACCATCGACCTCAAGTCAGCGTACCACCAGCTCCCTATCAGACCAGAGGACCGCCCGTACACCGCCTTCGAGGCGAACGGACGCCTCTACCAATTCCTCAGAGTCCCCTTTGGGGTGACGAATGGGGTCTCGGTCTTCCAGAGGGAGATGGATCGCATGGTCGATGACCACCACTTGCAGGCAACCTTCCCCTACCTCGACAACGTCACCATCTGCGGTCACAACCAGCAGGATCACGACTCGAACCTCGAGAGGTTCCTGAAAACCGCACAAAAACTCAACCTCACCTACAACGAGGACAAGTGCGTTTTCAACACCACGCGCCTCTGCATACTAGGCAGCGTGGTGGAGAATGGGGAAATCGGACCAGACCCCGACCGATTGCGCCCCCTACGGGAGCTGCCCCTGCCCAACACTACCAAAGCCCTGAAAAGGTGCCTGGGGTTATTTTCTTATTATTCCCAATGGGTCCCCAACTACTCCGACAAAGCCCGCCCCCTCTTGAAAGCATCCTCTTTTCCGCTCTTTGCTGAGGCCCACACCGCCTTCAAAAGCATTAAGCAGGATATTGAGCGGGCCACGCTACAGGCAGTGGACGAGAACACTCCATTTCAAGTGGAAAGTGATGCGTCTGACTTTGCCTTGGCGGCCACTCTCAACCAGGCGGGGCGGCCCGTAGCTTTCTTCTCGAGGACCCTCCAAGGGCCCGAGATCAGACATTCCTCTGTGGAAAAAGAGGCCCAAGCCATCGTGGAGGCAGTGCGCCACTGGCGCCACTACCTAGCCGGCAAACGCTTCACCCTACTTACCGACCAGCGGTCGGTAGCGTTTATGTTCAATAATAAACAGAGGGGGAAGATTAAAAATGATAAGATTCTTAGGTGGCGGATCGAGCTCTCCACCTTCGAGTATGACATCATTTACCGGCCAGGGGCCCTTAACGAATCCCCTGACGCCCTCTCATGAGGGATGTGTGCCAGCGCCACCGGGGATCGGCTACAGACCCTCCACAACGACCTCTGCCACCCAGGGGTCACGCGGCTGTTCCACTTCATAAAGTCCCGCAACTTACCCTACTCGATTGAGAAAGTTCGGTCTCTGACCAGGAACTGCCGCACTTGCGCTGAGTGCAAGCCTCGGTTCTACCGCCCAGATAGAGCCCACTTAATCAAAGCTACACGGCCCTTTGAGCGGCTCAGCTTAGATTTCAAGGGCCCCCTCCCATCCGTCGACCGCAATGTTTACTTCCTGAACATTGTGGACGAATACTCCCGGTTCCCATTCGCCTTCCCCTGCCCAGACATGACCAGCGCCACGGTCATTAAATGCCTCAACAGCCTGTTCTGCCTGTTCGGTATGCCGAGCTACATCCATACGGATAGGGGGGCGTCCTTCATGAGTGAAGAGCTACGCCAGTACATGCTGTCCAGGGGGATCGCCACAAGCCGTACCACCAGCTACAACCCCCGGGGTAACGGTCAAGTGGAGCGAGAGAACGGGACAGTATGGAAAGCAGTCACTCTAGCTCTAAGGACCAAGGGCCTACCTATCTCCCGCTGGCAGGAAGTCCTCCCAGATGTGCTCCATTCGATACGGTCGCTATTGTGTACTGCCACTAATGCCACACCTCATGAACGAATGTTTGTCTTTCCCCGGAAATCCACCTCAGGCGTATCCATGCCATCATGGCTCTCCACCCCAGGTCCGGTATTTGTGCGAAGGCATGTGAGGGGCCACAAGACGGACCCTCTCGTGGAGTCAGTGCACCTACTCCACGCCAACCCCCAATACGCGTATGTCCGGCACGCCGACGGAAGGGAGGACACCGTGTCCATAAAAGACGTCGCCCCAGCCGGTAATGACAACAACCACGACAACAGCAGCAACAACGATCACAGCAACTCTTACCCACCCACTACTTACCCACCCACTACTCTTTCATCACCCCCGGAAGAACATCGACCAATGGTACCCCCACCAACTACCCCTTCAACAACCCTGGCGGCACCCCCGGCAGAGACCCAGGAGGCCACCGGGGACACCCAGCCAACACCCGCGGCACCACAACAGCCACGTCGGTCACAGAGGACTATCAAACCCCCGAACAGACTAAATCTATAGAAGGGGTGAATGTGATGAAATATGCCATTCATCACTCACAGTATTCTCTGCCTGTGACTGTGGTTTAGTTTCGGTTTCATTTCCCTTACCTCAGTTCCGTTTCCTCACCATTGTATTGTATTGTAATGTATTGTGTGTAGGGCTCCACCCATACCTGGCCCCTATGTAAGCTGGCTCAGCCTGCCTCGCATCCAGTACAGCAGACCTCTGGATGGAAGATACCTCTCCACTGTGTGTTACCTTCTAAGTTAATAAAAGCCTTGTTTTGTTCCGCTAACATTGAGTCTCGGATTTATTGAGGCACATCAAAACCCACAGCAGATGGTCTTGGGTTCAAGCCCCACTTCAGGCCTTATGCACAGAATCTAGGCTGACAATTCAGTGCAGTACTGAGGGAATGCTGCATTATTAAAGGTGCCATCTTTCAGATGAGATGTTAAACTGAGGCTCTATCTATCTGGTTAGGTGAACATAAAAATCCCATGGAATTATTGAAGGAGCATGTGTTCTCCCAGTGTTCTGACCATCTTCCTGCCTCAAGCAACATCACCAAAAACAGATTAGTCTGATTGAAATTCATCACATTTACTGTTTTTTGAGATCTTATCATATGAAAATTGGCTGTCACATTTGCTTACTGTAAGATTCGCAAAATTTCTGCATTTCCCCGAAGGCTGTTATTAATAAACGGGACCCTGCGTGGACATTTTAAATTAAAAAGGGTACCCAAGATGGAGTCCGTGCCTCATGGCAGAAAGCCTGTGGGATTCCAAAATGGATTCTGCAACGCAGACAGCTTGGGAGGAATCGAAACCAAAGCTGCAGGTTTTCTGTGAAGAGAAGCTTTGTATTTTGGAACCAGACAGGACTCTGAATTATGCATTAGACCGAATTGGAGACAAAATCTAAATTCAGTTTAGGCCTATAGTTAAGGCCATCAAACAGTCTGCATATGTTATCAGAAACAGATTAACACAGCCATCGAGGCTGGACAAGCCCATCAAGGAACTTTCAGGACAATACGTCAATTATCGGACCGGTAGATGTGATTACCGGCCATCTAAAAACTAGTTAGTATGAATTGCTACCATTATTTTAAACTAGCCCGCCAAAATTTAAACAAAGAACTAACCTGATTTGGCGTGCGGATAAGGGTTTTCGACGAAGGTATAATTGAAGGCCCCGGGTAGCAATCACTCTTCTTCTCTTCTCTGCTCTCCTCTTCTCTTCTCCCTCTGCTCGCCCTCGTGGCTGCTGCTCTTTCCCTGTCCCACGCTTACCCCCTGGCCTTTGCCCGTGCCTGTTGCCACTCCATCGCCCCAGCATTGCATCGGGTGGACACGGACAATTCAGGCCAGGCGAGGCGGGACGTGATGAGGGGAGGAGGGAAGACCAACTGAGGGTAGGCTTCGAATCATCGGGCCTTCAGCCTCAGCCAACCTGCGACTATCTTCATGCAAACTCAAGCTGTCGGCTGTCGACGAAGAATCATCCCTGCAAGGTAAAGTACCCAAGCAGAGACTTTAACTTTGGGATACGCAAACCTGGACAACGCCCTTGCAGCGCCCGGAGCCCACGTGACGATGGCAGGCTCCAGAGAGCACCAAGAGCGAACCCCGAACCCAACCACTGTTTTGAGTCTAACAAGCCCTTTTGATTGGTGAGCATGAATTCTGGCCCCTCATAGCTTAATCTAGTTAGGTATAGGGGTGAGATAAGGATAAGGGGATTGTTAAGGTAGTTGTTTTCCCTCGATGTGCCGTGTGTTCCCCAATCCCTGTATAAGTATAAGTCTTATTATGACTCTCTTGTAATTTTTGCCCGTAGAAGTGTACACTAGTAATTTTTTTCTCATAAGATTGTATCAAGTTTTCCTCTTCAATAAAACCTTGGTTTTGTTTGCATCCAACCACCTGTCTACTCGAGTCTTCTCTGTACCACCGCCTTGTACCTAAGTCCTGTGTCTAGAACCCAGGGGCGTGGGAGCGATTCGAACCGCTCACTAAACAGTCAGGGGCATAACTGGCTGGGCGCACGCACGCGCCAGACAACACCACCACCCGCCACCCCCTACAGAAATGGTGACCACGGCAGGACACCGGCAATAAGGTTACGATATAGTAGACAGTGGTTCGGATGAGCGAACCGTGATGGAGGAAAGGATTTCTGATTATGTGTTTAGCAAGGTGAATATCACTAAGGAGTGGATCACCACTCTGTTAAGGGCTGGGCGTCCAATAGATGCAGCAGCTAAGTGGACAGAGGGAAAGGAACACAAGAAGTCCTTAGAGAAGGCAGTTTGGCTGATGTGCTTTAAAAAGCAGGTCCAGCTTTTGGACGGGCTTGTTGCAGCACAGGCAGTCGAGTTAAGGGAGTCAGCCCTGGAGATCCGGGATAAGGCTCTCACAAGGGAAAAGTCATTGGTAGCTTTGCAGGTTTTAAACCAAGAGAGAGTACATTTAGTAGGAGAACACAAGGCCCAGTTGGAATACCTACGGTGCCAAGTCACCGAGGTCAAGGGAAACGAGTTAAGGTTGCGGGAGAAAAACGCCCGCTTGGCAAGGCAGATCAGGGAACAGGAAGAGAGAGTACAGGAGGTAAAAGCCGCTTACAAGCTAGCGAGAAAACAGGGGTTTGAGGAGGCAGACCACGGCCCCTGTAAAGAGAGGCTAGAAAATCTGAACCGGGCCCGCCGGAGGGCAAAAGGCATGGTATGCCTCATAAGCCCAAAGGCAGGCCAGGCAGATTTTATGGGGAACGAGGGGAGAACAGTTCCAATGTCACCGGTGGTGCCTAGGGACGACCCGGTTGAGAGAGAGGAGACCTCACGGCCACCACCCATAGCGCCAAGTTTCAGGTAGGTTTGGCAGCAAGGGGGGGTGGAACCGGTGGTGGAACCCGAAGCAGAGCCAGAGGTGGAGGCGGAGTTAGAGCAACCCCCGCCCGAGAGGCCAGAGCCAGGACCGATGTGCCCAGCACGGCATCGGAGGTTCGGCCCACCCGCCGATGGTGACAATGAGGGACCCCTCCAAAACCAGTTTGTGTTAACCTTTAACACCCAACAGCTCAGGGTTATGGTCAACCATATCCTGAAGCTTTCCGCAAGGGGCGACCCCTCGATCCACTTCAGGGAAATAGAGCAGAACGCCAGCGTCAATGACTGCGATGATGCAGAGAAGGCCAAAATGCTGCTATTCTCCCTGGAGAGTAATCACCTCCAATCCCTCTCTGACGAGTGTAAAAGGGGGCACAGCGGGTATGAGGAGCTTAGAGATGCAGTTCTAGAGGCCATGGGGATGGATGAGGGAAGTCCCTTCTCCCGCGTGGAGAAGACGATCCAGCTTTCTGGGGAAACCCCGCAGGCTTTTGCGGACCGGCTGTGGCCGGTGTACCGGAAAGCTTGCCCGGGGATGCCAGGCCGGACGTTCCTGAACGGGGACTCCCTGACGCATTGGCTCCATTGTCTGGTGGTAAACAGCTTGCCATAGGTCCAGGCCAAGGCAGAAGCCTGGTTCGACCCCAAAGATCCCCAGACCACAGAACTCACGGTAATTAGGCAGCTAACCCTAGCCTACAAAAATGGCAGGGGAACCAATGCACACCCACCCAAGGGGAAGGTGCATGAGATAAAACCAGGAGAGCAGAATAGAAAGGAATGGCACCAGGATGGGAGTAACCCCCCCAACACTAAGACCAATTGTTACGGGTGTGGGAAGGATGGTCACTGGTGGAAGGAGTGTAAGAACCCCTGGAAGGATAACAAGGGAAAACATCCCACAGCCCCAGCCCAAAAGGCGGGGGCAGGGACCCATTCCGCAGAGGTCGAGTCACTTTCGGACGCCATGAGGTCCTTACTGACTGGCCAGGGGAGAGTAGCAGCCGCCACCGGTGCTCTCACCCCGTCAGCCCCATCCAACCCACAACCATGACTAGAGCCAGCGCAGCCTGTGTATCTATGTTCGCTCCGATATGATGAGTGGAGGAGACCCTTCTGGAGATGGAAGTGGAAAAGGTGGCAGGGACCTATCTGTTGGACACGGGGGCATCGTGCACCGTGATCTATTCAGCTAACCCCATCACCTCACCTCTCTCCAGCGGGGTCCCATACAGTCTATCGGGGTTCACGGGTAGGGAACAGGCTGGCTCGGTTTCCATCCCGCTCGCCATTCGGATAGGACCGCTCCGCTCCAAGTGGATGTGTGTCCTGATGAAATGGGACGTGGAGGATGGAAGAGGGGTCCTGGGGGCCGACTTTATTGTGGGTCACGGGATCCTCGTGGATTTGAGGAATCACTGCTTTGGGGGGCAGGAAAAGTAAAGAACGGTGAGATCGTAGTTATCTCGGGTAAGGAAGGGAAGGGGACCCTCTGCACCATGAAGCCCAAAGAGAATTATAACCTCGGGCTCATGGTCAGCAACACCCCACCAGAGTTCCAGGCATTTGTGCAGACCCACCTGGCCACATTTGCCACTCACAAACATGACTGCGGGAGGGTCACAGGGTTTGAGGTCAGCGTAGACGGGGACCCCATGGCCCGACCACAGAAACAGTATAACTTCCCCAGGGAAGCAGAGCCGGACATGGGAGCAACCATGTCCTCGTTAGTGCAGCAGCGAGTTCTGAGACCGATAGCGACCCACGTGAATTCTCCATTATGGCCGGTCAGAAAACCGGACAATTCCTGGAGGGCCATGGTGGACTATCGGGTGCTCAATAGCAACATCCCAGCCTGCGCACCCACATTAGCAGCAGTTGCCGACCTCATCGGGAGTATTCCAGCATCTGCGACCACTTTCACGGTGCTGGATATTTCAAATGGGTTTTGGTCCATCCCTGTAAGGAGGGAGGATCAGTACAAGTTTGCCTTTACATTTAAAGGGCAACAGTACACGTGAAACTGTTTGTCACAGGGCTTCCACAACAGCCCCAGCATTTTCCATCAGTGCATGGCCGACAGTTTGAAGGATTTTAGCCAGCCCAGACAGTTGGTTCAATATGTTGATGACCTGCTCCTGTTCACTGATTTGAAAGAGGAGCATGGCCCACTATTGGCCGAACTGCTGGAGCTGTTAGGACAGAAGGGTTTCAAGGTAAATCCCAAGAAAGCGCAGATCGGCCAGCAGGAGGTGAAATTCCTTGGTCTGACCGTGCGCGCTGGAGAAAGGGCCATAGATAGGGCTGGGGAAGGAAAGTCCCGGGACCCCTATCGGGCAGGTCCGGAAGGCGCAGCCCGGTACAAGGGAGGCACACGGGGGTAGTTTTGGCCCCGGACCTAAAGCAGGTCCGGACCCAAGATCCTGTCTGAGGAAAGAGAAAGGGGGGCCCCTAGAAGGTCCGCTCGGGGCAGCGGGCGAGCCTTCAGCACAGGTTTTAAAACAGGCCGCTGGTTATATCAACCAGTGTAAGCTGGTTCAGCCTGAAAGGGGAAAGCAGCCAGTTAGGACAAAGTCTGAGGATAAAGATCCTCAGCCTGCAGCAGGAGCGAGTTCACAGGCTGCACAAGCAGGCGCTGTGGCTTGCCTGAAGGGAGGGACCATCCCGCCCATCGGTTGGAACACTCCCCCACTCTTCTGGGATCCAGGCGAGGGGGAGGGACCTGAGGGCGAAAACCCTGCCCCTAGCCCAGGTGTAGAGAGGGAGGGACCTGAGGTCGAAAACCCCGCCCCGGACCCAGCCATGGGACCAGGGGGCAGAGACTCTCAGCTCGCAGCAGCAGGCTGCAAAGAGTTACCTGCCCCCAGCCCAGGTTCGGGAGGGGTCAAGCCTGGGGGAGCAGCGGTTCGGGTAAAAGGCCTAGCGGCCAAGACAGCCCCACCCATCAAGGCCCCTAGAAGGTCCCCACGGACGCCCCAGCCGAGAAAGCCATGGTCACCAGCCCTCCAGTTACCAAGGGCTGCCCCTCGAGTCAGGGAGATGTCCAAGGACACAGGTCCTCAGCCAGCAGCCACGGGCTGCGAGGGACCAACAGTCAAGGACGGTGCGGTCACGCCGGGGGTAGCGGTGAGCCGCAGTCCGACGAGGGATTAGCCTGGAGACGGTTTTGGTTTAAGTTTAGTTCACCAAGCCAGAGAATCTCTTAGGGACCTGGCTGCATGTTTTTACATTTTTTTGCAGAAAGATTTTCAGGATGGAATGGATCGTAATCCTATTTGCCCTGATCGGGATGAGTGCGGAGAGGAGGGGCGACGTCCAAGGAACTTTCAGGACAATACGTCAATTATCGGGCCGGTAGCTGTGATTACCAGCCATCTAAAAACTAGTTAGTATGAATTGCTACCATTATTTTAAACTAGCCCGCTGAAATTAAAACAAAGAACTAACCTGATTTGGCGCGCAGATAAGGGTTTTTGACAAAGGTATAATTGAAGGCCCTGGGTAGCAATCACTCTTCTTCTCTTCTCTGCTCTCCTCTTCTTGTCTCCGTCTGCCCGCCCTCGTGGCTGCCACTCTTTGCCCGTCCCGCGCTTACCCCCTGGCCTTTGCCCGTGCCTGTTGCCGCTCCATCGCCCCGGCATTGCATCGGGTGGACACAGACAATTCAGGCCAGGCGAGGCGGGACGCGATGAGGGGAGGAGGGAAGACCAACTGAGGAAGACCGAGGGTAGGCTTCCAATCATCGGGCCTTCAGCCTCAGCCAACCTGCGACTATCTTCATGCAAACTCAAGCTGTCGGCTGTCGACGAAGAATCATCCCTGCAAGGTAAAGTACCCAAGCAGAGACTTTAACTTTGGGGTACGCGAACCTGGACAACGACCTTGCAGCGCCCAGAGCCCACGTGATGACGGCAGGCTCCAGAGAGCACCAAGAGCGAACCCCGAACCCAACCGCTGTTTTGAGTCTAACAAGCCCTTTTGATTGGTGAGCATGAATTCTGGCCCCTCATAGCTTAATCTAGTTAGTTATAGGGGGTGAAATAAGGATAAGGGGATTGTTAAGATAGTTATTTTCCCTCGATGTGCCGTGTGTTCCCCAATCCCTGTATAGGTATAAGTCTTATTATGACTCTTTTGTAATTTTTGCCTGTAGAAGTGTAATTTTTTTCTCATAAGATTGTATCAAGTTTTCCTCTTCAATAAAATCTTGGTTTTGTTTGCATCCAACCACCTGTCTACTCGAGGCTTCTCTGTACCGCCGCCTTGTACCTAAGTCCGGTGTCCAGAACCCAGGGGCATGGGAGTGATTCGAACCGCTCACAAAACAGTCAGAGGCATAACTGACTGGGCGCACGCACGCGCCAGACAACACCACCACCCGCCACCCCCTACATTACATAACAACGGTGACAGCACGTCAAAGATAATTCACTGGTTGTGAAGCACTTTGGCATGTCTTTAAGATAAGGTGCCATTTAAGTGCAAATTCTATCTATTGAAGCTGTGTAAATAAGCAAAAACGGTATCATAAACCTGGCAAATTTGGAGAATAGAGGTGTTCCTCCATACAGGGATGTTTTCAATGCATTATCATTTGTGAGACCTGAAAGTCACAAGATCACAATACGAGTCCAATGTCCTGGCCTCAGCCGTTCTTCCTGCCACCTTCTGTGCAAAGAAGTGCTTCCTAAACTTTGCCTTCATAATTCTGAGCCTGTGTTATCTTGTCCTGCTGTTCTGTCATTCACAACAATGCAATGGTTTTACTTTTTCTATCCCATTATATATCTCTAAAATCCCCTTTGAGATGCCTCTTTTCAAGGCTGAAGAATCCTAGTTGATTCTTATAGCTTCTCTCTGACACCTGGGATCAATCCTCTTGCTTTCAGCTATATTGCCTCAAGGGCATGGATGGCCCCCTTATGTTGTGATAACCAGACCTATCCAGGTGTGACCTGACCAGGGCACTGTACAGCTTCAGCATGACCTGTGAGGATTTGAACTCATCTAATTTCACAATATAGTCGAGCAATCTATTTGCTCTGTTTATTGTCGCCTCACACTCTTTGAACACGGTAAGCAATGAGTCAACTAACTGCGGCTTGGAATTTCCTCCTCCTGCCAGTAGTGGGTTGAGCAGGACTTGGGACTGCCAACCCAAATTTGCTGTGACCCCCAGCCCATTTTCCTGGGTCAAGTCACTTTATTATGCAGGCCAGGTTCCCAGTGATATCTCCACTCTGCAGAGGAACCCTGCCACTGCTTGCAAGGCACATGTTGGAGTGCTGCAGCGGGGCACTGTATAGTGAGTACACTATTAAAGGAATTAGAAGGCCCTTAAAGGTGCAGCAAAATTAAAATTAGTCTTTCCAGAGACCCAACTAGCAGTTTGGAATAGGAAAGGGACAGGATTCCAAAATGAGCTCCTTTCCTTCTTTTCATAGATTTCTCCAGCCTTCTACAACAACAATTCCCGACCATCGCCATGGCAACAGTCTTGTTGTGAGTTAGCAGTACTGAGGCAGAGAAATGCACCACTGTCTCGAGCCTCACCCCTTCACCATCATTTCAATGTGACAAAGGGCAGGCAGCCAACAACTGCACCAATGGCAGGGGAGAGGAAAACTTCAAAGGCCAGATTTAGGAACGGGATTTGGCATTACGCCTCCCCACCCCCATTTTTTGTGGTGCACCACTCTGGGAATGCCTGAAAACAGATGGATTTTAAAGGAAAATCCAGGCTACAGTCTCTTTCAACTTGGCAAATTACCCATGATATATGATAGCAAAATACTGCAGATGCTGGAAATCCGAAATAACAACAGAAAACGCTGGAAAAACTCAGCAGGCCAGGCAACATCCGTGGAGAGAGAAATAGAGTCAACGTTTCGGGTCGAAACCCTTCTATAGAACTGAGAGAAAAGGCAGGAAATGAAACAAAAGGCAGTTTGGGGGCTGGGAAATGGGGGAGGGGATGAAAGAAGAGACATTAAGAGATATTCAAGGTGAGACGAGATAGTAATAGGACAGGTAAAGAAACAGACAATGGCTCTAGATGAAGTGTGAACTGCGCCGGCAGAGTGAGAGACAGCTGGCATGTGGGAGAGAGAGAGAGAAAGGAAAAGTCACAAACCAAAAGTGTGGATAAAAAATATAAAATTATAAGAGGGGCTGAGGTTATGATCTGAAGTTGTTGAACTTGATATTGAGTCCGGAAGGCTGTAAAGTGCCTAATCGGAAGATGAGGTGTTGTTCCTCGAGTTGACGGTGAGCTTCCGTGGAACAATGCAAGAGGCTGCAGACAGTGAGGTCTAAGTGGGAATGGAACGATGAATTGAAATGACAGGTGACCGGAAGCTCGGGGTCACCCTTACAGACTGAACGGAGGTGTTCCGCAAAGCGGTCACCCAATCTGCATTTGGTCTCCCCAATGTAGAGGAGACCACATCGTGAGCAGCGAATACAGTATACTAGATTGCAAGAAGTACAAGTAAATCACTGTTGCACCTGGAAGGGGTGTTTGGGGCCCTGGACAGTGGGAAGGGGGGAGATATATGGGCAGGTGTTGCATCTCCTGCGCTTGCACGGGAAGGTGCCGGGCAAAGGGGAAGGGGTGCTGGGGGTGATAGAGGAGTGGACTAGGGTGTCTCGGAGGGAGCGGTCCCTATGGAATGCTGAAAGGGGAGGGGAGGGGAAGATGCATTTGGTGGTGGGATCACGTTGGAGTGGGCATGTGATAAATCCATGTAGGGAGACAAGGAACTCGAAGAGGCGAGGTATGAGGATTAATACGAGTGCTTTATTGAACGACTGCGAGACAACCAGGCAGGCCTGCTTCCAGGCATTGCACCTTTGCTGACCTTAGCAGGAAGCTAGCCCCTGACCTTAACAGGAAGCAACCCCTGACCTTAGCAGCAGCATTGGCTACAGCACCACCTGGTGGATAACCTTAATCATAACATCCCAGATTACTATATCCCTCCATTCCTAAGGGTCACATAAGAAGTCTCCATTCACCATGTTCATTACTTGACGAATCTAACAGGTCAGTATCAATCTCTCTGGTGGCTTGCGAGGCCTTTGTGAACGTCTGACAGTAAAGTCCCTGCTTGTTTGTGGTGAAGCCACCAGCTGCTCCTGAGCAGTGCTCGGAGTATCTGACTCTGCAACGATGGTTTCCTCTTGACGAATGGGGCCCTGTGGAATGGTCTCTGTCCCTGGTGGTGGCACCACAGATGCACTTGGATAACTGGGGGCAAACCTGTCCTCAGCCATTGCATCTGGAACTTTCATTTCAATTTCCCCTTGTCTGGTAAGTATCTGATCTACATGTCTGCGTACTACCCTACCATCATCCAACATGGCCTTGTATGATACGGGACCGGTCATTGAGTCTATGAAGCCAGGAATCCACTTGGGTCCATAACTGAAATTCCTGGTAAGGACCGCATCTCCTTCTCCAAAACTTTGGCTCTTTGTTCTTTTGTCATGGTTCTCTTTTTGTTTGTTTTGTCTGTTTTCCATTTTCCTTTTTAGGTCTGGGTGGACAATGTCAAGAGTGGAGCGTAGTCTATGACCTAATAACATCTCAGCAGGAGAGAGTCCTGTGGTGGATTGAGGTGTTATTCTGTAGCTGAACAGAACCCGTGACACTTTGGCTGCTAAACTCCCTTCTGCACTTTTTTTCATCATCTCTTTAAATGTTTGTACGGCTCTCTCCGCAAGTCCATTTGAGGACGGATGATATGGGGCCGAGGTCACCTGCACTATGCCATTTTTTCCTCAAGAACTCTTTTGTCTCTGTACTCACAAAACAAGTGGCATTGTCACTTACCACGATCTCCGGTAGCCCTTGATTACTGAAGCTCCGATGCAGGCAGTCTATAGTAGTAGTGGCGGAAGCAGAATTTACAGGATAAACATCCATCCATTTGGAATGTGCATCAATGATTATGAGGAACATCTTCCCCATGAATGGACCCACATAATCTAAGTTCAATCTTCTCCATGGTTTATCCGGCCACTCCCAGGAGTGGAGAGGAGCCGCTGCTGGTGCCTTCCGGTGTTCCTGACAAGTGCTGCGTGTCTTGACTAGATTTTCTATCTCCTCATCTAGCTTTGGCCACCACAAGTAACTCCTAGCCAAGGCTTTCATACGCGAGACCCCAGGATGACACTGATGTAGTTGCTCTAGGATAGACTGTCGTGCTGGCTGTGGAATAATCACTCGTGCTCCCCACAACATGCAACCATCCTGCACACTCAGCTCTGTTTTCCTGACACTGTAGGGTGTGAAGTCAGCCCCTTCCGGATGCTGTGGCCATCCCCTCACCACATATTCTCGAACTCTAGGCAGTACGGGATCTTTACCTGTCCATGTTCTTACTTGCTCTGCAGTCACAAGTGCTGTGTCAGTGTCCTCCAACATCAACACTCTGTCCTCTGGAGCTGCACGGATAGGTGTGCCTGGCAGTGGAAGACGGCTCAAGGCATCTGCATTCCCATGGTACTTGCCCACCTTGTAGACGATGACATACTCATATGCCCTCAACGTCACGGCCCACCTCTGGATCCGGGGTGACACCATCTGTGGAACTGCTTTCATTTCATTGAAAAGAGAGATAAGAGGTTTATGATTGGTGCATATGGTGAACTTTCTGCCATATATGTACTTGTGGAACCTCTGTAACCCAAACATTACTGCTAACCCCTCTTTGTCTAACTGGGAATAGTTTTTTTCCGCTGGTGTTAGAGTTCGGGACATAAACCCTATTGGTCTTTCAGTTCCATCTTCCATGCAGTGTGAAAGAACTGCCCCCACCCCTTAAGGTGAAGTGTCACAAGAGAGAATGATGTCTTTCTCTGCATTGTAGTGAACCAGCACATCCGACGACAGCATCAGTTTCTTGGACTGTTCAAATGAAAACCCCTGCTCCTCTCCCCATGGCCACTGCGTCTCCTTGTGCAGTAGTTTGTGAAGAGGTGCTAACAAAGTTGACAAGTTTGGAAAAAACCTGTTATAATAGTTCAGCAGTCCCAGGTAAGCTTTTAACTCAGCCACATTTGTAGGAGCAGGGGCGTCCTGCAGTGCTTGTACCTTCTCCTTGAGTGGATGGAGCCTGGTGGCATCCACTCTGTGTCCCAGGAACACTGCCTCATTCCCCAGGAAAGTGCATTTACTCCTCTTGAGCCGGAACCCTGCCCTCTCCAATCTCTGTAGTACCTCTCTCAGCATGCTCAGATGCTCCTGGCCAGTTCTTCCCGTCACCAGAATTTCATCCAGATAGATGGAAACATGTGGAAACCCTTGCAGTACACCTTTGATTGTCCTCTGGAAGATAGCTGGACTAGATGAGACACCAAACGGTAAGCGGTTATATGTAAACAAGCCCTTGTGTGTATTTATGGTGACATACTTCTTTGATTCGTCATCCAGTGTAATCTGCAAGTAGGCATGACTCATATCCAACTTTGTGAATTTCTTTCCTCCAGCCAGGTTTGCAAAGAGATCCTCTGCTTTGGGAATAGGATACTGCTCTGGTTTGGACACCCGATTGACTGTCAATTTATAGTCTCCACAGAGTCTTACCGAATTGTCCGGTTTTAAAACAGGTACTATGGGAGCTGCCCATTCCGAACATTTCACTGGCTCCAGTATGTTCTCTCTCAATAGACGGTCAAGCTCAGCCTCTACCTTTGGCTTCATGGCATGAGGCACAGGTCGTTGTTTAAAAAACTTTGGCGGTGCCTCCTTGTCTACATAAAACTTAGCTGGGGGGCCATTAAATGTGCCAAGTTCCTCCTTGAACACATTCTCATGTTCACTCAACACTTCTTGCAAAGTCAACTGTTTGCCCGCATCTATTTGATGTACTGCTCCCCAGTCTAATTTAATTTCTTTTATCCAGCCCCGACCTAGCAGGTTTGGTCCGGTACCCAATACTATCACTACAGGTAGCTGTTCCACTGTGTCCCTGTGTTGCACAGTTACCTTAGCTGTACCTAATGTCGCTACTCATTCACCTGTATATGTTTTAAGATGCAGGGAGCAAGGCTTTAACTCTGGAACTTTTGCACGGTTCCACAATTTTGAGTACTCTGCCTTGTTCATTATGGTTACGCCGCACCCTGTATCCACGTCAAAGTTCAACTTAGAGTCATTTACTGTCAGTTGCAACAACCTGACCTGCAACTTGCGTAGCATTAGCCCTGCCTGAACCCTGTATTTCTTTTACATCTCGGTTCGCTGTCTCTATGGCTTGAGCAAGTTCCAATGCTTTTTCATAATTAAGCCCAATCTCGGATAATAAGCTGCGCTGCATTCGGTTGTCCATTAGTCCGCAAACTAGCCTATCTCTCAGCATTTCCTTCAAGTTGTTCCCATAATTGCAATCTTGTGCCAATTTACGCAACACCGCTACATAGTCCATTACACTCTCTTCCTCTTTCCTGTTCCTTGAATTAAACTTGAACTGCTGTGCAATCTCACTAGGCTTAGGGTTGAAATGTTCTTTTCGCACAGCCGCTAATTCAACAAATGATTTGTCTCCAGGCTTTTCAGGACTGAGCAGATTCCTCATCAAACTGTAGGTTTGGCTTCCCACTGAACTAAGCAGAATGGCTTTCCTTTTTCCGGCATCATTTATTTCATTTGCTTCGAAAATATAACCCAACACTTCACAGTATTCCTCCCAAGTTTGTGCTTGAATATCAAAAGCGGAGACCGTTCCTACCGTGGCAGCCATGCTCTCTTCCAACTGGTAGCTAACTGCAGCTCGTGATTTTGTTGTTTAAACGTCCTGGCAGACTTCTCTTACTCAGGGTCCTGTTTTACCTCATCGCCAAATGTGATAAATCCATGTAGGGAGACAAGGAACTCGAAGAGGCGAGGTATGAGGATTAATACGAGTGCTTTATTGAATGACTGCGAGACAACCAGGCAGGCCTGCTTCCAGGCATTGCACCTTTGCTGACCTTAGCAGGAAGCTAGCCCCTGACCTTAACAGGAAGCAACCCCTGACCTTAGCAGCAGCATTGGCTACAGCAGAGCGGAATTGGCGGAAGATGATCCGTTGAATGTGGAGGCTGGTGGGTGAAAGGTGAGGACAAGGGGAACCCTATCGTGGTTCCGGGAGGGAGGGGCAGGGGTGAGGGCTGATGTGCAGGAGATAGAACGGACCCGGTCGAGGGCCGTGTCAACCACGGTAGAGGGGAATCCTCGGTTGAGGAAAAAGGAAGCACTGGTGTGGAAAGTGGTATCGTCGGAGCAGATGCGGCGGAGACGGAGAAACTGGGAGAATGGAATAGAGTCCTTACAGGAGGCGGGGTGGGAGGAATTGTAGGCCAGGTAGCTGAGGGAGTCATTGGGCTTGTAGTGAATGTTGGTCAATAACCTATCCCCAGAGATGGAGATGGAGAAGTTGAGGAAGGGAAGGGAAGAGTCAGAGATGGACCATGTGAAGGTGAAGGAAGGGTGGAAATTGGAAGCAAAGTGAATGAAATTGTCGAGTTCAGGGCGAGAGCAGGAAACGGCATCGATACAGTCATCAATGTACCGGAAAAAGAGGTGAGGGAGGGGACCCGAGTAGGACTGGAACAAAGATTGTTTCACATAGCCCATACCCATGATATATATTACTTTATATATTTACTTCCAATGTACTGTAGCACATTGTCCATGATTGTTCACACGGAACTTCATTTGTCGAGTACCAAAACCATAAAGACATCCTTATACAGTGTATTTACGAATGATTTCCTCCCTCCCCATTATCTTATTTTATTTTCTTTAAGTTTGAACAGCAGAGCAGTAAGATGTTGCTCAATTTGGACATTTGGTATTTGCCACATTGAATTGTTTCTCAACACTACTTTATGGCAATTAAAAGGACACTGACTATTGTGAATCTACTATTGATCATCTACTATTCATTTTATTGGGCATGCATTACCATAAGGAAATAATTAGAAATGGTTAACAGTTCTAAAGTAAAGCAAACTTTGCATTTGAACCAGTAAGTGAAAACAGAAGTTAGTTAGTTAGTTAGTTTCTTTCTTTCTTTCCTTCACGTCAGACAATTATTGAAAAACACCACAAACAACTTATAGAAAAGAAAGGGAAAAAAATTAAGAAATTGGTAAAAAAAAATTAGCAGAAATGCATACTGTTATGAATTTTGCATGTGAATATTTGTATGAGATTGTGAGTGAAACAGATTAAAATAGCTTTACTTTCAAGTCTCTTTTATACTATATATTATTAATAAACAAACATTAACTTATTTGGCATGAAAAGTGGGTTGATTTTTTTTAGCAATTGGCAGAGTTAAAGGATGGAATAAAAAGTGTTCATTGTTAACGAAGTATTTTGATGTTTATGATGAAATTTGATGAAAATCAAACAGAACCATAGAGATTTACCACACAGAAGGCCATCCAGCTCACTGTGCCTATGTCGTCTCTTTGCTAGAGCAATCTAAAACCAATCCCATTGACCTGCTCTCTCCCCATTGTTCTGTATCTTCCTCTGCTTCAAATATTTATCCAATTTGTCCTTAAAAGATGCATTGGTCTCTGTCTTAAGCGTAACAAAGCATTCCATGCTCCAACCACCCACTGCCCAAAGAAATTTCTCCTAACCCCTTTCCTCACTCTCTTAGCTAATTTTTTATTTGATAACCTCTCATCACTGGCTTCTCAAGAAGAGGAAAGATTTTCCCTATTCACCTTATTAAAACCCTTCATCATTTTAAAATGGATGATCCTTCGCGTCCTCCTCCTGAGGTCCCCACCATCACAGGTGCTAGTCTTCAGCCAATTTGATTCACTCCGTGTGACATCAAGACACATTAGAGTGCACTGGACACTGCAAAGGTTATGGGCCCTGACAACATTCCAGCTGTAATGTTCCACAACTAGCCATGCCTTTAGCCAAGCTATTTGATACAGCGACAGCATTGGCATCTACCTAACAATATGGAAAATTATCCAGGTATATCCTGTCCACAAAAAGGAGGACAAATCCAACCAGGCAAATTAGCACCCTATTAGTTTACTCCCAATCATCTGAAAAGTGATGAAAAGATTTATCAACAGTGCTATTAAGTGACACATACTCACTAATAACCTGTTCACAGATGCTCAGCTTGGGTTCCGCCAGGACCACTCAGCTCTAAACATCATTGCAGCTTTGTTCCAAACATGGACACAAAAGCTGAATTCCAGAGGTGAGGATTTAAACATTCTTTTATCCATTTTATGGGATGTGGGCGTCGCTGGCAAGGCCAGCATTTATTGTCCATCCCTAATTACCCTTGAGAAGGTGATGGTGAGCCGCCTTCTTGAACCGCTGCAGTCCGTGTGGTGAAGGTGCTCCCACAGTGCTGTTAGGGAGGGAGTTGCAGGGTTTTGACTCAGCATCGATGAAGGATCAGTGATATAATTTTAAGTCAGGATGGTGTGAGACTTGGAGGGGAACTTGGAGGTGGTGGTGTTCCCATGCGCTTGCTGCCCTTGTCCTTCTAGGTGGAAGAGGTCGCAGGTTTGGGAGGTGCTGCCGAAGAAGCCTTGGCGAGTTGCTGCAGTGCATCTTGTAGATGGTACACACTGCAGCCACAGTACGCCAGTGGTGGAGGGAGTGAATCTTTAAGGTGGTGGATGGGGTGCCAATCAAGCGGGCTGCTTTGTCCTGGATGGTGTCAAGCTTCTTGATTGTTGTTGGAGCTGCACTCATCCAGGCAAGTGGTAAGTATTCCATCACACTCCTTACTTGTGTCTTGTAAATCGTGGAAAGTAGTCAGGAGGTGAGACACTTGCCGCAGAATACCTAGCCTCTGACCTGCTCTAGTTGACACAGTATTTATCTGGCTGGTCCAGTTAAGTTTCTGGCCAATGGTGACCCCCAGGATGTTGAAGGTGGGGGATTCGGCGATGGTAATGCTGTTGAATGTCAAGGGGAGGTGGTTAGACTCTCGCTTGCTGGAGATAGTCATTGCCTGGCACTTGTGTGGTGCGAATGTTACCTGCAACTTATCAGCCCAATCCTGAACGTCATCCAGGTCTTGTTGCATGTGGGCATGGACTGCTTCATTATCTGAGGAGTTGTGAATGGCGCTGAACACTGTGCAGTCATCAGCGAACATCCCCATTTTTGACCTTATGTTGGAGGGAAGGTCATTGATGAAGCAGCTGAAGATGGTTGGGCCTAAGACACTGCCCTGAGGAACTCCACAACACCAGGTTATAATCCAACAGCTTTATTTGAAATCACAAGCTTTCGGAGCGCTGCTCCTTCTTCAGGTGAAGTGGAGAAATGCATAAAGACACAGCTTATATAGTCAGAGAATCATGTCAGATGTTTACAGGTAACCTTTCCAACTGCCATTTATCACACCTCGGCAGAGAGATAATCACAGCAGTCAAAGGTGTGAATGGTGTCCAAACAGGTCAGTCAGGGAAACATTACATCAAAGAACAATGAGGTGGGGTCACAAGGGGTCAAATATTGCAGATGCTGGGGTCTGTACGGAACAGCCATGGGGACCAAATTCGCACCCCAATACGCAAACATCTTCATGCACAAGTTCGAGCAAGACTTCTTCGCTGCACAGGATCTCCAACCAACGCTATACACCAGATACATCGACGACATTTTCTTCCTATGGGCCCACGGCGAAGAATCACTGAAAAGACTACACGATAACATCAACAAGTTCCATCCCACCATCAAACTCACCATGGACTACTCCTCAGAATCAGTCTCATTCCTGGACACACGAATCTCCATCAAAGACGGACACCTCAGCACTTCACTCTACCGCAAGCCCACGGACAACCTCACGATGCTTCACTTCTCCAGCTTCCACCCTAACCACGTTAAAGAAGCCATCCCCTATGGACAAGCCCTGCGAATACACAGGATCTGCTCAGACGAGGAGGAACGCGATGGACACCTACAGACACTGAAAGACGCCCTTGTAAGAACGGGATATGACGCTCGACTCGTCGATCGACAGTTCCGACGGGCCACAGCGAAAAATCGCATAGACCTCCTCAGAAGACAAACACGGGACACAACCAACAGAGTGCCCTTCGTCGTCCAGTACTTCCCCGGAGCGGAGAAACTACGCCATGTTCTTCGCAGCCTTCAACATGTCATCGATGATGACGAACACCTCGCTAAGGCCACCCCCACGCCTCCACTACTCGCTTTCAAACAGCTGCCTAACCTCAAACAGACCATCGTTCGCAGCAAATTACCCAGCTTCCAGGAGAACAGCGACCACGACACCACACAACCCTGCCACAGCAACCTCTGCAAGACATGCCAGATCATCAACACAGATACCATCATCACACGTGAGGACACCACCCACCAGGTACATGGTACATACTCATGTGACTCGGCCAATGTTGTCTACCTCATACGTTGCAGGAAAGGATGCCCCGGAGCATGGTACATCGGCGAGACCATGCAGACACTGCGACAATGGATGAACGGACACCGCGCAACAATCCCCAGGCAGGAGTGTTCCCTCCCAGTCGGAGAACACTTCAGCAGTCAAGGATATTCAGCCTCCAATCTTCGGGTAAGCATTCTCCAAGGTGGCCTTCGAGACACACGACAACGCAAAATCGTCGAGCAGAAAATGATAGCCAAGTTCCGCACCCATGAGGACGGCCTTAACCGAGATCTTGGGTTCATGTCACGCTACATGTAACCCCACCTGATGCAGGGTCATCCAGACTCGAGTCGACATTGGCTTGTTCTCTCTACACAGATGCGGCTGGACCTGCTGTGATTTCCAGCCAAAAAAAATGTTTTTTGTCTGTTTTTTTGTTTTCCATACAGACCCCAGCACCTGCAATATTTGACCCCTTGTGACCCCACCTCATTGTTCTTTGATGTAATGTTTCCCTGACTGACCTGTTTGGACACCATTCACACCTTTGACTGCTGTGATTATCTCTCTGCCGAGGTGTGATAAATGGCAGTTGGAAAGGTTACCTGTAAACATCTGACATGATTCTCTGACTATATAAGCTGTGTCTTTATGCATTTCTCCACTTCACCTGAAGAAGGAGCAGCGCTCCAAAAGCTTGTGATTTCAAATAAAGCTGTTGGACTATAACCTGGTGTTGTGTGATTTCTTACATTTGTCCACCCCAGTCCAACTCCGGCATCTCCACACTGAGGAACTCCTGCAGTGATGTCCTGGGGCTGTGATGATTGACCTTCAACCATCTTTTCTTTGTGGTAGGTTTGACTCCTGCAAGTGGAGCGTTTTCCCACCAATTCCCATTGACCAGATTTACTAGGGCTCCTTGATGTCACACTCTGTCAAATGCTGCCTTGATGTCAAGGGCAGTCATTCTCACCTCACCTCTGGAATTCAGCTCATTTGTCCATGATTGAACCAAGGCTGTAATGAGGTCAGGAGCTGATTGGTCTTGGCGGAACCCAAACTGGGCATCAGTGAGCAGGTTATTGGTGAGTAAGTGCTGCTTGATAGCACTGTCAATTACACCTTCCATTACTTTGCTGATGATTGAGAGTAGACTGATGGGGCGGAAATTGGCCGGGTTGGATTTGGCCTGCTTTTTGTGGACAGGACATACCTGGGCAGTTTTCCACATTGTTAGATAGATGCTAGTGTTGTAGCTGAACTGGAACAGCTTGCCTAGAGGCACAGCTAGTTCTGGAGCACAAGCCTTCAGCACAATAGCCGGGATGTTGTCGGGGCCCACAGCCTTTGCTGTATCCAGTGCGCCCAGCCGTTTCTTGATATCACGTGGAGTGAATTGAATTGGCTGAAGACTGGCCTCTGTGATGGTGGGGACCTCAGAAGTAGGCCGATATGGATCATCCACTGGGCACTTCTGGCTGAAGATGGTTGCAAATGCTTCAGCCTTGTCTTTTGCACTCACGTGCTGAGCTCCACCATCATTGAGGATGGGGAGCCACCTCCTCCCGTTAGTTGGGATTGACTGCCCTTGACATCGAGGCAGTATTGAACCGAGTATGGCATCAAGGAGCCCAAGTACAATTGAAGTCAATGGGGAGCAGTGGGAAAGCTCTCCAGTGGCTGGAGTCACACCTAGCGCAAAGGAAGATGCTTGTGGTTTTTGGAGGCCAATCTTCTCAGTTCCAGGACATCACTGCAAGAGTTCCTCAGGGAAGCACCCTAGTTCCAACTATCTTCAGGTGATTCATCGATTACCTTCTCTCCATCATAAGGTCATAAGTAGGGCAGTTCGCTGATGATTGCACAGTGTTCAACTCCATTTTCAATTCCTCAGGTAGTGAAGCAGTCCATGCCCACATGCAGCAAGACCTGGACAACATGCAGGTTTGAGCTGATAAGTGGCAATAAACATTCACACCACACAAGTGGTAGGCTAACCAACTCCCCTTGACATTCAATGGCATTACCATTTTCCAATCCCCCACCAACAGCATCATGGGGATCACCATTGACCAGAAGTGCAACTGGACCAGCCACATAAATGCGGTGGCTACTAGAGCAGGTCAGAGGCTAGGTATTCTGTGGTAAGTGGCTCATCTCATGACCTCCCAAAAGTTCACCACCACCTACAAGGCACAAGTCAGAGTTTTGATGGAATACTTTCCACTTGCCTGGAGTGCAACTGTAACAATACTTAGAAGTTCAACACTATCCAGGGCAAAGCAGTCCATTTGATCGGCACTTCATCCATTTGCCTAAGCATTAACACATTCCACCATGGCTTGTGTGTGTACTATCCACAGGATACATGACAGCAACTCACCAAGGCTTCACCGGCAGCATCGCCTGCCAAACCCTCAACCTCCACCAACTAGAAGGACAAGGGCAGCAGGTGTATGTGAACACCAGCACCTTGAAGTTCCCCTCCAAGTTTCCCTGTTCCAGTGGAAATAGGCTTCGGTATCTCAAGACTATCCTCATAGTTATTGTTTTCCAACCCTGGCATCATCCAAGTGAATCTATGCTATTTGCTCTCAATGGCTTTTGTAATGTATATAACTTTAAGGGGGGAACTATGTTTTACAGCTCATGTATACTGCAGTACCGGCAGTGACCACACCTGTATATAACACTGAGTAGTAATCTGTACAGATCAGTTGCAGTGTGAGCCACGTTGAGTAAACACCTGTTGTACCGTTCTCCGCAGTCTGTATCTCATTACACACGGATGTAACATTGGCGACGTGGCAGGTTTGAGCCTACCTGCAACTCTGCATCACCTCCCGGGGATTCGTTCCTGGAGTTCAGTGGATTGGAGGTCAAGGCCAGAGACTCGGGCGTCGACCACAGGCAACCGCCCAGTCATCCAGCAGAGACTCGAGAATTGCGGGGGAGGCTGTCGAGAGCCAGGCTTGGCTTTCCAGTCGAGGTGGTCCAGCGAAACGGGCTGGCAACAGGTAGTGCGCAGACCCTTCCCGGACAGCGGCGGGCTAGAGCCCGACTGAGCGGCACAGCAAAAGGGCCGAGCAGCGTCGACGGGGGAGAGAGAGAGGGCAGAGCGTACAGGGCGCAGCCGGTGTTCAGGGGCCGAGCAGCGTCGGAGAGAGGGAGAGAGAGACGCGCAGAAACCCACGAGGCGCCGCCATTGCCATGAGGACCGCCGAGAGCGGCGTTGGCAGCAGCGCAGGAGAAGCGCGCAAAACCTACAGGGCGCCGCCATTGCCACGAGAACCACCGGGAGCAGCGTCGGCAGCAGCGGGGAGGAAGGAAAGCGCGGGAGACGCCATTTTAAGCCATTGGGAGACGTCATTTTAAACCACACCCAAAGTGCCGAAGAGTGGCAGTATCACAGCATTTGACAATGAAGTCGAAGATTGGACTACATATGTCGAATGAATAGTGGTGTACTGCAAGGCAAATGGGGTGTCAGATGACAAGAAAGCGTCGGTATTATTAAATTTAATGGGTGCAAAGACGTATGGTTTATTACGTAATCTAGTAACCCGAACGAAACCAATGGAAAAGAGTTTTGAAGATATAGTAACGATACTAAAGGAACATTTAAACCCCACACCGCTGCTGATAGCAGAAAGATTCAAGTTTCACAAACGAAACCAGCTTAAGGATGAAAGCAATGCTGATTATTTAACAGAACTGCGCAAACTATCGAAACACTGCCAGTTTGGAGCGGGACTGGCAGATACCTTAAAGAACAAGTTTGTGTGTGGGCTTCAAAGTGAAGGAACCCAGAAAAGGCTTTTATCTGAAAAGGACCTTACGCTGGAAAAGGCTTTCAGCATTGCGGTATCATATGAAGCAGCAGCACGGGGCGCTGCAGAGATACAACAGAGACCGCAAGAATATGGCACAAACGAAATGTCATATGGAACAGAGAAGTGCTATCGCTGCGGCAGAACAACACACGACCAGAATGATTGCTGGTTCAAAGACAAAGTGTGCAGACAGTGTGGAAAAGTAGGACACATAGCACGAGTCTGCAGGTCGGGAAAGAAAACCAGCAATAAGAAACCGACCAAAGGAAAGTACAAGAAGGTACATAAGATAACGGAGAATAGTTCAGACGAACAAAAGAGTGATAACGACTCCGAAAGCAGGGAACTGAGTTGTCTGAAACTACATAAAGTGATCACAACGGAGGATCACTGAACCATTTGGGTCACTCTCAAGATAGCAGGAGTCCAGGTAAAGATGGAATTGGACACAGGATCAGCCCTAACAGTCATAAACCGATGGGACTACGAGCGGCTATTCTCACACATACCCTTGAGAGACACAAAAATTATTTTGAAGACGTACACGGGGCAAAAAGTCTACCCCAAAGGAAAAATAAGGGTGACCGTTATATATAACGGTAAGGAAACACCAAAACTAGACCTGTATGTATTGCAAGATGGAGGACCACCATTACTGGGACGTGAATGGATCCGGAAAATACAACTGGATTGGCATTCCATACAGGCACTGACTGTGGCTGACAAAAAGGATGACGACGTCACACCTGGGCGACTGTCAAAGATCCTAACTGACGCAAAAGAAGTGTTCCAGCAAGGACTCGGAACACTAAAAGGCATGACAGCGACGATTAAAATTGAAGAAAACGCAAGCCCAAAATTTTTTAAGGCCCGACCGGTACCTTATGCGATCCACCCAGCTGTCGAAGCAGAGCTGGAGAGTCTGGAACGTTCAGGTGTACTGTCCAAGGTAGACTGGAGCGAGTGGGCTACACCCATCGTCCCTGTGATGAAAAAGTCATTGAGCAGCACGCCTGGGGAACCAAGGAAGGTTCGCATCTGTGGGGACTTTAAGGTAACAGTGAACCCAGTCCTTCACACCGTACAATATCCACTTCCGCGGATTAAAGATATTTTCGCCTCGCTATCTGGAGGGAAATGCTTCACTAAGATTGATCTGGCCCAGGCGTATCTGCAAATGGAGGTAGAAGAAGCATCAAAAAAATACCTCACAATCAACACCCATAAAGGTCTCTACCAATACAACCGGCTGGTATTCGGGGTAGCATCAGCTCCGGCTATTTGGCAGAGGGCAATGGAACAAGTCCTGCAACGGATCCCAGGGACCCAGTGTTATTTGGATGACATCCTGGTCACGGGCGAAAATGACAGTGATCACCTTGCCAACCTGGAGCAGGTGCTCACTAGATTGCAGGAATATGGGCTCCGAGCTAACCGCCCCAAATGCGAGTTTTTTAGAAAACAGATCTCATATTGTGGCCACGTTATCGATAAAGAGGGGTTACATAAGTCCCCAGAGAAGATTGAGGCAGTAGTCAAGGCTCCAGCACCGGAAAATGTGTCACAACTGAGGTCGTTCCTCGGGCTGGTAAACTACTACCATAAGTTCTTGCCAAATTTGTCTACAATACTACACCCACTGAACACCTTACTGCAAACTGGGGTGCCATGGAAGTGGAGTGACGAATGTAGACGAGCTTTCCAGAAGAGCAAAACACTAATCACATCGAAAGAGGTATTGGCCCATTACAACCCAGCATTACCAATTCGGTTGGCATGTGATGCGTCACCCTATGGCATTGGAGTGGTGCTGTCGCACAAATTCTCGGACAGCTCAAAGAGGCCAATAGCCTTTGCGGCACGATCACTAACCTCAGCCGAGCGTAACTACGCCCAGATTGACAGGGAGGCCCTCAGCCTAGTGTGGGGAGTGAAAAAGTTCAATCACTATCTGCACGGGCAGAAATTCACCTTGCTGACTGATCACCAGCCTCTTGTCTCCATTTTTAATCCGAAGAAGGGCGTTCCGGTGATGACTGCGCAATGACTACAAAGATGGTCACTTTTTCTAGGGGCGCACCACTATGAGATTGAATATAAGGGCACGAAACAGCATGGAAATTCTGATGGGCTATCACGCCTGCCACTGCCTACTGCGGAGGAAGCACCAGCAGTGGATCCTGTCGAAATATTCCATTCGACAATAGTTGAATACCTACCGGTAACTAACGCTTGTATCGAAAAGGAAACCCGAAATGACCCGACATTGTCTCGGGTATATGATTTGACGGTGAAGGGATGGCCAGTACATGGTGACTCACTGTTGCCAGCATTCTCGACAAGGAGAGAACAGCTGTCAGTGTGCCGGGGGACCTTGATGTGTGGATCCCGAGTGGTAATTCCACCCAAGTTAAGGGATAGAGTGCTCAATGAGCTTCATGAGGGTCATCTGGGAGGGGTAAAAATGAAAAGCCTAGCCAGGGCTTATGTGTGGTGGCCGGGAATCGATAAGCAAATCAAGGACCTGACCAAGAGCTGCTCAGGATGCCAGAAAGTCCAAAATGCACCACCACAGGCCCCTCTACACCCATGGGAGTGGCCCTCATCTCCATGGCAACGGGTGCATATTGATTTTGCTGGTCCATTCATGGACTCAATGTTTTTAATAGCCGTGGATGCACACTCGAAATGGCCTGAGGTCATCAAAATGTCCTCCACCACCACGGAGAAAACTATTGCAGTCCTACAGACCATTTTTTCCAGGAATGGCTTGCCAGAACAGATTTGCTCCGACAACGGACCACAGTTTGTATCCGAAGATTTCCGGAGGTTCTTGAAAAAGAATGGGGTAAGGCATTACACATCCGCCCCGTATCATCCAGCCACAAATGGATTGGCTGAGAGGTTTGTACAAACCTTTAAGAAGGCAATAAAGGCTATGTACAATGACAACATTCCGCTGCAGCACAAGGTGGACAGTTTCCTGTTCGCCTACCGGAATGCGACACATGCAGTCACCAACCAGGCCCCAGCCATGATGTTCTTTAACCGAAGGTTAAGATCTCACCTGGATTTGCTCAGACCAAACGTACGAAGAGATGTTGAGAGTAAGCAATTCCAGCACATCCATGAGAAGCCAACAAGGAGCTTCAATGTAGGGCAACCAGTCTTGGCCCGCGACGACCGAACAGAAAAATGGCAGCCAGGAATGATATGCACACGGCAGGGCCCACTAATGTACACAGTGGACGTTGGGGAGAGCATCGTGAGATGCCATGCTGACCAGAGTCACAGGAACAAGTCAACCCCATGCCTCGCCCATATGTACCTGGTGATGAACCCGACGTACAGGTCGCATCTACCCCAGAAACAGTAGCATCGGAAGCTGATGAATCAACCGACGACAGGGGGCCAGAATCGCCTCCGCACCAAGAGCAAGACACTCTGGAAAGGCACTATCCAGAAAGGATCAGGAAGCCTCCCCAAAGACTGAATATATAAATAGACTATTTTCAGCTAATGTTGCCTGTTAAAAGTATTAATTGTAATTAGTTTGATATTTAATTGTTAAATGAGTGTTATGGTACTGTTAATCTAAAAGGGGAGGAATTGTAATGTATATACCTTTAAGGGGGGAACTATGTTTTACAGCTCATGTATACTGCAGTACTGGCAGTGACCACACCTGTATATAACACTGAGTAGTAATCTGTACAGATCAGTTGCAGTGTGAGCCACGTTGAGTAAACACCTGTTGTACGGTTCTCCGCAGTCTGTGTCTCATTATACACGGACGTAACAGCTTTAATGTCCTTTTTATAATGAGGCACAAAAAATTGCACACAGTACTCTATGGCCTAACCAATGTTATATACAAATAAATAATATCTTTACTCTTGTTCTTAGTTGCCCCTATTTAGAAAACCCAAAATGCTTTTAGTCTTTTTTTATGGCTTTAGCTACCTGCACTTACACTTTCGGATTTTAACCCCCTTCTCGTTAAGAGGGGCTAAGATTATGTCGGGTCCACTTATTGTCCAGAGGTCACTCTGTTCCCACCCGGCGCCATTTCATCTTTGCCGACTTTCAAGTCGACCGAGGTTCTTGCTGCAAATAGGCGAGGGGCTACTTTAAATTCAAAAGTCACGGCCCAATGTCATCATCAGTACCATAATGTGATCTTAGCATCCAGTCAGGGGGAGCCCCACATAACGTGAAAGCTGACAGCTGATCCATGGTGGCAGGCACTGACTGGCCAAGGTAAGTTTTAAAAAATGACTTGTCAGAACTCCTTGTAGGCCAGGAGGAGCAGGAGCGCTCTCCCCAGGCCCCGCAAGGAGTCTTGGTCCTCCCCAGCCCCAAACTCCCCACCTCCCACAATCGTGGCTGCAACCCCCCTCCAATCGCCTGCGGACCCCTCCCCCCACTGACTGCCGGTGTCCGCTCCCACAGGTGGCCTCCTGCGCCAGATGTGGCCTCCTGCACCAAATTCCATCTCCCGCTCCCTGGCCAGGCAGTGGATCTGTTCCAGCGGGACGCCACACTATTATGTAAATGAGGCCCGACCCTTAAGATCTGCCACCGCCAAGTCCCCGAAATCATCGGGTACACCATCCACTTTGGGAATTACACGCACCATGGCCGGGAAATTGGAGCCATTTGCACCGGCTGTTACGGCCGGTTTGAAAGAAAAAATAGTGGCCGCCTCGCTTCCATCTGCTTGTTTCCATCGCGGAACGCAGTGGCCACCATTTTGGGCAGGTCGGCAGCGCTGCCGTTGCCAGCGCTCGCTTCACATATTTAGATGAGCCAGATCATGATGTCAATCGGTGTGCAACTCTAAATTGATGCACAATCTGTATTTTGGACATCGCCGCTCTTATTAACGCCCTCTCCAAAGCACGCACGAGTTTCCTCACATTTTATTGGAGTAGTGGCTTGGTGTGATACATTTAAAAATTGTTAAAGTGTGCAGGGAGTGCTGCTGGACATTTGCAAGACTTTTGCTCTTAAAGGAAGGCCTCTGAGAACACCACTTGCTCCCAGTCCTGGGGACGCTAGTCGCAATCTTCCTTGGGCTGCAGTATGACATGGAGATGGAGCAGAGGCAGTAAAGGGGACAAGCAGCTTGCAGAGGGAGGAGGAAGAGGAAGAAGCAGAAGAGTCAGTAGCAGAAGAGGAGGAAGCAGAAGAGGAAGAAGCGGAAGGAAGGAGGCAACGCAGACAGCCTCTTTCTGGCGTGGATATCCAGGATCGAATCAACTGCCTGCAGTACCAGTGAGCACAACCCCAATTCCCCTTTCAACATTTGTCCCACACCTTACCTTCCCTCTGTTACTGGCCATCACAGCATCCTCTGGGCCACAATGCTGAAATAAAAGCTACCATAATGCAAACTTTCCAATCCAACTTTATTCATATATGCATCCAATATTACATTAAAAAATCAACTAATCACCCTGTGCATTCTCTTAGTGAGTCTCCAAAATGGAGACACATGGGAAAACCACTTTGAAAAATTATACCAGAAAAACACACTAAGGCCAGAGCAACACCAAATATGCAAAAAACTGGAAAAGCTCGAAATGGCCATAAAAGATAACCAAAACCCACTAGACTCCATAATAACAGAAAAAGAACTATTTGAAAAACTCAAGGACCTGCGACCAGGAAAAGCTTGCGGGGCAGACGGCATACTAAGCGAGATGATTAAACACACAGATGATAAAATGAAACTGGCTATCCTAAAACTCTTCAACTTGGTTCTGAGTGTCGGTTACTTACCTGATATCTGAAACAAAGGACTCATAATGCCCATATACAAAAGTGGGGACAAAGTCGACCCAAATAACTATCGAGGCATCTGTGTAAACAGTAACCTGGGGAAGGTATTCTGTAGTATCATAAACAAAAGACTTATAAACTTCCTGGAGGAGCACAATGTCTTGAGTAAAAGCCAAATTGGATTCCTGCCAAACTATAGAACATCAGATCATATCTTCACCCTACAGACCCTAATTGACAAACACGTTCATCAAAACAAAAGCAAAATCTATGCATGCTTTATAGATTTCCAGAAGGCTTTCGATTCCATCTGGCACGACGGTTTATTCCTGAAACTTATCGAAAGCGGGGTAGGGGGAAAAACATATGATGTAATTAAATCAATGTATACAAACAACAAATGTGCAGTTAAAATTGGAGACAAACAAACAAAATACTTCCCACAGGGGCGGGGGGTGACACAGGGCTCGCCAATCTCACCGACACTCTTTCATATTTACATAAATGAATTGGCAAAACTACTTGAACAATCTACAGCACCCGGCATCACCCTGTATGAATCCAAGGTTAAATTCCTCCTCTATGCAGATGACCTGGTTCTGCTGTCACCAACTAAGGAGGGTCTACAGCAGAACCTGGATCTGCTGGAGTCGTACTGCCAGACTTGGGCCCTGACAATAAATCCCCAAAAAAACAAAGTCCTTGTGTCCCAGCAAAGATCCAGACATCAGGGACCCAAAATAAATTTCACACTAGGAACAACCAAAATTGAACAAACCACTAACTACACATACTTGGGCTTAAAAATCAGTTCTACGGGAAATTTCCATCTGGCTGTGAATGAACTGAAAGAGAAAGCAAGAAGGGCTTTCTATGCCATTAAAAAATCAATCCAAATAGAAATCCCAATTAGCATTTGGCTCAAAATTTTCAAATCAGTAATTGAGCCAATTGCACTCTATGGCAGTGAGGTGTGGGGACCGCTAACACAACAAGAATTTGCAAAATGGGACAAACACCCAATTGGATCCTACATGCAGAATTCTGTAAAAGTATCCTCCGGACTCAAAGGAAAACCGTAAACAATGCATGCAGGGCAGAACTAGGCCAATATCCATTAATAATCACTATCCAAAAAAGAGCCACCAAATTTTGGAAACACCTAGAAATGAGCAACCCCCAATGCTATCATTACGAAGCCCTGAAATGCCAAGAGAGGACCATAAAGAAGAATACCCTCAGTCAACTAGTCCTGGGACTCAGTGAAGTAACTACTAACACTACTAACAATAACCAGCCCCAGGACAGTGACAGCGTAACACAAAGAATTCGACCCAACACAATCGTCGCTAAGCAAAAGGAAAAATATCTGTCATATTGGGCAGAAACAACAAAAACCCAAAGCAAACTCAATTGCTACTTGGCCCTAAACAGACAATACAACATGGCTGATTACCTGACCATGGTAAAGGATAGCAAACTTAGAAAAACCTTGACAATGTACAGACTTAGTGAACATAGCCTGGCGATCGAAAAAGGTAGACACAGGCAGACCCGGCTACCAAGAGAGGACAGGATATGCTCTCACTGCAGTCAGGGAGTGGTGGAGACAGAGATGCACTTCCTCACAGCTTGTAGAAAATATCAGGGCATAAGGGAGAATTTCTACCCAAAATTCACAAAAATATGCCCGGAATTCAGAAATTTGAATGACGACCAAAAACTCCCATACCTACTAGGGGAAGAGAGAAATTGTGTAACACTAGCGGCACACTATGTTACAGCTTGCCATAAACAGAGGGACAACCACTAAATATAAGAAAAGAGTATATATAAATTATATGAAAGTATATTTATACACTCAGGGATATATCTGTTTATACACTGTATGGATAGATCTGTATTTTTGTGTACAAACATGAATGTTTTTTGATGCTTTGGCAACATAAGATGTAACTTGTCATGCCAATAAAGCGATTTGAATTGAAAAATTGAATTGAATTGAATTGAGTGTCTTGCGTGCACCTTTGCCTATCTGCAGTGCTACCCTAGTGGCTGCAGCATGGCTGGTGGAAGGCTGCTGACTTTCTTCTCTCTCTCCTCTCCCTCTTCTTGTTCAACCACCGGCTGGGCAGGCTGGATTTCTGGGGTGTGTAAAATGAGGATAGGGTTGTGGTGAGGGAGAGGGGTAAAGAAAGAGGCGCATGCTTACACCATGTGCAGCTTGTAAATCAGAAGATATTGTGGGAAGAGGGGGAAGTGGGATGTGAGAAGAAGGATAACATATGAGGAACCGGCATCTTGTATTCTTTCAACCTCGCCGCTGACCAAAGGTACAGCCATGCCCCTGCCAAGAATGGGCAGCACCATCTATTTCAAGGGGGTGAGGTGAAGCTAGGAATGTGAGGTGTGCCTTGTGATTGTTGGTAGGTGAGTGATGGCAGGGTGGGGGGAGTGGTGGCGGGGGAGTCGTGTGTTGAGCAGTGTGTGAGGCTAGTGGTGCAGTTGGCAGGAGACGACTTTTGAAGATGATTCACTGACCTTGACCAGGTCCTAGGGGCGAAACTGCTGGCAGTGACTGCCTCAGCGATCTGGCCCCACATCGTTCTTTCTGGAGGGCCTCCTGGCTCCCCGTGGGTAGACGACCTCTCTACCATGTTGACCCCCCTGCACAAAACTCGAGTGCTGCGTTCGAGACCCTAGGTGCCTGTTCCCAAGCCTGTTGAACCATTTGGGTTAGTGCTGAAGCACTTTTACCATTTTTGATCAGCAGAAGGCAGCTCACCTTTAAGAGGTGCAGACTGCCTTGTGTTGAAGCACTTTTAAATTTTTTCATCAGCATAAGACAATTTCACCTTTCGGAGGTGCAGACTGCCTAATGCTGAAGCACTTTAAAAAATTTCATCTGCAGGAGGTAGCTCACCTTTAAGAGGTGTAGACTGCCTATAAGAGGAGCAAGCTAGCTTTAAGAAAAGCTAACCTCACTCGAGCAACACGAACTTCGGCCCCCTGCTGAGCGCACAGCCGATCAGTAGCACGTTCAATGCTAGGCTGTGCGCTGCAATCATGATAATTAGCAGGCAGCACGAAGTTTAAGGGGTAGCTAGATAAGTACATGAGGGAAAAAGGAATAGAAGGCTATGTTGATAGGGTGAGATGAAATAAATAAAGTGGGAGGAGGCTCGTGTGGAGCATAAACACCGGCATAAACCAGTTGGGCCGAATGGCCTGTTTATGTGCTGTAAAATCTATGTAATTCTATGTAATTTAGAAAGGCTTTCACAAATCTCATTCACTGGAATCCAGACATTCCCTGAGCACTGCAGATCACGTGAATAAAAGTTTTAAATAGCAGAGCAAAAAGGGTTAACTCCTATTGTTCCAGGTTGTATTTATTCATTAGGAACATTATTCAGTAGCAATTTACCCTGAAACACCTTTTGGACACACCTTCTACTGTGCATTGAGCTATTTTGTGATACAATTGCATTTTAAGCCAACCATTATTTGGATTGAAGTTGGCAAAAAACCTAAGCAGTCATAAAAGACAGGATGTGGTGTGGTTTTGTAATCTGAGTTGTAAACATTAAAAAAGATGTGTTATATGATCCCCACTGTGGTGGACATGGAATGAAGCTAAACATTTTTGCAATAAAGTCTCTGATTGTTCCAATGATGAATTCCGTCCTCATCTCTGTAGAATAAATTAAGTACTTTTTAAAACCATTAATTGAAAATGTACCTATCTACATATAGTCTTTTGCCAGTAATTAGTTTACAATGGACCTGGAATTCCGTGGGGTTGGGTGGGGGTTGGTGGGGGGGTGGATTTCCCGATTAAAAAATGGCCATTTACACCTTTCCTCTCGGGGTTTCGCTGACCTCCCACCAAAGTTACTGGAGAGCCCCTGTGGAATTTCAGGGCCAATCTAAACTAATTACTGTCAACTCTTCTGCTGATAGCTTCGTGGGTAGCCGCTCCATTTGGCGTGCTGCCGAGTCATGCAGACCAGAAAGATGCCAGGTTTGATCCTCATTGTATGCTGAGTTCGCTGAGCTCAGATGGAGCAGTTAAGGTGTTACAATTGCCCTCAGGACCTTTGTGCTAAGGGTGTTGGGGGGGTGCGGTGGGGGTGGAAATCCGACAGAGTTCCTATTTCTGATCACAAACTCGTGAACCATAATGGAAGATGTGTGCTTGTCACTGATGGATGAGGGCAGTACTGGGCTCAACCCTGATGCCTTTTATAGTTAAATAGCCCACTGACACTTAGGGGCTGGTAACGTGAATGACAATACAAAGACAGCTCGTAGCACATGACGTGATGTGGACAGGAATGTCAGGTGCCAGCAGCTAGTGAAGGATTGCTGTCTGCTCAACCATTGCCACCATTTTCTTTTCTTCTTGCAATGGCTGGGGACTTGATTCTCCTTGCTGTCTCAAACCATTGACGACTGAAAAAACAGAGCCAGTATTGAAGGATGGTCCTATATTAGGGAGAGTGCCGCCCAGCAACAAATATCACACTCTCTCCCTTGAAATGCTCAGTCTAAACATACACTTGGGCTGAGATTTTCCTCTGTGGTGAATTGAGCCTCGAAATAGTAAGAAAAATATACCTGTGCTGGTCAGTGTAACTCCTTCCAGAAACAACCCAATATTCTTCAGTGCACTTTCATTACATGTTTGTGGTAGATTCCCGAAGGGTCATCGACCTGAAACGTTAACTCTGTTTCTTGCTCCACAGATGCTGCCTGACCTGTTGAGTATTTCCAGCATTTTCTGTTTTTATTTCAGATTTCCAGCATCCGCAGTATTTTGCTTTTGTTTTTTTATTATTATCACCCTTCATAAGCAACCTACCTGTGGAAGTGAGCGGTGGGGGGGCGTGGAAGGAAATTCAGTGCTGCTGGACCAAGGCAGCCATTTTGTGCCTATAACAATGTGGCTCGCTGCAATGCCTGAGGCAACCCCCGCAGTGTGAGGCCTGGGAGATTTTGACTCCCGATCCTCGCTTAAATGATCCAACTCAGACTCCCACTTGAACCCCCTGGGAATTGCTGCCTGGCCAGCGAGCGGGAGTGAGATTTTCTGCAGCAGCAGGCCGCTGGCAAGGACTCGAGGGGGTGGGGGCGTAGGCAACCGCGGTCGTGGGACGGGAAGTGAAACCTGGGACTGGGGAGGTCCAAGGTTTCCGTGTGGGGTCCAGAAGAGCACGCCTCGTCTTCCTGGCCCACAATAAATAAATTAAAAAATGTAAACTTACCTGGGCTTCCTCTGGCCACGATTCCGCTTGTCGTCAGCTTTCACTGGGGGATCCAACACTGGGCGTCATTGCCGCGATTAGCAGTTAAAATCGTGTCGGGGTTCGAATGACATCACTGGACCCCGATATTTAAATATTAATGAGGCTGTCACTTGTCTGTAGCGGGCAGCCCTGACATAGCCGAAAACCCGGCAGTAAAAATAGCGGCAGGTGCGAACACACCGGGAATGCAATGGGAAGTGCCCGCTCACCATTTTTTAACCACTCACCCACCCCATTGCCACTGGGCGAGCAGGCTTATAATCAGCATGCTTACGAGGATTAGAAGACTATGCGGCTGCTTAAAGCTGGTTCTGATAATTGACACTTTCTTGGAGTCAAGTCACCCTATATTTTTATCTAGAATGAATTCCATATTCAACATATGTCAGGCAATTGAGATTAATTCTAATGGCTTCTTAGCCAAGTCTGTGAAACTTTGTTTATCTACTTGTACAAAAATATAACATATCAAAATACTAAGAAAACTGGAAACTAAACCTCCAGGTCAAGTATTTCATTTGCACCCAAACTCATATGTGCCAAAGCAACAATCTATCATTGCTAAGTTCCATCTGAAGATCAACCTCAGTCATTATACAGTATTTTGGGATTAACATGGTGACATCTCTGTGTAGTAGATGTATTGTTTGTGTTACCTCAGGCCATCTTTATGGGTAAAATTACATCCATAATAAGTGCTAAAATACACCAATTTCAATTAAAGTTAATTTTGTATAATTTCATCTATTTGTGTGCCCTACCTTTTAAATGGATTTAACATTTGACCCCATCAATGAACAAGAGCACAGAAAAGAAGTCTGAATTGAATCTGCAAGAGTGAAATATATATTTAACCTTCTGACCACTAAATTTCCCATGGAGCAATAAGCAAAGAAGGAGGAGGGAAAACTAGTATTGCTCATCTCACGCGTGGAGCTGAACTCCGAGTCACAGGTCACAGATGTCACGAAGAGGTCCATATCTCCATTTGGACCACCCTTTTTGGATGGTTTTACACCAGAACCTCGCTTTCCACGAATTTCCTCGATAATCTGCTCTGCTCCTGGGTTACATCTGCGGGATCCCACTTGACTCATTAACATAGCTGCACCCCCACCCTGCAAAAAAAACGGAGAATGCAAGTTTCCTTCATTTTACACCCATTCTGAAGAGGCGTAAATTTACGCCCAAAATCTTCAGCACAGAATTCATTATTTCTGGTGTTTTTTTAGCTATTTAAAAGAAAATTCCTTACTGAGACCTACACTGTCTTTTCTATATCTTTGAATGTTTTATTACGGCATCAGATTCTGTTACATTAGGAAGAGAAAAGCTTCCAGAATTAAGTTTTCTTAAATATTCTGTGCTTAATGTGCATAAGTGATCGTTTGATGGCTTCAAATTTTCGTAACATCAATAAGTTAAAGAGGGTCTTAACGAAGGAAGAGGGTGTATGTTCTGCACTTTCCTCATTATTTATGCTAATTTTTGTTGGTTTATGCCAGTTCTTATTTTCTGGCGTAGGCTAATGATATTTTCAGGAAACTTCTGCATAAATTGCTGTTGGCAAGATCGGCGTAGAAACCAGCATGAATTCAACGTACTTACGGCATGAGTCGGTGCGAAGAAATTCCAGCCCATCATCTCCAATGTTTTTTCCCGTATATTTCTAATTTTAATATTGTAAAATAAAATTAAGCTACTTAAATAACCATAAAACAATTTTATGCCATAGTGTTTTTGAAATTAAGTAAAAAAAATCTCTCTTTAAAAAAAATCCTTTTGGTTTTCAAATGCTCTTTTGTCCCCAAAGGGCTAAGTGTGAAATTAGAAGAAAATGAAAGAAAATGTAAATTTTTAAAAAATCATTTAAGGATGTGGATTTAATTCTCATGACTCCTACAGATTTCATGATGATTCACAGATTACCTTCTCTCATATTTTAGTCCCTGACAGGTTTGATAATTTTGAAAAATCCCCGTACACTGCTGGATTAATTTTTATTTCTTAATAAAAAATGATACCTGGGGACCAATATTAATCTCATTGCACTACTGCTTATGCAGTTTGCCCTGGCACTAGGTACTATGTGTACCTGCACAACTGAATATTTAAAAGGTGTTAGCAGCCAAGGTTTTGAGCATCAAAATAATGATTACAAATACAACTGCCTTGAAAGGCCAATTGTTGTCCTTATTCTTCACCATCAAACCCAATGTAATAGCTGATACCTTAGCTGCATTTACACTGACCTGGATTTTAATTCACAGATGCGCTGGGTGCGGCGGGGTTGAGGGAGTGGGGGTGGAGGATGATGGGGGGGCGGGGTGAGGGGGCGGATAGTGGATGGGAAACCAGGAAGTAAATGCAGTGTGTCTGTCAGTGGATTTGTAACTCAGCCATCTCATTATCATTTTCCTTCCGGGTTTCCCATCCAATTAGCATCAGTGGGCGTGATTTAAAATAGTTAAAGGGACACTTCAAGCATGCACGTTGAAGGAGTTTAGAGTTGTGATGGAGAGACAAAGATCTATTGCAATGGAGTCGAGACAGGCAAAGACTGCACCCCACTTCAGCAACACCACCGTGGATGTGCTGTTGGGGGCTGTAAGGACCCGGAGGGAGATACTGTTCCCTAGTGAGGGGAGGATGAAGCCTGCTGCAGAAACAAAGAAGGCGTATTTGGAGTTTGCCCAGGAGGTCAGCAGCAGGAGCACGGTGCCACACTCCTGGATCCAATGCATTAAGCGCATCAATGGCTTCAGCAGGGCAGAAAAGGTGAGATCAATAGCACATTGCCTTAAATCTTTATGTGCGTATCACCCCAACCCCCTCATTCTGCCTTCTCAAGCCTACTCCTGCACATCATTCCTCACACCAACTTACCTTGCAGGTGCACCCATCCCTCTCTGCCTATGCACTTCCTCACATCCCCATCTATCCATCCACCACTGACACTCACCCTCGTCCTTATGCAATGTCATGCCTATCCCTCATAGTCACCCTCAGAAAATGCTCTCCATCCATTGGGTGAGCACATGCCATTACTCTCACTAATAGGTATCTTCTTTTCCTCCTTGCAGGAGAAGCGAGCACAGAATACCAGAGAGAGTCAGAGAACCAGAGGTGGACCTCCACAGATACCTCATTCAACAGCTGCAGATGAGCGGGCGCTGGAGATCAGCAGAGTCTCAGTGTGCCTGGCCATCGGAGGTGGGGAGATGGGGGCCTGCCAGCTACTTGGTGACAGGATTAAATATCAGGCAGCCACATAGCATAGAACATTCAGTTATGTTGATGTTAACAGTGACTGAAATATGATCATATGCATAACGATAACTTCAAGCATTAATAGTACTCATTCATGTCTATTATTTCCCACAGGGCTGTCGCGTGGTCGAGGTCGCCGACGACGACAACGACTCCTCAGAGGAGCTCAATCCCTCTGAGAATGCACCATCACAGGACTCATGCAGACCATGCACCAGCTCAGATACCAACACTTTGGTGGGACTTGTTAGAGAGATAGGGGATTTTCATATGGTGACTCGCACTACACAAGTGAGCAAGAGCAGATGGTGGAGCCAGGGACAACAATGGAGATGCTGTACCCCGGGGGCTGTCGATGAACAGGATACTTCTTGAGCAGCAGCAGAGAGTTTGTGATATACTGGAAGGTGATCCAAGTGCACTGCGCCCAATTGCAGGGAGATTGGAGGAGTCCAGCTCAAGCATGAGGGGCATGATGTCGCAGGCCTTTGCGATGACGTCTTCCTCCATGGAAAGAGTGGCCAACTGCGCGGAGCCTAAAACGCGGCAAGTACACGAGTGCATGTAGGTCTTCAGCAATGGCTTGCACACTCTGAATGGCACCTTAAATAGGATGAATGATAACCTTGCCTTCGCCTTTCATCACCCCAGTGATCTGCAGCAAAGTGTTCTCCAGAACACTGCTAGCAGGGAAGTGCGGTTGGGCCATGAGAGGGATGATGGTGAAAGGGGACATGGAAGTTGAGACTCGGCCCAAAGTGCTCCCACTCTCATTGTACCCCCTTAGTCAGTACCTGACATGCTGCCTCGTGTCCCGATGGCCGAGTCTGCCCCTGCACAGGTGCAGGTGGGGAAGTCTTTGGTGGGGCCCTCTCAGGCTCCAAAACCCAGAGAATGTCAGCCAAGAGCAACTCAACAGTCAGAGCAGGGATGTGAGCAGCCTTCCTCTACCTCTGCTGGAGCCACAGGGATTACACCATGAAGGAGCACTAGGAAAAGGATGATTTGTAGTTGCTCAAGGGTATGCACAGGGCTGCGTTGCCCATTATTATATTGTTAAGTTTCTGTTATCTATTTGAAGCACATAAATATTATTCTTTTGCACCACTTTCCAGTCTTGCCCATTTTTCGTTGCTGGCTGGCAAGTGGCCTTTTCAATTGTGTGATGATGAATGGGAGGACATGAATTGATGGCGACCAATGGGGAGCCATGAAAGGGGTGCTTGGTTGTTTGCAGAACTGCTTTGTGCTAGTGGCATTGGGTGGGGTGGGGCGGGGGGGAAAGTGGCTTTTGCATGTGGTTGTTAGATGGGTGCATTGGTGAAACCTAAGTGAATCTCGCAATAATGAGGGCATCCTGGGCAGCAATATGTGCCCCTGGTGGTACATTGCCCACATCACCATCAGTTTCCTTGTCTTCCTCCTCCTCTTCCCCTTCCTCCACTCCCTCGTCTTCCTCCTCCTCCTCCTTCCCCTGCTCCTCGGAATCCTCCGAAGCAGCTCTGTGCTCTGTGCTTTGTTCCTCTTGCAGGTCCAAGCCTCACTGCTGCACAATGTTACATTCCCTTTTGTTATTCTTTCCTTTTTGTCTAAGTACTTAGTGTATGCCTTTCTCTTTAGTTTCAATTTTGCCCTTATTTCTTTATTCTTCCATGGTGTGTCATTACTGGCTAGTTTGTTCTTGCATTTAAGTGGGATATATTTTTCCTGGACTCTACTGATCACCATTTTAAATGTTTCCCACTGCTGTTCTATTTTTTGTTTGTTAGTAAATTTTTCCAGTTTATTTTCCCTAGTTCCATTCTCATCCTGTTAAAATCAGCTTTTTTCCAATTTATTATTTTGGTCTTTGTCTTACTTATGTCCTTCTTACACTTTGGCCACGATCTTGCCAGCCCTGGGGAGGCGGGTATGGAGGCGGGATTGCTGGGAAAATGGTAGAATTTGGGGGCGGGTGCCCAACCCGCCTCCATGCCATCTTGCCAGGAGGTGGGTAGCTGACCCGCGCCGGGTCCCATCTCTTTGGAAGCGGGAAAGGGATTAGTGCCACTTAACTGCCTGTTAACAGGTAGTTAACAGGCAGCTAAGAGGATTATCCCCATTTTATTCACACAAGTGCGGGCTTCCCAAAGGCTCCAAACCCCGCCAGGGTCACCGAGGTGACTAGTGGGTCTGCGGGTGTCGGAGGGGTGCAAAGGTGTGCTGTGAGGGTAAGTGATGGGTGCAACTATGGAGAGGTGAGTATGTGAGGTAAGTGGAAAGTGTTAGAAAAAGTTTACTTACCTTTGTTTCTTCCTGTAGGCTCAAAAATTTTGACAGATGAAATGTCATACGCTGACGTTCTCTGTAACCGGCTTTCCCTTAATTGGTCTGTTAAGCCCGCTGGGTGGGCTTAACAGGGTCAATCAAGGGAAAATAGCATGGGTTGTCCAGAAGTTGATGGAGGCAGGACTAAAACCTGACAAGTGGAAGTCCCGCTTCCAAAAGCTCCTCATTGTCAAAATCCAGCCCTTTATCTTAAACCTTATTATGCTGTGATCACTATTGCCTAGATGCTCCCCTACACTTACTTCTCTTATCTGTTCTAGTTCATTTCCCATTACTAGATCCAGCAATGCTCCCTTTCTTGTTGGACTTTTTACATACTGGGTACGAAAAGAGTTCTGCACACATTGTAAAACCTCCAATCCCTTATCACTAATTCCCCAACTGGAGGAAATAGTCTTTCCCAGTTCACCCTAAAAAAAACCTTCATAATTTAAAAAACCTGTTACATTTTCTCTTAGTCTTCTCTGCTCCCAGTATCTCAAGTCTCTCCTTTTAACTGTATTTCATCCTCTCTGGCATAATTCCAGTGCTTATTTGGAGTGTGCTCTTTTTGGCTCAGCATGTGGAAGATAGGTATTAACTGAAATCAGGTAGTTGAAGCAATTAGCATGCCAAGCGATCATATCCATCTTTACTGTGTCAGCACCCAAATATTAGGCTGCTAACTTGTTTTAAACAAAGATCTCTGGAAGGTAGCTTGGTTGCATATAGCCATCTTTGCAATTCTGTCAAATGAACAAAAATTGATTCATTCTGTACTCCTATCCAACCAGAAACACAACTTGCTCAATAAAATGCTATTTTCAAAAGTGTTCAAAAAAATCTTTATTATTTTGGAATATTGCATGCAATCATTTACATTACAAAACACTTTCAGTGGCCCTTACTCTCTGGCCATGACTCTAACAAGGCTACAGATACAGTTCTGCTAGCCACATTTACTTACCTTTGTTTCCCCTGAATTACAACACCAGCAATAAAGTTTCAACAAAATTGCAAGTGCTGAACATGCTTGGCTTTCATCCAATAAATCTCAGGTGCATTTGAACCCAGGTCACAGAGGTGACAGTACAATGTCTAACACACTACCCACTGCTACATTTATATATAATGGGCTAATAATGAAGTCCAGGTACAAAGGACCACTTTTCAGCCATTGCATTCATTGACAGGGAAATGTGCTGACCTCGTGCTATAATGTGAAGTTAGCTCATTTAAATGTTTCTGTGGCATTCCCTACACACATTGTATGACACGTTGAGCATGCTGAAATGCCGGGGTGGGAATTCAAGTGCATCGACCTTAAAGGTGTCCTGTAAATAAAGAGGAGGAAAAATGGCAGCAACATCCCCATACAATGTGACAAAGAGGAGTTACTGGGAGATACCATCATCACACAATAATGTTGCATCTCTGAATATTGTACAATGTGTGGACAATTCTTTTGCTGTAGGCAGATTAAGATAGTCAATGAGAAATACTGTTGCATTCAATGGTCCTGATGTAACACTGAGGGCAATGTGAGTGAGACTTTATTTGGCTAGGGTACTGAGCATATGTGGAAGTAACTGCTGTCTTTTATACGTATCATATGTTACTGAAAGTGTCTTCTATTAGAAACTGACTTGCTGCTTACTGATGGACAGCTATTTGGGTAGACATATCTTCTGGCTTTTGATTGTGACCATCATCTGCAATTGATTGATGTCTTCTACAGCATGCTCCACATCAAGAACCTTATTTGGGGCAAAGTTATTTCAAACATAGCAGGCTACAATAATTTTGAACAGGTTTTCTGAACTAGACTGTAGCACTCCCCTGATTGGTCCAGACATCTGCACCTATGCTTAAGGATGCCGATGGTATGCGTTATAATGAGGGCCATGCTAGTGCCAGTATATGCTTCGTTATATTGCTCTTGAGTTTTTCAATGGAGTAAGCAGCCATGGCTGCAGTCAATAGCCTTGGTTTGCCAGCTAGTCGTTGTGGCTTTTCAAATAATGTTGAAACCCATGGATTGTTGCAAAATGAATGAATCATGTAACTGCCAGTGCAGCAGCCATTAATGCACATGATTCAGTACCTGTAATCACAGACCAATTGCACATGAATGGAGTAGGACCCTATTGTTCTTAAAAGGACTGCCATTGAGGGTAGGGATCCATGTAGCCCAATGTGTGCCATTAATAATTTCCTGCATTTTGGGGAATCCAGCCAAACAGTAGAGGCTGGTAAAGGTGTATGGCTTTATCATGTATCTCATGGGAATGCTGCTGAATTTAGAGGACTGGCCAAACAAGACTTCTATTACCTGTACTATTGTTTTTAGTGTGTACACATTAGTCTTCTCTTCCTTGGTGTTCTTCCTTAGGCCAGCAAACTTTTTTTTTGATCAACTGCCATGAGCAATGCACTAAGGAGACAGCGTTCATATGGATGGCCACCTGCTGTCAAGCATGCTGTACAATAGCTCCAATTGGAGCATTTCTTTCTGCCCCAAACATTGTCACTTTCCTCAAAGTCATGTCCTCCTATAAAACTTATCTTAAAGGGGGCAATTCTGGCAGCTCCTCCAGCCATTCTGTCTCATTAGTTATCCTAGTCATCCTCCAAAATACTGCTGCCTCCTTTTAAGAGACCCTCTACTAACTCCAGATTCCCCCTCCCCAAGACACTTAACACCCCATCGCTGTTTGCCAATTTCAGGTTGCTGGGTTAGCTCAGGTAAATAAGATTACTTTAAAAAAGTTCAGAAAGATTTAAAGGAGATATGTCTAAATTTGAGTCTGAGGTGAGCTTTTGGCAGAACAGAAGAATAGCTATTCCATCTCAGGATAACCAGCTGGTTCTTTATCTATGTAAAGAGGTCAAATTATGGAAATGTGGAACAGAACTTGAAGGTGATCTGCATTGTGTATTAGGGAGGTTCATTGTAAACAGTTTTAAAATATTATTGGTCTATGTTTCCTCGAGGGAAGAAAGGAAGGAAGAATGAGCAAACAGTATTGATTCTTATGACTCATCTCTTTATTACAGAGCAAGGGTAAGAGGAATCAACTTCCATCAGAAGTAGTAAATGCTAGATCAATTAATTTCTTTATAAAGGGAATAGATGAATATCCAATTACGAACAGAAGTGAGAATTTTAAGGGTAAATATAGGCCTAGATTATTAAACATTATGGGAGTGAATTTCCACTGGGGTTCTTCCAATCTTCCACTGTAACTATGGCAGAGGAACAGCAGAACCCCAGAAAAACAGCATAAGCACTGTTTCTGCGATTTTCCCAGGGTTTCCACAACTCCTTTGCCGAAGTTACAACAGATGAGTGGGGGAAACTGCATGGAAATTCACCTCCTATGAGTCCAGTCCTATTTGGATCATAGCAATGCCACCTGCGAAGTTCAACTGGTTAGAAGGGTAGAATAATGCATATCGGCCCTGAATACGTGGTCAGTATGATGGCGTACTCTCAGAGTACACCATACCGCCTTTGAAATTGACCACAAGTTTGGGATTTCCACTTGCGCTTGCGCAAAATCCTGAACCTACGATCTGTCACGTTCCAAATTGACTGATGATCTGCTGTGGCTTTCAAGTCCTCACTCAAATGATGTGCTGGTGAAAAGTTGGGCTACTTGCCCACCAACTGTGCATTAATTACCCTGAAAATATTTACGGCAGGAGCCTTTTGCATGGCGTAAGGGGAGGGGGATGAGAAAATTGCATGCTACAGCCCATAAAAGCATTCTAATTGAGTTTTAAGATTCCTATCCAGAGGCCAAAAACATTTAACTATCTGCTAAAGTTCACTGAAGTATTAATAATTACTTTAATATCTATGCATTTAGTTTAAACTGTGCAAATCAAAATAACTTAAATTTATTGTGTTAGGTAAAACTTCAGATTGTTCATCTTACCAGTCCTTTTTATTTTAAAAAGTTTTTTTTTAATAGTCAGCAATTCACAAAACACATATAATTTGAGTTTACTAATCACATTCACTTCTTTTGTGATTCACAATATGAATGTTTAATATTATGCACAAAGTCATGCATACCCACAAACTAAGGAAAGGGTCTTCAATAATCAATTAGAAACAGCGGTGTAAATTTGATGGACTTTCTGCAAAGCTGGAGATTTCTATGTTTACTGATTGGCAAAGCGTCAGGAATTGAAAAGGAGCACCGCCCCATTTGATCCCAGGTACGCTTATGCACAATGGTGTGCCCCTGGGATCCGTGCGCCACTATACTGTGCTCAGGTCTGCAGCGTTTCATAGCAACTTCTCGAAGGGGGGTTCGCAGCAGGTAAGTGCCGATTCCATTCAGAGGTCGGTGGCGTACTCCTTAGCTACGTTGCCAACTGCAAATTCAGGGCTATTATAATGCTGGATTGGTGTCCTGGAGTTATCAATTAAGTCAATTTTCAGATGGAAATGTCAACGTTTTCTTGTATTCCATCCAGTGTCACCCTACTCCTTGTGAAGAAGGTCAGGAACTAAGCAGAGTGCAAGAAATTAGATCTATGACCAATGGTGTCAATTCATAAAATATTACCCTCAATACCACTGCGTCCATAGGAATCATAAAACTCAATTAGAATGCTTTTATGGGCTGTAGCATGCAATTTTCTCATCCCCCTCCCCTTACGCCATGCAAAAGGCTCCTGCCGTAAATATTTTCAGGGTAATTAATGCACAGTTGGTGGGCAAGTAGCCCAACTTTTCACCACCAGAATCCTATTATTAGTCCATATTTTTGAATAAGTATCTTTTGTCTGTACGCAATGATACAGATCTGATACTTGTTCACAGCTAAACATGAAAACTAAAGCACTGCTATGGCTCATATCCTGCCTCTCAACTTGTTTCATGTGGAACTGGAACATCTTTGATTTGCAATCAGAAGACCACATCAGAGAAGGCATGATTAGTCATTGTAGCTTTGGTACTGGAAGTCTCGATGCTGACACTTGTAAAGGTCCAATATTTTATAGTCAATCCCTGTGTATTGTGATCAAACTCAACTGAAAATGGAAATTATCAAAGTCTGTTTTTCTGGCACATGAAACAGGTTTGCACCTTAAAGGAACACGATTGGCTACAGGGTGCCTGGAGCCAGGGAACTTATTTTTCTGCTGGTGAGTTTCGTTGACTGATGTACAGAATAGCAGTGACAGGAGAGCCGCTGAGCTCCACTTCACTCACAAATCAGCCTGTCTGGAAGGTTTTGAAATAAAAGCACCAGAATTCGAAACAAATAAAGGGCTTGAGATAGTGCTGTCATTCGCACTTGCTCACTCAGAGGTACACAGATACACAAGGTTGAGGAATTATTCCCTCATAGAACAGATTTCTGATTTTTTATAGGCAGCCGATGACAAAATAATATTAAAATAATACTAAAATAGTTACATTTGTATAAAATGCCTGTGGGAATTTACAGATAATTTCATATTTTAAAGTGTCTAGAAGACAAAACTGAAAGCCAGTCCCTATATGCACTCTGTATTCTTTCTTACTAATATATTTCTTATGTAACGACACTCTTATTTCAAAGTTGAAGAGAGCAGTGCAAATTATCATTTCATGTCCACCCACCAGTCATCTGCAGTAACTCCCCCGGCCATTCTTCATACCAGAGGTTTGATATTTTGGATTACCCAGAGATGTTGAGGGAAGTGTAACGCAACTTAATGCTCTGGATGGTACCATGACTGAGATCAGCTACTTTTAGCACAACGTTCAGTTTCACTTTGTTTGAAAAAATGTGTTGCCACCAGTTTCTGTACCCCTGCCCAAAAGTAAAGCTTTTGAAAGCAAATAGTTATCTCACAGTATTTTTGTAAGGTTAATTTCTTTACACATTATTGACTCTCTTTCATGTGTAAAGATAAAACTTTTAAAGAAAATGTATACTGTGAAACAGTGTTACTTCAGCTACTTAGAAATCAACAAGAATCATCAGAAGAACCTGCTGACAAACACTTCTTAAAGGGGCCTGTCAATTCCAAACCATTAGTTTTTCCCTAGAGGCCACCATCACACACATTCTGCTCATTAATCTCATATGCTGACACAAGGGGAGTTGCACATAATACTTAGAAACCACAAATAAGACCCATGAAATGATGCTGCTAAATTCTGATTTACAGCTGACATTTACAGGACACTTTGTTATTCAAGCCCTGAGGATTTAGGTGATATAGGTGATAAAGGTGATATAGCCAAATATCAAAATGGATCAAATATCACTTTTTTTTTAAAAAGCTCATGGAAAAGCTGGCATATATAATTGAAAGCACCATGGTAAGGTCAAAAACCTTTGACTGGCTTTTGCCTCAGCATGCACAAATGTTTGATCTCAAGATTCCCGATAGCTAATACCTGGTAACTGTCTTCCACTAAGCGATTTGCCGGTGTTACAGTATTTCTTTGAGGCTCAGAGTGCAAAGTGAACTTTGTTTATTACCCTGACGAAGGGTCATCGACCCGAAACGTTAACTTTATTTCTCTCTCCACAGATGCTACCTGACCTGCTGAGTATTTCCAGCATTTTCTGTTTTTATTTCAGATTTCCAGCATCCGCAGTATTTTGGTTTTGTATTTGTTTACTACCCATTTGTTACCAGCCAAATTTGGAGTTGGTTGGTGCTGACTCAAGTTGGAGCAAAGTATTGAGTGATGCCCACCCTCTGGTACCTCACCAAGTGGCTATTAGTGACATGTTAGCCCACAATGAATGTTGGCAAGCTATCTGACTATGAGGGTTATCAAAGCCAAGTTTTATTCAGTTCTCACCCAAAGTTTACACACAAATGTTGTCTTTGGACGAAAGTGTAAAATGGCCGATATCGAATCAGCCGCACATTATGCATCTTCCCGATTATCATTTCCATTGAAGTAAATGAAACTCGGGAGAGATGTACAATGGGCGGCTAATTGAATATCGGCCTTTTTACATTATCGCCCAAAGTTTATACGCAAGCACGCTTCAGAAGGGACCAATGGTGACTGATTAGGAATGGAAAGACTGGCTGATGTTTTTTCACTCAGCTCTTGTGTATTAAAGCCAATTTTAGCATTCCTGCTGCTGCCGTGGCTGAGGTCAGCACAGGCCACGGACCGTCCTGATCAATGTGACTCAATTCCACACTTGGTTCAAATGCAACCCATAGTAATGGGCATAGAATGGGCATAGGGTCTCTTCTCTCCAATTCTAAAGATCTTAAGTAAAATACTGTACTGGCAATATCTGTCACAAATTGCCAGTCTGACTTAGAGAAGACTGGTATGTAAAGTAGAAAGTTTAACCATGGAACAGTAAGGGATTGTTCTTTTGATGTTTTGTTTCATGGTTAAGGTAGATTGTTGAGACAGGAGGTTTTACTCACCATCTGGCCTCTGTTTTACCTGATTCAGGAGTGGTTGACAATGGTGCTGGAAGGTCTGTAGTGAACTTTCTGGCTCAGTATCCAACTAACCAGTTTTTACACCAGTTATTATTGGTTTCTCAAACTGAAATGGACAGAGCACATTACACTATTAATGATAGTAAAACAAAAATCATCGACCAAACTTGTTCCTTATTTCCTTTTTGAAACACAGATCATATTAATATCCAATGGATATTCCACATGAATGCAAGTGAAAGAAAAAAATAAAGGCTTGCATTTATATAGCGCTTTTCACAACCTCAGGATGTCCCAAAGTGCTTTACAGCCAATGAAGTGCTTTTGAAGTGTAGTCACTGTTGTAATGAACCCTTAGTATACCGTGGATGAGTTTACTCATCTGGGTATAGTGTCACTCTATGCACTGCCAACAAGTTTACACATCTGTCAGCATTCCTTTCCTCTTTAGACACATACCAAGTGTGCCATAGATTGACCTGGTGACATCTATGAGGTAAACATGACAGTTGTCACTGTTCTGGCTATTAATTGGCTACAAACAAAACCGATACAGAGCTGTTTTTAACTATCCAAACCGTACTTTTTGGAAATTGCTTCTATCCCCAAAATGGAAAGTGTGCCTGGAAGAAAAATAAACAATATAAGTACAGTGTTTTAAAGTTAAATTAGGTACATAAAATATACATTGGAATCCTAAAATCATGGAATAGTAGAATGATACAGCACAGAAGGAGGCCACTCGGTCCACCGTGCCTGTGCCGGCTCTTTGGTAGAGCTAGCTAATTAGTCCCACTCCCCTGCTCTTTTATCAAAGCCCTGTAAATTTTTTCCTTTCAAGTATTTATCCAATTCCCTTTTGAAAGTTACTATTGAATCTGCTCCCACCACCTTTCAGGTAGTGCATTCCAGATCACAACTCACTGTGTAAAAAAATGTTTCCTCACGTGGCCTCCGGTTCTTTTGTCAATCACCTTAAATCTGTGTCCTCTGGATACCGACCCTTTTGCCACTAGAAACACTTTGGGGGTCATTTTCATTCAGAAGTCGGGAAGGAGGCGGGACTACAACGTTCGGGGTTGTAGTCCCGCCTCCATCGAGATGCGGCCAATCCACGCGATTTTAACTTGATTGACCTTTGTTGAGCCCGCCCAGCAGGCTCAGCAAGCCAATTAAGGGCCACCCGGCAACAAGTGACGACACAGACTGAAATTTCATCTGTCAAGACGTTTTGACAGATGAAATATCAACGTTTCACAGCTGCTTGAAGCTGTCAAACACTGACAGTCTTACTTCTAACATGAGTCCTTCTCCACAGACTCAGTTAGAAATCTCTCCGGCACAGAAAGCTGCAGGCTGTCACTTTTGACAGATCGCAGCCATTCTGCTTTCTGTGCCGGTTAGATGATGGACTCCCGAAACTTAGAGGAAGGAAGGCTGTAAAGGTAAGTACAGGTAATTTAAACTTCTTTACACACTTTAGACACACCAAACACACTTACCTTTGCACTCATGCACACATCACTCACCTGAACACCGATATCTCGACCCCTCCAAGTCCTTCAACCCGACAGCCCAACTCCTCTAACTTGGTGTGGTTTGGAGCCGTCGGGAATCCCAAACTTCAAGCTTTAAAATAGGGATTAGGCTAAAAACTGCCTGTTAACTACCTGTTAACAGGCAGTTAATTGGCACTAATCCCTTCCCGCCTCGGGTAGGTGGGTCCCAGTGCGGGGCGGGTACCCGCCTCCTTTGAAACTTACATGGAGGCGGGTTGGGGGCGGGATGGTGTCGGGAACCCCGAATTTGGGGCTTTAACCCCCCGCATGCCTCCAATCCCGACTCCTTGGGTCAATGAAAATCGACCCCTTTCTCTTTATTTACTCTATCAAAACCATTCATGATTTTGAACACCTCTATCAAATTTCCTCTTAATCTTCTCTGCTCTAAGTGAAATAACCTTTCTTTGTGCCAGCTGTGGCTCAGTTGGTAGCACTCTCACCTCTGAGTCAGAAGGTTGTGGGTTCAAGTCCCACTCCAGGAACTTGAGCACATAAATCTAGGCTGACACTCCAGTGCAGTGCCGAGGGAGCGCTGCACTGTCGGAGGTGCCATCTTTCGGATGAGACGTTAAACTGAGGCCCACGTCTGCTCTCTCAGGTGGACGCAAAAGCTACCATGGCACTATTTCAAAGAACAGCAGGGGAGTTATCCCGGTATCCTGGCCAATATTTATCCCTCAATCAACATAACAAAAAAAACAGATTATCTGATCATTATCACATTGCTGTTTGTGGAAGCTTGCTGTGTGCAAATTGGCTGCTGCGTTCCCCACATTACAACAGAGACTACACTCCAAAAGTACTTCATTGGCTGTAAAGCACTTTGAGACGTCTGGTGGTCGTGAAAGGCACCATATAAATTTAAGTATTTTTTTATGGAGAACAACCCCAGCTTCTCCAGTCTCTCCCGATAACTGAAGTCCTTCATCCCTGGTACCGTTCCAGTAAATCTCTTCTGCACCCTCTCCAAGGCCTTGACATCCTTCCTACAGTGTGGTGCCTAGAATTGAACACAATACTCCAGCTGAGGTCTAACCAGTGTTTTATAAAGGTTTAGCATAACTTCCTTGCTTTTGTACTCTATTCTTCTAGTAATAAAACCAAGGATCCCGTGTGCTTTTTTAACAGCCTTCTCAACTTGTCCTGCCACCTTCACATACAGCCCCAGGTCTCTCTGTTCCTGCACTCCCTTTAAAATTTTACCATTTAGTTCATATTGCCTCTCCTCATTCTTCCTACCAAAATATATCACTTCACACTTCTCTGCATTAAATGTAATAGAAACATAGAAACATAGAAGATAGGAGCAGGAGTAGGCCATTCGGCCCTTCGAGCCTGCTCCGCCATTCAATGAGATCATGGCTGATCATCCAAATTCAGTACCCTGTCCCTGCCTTCTCCCCATATCCCTTGATCCCTTTAGTCTTAAGAAATATATCCAACTCTTTTTTGAATATATTTAATGAACTGGCCTCCACCGCCCTCTGTGACAGAGAATTCCACAGGTTCACCACTCTCTGGGTGAAGAAATTCCTCCTCATTTCAGTCCTAAATGTCTTACCCCTTATTCTTAGACTATGACCCCTGGTTCTGGACTCCCCGGCCATCAGAAACATCCTTCCTGACAGAATTTTATAAGTTTCGATGAGATCCCCTCTCAATCTTCTAAACTCCAGTGAGTATAAGCCCAATCGACACAATCTCTCCTCATACGTCATTCCTGCCATCCCAGGTATCAGCCTGGTGAATCTTCGCTGCACTCCTTCCATGGCAAGAACGTCCTTCCTCAGGTAAGGCGACCAAAACTGCACACAGTACTCAAGGTGCGGTCTCACCAGGGCCCTGTACAACTGTAGCAAGACATCCTTGTTCCTGCACTCGAACCCTCTTGCTACGAAGGCCAACATACCATTTGCCTTCTTAACCGCCTGCTGCACCTGCATACTTACCTTCAGCGACTGATGCACAAGAACACCCAGGTCTCTTTGCACTTCCCCTTCTCCCAATCTTTTGCCATTCAAATAATAATCTGCCTTCCTGTTTTTGCCACCAAAGTGGATGACCTCACATTTATCCACATTATAGTGCATTTGCCATGTTTCTGCCCAATCACCAAATCTGTCCAAATCGTACTGGAGTTTCACGACATCCTCCTCACAGCTTACCCTCCCACCCAGCTTTTTGTCATCTGCAAATTTGGAGATATTACATCCAATTCCCTCGTCCAGATCATTAATATATATTGTGAACAGCTGGGGTCCTAGGACCGATCCTTGCGGTACTCCACTAGTCACTACCTGCCACTCGGAAAATGACCCGTTTATTCCAACTCTTTGCTTTCTGTCCGCCAACCAGTTCTCTATCCAAGTCAATACCTTGCCCCCAATCCCATGTGTCTTAATTTTGCACGCTAATCTCTTATGTGGGACCTTATCGAAAGCCTTCTGAAAGTCCAAATACGCCACATCCACTGGTTCTCCCTTATCTATTTTACCAGTTACATCCTCAAAAAATTCCAGTCGATTAGTCAAGCATGATTTACCTTTTGTAAATCCATGTTGACTTTGTCCGATCCTGTCACTGCTTACTAAGTGCTCTGCTATTACATCTTTTATAATAGATTCTAGCATTTTCCCCACTACCGATGTCAGGCTTACCGGTCTATAATTCCCCGCTTTTTCTCGACCACCTTTTTTGAATAGTGGGGTAACATTAGCTACCCTCCAATCCATGGGTACTGTTCCAGGGTCTATCAAGTTCTGGAAGATGACCAGCAATGCATCTACTATTTCCAGGGCCACTTCTTTAAGTACCCTGGGATGTAGATTATCAGGCCCTGGGGATTTATCGGCCTTTAGTCCCATCAATTTTCCTAACACCATTTCCCTACAAATACTGATTTCTTTCAGTTCCACCCTTTCATCAGGCCCTATGTTCCCTGGCATCTCTGGGAGGTTATTTGTGTCCTCCTTTGTGAAGACAGAACCTAAGTATGAATTTAGTTGGTCTGCCATTTCTTTGTTTCCCATTATAAATTCCCCTGATTCTGACTGTAAGGGACCTACGCTTGACTTCACCAATCTTTTTCTCTTCACATATCTATAAAAGCTTTTACAGTCAGTTTTTATGTTCCCAGCTAGCTTACTCTCATATTCTATTTTCCCTTTCTTAATTAATCCCTTTGTCCTCCTTTGTTAAATCCTAAACTGCTCCCAATCCTCAGGATTATTGCTTTTTCTGGCCAATTTATATGTCGTCTCCTTGGATCTTATGCTATCCCTAATTTCCCTTGTTAGCCACGGTTGAGTCACCTTTTTTGTTTTATTTTTATGCCAAACTGACATGTGTCTGCCCATTTTACTAGTCTGTCTATGTCCTGAAGTTTGTTACTATCCTTCTCATTGTTTACAACATTTCTGAGTTTTGTATCATCTGCAAACTTTGAAATGATGGTTGTTTTTTTTAAGTCTTAAGTTTATTTCTGTTAAGTTACTTAATAGTCTATTAAGTAGAGGCATGGCAGGGCACCTCGGTCCCGTGGAGTGCACATCTTGTGCCATGTGGGAAATCCAGGACGCTTCCCGTGTCCTAGACAACCACATGTGCAGGAAGTGTCCTCAGCTGGAGGAGCTCCAGCTCCGGGTTTCGGAGCTTGAGCAACAGCTGGCGTCACTGCGGTGCATCCGTGAGGCTGAGAGCTACGTGGATAGCATGTTTCAGGAGGTAGTCACAGTGTGCAGGCAGAGAGAGAATGGGTGACCATCAGACAGCCAAGGAGGAACAGGCAGGTAGTGAAGGAGTCCCCTTAGTGCATCTCGCTCTCTAATCAGTATGGTGAGGATGATGGTTCCTCTGGGGAGTACAGTCAGAGCCAAGTCCATGGCACCATGGGTGGCTCAGCTGTACAGGGGTGGGGGGGAAAGCAATAGTGATAGGAGATTCGATAGTTAGGGGAACAGACAGGCATTTCTGCGGCCGCAGACATGATTTCAGGATGGTATGTTGCCTCCCTGGTGCCAGGGTCAAGGATGTCACTGAACGGTTGCAGAACATTCTGAGGGGGGAGGGTGAACAGCCAAAGGTCGTGGTCCATATCGGTATCAACGACATAGGTAGAAAGAGGGATGAGGTCCTGCAGGCAGGTTTTAGGGAGCTAGAAAAGAGATTAAAAAGCAGGACCTCAAAGGTAGTAATCTCTGGATTACTCCCAGTGCCACGCACTAGTGAGTATAGAAATAGGAGGATAGAGCAGATGAATGTATGGCTGGAGAGATGGTGCAGGAGGGAGGGCTTTAGATTCCTGGGACATTGGGATCGGTTCTGGGGGAGGTGGGACCTATACAGGCCAGACAGATTGCACCTCAACAAAGCTGGGACCAATGTCCTTGTGGGGGTGTTTGCTAGTGCTGTTGGGGAGGGTTTAAACTAATTTAGCAGGGGGATGGGCACCAGGATGTAGCATTAGAAAGGAGAAACAAGGTGCACAAAGGATTGGGAGAGACAGATAGCACTGGAGAAAGAAATAATACGATATTAGGTGTGGTCAGACTAAGAGAGAATACAAGAAGGTCTAAGTTAGGTTTACAGTGCATGTGTGTGAATGCACAAAGTGTGGTAAATAAGGTTGGTGAGCTGCAGGCGCAAATAGACACATGGGAATATGATGTTGTGGCGATAATGGAGACCTGGTTCAAAAAACGGCAGGATTGGGTACTAAATATTCCTGGATATAAGGTGTTCAGGAAAGATAGGGAAGGAAAGAAAGGAGGTGAGCTGGCAGTATTGGTTAAGGAAAATATTACAGTCCTGGAGAGAGAGGATGTCCTGGAGAGGTCAAGGATATAATCTATTTGGTTAGAGTTGAGAAACAATAGAGGTGCCATTACACTGCTAGGTGTATTCTATAGGCCACCAACTAGTGGAAAAGATATAGAGGAGCAAATTTGCAGGGAAATTAGAGAGGTGCAAGTACTATAGCGTAGTGATAATGGGGGACTCCAACTATCCTCATATAGACTCGGATAGTAATAGTGTAAAGGGCAGAGAGGGGGAAGAATTTCTGAAGTGTGTTTAGGAAAACTTTCTTGATCAGTATGTTTCCGGCCCAACAAGGAAGGAAGCATTGCTGGATCTGGTTCTGGGGAATGAGGTGGGTCAAGTAGAGCAAGTATCAGTAGGGGAACATTTAGGGAACAGTGATCACAGTATCATAAGGTTTAGACTAGCTATGGAAAAGGACATAAGAACATAAGAAATAGGAGCAGGAGTAGGCCAATCGGCCCCTCGAGCCTGCTCCACCATTCAATAAGATCATGGCTGATCTGATCCTAACCTCAAATCTTCTATCACTCTCCATCCCACCCGAACCCATGTGATCTCCCGGGAGAGGCGAAAAACCAGCTAAAAAACCCAATGGCCAATTTGGGAGAAAAAATCTGGGAAATTCCTCTCCGACCCATCTAGGCGATCGAAACTCGTCCAGGAGATCACACTGCCCCTATATTTTCTACAGTACTTACCTTCTGTAAAGGCGATCTCCACCCCAGCCAGGAACAGGAATAAAACCATCTCCTGAAATATAACACAGAATTAGAACAGAAGAAGTAGGAGCAGAACCAGGCTACACGGCCCCTGGGCCCGCTCCACAACCCACAGGGCCATGACCATTCTGAACCTAGACTCATGTCCAATTTCCTGCCCGCTCCCCGTAACCCTTAATTCCCTTTACTTCTAGGAAACTATCTATTTCTGTTTTAAATTTATTTAATGATGTAGCTTCCACAGCTTTCTGGGGCAGCAAATTCCACAAACCTACCACCCTCTGAGTGAAGAAGTTTCTCCTCATCTCAGTTTTGAAAGAGCAGCCCCTTATTCTAAGATTATGCCCCCTAGTTCTAGTTTCACCCATCATTGGGAACATCCTCACCGCATCCACCCGATCAAGCCCCTTCACAATCTTATATGTTTCAATAAGATCGCCTCTCATTCTTCTGAACTCCAATGAGTAGAGTCCCAATCTACTCAACCTCTCCTCATATGACCACCCCCTCATCCCCGGGATTAACCGAGTGAACCTTCTTTGTACTGACTCGAGAGCAAGTATGTCTTTTCTTAAGTATGGACACCAAAACTGTATGCAGTATTCCAGGTGCGGTCTCACCAATACCTTGTACAACTGCAGCAATACCTCCCTGTTTTTATATTCTATCCCCCTAGCAATAAAAGCCAACATTCCATTGGCCTTCTTGATCACTTGCTGCACCTGCATACTAACTTTTTGAGTTTCGTGCACCAGGACCCCCAGATCCTTTGTACTACAGTACTTTCCAGTTTCTTGCCATTAAGATAATAACTTGCTCTATGATTTTTCCTGCCAAAGTGCATAACCTCACACTTTCCAGTATTGTATTCCATCTGCCAAATCTCTGCCCACTTATTAGCCTGTCTATGTCACTTTGCAGGTTTTTTATGTCCTCCTCACTCACTACTTCCCCTCCCATCTTTGTATCATCTGCAAACTTTGATATGTTACACTCGGTCCCCTCCTCCAAATCGTTAATATAGATTGTAAAGAGTTGGGGACCCAGCACTGACCCCTGCGGAACACCACTAGTTACTGATTGCCAGTCTGAGAATGAACCATTTATCCCAACTATCTGCTTTCTGTTAGAGAGCCAATCCTCCAGCCATGCCAGAATATTACCCCCAAACCGGTGATTTTTTATCTTGAGCAATAATCTTGTGTGGCACCTTGTCAAATGCCTTTTGGAAGTCTAAATGCACTACGTCCACTGGTTCCCCTTTATCCACCCTGTATGTTACTTCCTCAAAGAACTCAAGCAAATTTGTCAAACATGACTTCCCCTTCATGAAACCATGCTGAGTTTGTCCTATTAAATTATGGTTATCCAAATGTCCCGTTACTGTCTCCTTAATAATGGACTCTAACATTTTACCAACCACAGATGTTAGGCTAACAGGTCTATAGTTTCCAGCCTTCTGCCTACTACCCTTTTTAAATAAGGGTGTTACATTAGCAGTTTTCCAATCTGCCGGGACCTTTGCTGAGTCCAGGGAGTTTTGGAAAATTATTACCAATGCATCCACAATCCCTACCGCCACTTCCCTTAAGACCCTAGGATGTAAGCCATCAGGTCCAGGGGATTTATTCACCTTGAGTCCCATTATTTTACCAAGTACCACTTCCTTAGTGATTTTAATCGTATTTAGCTCCTCCCCCCCGAGAGCCCGCTGTTTGTCCAGTGTTGGGATATTCTTAGTGTCCTCTACCGTAAAGACTGATACAAAATATTTATTCAGCGTTTTTGCCATCTCCATGTTTCCCACCATTAATTTCCCGGTCTCATCCTCTAAGGGACCAACATTTACTTTAGCCACCCTTTTTCTTTTTATATAACGATAGAAACTTTTGCTATCTGTTTTTATATTTTTTGCTAATTTACTTTCATAATCTATCTTCCCTTTCTTAATCAATCTTTTAGTTATTTTTTGCTGTCTTTTAAAGACTTCCCAATCTTTTATCCTCCCACTAGATTTGGCTACCTTATATGCCCTTGTTTTTAGTCGGATACTATCCTTAATTACTTTACTTAGCCACGGATGGCTATCTTTTCTTTTACACCCTTTTTTCCTCAGTGGAATATTTTTTTTTTGGAAGTTGTAAAATAACTCCTTAAATGTACACCACTGATCATGTACCGTCTTACCCTTTAATCTATTTTCCCAGTCCACTCTAATCAATTCCGCTCTCATACCTTCATAGTCTCCTTTATTCAAGCTCAGCATGCTTGTTTGAGATCCAACCTTCTCACCCTCTAATTGAAATTGGAATTCAACCATGTTATGGTCACTCATTCCAAGGGGATCCATTACTAGGACATTTTTAATTAATCCTGTCTCATTACACAGGACCAAATCTAAGGTTGCTTGCCCCCTGGTCGGTTCAGTTACATACTGCTCAAGAAACCCATCCCTAATACACTCAATGAACTCATCCTCAAGGCTGCTCTGCCCAATTTGATTTGTCCAGTTAATATGATAATTAAAATCCCCCATAATTATAGCTGTTCCCTTATTACAAGCCTCAACTATTTCCTGATTAATACACCGTCCAGCAGAGTTGCAACTGTTTGGAGGCCTATAGGCTACGTCCACTAGTGTTTTTTCCCCTTATTGTTCCTTATCTCCACCCAAACTGTTTCACTATCCTGCTCCTTTGACCCAATATCATTTCTCTGTATTATAGTGATTCCTTCCTTTATTAACATAGCCACCCCACCTCCCCTCCCTTCCTGCCTGTCCTTCCTGATTGTTAAATAACCTGGTATGTTTAATTCCCAGTCATGGTCACCCTGCAGCCATGTTTCTGTAATGGCCACAAGATCATACCCATATGTAGTTATTTGTGCCGTTAACTCATCTATTTTGTTACGAATGCTACGTGCATTCAGATAGAGAACTTTCAAAGATGTTTTGTGACACTTAGTTCCTGCTTTTGCCCTTTTTATTACTTTACCTTTTACTCCATACCTTCTGTCCCTTCCTGACACGTTCTGTTTTTTAATTGCCCCACTGCTACCTAAGTCTATGACCTACTCCGTTGTCATTTCTATTATTTGCTCTCTAGAAACCTCCCCCCCACTAATTAGTTTAAAGCCCTCTCTACAGCCCTAGTTATATGATCCGCCAGGACTCTAGTCCCAGCACTGGCCAAGTGGAGTCCCTCCCAACGGAACAGCTCCCTCCTGTCCCAGTACTGGTGCCAGTGTCCCAAGAAGCAAAACCCATTTCTCCCACACCAGTCTTTGAGCCACGCATTTAACTCTCTAATTTTATTTATCCTAGCCAAATTCGCTCGTGGCTCAGGTAATAACCCAGAGATTATTACCCTTGAGGTTCTGTTTTTTAATTTGACCCCTAGCTGCTCATACTCCTTTAACAGAACCTTCTTCCTTGTCCTATCTACATCGTTTGTACCAACATGGACCATGACAACTGGATCCTCCCCCTCCCACTCCAAGTTTCTTTCCAGCCCAGAAGAGATGTCCTTAACCCTGGCACCGGGCAGGCAACACAGCCTTCGGGAATCCCGCTCTTGACTGCAGAGAACCCTATCTATCCCCCTAATGATACTATCCCCTACCACTACAACATTTCTTTTTACTCCCTCCACTTGAATGGCCCCCTGTACCACGGTGCTGTGGCCAGGTTGCTCATCATCCCTGCAGTCCCCGCTCCCGCCCTCACAGGGAGTAAGAACCTCGATCCTGCTTGACAAGAGCAAGGGCTGCAGCTCCTTCAACACTACCTCCTGGATCCCTGTACCTGCCTCACTCATAGTCACACCGTCCTGTCCCTGACCACGGACTACATCTGCATTAATTAATTTCATAGGTGTGACCATCTCCTGAAACATAGAGTCCAGGAACTTCTCCCCCTCCCTGATGTGTTGCAGTGTCTGAAGCTCGGTCTCAAGCTCTTTAACATGCAGCTTGAGTTCCTCTAGCAGCAAACACTTATCACAAAGGAAATCACCGTGAGCCTCAATGGGGTCCACCAGCTCCCACATTTCGCAACAGTGACACATCACCTGTTAACCCATATCTATGTAATTAATTAAATTTCTTATTAGTTATGAAAAGCCTCTGCCCCGATATAGATGATAATACTGCACCACTATTTAATAGGGCTTACCAACTGAAAGGTATAGAAGAAAAGGAAGAGGACCTACCAACCAGCTGATCACCAACCTCCCTCGTGAATGCTGTCTGGGGGGCCTGTCGGGTTGAATTGTCTCGCTGCTCCGCTTCCGCAGTGTTGGATTAGCCTGAGAGTGGGAAGCAAAACAGAGCAAAAAGCACCCCCTCACCTCCCACTTGCCCGAACTCTCCCACTTACCAAACTCTGCTTACACTCAATGCGACTTGCACTCAGCCTGCTGCACTAAGCCCACCCCTTTTTATACCCAGGTTCTACTTCCGGTTTAAACTCTCCAACAGCTTAATTTACTCTAAAAATTAAACTTACTTCAAATAATTAACTTTTTTACTCACTAAAATTCAGTAAATGCACTTAAAAGACTTTTTCTGCCACTTACCAAACTCTGCTTAAACTCAATGCGACTTGCACTCAGCCTGCCGCACTAAGCCCGCCCCTTTTTATACCCGGATTCTACTTCCGGTTTAAACTCCCCAACAGCTTAATTTACTCTAAAAAATTAAACTTACTTCAAATAATTAACTTTTTTACTCACTAAAATTTAGTAAGTCCACTTAAAAGACTTTTTCAGCCACTTACCAAACACTGCTTAAACTCAATGCGAATTGCAATCTAGAATAAAAATACTTAATTGGAGGAAAGCCAATTTCAGTGGGTTGAGAATGAATCTGGCCCGGGTAAATTGGAATCAAAGATTGGCGGGAAAAACTGTAATTGAACAATGGGCTGCCTTTAAAGAGGAGATGGTTCGGGTACAGTCGAGGTACAGTCCCATGAGGGGGATAGGTAGGGCAACCACAGCCAGAGCTCCCTGGATGATGAAGGTGATAGGGGGAAAAATTGGTTTGCTTTGCGCCCCTGTTAGCGCCGAGAGGGCGCCCAGGCACTAATGGGGCACAAAGCCCTTAGCACCTGGGTCCCACAAAATTCAGCGAGTGGTTAGCGGTGGCAGTAGCCGGTAGCACCTCGTGGCGCTGCACCTCCAGTGATGACATCATCACCATGCGCAGCACCCCACTCGCGCACCGGCCGCAAACTTCGGTTGTGCCCCCTGATCTACCACTGGACGCTATGTCCGACAGGGTCAGGGTGGCGTTTTTGCAGCCGCGGTGGTGCAAATTAAAGGGCAGGTGCCGGGCGGCCAATTTTTTGGCCCGCCTGCCAGCACCTGCCTCCTTTCGGCTCCTCCTGCAGGGTACTTGCCGTGATCGGTCAGCCGGCACGCCTCTTGAGTGCCGGGCTGTTTTCCCGGCACCCCGCTCCTTGGTGGTCCAGCAGGGCCCCGGTGAGCACTGTGCTAGGCCCCTCCCCTTTAATCAGAGGAGGGAGGCTATGTGCTATGTGTCGACGTGTGTGGTGCTGTTGCACGTAATGCCACGATATTGAATGATAATGCCCCAGGAAGGAGGGGAAGTACTTCCAGTGGTGCCCCGCCTCCTGCTTGGGGCGCTACCGCTTAATTTATGGTGCACGGGTGCTAACTTTTTTGGGCCACTAAAAGTAACATTCCGGCAAAGTTAGCGCCCCAAAGGGGGAGTGGCTGAATTTTTCCCCCATAAAGAGTAAGATGAAGCAGAAAAAGGGGGTGTATGACAGATGTCAGGTTGAGAATACAAGTGAGAACCAGGCTGAATACAGAAAATTCAAAGAGGAAGTGAAAAAGAAAATAAGAGGGGCTAGGAGAGAGCATGAGAATAGATTGGCAGCTAACATAAAAGGGAATCCAAAAGTCTTCTATAGGCATATAAATAATAAACGGGTAGTAAGAGGAGAGGTGGGGCCGATTGGGGACCAAAATGGAGACCTACGCATGGAGGCAGAGGGCATGGCTGAGGTACTAAATGAATACTTTGCAACTGTCTTTACCAAGGAAGAAAATGCTGCCAAAGTTATAGTGAAAGAGGAGATAGTTGAGATACTGAATGGGATCAAAATTGATAAGGAAGAGGTACTAGAAAGACTGGCTGTACTTAAAGTAGATAAGTCACCAGGACTGGATGGGATGCATCCGAGAATGCTGAGGGAAGCAAAGGTGGAAATTGTGGAAGTACTGACCCTAATCTTCCAATCCTTCTTGGATACGAGGGTGGTGTCAGAAGACTGGAGAACTGCAAATGTTACACCCTTGTCCAAAAAAGCGTGTAAGGATAAACCCAGCAACTACAGGCCAGTCAGTTTAACCTCGGTAGTGGGGAAGCTTTTAGCAATGATAACCTGGGACAAAATTAACAGTCACTTGGACAAGCATGGATTAATTAAGAAAAGCCAGCATGAGTTTGTTAAAGGCAAATCATGTTTAACTAACTTGATTGAGTTTTTTGATGAGGTAACAGAGAGGGTTAATGAGGGCAATGCGGTTGACGTGATGTACATGGACTTCCAAAAGGCATCTGATAAAGTGCCACATAATAGGCTGCCAGCAAAGTTGAAGCCCATGGAATAAAAAGGACAGTGGCAGCATGGATACAAAATTGGCTAATTAACAGGAAACAGAGAGTAGTGGTGAATGGTTGTTTTTCGGACTGGAGGAAGGTACACTGTGGTGTTCCCCAGGGGTCATTACTAGACCACTGCTTTTCTTGATCTATGTTAATGACTTGGATGTGGGTGTACAGGGCACAATTTCAAAATTTGCAGAGGACACAAAACTTGGAAGTATAGTGAACAGCGAGGAGGATAGTGATAGACTTCAAGAAGACATAGATAGGCTGGTGGAATGGGCGGACACGTGGCAGATGAAATTTAACGCAGAATAGTGCGAAGTGATACATTTTGGTAGGAAGAACATGGAGAGGCAATATAAACTAAAAGGTACAATCCTAAAGGGGACACAGAAATAGAGAGACCTGGGGAGTATATGTGCACAAATCGTTGAAGGTGGTAGGGCAGGTTGAGAAAGTGGTTAAAAAAGCATATGGGATCCTGGGCTTCATAAATAGAGGCATAGAGTACAAAAGCTAAGAAGTTATGCTGAACCTTTAGAAAACACTGGTTTGGCCTCAACTGGAGTATTGTGTCCAATTCTGGGCACCGCACTTTACGAAGGATGTGAATGCCTTAGAGAGGGTGTAGAAAAGATTGACAAGAATGGTTCCAGGGATGAGGGACTTCAGTTACGTGGTTAGACTGGAGAAGCTGGGGTTGTTCTCCTTAGAGCAGAGAAGGTTGAGAGATGATTTGATAGAGGTGTTCAAAATTATGAGGGGTCTAGACAGAGTAGATAGAGAGAAACTGTTCCCATTGGCAGAAGGTTCGAGAACCAGAGGACACAGATTTAAGGTGATTGGCAGAAGAACCAAAGGCGTCATGAGGAAAAACCTTTTTACGCAGCGAGTGGTTAGGATCTGGAATTCACTGCCTGGAAGGGTGGTGGAAGCAGATTCAATTGTAGCTTTCAAAAGAGAATTGGATAAGTACCTGAAAGAAAAAAAATTGCAGGGCTACGGGGAAAGGGCAGGGGAATGGGACTAGCTGAAGTGCTTTTGCAGAGGGCCAGCACGGGCTCAATGGGCCAAATTGCCTCCTTCTGTGCTGTAACCATTCTATGATTCTAGTACTGAAAGAATTAAAGGTTATGATCTGAGGTATGAGTGGTTGAACACAATTCACAGTTAAAATAAACAGATTAATGCACCAATTAAAATAACAGATAAAAGAATATTATATGAACCTGTTAAGTGTTCCAGTTAAATAGTCGTGCAGTAACATCGCAAACAATAATTTCTAAGCTTAATGTTCACCAGCCCTCACACTTGGCACTAATAGCAGTTTTCATATACAACAAACAGGACTTACTTCATAGGTCACAGGACACAGGAAACATATTCCCACCAATGCTTCAACTTGCTAGAATACTAAAACAATAGTGGTGGCAGTGGTTAGCATTGCATTTACATGATTGTTTGCCAAGAGCATTTATGCCATAATTAATGCAGCCTGATCATCCTGTGTTCTCCTGCAATGGCTCGGAATGACAGGGGTAGCTGACCAGCTGTTCTCGCTGATATGGGCAATGAGCCCAAGAATATTTAATTGTGCACCTTCTGTTCTGTAGTTAAAATTATTGTGGGAAGCAGTGATTATTAGGCAATTATAGGCCATCATTTTTACAGGCAAATATTTGGACTCCTCAGATACATTGTGAGGTGTGTGTGGTAGGGATGAATTAATCCCTTTTGCACAATCTGTAATTCACTTCATCCTTCTATATGCAAATTCCTGGATGTACTAACCTTTATATATATTTATATATCTATTACCACGTGAAGGATTTTTAAAAAAAACAATGGCCCGGATATTCCGATCCCCACTGGTGGGTACGCGCCCGTAGGGACATCGGAAATGCCAGTTTCAGGCATGCACAGCACATGTGCTGAAAACTGGCATTTCCGATCTGTCAAGAATGCTCTTGCCAGATCCTCCGCCTGCCCTGGAGAAGGGGAGATAGTTCCACTTTCTGGAGACCCTCCGCCCACAGAAAACCCTTAGAATTCTTACGCCTGAAAAAAAGTTAAAAAAAACATTTCAGTCATTTATCATTTAAAAATACTTTTAAAAAGGTAAGTTTATTTTTAGCCCTGTGAAAGACTTTAATTATTTTTTTTCAAAAAATTACATTTTTGTTTAAAATATTTAATTTATTGTAATTTCAACTAATTTTAAAAAGGTGATGGATTTTTAAAATTTATTTAAAGTTTTACTATGTTTTTTCATTGATCTCCATTCATATATTTATCTGTCAAGTGTATGAAGGGAGATTCTCTTCTGCTATTGGCTCCCCATGGCCCACGTGATCCCAGGGATGCTTGCGAACCGCATGCGCCTCTGGGATACGAGGGCCCTGCGCACTTGGAGTTTGGAGAGGCCCAGGATCGGAAGTGTAGGTGCTCCGGGAGCCCTCAGGAAAGTTTGTAGATTTTTCCAGATCGGAGGCCTCCACACGCAGGAAGCCTCCGATCGAAAAATACGGCCCATTGTTAGTTGTGGTGGACTAACGTATATGGGGGGAAATGTTATTCAATACTAAACAGATTAATTATATATTATAACTCAATTCCAACAGTTGTAGAGGCATTATTGCTGATACATTGTGATAACTAAAATACATGATGAGCATATCGGCATTCTTACCACATAATTGTAAAACATATTAAAAGGAGGTAAAAAGTCATACACAAGATTTTTTTGTTGCCATTCTGTAATATTTAATTGGGCCAATTATCAGGAGATTCCCCTGCTGGGGCACTGAACAGGAGCAGTACACCAACAATATCCAATATCTGACTGAGCTGGCCAAGCCCTGAACCACATAGCTGTCAGACTGCACCAGCGCAGGTGGTGAGGGAATGAACACGGGGGAATACTTTGCTTGATCATGTCCTCACCAATCTACCTGTCACAGACATGTCTGTGCATGATAGCATTGATAAGAGTGACCACCACGCAGTCCTTGTGGAAACAAAGTCTCATCTCCACTGTTAGCAAACCCTCCATTGGATGATGAGGCATTATCACCATGCTAAGTGGGACTGACCAGGGACAGATCCAGCAGCCCAAAATTATGCATCCATGCTGTGGGCCATCCGCAGTATACCATAACCCCATGGCCTGATATGCCTCTCACACTTCAATCACCGTAAGGCCGGGAGACTAATTATCATAGCCGCAAAACATCACTGCAGGAGTTCCTCAGTGCACCATTCTCAGCCCAACTATCTCCAGCTGCTTCATGAATGATCTTCCCTCCAGCACAAGGTTAGGAGTGGGACTATTCACTGATGATTCCACAGCTTTCACTTCCATTCCTAACTCCTCCGAAAAATAAGCAGCCCATGCCAGCCCACAGCAGGATGTGGACAACATCCAGACCTGGGCTGACAAATGGCAGGAAACATTCATGCCACATAAGTGCAAGACAATGGCCATCCTCAACAAGATAAAGCCCAACCATCTCCTCTGATCTTCAACAGCAGCACCATCACTGCATCCATCACCAACAACATCTTAGAGGACACCATTGACTAGAAACATAACTGGTCCAACCATATCAATATTGTGGCTACAAATGCAGGACAAAGTCTGGGTACTCTGGCTCTGAACCACTGCTACTGGTTCTCATCCTGTTCTGGATGCTGTTCCCATGCTGCTGAATGAACACTGCTTTGCTGCTAGCTGCTTTTTTTTCCAGTGGCATTGACTCTGTTCTGCTCCATTTATCCTTCAGAACGCCTCCATCACCGTTTACTGGAATGGGTTGCATCGGCTTCTCAAGCTCTTGTTGCTGTTCCTGACATAGCATGTTCCTCACCACTCTACAGTTGTCTCTTAGAGCAACTTTTAGCTTCACAGATCCTGTAGATTTACCCTTCACTTTCCCCGTCTCTTTAGTCTTCACATCTCTTGGTCCCTGGGTTTCACAGCCAATATCCCTTCTCTGCGGTCCACCAGATCTGCTAGTGTGCACTGCTAACACCCGAGGCTACACCTCTGCTGGACCCTTGCATGAAACTCCATTGGCTCATAGTGAACTTTCTGTTCCTCCTTGGATATTACAGGACAGAACAATAATTACCACCCCTCTCTGCATTTCCCTCCAGAATGTCTGCTTACTCTGGAATGAGGCCCTTGCCATTCATTATTGTAGATGATTGTATTAATATCCTGGCTTTGACTGAAACTTGGCTCATAAATGGCAACACCTCACCTATTACCAAAGCCCTCCCACTTGGATATCCCTTCCATCACCTGCCCAACCCAAACCACGGCAGTGGCAGAGTGACCTTATCACCAAATCACACCTTAGTCTCTCAACTACACCTCTGTCATTTCCTTCTCCTGAGCACCTGACCTTCCTCCAGCCGTCTCACCTCTTCTTTAAAATTCTCCTTATCTACTGCCCCACCAAGTGTCTCTGCGGGTTTCTCCCCGAGATATCCTTCCTCCTTAATTACTGCAGCCTTTGCATTGAACCACTTCTCATCCCTGGTGATTTCAATCTCCACCTCCACTCCCTTTGCATTTTCTCATGGGCTCTCTTCTCCCATGGTATTGATCACTGACAAGGCCATCTCTGAACACTTCCTTGTGTCCTTCACTACCCAAATTCCTTTAATCCCCTTCCAACTGCATTTGCTGCTGCATCTACCTCTGGGGGAAAAAACTCTTCCCACGTCACTTACAAACTCTCAACTTCCTAATCTTTGGTGCTCCAGTCCCCACAATAGTTTTGCTGCTGTTGATTTGCTCAACCAATTCTTGAGTTTTGTTAGTTTGTCACGATTGTATCAATTAGTAACATTCAGTTACCCCGTGTGACACCCCACAACATAAATTTCATAGGAGTAAGGCCAAACTCTGACCAATGTTCCCTTTGAGCTGCGCGTGAAGGGAACACGTGAAGCCGGCTTGCTGGCTTTTCAATGCAAAAACCGTGCAAGCATGGTATTTTAATAGCCCACGCAGCCCCTTAAAGGGGCCGTGCAGGACCAAAAGAATTACAGGGAACATTGACTGTGGCATGTTATGCCTACAATACTCACTTCCTCCATCTGAGATGTTTTCATGCTTCTACTGTGTTTAAACAGAAAGAAAGACTTGCATTTATATAGGGCCTTTCATGACCACCGGACATCTCAAAGTACTTTACAGTCAATGAAGTAGAATCGCTGTTGCAATGTGGAAAACACAGCAGCCAATTTGCGCACAGCAAGGTCCCACAAACAGCAATGTGATAATGACCAGATAATCTGTTTTTGTTATGTTGGTTGAGGGATAAATATTGGCCAGGACACTGGGGATAACTCCCCTACTCTTCTTCGAAATAGTGCCATGGGATCATTTACGTCCACCTGACAGAGCAGAGGGGGCCTCGGTTTAACGTCTTATCCAAAAGACAGCACCTTCGACAGTGCTGCACTCCCTCAGCACTGCACTGGAGTGTCAGCCTAGTTTTATGTACTCAAGTCCCTGGAGTGGGTACTTGAACCCACAACCTTCTGACTCAAAGACAAGGTGTGCTACCAACTGAGCCACAGCTGACATAACTTGACATTATGTCATAACTAATGGCTGTGTCAAAAAGTTGCTCTTCAGAGCTCCAAACCTTGAGGTATTTTACATTTTCTGAAACTGTCATTTTGGATTTTATTTTCAGTTACTACAACAATTTACTCTCACCCCCTACCCACCCCCACCCCCCTTCCCCAAAGGCTGTGCTAGAAAATAAATCATTAAATCCTGGTTTCTCCCTGGCCAGCCAATGGGAAATAATTAAATAACTCTGCGTGCCCCCACAAATTGCACTTCCTTGCTCCTTCCCACGATTAAAACTCTATTTTCCCACAAAAAATAATTTTCCCAGCAATTATATCTTTTGAATTCATTCCCTCTGCTGCTGTTTTATAAAATAATCCTCTGATCTTCATAAAAAGATATGCAAGTCTCTGCCATTAGAAATAAATAAATAACTTGCTGTGCCTCCAAGCCAGCTTTGCACTTTCTAATTTCTCTCCACATTTAAAGCTTGTCTTTCCCAAAAAGAAATCTTGCTTCCCAATAAAATGGATTGCCACTGGTGTTGTTCTATAAATAAATCCCCCAGTCTTTAAATACATGAATAACTAGACCCTGGCCTCCCACTTTAAAATACATAATTGCCCCTTCAAACTTCATTCCCAGTGCTGGTGTTTTATAAGGAATTTCACCTTTCCCTCCTCCTTTAGGTCTATTATATTGTCTACCACTGCTCCACTTTTATAAATAAATGGCAGTAACATTAACATTTAAAAATCCTTTAAACCACATTCCTATTTTCATTAATAGGTCAACCTAATTTTTAACTTCATGTATAAATCCCTGGTGCCACCAATCTCAAAATAAATAAAAAATAAATACCAAATCTCTGCATTCTCACTAATGCCCTTCATCTAATAAATGGCCCTAATTACTATGTCTAAAAAATTAATTCCCAGTACATACCTTTGATAAATAATTTGTTGTAATAACATCACAACACTCCTATCCTTGAAATGTAATATCCTCCAACTTAGCATAAACATCACCATGTGAATATTCACTTGGCTTTTGAAAGAATGGCCCTGAATTTGCGGTCAGCAGCATAGCTAAGGAGTACACTGCCAACCTCATGCTGCGAACCCCCCTTCGAGAAGGTGCTTTGAAACACTGCGGAGTTGTGCGCAGTGTAGTGGCCCACGGATCCCAGGGGTGCACCATTGTGCGTAAGTGTAGCTGGGATCACATGGGGCAGTGCTCCTTTCACTAGCCAATCAGGAAACATTTCAACTTGACATCAAATAACTTGTGAATTAAATGGTGTGATACTAATTATATTTATTTGACAAGTACATTACTTAACTTTAAAAAGCGCAGGGAATACTTTGGAGTAAGTACAGTTATTTACTGGAAGATGCTGCAAGATTTTTAAAAAGATTAAAATGATCTCATCCCTCAAACCAAGGCTTTACAGCTGCTTGGTAGGTTCCTTTACATGTTCGTTTTTAATTATTATACAATTTTCTCACCCCCCTCCCCTTACGCTGTGCAAACAGGCTCCTGCGCCTGTTTGCACCAGCCGTAAAATTTTCCAGCATAATTGATGTGCAGCAGGTGGGCAATTAACCCAAGTTTTCATCAGCACATCATTTCAATGAGGACTTGAAAATCTCACCGGACCATCTGTCTATTCGGAAATCCCGAACTTGCAGTCAATTTCAAAGGTGGTATGATGAGAGTGCGCCATCATACTGACCGCAAATTCAGGACCTGGTTTTAACAACTCAAAATATAATTAGAATAACAGCATTTTTTTAATGGAATTTATGCTGTTAAATTGAAAAATGCATTTACCCACATTAATATCAGAGTCTAGAAATTGCTGGTTATTTGCTATTTGGGGTTTAACTTGGGATACTAAAATCTTTGGAGCAAATCTACTCATGATGGTTTGCTCACGATATTGCTGTTTACAGTGTGTGACCAAAACTGTGGGAGTTCTCTCCTGCACAGTGTACCAGCTAATGAAAGGGAAGAAACTGATCCTCTTAATTGTCTATAAACTGCAATTAGGAGCTAGTTAGATCCTGAAATAGCATGGAGAAGGCAAAGGCAGATGTTTACTCAGTGAAGTTACTGTACAATTTGGCAGTGGATTAGGGCGAGTTAATTTTATAAACTAAATTTGCAAATCCTATTGCAAGGACTCAGAGAGAGGAGCCTGCCAGAGGAAGCAGGTTATCAATCCTGGAGGGGGGTCAATTACCTTGCAGAGATGGTCCGATGGCTGTTTTGGGAGCTGCAGTATTGGGACCACCCTGTTGCTTTGAGGTCGTTCCTGAACTGCATCTGCTGCGCCAGAAAGGCATGATGGCGGCCCGACATTCTGGGCCTCAGTTGGGACCAGCGCCCTTCCAGCTGCAATGAGCTTGCCTTGACTACATTAATGACTCTGCCCCCATAATTCAGAATGGGGCTAGCAACCTTCACATTGGGTGGCCATAGGTTCTGCTCCACTGCACTTGCCCTGGCAGAGCAGACCAATCGGAAATTTAACCTCCAAGTGAATAAAATATCTGTTGCATGAAATAAGCTGATGGATAGCATCACAATGCTCCCCGTTGAGTGCTTCCTCCCTTTCCTTCCTGAACTATATCTCAGGAACATATCTCAGGAGACTGAGATATTCTAGGACTATTCCTCCAGCCTTCAGTAAAAGAAAGAAAGATTTGCATTTATATAGCATCTTTCATGACCACTGGACGTCCCAAAGTGCTTTACAGCCAATGAGGTACTTTTGAAGGGTAGTCACTGTTGTAATATAGGAAATGCGGTAGCCAATTTGCACACAGCAAGCTCCCACAAACAGCAGTGTGATAATGACCAGATGATCTGTTTTTGTTGTGTTGGTTAAGAGATAAATGTTGGCCAGGACACTGGGGATAACTCCCCTTCTCTTCTTCAAAATAGTGCCATGGGAATAGGTAAAAATGTTCAACATCACTTTCTCTCACTGCTTTGATATTAAATCTACAACTATTTAGAGCTACACACCCTCACTTCCAGACAGCATAGCGAGAAATAAAACTAACCATGCATAAGTTCAAACAGGAGGACCTGGGTTGTTCTTTTGATCTATTGATATAATTGAAAATCTTGAATCTAACATGTGACCACAGCATTACAACTCTCAAAGGCATCAATCCTCAAAGTGCCACACGTCCGTAGGACAAAACAATGATAATTGACTCAAATAACCATTGTCCATTGACTTAATTGTGCTGATTGATTCACATTTAGTTGGATAGTTGGATGTTTGTCAAAAGCAGTTTCATTCATAAGCCACACAGCAAAAGCTACCATTCATAAACAAGCCTTCCTGCTGACATGTCCCAGGCTCTAATGCCCACATCACTGTTTTGCAGCCTATAACTAGATGGCTGCCATTTTTATACCTGCCAAAATCTTAGGGAAGAGCATCCTATGACAAATTCACCAATTTTTGCAATTAACACATAGAAAAATATGAAACTGTGGCATTTTAAGAATATAATGGTCATATTTTAAATGGCCATTTGGTGGACTTTGAAAATGATGCCAGGAGTAGAAGAATTATGGGAGCAGCAGTAGGAACACAAGACTTTTCACGGCACAACACCATTTTTAAAATGCAGGAAATGAAGTTCTAGAGGATGTCCAGAGCAGCAATAGTGAATGGCGAGTTAAGTGGCTCGGCAACAAGGCCATAGAGATGTTTTCAATGCAGGGCTCAGATCACTGACAAGGGCAAGAGAGTAAGGAAATACTTTTTTTTTAGGTCTCCTGCTGTGTGATCTATAAACTCTTAATTTTCTTCAAGTCTCCACTGCAGATTGAGAGCATGTCAGGAGCAGATTGGGAACACATCAGGGAGCAGATTAGGAGTACGTCAGGGAGCAGATTGTGCACATTCTTGTGCAATTCCTTGAATAATGACCACTCATACATTATTGTTTAGATTTTGATCTGTAGACAAAAAGGGAATAATTCTCAATTTGTAAACTATAAAAAATGTGAGTCAAACACCGATTTATGGTTTATACTGTTCTTAAATATCAATGGATAGACAAAGTAACATAGTGGCCTATTTCAGATAGGAAAAGACCATCAGCCCACCTAACCTGCCCATGCAATTATTATCGTTCTATCCTGTGCGATATGTATTATTTAAATTTATAAAATTTAAGAACAAAAAGTCTTCAAAATTTATTAAAATTACCAATCCCTCATGGAGGCTGCACTTTTTAAAAATTAACAATAAATAAAACAAGAATGAAATAAAACACAATGGAAATAAAGGTTTCAGAAAATGAAGTGCAACTCTTTCAATTGTGTTAACATACTACAGGTAGACTATCCTTTATCCGAAAACCTCGGGACCAGCCGTGTTTCGGTTTTCGGAAAATTTCGGATTTCGGAAGGTATTTTATAAGACTGGGAAATTTGTCGGGGGTGGGTCGGCGGGGGGGTCGGCGGGGGTCCGCGGGGGGGTCGGCGGGGGGTCGGGGGTGGGGGTCGGCGGTGGGGGTCAGCGGGGGGTCGGCGGGGGGGTCGGCGGGGGTCGGGGTCGGCGGGGTGGTCGGCGGGGGTCCGCGGGGGGGTCGGCGGGGGGTCGGCGGGGGGGTCGGCGGGAGTCGGGGTCGGCGGGGGGGTCGGCGGGGGTCCGCGGGGGGGTCAGCGGGGGGTCGGCGGGGGGGTCGGCGGGGGGGTCGGCGGGGGTCCGCAGGGGGTCATCGGCGGGGGTCGGGTCGTGCGCACGACTTACGCTGACCCTCTGCTCAGCGTAAGTCGTGCGCCACTCTGGTCATGTCGTGCGCACGACTTACGCTGAATGAAAAAACCTTCGGTTTTTAGAGGGTTTCGGTTTTCGGAAGTTCGGATAAAAGGTAGTCTACCTGTAGTAACATTCATGCACCCACACCTATCTAACTGAGAATGTTTAAATCTTTTTGTACTGAAAGGCAGTAAATTTACTGATAATTTGGTAATGTTGGTCTCCTGAGATACCATATTGAATGTCCTGATTTGAGTGACACAAGAGTTAGCTCCTGTTCTGTGAAGCAGCAACATCAATACCAACCAGTGGTGAAGGTCTACCACATGCTGCTGGGATTTTAAAACCCATGTATACTAATTGCACAGGAAGCTGCAGTGCTATAATATTTACAAGTTTGGCACCACATCTGGTGTCAGGACTGCCACTGCTGGTATTTAATGTGATAGCTGATCCATGAATCATCTTCAGCAATTTCAAGTGATACTCAATGTTGAGAGGAGATTTCTCTATCGGCTTCCTTTACAGGACAGGTCTGTATACCTATCAGGTAATGCTTTTTCTAGGCATTAAACTGTATGTTCAAGTATCAGACTTTAATGTTCAATTTGAATGTGAGCTTGGTCCATCTGATGGTATTCATGCCCCACACAGACTTTGAGCTGATAGTCTAGTTGACATCAAAATGCAGCTCTGCAATATACTGTATTGTCAGAGGTGGCATCTTTTGGATGAGATGCTAAACCAAGGGCCTGTCTGCCTAGTCAGGGGGATGTTAAAAGTCTCATGGTACTGTTTGAAGAAGAGTAAGGAGTTCTCTTGGTGTCCTGACCAACATTCCGCTATCAGCCATTAAAAAAAACAGATTTTCTGATCATTCATGTCTTGGCTGTTTGTGGATTGTTCCTGGAGCAGAATGGCTGCTATGTTTGCCTCTATATAAAAAAACAATCAGTGCACTTCAAAAGCAATTCACCGGGGAGAATTTTGACTTTGGGCGATAGTGTACAACGGGCGATATCAATTCAGCTGCTGGTTATATATCTCTCTCGATTTTTATTTCCATTAAAGTCATGGAAATAAAGATCGGGAGAGATGTATAACGGACGGCTGAATCTATTTTGCCCATTTTACACTATTGCCCAAAGTCAAAATTACTCCCAGTGTGTGAAGCATTGCTTTCAACAACATGATAAGGTATCTCATAAATGTAAGATTTATTATCATATTAAGGATCTTTGTCAAGGGTGATATTGCACGATGGAGTCACTCCTGAAGGCAAGCACAATATATAAAATTAAAATATTAATTTGTTCCAGAGCTTCAGAGGGTTTGTACCAACATCCACTGCTGCAATAAAATCAGGAGTTCATGCTGCCCAACTGTAATTATTCATTTCTGAGCTCTTCACTACTGAAAGAAAATTGTATGATCAGGGTCCACTGCAGGAAAGTGCAGTAAACTAGCAAACAGTCTTCAGCCTTCTTTCTGGAGGTGCTCCGTTACTAGAGCACGGTTTTTAGCTTACTAACATAGGCCAGGCTTATGAGTCTTTTTGAAACATTCTGGGTAGTAACTGAAATGCAAATTGTCTGGAACTGGATCCATGACTCCACAAAATAAACTCCAATGTATTTCTCTACTGCTCTGTAAGTTCTCTGGATTTGTTCCAATGTTAAAAATCACCACAAGGAAGCTATAGCATCTTTATTTATTTATTTCAGCAGTCATCTTACTACCATCCAGGCACAGTGCTGACCTCACCATCGCCTGGCGTACTCCTCCTGACTTTCCCTGCCTCTGACCCACACAGATCAGCCCCAGGCCTCAGACCTTGCCTTTTCTGGTCTGGACAGAAATAATAATTAACGGGATTATAATAACAGCAATCCACAGTAGTAATAAATACAAGTATATATAATAATTATAAAACGGCATGTACCACTGATAATGATTAATGAATAGTCCTGAAGCTTAATAATAATTGACAGCACACAGCAAAAGTATTATTAATATTAATTAATAATACAACCATAGCTGCATCCCCATACCTTGGCTCCCCAATTCCCTATCCCAGCTCTAGGTTCAAGCTCATAACCCAATCTCTATAACCCAGCTTCCTCATACAAATGCAACAAGACAACACACACCGGGGTCAATTTTCACTTCTATCGTCCGCCATTAATGGGGCGGTAACAGCCTGCAAATAGGGTCGGAAGCCTTACTGCCCCATTAAAACTGGCGAAGAGGCCTGTGACGTATTAGAAGGGGCCTAGTGCTGGGTGACCAAAGCGCCCATCTGTCTCAGGCGGTAGGCCTCTTTTAATATACAACTCTTGGGAGTCAAATTGCCATTTTATGTCGGAACTAGTCAGAGTGTGCACCCAAGTTCTTTGATGCTGCCTATGGCTGCAGTGCTAAAAGGTATGACCTCACCAGAGTTGTAAAGGTAAGGATACTTCTCTCTTTCTCTCTGCTCAGAACTCCACCACTTCCAGCCTCACTATTCACAATACTCCCTTCTTCTGCTTCCCTTCACTCCCCTCCAATAACTGTACCATAATTCTCTCTAACTCCTTCTCCTCATACTCACCCACTTGCAACTCTCACATCCCACACTGTAGTGTCCGCGCCTTAATAATACACGGGCTGCAGGAGAACAATAAAACAGGTATTTACTGAACAGAGGATAACTTAAGACTGATGTACAGAAGCCTGCTATGGCTTTATATACAGGGGTGGTCACTACCGGTACTGCAGTATAGAATCAGTTCTTCTCTTAAAGGTACATACACAACAATTCCTCCCCTTTTAGATAAACAGTACATAACATTAATTTAACAACTAAATAATAACTAATTACAATTACAATTTTCTCTGTACTATATACATCAACTGAAATAATCATTTATAAGTTCAGTCTTTGAGGAGGCTTCCTGATCCTGACTGGATAGCGCCTTTCTCGAGTATCCTGTTCTTGCGGCGGAGTTGATTCTGGTTCATTGTCATTGGTTGGTTCGTCAGCTTCCAATACCACTGCTTCTGAGGTAGACGCAATCTGTACTTCGGGTTGATTACCAGGTGCACCTGCTCGTGGTATGGGTTTGGCTTGTTCCTGTGACTATAGAATCTGGTCAGCATGGCATCTCACGATGCTCTCTCCAACGTCCACTGTGTACATTAGTGGTCCCTGCTGTGTGCATATCGTTCCGGCTGCCATTTTTCTGTTCGGTAGTCGCGGGCCAAGACTGGTTGCCCTATCTTGAAGCTCTTGGTTGGCTTCTCATTTATGTGCTGGAATTGCTTATCCTCAACATCTTGTCTTATGTTTGGGTTGAGCAAATCCAGGTGAAATCTTAGCCTTCGGTTGAAGAACATTATGGCTGGAGCTTGGTTGGTGACTGCATGTGTCGCATTCCGGTAAGCAAACAAGAAATTATCCACCTTGTGTTGTAGTGGTATGTCGTCATTATGCATTGCCTTTATTGCCTTTTTAAAGGTCTGAACAAACCTCTCAGCCAATCCATTTGTGGCTGGATGATATGGGGCAGATGTGTAATGCTTCACCCCATTATTCCTCAGAAACCTCCGGAAATCCTCTGACACAAACTGTGGCCCAATGTCAGAGCAAATCTGTTCTGGCAAGCCATTCCTGGTGAAGATGGTCCATAGGACTGCAATAGTTTTCTCCGTGGTGGTGGAGGAAATTTTGATGACCTCTGGCCATTTCGAATGGGCGTCCACAGCGATTAGGAACATTGAGTCCATAAATGGACCAGCAAAATCAATGTGTACCCGTTGCCATGGAGATGAGGGCCACTCCCATGGATGTAGCGGGGCCTGTGGTGGAGCGTTTTGGACCTTCTGGCATCCTGTGCATCTCTTGGTCATATCCTCGATTTCTTTATCGATTCCCGGCCACCACACAAACGCCCTGGCTAGGCTCTTCATTTTTACCCCTCCCAGATGACCCTCATGAAGCTCATTGAGCACTCTATCTCTCAACTTGGGTGGAATTACCACTCGGGATCCACACATCAAGGTCCCCCGGCACACTGACAGCTGTTGTCTCCTTGGCGAGAATGCTGGCAACAGTGAGTCGCCATGTGCTGGCCATCCCTTCACCGTCAAATCATAGACACGAGAGAGTGTCGGGTCATTTCAGGTTTCCTTCTCTATACTTGAGTTTGTAACAGGTAGACATTCGACTATGGTTGCATGGAATATCTCAACAGGGTCCACTGCAGGTGCTTCCTCTACCGTAGGCAACGGTAGGCGCGACAGCCCATCAGCGTTTCCATGCTGTTTCTTACCCTTGTACTCTATGTCGTACTGATGTGCCCCTAGAAAAAGTGACCACCTTTGCAGCCGTTGCGCCGTCATCACCGGAACGCCCTTCTTTGGGTTAAAAATGGAGACCAGGGGCTGATGATCAGTCAGTAGGGTGAATTTCTGCCCGTGCAGATAGTGATTGAACTTCTTCACCCCCCACACCAGGCTGAGGGCCTCCCTGTCAATCTGGGCGTAGTTACGCTCGGCTGAGGTTAACGAGCGCGACGCAAAGGCTATTGGCCTCTCTGAACCATCAAGGAATTTGTGTGACAGCACCGCTCCGATGCCACAGGGAGACGCATCACATGCTAACCGAATCGGTAGTGTTGGATTGTAGTGGGCCAATAATTCTTTTGAAGTGATTAGGCATTTACATTTCTGAAAGGCACGCTTACACTCATCACTCCATTTCCATGTTACTCCAGTTTGCAGCAGGGCGTTCAGTGGGTGCAGAATTGTAGATAAATTCGGCAAGAACTTATGGTAGTAGTTCACCAACCCGAGGAACGACTTCAGTTACGACGCATTTTCCGGTGCTGGAGCCTTGACTATAGCCTCAATCTTGTCCGGCGACTTATGCAACCCTTCCTCATCAATCATGTGGCCACAATACGAGATTTGTCTCCTGAAGAACTCACATTTGGGGCGGTTGGCTCGTAGCCCATATTCCTGTAATCTCGTGAGCACCTGCTCCAGGTTGGCAAGGTGTTCACTGTCATTTTCGCCCGTAACCAGGATGTCGTCCAAATAACACTGGGTCCCCGGGATCCCTTGCAGGACTTGTTCCATCGCCCTCTGCCAAATATCCGGGGCTGATGCTACCTCGAATACCAGTCGATTGTACTGGTAAAGGCCTTTGTGAGTGTTTATCGTGAGGTATTTCCTAGATGCTTCTTCCACCTCCATTTGTAGATACGCTTGGGCCAGATCAATCTTCGTAAAGCATTTCCCTCCAGATAGTGAGGCGAAAATAGCTTCTATCCGTGGAAGTGGATATTGTACTGTGTGCAGGACTGGGTTCACAGTTACCTTGAAGTCCCCACAGATGCGAACCTTCTTCGGTTCCCCAGGCGTGCTGCTCAATGATTTCTTCATTACAGGAACGATGGGTGTGGCCCACTCCCTCCAGTCCACCTTGGACAGCACACCCGAACACTCCAGACTCTCCAGCTCTGCTTCAACGGCTGGGCGGATCGTGTAAGGTACCTGTCTGGCCTTAAAAAATTTTGGGTTTGCGTTATCTTCGATTTTTATCGTTGCCATCACTTCTTTTAGAGTCCCAAGTCCTTGTTGGAACACCTCTTTCGCGTCAGTTAGAGTCTTTGACAGTCGTCCAGGTGTGACGTCATCATCCTTTTTATCAGTCACAGTTAGTGCCTGAATGGAATGCCAATCCAATTGGATTTTTCAGACCCATTCACGTCCCAATAATGGTGGTCCTCCATCTGGTAGTATATATAGGCACAGTTTCTGTGTTTCCTTGCCGTTGTATTCAACTGGCACCCTTATTTTTCCTCTGGGGTAAACTTTTTGCCCTGTGTATGTCTTCAATACAATGGATGTGTCCTTCAAGGGTATGTGTGAGAATAGCCGCTCATAGTCTCGTCGATTCATGACAGTTAGGGCTGATCCTGTGTCCAATTCCATCTTTACTGGGGACCCTGCTATCATGAGGGTGACCCAAATGGTTCGGTGATCCTCCTTTTGATCACGTTGTGTAACTTTAGACAACTTAGTCTCCTGCTCCCGGAGTCCTTATCACTCTCCTGATCTTCCGAACTACTGTCTGTCAATTTCTTTACTTTCTTGTACTTTTCCTTAGTAGTTCTTGTAGTGTTGGTTTTCTTTCCCGACCTGCAGACTCTTGTTATGTGTCCCATTTTCCCACATTGCCTGCATACTTTGTCCTTAAACCAGCAGTCCTTCTGATCATGGGTTGTTCTGCCGCAGCGATAGCACTTTCTGCTCCATACACCATTTCGTTAGCGCTGTATTCTTGTGGTTTCTGTTGTATTTCCGCAGCTCCCCGTGCTGCTGCTTCGTAGGATACTGCCACACTGAAAGCCTGTTCTAGCGTCAGGTCCTTTTCCGAAAGTAGTCGTTTCTGGGTTCCTTCACTCTGGAGACCGCAGACAAACTTATCCTGTAAGGTGTCTGCCAGTCCTGTTCCGAACTGGCAGTGCTTCGATAACTTGCGTAGTTCCATAAGATAGTCAGCATTGCTCTCATCTTTGTGCTGGTTTCTTTTATGGAACTTGAATCTTTCTGCTATCAGCAGCGGTGTAGGGTTTAGGTGTTCCTGTAAGGTATTAACAATCTCTTCAAAACTTTTCTCCATTGGTTTAGCTGGGGTAATTAAATTCCGCAATAGGCCGTACGTTCTCGCGCCCATCAAATTTAATAATACCGACGCCTTCTTTCCATCGGCCACCTCATTTGCCTTGCAGTACACTTCAATACTTTCCACATACGTGGTCCAGTCTTCTACCTCGTTGTCGAAAGCAGTGATACTGCCACTTTTCGGCATCTTGGGTGATTTAAAATGGCGCCTCCTGCGCTTTTTCTTCTTCACCAATGGATTAAAATGGCGCCTCCCACGCTTTTCCTTCTTCCCCAATGGAATAAAATGGCGCCTCCTGCGCTTTTCATTCTTCCCCTTGCTGCCATGCTGCTCCAAGCGTTCTGCAGGGTAATGGCGGCGACCCGCGGCTTCGGCGCGTCTCACTTTTCCTTCCCCTTGTTTTATTTTCACTACGCTGCCCAGTTCTTGAGCACCTGTGCACTCCACCCTCTCTCTCTCTCTTTTCCTCCCGACGACGCTGCGCAGCCCCATTGCAGAGCCGCTCAATTGAGCTCGAGCCCGCCGCAGACCGGAAGGGTCAGTGCACTACCTGCTACCAGCATGATTTGCTGGAACACCTTGGCTGGGGAGCCAAACCCAGCTCTCCACAGCCTCTCCTGCAACTCTCCGAACTCCGATGGATCCTTGGGCGGTTGCCCGCGGTCGACGCCTGTTGTTCTGACTTCGACCTCCAAAAGCTTCTTCTCAGGGAAAGATCCCTGTGAGGTGATGCAGTACTGCAGGTGAGTTCGAACCTGCTCATCGCCACTGTAGTGTCCGCGCCTTAATAATACACGGACTGCAGGAGAACAATAAAACAGGTATTTACTGAACAGAGGGTAACTCTTTTGTTTGTACCCAAAAAACCCAAATTGGACTGTACACAAAAGTTCAACTAAAACTTAACAAATCAAATTAAAATTTGGTTTTCCAGGTTGATGATGCACTCCAACCCCCGCGGCGTCCACCAGTCGCGGAAATACTCAAGCGCACCGGCGGACACCGCGTGCTCCATCTCCAGGGCCACCCGGGCGCGAACATGGCCGCGGAAGAGAGGCAGGCAATCCGGCTGGACGACCCCCTCGACCGCTCGCTGCCTGGACCAATTGATGGCTCTTTTAGCCATGCCCAGGAGCAGGCCCACAAGGAGGTCCTCCAACCTGTCCGCTCCCCTCCACACCAGGTGACCGTAGATCAAGGGCGTGGGACTGAAGAGCAACCAAAAATCGAGGAGCAGCCCCTTCAAGTAGTGAAAGAGGGGCTGCAACCTCTCACACTCCATATAAACGTGAAACACGGACTCCTCCAGGCCACAAAAAGTGCAGGCGGCCTGGGAGTCCGTGAACCTACTTAAAACCTTATTGCAAGGGACCGCTCCATGCAACACCCTCCAGGCCAAGTCCCCGATGGAACAAGGGAGGACTCCCGTGTAGAGAGCCCTCCATTGGGGACCTCCGCCACCGCCAGTCAGCAAGACACCACGCCAAGGCGTGTCCGGACGGTAGACGAAGATGGCAAAGTGGAGAGTGTGCAGGAGCAGCCCGTACAGGAAACCCCTCCGCGCGGAATGAAAAGGCACGGAGGGTATTTCCTCGAGACGGCTCAAGTTGTGAGGCGCCGTTTCCCGAGGGGCGTTTCGGGGCCGGGCGCCGATGAGGAATTCCGTCCGAACAGGGGTAAGCTCGGACGGGATCGCCCCACGTGCTTGAGCCGCCTCGATACACCTAGTGGAGTCGGGGCCCAGTGCCGCTTTCACCGATTCGATGGCTTCGACCGCGAGCCGGACGTTGGCCCAGGACAGGCGCCGCGCTAGCTCCTCCAGTGCCATCCAGCCCACTCCTCCGCCATCGAGCAGGTCCTTGACTCTGGTCACCTTGCCAGGCACAGCCCTGCCCTCCGCCAGCCGCCCGAACCCGCGTTCGTGGAGGTGCGGATTCCTGAGCAGCGGCTCCCGAAGGAGAGCCGTCGATCCTGACGGGGGAGAGCTCCGCCTGGAAGCGACGTAGTTCCAAACCCATAATAGTTCCTGGTAGAAGACAGGCAGCTCCCGCAGGCCGGCACGCCTGCCGCCCACTTTCGCAAACAGGAGCTGCGTGTCGTAATTGAGGCCGTGCAGCTGGCGGAAGAAAAACGTCGCCAGCGCACACCATCTCGGAGGATTCTCGACGTACAGGTATCTCTGCAGCGTCTGAAGACGGAAAGTCGCAGCCTGGGTGCGAAGGCACACCAGCGCCTGACCGCCCTCCCTAAGCGGGAGACACAGAACCGCGGCAGAGACCCAGTGCTTCCTTTTGTCCCAGAAGAAGTCGATGAGCTTCTTCTGCATCTTGGCGACAAACGCAGGGGGAGGGATCAAAGTGACCAACCGGTACCACAACATGGCGGCCACCAGCTGGTTTATGACCAGCGCGCGACCCCTGTAGGACAACACTCGGAGCAGTCCTGTCCAGCGTCCTAGGCGAGCGGTGACTTTGGCCTCCAGCTCTTGCCAGTTCACCAGCCAGGCGTCCTCGGCAGGGCTAAGGTAGACTCCCAAATAGAGGAGGTGCGTGGTGCTCCAGGCGAAAGGCCTGAACTCCTCCGGCAGGGAGTCCACCCGCCACTGACCCACCAGGAGTCCGGAACATTTCTCCCAGTTGATCTTGGCGGAGGATGCGTCCGAGTAAATCTGCTGGCATTCCCGCATCCTCCGCAAGTCAGCGGGATCCGTGACAGTGAGGAGCACGTCATCGGCGTAAGCCGAGAGGACCACCTCCACGCCCGGCCCTTGCAGAGCCAGTCCCGTCAACCTCTTCCGCAAGAGGCGCAGGAAAGGCTCCACGCAAACGGCGTATAACTGACCGGACATGGGGCATCCCTGACGCACCCCCCTCCCGAAGCGAAGGGGCGCCGTCAAGGACCCGTTAACTTTAATCAGACACTCCGCGGCAGCGTACAGAAGTCGGATCCGGGCGACGAATTGCCTCCCGAACCCGAATGCGCGCAGAGTCCCGAAGAGATACTCATGATCCACCCTGTCGAACGCCTTCTCCTGATCCAGGGAAAGGAAGGCGACCGACAGACCAGCCCTCTGAGAGTGGTGGACCAGGTCCCAGACCAGATGGATGTTATCGTGGATGGTCCGGCCCGGGACCGTGTAGGACTGGTCGGGGTGGATCATGTGGGCCAGCACGGCGCCAAGACGAGCAGACATGGCCCTGGCAAAGATTTTATAGTCCGTGCTGAGGAGGGAGACCGGGCGCCAGTTCTTAAGGAGGTGGAGATCGCCCTTCTTAGGCAGCAGGACAATGACCGCCCTGCGCCAAGAGAGGGGCATCTCCCCGGTCGCCAAACCTTCCCCCAGGACCCGCGCGTAGTCGCCCCCCAAGACATCCCAGAACGTCCTGTGGAACTCCACGGTCAGCCCGTCCAGCCCCGGGGACTTTCCCCTAGAGAGCTGGCGGAGGGCGCCGGTCAGCTCCGCCAGGCTTAGCGGAGCGTCCAATTTTTCAGCGCCCTCCGGGCCGACCTTCGGCAGGTCCTCCCACAAAACTCTGCGCGCATCCTCGCTGGACGGATCCGGAGAGAACAGAGCCCCGTAGTAGGCGCGGGTCTCCGCGCTGATTCCCTCCGGATCCAAGACCAGAGATCCGTCGTTGGCCAGCAGCCCCAAGAGCTGCTTACGGACCCCCCGTCTTTTTTCCAGCGAGTAGAAGAAGGGGGAGCCGCGGTCCAGGTCCCGCAGGAGCTGGATCCGCGACCTCACGTACGCGCCTCAGGACCTGACGAGCTGCACGTCCTTCAGCGCGCCCTTCTTCTCTTCGTACACCTTCCACAGGGCCGGCTCCTTGACGACCTGACCGAGATGGGACTCCAGGTCGAGCACCTCCTTCTCCAACCGCCCGACTCGGGCCTCCCGCCTCTTGGTCGACCCCTTCGCGTACTCCTGACAGAAGAGATGGATGTGAGCCTTGCCCACATCCCACCATAGCCTCAAGGAGGGGAAGCCCCCCGCTTCCTTCTCCAGTCGGCCCAAAACCGACGAAACGAATCCCGGAACCGTGCGTCCTCCAGCAGCAGGTTGTTAAAATGCCAGTACGCGGACCCCCCCCCCACGCGCAGCGGAGCGAGCTCCACCCACACCAGGTGGTGGTCCGTGCATGGCACCGGCCGCATGGAAGCCGCCGGAATGCAGGAGAGGTACGCCCGGGAAATGTAAAGGCGGTCGATTCTGGACCTTCCTCCCCCAGACCTCACGCTAGTGAAGGCGCTGGAGTCGGGGTGGAGATTTTGCCAGACGTCCACCAAGTCGAAGGACCCGACCAGGTCCCTCAACTTCTCCATCGCCGCCGGGCTTTGCGGGGGACCCGAATGGTCCCTCGCCTCGAGGGTGCAGTTAAAATCCCCCCCCGAGGATAACGCACTCGCCCACGTCGACGGAGCCCAAAAGAGCGGACACTTCTTCGAAGAAGCGCACTTGCTGCGCACCGGTCTGAGGGGCGTACACGTTCACTAGATGGAGCGGCACGCCCCCGCAGGTGAACAGTGACCTGGAGCAAGCGGCCCGGCACGAGCTCCTTGACCACCAAGATCTCCGGCTGAAAATGCGGGGCCAGCAAGATAGCCACCCCGCTGGAATTGTTGGAGAGGTGACTCATGCTGACCCCTCCTTGCCACTCCAGGAGCGACGTGGCTTCGTCTCCCGGAACGGTGTGGGTTTCTTGCAGGAAGCACACCGCATACTTCCCGTCCCGAAGGACCGAGAAGTTATTGAATCTGCGGCACGCCTCCCTGCTGCCGTTGATGTTGAGGCTGGCTACGGTTATCTTCATGTCAGAAGCATAGTGCAACCTCTACCTACACCTAACGGGGGGAGGAAGTGCAGCCGCTGGTCAGCCGCCACTTCCTCAGCAGCCCAGTGAGAAACATTCTGAGCCGACGCAGCTTGAGCGGGTTCACACCCTCATCCACGCCCATGATCTTAACGGCGGTGTGGACGGATACGATGAGCAGCACCAGCTCCGACCACCTGTCGAGGGCCAGCCGGACCTTATTGCGCCGACCCAGGGACGTGGCCATAAAATCCCGGAGTTCCCTTACGGGAATGAGGGGAGACTCGGCAAGGGGCACGAGGTCATCCATTGCCTCTTCGGCTCTGGAGTCCGAATCGTCCTCCGTGCCCATCACCGAGTCCCCATCCTCCTCCAGGGGGTCGTCACCAGCGGCCGACCCATCCGCCGCGCAGTGCGCAGCGAACAGCTCGGCCGCACCAGCCAGCCCCGCCTCCGCCCGGATCCCACCCCCAGGATCGGCGGCAGAGGATTCCTCCCTGGGCTCCTCTAGGGGTGCTGGGCCAGAAGACGGCAGCGGTTCAGAGCTCCCCTCCGCCCCAGATGCCGGAACGACCGGAGAAACCGGGGAGAGAACAATTCCCAGCTCCTCCAGTATGTCCGGCACCAGAGACGCAGCCAGGGGGCCATCCTCCTCCCGGCCACCAACCTCCGACCCAGCGGATGGGGTGTTTTGAATTAAAACCTCTACCAGGTCGAGCAACCCCTGGGAGATGTCCGGGTCGCATTGGGCGAGCTCATTATCCTCGAGCTCGCCCGACCCAGACCCCAGGCCGCCCGACCCGGCAAGGGGTAATGGCACCGATAGAATGTCAATTTCCGCCGCGGGTTGTTCCGCGACCACCCCCACGGGCAGGGTCTCGTCCCCATCCCCGGGAGGCACGCGCCGGACAGACACATCTGCCTCAGCCTCCTGAGGGATAGGCGACCCCTGCCGATCGCTGGTGATGAAGACAGCGGGGGGGGGGGAGGTACCCGCGGCGGGTGACGACTCCCCCTGCTCGGAGGGACCTCTCTCCTCCCGGTCCTCCTCCTCTTCCAGGGGGTCGCGCCTTCTTTTTAGCATGGAGGGAGTGAGGAAGTCCTCCATGTTTGCAGAGGCCTCCTCCTCAGCTCCCTCCGGCGGAGCAGGTTTGTCGGGTTCCTCGGGCCCGAGCCCGGCCGCAGGTATCGGCGTTTCCGCAACGGCGGTTGGGACCACAGGCTCGGGCACGAGGCCCCTCCCACTCACGTCCGCCCCGATCAACTCCGCGAGGAGCGCGGGTGTAAGGGGCTCAAGGGGCAAGGGCTGGCCCTCCACGGGGGGACCCGCCCTAAGGTGTTTTGATTTTATCCGCGCCTTCTTTCCAGCCGGACGGGCTCCCTCCCCCCCGCCGGAGGCCTTGGTGGCATCGGCCCCAGACGTCAACCGCGCATCAGATGTTCTCGACGCGCGGGCAGATCCGGGGGGAGGAGCGGCGGCGGCACCAGCCTCGGCCGCACGAGATGATCCAGCGGCCTTGGAGGCGGGGCAGTTTTTCTTGATGTGCCCCACCTCCTTGCAGGCATGGCACCGCACACCGTCCGACTTCCAAAAGACGCGATAGGTGGTCCCCTCGTGGAGGACGACGAACGCCCCGTCGGTGTCCTCCTCCCGCACCAGCTGGATAAACAGCTGGCGCCGGAAGGAGAAGACATGGCAAAGGCTGGCCTCCCGAAAGCCGAGCGGGATGGGTGTGATCCCCGACCTCACCTCCCCAAGTTGGCGTAAATGGGGAAGGAGGAGCTCACCAGGAACATAGGGCAGGACGTTGGAAATGACAATCCTCTGCGCGGTGGCCTCGAGAGGATCCACCGGCAGGAAGGTCCCGCCCACGGTGAGCCCCTTGGCGACGACCAGGGACACCGCCCGCTCCGACCCCAGGAAGAACACAGCCTTCCCATACATTTTTGAGGCCGCTACGATGGCTGAGGGGCCGACAACCCCAGCCATGGCTTTAACGCAGGCCTCAATGGTCATAGTGGGGTGAGTGTAGCTCTTCACCCCAAGCTTTTTGGTTATTAGTCTAAAAGGTGATGAGGCAGCAGAAGCAGCGGGAGCAGCTGTGACTGTGGCTGCCACTCCCGCATAAGTCCTGGCTGGCCCTGCCACCGGCGATGAAGCAGACACCATTATGGGGTGGTTTTTAAAAAAGAGCCACAACCACCCCAAGTCACAGGCCTGAAGGTGTTAATGGCCTCGGGTTAAAAGTCCTCCCTTGAGCAGAGGGTGCTGTTAAATTGAAGGCACACCTCTCCCCCTATTGATTGGAATTGCGAGAGGGGCCTTCTCCCCTCTGCTCAAGTGGCAATTAATAAAAAGATTAGTAGAGGTGCCTCTTGAGGGAGAGAGCAGAGAGAGACAAAGAGAGAGAGAGAGGGGGGGTGGGAAGGAGGGAGGCCGCAAAGGCAGGGTCGCCACTCAGGATGGCGGGTGGGTGGGTGTTGGCAGGGGTGCGCTCTCCTGATGGAAATTTAAAGCCTCTAATAGTGGTGGTCTTCTGGCAGGGGGAGAAGATGTCTTCACCTGGGAAAGCTGGAGATGCCCAGGCTCAGTCCTGCACCAGGTCTTAACGATGTAATTAATGGAATTAACCACTTCACCTAGGCAGCTCCAGCTGTCCCAGGTCAGGCAATAGAAGGGATGCTTATTAGTGGTGTGTGTGGCCTAGTTTTTAACAAGAACCACACACACACACACACACAGACACCCCTTGATGTTCCGGCCTTGTTTTTTCTTTTCTCCCCCCACCTAAAATACAAAGTCTTTGGGAGAGTGCCCCAAATAACACCCACCTGTAGATATTTTGAAAGATGATATTCCTCCCTCCTTCCAAACAGTTGGTGTTGGTTGATGGTGGTTTCTCTCCCCTCTCTCCCTCACCTGAAATGGAGGCCAATTTGGGGAGGCAGTAATGGGAAAGGCCTCTCCCCTGATTGGTGTTGTTGCTGTCCTCCCTTCTCCTTCTCCTCCTCTGTCCTCTCTCTCCAGGCACCTCAGTTGCTGTGATGATGGTGGAGGTGGAGGTGGTGGTGGTCCAGCATTCTCCTCCTCTGCCTGGTCAGGGGACCACCACTTTAGTCCACTATCCTAGTCTGGCTGCTCCCTCTGCTTGTGCTTGCAGCTGCACAGCCAGCAATGCTGTGAATGAGGTACAGAGGATACTCTTTTATTTCTTTTATTTGAACTTAAGACTGACGTACAGAAGCCTGCTATGGCTTTATATACAGGGGTGTTCACTGCCGGTACTGCAGTATAGAATCAGTTCTTCTCTTAAAGGTACATACACAACACACACCTCTCGTGAAAGTCGGAGCCGCCTTTGGCACTGCTGCTCACTCATGATGAGGTAGCTGACCCTGTGTCTGTAGACCCTGTTTGGGGGGTATCTCCTGGGCCGACGGGCTTTCATGGGCTGGTGCCTTCTGGCCTGTGCAGCTTCAGGTGGGTGAGCAGCAACTTGGCACTCCTGTTGTTGCCGCTGCTGTTGTTGATGGTTCTGCTGCTGCCGCGGCTGGTCTTCGTCCTCATCTGATGTCCAGGATGAAAGGAAATAAATGGTTCCCATGCTTCTGGTAGATGCCTCAGTTGAGGAAGCGCTCAGTCAAGGTGGCAAGAGGGGTTTCCCAGGAGGTCACACTGGAGATGGGTGTCAGGCTCCAAACTTCCACAGCTATGGTTATGCCTGCTAAAAGTTCCTCCAGACCTGAGACAACAATGTCCTGCCACCTGCAAATGATGACTGATCAAATCTCCTATTTAATAGTGGAGCTGCAGCTGATAGTCAGCAATCCAATTGTGCTCCCGCCAGGTTTCACCGTCGTGTTTCAGAGGAGACGTGAACCACATGGGAAACGTGTTAAAATCGGAAAGGGCTCTCAAAATGGGATTATAGAGGCAATTTTGTGTTTGTTAAGGGCCTTAAGGGCCTATCCTGCCTCTTGGAGACGGAATCAGAAACCACACATTTGGGAAAATTGCTTGGAGGCGGGATGGAGGCAGGGTTGGGCTTTTTGCAATTTTAACACCCCACACGTCTCCATTCCCGCCTCCTCGGGCCTGGCAAAATCCAGCCCAAAGAGTGATACAGCACAGAAAGAGGCCCTTCGGCTCATCGTGTCCGCGCCGGCCATCAAGCCCTATCTATTCTAATCCCATTTTCCAGCACTTGGTCCGTAGCCTTGTATGCTGTGGCATTTCAAGTGCTCATCTAAATGCTTCTTGAATGTTGTGAGGGTTCCTGCCTCTACCACCCTTTCAGGCAGTGAGTTCCAGATTCCAACCACCCTCTGGGTGAAAAAGTTTTTCCTCAAATCCCCTCTAAACCTCCTGCCCCTTACCTTGAAACTATGCCCCCTGGTTATTGACCCCTCTACTAAGGGGAAAAGTTCCTTTCTATCTACCCTATCTATGCCCCTCATAATTTTGTACACCTCAATCAGGTTCCCCCTCAGCCTTCTCTGCTCTAAGGAAAACAACCCCAGCCTGTCCAGTCTCGCTTCATAGCTGAAGCGCCCCAGCCCAGGTAACATCCTGGTGAATCTCCTCTGCACCCTCTCCAATGCAATCACATCCTTCCTATAGTGTGGCGACCAGAACTGCACACAGTATTCCAGCTGTGGCCTAACTAGCGTTTTGTACACGCGACACACTCTCCATGACAAACTACAACTCGGTGTTTAGCATAATGTAGCAATGTCATAAAATGCATTGTTTTCTCAGGCATTGTGTCATTCGATTTGGTTGCTGTGTATTCAGATTTTCACCCTAAATTCATGCTACTATTGATGCAAACTCACAGAAGAAACCAATAATTTAGCAATTCAACCTAAACAAAGCATCGGAAATTACTGAGAAGAAATATATCTTGCAGAGAAGTTATTAGGCTTCTAAAATCTCCTGCTGTCTCCAGATGAGATTTGGTCAGCAGTTGATTATAGTGTGCTGAGCATTAAAAAAACACATAATTGTGGACCATTTCATGCTTGGATTAGGAATTCTGTACAATGACACTGAATGGAAACAGTATGGGATATTAGGAGCTTGAATTGGAATTATGCTTGGGTTGGATATGCCCTTATCTGCTGCTGTGCAATAGTGAGCAAAGTATGTTCTAAATGTTTCTGTTTTAAGTCATTCAGTTTGAATATTACCAGTGACTATTTACATAGGGTCTCTGTGGAAAGGGTGATGTCAGTGCATACAGATTGTAAGCTCCTTCTAAGTAAATGCGAGTTTGCCAATCAAATGCAGCACAGTCTTTTCAGATTTTTTTTTTTCAAAACTATGTTGTACATGTCATGCATTGAATAACAGGTGACTGGGAGAGAGGCTGATTACTGACACAGATGGTTCTGGAGTCATTTCCTTTGGGCGTAAATGCCATGTTACAGGCAGGGGGCCTATGTAGTATTTAGGATAATAAATACAACAGATTTCCCTCCACCTCCTTTCTAGGTGTGAAGAATAACCAACCTCATGCCAATGTGGGCTATTGCTAATGAGAAGGAGGGCCTTTTGATATGATTCAATATAACACAATGAATGGATGATATGCTGCTTCAAATCTACAGTAAAAACCTACCTGTTCTGTTGTAAGAATGTGCAGATTATGTGTCGACTGTTGTTTCTCAATGGTTAATTATAGATTACCTCCTACAATACAACACTTCAAAAGTACTTCATTGGCGCTGTGAAGCACTTTGGGACATCTTGAGGTCGTAAAAGGTGCTTTATAATTGCAAGTCTTTCTTTCTTTAACAACCTTAAATTGATTATGTCACCATTATTACTTCTAGGACACTTGTCATCACACACCAACAGAGGATGCACATGTATTAGTGCCTGGGCAACACCTTCTACTGGCAAAAAAAGGATCTATAACACAAATAAACCACCTACACTATTAATCATTAAAAAATATATACTGGAGTGATTTTAAGTCAGATGACTCATCTGGAGGATAAGATGGTTTCAAAATGTTCTCAAAGCTTATGATGTCATTGGAACTCTTTGTGAGATTACTGACTTGCCATCAATCGTGGATATCCATAACTTATTATATACATTTTAAAACATAGGGAGTTAAAGTACTTTTCAAAAATATATTATGAAATGTGCCCATTACAGTACTACAATAATACTTCTGTGAAGGACCTTGGGACATTTTATTACGTTAAAGGCTCTTACGCGTAAGTAGTTGTTGTTAACAGTAAACTCCAAATATCATATTTCAAAGTATTCCATATGCTAGGTGGTGAAGACATACAAAGAACTGTCCCCAGTCAGTAACCTATCCAAACTGCCTTTTCTATACAAATATCTGCTCCGATGGCAGACTGGAGATGTGACCTCCGAGTGAAAGAATGCATAAGGGGCTTATGCTGCTGCTGAAATATGTATTACGCAAACCTGTCCTGATCTGGTATAACAGCAGTTCAATTTGTACTGTTAAAACATTATTTCAGTTCCTCAGCGTGAGTGCTGGCAGAGATCTGGGCTTCCTATAATTGACTCAAAGGAAGAGGCCAAGAATGAGTACTTCAACCATGCTCATTAGAAATACCTCCACTTTGCATGTCTGTTATTTTAAAAAAGCCAAACACTGTGCTCCATGCTGATGTGCTTTCTGGTTTTAATTAGCCTGATGATGGTGGGCAGGGATCCAGGGGAAAATTACTAGTACTTCCTCTGATCGAGGTCTGCCCAGCATGGGATTTCCTTTTAAAATACAAGGTTCAAGTGGGAGTTTGTTTTTTCAGCAGTATATTGCAAAAAGGTAATGCTCGTCTGTCATCAAATTCATTCTTAGGCAGCATGTTATGGTCCTTTTAATATAATCTGCAGTATTATTGACCCTCATCCACTTTCATATCCTTTATAGGATGAACTTTTATAGGGGTTAATGCTGTTTTATTGTCAGAAAGTATTTTTTAACTTTTACTGGGAAACATTTCACATTTGTAAGATATGATAAATTCATGAAATAATTTTAATTAAAAAAAAGCCCACCAGAGTAGCTCTCTGGTACGCTAGTGGGTAAATGTGCCATCTAGTGTGATACAAAGTCACAGAGAAAAGGAAGGTTCAAGGTTCAATCTCAAGTCTGTTCTGTGTTCTCGCATCTCAACTAATACAGTGGTAAGGGTCTGAGGGACATTCATTTTTAGCATTATTTGTTCTTGGAATGTAAGCAATGCTGGCAAATCCACGTTTGTTGTCTGTCCCTAGTTGCCCTGAGAAGGTAGTAGTGGCCCTCTTCTTGAACTGTCGCAGTCCTTGTGGTGATGGTGCTCCCACAATGGTGCTACGTAGGTAATTCCAGGGGATGGATTTTACCAACCTCGGCAGGACCGTGGCGGGCGATGTTGGTGGCGGGTCCCAGCCTCGCTGCCGGCTCCAGTCCGCTGTCAAAAATGATTTTCCCCTGATTGGGCTTGTTAGGCCTGCCCAGCGCGTTTTCCAGCCAATTGAAGGAAACGGGTCTGATGACGTCATTTGATGCCGTGTCACCAGCCGGTTTCCTTAAAGGGACCATGCGCAAATTGATTTTGACAGTTGTGCTGTCAGTGTTCTACAGCATTGAGGTGCTGCAAACACTGACAAGCACTGCACAAAGGTGCAGGGCTGCACCCAGGCTCTCCAATGACTCCCACCATATGCTTATGGAGGGAGTCACAGCACACAGGGAGGTTCTCTTCCTTTCCAATGGGTGGAAGAGACCTCCCCAGGAGACCAATGCAGCCTGGTTGCATATTGCACAGGAGGGCACAAGCAGGGATGTCATCAGGAGGACCAGGCTGCAGTGGCGCAAACCTTTCAATGATCTCAGTAAAGCCACACTGAACCTCATCCTCCTGTGCCACTCATCACATCCCCATCACTCTGCCTTCCCTACCCTACTCCTGCACATCCTTACACACACCAACTTACCTTGCACCTCCACCCATCCCTCTCTATCAACATTATCACTTTCCCATCTCACTAGCCACCCCTCACACTCACCCTCATCCTCATGCAATCATACCAACTAACAACATGTAAGGGTAATCACTTGGGTGTTTTATGCAATGTTCATGTACAGTTTCAGTTAATGTGGTGTCAAACATTGAAACCTTTATTTTTGAACCCTTTGTGCTCTTGGACAGATCTGTGTGCACCTTTGGAAGTGGCTTAGTGAGTTGCAGTGAATGGTGAGATATGGTACCCCCCGCAATGGTCATGAGAGTGAAAGGAATGGCTTGTGTCTCAGGCCGCGTGGTTGACGGCCGCCCGCTGCCACTCCCCCGCTCTGTGTCTCAGGCCGAGCAGTTGTGAGGCCCGGCCCGAGTGACCCCAACTCACTTCCCGCTCTGGCGGGCCGACGCAGCTGCCCCGCTCGCTGTTGAGGAAAAGCAGGGGAAAAAATGGCGGCGAGGTTTCGGGAGGCTGCAGGATTAGGTCCCGCCTGTGATGCACCAATTGGTCAACCATCAGGTCACTGAACTGTAGGATTGGTCAACCATCACGTCACTCAACGCTAATGAGCGGTAGGATTGGTCAACCGCTAATGAGTGGATTTGTGAACGTTTTTTGTATACTGTCCGAACAATTTTTGTCTGACCAAAAAGTAAATATGCCTATGACACTCCCCTGATCATCAGCTTTCTTTTGATATAACATATGTGTAGGTACGCTCTATAACTTTTGAGTTTATAGCAGACAGACAGACATACAGACAGACATACAGACATACAGACAGACAGACAAACCAACTGCTTTATATATATAGATTTGCAACTGTCAAATAATGAGGTGATTCCATGCCCATTCAATTCCCGACCTGCTTCCCCAGCAGCGTAGACCCCGTGGGTGACCTGGTAAACTCTGAAGGTGAGCTGAAAATAGTTCTTAATGCTCTGTTAACAAGGTCATAATGACCTTAATTGCCTCCCCCGCCACTGCGTGTCTGGTCTGCTCAGCACTGACAGACCCGACATTTGGGAAAAGTGCGTGGTGGCAGGTTGACAGCGGGGTCCCGACCCACGTTCAAAGAAATCCATTTTCCCACCTGACCCGCCACCGATCGCTGACCCCCCAGAAAATTCACCCCCAGGATTCTGACCCAGCAACAATGAAGGAATGGTGATACATGCCCATCTCAGTTTGGTGGTTGACTTGGAGGGAAACTTGGAGGTGATGGTATTCCCACAACATTGCTTGGTGGTAGAGGTTGCAGGGGAGGGAGGTATTGTCTCAGTTTCCTGAGGCCAAGGAAAGAAAAATCTTCCATAGTTTGTTTTCTGTGCTGTGACTTTTGCTGGAAAGTGGGCACATAGAGATTTTGGGCGATAACTGGATCAAAGTTGGTTGTGATGGTCTCTGTGGTTGCATAGCTTTCCAACAATTTCTAATGCTGCTCACATGTGAAGAGTGACCATTAGGGCAAGGTAGCCATGGAACGGTACCCTAAAAAGAGTAAATGCTTTCAGAAGAGGATGGAAGGGAAGAGAATCAAGGGATATGGAGATTGGGACAGAAAGTGGAGTTGAGGTCGATGATCAGCCATGATCTAATAATATAATAATAATAATCAACTTTATTGTCATTGTTAGTGCACAAGTGCAGTACAACGAAATGTAGGCTTGCGGCTCCCGAGAGTGTACATTTAGATTAAGACATTTAAACATTCAACATTCATTTGGCTTGTAATACATTAACATAAACATAACCATAATAAAGTGCATTGGCAGATGTGCAGGCTTTAGAGTTTATTTGTGGAGTTCAGTAGGATGACAGCCCTGGGAAAGAAGCTGTTCCTAAATCTGGTCGTTCGGGTGTAAATGCATCTGTAGCATCTCCCAGATGGCAGGAGGGTGAACAGACTGTGGCTGGGGTGGGTAGGGTCTTTGATGATGGTCCGTGACCTCCGTAAACAGCGTTTCTGGTATATGTGCTCTATGGTCGGTAGCCGGGTGCCGGTAATGCGTTGGGCAGTTTTGACTACCCGCTGCAGGGCTTTCCGGTCATAGTAGCTACAGCTGCCATACCATACTGTGATACAGTTCGTCAGGATGCTCTCTATTGTGCAGCGGTAAAAGTTAGAGAGGATCAGAGGTGACAGGTTACATCCCTTCAGCCTCCTTAGGAAATATAGGCGCTGCTGGGCCTTCTTCACCAGAGAGGAGGTATTGAGGGACCAGGAGAGGTCTTCCGTGATGTGGACTCCAAGGAACTTAAAGCTGTCCACCCTTTCCACCACAGCTCCATGGATGTGGATGGGGGTGTGATCTTGTTGAATGGCGGAGCAGGCTCAAGGGGCCATATAGCCTACTCCTGCTCCTAATTCTTATGTTCTTATGTTCTTAGAAGAAAAATCTTGGGGGGAAACACATTAGGGTAGAGTTTCATCTCTGCAGTAAACTGGTGCGACTGGATCCTTTACAGAATCTGAAAATCAGATTCTAATTCGCGATCCACCCCTTCAGGTTACCGCCCAGGCAGTGAAGATGAAAGTCTACTCCATTAAGATTTGATTTAACTGCAAAAAAGAATTAGTGTGCTTTTTAAGGGCCCTAACGGACACATCAGCTTTGAGAATCAGTTGCAATCCAGTCACTTTGCAGCAAATGTTTACTTCTATTTAAGATTTTGCTCTGGAGAATTGCAGAAATACGATTAAGAGATGGAAATTTACAGCACAGGAGGAAGCCATAGGCCCATTGTATCTGTGCCAGTTCTATGAAAGCAATCCAAAACTAATGGCACTGCCCTGCTCTTTCCCTGTAGTCCAGTATATTCATCAGCTTCAAATATTTATCCAGTTTTCCCTTAAATAATGCAATGGTCTCTACCTCAACCATCTTTATGGTAAAACATTTCATGCACTAACAATCCTGTGTAAAGAAATTTCTCCTAATCTCACTGTGACAATTTTAAATTGAGGACCTCTCATTACTATCTCCTCAAAATGTTAAAAAAAAACTCTATTAAATCTCCTCTTAGCCTTCTCTGTTCTAATATATTGCAAGTCTCTACTCATAACTACAATTTCCTATCCCTCGCATCATCCTGGCAAATCTACATTCTAAAATAGTGCACATTACAATGTAAACTGCATACATTACTCTAACTGTGGATGAACCAAAGTATTATTTTACAAATTTATCATTATTTCCTTACTTTTGTATTCTATACCTCTAGTATGTTTCTTTTTCTGGCGCAGAGATAAACCATGCCAAAAATCCCTCCCATTTAGGAGTCACACTTGATTGCACCCTGTCATATAGACAACATCTCCAGAACCTTGGGAAGAAACTAAAGAGTAGGGTCAACTTGATCCAGAAACTCGCCGGATCCACATGGGGAGCAGACGCTCAAACCCTCCGTATGGCAGCACTCGCCCTGGTGTACTCTACAGTGGAATACTGCTCTCCGGCATGGCTATCGAGCCCACATGTCAAATCTATTGATGTCCAGCTGAATTCTACTATGAGAATTATCACCGGTACGCTTTTATCAACTCCAACACCTTGGCTGTCTGTGCTTGCAGCCATCGCACCACCATATCTATGCTGTGAATATGCAGTCTCCAGAGAACACAACCGCTACACCAGCAAAGACACGCTGATCCAGGCCGACTTGAACAACCTACCACCAACCCGTCTCAAATATAGAAGGCCATTTTGGACCATTGCCGAAGCCCTTCAGCGATCTCCTCTCAGCCTTGATAACCGATGGCGAAATGCTTGGAAGAACTATGACATACGGAATGGATTCCTTATAGAGGACCCCACAGTACAACCTGAAGGATCAAACAGTGGACAACCATCAACCACCTCAGAACCGGTCATGATAGACGCTGCCACCTTCTCCATAGATGGAAGGTTGAAGCATCCCCATCATGTAACTGTGGAGCTCCTGATCAGACCCTGGAGCACATCATTGCACACTGCCATCAGAGGAAATTTGCAGGCAGCCTGCAAGATATCCACGCTGTTACACCGGAAACTTTGGCCTGGATATCTGACTTAGATATTGACATTTGATTTGCTTTGTTACTACCAGATGAAAGAAGAAGTATCTTAAATTCATTGCAAATTTGTTTTCTTATTACGCATGCAGGCAGATCAGGGTGGGTATTTCTGTGACCTTGCAAATGCCAGCAACCCACCCATGCGTACAAATTAACCCAACTCGGGGATTTGGGATGGGGTTTCTGGCCTGGGATTAGGGCAGTTGGAGCGGCTCCCCAAGAATATCAGGACCTCCAGAATGTTTTCTTCCTGAATTGAAACACCAAAGAGAGAACAACTCTCGGAGTTTACCTGCAGTGGGCATTGTTCATCAAGGAACTGCTAGACAGACAGTCTCACTCAACTTACTGCCATGCAATGGGTGCTTGGGTTCTGTTTGTGGAATTAACAATAGAGCTTATAATAAGCACGAAGTATCTTGATTCTACTAGAACAATGCATTAACTTGAACTATTTAAGTCAAATCTACCAAAAGAGACGTATTTGTTCACAGTTTAAGTACAAAGAACACTATCAGTTATTAATTAATACCTTTACACTGTAAACAAGTCTATTTATTGGCATGAAAGATTAATATTTTGTCTTCACATTGTATCACTATAAATTGTGTTGAACTAGATCTTTGGATCATTTGCTTGTGAAATTATTGTACATGGCTTTTCTCTCTCCCCAAAGAGAAAGTTTGCCATAGGCTTATAATATGAATGCAGTGTTCCTTTAAAGTGAAAACTACACAACTCTGCATAAAACCAGATTTTTAAAATTACTCACACACTAGAATCTTCTTCCTGTGTTGTCTAAGTGTACAGCAATACTGCCACTGTTGCGTCAATGTGAATCGGTTTGGGTGCTTGTTAATGCAAAAATGCAAGGAGACTACTGAGCACGCAATAGGCTGACTCACACTGGTTGGTGTTTGCATGGATTGCATTACAACTAGCCTTAATATTGATACAATGTTGTTCAGACTTGCTTGTTAAGAAAAGAAAAAAATTGCATGGTTATGGGGAAAGAGCAGAGACATGGTACTAATTTGAAAGCTCTTTCAAAGAGCCGGCATAGGCACTATAGACTGAATGGCCTCCTTCTGTGCTGTATGATAGTATGAACAGTGTTATACCTAAAATAATGTACTGCTAACCACAGTGAGATAAACAAAATAAACATTAACAAAGTAGAGGCCAATAACTTAGGTTTACACAAGGATTGAATAGTAAAACTTTGACTAAATTAGTAAAAGTATAATGTAAGTTAACTATTTTGTATATATATGTGTCAAACATTCTAAGGTGCTTCACACAATTAGCTGATAATTTAACAATTTTGGTCAATTTTCTGGCGCTAGTGGCGACAATGAAATCAGCTGGCAGCTCAAGGCGGGGGAGCAAGGGTGCTGATAGGAGGCACTACAAAACACCGCACATCACCAGGGAGTACTTCAGCTGTAAAAGAGAGAAAAAAAAACAATATTGCAAATTTCGGGTCTGCAATAGCCCAAAGCTGGTAGGCTATGGATAGAGATTCAGAGATACATGCAACACATCTACTGAGGGCAACAGATGAGGGAAACATGGATGATAAGTGGACCCAGAAGTGTGTTAAAGGAGTAGTACACTACAGGTACTAGTTTTTGGAGTTAGAGTGATGGAGGGCTGACTGTCTGAGTTATAGGCCCCACTCCAAAGACTTGAGCTGGCACTTCAGTACACTACTGAGGGAATACAGCACTGTTGGAGGTGCTGTCTTATTTGGATGAGAGGTTAAACCGAGGCCCCGTCTGCCTTCTCAGGTGGATGTAAAAGATCCCATGGCACTATTCGAAGAAGAGCATGGGCGTTCCCTCAACCAACACTTAATACAAATGGTCTGGTCATTTATTTCACTGCTGTTTGTGGGAGTTTGCTGTATGCAGTTTGGCTACAGCATTTCCTACATTATAACAGTGACGACACTTCAAAAATACTTAATTCGCTGTAAAGCATTTTGGGACGTCCTGAGATCATTAAAGGCTCTATATAGGAGAGTCAATGTGACTATCAGTCTCTCCTAAAAACTATAAATTTAAAATTAACTTTAAAAGTTCCGAGACAGTCCAGTGATAATGGCCTGGATTTCACGGTCAGTGGCAAACAAACGGCGCCAGCAGTTCATTACACTTACACTTGCCCACAGATTTTGTATGGGCTTTTGCTGTGATTAGAAAGCCATTTCAGCGCAGTGCCTTCTACAGGGGATCTGGGACCTGTGTGACAGGGGAATCAACTGTGTGTCTCCTTAGCCAATCAGATTGAAGAATTCTTAATGAGCAGCGCAGATTAGTTCAATGCCAAATCATGTACAGAAAGCAAAATAAATTGAGGGCAAGAAAGATGGGATTAAGAGAGAGCGATAAAAGGGACAGAAAAAAATGTTTTAAAAATATTATTTATGTTTTTTTAATTTTTACAATCTCCAACAATAATTAAAGTCTGAAGAAATGAGACTCCACACTTGTAAAAGTTAATTTTCAGTGCCAGAGAGGTTGTTTGGCAGTAATTCAGACTTATTACACTGTTAAAAATTCACTTACACTTGAATGGACAAGCCCTAACTTTTTCTGGCATATTTAGTATCTATCTAGTGGGTAAGTACTGCAACCTCATGCCGAGTCTCTCATTGAGATACTGTTAGAGTGCAACATATGGAGGAGCAGAGTATCTTGGATAGCAACTTCCTGACTTCCGTGTTTAACCGCGCATGTGCAGTCGATGGAAGTTGCTGTCCAATTTAATTTTTAATAATGGTGAGCGCTGATAGCCTCATCGTTATTTTTACCGCAAAATCTGGGCCAATATATAGTCTGTAGTGAGTATGGAGCTGAAGCAAAGTGACACTCTCTCTTGCAGATGGTGTCATCCCACTTGCCGAAGAGTACTTTGTGTAACTTCACATTTAAATTACAAAATTTATGCCAATATGAAGCTAAAACTGATTTGCATGAATGCAAACGGTGTGGCATTATTGTATAATGGGGGTCTAACCAGGACTGGTAGATGTTTTCTGGCTCAAATGTGCCATGGATATATTTGTTACTTTCGCTGGGAAAATATAAATGTACATACTGTACAGATTAAAATCCTGATACACTTCGGCCCAGCAATCTGCTGGCAACAGTATTTGCTTCACAAGTAAGACAGGCACAGGTCTGAGACCCAGGGTGGGCTTACAATTTAGGTTGTCTGTTATCCATGTGACCAGTTTCGAGCTAAGCTACTAAGTGGAATGTTAATCGGAAGCTGAGCAGAGAAGAGGAAAAGCTCACATGTCTGTCCCAGCATTCTGCACTTATTTCAACAACAGAAGAAAAAGATCATAAGTCACTGGAAAGGAGCAGGTTGGCTTATTGTACATGTGTATATTGTCAATCCCCCAGGTGTCACTTAAGCATATGTTTAGTATACACCAAAGAATTTCTGTATGTATTTTCTTTTAAAGTTAGACATTGATTAATGAATCACAGTAAATAGACATTTTTCTAATATTAAATATTTATTCCGCTCTTATTTCACAGATCTTGAAAAATTACTTTGAATCTTATACCTTTTAAAAATGTGAAGTAAATATTAATAATTGCCTGCTATTCACTGAATATTAGATAAATGTTTGTTTCACTCCATAAACATTTTTATTTCTGTCCGTGTTGTAATACGTTCCCTTTTCAGTCCGTTGCATTTTTATTAAGGTGATTTTGCATAACATACATTAGACCAGTTCTTTCTCTGGAACAAATTTCTATTAAAGTGATGGGAAGCAGCATATGTTGTGCCTGAGGCTGAGACAGAGTTCCAGCTCTCCTGCTGTGTGAGTCTCCATTTGAATAAAGGACAGCCTGGGTCTTATTCTAAACCATCCCAGCAGGGTAGACAGACTCTGACCAGTACCTAGCTCAGCATCTGCAACACAGCTTCAGTAAACTAACTTCCATGTTCCTGTCTCAGACGCAAACTGAAACCACTTCCTTGCTTTCTCTAACGAGGTGTACAGCTTACCTTTACAAATCTGAGTCATCCATACCTTCTAAAAAAAACGTTAGCATCTTAGGGAGCTGAGCTCAGCTTCATTATATTGATTTTGGCTTCATCCCTAAAAGTCCAGTAGATGCAAAACCACCCTGCTAGTTGAAATGTCAATCGTATAATTCCACCAGGGAACATGGATATACCCTTCCTTCTCCTTCTCCCTCCCCAGACACAGACAGTATACCACCAGGTAAACTAGATCCACTTCATTTCCAATAGCCATGAGATTGAATTGCCTGCTAACAATGCCAAGAAACGTTATGCATATTGCGCTCTTAACATTTTGATTTCCAGCGGTTCGAGTACATCCCAAGGCCCACCTATATTTTTAACTCACGCTGTGATATGTGGCCCGGAATTTCCTGGAACAGTGTATCCGGCGAGTTACGCTAAAATTTGCACCGGTTTCTATACCGAGCTTGCCGATTCTTAATGCAAAATTTCCAGTCAATCTTGTTTGCATATGCTGGAGCCTAAAAACTGCCATAAACAAGCTGAAATCAACGTAAACCATCAGGGCCAAGGAAAGCATGGAATGAACATCATACTCTTTCTTTAAGTGCCTCTTTGTGTATGAAATTAAAGTTCAAAGCCATCAAAACATCATTTAAGCACATTAGGCACAGCATGCTTAAGAAAATGCAATTATGGAAGCTTTTCATAAAAATACATTTGAAGAACCATTGCAAGTCTCAGTGCGGAGAAATGGAAAAAATTGCTTAAAACATTGACATAATACACCAGAAATATGACTTTGCATCCTGCTGCGCCTAAAATTTTGGGTCTAAATTTACAGCCCATTCAGAACTAATATAAATGCAAGAAACTCATGTTCTCTGGTCTTTTGCTATGTTAATGAGCAGCAGCGGGTTTTGGCGGAGATTTTGTTGTATCATCACAAACAATTGATGAAACCTGGATGCAGCATAAAAACTGGCGTAAATCACTTACGCGCAAATTTCCTCAATCTTTTGTGCTTAAAATCGGCATTACACCTTACTTATGCTGTTGTTTCATCATAAGTTTCCAGGAACTTCTGGGCCACTGAAACACACCAATATTACAGTAACAAAGCTATTCAATATCAGGGATAGCTTTATTACTCTAATATCAATCTTTGACAACTAAATAAACTTGTCATACCAATTCCAAATAAAAATTTTAAATATTTCTGCTGCTCCCCTTGCCTTCCCATTTTCTTCATTCAATTTTTCCCCATTTTTGTTCTTTTTTTTGTATTATTCTAACTTTATTTTTATGTTATTTCTAATTAATCCAACTCTAATAATTAAATTACTTTTTTCTAATTTTAGTTAAATGAAACCACTTACCTGTTTACTGTCACCAATGGAGTTTTGCCATCCACTTGGTTGGTGAGATCCTCATTGTAAGATTTGACCTCTGCTTAGCTGAGGGTTAGCTCCATGGCACACTTATTCATCTACTCAGGGCTCTAGCCAGAAGATTGTGCTGAAAGATGGGTGTAACTGTATGCCGTGCACATTATAGGATAGGTTTATGAATGTATGTTATTATTGTGAAGTCTTGCACACCAGGAGTGCATACTGAAAAATTATAGAGAGCGGGTTCATGACTTCCTCATAGGCAGATCTGGTGGCCGGGACTCCATGCTGGGATCATGCACATATAAAATTTACCCTCATTAGCAAACATTTTGATGAAAACAGACCTCAAAGAAATTCTTGCATAAACCATGCACTGTTTAACACTATAAAATGGATGAGGTACACATTATGTGCCAAATATTATGGCAACCTCTGGCCTCACTGAGGTAAATCCCAGTACTTGATTTGCCATAACCTGCAGCATGGCACTACTCAGTCTCTATGAACTAAATTCTTCCTGTTCAATCTCCACAAAAAATAATTTCTTGTAGCCAAACTACTAAAACTGAGCAGCTGGAACCAGGCTATGATAATTCATTCTTCCATAGTCCAATTTCAAAAATACTTACCTTTACTACCCAGTTCTAACACGCTTATAGAGCCAGCTCTTACAATTCAACTCAACTTTTATATCACAGTCCCTACAGCCCAATTATCACAGCTCAATGAGTACATCTCATTTACTATCTTCTACAGCCTAGTTTTAATAACCCAACTCCTACAGCTCAAAATGTAATGATCCTGCTTCAACACACCTCATTCCACAGATCTACATCTCTAAAGACCTGTTCTCACAACCATTTCTCACAACCTGCTTAATACTACCCACTTCTTCACTTCAACTTTAAATCAGAAAAAAATGTATTATAGCTTTTAAACTGGATCCCACAAGATAACTATAAAGCTAGCATTATGTCAGATTGATATGGATACTTGATCTTAATATCTTGCCTCAGTCCGAATTAAAGCAGCTAGACTTTTCTTTAAATGACGGCTTTGTCTGGAGTTTAGCAGTGATCATGTAAACTTGCGAATGGCTTGATCACTTTTATTATATTTTTATACACAATGAAAATCTCACCACATAGGTTACTTTTTGGTTTAGCTTAACTGGCCTGTTATTTTATGGGGTGGATAATATGCTGGTGGGCACTTGATATTCATATTATAAAAGATGTAACAGCACAGCACTTGGAAAACAGTGACAGGATCGGACAAAGTCAACATGGATTTACAAAAGGTAAATCATGCTTGACTAATCTACTGGAATTTTTTGAGGATCTAACTGGTAGAATAGATAAGGGAGAACCAGTGGATGTGGTGTATTTGGACTTTCAGAAGGCCTTGGTGAGACCACACCTTGAGTATTGTGTGCAGTTTTGGTCGCCTTATCTGAGGAAGGATGTTCTTGCCATGAAGGGAATGCAGTGAAGATTCACCAGACTGATACCTGGGATGGCAGGAATGACGTATGAAGAGAGATTGGGTCGATTAGGCTTATATTCGCTAGAGTTTAGAAGAATGAGAGGGGATCTCATTGAAACTTATAAAATTCTAACAGGATTAGACAGACTAGATGCAGGAAGGTAGTTCCCGATGGCGGGGGAGTCCAGAGCCAGAGGTCACAGTCTAAGGATAAGGGGTAAGCCATTTAGGACAGAGATGAGGAGGAATTTCTTCACCCTGAGAGTGGTGAGCCTGTGGAATTCTCTACCACAGAAGACAGTTGAGGCCAATTCATTAAATATATTCAAGAAGGAGTTAGGTATATTTCTTAAGGCTAAGGGGATCAAGGGATATGGGGAGAAAGCAGGGACAGGGTACTGAATTTGGATGATCAGCCATGATCACATTGAATGGCGGAGCAGGCTCGAGGGGCCGAATGGCCTACTCCTGCTCCTATCTTCTATGTTTCTCTATTTCTATATTAGGTCTGAGGCCTACAATGCACCTGAGGTACCCTGTGTACTCCAGTGCAGAAGGCTGTGTGCCAGACTCCTTAGGCCCCAACCTTAATATAAATTGACTCCAGCGGTATAGCACCCACTTAGAATATGTGCTGAAGGGGAGGCGGATAACTTTTTTAAAAATTCCCACCCAGGCCCCAGGTACCCCAAGCCTCCTTGGCCCCTTGTCTAGTGCTCCCCATGTTCCTTGTCCCCTATTCCAAAGCAAGGCCGAAAATCGGGCATAAAAAATTTTGAATGTGTTTTAAGCAGGAATTCAGAAGAGTGACTTCTACCACGGTCTCCCTGAGAGAGATTACCAACCTAATAATAATTGAGTGTTCATTTTTGCCGAATTAGGGTAATTTTTTTGCTGTAGTTCCATGTCCAGTAGGAAATGGGTCAGTGCTGCCAAAAATTATTTCACTCTGGATCGTCACAAGCCAATAGAGACCAAACATTCATCCCATCAGTCTGGCTCCAAGAGGTGAAGGGACAGTTTCCTAAGCACCATTCAGCCATTGGCCCAAATCAATATTTTTCTATTGAGATATTGTGGCGGAGCCACTGAATGACTCTGGGCAACTGTATATAATTCCCTTTAATGATGTTCTAACACCAGCCTAAGCCTGTACCATTGTGTTAGACATTACTGTGTTTTGTATATAGTGTTTGTGTGTACGGGGCGTGGCCCCTTAAAGAGCGCGGGAAAACGCAGGCAAACGCGATGACATCACGTCGCCAGCCACGTGACTGTCCGGGCAGTCCTTGTGGAATCTCCATCTTGTTAAGACCTGTTTTTGTGGTTCTCCTGTATCGATCTCAACAAACTGTTTGAACTCATTTAGTCTTACATTAAAGACCTGTTTGATTGATCTCCTGAGTCGACCTCAGTTATTGGTTAGGAATTCGTCAATTCCTACATTGGTGACCCTGTTTTTTGTGAACGTTTTTCGCAAAAAGAACACAGCATGGAGGCCAACGCCGTTTCGCTGAAGCTACCGCAGTTCTGGGAGTAGCAAGCGACCTCGTGGTTCATTTAGGTCGAGGCCCAGTTCGCCCTGAGGGACATCATTGTGGATCAGACTAAATATCTCTATGTGGTCTCCGCACTCGACAGCTCTACCACCTCGCGGATCATCAGCCTCCTCAAGAACCCTCCAACGGAGCGCAAGTATGAAACCCTCAAGGCGCGGTTGCTGCAAGTTTTCGGGCTCACTAAATCGGAGCACGCCCGTCGATTGCTTGCTATGCCCGGGCTCGGGGACTCCAAGCCTTCGGAGTTGATGAGCCAAATGCTCACACTCCTGGGCTCAGAACTGGAATGCTTCCTATTCCGTGAAATATTCCTCAGCCAGCTGCCTGAGCAGGTGCAAGCTGTCCTGGCCAGATCCGAGGTGGAAGAAGCAGACAAAATTTTTGCGGTAACGCAGCAGAACTGCACCGCCATGAGGTGCCCATCACCCACAGACGCTGCCCCAGCTCGTCAGCCTGCTGGGCTGTGTTTCTACCACGCGCAGTTCGGCGCGAAGGCGCGACGTTGCTGCCCTCCCTGCAGCTTTCCCCCCAAAAAAACAACTGCGACTACTGAGGAACGTGTCTAATGGGCGCCCTGCGGCAGCCATGGCGATCGGCAACGCAGGCAAGTTGCTTTTCATCACCGATACGCTCTCCGGTCATCGTTTTCTGTGCGACACTGGAGCACAGTGCAGCATTTTACCCGCGTCCGCCCTCGATGTGCAGGCAGGGAATCACGGCCCCGCCCTTGAAGCAGCCAATGGCGGAGCAATTCGGACCTTCGGCAGACGGCGAGTGGAACATAAGAACATAAGAACATAAGAACATAAGAAATAGGAGCAGGAGTAGGCCAATCGGCCCCTCGAGCCTGCTCCACCATTCAATAAGATCATGGCTGATCTGATCCTAACCTCAAATCTTCTATCACTCTGCATCCACCCGAACCCATGTGATCCCCCGGGAGAGGCGAAAAACCAGATAAAGACCCAATGGCCAATTTGGGAGAAAAAAATCTGGGAAATTCCTCTCCGACCCATCTAGGCGATCGAAATTCTTCCAGGAGATCACTCTGTCCCTATATTTTCTACAGTACTTACCTTCTGTAAAGGCGATCTCCACCCCAGCCAGGAACAGGAATACAACCATCTCCTGAAATCTAACAGAATTAGAACACAGTAGGAGCAGAACAAGGCTACACGGCCCCTGGGCCCGCTCCACTACCCACAGGGCCATGACCATTCTGAACCCAGACTCATGTCCAATTTCCTGCCCGCTCCCCGTAACCCTTTATTCCCTTTACTTCTAGGAAACTATCTATTTCTGTTTTAAATTTATTTAATGATGTAGCTTCCACAGCTTTCTGGGGCAGCAAATTCCACAAACCTACCACCCTCTGAGTGAAGAAGTTTCTCCTCATCTCAGTTTTGAATGAGCAGCCCCTTATTTTAAGATTATGCCCCCTAGTTCTAGTTTCACCCATCATTGGGAACATCCTCACCGCATCCACCCGATCAAGCCCCTTCACAATCTTATATGTTTCAATAAGATCGCCTCTCATTCTTCTGAACTCCAATGAGTAGAGTCCCAATCTACTCAACCTCTCCTCATATGACCACCCCCTCATCCCCGGGATTAACCGAGTGAACCTTCTTTGTACTGACTCGAGAGCAAGTATGTCTTTTCTTAAGTATGGACACCAAAACTGTATGCAGTATTCCAGGTGCGGCCTCACCAATACCTTGTACAACTGCAGCAATACCTCCCTGTTTTTATATTCCAACCCCCTAGCAATAAAAGCCAACATTCCATTGGCCTTCTTAATCACTTGCTGCACCTGCATACTAACTTTTTGAGTTTCGTGCACCAGGACCCCCAGATCCCTTTGTACTACAGTACTTTCCAGTTTCTTGCCATTAAGATAATAATGGTGTGCTTCGGGGGGCAACATTTTCACTGGGAGTTTGTGACGGCCAAGGTTTCTCAACCCATTCTCAGCGCAGATTTCCTGTGCGCCAACAGCCTCCTGGTCGACGTGAAGAACCGGTGGTTGATCAACGTGGCAACTTTCAATTCTATCCCTTGTTACCGCAGTAACACTACGTCGCGCACCGTCACCTGTGCTTTCCCGACTCCTGACGTGTTCGCTCGTCTGCTCGCTGAATTTCCCGACCTGACAAGACCCATGTTCTCCTCCCCAGCCACGAAGCATGGTGTGGAACACCACATCACCACCAACGGCCTCCCGGTTTACGCGCGGGCCCGGCGCCTGGAACCTGGCAAGCTGGCGGTCGCAAAGGCGAAGTTCGCAACCATGGAACGGTTAGGGATTATTCGCTGGTCGAATAGTCCCTGGTCTTCACCCCTCCATATCGTCCCGAAGCCTGGCGGCGGATGGCGACCATGCGGCGACTATCGACGCCTAAACGACGCCACCACTCCTGATCGGTACCCGATCCCCCACATCCAGGATTTCTCTGCCCATTTGGCAGGGAGCACCGTCTTCTCAAAAGTTGACCTCGTACGGGGCTACCACCAGGTCCCAGTGCACCCACAGGACGTCCAGAAGACCGCAGTCATCACCCCATTCGGCCTCTTCGAGTTTCTGCGAATGCTGTTTGGGTTAAAAAATGCCACCCAGGCTTTCCAACGCCTGATGGACTCCGTGCTGCAGGACCTCAAGTTCCTCTTCGTCTACCTGGACGATATCTTAATTGCCAGACCTACTAAAGAAGAACATATCTGTCACCTACGCACCCTTTTTCGACACCTCAGCCAACACGGCCTGATTATCAACCCGGCCAAGTGTCAGTTTGGCCTGTGCCAAATTGATTTCCTGGGACATCACATCACCGCAGAGGGAGCGGTTCCTTTACAAGCGAAGGTAGAGGCGGTGATATCCTTCCCACACCCGCAAAGCATTAAGGCCCTGCAGGAATTCCTAGGCATGGTAAACTTTTACCACCGTTTCGTGCCTAAGGCAGCACTACTCATGCTGCCCCTGTACGAGGCCCTCAAGGGCAAGACTGGCAAGAACCCGGTATACTGGACGGACGACATGGCCCGAGCGTTCGATGACACCAAAAGCGCCTTAGCCAACGCAACCATGCTGGTGCACCCGCTGCCAGGAGCCACCATCGCCCTCACCACCGACGCGTCAGACTACGCAATCGGCGCCGTGCAAGAGCAGTGGGTGAACGGGACATGGCAGCCATTGGCATTCTTCAGCCGTCAACTACGGTGGAACGAGAGAGCGTACAGCACGTTCGACCGGGAGTTGCTCACCCTTTTTCTGGCCATCCACCATTTTCACTTCCTCCTGGAAGGATGTCCTTTCACCGCCTTTGTGGACCATAAGCCACTAACTTTTGCCATGGCCAAGACCGCCGAACCGTGGTCATCCCGACAGCAACGTCAACTGACCTACATACCCGAATTCACCACGGATATAGAGCACGTGGTCAGTAAGTACAACCTGGTGGCAGACTGCCTCTCCTGCGCGACCGTCAATACGGTTCATTTGGGCATCGATTACGCCCTTATGGCAGCGGACCAAGCCTCAGACCCAGAAGTCCAAGCCTGCAGAACAACCGTCACTGGCCTCTAGTTGGCCGACATCAAGTTCCATTCGGCAGGTACCACGCTGTTGTGTGACGTCTCCGTACGGGACCCTCGCCCGGTCGTGCCGGTCGTCTGGCGCCGCAAAGTGTTCGATGCCATACATGGGTTGTTACACCCAGGAATGAAGGCCTCTCAGAAGCTGATGTCAGTGAAACTCGTATGGCATGGCATGCACAAGGATGTCCGCGACTGGGCCAACACCTGCATGGTCTGCTAAAAGGCCAAAGTACAGCGCCACGTCAAAGCTCCGTTGGCCACCTTCACAGTTCCAGAGCGACGTTTTGACCATATCAATGTGGACCTGGTAGGACCACTCCCACCCTCCCATGGTTTTTCACACATCCTGACCATGGTTGACCACACCACCAGATGGCCGGAGGCAGTTCCCCTGTCATCCACTACTTCGGCGGACATGACCAGGGTGTTCATTTCCACCTGGGTCGCCCGTTTCGGAGTGCCCGCAGATATTTCTTCCGATAGAGGACCGCAGTTTTCCTCCGACCTCTGGAATGCAGTGGCCCAAGGACTCGGTGTCAAATTACACCGCACCACAGCCTACCACCCACAGGCGAATGGCCTCTGTGAACGCTTCCACCAATCACTGAAAGCCACCCTGAGGGCCAGCCTCCAGGACGCTGGATGGGCAGACAAGCTACCATGGGTCCTGTTGGGCCTTCGCATGGCCCCCAAAGAAGACTTTCGCTCTTCATCAGCGGAGCTGGTGTACGGTCAGCCGCTGCGAGTCCCGGGGGATTTCCTGCCAGCTTCGACGAAGCCATGGTCCGCGTCTGACCAGCTTACTAGTCACCAGGAGGCGGCCAGATGCTTCGCACCGGTGCCCACTTCACACCACGGGCTGCAGAGTTCGCACGTTCCCCCGGAGCTTTGCAAGGCTGAGCACGTCTTTATTCGCCATGATGCTCATAAGGATCCACTCAAGGCCCCATATACTGGTCCCTTCCGCGTGTTGGAGGCAGGGGACAAAACCTTCACGGTAGATGTCGGTGGTAAACCAGACCACATTTCGGTCGATCGCTTAAAGCCAGCACATCTGGACCTTGACCGCCCCGTCGAGACAGCACAACTGCCGAGACGAGGTCGGCCACCCATCGCCGTTACAGCAGACCGAGTGCAACCGCCCGCCAGACTGCCAGCCGCCCAACAGCCTCCGCCTCAGGAGTACAGGAGTCGTTCTGACAGGCTCCTCAGACCCCCTCACCATTTGACTTTGTCCGTTAAAGCAAATTCTGGGGGTGCGCATGTGGCGGAGCCGCTGAATGACTCTGGGCAACTGTATATAATTCCCTTTAATGATGTTCTAACACCAGCCTAAGCCTGTACCATTGTGTTAGACATTACTGTGTTTTGTATATAGTGTTTGTGTGTACGGGGCGTGGCCCCTTTAAGAGCGCGGGAAAACACGGGCAAACGCGATGACGTCACGTCGCCAACCACGTGACTGTCCGGGCAGTCCTCGTGGAATCTCCACCTTGTTAAGACCTGTTTTCGTGGTTCTCCTGTATCGATCTCAACAAACTGTTTGAACTTGTTTAGTCTTACATTAAAGACCTGTTTGATTGATCTCCTGAGTCGACCTCAGTTATTGGTTAGGAATTCGTCAATTCCTACAATGTCATATATTTGACATGCCCTTCACACCAGGGAATTCTTAATTTTGCTTATAGGTTACTGAGAGGACCCCTGCAAATCATCTAAAACAACGAATAATGAATAGTCAGCATGGATTTTAAAAGGGAAAGTCTTGCTTGGCCAACCTTATTGAATTTTTTGAAGAGGTAACAGAGAGAGTGAAAAATGGTAATGCAGTAGATGTAATTTATCTGGATTTTCAAAAGGCCTTCGATAAGGTACCACATAATAGACTGATGAACAAGGTCAGAGGAAAAGTAGCAGAATGGATTGCTGTCTGGCTTCAGGACAGAAAGCAGAGATTAGGAGTCAAGGGTAGCTATTCACAGTGGCAGAAGGTGGGTTGTGGTGTTCCACAAGGATCAGTGCTGGGGCCACTGCTGTTCACAATTTACAGGAAACTCTTTATTATCGGCACCAACGGGACCGGCGTGGTGCCGGTTTATCAAAAAGTCCGGATTACAGAGAGGTATAGTTAAAAGGTACGAGAGCTCCGTACACAGCAACAAATCCAGGCTTCCCTGTTGCTTAGCAACATGTGCAGGAACTCCGGCCACAGACCAAGCGTCCCTGTTGCTTAGCAACAAGTGCAGGAACCCCAGTTACACAGCCACAGATCCAGGAACTGCCACTAACATGAAGTAAAACTTACCTGAACCTACTCCTGAATTTTGCCGGTTAACAGAGATTTCCGGTTATTTTTAGGTGCCGGTAAATCGAGAGTTTCCTGTACATTAACGATTTAGATTTTGGAATCAAAAGCACAATTTCTAAATTTGCGAATGACACCAAATTGGGGGGGATAGTCAGTACCGAGGAGGACTGCAACAAATTGCAGGAGAACATTCAAAACTTGCAGAATGGGCATATAATTGGCAAATGAAGTTCAACACAAATAAATGTGAGGTATTACATTTTGTTAGGAAGAATAGGGAGGTCACTTATCACTTGCGAGTCTAGGTGAGGTAGAGGAACAAAGGGATCTAGGAGTACAAATACACAAATCACTAAAAATTGCAACACAGGTTAGCAAGGCCATAAAAAAGCAAACCAAGCACTAGGGTTTATTTCTAGAGGTATAGAATTGAAAAGTAGGGAAGTTATGCTAAACCTGTATCGAACCTTGGTTAGATCACACTTAGAGCATTGCGACAGTTCTGGTCGCCACATTATAAAAAGGATATAGAGGCACTGGAGAGGGTGCTGAGAAGATTTACAAGGATGATACCAGAAATGCGAGAGCGTACATAACAGGAAAGGATAAACAAGCTGTTACTGCTTGAAAAAAGCAGGCTGAGGGGTGACCTAATAGAGGTCTTTAAAATTATGAAAGGTTTTGATAGAGTGGATACAGAGAGAATGTTTCCCCTTGTGGGGAAGAGCATAACTAGAGGCCATCTATATAAGATAGTCACCAAGAAATCCAATAGGGAATTCAGAAGAAACTTCTTTACCCAAAGAGTGGTGAGAATGTGGAACTTGCTAACACAGGGAGTGGTTGAAGCGAATAGTATAGATGCATTTAAGGGGAGGCTAGACAAGCATATGAGGGAAAAGGGAATAGAGGGTTATGCTGATAGATTTAGATGAGGAAAGACAGGAGGCGACTCATCTGGAGCATAAACACCGGCATGGACTGGTTGGGCCGAATGGCTTGTTTCTGTGCCGTATATCCCATGTAATCAGATGTAACTTTGAAACCACACTGTTCAATGGATTCCGTCTGTACTCAGGACATATATTATTATTTTTAAAAGACAGCTTAACAACTTAGACAATCCTCAGGATTTATTACATCTTTGCTATGTTGAAATTAAGACTCAGTGCACTGTTTCCGACTCAACCTTATTTTTTCCCTGCACCTCGAAGCTGTGGGAATCCTTGCCACCCTCAATTCTTCTTTATACAATCTACAAGCGTTTAAAACCCAAGCTTGGTATCACATATTCACTATTCCCTGATATATCTCAATTTTTTTTTAAACAATTTTTAAACCTCGCTGGTGTCCTGCACTATGGGCCTTGCCCTTTCACTTTGGTTTCTCAATTTAAAAAAATACAAGAGCTTGTGTGTGGGTGATTGGACTCCACTGGGAGCCTTCCTGTGGCTGAACAACTTGACAACACTCCAATGCCTAAGCTCACACAGGAAGAAAGCCCACTTGGGTAAGATAGTTGAGGAAGGCTGCTGCCCGTGGAATCAAACTCCAGCAAGGAGTCAAAGCCCTCAGGAGAGATGACGGATAAAAAGAGGAAATAAATTATGGAATAATCAGCAGTATTGGATAAACCAAGAAACTATAATTTATGTTTCAGTCAAACTAATATTCGAGAGAACCCACTGTACCAAGGAAGTGGACAGTGGCTGACCACAAAAGACACAGATGCCTAATATTTAGCAGAGGAAAAAGTTATTTCTCTGCAACCTGAAGTCATGTTTGGAGTAAGCAGTAGCGGTACATAAATCTTTTAATGAAAGGAGATCAAGAATTTATTCATCCTGAAGTGATTTTTGATTACAAAATGCTACAGCCTTGAAGACATACCAGGAGGTGGGTAAAGACTGTTAATGGACAGGGTTCTGGTAAGTCGATTTACCTCTGGGGTTTCTGTTTTGCATGTCAACGGGGCTGGTTGTTGTTCATGAACTCAACAAGAATCACTGCATGGGGCAAACTGCTTTTCATGGACTCAAACTGCAATTAGGAAGTATTACTTACGAGAACTCATTATATTGAGATGATATGCAAATTGCCTCAGGTAAATCCAACAATTTTCTGGAAAACTTTGTGGGGTACACAGAAATGCAACTCATGTATCTCTGCAGTGAAGGAGGAGGAGTGTGAAATATTAGATGGGATAAACATAGAGAGATAGGAAGTATTGAGGGGTTTAGCATCTTTGAAAGTAGATAAATCGTCAGGCCCGGATGAAATCTATCTGTTAAGAGACGCAAGGGAGGAAACAGCAGAGGCTCTGACCATCATTTCCCAATCCTCTCTGACTACAGGTGTGGTGCCAGAGGACTGGAGGATTGCTAACGTTGTGCCATTGTTTAAAAAGGGAGAAAGGGACAGACCAAGTAATTACAGGCTAGTCAGCCTAACCACTGTGGTGGGAAAATTATTGGGAAAAATTCTGAGGGACAGTATAAATCATCATTTAGAAAGTCATGGATTAATCAAGGATAGTCAGCATGGATTTGTTAAGGGAAGGACTAACTTGATTGAATTTTTTGAGGAGGTAATGAGGAGGGTCGATGAGGGTAGTGCATTTGATGTAGTCTACATGGAATTTAGCAAGGCCTTTGACAAGGTCCCACATGGCAGACTGGTCAAAAAAGTAAAAGCCCGTGGGATCCAAGGGAAAGCGTGAAGTTGGATCCAAAATTGGCTCAGTGGCAGGAAGCAAAAGGGTAATGGTCGACGAGTGTTTTTGTGACTGGGAGATTGTTTCCAGTGGGGTTCCACATGGCTCAGTATTAGGTCCCCTGCTTTTTGTGATATATATCAATGATTTAGACTTCAATGTAGGGGGCATGATTAAGAAGTTTGCAGATGATACAAAAATTGGCCATGTGGTTGATAGTGAGGAAGATAGCTGTAGACTGCAGGAAGATATCAATGGACTGGTCAGATGGGCAGAAAAGTGACAAATGGAATTCAATCCGGAGAAGTGTGAGGTAATACATTTGGAAAGGGCTAACAAGGCAAGGGAATACACAATAAATAGTAGGATACTGAGAAATGTAGAGGAATAGAGGGACCTTGGAGTGCATGTCCACAAATCCCTGAAGGTAGCAGGGCAGGTAGATAAGGTGGTTAAGAAGGCATATGGGATACTATCCTTCATTAGCCGAGGCATAAGAGCAGAGAGATTATGCTGGAACTGTATAAAAAAACAGTTAACCACAGCTAGAGCACTGCATACAGTTCTGGTCACCACATTACAGGAAAGATGTGATTGCACTAGAGAGGGTACAGAGGAGATTTACTAGTATGTTGCCAGGACTGGAACATTTTAGTTATGAGGGAAGATTGAATAGGCTGGGGTTGTTTTCTTTGGAACAGAGGAGGCTGAGGGGAGACTTAATTGAGGTGTATAAAATTATGAGGGGCCTAGATAGAGTGGATAAGAAGGACTTATTTCCCTTAGCAGAGAGGTCAATAACCAGGGGGCAAAGATTTAAAGTAATTGGTAGAAGGATTGGAGAGGAGTTGAGGAGAATTTTTTTCACCCAGAGGGTGGTGGGGTTCTGGAACAGAGTGCCTGAAAGAATGGTAGAGGAAGAACCCCTCATCACATTTAAAAAGCACTTGGATATGCACTTGAAGTGCTGTAACCTGCAATGATATGGACCAAGAGCTGGAAAGTGGGATTAGGATGGATAGCTCTTTTTCGACTGGCGCAGACACGGTGGCCGGAATTTTCCGGGGGATCAATGGGCAGGATCGGTGGCGGGTCAGATGGGAAAGTGGTATTTTTTGACAGCAGGTCGGGATCCCACTGTCAACCAGCTGCCACATGCCTTTCCCAATGTCGGGTCTGTCAGCGCTGAGTAGACCCAATGGGCAAAGGCGGGGGACCCAATTAAGCTCATTATTGCCTTGCTGACAGATGATTAACAGGCTTTTTTAACTTACCTTTTAACTTTAACTTCATGGCCATGGGAACCACACTGTTTTGGAACCACGGCTGTCAACCTGAGGCAGGAGTTCAGTGGCCATTGCTCCAGCTGATTCCTTGGCAGCTTCAAATGTACAGTTAAAGCTCCCACTTGATAGATCTTCACTTTCCTCAGCCACAAGCTGTTTCTCAGTCCATTGCCAGCACAGATTCTGCAGGCTCTCCACTTTCCACTCTCCATCCAGTATCACTTCTTTGGAAGAACTCTCTCACCATTGACAGAATGCTTCTGTCATCTGTACTTCACCTGCCATCTATTCCATCAACATGGGTGCCCTTTATACTGTCTCACCTCGATCCTCAGAATCTGACCACGATGAGCCCCAACACCAGCAACACCAGGCACACCAGCAGCACCAACAACAACACCAACCATCTCCGCAATCACCTGATGCTGCACAGGATGGAGGGCATCAGCACCCAACCACATTGCTGCCTGGGAGGTATGGATGGCCTCACCATGGCCAGATTTACTTCACTTGACACTGTACACCCTGGCTGCCACATGATGTGCCAGGTTGGCACCACCCCACACCAACACCATATAGTATCCCTACAATGTCCAATCCATTCCTTTCACATTCATCACAATTGCGGGGGGACAGTTATGTCTCACCATTCACTGCAACTCACTAAGCCACTTCCAAAGGTGCACACAAATCTGTCTAAGAACACAAAGTGTTGCAAATAAAGGTTTCAACGTTTGACAGTACATTAACAGGAACTTTACATGAACATTGGATAAAACACCCAAGTGCCTACCCTTGTGTGTTGTTAGTTGATATGATTGCACGAGGATGAGGGTGAGTGTGATGGGTGGCTAGTGAGATGGGGATGTGATAATGTAGATAGAGAGAGAGCAATGGGTGGAGGTGCAAGGTAAGTTGGTGTGAGTAAGGATGTGCAGGAGTAGGGTAGGGAAGGCAAAGTGATGGGGATGTGATGAGAGGCACAGCAGGATGAACATGAGTGTGGCTTTGTACTAATGTCTTGTGATCTAATGAGATCATTGAAACATTTGCAGCACTGCAGATTGTCCTGATGGCATCCCTGCTTGTGCCCTCCTGTGTAATGTGCAACCAGGCTGTGTTGGTCTCCTGGGGAGTTTGCTTCCACCAATCGGAATGGAAGAGGACCTCCCTGTGTGCTGTGACTCCCTCAATAAGCATATGGGAGAACCTGTGTGCAGCCCTGCACCTCTGTGCAGTAAATGACAGTGTTTGCAGCATTTCACTGCACAAACGTCAAAAGAAAGTTGGCCATGGTCCCTTTAAGGAAACCGGCTGATGACGCGTCATCAAATGACATTACCAGACCCGCTTCCTCTAATTGGCCCGGGAAACGTGCTGAGCAGGCTTAACAAGCCCCATCAAGTTCCCATGGGAAGGTTAGCATAGTGGTAATGTCACTGGGCTAGTATTCCAGAGGCCTGGACGAATGATCCAGCGAAGTGAGCTTAAATCCCATCACGGCAGCTGAGGAAATTAAACTCAGATAATTAAGTAAATCTGGAATAAAAAGCAAGTACCAGTAATGGTAACCATGAAACTATCGGATTGGCGTAAAAACCCATCTGGTTCACTAATGTCCTTTAGTGAAGGAAATCTGCCGTCCTTACCTGGTCTGGCCTATATGTGACTCCAGACCCACAGCAATGTGGTTGACTCTTAACTGCCCTCTGAAATGGCCTAGCAAGTCACTCAATTGTAACAAACCACTACGAAACAAAATAATATGAAGGACTACTATTGTTTTGAAGACCCAGACTAGGGGTCCTACCGCCATCTTTTCTCCAAGGTGCTGTATGAGTAAGATCATCAGACCTAATGCTTAATAAAAGTGTGCGAGTAGCAGAGAGTGCTGTGAGAGTTTGGGTAAGTGAGAGAGTTAGGGTAAGTGGGGTGTTACGTGCTGTTTCTGTTTTATTTCTGGCCTTGTTTTTCCTGCCAGTCTCAGGATTAGCAGAAATCGCGGACGCAGAGCAGCGAGGCGAGGCCCAGTCGAGGCAGCCGGGAGCAGCAGCAGGTGTCGAGTCGAGTCGGAGCAGCGAGGCGAGGCAGCCTAAACAGGCTCCATAGGCAACATTCCAAGGGGAGGTCAGAATTCAAAAGTGACATCACAGCCAAGCTGGTAGGTGATTGGCTGGTTGGTGAGTACTTTTCCTTCCCTTTTAAACCTTTATAGGTTGGTACGTTCAATTAAATAGAGGTGTGATATTCACCATCTAGAATCGGGGCAGAGGGTATTTAAAAATAATAATAATAAATTCATTAATTACATAGAATGGGAGAGCAGGTGATGTGTTACTGCTGCAATATGTGGGAGCTGGTGGACACCATTGATGTTCACAGTGATCACATTTGCAGTAAGTGCTGGCTGCTCGAGGAACTCCAGCTTCGTGTTGATGAGCTGGAGTCCGAGCTTCAAACACTGTGACACATCAGGGAGGGGGAGAGTTACCTAGACTCGGTGTTCCAGGAAGTTGTCACACCAATTAGATTAACTAATTCAGATGTAGTCCGTGGTCAGGGACAGGAGGGTGTGACTATGAGTGAGGTAGATACAGGGATCCAGGAGGTAGTATTGGAGGAGCCGCAGCCCTTGCTCTTGTCCAACAGGTTCGAGGCTCTTACTCCCTGTGAGGATGGGAACGGGGACTGCAGGGAGGATGAGCAACCTGGCCACAGCACCATGGAACGAGGGGCCATTCAAGTGGGTGGAGTAAAAAGAAATGTTGTAGTGGTAGGGGATAGTATCATTAGGGGGATAGATAGGGTTCTTTGCAGCCGAGAGCGAGAGTCCTGAAGGTTGTGTTGCCTGCCCGGTGCCAGGGTTAAGGACATCTCCTCTGGGCTGGAGAGAAACTTGGAGTGGGAGGGGGAGGATCCAGTTGTCGTGGTCCATGTTGGTACCAATGACATAGATAGGACAATAAAGAGGTTCTGCTGAGGGAGTATGAGCAGCTAGGGGTCAAATTAAAAAGCAGAACCACAAGGGTAATAATCTCTGGATTACCATCTGAGCCACGAGCAAATTTGGCTAGGGTAAATAAAATCAGAGCGTTAAATGCGTGGCTCAAAGACTGGTGTGGGAGAAATGGGTTTTGCTTCTTGGGACACTGGCGCCAGTACTGGGACAGGAGAGAGCTGTTCCATTGGGACGGACTTCACTTGGCCCTGGGGCTAGAATCTTGGTGAATCGAATAACTAGGGCTGTAGAGAGGGGTTTAAACTAATTAGTCGGGGGGAGGTTTCAAGAGAGAGAAAAATAAAAATGTCAGCGGAGAAGGCAATAGACCAAGGTAGCAGTGGGGGAATTAAAAACCAGAGCGTGTCAGGAAGGGACAGAATATATAAAGATAAAGGTAAAGTAGTAAAGGGGGTAAAAGCAGGAATAAATTGTCACAAAACATATTTAAAAGTTCTTTATCTGAATGCACGCAGCATTCGTAACAAAATAGATAAGTTGACGATACAAATAACTACACATGGGTATGATCTGGTGGCCATTACAGAAACATGGCTGCAAGGTGACCATGACTGGGAACTAAACATCCAGGGTATTTGACTATTAGGAAGGACAGACAGGAAGGAAAGGGAGGTGGGGTGGCTATGTTAATAAAGGATGGAATCACTGCAATAGTGAGAAATGATATTGGGTCAAAAGATCAGGATAGTGAAACAGTTTGGGTACAGATAAGGAATAATAAGGGGAAAAAGTCACTAGTGGGCGTAGTCTATAGGCCTCCTAACAGTTGCAACTCTATTGGTCGGAGTATAAATCAGGAAATAGTTGGGGCTTGTAATAAGGGAACAGCTATAATCTTGGGAGATTTTAACTTTCATATTGACTGGACAAATCAAATTGGGCAGGGCAGCCTTGAGGAAGAGTTCATAGAGTGCATTAGGGACGGGTTCCTTGAGCAGTATGTTACTGAACCAACCAGGGGGCAGGCAATCTTAGATCTGGTCCTGTGTAATGAGACAGGATTAATAAAAAATGTCCTAGTAAAGGATCCCCTTGGAATGAGTGACCATAACATGGTTGAATTCCAAATTCAGTTGGAGGGTGAGAGATTTGGATTTCAAACCAGCGTACTAAGCTTAAATAAAGGAGACTAAGAAGGTATGAGAGCAGAATTGACAAAAGTGGACTGGGAAAATAGATTAAGGTGTAAGATGGTACATGAGCAGTGGTGTACATTCAAGGAGATATTTCACAACATTCAAGAAAAATATATTCCACTGAGGAAAAAGGGGCATAAAAGAAAAGACAGCCATCCATGGCTAAATAAAGTAATAAAGGATAGTATCCGACTGAAAACAAGGGCATATAAAGTAGTCAAATCTAGTGGGAGGTTAGAAGATTGGGAAGCATTTAAAAGCCAGCAAAGAATAACTAAAAGATTAATTAAGAAAGGGAAGATAGATTATGAAAGTAAACGAACAAAAAATATAAAAACAGATAGCAAGAGTTTCTACAGTTATATAAAAAGAAAAAGGGTGGCTAAAGTGAATGTTGGTCCCTTAGAGGACGAGACTGAGAAATTAGTAGTGGGGAACATGGAGATGGCAAAAACACTTATCAGTCTTTACAGTAGAGGACACGAAAAATATCCCAACACTGGACAAACAGGGGGCTATTGGGGGGGGGGACCTGAACACGATTAAAATCACTAAGGAGATGGTACTCGGTAAGATAATGGGACTTAAGGCGAATAAATCCCCTGGACCTGATGGCTTACATCCTAGGGTCTTGAGAGAATTACTGGTAGGGATTGCGGATGGATTGGTGGTAATTTTCCAAAACTCCCTGGATTCAGGAAAGGTCCCAGCAGATTGGAAAACTGCGAATGTAATGCCCTTATTTAAAAAGGGAGGTAGACAAAAAGCTGGAAACTTTAGACCAGTTAGCCTAACATCTGTGGTTGGTAAAATGTTGGAGTCCATTATTAAGGAAGCAGTAACAGGACATTTGGATAAGCATAATTTAATTGGACAGATTCAGCATGGTTTTATGAAGGGGACGCCATGTTTTACAAATTTGCTTGAATTCTTTGAGGACATAACAAACAGGGTGGATAAAGGGGAACCAGTGGATGTGGTGTATTTGGACTTCCAAAAGGCATTTGACAAGGTGCCACACAAAGGATTACTGCACAAGATAAAAAATCACAGGATTGGGGGTAATATACTGGCATTGGTGGAAGATTGGCTATCTAACAAAAAACAAAGAGTTGGGATAAATGGTTCATTCTCGGGTTGGCAATCAGTAACTAGTGGTGTTCCGCAGGGGTCGGTGCTGGGACCCCAACTCTTTACAATCTATATTAACAATTTGGAGGAGGGGACCAAGTGCAACATATCCAAGTTTGCCGACGATACAAAGATGGGAGGGAAAGCAGTGAGTGAGGAGGACATAAAAAAAACCTGCAAAAGGACATAGACAGGCTAAGTGTGTTGGCAGAAATTTGGCAGATGCAATATAATGTTGGAAAGTGTGAGGTTATGCACTTTGGCAGAAAAAATCAAAGAGCAAGTTATTATCTAAATGGAGAGAAACTGCAAAGTGCTACAGTACAAAGGGATCTGGGGGTCCTGGTGCATGAAACACAGAAGTTTAGCATGCAGGTACAGCAGGTGATCAGGAAGGCCAATGGAATCTTGGCTTTTATTGCAAGGGGGATGGAGTATAAAAGCAGGGAAGTCTTGCTTCAGTTATACAGGGTACGGTGAGGCCACACCTGGAATACTGCGTAAATTTGGTTTCCATATTTAAGAAAAGATATACTTGCTCTCGAGGCAGTTCAGAAAAGGTTCACTCGGTTGATTCCGGAGATGAGGGGGTTGACTTATGAGGAAAGGTTGAGTAGGTTGGGCCTCTACTCATTGGAATTCAGAAGAATGAGAGGTGATCTTATCGAAATATATAAGATTGTGAGGGGGCTTGATCGGGTGGATGCGGGGAGGATGTTTCCACTGATGGGTGAGACTAGAACTAGGGGGCATAATCTTAGAATAAGGGGCTGCCCTTTCAAAACTGAGATGAGGAGAAACTTCTTCACTCAGAGGGTAGTAAATCTATGGAATTTGCTACCTGAGAGAGCTGTGGAAGCTGCGACATTAAATAAATTTAAAACGGAGATGGACAGTTTCCTAGCTGATAAGGGAATTAGGGGTTATGGGGAGCAGGCAGGGAAGTGGACGTGAATCTAGGTTCGGATTAGCCATAATCCTATTGAATGGCGGAGCAGGCCCGAGGGGCCGTATGGCCTACTCCTGCTCCTACTTCTTATGTTCTTATATTAAAAGAGTTAAACTGTAATACTCCGTTGTCCTGCAATTTATTATTTTGTACAAAGTGTGCAAAACAAGACATGGTGTCAGAACAGGCATTGAAAATGGACATCGTTGGAGCTCCCTTCCCTCGAATGGATTGGGGATCTTTGAACTTACCTGTAGAATGGCGCAAGTTCAAGCAACACGTGGAGTTGATGTTCTCGGGTCTGCTGAAAAGCAAAGCGGGGAAGAAAGATGCAGCTACCTACTCCTGTGGATCGGAGAAAAAGGGAGACATTGTTAACACATGGTCTCTCACCGCGGATGATCCAAAGGTACTGAAAAGTTATTTTGACCGTTTTGAATCATATGTGATGCCCAAGACAAATATGATATTCGCTAGGTACAAGTTTCAGGAGAAAGTACAAGGAGCTAGTGAGTCATTTGAACAGTTTGTGACTGAATTAAAACTGCTGGTAAAAGACTGTGAATATGCAGATAAAGATGAGGTGGTTAGAGACCGCATCGTGTTTGGAATACATTCAGCTAAAGTGAGAGAGAAACTTTTGAATGTTGGGTCCGGGCTAACGCTGGACAAAGCTATAGACATAACTAGATCGCATGAGATAGCCCAAGCACAGTTGAAAACCATAACCGGCACCACGAGCAGCTCGTGTGAACAGACAGTGCACACAATTAATAGACACACACCAAAGAACACCGCCCAGGGAGCGTGTTTCAGAACAGAAAGAACATAGAGAGTTTTAAAAATGAGCGATACAGACATAAAACGCTTCAAAAACTGTGAATATTGTGGAAACAAGATGCATGGAGAAAAGGAGCACTGCCCTGCCAAAGGAAGGCAATGAGCTAAATGTGGTAAACGGAACCACTTTGCTAAAGTTTGCAGGACTGTTTTTGGATTAGCAGTACACACAGTGAGTGACAGCCAAATGCCAGATAGAGAGCCAAATGCAGAGGAACTGTTTATTGATTCTGTGTCACAGAAAAAACAGATTTCAGAGACTGAGCAAGCCTTTGCAGATATTGAGATAGGAAAACAGGGCACAGAGCTTAGGTTTAAACTAGACACTGGAGCTCAGGTTAATGTAATTCCTCTGAGTGAGTATCACCGCTTCAAGGATGAGTGTGAGCTACAGCCCACCTCATGCAGACTGACCAGCTATGGGGGTGAGCAGCTCATTGTAAAAGGCACATGCGTGATGAAATGCAAGTACAAAGAAAGCGACATGATGTTGGACTTTTACATTGTTGACACTCGAGCACCTCCAGTGCTAGGTCTAAAGGCATGTTTAGACATGGACCTCGTCAAGCTAGTGCTATCATTGACAGCACCAGTTGAGAAGCAGACAGTCATGGAGGAGTTTGCTGATGTTTTCAAAGGAATTGGATTATTCCCAGGTGAATGCACTATTCACCTTGACCCAGCAGCAACCCCTGTGGTTTGCCCACCAAGAAGGATACCCCTTGCTCTATGTAGTCACCTGAAGGAGGAGCTGCAGAGCATGGAGAATACTGAAATCATCGTCCAGGAAACAGAACCGACAGAGTGGGTCAACGCGTTAGTAGTGGTTGAGAAACCACGTACAGGCAAGCTCAGAGTCTGTCTCAACCCCAGAGATTTGAACAAGGCTATCAAACGCCCTCACTACCCTCCAGCAACACTAGATGACATCACACCCAAGCTAGTGGGAGCACGTTACTTCAGTGTAATGGACGCACGATCAGGATACTGGACTATCAAGCTCACAGAAGAGTCATCTAAGCTAATAACGTTCAACACACCATTTGGACGCTACTGATTTCTGCATTTACCATTTGGTCTTATCTCAGCTCAGGATGAATTCCAGCGGAAGATCGACAAAACCTATGAAGGCCTTGGTGGAGTAGTCGCAATCGTAGATGACATCCTCATCTATGGCAGGAATAGAGAGGAACACGACAGGAACATGCTACAAAGATCACGGGAGAAAGGTATCCGGCTCAACCCTGAGAAAAGCATAATCGGATCCACCGAGATCAGTTATTTCGGGCATCGCCTCTCAACTGATGGCATTAAGCCGGATCCAGAGAAAATCTCCGCCATCAAGAAGATGGAGCCACTGAAGAACCGCGCAGAGCTAGAGACAGTACTAGGCATGGTTAACTACTTAGCCAAGTTTGCCCCGAGCCTCTCCGAAATCAATGCACCCATGCATCAGTTGCTCAAACAATCCAATGAGTTCCATTGGGACAAACAACATGACACAGCATTTCAGAAAATGAAAGACCTAATCACCAGAGAATCAGGACCAGTTCTTGCCTACTTCAACCCCAACAAAGAGCTCAGATTACAAGTGGACGCGTCAATGTACGGACTAGGCGCAGTATTACTGCAAGAAGGAAAGCCCATCGGCTACGCTTCCAGATCCCTCACAGACAGTGAAATCAACTATGCTCAAATCGAGAAAGAGCTATATGCAATTTTGTTTGGATGTAAGTGTTTCCACCAGTACGTCTATGGCCGACAAGTCATTGTGGAATCCGACCACAAGCCCCTTGAGTCAATCATGAAGAAACCGCCAGCTGCAGACCCACCAAGGCTACAGCGAATGATCCTTCAGCTACAGAAGTACGACTTCACAATCATTCACCATCCAGGCAAAGACATTCCTGTCACAGACACACTCTCCAGAAAGTCTCTTAGCTACCAGGACAGCAGCCTCAGTGAAGGCATGGATGTGCAGGTGCACATGGTGTACAACAGTTTACCTGTGTGTGACTCAAAACTGAAGGAGATCCGAGCAGGAACAGAGAAAGATGCACAACTCACACTGCTGATCAAAGTCATACATGAAGGATGGCCTGAGGAAAGGAGGAAATGCCCTCAGAGCATATCTGAATTCTGGAACCACAGAGACGAACTGTCACAAATCAACAGAATCGTCTTCAAAGGGGAGAAAATCATCATTCCTACCAGTCTCAGAGAAGAGATGTTGACAAAAATTCATGCTGGACATATGGGCATGGAAAAATGCAAACAAAGAGCACGTGACATTATGTTTTGGCGCGGAATGTGCAAACACATTGAGGACATTGTCGGAAAATGTTCCATTTGTCTAGAACGCCGCCCATCAAATGTCAAACAGCCCATGAGACCTCACCGTATCCCAGACAGGCCCTGGCAGGTCGCGGCAACGGATCTGTTCACATGGAACAACGAGGACTACATAGTGACTGTTGATTACTACGGCAGATTTTTTGAACTGGACAAGCTTCACAGCACCACATCTGCAGCTGTGATCCACAAGCTAAAGGCAGCCTTTGCCAGGCATGGCATGGTAGAGTCTTTAGTCTCAGACAATGGCCCCCAATACAAATCAAATGAGTTCGAGTCGTTTGCCAAGGCATGGGATTTCACACATGTCACATCAAGCCCACATTACCCTCAAAGTAATGGCCTTGCTGAAAAAACTGTCCAGATTGCAAAAACACTCATGGACAAAGCTAAAGCGGACAAAAGAGACCCCTACATCAGTCTCCTTGAGTACCGCAACACTCCGGTTGACAAGTTCAAGTCACCAGCACAGCTGTTGATGAGCCACAGACTTCACTCAATCCTTCCAAGCACCAACCAGCAGCTGCAGCCAGAGGTCATCAGCTGCAAGCAAGTGCATGCAAAACGTGTACAGAGACAGCAACACCAAAAGAGATACCATGACAGGTCAGCTAGACTACTGCTGCCGCTACACAATGGCGAATCCGTCAGAATCCAGGAGCATGACTACTGGAAGCCAGCAGTCGTCATCCAGCCAGCTGACACTGAGCGAACGTATCACGTCCACACCCCAGAAGGACAGGTGTACCGCCGCAATCGCAGGCACCTCCTGAACACCAAGGAACAACACCGTCATTCCGACGAGAGGATCAGTTCAACAGGGTGTGATGAACAGAGCAATACACAAAACACATCATACTTACCTGAACCGAAACCTGAACCTGAATTGTTGACCGATTCAGGAGCATGCTCAGTTCCATACCACACAAGGTCAGGATGAGAGCTCCTGGCTAGAGTTATCCTTGACTTGTGAACTGTCAAAGGGTGTAGGCGGATCGCTGCCCTAAAAAAAAACTGTACATCGTTATTGAAACGTTGAGATGTTTTCAGTGCTAGTTAAATGCTGAGTTTACTTATAAGTTTATGCTACCGAGAATATTATGTAGAAGGAGGGTTTAAAAGTAATGCATAACATTTTTCTTTTAAAAGAAAGGGGATGTAACATTTGCATATTGAATTATCATTGGCCCGCAGGCATCTGTAAGGAATACCTATTATATTCACATGTGATCACATGCTGAGTTGTCATTGGCCTGCAGGCATCTGTAAGGACTACTATTGTTTTGAAGACCCAGGCTAGGGGTCCTAACGCCATCTTTTCCCCGAGGTGCTATATGAGTAAGATCATCAGACTGAATGCTTAATAAAAGAGTTAAACTGTAATACTCCGTTGTCCTGCAATTTATTATTTTGTACAAAGTGTGCAAAACAAGACACCGCCCTCCCACAGCTGATGAATCAGTACTCCTCCATGTTGAACACCACTTGGAAGAAGCGCTGAGAGTAGCAAGGGCACAGAATGTACTCTGGGTGTGGGACTTCAATATCCATCACCAAGTGTGGCTCGGTAGCACCACTACTGACCGAGCTGGCCGAGTCCTGAAGGACATAACTGCCAGTCTGGGCCTGCGACAGGTGGTGAGTGAACCAACAAGAGGGAAAAACCTACTTGACCTCGTCCTCACCAATCTACCTGTCGCAGATGCATCTGTCCATGACAACATTGGCAGCAGTGACCACCGCACAGCCATTATGGAGATGAAGTCCCGTCTTCACTGAGAACACCCTCCATCGTGTTGTGTGGCACTACCACTGTGCTAAATGGGATAGATTCAGAACAGATCTAGCAGCTCAAAACTGGGCATCCATGAGACGCTGTGGACCATCAGCAGCAGCAGAATTGTATTCCACCACAATCTGTAACCTCATGGCCCGGCATATCCCTCACTCTACCATTACCACCAAGCCAAGGGACCAACCCTGGTTCAACAATGAGTGTAGAAGAGCATGCCAGGAGCAGCACCAGGCGTACCTAAAAATGAGGTGCCAACCTGGGGAAGTTGCAACACAGGACTACATGCATGCATACTACACAGAAGCAGCCTGCTATAGACAGGGCTAAGCAATCCCACAATTGACGGAGCAGATCAAAGCTCTGCAGTCCTGCCACATCCAGTCGTGAATGGTGGTGGACCATTAAACAACTAACTGGAGGAGGAGGTTCCATAAATATCCCCATCCTCAATGATGGTGGAGCCTAGCACGTGAGTTCAAAGACAAGGCTGAAGCATTTTCAACCAACTTCAGCCAGAAGTGCCCTGTGGATGATCCATATTGGCCTACTCCCGAGGTCCCCACCATCACAGAAGCCATTCTTCAGCCAATTCGATTCACTCCACATGATATCAAGAAACGGCTGAGTGCACTGGATACAGCAAAGGCTATGAGCCCAAACAACATCCCGGTTGTTGTGCTGAAGACTTGTGCTCCGGAACCAGCCGCGCCTCTAGCCAAGCTGTTCCAGTACAGCTACAACACTGGCATCTATCCGACAATGTGTAAAACTGCCCAGGTATGTCCTATCCACAAAAAGCAGGACAAATCCAACCCGGCCAATTACTGCCCCATCAGTCTACTCTCAATCATCAGCAAAGTGATGGAAGGTGTCATCAACAGTGCTATCAATCAACACTTACTCACCAATAACCTGCTCACTGATGCCCAGTTTGGGTTCCGCCAAGACCACTCAGCTCCCGACCTCATTACAACCTAGGTCCAAACATGGACAAAGGTGCTGAATTCCAGAGGTGAGGTGAGAGTGACTGCCCTTCACATTAACGCAGCATTTGACCGAGTCTGGCATCAAGGAGCCCTAGTAAAACTGAAGTCAATGGGAATCAGGGGGGAAACTGTCCACTGGCTGGAGTCATACCTAGCACAAAGGAAGATGGTTGTGGTGGTTGAAGGTCAATCATCACAGCCCCAGGACATTGCTGCAAAAGTTCCTCAGGGCAGTGTCCTAGGCCCAACCATCTTCAGCTGCTTCATCAATGACCTTCCCTCCAACATAAGGTCAGGAATGGGGATGTTCGCTGATGACTGCACAGTGTTCAGCGCCATTCGCAACTCCACAGATAATGAAGCAATCCATGCCTGCATTTAGCAAGACCTGGACGACGTCCAGGCTTGGGCTGATAAGTGGCAGGTAACATTCGCGCCACAGAAGTGCCAGGCAATGACTATCTCCAACAAGCAAGAGTCTAACCACCTCCCCTTGACATTCAATGGCATTACCATTGCCGAATCCCCCACCACCACATCCTGGGGGTCACCATTAACCAGAAACTTAACTGGACCAGCCACATAATTACTGCGGCAACAAGAGCAGGTCAGAGGCTAGGTATTCTGCAGCGAGTGTCTCACCTCCTGACTCCCCAAAGCCTTTCCACCATCTACAAGGCACAAGTAAGGAGTGTGACGGAATGCTCTCCACTTGCCTGGATGAATGCAGCTCCAACAAAACTCAAGAAGCTCGACACCATCCAGGACAAAGTAGCCCGCTTGATTGGCACCCCATCCACCACCTTAAACATTCGCTCCCTCCACCACCGGCGTACCGTGGCTGCAGTGTGTACCATCTACAAGATGCACTGCAGCATCTCGCCAAGGCTTCTTCGGCAGCACTTCCCAAACCCGCAACCTCTTCCACATAGAAGGACAAGGGCAGCAGGCGCATGGGAACACCACCACCTACAAGTTCCCCTCCAAGTCACACACCATCCTGACTTAGAAGTATATCGCCGATCCTTCATCATCGCTGGGTCAAAATCCTGGAACTCCCTACCTAACAGCACTGTAAGAAGTCACACACCAGGTTATAATCCAACAGTTTTATTTGAAATCACATCCTATGGACCCACGGCAAAGTATCACTGAAAAGACTACACGATAACATCAACAAGTTCGATCCCACCATCAAACTCACCATGGACTACTCCTCAGAATCGGTTTCATTCTTGGACACACGAATCTCCATCAAAGGCGGACACCTCAGCACTTCACTCTACCGCAAGCCCACGGACAACCTCAGGATGCTTCACTTCTCCAGCTTCCACCCTAACCACATTAAAGAAGCCATCCCCTATGGACAAGCCCTGCGAATACACAGGATCTGCTCAGACGAGGAGGAACGTGATGGACACCTACAGACGCTGAAAGACGCCCTCGTAAGAACGGGATATGACGCTCGACTCGTCGATCGACAGTTCCGACGGGCCACAGCAAAAAATTGCATAGACCTCCTCAGAAGACAAACACGGGACACAACCAACAGAGTACCCTTCGTCGTCCAGTACTTCCCCGGAGCGGAGAAACTACGCCATGTTCTTCGCAGCCTTCAACATGTCATCGATGACGACGAACACCTCGCTAAGGCCATCCCCACGCCTCCACTACTCACCTTCAAACAGCCGCCTAACCTCAAACAGACCATCGTTCGCAGCAAATTACCCAGCTTTCAGGAGAATAGCAACCACGACACCACACAACCCTGCCATGGCAACCTCTGCAAGACATGCCAGATCATCAACACAGATACCATCATCACACGTGAGGACACCACCCACCAGGTACAAGGTACATACTCATGTGACTCGGCCAACGTTGTCTACCTCATACGTTGCAGGAAAGGATGCCCCGGAGCATGGTACATCGGTGAGACCATGCAGACACTGCGACAATGGATGAACGGACACCGCACAACAATCACCAGGCAGGAGTGTTCCCTCCCAGTCGGGGAACACTTCAGCAGTCAAGGACATTCAGCCTCCGATCTTCGGGTAAGCATTCTCCAAGGCGGCCTTCGAGACACACGACAACGCAAAATCGTAGAGCAGAAATTGATAGCCAAGTTCCGCACTCATGAGGACGGCCTCAACCGGGATCTTGGGTTCATGTCACGCTACATGTAACCCCAGCTGACGTAGGGTCATCCAGACTTGAGTCGTCGTTGGCTTGTTCTCTCTACACAGATGCGGCCGGACCTGCTGTGATTTCCAGCAAAGAAAATATTTTTTGTCTGTTTTTTGTTTTTCTTACAGACCCCAGCATCTGCAACATTTTACCCCTTGTGACCCCACCTCATTTTTCTTTGATGTAATGTTTTCCTGACTGACCTGTTTGGACACCATTCACACCTTTGATTGCTGTGATTATCTCTCTGCCGAGGTGTGATAAATGGCAGTTAGAAAGATTACCTGTAATCATCTGGCATTATTCTCTGACTATATAATTTGTGTCTATAGCATCTCTCCACCTCACCGGATGAAGGAGCAGCGCTCCGAAAGCTTGTGATTTCAAATAAAACTGTTGGACTATAACCTGGTATTGTGTGACTTCTTACATTTGTCCACCCCAGTCCAACACCGGCATCTCCACACCATAACAGCACTGTGGGAGTACCTTTACCACACAGACTGCAGCATTTCAAGAAGGCGGGGTCACCACCACCTTCTCAAGGGCAACTAGGGATGGGCAATAAATGCTGGCATTGCCAGCGACGCCCTGATCCCATAAACACATTTTTAAAAAAGGGAAAATCATTTCACAGAGTGGGTTGGAGCCAGCAGCGGAGTCAGGACCCGCCACCGACATTGCCCGCCATGGACCTACCGAGGTAAGTAAAATCGCGGCTGATGAGCCAAATCGCCTCCTTCTGTGCCGTAAATTTCTATGATTCTATGAAATAAAATGTATTTGAAAATCATAGTTTGTTACTCTTATTATGTGCAAAATAAATCTTACTTGTTTTTCCAATTCTTGGTAAGACAGATAAAGACCACTACTAGTGGGTTCAAATGCATCATTGGGAAAACTTTAATTTCAATTAAGGATATAGGCAGGGCTGACAAGTTTCACTTGTTTAAGTGGCCTGGTGAACCACAACATAGCAATTCATCAGTTTGCAAATAATATTCATTCTTTATCCCTTTGTCTCCAATCTTTCACAATTTGTCTCTCTGCTTTCTTGATGAGTCTGATCAGTTGTGGCTTCCTGCCTTACTCCACTGATCAGCTTCCTCTGGTTAAGGTTCAAGCACAGCTTTGGTGAGTGAAAAGTTAAAACTCAAAAAGGCGATTTGAAATTTGCCACACCCACTCTATGCACTCTTCCCAGGTGTTGTGCTTATTTGACACCCAGGGAGGAAAATATGTCCCTCATCTCAGAAAGTCTTCATGATATTGTAAGATTTTACACCAATTCACTGCAGTATGCTTTAGTGAGAGTGGAGTTAAGATGCATTCTTAAGGCAGTGAGGGAGCTTTACTTTGTATTTACTCTCTGCTGTACCTAATCTGAGACTACTGGATGCTGATGCTGCTTGGAAAAGGTAAAGAATATTTCATTCCCCAGCATATCTAACACCTTAAGGTGGATAAAATTGATTTAAAAATTTAAAAATCAATTTTTAACATTATGTTCAACAAACAGTGAGCAATTTTTAAAATAAGCATGTCTAGCAATCATATTCTTATCACATTAATGTTACCATTCTTGTGTGTTGGCTGGAGAAGGAGAGTAGGGAAGGTTCCTTCTGTTCTTTTGAATTAAAGTGAGAGATCATGTTTGTACTTATATATTACGATTTATGAAGATACTTTGCCCATTGGTACATATTTAATTCTTAGTTAGCAACAAATGAGATTACTCATCCAATCACACTACTGGTTCAAGGGCCTGCAAACAATTCTTCATAAGTCGATCCCGGAGTACATTTTAAACCATGTTTGACACCACGCTGGAGCAAAAATGGTCTCCTTGAGCCGGTCTCACACATTCTAGCTGACATTCCGGTATAGTGCTGAGGGACTTATTCATTGTCAGAGGTGTTGTCTTTCAGATGAGATATCAAATATTAAACCATAACCTCTGCCCCTATCATTTATTTTTTTCTCTCTCTCACATGGCAGCTGTCGATCATCCTGCCATCACCATTTACACTTCATCTAGAGTCAGCATTTGTTTCTTAACTTGTCCCATTACCATCTCCTTTTGCCTTGCACCATCTCTCCTGCCTTCCATCCTATCACAGACCTTCTCTTTTGTTCTTTCCACCCCCTCCCTCTCTCCTCCCCCCTCTCCCCCTCTCCTTCCCCCTCTCCTCCCCCTCCCCTCTCCCTCCCCCTCTTCTACCCCCTCTTCTTCCCTCTCCTCCCCCCTCTCCTCACCCCTCCACCTCCCTCCCTCCCCCTCTCGTCCCCCGCCTCTCCTCTCCCTCCCCCCTCTCCCTGCCATCTCCCTGGCCCCCTCTCCTTGCCCCCTCCTCCCCTCCCTCACCCCCTCTTCCCCTCCCTCACCCCCTCTCCTCTCCCTCCTCTCACCATCTCCTCAACCCCCTCTCCCCCTCACCTCACCCCCTCTCCTCCCTCCCCCCTCTCCTCACCCTCCTCGCCCTCCTCCCTCCCCCTCCCTCCCCCTTCCCCTCCCAATCTCCTCTCTCCCTGCCCTCCCATCCCACTCTCCCCTCCCTCCTCCCTCTCCCCCTTCCTCTCTCCCCCTCCCTCTCTCCCCACTCCCTCTCTCCCCCTCCCCCCTCTCTCCCCCTTCCCCTCCCTCTCTCCCCCCTCCCCCTCCCTCGCTTCCCCTCCCTCTCTCCCCCTCCCCACTCCCTCTCTCCCCCTCCCCCTCCCTCTCTCCCCATCCCCCTCCCCCTCTCCCCATCCCCTCCTCCCCTCTCTCCCCCAGCCCTCCCTCTCTCCCCCCTCCCTCTCTCCCCCTCCCTCCACTCCCTCTCTCTCTCCTTCCCTTTCCTCCCTCTCCCCCCTCCCTCCCCTCCCACCCCTCCCTCTCCCCTTCCCCTCCCTCTCTACCCCCTCCCCCTCCCCCTCCCTCCCTCTCTCCCCCCTCCCCCTCTCTCCCCTCCCCTCCCACTCTCCCTCTCCCCCTCCCTCTCTTCCCCCTCACCTCCCCTCCCCCTCTCCTCCTCCCTCTCTCCCCTCTCCCTCGCCCTCCCCTCCCCCTCCCCTCACTCCCCTCCCCCCTCTCTCCCCTCCATCTCCCCTCTCCCTCCCCCACTTCTCCCCCTCTTCTCCCCCCTCTCCTCCCCCCTTTCCCTCTCCTCACCCCCTCCTCCTCCCTCCCTCTCCCTCTCCTCCCCCACCTCTCCTCCCCCTCCCCCCTCTCCCTGCCCTAACATAAGAAATAGGAGCAGGAGTAGGCCATACGGCCCCTCGGGCCTGCTCCGCCATTCAATAGGATCATGGCTGATCTGAATCTAGACTCACGTCCACTTCCCTGCCCTCTCCCCATAACCCCTAATTCCCTTATCTGCGAGGACAATGTCTATCTCCATTTTAAATTTATTTAATGTCGCAGCTTCCACAGCTCTCTGGGGTAGCAAATTCCATAGATTTACTACCCTCTGAGTGAAGAAGTTTCTCCTCATCTCAGTTTTGAAAGGGCAGCCCCTTATTCTAAGATTATGCCCCCTAGTTCTAGTCTCACCCATCAGTGGAAACATCCTCACCGCATCCACCCGATCAAACCCCCTCACAATCTTATATGTTTCGATAAGATCGCCTCTCATTCTTCTAAACTCCAATGAGTAGAGTCCCAACCTATTCAACCTTTCCTCATACGTCAACCCCCTCATCTCTGGAATCAACCGAGTGAACCTTCTCTGAACCACCTCGAGAGCAAGTATATCTTTTCTTAAATATGGAAACCAAAACTGCACGCAGTATTCCAGGTGTGGCCTCACCAATACCCTGTATAACTGCAGCAAGACTTCCCTGTTTTTATACTCCATCCCCCTTGCAATAAAAGCCAAGATTCCATTGGCCTTCCTGATCACCTGCTGCACCTGCATACTAACTTTTTGTGTTTCATGTACCAGGACTCCCAGATCCCTTTGTACTGTAGCACTTTCCAGTTTCTCTCCATTTAGATAATAACTTGCTCTTTGATTTTTTCTGCCAAAGTGCATAACCTCACACTTTCCAACATTATATTGCATCTGCCAAATCTCTGCCCACTCACTTAGCCTGTCTATGTCCTTTTGCAGGTTTTTATGTCCTCCTCACTCACTGCTTTCCCTCCCATCTTTGTATCGTCGGCAAACTTGGATATGTTGCACTCGGTCCCTTCCTCCAAATCGTTAATATAGATTGTAAAGAGTTGGGGTCCCAGCACTGATCCCTGTGGGACACCACTAGTTACTGATTGCCAGCCCGAGAATGAACCATTTATCCCAACTCTTTGTTTTCTGTTAGATAGCCAATCTTCCACCCATGCCAGTATATTACCCCCAATCCCGTGATTTTTTATCTTGATCAGTAATCTTTTGTGTGGAACCTTGTCAAATGCCTTTTGGAATTCCAAATACACTACATCCACTGGTTCCCCTTTATCCACCCTGTATGTTACATCCTCAAAGAATTCGAGCAAATTTGTCAAACATGACTTCCCCTTCGTAAAACTATGCTGACTCCAACATTTTGCCAACCACAGATGTTAGGCTAACTGGTCTATAGTTTCCAGCTTTTTGTCTACTTCCCTTCTTAAATAAGGGTGTTACATTAGCAGTTTTCCAATCTGCCGGGACCTTTCCTGAGTCCAGGGAGTTCTGGATAATGATCACCAATGCATCCACAATCCCTACCGTCACTTCTCTCAAGACCCTAGGATGTAGGCCATCAGGTCTGGGGGATTTATCCGCCTTAAGTCCCATTATTTTACTGAGTACCATCTCTTCAGTGATTTTAATCGTGTTTCGCTCCTCCCCCCCAATTGCCCCCTGTTTGTCCAGTGTTGGGATATTTTTAGTGTCCTCTGCTGTAAAAAATGATACAAAATATTTGTTCAGCGTCTTTGCCATCTCCATGTTCCCCACCACTAGTTTCCTGGTCCCATCCTCTAAGGGACCAACATTCACTTTAGCCACCCTTTTTCTTTTTATATAGCTGTAGAAACTCTTGCTATCTGTTTTTATATTTTTTGCTAGTTTACTTTCATAATCTATCTTCCCTTTCTTAATTAATCTTTTAGTTATTGTTTGCTGGCTTTTAAATGCTTCCCAATCTTCTATCCTCCCACTAGATTTGACTAATTTATATGCCCTTGTTTTCAGTCGAATACTATCCTTTATTACTTTACTAAGCCACGGATGGCTGTCTTTTCTTTTACTCCCCTTTTTCCTCAGTGGAATATATTTATCTTGAAAGATGTGAAATTTCTCCTTGAATGTAGACCACTGCTCTTGTACCATCTTACACTTTAATCTGTTTTCCCAGTCCACTTTAGTCAATTCTACTCTCATACCTTCATAGTCTCCTTTATTTAAGCTTAGTACGATGGTTTGAGATCCAACTCTCTCACCCTCAAACTGAATTTGGAATTCAACCATATTATGGTCATTCATTCCAAGGGGATCCTTTACTAGGACATTTTTTATTAATCCTGTCTCATTACACAGGACCAGATCTAAGATTGCCTGCCCCCTGGTTGGTTCAGTTACATACTGCTCAAGGAACCCATCCCTAATACACTCTATGAACTCGTCCTCAATGCTGCCATGCCCAATTTCATTAGTCCAGTCAATATGAAAGTTAAAATCCCCCATGATTATAGCTGTTCCCTTATTACAAGCCCCAACTATTTCCTGATTTATACTCCGACCAACAGGGTTGCAACTGTTAGGGGGCCTATAGACTACGCCCACTAGTGACATTTTCCCCTTATTATTCCTTATCTCCACCCAAACTGTTTCACTATCCTGATCCTTTGACCCAATATCATTTCTGACTATTGCAGTGATTCCATCCTTGATTAACATAGCAACCCCACCTCCCTTTCCTTCCTGTCTGTCCTTCCTAATTGTCAAATACCCTTGTATGTTTAGTTCCCAGTCATGATTATCTTGCAGCCATGTTTCCGTAATGGCCACCAGGTCATACCCATGTGTAGTTATTTGTACCGTCAACTCGTCAATTTTGTTACGAATGCTGCGTGCATTCAGATAAAGAACTTTCAAATATGTTTTCTGACAATTTATTCCTGCTTTTACCCCTTTTACTACTTTACCTTTATCATTAGACATTCTGTCCCTTCCTGACATGCTCTGGTTTTTAATTCCCCCACTGCTACCTTGCTCTATTGCCCTCTCCGCTGTCATTTTTATTTTTCGCTCTCTTAAAACCTCCCTCCCACTAATTAGTTTAAAGCCCTCTCTACAGCCCTAGTTATTCGATTCACCAGGATTCTAGTCCCAGCACTGGCCAAGTGAAGTCCGTCGCAACGGAACAGCTCTCTCCTTCTCTCCCCTCCTCCCTCTCTCCCCTCCCCTCCCTCCCTTTCCCCTCCCTCTCTCCCCTCCCCCTCCCTCCTCCCTCTCTCCCCTCCCCCTCCCTCCTCCCTCTCTCCCCTCCCCTCCCTCCTCCCTCTCTCCCCTCCCCCTCCCTCCTCCCTCTCTCCCTCTCCCCTCCCCCTCCCTTCCCCCCTCTCTCCCCTCCCCCTCGCCTCCCTCTCTCTCCCCTCCCCCTCTCTCCCCTCCCCCTCCCTCTCTCCCCATCCCCCACTCCCCTCCCTCTCTCTCTCTGCCATCCCCCTCTCCCCACCCCCTCTCCACCTCCCTCTTTCCCCCTCCCCCTCTCCCCCTCCCCTCTCCCCTCCCACTCTCCCCCTCCCTCTCTCCCTCTCTCACCTCCCCTTCTCCCCTCCCCCTCTCCCTCCCCTCCACCTCCCCTCCCCTCTCTCCCCTCCCCCTCCCCCCACTCTCCCCATCCCCTCTCCCTCTCTCCCCTCCCCCTCCTTCTCTCCCCTCCTTCTCTCCCCACCCTCCCTCTCTCCCCACCCCTCCCTCTCCTTCCCCTCCCCCTCTCCCTCCCCTCCCCTCCCCCTCCCCTTCCCCACTCTCCCCTCCCCCATCTCCCCTCCCCTCCCCTCTCCCCTCCCCCTCTCTCCTCTCTCCCCTCCCCCTCCCCATCCTTCTCTCCCCTCCCTCCCTCTCTCCCCTCCCCTCCCTCCCCTTCCCCTCCCCTCCCTCTCTCCCCTCCCTCCTCCCTCTCTCCCCTCCCCCTCCCTCCTCCCTCTCTCCCCTCCCCTCCCTCCTCCCTCTCTCCCCTCCCACTCCCTCCTCCCTCTCTCCCCTCCCCCTCCCTTCCCCCCCTCTCTGCCCTCCCCTCTCTCCCCTCCCCTCTCTTCCCTCCCCCCTCCTCCCCTCCTCTACCCTCCTCCCCCTCTCTCCCTCCCCTCCCATTCTATCCCCCCACTCCTCCCTCCCCCCTCTCTCCTCCCCTCTCTCCTCCCTCCCCCTCCTCTCTCACACCCCTCTCCTCCCTCTTCTCTCTCCTCCCTCCCCTCCCTCCTCCCCTCGCCCCTCCCTCCCCCTCTTCTCTCCCACACCTCTCCTCCCTCCCCTCTCTCTCCTCCCTCCTCCCTCCTCCCTCCTCCCCTCTCCCTCCCCCCTCTCTCCCCCCTCTCTCTGCCGCCTCTCCTTTCCCTGCCCTCTCTCCTCCCTCTCCCTGCCCTCTCTCCTCCCTCTCCCTGCCCTCTCCCCTCTCCCCTCTCCCCTCTCCCTGCCCTCTCCCTGCCACCTCTCCTTTCCCTGCCCTCTCTCCTCCCTCTCCCTGCCCTCTCTCCTCCCTCTCCCTGCCCTCTCCCCTCTCCCCTCTCCCTGCCCCCCTCCTCTCTCCCTGCCATCTCTCGCCTCTCCCTCTCCCTCCGCCCCCTCTCCCCCTCCCTCTCCCCGCCCCCTCTCCCCCTCTCCGCCCCACTCCCCTCCCTCCCCGCCCCCTCTCCCCCTCCCCCTCCCTCTCCCCCTCTCTGCCCCCTCTCCCCTCCCTCTCCCTGCCCCCTCTCCCCCCGCCCCCTCTCCCCTGCCCCCTCTCCCCGCCCCCACCCCTCTCCTTCCTCCCCTCTCTCCTCCCTCCCCCTGCCTCCCCTCTCCCTCCCTCCTCTCTCCCCCCTCTCTCTGCCCCACTCCTTGCCCTCTCCCCTCCCTCTCCCTGCCCTCTCCCTGCCGCCTCTCTTTTCCCTGCCCTCTCTCCTCCCTCTCCCTGCCCTCTCCCTGCCCTCTCTCCTCCCTCTCCCTGCCATCTCCCCTCTCCCCGCCCCCCCTCCCCTCCCCTCTCCCTGCCCCCTCTCCACTCTCTGTGCCCCCTCTCCCTCCGCCCCCTCTCCCCCTCCCTCTCCCCGCCCCCTCTCTCCCTCTCCGCCCCTCTCCCCTCCCTCCCCGCCCCCTCCCCCTCCCTTTCCCCCTCTCTGCCCCCTCTCCCCTCCCTCTCCCCGCCCCCTCTCCCTCCTCAGCACCCTCTCCCCTGCCCCCTCTCCTCCGCCCCCTCTCCCCCACCCCCTCTCCCCCCACCCCCTCTCACCTCCCCCTCTCCCCACCCCCTCTCCCCCTGCCCCCTCTCCCCCTGCCCCCTCTCCCTCACCCCCTCTCCCCCTGCCCCCTCTCCCCCTGCCCCCTCTCCCCCTGCCCCCTCTCTTTCCGCCCCCTCTCCCCCCGCCCCCTGTCCCTGTTCCCTCTGCCCTCTCCCTCTTCCTTCTCCCTGCTCCCCGCCCCTACGCTTGCTTAAAAACCTGTTACAACTCCAACTTTTTCCAGTTCCGACAAAGGGTCATCGACCTGAAATGTTGGCCCCGATTTTCGGCTTGTGTGGGAAATGTTCGGGTTTCCCCGAATGTGGGGTTTCTGACACACATAAAAAAGTGTCAGCCAGCTCCACGCAATTGTCCCTCAATTGGCCAATTATTTCCCAGCATGTGGGAAGCCTTGCTAATTGTCCAATTCGAGTCAGAAATCCCCACAATATGATGTCATTATTCGTGGTGCTTTCAAGGTCCGTAGCAAGCACTGCATCCTTTGAAGGCTTCCAAACGAACCATACAGGATGGCAGAGGAGCCTGCAGCAGCTGTGGCCAGTGCTAGACCCCGAGCTGCCATCAAATTCGATGACGCTTCACTGCAGGCATTATTGGATGGGGTTAGGGCCCACAGGGAGGTCCTCTTCCCTAGGTCAGGGAGGAAGAGGCCTCCCACTGAGACCAATGCTGCATGGATGCAGGTGTCAGCAGATGCCAACTCGCTGGGAGACACCAGAAGAACCTTGGCATTACATCTCTAACTCCTTCCTTTACTCCCCCACAGTGCCATCCAGAGCCCCCATCCTCACTGTAGAGGAGGAAGAGGCTGTGCAGCCAGACTTCTCAGAGGAAGCTCCAACCTCTGAGGGCACAGCGTCAGCAGAAGTAAGCGCACCCAGCACCAACGCAGACACTCACACCTCGGGGGGACCTTCGGGACATAGAGTAGTGTTGTCACCTGGTGTTTCACAGCTCACAAGTGAGGCTCAGCAGATTCTGGAGACAGGGACAGCAGTGGAGAGTCCTCGTCGGAGGGCGCAGGACTCTGCCAGCTCAGCTCAGCTGCGCTGCATGTCGACCCTCTGTCTCTGGGTCCATCCGCAAGAGAAGAGGTGATGGATCTCCATGTACAGATGCAGGAGCCTCTGGCAGGTTTTGTCTCCAGGGTCGCTGTGAGTGTGGAGTGAATGGAGGAGTCCATAGCGACCATGAGCAGAGCCTGTGTGGAGTCATTGGCGCATGAACGCATCACCATGGAAAGGTTAGCAACCTCCATGGAGGAGATAACTCGCCAGGGTACGGAAAACATGGTGAGTGCTCATAAGAGAATGACATCTCTTGAGGAGCGTTGGCCATCTGTTGAACAGAGAAACCAGATCTTCATGGAAGTCCTTCTGAGTAGGACTGCCAGTGCAGAAACAGGTCTCCATGGCCCCCTAAAGCGCAGCAAGGTGCTCTCAAGCCACTTCCAAGCGCTGGCCCCTTCTGGCCTGTGCAGCTTCAGGTGAGTGAGCAGCAGCCTGGTGCTCCTGGTGCTCATCCTGCTGTTCCTGGTTCTGCTGCTGCCGCCTCTGCTGCTGGAGATCCTGTAATGGCAAGAAGAGAAGGAAAAAAAGGCGTCCCATGCTTCTCGTAGATGCCTCCGCTGAGGAAGCGCTGAGTGAGGGTGGTGAGAGGGGCTTCCCAGGAGATCGCATTGGAGAAGTGTGTGAGGCTCCAACCTTCCACAGCTGTGCCTAAGCCTTGAAGAAGTAGCCCCAAACCTGCAACAAGAAGGTCCTTCAACATACAAGTGCTGTCCCTTTAAATCGCAGCTTTCCCTGACCTGCAGCTGACAGCAAGCAAGCCGGCAAGCTTCATGCCAGGTCTCATCAGCGGGGTTCCCCGCAGGCGTGTTTGATGTGGGGAAAGCCCCAAAGTCACAACGGCCCCGGAAAATCTTCTTCAACAAGGTAATTATTGGTCATTAGTGTGCCGATGACCAGTCCCGCCAGCGGCAGCCAGGACTGAAGCGGGTCGCGGGGAAACGGCGGTCCGAAAGTCGGACGGGGCGGGGAATCAGGCGGGGGGGGTCCTGACCCGCATTTTCGGCGATTTTCGGCCCAAGGCCCCCTGAAAAGCCGCCCGACGGCGGCCAGAAAATTGACCCCGTTAACTCTGTTTCTCTCTCGACAGATGCTGCCTGACCTGCTGAGTATTTCCAGTATTTTCTGTTTTTATATCAAATGTTACCTGCCTGTTCATGTGGTTCAGATGAATGTTAAAGAGCAGGGAGATCACCTGGTTTACTGGCCAAACTATTCCCTCAACATGTCACCACCAAAAATAAATTAATTTATTATCTCATTGCTGCTTGTGGGACATTGCTGGGCACAAAATGACTGCCACATTTGCCTGCCTAATGATTATGAAAATTTATTGTATGAATCATTTTGAGATTTTTCTGAGAGCTGTGTTCACGTACTATATTGGAACATAGAAACAGGAGTGGGCCATTTAGCCCCTCAAGCCTGTTGCACCACTATTCAATTACAACATGGCTGATCTGTATCTTAACTCTATTTATCCACCTTAGTTCCATACTCCTTAATACCCTTACCGTATAAAATCTATCAATCTCAGTTTTTACATTTTCAATTGACCGAGCCTCTACAGCTTTTTAGGGGAAGAGAGTTCCAAATTTCCTCTACTCATTGAGTGAAAAGTGTTTCCTGCCATCACCCCTGAGTGGCCTAGCTCTAATTTTAAGGTTATGCCCCCTTGTTCAGGACTCCCCACGAGAGGAAATAGTTTCTCTTTAACTACTCTTGTAAATCCTTTAATCATCTTAAACACCTCAATTAGATCACTCCTTAATCTTCTATACTCAAGGGAATATAAGCCTAGTCTATGAAACCTGACCTCATAATTTAACCCATTTAGCCCCAGTGTCATTCTGTTAATATGCGCTGCACCCCTTCCAAAGTCAATATATTCTCCCTGGGGTGCAGTGCCCAGAACAGAACGCAATACTACAGATGTGGTCTAACTACAGCTTTATAAAACTGTAGCATAACTTCCACCCCTTTATATTCCAGCCACCTTGAGATGAAATATATATTTGCTCTTTAACGCATTTCTTCTTCATGCTCCTTTTTATCAATTTAACCTATTGATCCAATATGCAAAGATAGCTAATTGAATTGATTGGACCCACAGTGGCCTTTTTCAGTCCTGTGCATTCTAATGTTACCTCTGTTAATGATATAGAATAAGAGATAGCCAGGAATTAATTCCTAAGTTATTGCTACTCATGCACATACAAACTAAAAACTAGCAAAAAATTAATTCCCATACATTTCCATGATTCATTCCTTAATCATAAATTATTTTATGCAGTAAAAGTGCAGTTAACATAGAAACATAGAAACATAGAAGATAGGAGCAGGAGTAGGCCATTCGGCCCCTCGAGCCTGCTCCGCCATTCAATGCGATCATGGCTGATCATCCAAGTTCAGTACCCGCTCCCTGCTTTCTCCCCATATCCCTTGATCCTTTAGCCTTAAGAAATATATCCAACTCATTGGCCTCTACTGCCTTCTGTGGTAGAGAATTCCACAGGTTCACCACTCTCTGGGTGAAGAAATTCCTCCTCATTTCTGTCCTAAATGGCTTACCCCTTATCCTTAAACTGTGACCCCTGGTTCTGGATTCCCCGACCATCGGGAACATCCTCCCTGCATCTAGTCTGTCCTGTCCTGCCAGAATTTTATAAGTTTCAATGAGATCCCCTCTCATTCTTCTAAACTCCAGCGAGTACAAGCCCAATCGACCCAATCTCTCCTCATATGTCATTCCTGCCTTCCCAGGTATCAGCCTGGTGAATCTTCTCTGAACTCCTTCCATGGCAAGAATATCCTTCCTCAGATAAGGCGACCAAAACTGCACACAATATTCAAGATGTGGTCTCACCAAGGCCCTGTACAACTGCAGCAAGGCATCCTTGTTCCTGTACTCAAACCCTGTCGCTATGAAGGCCAACATACCATTTGCCTTCTTAACTGCCTGCTGCACCTGCATGCTTACCTTCAGCGACTGGTGCACAAGGACACCCAGGTCTCGCTGCACTTCCCCTTCTCCCAATCTATTGCCATTCAGATAATAATCTGCCTTCCTGTTTTTGACACCAAAGTGGATAACCTCACATTTATCCACGTTATATTGTATCTGCCATGCTTCTGCCCAATCACCCAACCTGTCCAAATCATCCTGTAGTTTCTCGGCATCCTCCTCACAGCACACACGCCCACTCAGCTTTGTGTCGTCTGCAAATTTGGAGATATTACATCTAGTTCCCTTGTCTAGATCATTAATGTATATTGTGAATAGCTGGGGTCCAAGGATCGATCCCTGCGGTACCCCACTAGTCACTGCCTGCCACTCTGAAAAAGACCCGTTTATTCCAACTCTTTGCTTTCTATCTGCCAACCAGTTCTCTATCCAAGTCAATACCTTGCCCCCAATCCCATGTGCCTTAACTTTACACGCTAATCTCTTATGTGGGACCTTATCAAAAGCCTTCTGAAAGTCCAAATACACCACATCCACTGGTTCTCCCTTATTTATTTTACTAGTTACATCCTCAAAAAATTCCAGTAGATTAGTCAAGCATGATTTACCTTTTGTAAATCCATGTTGACTTTGTCCGATCCTGTCACTGTTTTCCAAGTGCTCTGCTATTACATCTTTTATAATGGACCCTAGCATTTTCCCCACTACCGATGTCAGGCTTACCGGTCTGTAATTCCCTGTTTTCTCTCTACCACCTTTTTTGAATAGTGGGGTAACATTAGCTACCCTCCAATCCATGGGTACTGTTCCAGATTCCATCGAATGTTGGAAGATGATCAGCAATGCATCTACTATTTCTAGGGCCACTTCCTTAAGTACCCTAGGATGTAAACTATCAGGCCCTGGGGATTTATTGGCCTTCAATCCCATCAATTTCCCTAACACCATTTCCCTACAAATACTGATTTCTTTCCATTCCTCCCTTTCATCAGGCCCTAATTTCCCTGACATTTCTGGGAGGTTATTTGTGTCCTCCTTTGTGAAGACAGAACCAAAATATGTATTTAATTGGTCTGCCATTTCTTTGTTCCCCATTTTAAATTCCCCTGATTCTGACTGCAAGGGACCTACGCTTGTTTTGCTTTCACTTATGAAATTGGCTGACAGTGCTTCACATCAAGTTTGCTGTTTTCTCAATCAGTAATGAATAACATTGCAAGGTAACAGGTGTAAGTAACAGTGTCATTGGCATATGAGAGCAGTGGTTGACAAATGACTAAATCTGTACATTCTGATCTGAAAATAGTCAGATTAGAATCAGAAATGTCAGTACAGGAGACAATTCAGCCCACTGTGCTCTCCTGGTGGAGCTGTCTACCCGAATTCCTTCTCTTTTCCCATTCCTTTTATTTTTTTTGTATTTATTTTCAAGTGTACAGGATCAGAGAAATATTAAGGAAATATAATTTCACAAGGTTCAAGGGATTGGGGGTGGTGGGGGGAGGGGGGGGGAGACCTGGAGTGATAGAAATGCAAAATTGCCCCTGCTGGTGAGAGAATCTTCCACTGTGCCTTTGTCAGGATGCACTGAGCAAAGAAAGAGGCAGATGGAGGAAAGAAAACCAAAGGGAGAGTCATGCAACGCCTTTCGTAGGTACCTCAGTAGCTGGTAATGGGGCAACATTGGCCAATGCCTAGCTGTAGGCTGCAGTCCTGCCCTCTTAATGGAAGATGTAGCGTGGCAGGAAGAGGAAAGCGAGAACAATAATGTTATACACTGGCAATATAAACATTTGGAAAGAAATTAGAATTGAAATGCAAAATTGTTTAAAAAAATCTAAGGCTCTCTATCACGTCTTCCAAAATGACGTTACACGTTTTTTTCTCAGGTGATAATCGTCAAAAAGCATTTCAAGGATAAAATATACAATCACGTGCCTGCTCCACTTGACAGGTAGAAACCACATTTGCTGCAATCCGGCATTTGAGTATCTCAGCTCGGAAAGTGAATAATAATTGACCTCCTTTTATCACATTAAATGCTGACCCTGGGCGATTGGTGCAGTTTAAAACTTTAAAATTAATATTCAGAGCGCACTGTAAGGTTTATTTTAAAGCACAGACACCCCTTAGGATTTGGATTTGCACTGGGTTAGAATCTGTCCCGGGATTCCCGAGTCAAATTATCCCTTCAAATTCCTGCCTGCCTGAGATCTAGAGAGCTGCTTTTAGTGAACCGTTCTCCCAGGTCTCCTGCTACTATGTTCAGCTGGGATTGCTGAAGTTCAGTCTTTTCATTAACCTTTTACTCAGATCTTCGTGAGGTTAGATAGTCCAGCATTAATCTCAAATCGCAAGAGTGAAAATCAACCTTTTTCTCTTTTGCAAAAACGTACAATTCAGTATTACACCAGCGATGAATACATTGCTTCGATTAAAGCTGCATTTTCCATTTTGATGAATTCATATTAAAAGTTATTAATGTGAAAACGACTTCAGTTACTCATACCTGTTTTTAAAATCGATGTAATATTTTCAAATATTATTAGAGGCGAAAGATTGCAATATTTTAATTCTGATGTGTTTCTAAGTGGTTTCTCAGCAATTAACGCACAGCCTGTTTAAATAAAACATAATGAGTATGAAAGATCTATTACATTTCATCGCTCCTACTGGCTGGAGGTACAATGAATCAGCTTTAATGTAAAGACAACCAAAAAGACAAGTCCATATTCAGGATAAAATTAGCATTTGTAATACTTGAAATTGCAGCCCAGCACGAAGTATGGTGCAGTTTTGTTGAAGAGAATTCATTTCAGTTGGGGTGCGGTTAAACAAAACAAAACAGAACTTTCATTCAATTTGTTTTAATGCTTCAGTCGATTTCACCATGTTCATTTTACATCATGCAATTTACCGTAAAACCTGCCGAGAAGAACAACAACAGTGTTTAAAATCCAAACGTCACCACATACTTGTTCTAGGACAGAAATGATCAGTGGTCTTTTCTACCACTGTTGTCTGGCTAAAATCACCATTTCAATAAATGCACTACCCCTTCAAAGATCCAGTTTGATCAGTTCTAGCACACGCTTGCCTCCCCTCCGTTGAGCAGTGGAAAATTTCAAATTCGATTAAGAAAAATGATAGATATAGTAAACAGATGAATGCAACCAAGTAATGTGATTTTTCTCAACAATACATTATTGATTAATTAAAACCACAAACAAAATCACTTTGATATTGCCTTTTCTGATACTCCAAAAGGAAACGTGGTCACAGAGAGATGGCATGTTGCAAAGCAATAATTGTGCCATTTCTCTTTAATAACTTAAATGGTTAAAGCAGCTTTGTTGGTTCCTGAGTTCAAACACGTGTGCATTTTTTTATTTATTCATAGATCTGTGTATGTCTGTGAGTGATGTTGAATAAAACAAGCCCCAGTATCAAATAGCTCAATTCTCCACGCCTGACACCAACTGCTCCCGTTTGCTGAGCTCTGTCAACCGTTTACCCTGATAATGACTGGGATTTGTTAAACGGTAAATTAATGAAGAATGAAAGATCCAGTTTGATCAGTTCTAGCACACGCTTGCCTCCCCTCCGGCAAAGCGCCCAAGGCAGGAATTACACTGAAAGAGCAGTTGGCTGTCTGCTGCACTGGAGGACCATTTTACAGCCCATTTCATGCCAGAATGCAGAGCAGTGGCTTAAACTATGGGCCATGAAGGGCAAATTACTTCATAAATTAGAAGACAATATCCCTTCTGTAGGACTTGTTTTTGTCTATTTAGCTAGCTGTCTGCCTATCTACCTTTCTTTTCTGGTAACTGTTAAAAATAAACGAATAATAATAATGTGTGGTGACCTATGAGCTTGGCTATATGGGATCACATGGTGTCATATATTCAGAACCTGCCACACGGTCATCTATATATATTTCTTATACTTTCATGTACATCATATCATACCTAAAGCACCTGCGATGTAATGGTAAAATTGAAAAAAAATTAATGCTATTTTAACAAATATGATAGACTATATAACATACAGAATATCAAATGACAGTTCAAGGTATCCATTTAGTTATGAGGTTGTGTTATTGTGGGTAGTGACGATAGGACAAATCAACATGCACTCATCTAGGTGTAAAATATTAATATCACCCATTGGTCATCCACCGGGAGGTGCACTTGAACAGGAAGAAAGGGGATAATTTCTGGTCAGTTTTCCCTCTGTTCCTGAGATGATTTGGCAGAATCCTGACAAAATATTCACCCACCCAGGGGAACATCAAGGACAGACATCAGTCAAAACTGCAATGTCAGGATATTAGGAGTACAATGCCCCAGCAATGTAGCTGCTAGGTCAACAGTACATCCATTCATCATTTTCAATGCACCGTTACTATGTACTCGATGCTTACCTTTCTGCTCTGTTTATATGACAATCCTTTCTGTTTGAGAAGTGAAAAATAGACTCCAATTAGGGAAGATGTCAAGGAAAACTTTAATTTTTAAATGCTACACATTTCAATATGTAATCACAAGAAGGTAATTTTGTTAAGGTGTTCAAGTGACAGTGCATCAGTTGAAAGACTTGATTTATGATCTCATCTTTCAGTTAAGCTGTCTGTCTTTAGTTAAAACCTACTCTAATATGTACATCACTGTTTAATAAGTTATGCAGATGTAATCTGGTCCTAACAATGTTTACATTTTTTGAGTTAAAGGTCTTTTAAGTGGGTGACAATCCAATGCTAAATTCATAACTGCAGTATTTTCATACTGCATCTTTTTATGCATGTACTTACTTATCTATCCATCTAGCTTGCATCTTAATATAACTAATAATAGCACAAAAAACAAGGAATATGAAAAGGCATTTTAGCCCATCAAGTTCAGTCCTTCGATACACCATATGCAATCTGTCCTATCATTCCACTCCACTTATTAATATCTTCAAACATTTCTCCATAATCTCTTTCTGACCTCCAACGGCAATAAGAAAGTGTGGAATAAGAAATAAGCGTAGTCTAGAAATTGCTGTTGCCAATATTAGCAGACAAACACTCAATCTGTTTATATGACATTTATTTTTCTCCTATTTTAGCAGAGATGTTAATCCAAAATATATGGATTAACACCAATCTTAAGTAATAAAGAGAGGAATGTCATACAAATGCATTATTGTGTTTCGATCTGCAAATATTGGCAACAATAAGTTCTAGGGTTCCATTGGCACTTGGTCCAATTCTTTGCAGTAGACAGTGTACAGTTTACAGAATCTCCCTAGTTTATTTAATCTCTTGAAAGAAATGAATAACCATAAGTAAAACGTCAAGAGAAAGCTCTGCATTTTCCCTGACCCTTAAAGTTAATCAAGCCAAAACTCCAGGATATGAATGAAAGGTTGCATTTATACAACACTCTCAGCCTGAGTGAGGTACCTGTGGAGCGTTACATGTGGCTGGCAAGACCTAAGCTATACTATGAATTGCACTTCACGTTCTGCCTGCCAGGAGAACGCTTACTGCTCCCTGGCAGTTATTTTCTAATGTCAGGAGAGAGGAGGTGATGCTGTCAGCATTCACATAACATTAAAAAATATTACATTTGTAAGATACCCAACAGATTGTCAGGGCACATTTTAAGCCTAGCTTCACATCAGACTTCAATCATTCTCCACCTAATACAAAGCTAAGAAGTCACACAACACCAGGTTATAGTCCAACAGTTTTATTTGAAATCACAACCTGACGAAGGAGCAGCGCTCCGAAAGCTTGTGATTTCAAATAAAACTGTTGGACTATAACCTGGTGTTGTGTGACTTCTTACATTTGTCCACCCCAGTCCAACACCGGCATCTCCACACCATAATACAAAGCTCAAATAGCATGACTTGGCCTCCTGAAGGAGAAGTGGCTCCATTTAGCTTTAGTGAGTTTGCAAGTCAGATTGGAACCTAACTCCTGAGTTTTATTGTCATTTTTGTATCAATATCCACCCAACACTGTTTTTGATTGTCATGAAAGTGACTATATAACTGTGGTCTAACTTTACAATCTGTATTATTCAACCCTGACTAATTGGATGTGTTATGTTATTTAACTGTAACTACAGAGTTGGAATTGTAGCAACAAGCTATTGTCCAAAAGGGTTACAGTAGTGTCTGCAGGTATATTATAATGTGCAAAGCCAAAAAGTTAAGAGTATTCTAACACACACAAGGTCTGTAATCAAATATATAATTTTTTCATAATTATAACTTGAAAATTCAGCTGATTTTGTGTTCACTCGCAGATTGTACTTTGCTATATCAGAGGCCAATCATTTCTCTTTGATTGTTGAGTGCATTTACAGAAGACTAATCCCATAGATGCCAGTTAACAAGCGGTAGTGAGAATGGTATTGTAAAAAAATGACAGCTTTTCATACGAGCTCAAATGTCCCACATCCTCCAGTGCTCTGACTCTAGCCTCCTGTGCACCTCGCCTTCCCTCTGCTCCATCTTTAGTGGCAGACTGTTCAGTGGCCTCAGCTCTACTCTTTGAACTGCCTCCCCAAATCTTTGCACTTTGCAGCCTTCCGGACTCAATATCGAGTTCAACAATTTCAGATCATAACCTCGGCCCCATTACATTTTTACTTATATTTTTGTTTTCTTTTTTTTTCCCCACCCCTTTGTTTTGGGTTTTCCCTCCCCCCCCCCCCCCCCCCCCCCGGAATTTCCTCTTTTTTTTACATGGCAGCTGTCTCTCATTCTGCCAGTACATTTCACACCTAATCTGAGCCGTCTTTTGTCTCTTTACTAGTCCTATCACCATCTCGTCTCGTTTTGAATACCTCTTAATGTCTATTCACTTCTTTTGTTCCCTCCCCAGCCCTCCTTTCGATCTATTTCATTTCCTTTCCAGTTTTGAAGAAGGGTTTCGACCCAAAACGTCGACTCTAATTTCTCTCCACGGATGTTGCCTGGCCTGCTGAGTTTTTCCAGCATTTTCTGTTGTTATCCCCAAATCTCTCTGCCTCTGTCCTTCGCAACCTCCCTTTCCCCCTTCTCAAAACCTATAATTTCAATCATACATTCAGCCACCTCTTCTAAACATCCCACAAATGTTTGGCACCTTTTCCTTTTCTCTTCTGTGAAGTACCTTGGGAAGTTTTTCTATGTTAAAGGAGTTATATAAATGCAAGTTGTAGTTATGTACAAATATTGCATCTGGTACTGAATCTATTATGGTAATCTATTGAACCAGGAGTTACAAAAGTAACATTACTGTAAACTTCAGTTCTTTTTTTTAATTCATTAATGGGATGTGGGCGTCGCTGGCTAGGCCTGCATTTAGTGCCCATCTCTAATTGCCCTTGAGAAGATGGTGGTGAGCCACCTTCTTGAACCGCTGCAGTCCATAGGGTGTAGGTACACCCACAATGCTGTTAGGAAGGGAGTTCCAGGGTTTTGGCCCAACGACAGTGAAGGAACAGCGATACAGGTCCAAGTCAGGATGGTGTGTGGCTTGGAGGGGAACTTGTAGGTGGTGATGTTCCCATGCGTCTGCTGCCCTTGTCCTTCTAAGTGGTAGAGGTTGCGGGTTTGGAAGGTGCTGTTGAAGGAGCTTTGGCGAGTTGCTGCAGTGCATCTTGTAGATGGTACACACTGCAGCCACAGTGCGCTGGTGGTGGAGGGAGTGAATGTTGAAGGTGGTGGATGGAGTGCCAATCAAGCGGGCGAATGGTGTCGAGCTTCTTGAGTGTTGTTGGAGCTGCACTCATCCAGGCAAGTGGAGAGTATTCCATCACACTCCTGACTTGTGCCTTGTAGATGGTGGAAAGGCTTTGGGGAGTCAGGAGGTGAGACACTCGCCGCAGAATTCCCAACCTCTGGCCTGCTCTTGTAGCCACAGTATTTATATGGCTGGTCCAGTTCATTTTCTGATCAATGGTAACCCCCCAGGATGTTGATAGTGGGGGATTCAGCGATGGTAATGCCATTGAATGTCAAGGGGAGATGGTTAGAGTCTCGCTTGTTGGAGATGGTCATTGCCTGGCACTTGTGTGGTGCGAATGTTACTTGCCACTTGTCAGCCCAAGTCTGAATGTTGTCCAGTTCTTGCTGCATATGGACACGGACTGCTTCAGTATCTGACGAGTCTCGAATGGTGCTGAACAGTGTGCAATCATCAGCGAACATCCCCACTTCTGACCTTATGATGGAGGGAAGGTCATTGATGAAACAGCTGAAGATGGTTGGGCCTAGGACACTGCCCTGAGGAACTCCTGTAGTGATGTCATGTGATTGAGATGAATGACCTCCAACAACCACAGCCAACTTCCTTTGTGCTAGCTATGATTCCAACCAATGGAGAGTTTTCCCCTTGATTCCCATTGACTTCAGTTTTGCTAGGGCTCCTTGATGCCGCACTCGATCAAATGCTGCCTTGATGTCAAGGGCAGTCACTCTCACCTCACCTCTTGAGTTCAGCTCTTTTGTCCATGTTTGGACCAAGGCTGTAATGAGGTCAGGAGCTGAGTGGCCCTGGCGGAACCCAAACTGGGCGTCAGTTAGCAGGTTATTGCTGAGTAAGTGCCGCTTGATAGCACTGTCGACGACACCTTCCATCACTTTGCTGATGATTGAGATAGACTGATGGGACGGTAATTGGCTGGGTCAGATTTGTCCTGCTTTTTGTAGACAGGACATACTTGGGCAATTTTCCACATTTCCGGGTAGATGCCAGTGTTGTAGCTGCACTGGAACAGCTTGGCTAGGGGTGCAGCTAGTTCTGGAGCACAAGTCTTCAGTACTATTGCCGGAATGTTGTCAGGGCCCATAGCCTTTGCAGTATCTAGTGTCTTCAGCCGTTTCTTGACATTACGTGGAGTGAATTGAATGGGCTGAAGACTGGCATCTGTGATGCTGGGGACCTCAGGAGGAGGCCGAGATGGATCATCCACTCGGCACTTCTGGCTGAAGATAGTTGCAAATGCTTCAGCCTTGTCTTTTGCACTCACGTGCTGGCTTCCACCATCATTGAGGATGGGGATATTTTTGGAGCCTCCTCCTCCTGTTAACTGTTTAATTGTCCACCACCACTCACGACTGGATGTGGCAGGACTGCAGAGCTTTGATTTGATCCGATGGTTGTGAGATCGCTTAGCTCTGTCTATCGCATGTTGCTTCCATTGTTTGGCATGCAAGTAGTCCTGTGTTGTAGCCTCACCAGGTTGACACCTCATTTTTTGGTATGCCTGGTGCTGTTCCCGGCATGCTCTCCTGCACTCTTCATTAAACCAGGGTTGATCTCCCGGCTTGATGGTAATGGTAAAGTGAGGGATATGCCGGGCCATGAGGTTACAAATTGTGGTTGAATACAATTCTGCTGCTGCTGACGGCCCACAGCGCCTCATGGATGCCCAGTTTTGAGTTGCCAGATCTGTTCGAAATCTGTCCCATTTAGCACGGTGGTAGTGCCACACAACATTATGTACCCTAAACATTATGCTTATTCACTATAGATGGAAACTCCAATTGGGACTTGCTTTTTTTTCAAGGAGGTTCCTGTAAAGAAGGCTCATTTGTATGATGTCAATGATCATTGAACATTTATTTGAGTTTGGGGGAAAAAAGAGAGGGAGAGTGTGAGGTATGCAACAACATAGATACACAAGACTCACAAACGTATAAACACACACAGAGTGAGGGAGTTAGCACAAGAGTTACTGTAAATTAAATTTAGACACACAGAATGATCTCTCTCACATACAAAATAGTTTTACTAGTTTCCTTGTTCAGCTTTGCTTTAAAAATAAGAAACATTTTTTTAACAGTCCCATGCTTTGTGGTGTCAGCAGACAATGAAAGCTACTAAAGAATGACAGCTCTTCAGGTACTTGTGTTTTATATGTCAGGCCAGAGGTATAATATATTCAGACATATGCAAATATGCATGTAATATATGCATAGTCTCTTACACGCCAAGTATTGTCAAGACTTTTTACAGAGAACTTTTATAGGAGGATTTCAAAAGAATTTTTGGATGCTAAAAGATACCTCAAGCACAATGTTATTGTTGTTTAAGCCTTCATATACATCACAACATTTCTCCTCAAAAATCATTTTAAACTGATGGCTGTTCACTTTAGCCCAAATGTACAATAATACTCTCGCATGCGCCAGTCCTCTGACTGGCCTCCAGTGAATGGAGGACTCATCAAAAGTTATTGATTAGTAATGAATCATGTTAACCACTCAAGCATTTAACTTTAATTCAAGATAAAAGAAAACAAATAATGTTTGGTACCTTCTGCTTTTAGCAGAAATGGTAACATGAAAATATTTTAAGTTTTGTGTTTTTTAGCCAATGATGTTACAGTAATGGAATTGCTGGGAGGTGATATAGTATGAGTGTGTCAGATTTTGACACTATTTAATGTACAGGCTTTGGATATTTTGCTTGCAAATCTTGTTGAAAGTATGTTAACTCTGTCAAATATAGGCTTTGGATTTTTTTCTACATTGAAGCACAATAAGTGTTTGATCCTTATTCTGTGTAAAGCAGGATCTGGAATTTTTTCTACCACAAATTTACTGAGTATGTTAATCTAAATCCACACGGTCCTGATTCTTAAAAACAATCGGGTCCTTTTCTGTTATTTTTCACTGGAGTGCTGCTGTGATAAAACTACAATGAACACTTATTGTTTCAAAGCAGGCATTAGCACAGCAGGGTGCTTACATCCAGCACCATGAGAGAAGGACAAGCTCAGGTGAACACATCACCTTGCCTAGTGTACCAGCTCAATTCTATGAATTTTTACAACCTTTCTGGCCTTTGTACCTCTCTGGATCTGAGTACACAAACACAATACATGTTATGGGGTAATCCCTACCATTCTAGGAATTGCAGCTGTTTGTTTCTCCACCAACCATATCTACCAACAGATTCTCATAAATAGATTTAAACATATTTCAGTTCAGCTGCTTCTTTCTAGGGTGGCAAAGATATTCCACAAAGTAACTGTGGCAGTTCTAATAGTGAGCGATTTTCTTCATTTGTTTGTCATATTTATTTTGCATCAAACGATGTGTCATAAAACTATCATCATGTCAGTCAATCATCACAATATTGAGATGAAAATGGCATGAGTGTTTTGGGTCTTCTTCTCCCTGTAACAAAGGCAAGGCTCCTTTAAACTGGTATGGAAAACAGTGGAGAATACACAGTAGCTTCTAGTTGTGCCAGTATCATTAGCAGCGATGGCTCTCACCTCTGACACATTTGCAGTAAAGGATTTAAAATACATTCATCCAAGTTCTTTTGGGTTGTTGGTTTTTGTTTTCCATTGCAATAAGTAAAGATTGAATAATGCTGCTGCCATTTGTCTCAGAATGGTACCCCAGCAAGTTAAACAAAGCCAAGTGTTTACTTTGTGTTATAACAACAGAAAATGCTGGAAAAACTCAGCAGGCCAGGCAACATCCGTGGAGAGAAAATAGAGTCAACGTTTCGGGTCAAACCCGTTGTGTTTGTTGAGTTGAGGGATGAGCATGTTGGATGATGGAACACGTTTTCATTTTTTGCATCCAATGTAAGCATTGAACACTACTAATTCAGATAGAAAAGGAGGGCAATGCAGAGTTAAGCTTTGTTGATCATACTCCAACAAAACTCTTCAACCTTGAGAGTGTGTTAACTCTGTTAAGTATAGTTTTGGATTCTTTTCTCTATTAAAGTACTAAGCGTTTGAACCTTATTCTATGTAAAACAGAATCTGAATTTATTTCCTTGTTGTGGTCTTCTGTGTCTGCCCAACTTTTTTCACTAACCATAGTCAAAATCACCTAAGGGCGGGGGCATGCTTGAGATCACAGTTTGGATTTCATCTCTTCTGATCTTTCCTTTTCTCCTTTTATACAGAAATTAGCATTCTTTAGTCTGGTTCTGATTTTCTCCAGCAGACCACCATCAAACAGCAGACTGTGGACTCCAGAGCTGATGATCGTTGTGCGGTGGCACCCCTAAGCCACTCAGAATTCTCAATTTGTACTGCATCCTTGATTCAGATCTGGATTCTGCCTCTTTCTCTGCTGTAGTTAGTGTCCTTATACACTATTTACGATTCCAATTGGATCCAGTTTTGAATGTAGCCATCTCAATTGAATCTAATAATGCCAAACTGTTGAAATTACCTTTGCCTTAAACAAGGACACACGATGGAGGATATCAGATGTCAAATCCGAAACGTGTGCCAGGACTTGCTGCTGGGAATAGGTGAGCAACAATTCAGATCAGACTGTTAACAGCCGTCAGAGTTAAACCCATTTACATCAGAACTGATATTAATCTGTCAAGTGGTAGGGTTTAAATCCAAGCTGACATCAAAGTAAAGTAATTTGCAAAGTTTAGACATTTGTGTTTTGATTTGGAACAGTTGCAGATTTGGAATGAATCAGAATTTAAAGCTGTGATATAAATGCAGCTGGAACTGGCTATTATTTTTCACTGGAGCAGAGCCAGACTGCACTGAAGTTATTTGCAATCCACACAGTAGCTTCCTAATTCCCTATAATAGCTCCACATAGAAAACATTCATTTGTCTTAATCCACAAAGTCCAGTTTGTTAACCAGCTGTGACAGGCATTTGGTGCTGCTGTCCTTGTAACTTTTTTTCTTGCGTGTGTTTAGTGTCTTTTTATACATATCCCTTTTAGTTTCGGCCTTGTGATTTCTGCTTTTCTCAGATATTTTGCTATTATCTTCTCTTTCTGTTGTTTTCTTTCCCCAACACCACACATGATTCCCTGCCTGAAAGAATAGACAGGCTACCTGCTATAAGGCTGCTCTTTAATTGACTGCTGTGCGAGAGTGGTGTGGGGTAAATTGGCTGCCGATTTTTTTTCCCTCCCTGTGGGGAACCGGTTATCCTGCACTTGGCACCTTGCCCTAACAGCCCAGCTGAGATCAGAAACATACCATGTGGGGAATCGTGGGCACAAACCAACATCCTGTCATTTCATGGTACAATGTGTACACCAACATGTGCTGAACCAATGGACCTGTATATCTTTTTCTTGTAAGTATTTTCCTTTCCGCTCCCTCTTATATTTGGGGCCCAAGAGATTTCATATTTCCTCCAAATGAGAGGGCAGAGCTATCCAAACTGTCAGCATATCCACAATCTGCTACCCCAAGTAGCACTTCAAGATCAGCCAGTAGAGAGATGCCTATTTATTCAATGTCATGCGGCCTGTGCCTAGTGGTTCCCAGTCAATGGTTCATGTTTTAAATGAACCACTTCCAGGTGATGCATCGTAATTAGACACTAAAAGCTACCAAATTCATTAGCAATCAAATAAATCCAAAACGTGCCTGTGACACAGTCACACTAATGGTGGTACCAGATGTAATCTCTGCAAGCAGTCAAAAGCCAGTTTCTTCCCTGCACTCTGCTCTGCTGCACAACCTCAGCTTCTAAGATCCAAACTGTGGAAGAAAGCTACGCAGTTACCTCATTGTCTTATATCTCATAGTAGTACTACCCTCAGCCAGAGTGATAGAAGCGCTTGAGAAATGTTTAGATCCCGTTTACCCTACAGTGCTGTCATACCAGCAGTGCCAATGTCTGCAGTAGAGCTATGAAGTGCTGCAGGTGCTTCTAGAGGCATCACCATCACCTCAGAGGCACCAACACCTCAACAGCAAATACAAACATTGCCTCTGGGTATAGGGCAGTTACCATTTCTTTAAGCTGTGCACAGACTGAAGGCTCAGTCTATCTGACATGAGGTTTCCCCATTGCTGATGTGCACGGACCTCTCCCTTCCCCAGCCCCAGCAAAAGATCCAATGCCCAGAACAAAGTGGTGAAACATGATTTTCAAACACATACACACAGTTGTTTATCTATTGCTTGGAAACCGTGGAACCTTTTTTTTATCCGTTCATGGGATGTGGGTGTCACTGGCAAGGCCAGCATTTATTGCCCATCCCTCATTGCCCTTGAGAAGGCGGTGGTGAGCCGCCTTCTTGAACTGCTGTTGTCCATGTGGTGAAGGTACTCCAGCAGTGCTATTAGGGAGGGAGTTCCAGGATTTTGACCCAGCGACAATGAAGGAACAGCAATATATTTCCAAGTCAGGATGATGAGTAACTTGGAGGGGAACTTGGAAGTGGTGGCGTTCCCATGCGACTGCTGCCCTTGGCCTTCTAGGTGGTAGAGGTCGCGGGTTTGGGAGGTGCTGCCGAAGAAGCATTGGCGAGTTGTTGTAGTGCATCTTGTAGATGGTACACACTGCAGCCATGGTACGCCGATGGTGGAGGGAGTGAATGTTTAAGGTGGTGGATGGGGTGCCAATCAAGCGGGCTGCTTTGTCTTGGATGGTGTCGAGCTTCTTGAGTGTTGTTGGAGCTGCACTCATTCAGGCAAGTGGAGAGTATTCCATCACACTCCTGAAGTCAATGGGAATCAGGGGGAAAACGCTCCACTGGCTGGAGTCATACCTAACACAAAGGAAGATGGTTGTGGTGTTGAAGGTCAATCATCACAGCCCCAGGACATCACTGCAGGAGTTCCTCAGGGCAGTGTCCTAGGCCCAACCATCTTCAGCTGTTTCATCAATGACCTTCCCTCCAACATAAGGACAGAAATGGGGATGTTCGCTGATGACTGCACAGTGTTAAGCTCCATTCACAACTCCACAGATAATTAAGCAGTCCATGCCCTCATGCAACAAGACCTGGACAACGTTCAGGCTTGGGCTGATAAGTGGCAGGTAACATTCGCGCCACAGAAGTGCCAGGCAATGACTATCTCCAACAAGCGAGAGTCTAACCACCTCCCCTTGACATTCAATGGCATTACCATCGCTGAATCCCCCACTATTAACATCCTGGGGGTCACCATTAACCAGAATCTTAACTGGACCAGCCACATAAATAGGTATTCTACAGTGAGTGTCTCACCTCCTGACTCCCCAAAGCCTTTCCACTATCTAAAAGGCACAAGTAAGGAGTGTGATGGAATACTCTCCACTTGCCTGGATGAGTGCAGCTCCAACAACACTCAAGAAGCTCGACACCATCCAGGACAAAGCAGCCCACTTGATTGGAACACCATCTACCACCTTAAACATTCGCTCCCTCCACCACTGACGTACCGTGGCTGCAGTGTGTACCATCTACAAAATGCACTGCAGGAACTCGCCAAGGCTTCTTCAGCAGCACCTCCCAAATCCGCGACCTCTTCCACCTAGAAAGCCAAGGGCAGCAGGCGCATGGGAACACCACAACCTCCAAGTTCCCCTCCAAGTCACACACCATCCTGACTTAGAAGTATATCGCCGATCCTTCATCGTCACTGGGTCAAAATCCTGGAACTCCCTACCTAATAGCTCTGTGGGAGTACCACCACTACACGGACTGCAGCGGTTCAAGAAGGCAGCTCAAGGGCAACTAGGGATGGGCAATAAATGCTGGCATTGCCAGCGATGCCCTGATCCCATAAACAAATTTTAAAAAACTCCTGACTTGTGCCTTGTAGATGGTGGAAAGGTTTTGGGGAGTCAGGAGGTGAGACACTCACCACAGAATACCCAGCCTCCGGCCTGTTCTTGGTGCCACAGAATTTATGCGGCTGGTCCAGTTATGTTTCTGGTCAATGGTGACACCCAGGATATTGATGGTGGGGGATTTGGTGATGGTAATTCCATTGAATGTCATGGGGTGGTGGTTAGATGCTCGCTTGTTGGAGATAGTCATTGCCTGGCACTTGTGTGGCGTGAATGTTAGCTGCCACTTATCAGCCCAAGCCAGGTCTTCCTGCATGTGGGCATGGACTGCTTCATTATCTGAAGAGTTGGAAATGGCACTGAACACTGTGCAGTCATCAGTGAACTTCCCCCTTTCTGACCATATGATGGAGGGAAGGTCATTGATGAAGCAGCTGAAGACGGTTGGGCCTAGGACGCTATCCTGAGGAAGTCCTGCAGCGATGTCCAGGGGCTCCAAAACCACAACCATCTTCCTTTGTGCTACACAGAAACATAGAAACATAGAAGATAGGAGCAGGAGTAGGCCATTCGGCTCCTCGAGCCTGCTCCGTCATTCAATGAGATCATGGCTGATCAGCCAAACTCAGTACCCTGTCCCTGCCTTCTCCCCATATCCCTTGATCCCTTTAGCCTTAAGAAATATATCCAACTCCTTCTTGAATATATTTAATGAATTGGCCTCCACTGCCTTCTGTGGTAGAGAATTCCACAGGTTCACCACTCTCTGGGTGAAGAAATTCTGCCTCATTTCTGTCCTAAATGGCTTACCCCTTATCGTTAGACTGTGACCCCTGGTTCTGGACTCCCCTGCCATCGGGAACATCCTTCCTGCATCTAGTCTGTCGAGTCCTGTTAGAATTTTATAAGTTTCAATGAGATCCCCTCTCATTCTTCTAAACTCCAGCGAGTATAAGTCCAATCGACCCAATCTCTCCTCATACATCATTCCTGCCATCCCAGGTATCAGTCTGGTGAATCTTCGCTGCACTCCCTCCATGGCAAGAACATCCTTCCTCAGATAAGGCAACCAAAACTGCACACAATACTCAAGGTGTGTTCTCACCAAGGCCCTGTACAACTGCAGCAAGACATCCTTGCTCCTGTACTCGAATCCTCTCGCTACGAAGGCCAACATACCATTTGCCTTCTTAACCGCCTGCTGCACCTGCATGCTTACCTTCAGCGACTGGTGCACAAGGACACCCAGGTCTGGTTGCACTTCCCCTTCTCCCAATCTATTGCCATTCAGATAATAATCTGCCTTCCTGTTTATGCCACCAAAGTGGATAACCTCACATTTATCCATATTATACTGCATCTACCATGCATCTGCCCAATCACCCAACCTGTCCAGATCATACTGGAGTTTCTTGGCATCCTCCTCACAGCACACATGCCCACCCAGCTTTGTGTCATCTGCAAACTTGGAGATACTACATCTAGTTCCCTCGTCTAGATCATTAATATATATTGTGAATAGCTGGGGTCCTAGGACCGATCCCTGCAGTACCTCACTAGTCACTGTCTGCCACTCGGAAAAAGACCCATTTATTCCAACTCTTTGCTTCCTGTCTGCCAACCAGTTCTCTATCCAAGTCAGTACCTTGCCCCCAATCCCATGTGCCTTAACTTTACATGCTAATCTCTTATGTGGGACCTTATCGAAAGCCTTCTGAAAGTCCAAATATATCACATCCACTGGTTCTCCCTTATCTATTCTACCAGTTACATCCTCAAAAAATTCCAGTAGATTAGTCAAGCACGATTTACCTTTGGGTGAAGAAATTCTGCCTCATCTCTGTCCTAAATGGCTTACCCCTTATTCTTAGACTGTGACCCATGATTCTGGACTTCCCCGCCATCGGGAACATCCTTCCTGCATCTAGTCTGTCTAGTCCTGTTAGAATTTTATAAGTTTCAATGAGATCCCCTCTCATTCTTCTAAACTCCAGCGAGTATAAGCCCAGTCAACCCAATCTCTCCTCATACGTCATTCCTGCCATCCCAGGTATCAGTCTGGTGAATCTTTGCTGCACTCCCTCCATGGCTAGGTATGACTCCAGCCATTGGACAGTTTTCCCCCTGATTCCCTTTGACTTCAGTTTTACTAGGGTTCCTTGATGCCACACTCGGTCAAATGCTGCCTTGATGTCAAAGGCAGTCACTCTCACCTCATCTCTGGAATTCAGCTCTTTTCTCCATGTTTCGACCAAGGTTGTAATGAGGCCTGGAGCCGAGTGGTCCTGGCGGAACCCAAACTGGGCATCAGTGAGCAGGTTATTGGTGAGTAAGTGCTGCTTGATAGTGCTGTTGATGACACCTTCCATCGCTTGGCTAACGATTGAGAGTAGACTGATGGGGCGGTAATTAGCCAGATTGGATTTGTCCTGCTTTTTGTGGACAGGACATACCTGGGCAGTTTTCCACATTGACGGATAGATGCCAGCGTTATAGCGGTACTGGAACAGCTTGGCTAGAGGTGTGGCTGGTTCTGGAGCACAAGTCTTCAGCACGACAGCTGAGATATTGTCGGGACCCACAGCCTTTGCTGTATCCAGTGTGCTTAGTCGTTTCTTGATATCACGTGGAGTGAATCGAATTGGCTGAAGACTGGCTTCTGTGGTGGTGGGGACCTCAGGAGGAGGCCGATACGGATCATCCACTCAGAACTTCTGGCTGAAGATGGTTGCAAATGTTTCAGCTTTGTCTTTTGCACTCACGTGCTGGGCTCCACCATCATTGAGGATGGGGATATTCATGGAGTCTCCTCCTCACTTTAGTTGTTTAATGGTCCACCACCATTCACGACTAGATGTGGCAGGACTGCAGAGCTTTGATCTGATCTGTTGTTTGTGGGATCGCTTAGCTCTGTCTATAGCATGCTGCTTCAGCTTTTTAGCATGCATGTGTTGCAGCTTCCCCAGGTTAATCAGGGTTAGTCCCCTGGCTTGATGGTAATGGTAGAGTGAGTGATATGCCGGGCCATGAAGTTACAGATTGTGGTGGAATACAATTCTGCTGCTGCTGATGGCTCCAGCACAGTTTTGAGCTGCTAGATCTGTTCTGAATCTATCCCATTTAGCACGGTGGCAGTGCCACACAACACAATGGTGGGTGTCCTCAGTGTGAAGACAGGACTTCGTCTCCACAGTGACTGTGGGGTGGTCACTGCTACTAATACTGTCATGGGCAGATGCATCTGCGACTGGTAGATTGGTGAGGACAAGTTCAAGTAGGTTTTTCCCTTGTGTTGGTTCTCTCACCACCTGTCGAAGGCCCAGACTGGCAGCTATGTCATTCAGGACTCGGCCAGCTCGGTCAGTAGTGGTGCTACCGAGCCACTCTTGATGATGGGCATTGAAGTCCCCCACCCAGAGTACACTCTGTGCCCTTGCTACTCTCAGTGCTTCTTCCAAGTGAAGTTCAACATGGAGAAGTACTGATTCATCAGCTGCGGGAGGGCGGTAGGTGGTAATCAGCAGGAGGTTTCCCCGCCCATACTTGACCTGAAGTCATGAGACTTCATGGGGTCCGGAGTCAATGTTGAGTACGCCCAGGGCCACTCCTTCCCGACTGTAAAACACTGTGCCGCCACCCCTGGTGGGTCTGTCCTGCCGTTGGGACAGGACATACCCAGTGGATGGTGATGGAGGAGTTTGGGACATTGGCTGAAAGGTATGATTCTGTGAGTATGACTATATCAGGCTGTTGCTTGACAGCTCTCCCAATTCTGGCACAAGTCCCCAGATGTTGGTGAGGAGGACTTTGCAGGGTCGACTGGGCTGGGTGTGCCGTAGCCGGCGCTGAGGTCGATGCTGGGTGGTCCGTCTGGTTTTATTCTTACTGTTTTTTGTAGCGGTTTTTTTTACAACTGTGTGGCTGGCTGGGCCATTTCAGAAGGCAGTTAAGAGTCAACCACATTGCTGTGGGTCTGGAGTCACATATAGGCCAGACCAGGTAATGATGGCAGATTTCCTTCCCTAAAGGACATTCATGAACCAGATGGGTTTTTACGACAATCCGATAGTTTCATGGTCACCATTACTGATAGTAGCTTTTTATTCCAGATTTATTTAATTAACTGAATTTAAATTCCCCAGCTGCTGTGATGGGATTTGAACTCCTGTTCCGGATCATTAGTCCAGGCCTCTGGATTACTTGTCCAGTAACATGCTACCTACTCTGTAATATCAGTCTTAAGACAGTAAATAGTGAAAGATTATTTCCAGTGGTTGCTGCATTGGTAAAATGGGCATAGCTTTAGGGATTATCACTGGAAAAACAAAGGGAGAAATTAGAAGATTCTTTTTCACACTGAAGTTATTAGAGCATGGAATGCTTTATCACAAGTAATTATTGAAGCAGAGATCATAACATCATTTAAAATGAAACTAGATACGTATTTGAAAATAATTTAGATATGAGGGCCTAGAAATCGAACTGGGCGCTGGGATCATTCCCTCCACCAGAACATGTAGGCCTGAGGCATTTAAATGAGACTGGCGCACTGTGGACGCTTTCCGGGCATCCCCAGGCTGCTCGCCAACAAATTGACATTGGATTTCTAGTTGCTGCATCACCGGCTGTGGCCGGCAGTGGCATTAGATAGGTCCTGGGGGTGGGGGGTGTGGGGTGGAGGGTAGGTGATCAGGAGGAAGGTAAGTATTTTCTTAACATACGTAACTTTTTTAGTGGAGGCCTCCAATGGTCCCTTTAAAGATCGGTGGTTAGATACATTATCCTGAGTGCCTGTTTCAGGCACGGGCCCTGGACACCTCTTTTTCTGCTTTACCAATATGCCAGGCGCTGCTCTTCCAGTGCAGAATGCCCGCCATATTGGATGCTATGGTGCCCGTTTTACACCTGTAAAATGAGCATGCCATCAACCTATTTCTAGGCCCAGTTGTTTTAAAATGCTCTTTTAAGTTAAAGCTTGCCTTAAAGGAATTGAATTCACAGGACAGAAGGATTAACAGATGCGTATTAAAATTCAGATGTTAGAGCTGAAACATCATCCCGGAGACAGCGAATGATAATTTGACACACAGCGACTGTGCACACTCAGTGCTGCTGCGACAATCCTATTCATTTGAACTCAGCACACGGTCATTGTCAAGTTAGGCTGGTGTATACCAGTCTTGGGTGGGGGGAGGGGGTACAGACCGAGTGTACAGTGCATGTTAGGACTTAATCCTGGTGGAACTGGGTTCCAGCAGGTTATTAAATGTGGTTTCCATGCAGCAATTGATTTCCACTTCTAAGTGACAAATTTAAATTTGGGCCTTACAGTCCTTCTCTGTGATCCATCTGCTCAGCTGGCTCTGGTGTACTGTGGCCTGGCAGAGACACTCCTTCCTCCTTCTCACTGGGATGGGTGTCCCTGTTGTGTCAAAAGAGTGCAAATGCCTGCCCAGAATATGTACATTTGGTGAAACTGGGAGCTCAGATGGAATCAGTATTAGGGATTGCTGGCAGGCAGAGGTGCCATCTCACTGTACTTCCTACTGTAGTAGCCTACCACAACCTTTGGGATTATGAGCTTCCTTTCACTGGGTTCAAGCTTGTTGGAGGCCAATTAATGCCTTTTTATTGCGTTACTGATTCTACTGGTGCTGTTCCCACTGAATTCTACTTAAATACTCCAACTGTTGTTTGCTCTTACTTTGTACTACAGTAAAAAAGCTAATGCTGCACAATTTACAAAGAGCAACTTTGCCAATGTTTGTATTTAGTGCATGGATGCAAAAGCTGGAGGGTTGAAGGAGAGTGCAAATATGGAGTTGCGGGAAAGATGGGCACGGATTTGAAAGGTGAAAACGCATTCTCAAGGACTTTGGAGAGGAAAGGGTGGTTGTAATAGACGTTAGTTTGCAAGGACAGAGGGGTCAAGATCAAGAATGTGAAAGATTCTAAATCTGACAGCAGCTCTGACTTTTTCAATACAATGCCAGCGTTATAATAAACAATCTCCTTGATTGAATAAACATTATCCTTGAGATAATGCCAGGTTTCTCCTCCACTGTCACCAAACATAGTCAAGGACTAAAGAAATATATTGCAAGAGGCATTAATTTGAATGTCAGGGCACATCCCTGTGATTGGACATAAAGCTGACACTATTATCACTGAGCTGCTCAGCTGCATTATTTGAATCTTTTTTGATATATTTGATATGCAGTGATTGTAGTGAAGCTATGGACAACGTTCTTGAAATGATACGCAGAATAGGAGACCAGGTGGACAGGAAAAGAATTGACCATTAGATGTATTATGATGTGATATGCTGTAGGGCGATGTTATACTTTGGTTTCTGACTCAGTTACAATCCAGTTGAACAATGGCGTGAAATGAGGTGATGTCAGTTGATTCAGTTGCCAAAGCTGTTGCCCTAAAGACAAAAGGATGTGGCTTGAAACCTTGCCAAAGGACCAGGATCATCTAATACTAACACTCTGTAGTAGCTGGCTGGAGACTCTGCTCTGACAAAGTTATTGTGCTTCCGATAACATGTGACTGAATTGCACGGTCAATTTTGCTCCAAGATAGTTTCTCAGCACCTTGCTTCCCAAAGGTCTCGAGCTATATGTAATATGTTGTTTCAATACACCACCCTGGCAAAGCTATGCATCAAAGTAGCTCCTCCAGTGGTTCAATTAAATAAATCAATCTCTCAATGTGAAGCTTGGCCTCATAACTAAGAATGCAAAGCTTATAGGTAACATTAGTTGCCCTGTTTTAAATGCATCATTATGATAATATCGAATTGTTTAACCTCCACTCTAAATTTATTGTAATCAGAGCGTGTTTGCCCATTGAAGATAACTTGAGATTCGGCAGCAGATTCACTAAAATGATGGCTTAAAGTTTTAAAATATTATCTTCAATTAAAGTTAAAGGATGCAGAGGTTATGATCCCCTCTGTCACCACCACCACCGAAAGAAATGTTTAAAATCACCTGCCAATGCTGGCCTCCTGATTGAGCCCAAAATTTGTACAATATTTCCAAAGCTGGGTATTGAAAAAATATATTTTGGTGCTTGGACATTGCTCCCACTCTCACCCCTCTCCCCATCCTCTCCTCACATTCACTCCTTTTTTTGAGCAGTATTCAATGCTGGGGGTTAAGCCAAATGCCCGCATTTTATGATTTGGCAACAAAGTTCAGACATGGCACAAAGATAGTGTGTCTGCATTTTTAAAAATTAATTACTGGGCAACTATTATTTTAGATATAACAACAGAAAATGCTGGAAAAACTCAGCAGGTCAGGCAACATCCGTGGACAGAAATTTGAGTTGACGTTTCGGGTCGAACCCTTCTTCAAAACTGGAAAGAAAAGATAGATCGGAGGCAGGGCTGCGATCGGACAAAAGAATAAAAGAAACAAAAGAAGTAAAAAAGAGACAATAAAAGGTATTAGAAGCTAGACGAGATGGTAATAGGCTGAGATTGGGTGTAAAGTGTACTGGCAGGGCAAGAGATAGCTGCCAGGTGTGAGAGAGAAACAAAAGGAAAGGGGGGGGTGGGGGAAAGGAGTGGAAAAATTACAAGAAAAAATGAAATAGGGGCCGGGGTTATGATCTGAAATTGTTGAACTCGATATTGAGTCCGGAAGGCTGTAGAGTGCCTAATCGGAAGATGAGGTGCTGTTCCTCGAGTTTACGTTGAGCTTCCGTGGAACAATACAAGAGGCCAAGGATGGTGAGGTCCGAGTGGGAATGGAGCGTTGAATTAAAATGACAGGCGACCGGAAGCTCGGGGTCACCCTTACGGACTGAATGGAGGTGTTCCGCAAAGCGGTCATCCAATCTGCGTTTGGTCTCCCCAATGTAGAGGAGACCGCATTGTGAGCAGCAAATACAGTATACTAGATTGCGAGAAGTACAAGTAAATCGCTGTTTCACCTGGAAGGGGTGTTTGGGGCCCTGGACAGTGGGAAGGGGGGAGGTATAGGGGCAGGTGTTACATCTCCTCCGCTTGCACGGGAAGGTGCCAGGCGAAGGGGAAGGGCTGTTTGGGGTGATAGAGGAGTGGACTAGGGTGTCTCGGAGGGAGCGGTCCCTGTGGAATGCTGAAAGGGGAGGGGAGGGGAAGATACGTTTGGTGGTGGGATCACTTTGGAGGTAGCGGAAATGCCGGAGGATGATCCGTTGAATGTGGAGGCTGGTGGGGTGAAAGGTGAGGACAAGGGGAACCCTATCGTAGTTCTGGGAGGGAGGGGCAGGGGTGAGGGCAGAAGTGCGGGAGATAGAACTGACACGGTCGAGGGCAGTGTCAATCACGGTAGAGGGGAATCCTCGGTTGCGGAAAAAGGAAGACATGTCTGAAGCACTGGTGTGGAAGGTGGCATCGTCGGAGCAGATACGGCGGAGACGGAGAAACTGGGAGAATGGAATAGAGTCCTTACAGGAAGCGGGGTGGGAGGAAGTGTAGTCCAGGTAGCTGTGGGAGCTAGTGGGTTTGTAGTGAATATTGGTCGATAACCTATCCCCAGAGATGGAGATGGAGAAGTCGAGGAAGGGAAGGGAAGAGTTAGAGATGGACCATGTGAAGGTGAGGGAAGGGTGGAAGTTGGAGGCAAAGTGAATGAAATTGTCAAGTTCGGGACGAGAGCAGGAAACAGCACCGGTACAGTCATCAATGTATCGGAAAAAGAGGTGAGGGAGGGGACCCGAGTAGGACTGGAACAAAGATTGTTCCACATAGCCCACGAAAAGGCAGGCATAGCTAGGACCCATACGGGTACCCATGGCAACACCTTTGATTTGGAGGAAATGAGTCGAGTTAAAGGAGAAGTTGTTCAATGTGAGAACAAGTTCAGCCAGGCGGAGGAGGGTGGTGGTGGATGGGGACTGGTCGGGCCTCTGTTCAAGGAAGAAGCGGAGCGCCCTCAGGCCATCCGGGTGGGGGATGGAGGTGTAGAGGGATTGTACGTCCAGGGTGAAAAGGAAGCGGTTGGGGCCAGGAAACTGGAAACTGTTAAAGTGGCGGAGGGCGTCCGAAGAGTCGCGGATGTAGGTGGGAAGAGACTGGACAAGGGGAGAAGAGATAGAGTCAAGATAGGAAGAGATAAGTTCCGTGGGACAAGAACAGGCTGAAACGATGGGTCTACCAGGGCAGTCCTGTTTGTGGATCTTGGGAAGGAGGTAGAAGCGGGCTGTGCGGGGTTGGGGAACTATGAGGTTGGTGGCAGCAGGGGGAAGATCTCCAGAGGAGATGAGGTCAGTGACAGTCTTGGAAACGGTGGTTTGATGTTCGGTAGTGGGGTCATGGTCCAGGTGGAGGTAGGAGGAGGTGTCGGAGAGTTGGCGTTCAGCTTCCGCTAGGTAGAGGTCAGTGCGCCAAACAACAACAGCACCACCCTTGTCAGCGGGTTTAATGACAATGTCAGGGTTGTATCTAAGAGACAAATGCTTGTGAACAAGCCATTGAAGGCCCTTATCCTGGCCTTTCAAATGAGGAGAACATCACAAAAAAAATCATTTCTAACTGAACAAGAAGCAAACTACTGCAGTTGCTGGAAATCTGAAACAGAAACAGAAAATGTTGGAAACTCAGGTTGCATCTGTGGAGAGAACAAAAATCAATGTTTCGGGTATGGAACCCTTTTTCAGAACTGTGTTCTCTTGACAGATGTTGCCTGTGTATTTCCAGCACTTTTTCTGTTTTTGTTTTAGTCATTTCTAATTGTTTTGTACATTTGTCACAATTAATTTTCAATACCAGTGCAGTCAAACTTTAAATTCCACTTTTTATGTTTTTAATTCAAGGTCAGGATATTCACTAATTAAATTTGATAATGCTTTGTGATTTCAGCCTTCCCATCTATCACCTCGTATTACTCCTTTTATCACAGTATTAGAATGTTACAGCATGCGCAAGTGAACTTTCAAGCAGAGGCATTTAGTCAATGTGCATGTGGGACCAACATCCATTGACTGGAGAACGACTGTGTCAGGGACTGCTGATCTTTAATAAATTGATCTTTAGCAATAAATTCTGAGATAATTCTAATAATAGTAGTACATATAGATAGTCGTGAGTGAATGTAGACATGTAGAACTTTTGAAGAAGGGTCAAACCCGAAACGTCAAACTCAAATTTCTCTCCACGGATGTTGCCTGACTTGCTGAGTTTTTCCAGCATTTTCTGTTGTTATTTCGGATTTCCAACATCTGCAGTATTTTGCTATCATGTAGAACTAAATTGATGAGGTACAGAATGGAGTCCTGATCATTTCCCTTGAATTAGATACAGAATTAAACTTAGCTGAGAGTGTGTTTCCAGGTAAAGAAATGGTCAGAGGTTATCATGAATCACATGCTTCAACAAGCAAATGTACCAAATAGGTTGGTACTGATTCATGGGGACTTGATCTATGCTGAGCTTGTTGATCTTAGCCAAGAAGGTGGTAGGGGCAGTATAATTGGCCTCAGTGGTAAGCCATGGCTCCTGCTCCTGATAACTATTCAATGACCCCTGCTAGGAATGTGTGTGTCTAGTGAGAACCGAATTGGGCTCAGCTGTGACCCATTGTTGAAAAGTCTGCCTTCTAGCCCTCACTGCCTAGGTTCACACATAAAAAATTGATCACTTCAGTGTGCTGCCAAGAGCGTGCTGACACTTATAGAACTGTCCCCAGTTTAAACCATAGTTTGCAAGAGATGAGGGGGAGCAAAATAGAAAACAAAACTGCAAGAACAAACTTTTGGAAGTTTAATCAATGTCACCTAAACCCTGAGACATGTTATTGCTGGAAAACATTCCTACGCTTGTTGTTTTATATATAACATATAATATATATTTAGAAGTGCAGTAATTTTCTCAATGCATATACCTCTACTGTAATCTTCTGTTCAGATTGCAGTGATATCGAACCATGTGATTTGTACTGCCTTGCAATGGTATAGATTTTGATTTCACTGCAAGCTATTAAAAAAATTTGTGCACATTCTAAAATAAATTCTGGATTTTATGTGCCATGTGCCTGAGCTGTCTTAACCCTAATCGCTAGGTTGCTTAAGAAAACAATGTTATTTAGCTCTAATTAGACAATTATACTCAAAATGATCACAGGAACAGTTGGTGATAAATAGAAATGCTGGAGGGAATTTTAACCTAAAAAAATGGGTGGGTTTGGAACGTGGGGGTAGTTAAATTGTTAAAAATTGGATTACCAACCAAAACGCACCTCCATCCCACCCACTTCCGGTTTTAACGGAGGCGGGATGCAAAACAGGATGGGAGTGGGCAGCCATCCCGTTCCCCTAAGACGGGACATCAATTTAAATATTATAATGAGACTGGAAGGGCAGGATTTTCATTGGGCCGTGGAGTCGGGATTGGAGGCGTGGGGGGGTTGAAATCCCAAAATCAGGGGTCCCGACCCCATCCCGCACCCAAACCCGCCTCCATGCCAGTTTCAAAGGAGGCGGGTACCCGCCCTGCAATGGGCCCCGCCTACCCGAGGTGGGAAGGGATTGGTGCCAATTAACTGCCTGTTAACAGGTAGTTAACAGGCAGTTTTTAGCCTAATCCCTATTTTTAAGGTTGAAGTGTGGGATTCCCGACGGCTCCAAATCACGCCAAGTTAGAGGAGGCGGGCCGTCGGGTTGAAAGACTTGGAGGGGTCGAGATGTCAGTGTTCAGGTGAGTGATGGGTGCATGAGTGCAAAGGTAAGTGTGTTTGGTGTGTCTAAAGTGATTAAATAAGTTTTACATACCTTTTCTTACCTTTTCAGCCTTCCTTTCTTTAGGTCTCGGGAGTCACTCATCTCACCGGCCCAGAAAGCAAAATGGCCGCGAACTGTCAAAAGTGACAGCCTGCAGCTTTCTGTGCAGGAGAGATTTCTAACTGAGTCTGTGGAGAAGGACTCATGTTAGAAGTAAGACTGTCAGTGTTTGACAGCTTCAAACAGCTATGAAACGCTGATATTTCATCTGTCAAAAGCTCTTGACAGATGAAATTTCAGTCTGTGACGTCACCTGTTGCCGGGTGGCCCTTAATTGGCATGCTGAGTTAAAATTGCGTGGATTGGCCGCATCTCGATGGAGGCGGGACTACAACCCCGAAAGTTATAGTCCTGCCTCCAACCCAACTCCTGAATGAAAATCCTGCCCGAAGCCTCTTTTTTAGCCTCCGTTTGGTTTTTAACTGCATGTGGACGGGTTTTACACCCTTCGTAAAACCCGACAGTTACAGCAAGGCAGGGACAGCTGCATCCAAGAGTCTTTGCACCTACCTCATGGATCCAGTGTCCCTGCCTAGCCCACCCCCCCCAGTGGTCAGAGACCCCCCCCTCCCATGAGGCTTCCGATCACCTGCCAGCCCTCCGATCACCCCCCCAGGCCTTCCTCCACTCCACCAATGATGCCGAGGCCAGTCACAATCTTCTCTCCCCCCACGCCCCCCCCCCTCCCCACACCACCGATCATCTGGTGGCCAGCCCAGATCCTCCGATGGCTGGCCACGATCTTCCCTTCACCACCTCCCCCGCCCCAATCATCTGGCCTTGATCTTCTCTCCCCCTCCCCCCCCAATTCTCTGCCCAACCCCCCCACCCAATCCTTTTAATGACCCGGCCCCCACATGTACCTTCCCTCCCTCCTCTGTGTGGTCTAGTGCCACAGGCCTACCCGCCCGCAGCCAGCCACTCAATCTGTTGGCTGCGGGCGTGAAACTGAGGCATTGCATGCAAATCAGGCACTGCTGTTAAAGTTGGCAGGGCCTGCGGGAAACCCGGCATTTGGGGTTTCCCGACCGCCTCGGAGCCCGCCCGTGCCCAAAACCGCCTTACTCCTTAAAACCCAGCCTGTTCAGTTGGTAGAAGCTCATCTTGATAATTTTCTAAACTGTGGTTAAAGCATATTGTTTGGACAGAGTGAGCTTTGCCCTGCCTCTAATCTGATATACCAGACCTGGCAGTGTCAAATGCTGAGACTAGGTTAAAAGTTTTAAAAAAAGTATTCTATTTACCAGTACCGACAGGTTTCATTTTGATGAGTACAAAATAACTTTGACCATTTGCATTGTAGTTAATATGAGATCACCTGATTCATGTGCCAGCCATAGAGTTCAGAACACCTTTCAGGCACCATTTTAGCACCATTGATAGTGTTGTAGGAACATGTTTCCTTTGATAGAGGGGGCGGGTGTCTAGATCGATAAGTTTTAAAAGTGTGGCAGGCAATTTAAAAAAGAATTGCCTATAACTGCCAGCATCTAATTGCATCACAATTTTATATTGTTCTGACCAAGTTTTGTTATACAAATTAACTGTGAATGTAACGATTATGAATATCGCACATTGCTGGTTTCTTTATCATTTTTTTCTCTTGCCAATTTTCTCAGCTCCCATCCTCCTTCCCTGACAGCATTGACTCCTTCCTGGGGTATTGTTCTGTTCGCCTCAGTCATCTCCCAGTACCTCAGTTGTTGTGCTTCATCACCAAAGGAATAGAATAAAAATGCAAGCAAGTGCTACTGCACTTAGACAGAACTAAATTTGGAAAATGCTGTTCCATTTAGGGTGATCCACCTTAGGAAAGGTATGCATACTGCAGATGCTGGAAATCCAAAATAACAACAGAAAATGCTGGAAAAACTCAGCAGGCCAGGCAACATCTGTGGAGAGAAATTAGAGTTGACGTTTCGGGTCGAAACCCTTTTTCAAAAGGTATACTAGTTTTAAAGCGAGTCCAATTGCAACTCACCAGAATCCCTGGGATGAAAGGCCTTAGCTATGATAAGAGTTATATGCCTTGGAGATGAGTAAGTTAAAGGTAATCTGATTAGGCACATAAAATAATAAAGGTTATTGACAGGGGAGAGTTTCTCTAATTGGTGAATCTAGAGCAATTAGGCATGGGGAGTAATATTTCTTTGGGCACCGGCGGAAACCAATGGAAAGGAAAATTAGTGGGGTATTTAATGGGCGTTGATCCGCAACCACCAGTTTTCATTGCTCAAAATGAAAATTACCCTCATAATCTTTAAATTAGACTTGAGCCAGTCAAAAGTGAATCCAAGAAACATTTTTTACATAAAGTGCTGTAAGAGCACAAAGTATACTGCCCCATTAAGCCATTGAAGCAGAATCAATTGAAGTGTTCAAAAGGGAGATAGATACTGACTTTGTTAATAAAGGCATTAAGGGATAGGTTCCTGTTTTCCTATATTCATCTGTTAGCCTTGGCAATGAGTGTCAGCAGGCTAATCAACTAATCAGCATCATAGGGGTGTATTTTCCACCCAGAAGGGACTTTGGGCAGCTGACCAGTGAAACGCACCAGCCGGCCATCTAATAATCCCTGCGGGAGGCCTTTTTGAGCACCAGGCATATTAGCATCGAGCCAGCAGACTGCCTCTGGAAATTGATCACCCTGGGGGCAGCCCACCAGCTCCGAGCCACCGCAATATCAGGCGGCCTACTTGGCTTCCTGGCCCAAGGAAGGTAGGTTCCTTAAGGGGGTAGCTGGAATGGCAGTGGTCCAGGCAGGTCTTGTGGAGCCTGAAAGGGGTACTTTTGCTGCTCCCGGCTCCACAAAAATGAAGTCTAACTTACCTTTCGGATCCTTGTCAGCTGATACTGGCTGGAACGATTGGTTGAAATCAAGAAAATTTGCAGTCTCTGACTTTAATTTCTTTCTTGGACCTCAAAACTGTAGCTCTTTACTCCCATCAGTCTTTGCTTCCTCCTACAATCTTCTGGTTTTTCAAGCAAAGCTTGGTGTTGCCGAATCACTACTTCCTGATTCACCTCATTGCTTTTACTCTTTTCAACTTTAGTGGTGTCTGCGCCATATACCATGGCTTTCACCTTGGGTTCTCAAATAAATAAAATACATGAATTTCATGGAGAGGCTTAGGACTAGGGAAAGCTAACTGATAAAGCACCTATTGTTTTCTCAGGATCTGAATAGATACACGGGAGTTGAAAATTGACTTTGGCAGTGGCACAAAACAGACGGTAGTAGATCGACCACCATAAATTGGACAGGGTGTGGTAACTGATGATCAGTCTGCTGCTGACCATTTTGCACCACTGCCAAAGTTGAATTTCACTCCCATAGATTTTGGGTTCATAGATAACATTATTTTTTTTTTGTATTTTTTAATTTGTAAAACAGAATTAAATGTGTTTTGATTCTTATGTCAATTCTGCTGCAGAACCATTAAAATGTTCAGCACTGGTAATATGTCAACATGCTAAGTTTTCATTTCTGCAGCCTGGATTCACACCCACCCTAGACTAAAAGGATAAAAATCTTCTTTCCTTATCATCACTAAGGGTTCTTTAAGAATGCATTTGGCCAGTCTCAACACAGTTCCTAGTGAATAAAGATCAACAGCATGAAACTGCTAAGCATTATACAGAAATTGGTAACTGATTGCTAGTCTCATTCAGAGAGGTCATAAAATGGGTGGTAGGGGAATGAAAAATTAGCAATAATGCAGTTTGGGGGAGGAGGTACAGTGTGGCTCTTTCAAAGTTGGGTGAAACAGCAATGGGGTAGAGTAAAGGGAGCTTTATAAGATATTTGGCCTTTGCTGTGTCTTATGCTGATAGTGGCTGACAAAATTTAAACTTCCAGACTAGATATCTATCATCTTCATAACTTAAAAATTCACCAAAAGAAAAATATAAATTTGAAAAAAGACTCCATGCTTGAATAAAATCAATTTGCATCTTTTTTTACAACAAAGGTTTAACATCAATATGGTTATTCTTTATTATTAATATATAGCTATATATTCTTAAGTATATATTATATTCTTAATTTATGGGTAATAAATAATAGGAATCCAACTGTATTTACAAGTTGGTTTAAAGAAATTTATAACCCATTAACACAGGTAATTTTGAGAATGTATATACAATATACATGAGCACCATATACTGTGTACCACAATATTTCCCTTTAGGAGTATAATTTTCATTTTAGCTTGCTTTCATTTCCACAGTTGAGTGAAGTCTAAGGCACTCTCAGAAATTTTCTGGAGATGGTACATAAATTATACTTAAAATTGCGTAAGAGTTCAGTAATCGTGTATGATATCCGTCACTATTGTAATTTCAATTATAGTCTCTACTTCAATAGTCAACAAATATGAAACAGAGGTAGAGTATAGAAAGACACCGCTCTCGGGAATGATTGGCTTGTCAGACAGGTACAGATGATAAAACGAAAGGTCAGAGCTAACCTAACCCCAGCAATTGAGTTAAACAGAGAAACCATGTGTGCATTTCTTGTTTCTAAAGAAACTGAATATGGGTAAAGAAAAATAAGTCGGGCTAGGGCCAGGCAAAACTTTGGGGCCTATAGGACTTCTATTTTTATGAACGCTTTCCCCCAGCCGGAACCTTGCCCGCCAAGGCCGCATATTGAAACTGCGCGCCCATGCTTACTGGATATGCGCTACCAGCGGGCAAGGCTCCCTACTGAGAATACACATCATAGCCTCATACACAGTGAGCTGAGAGTAAAAAGGTGGGCCTTGGAATTACCTAGTGTGGATATTAACAGAATTGCTTCCCCTATTTGTATAAAATGCCTTTGTTTGCTACGAACAACGGCATCAACACATTTAACATAGATTAATTAATACCTCTATAAATTCCCGTGTTATTTTGAAATAGCCGTCAAAGGAATATCATACAAAGCATTTGGCATTCAAACGTTATTTGCACGGCGTAATTTCGAGACTATTGAAGTACATGTAAAGGTAGATTTCCCAGTCCTCACCCACGCAGCCGACACTTACCCCGTTCGCGTTGGCTGTGGGCAAATCCACCCTTCAATGTCCAGCTATAGATCCTAAAGCTTTGATCACAGTGCAGAAAAGTGGCGTATAAACGGTACACTTTATAACTTAAATAAATGTCCCAGCGTTAAAACATCCTGAAATACAGCAAGTTTATTGTCGTCACACTTTTCAAACCTTTACCTAATGTCATAGACAATCTCCCAGGGACAAATGGATGCTCATATTGTAGTTGCACGTTATTGCTTTACTAAAAGAGAAAGAGAGAGAAACAGTTCATTTCGGAAGCAAGGTTTATTATGTGTTCGTTTGTTTCTTGAAGACAAATTGGTTTTCATTCAAATAACCAGTAGGTGGACAGACCTAGCAACATAATCTGTCTGAAAAGTGAAGCAGCATCACATTTAAACTGAATAAAATACAACAAAATCACAAGGTACTCAACTTTTTTTTTCTTAAAATGAGACCACAACTGGACAATAAACAAGTTCTACCCATCACCTTTACAATGTGTCTAGTGAACAGAAATCAGATAGTGGACTATCTAGCGTCAAGCATTTTCAACCCACTCACAGAGGTATGGAATCAGAGATAAATACCCCGCTACTGGCTCACCATATTTACAATCCCATTAAATTAACATTAAATAAATATATACAAACATGGACAATGACAACCCCGCCCTCCCCCTCCAAGCTGATTCCCAATGGAGATCCAGCAGAACTGATGTTCCAAGTTATATAATTGTTTGGAAAATTTTTATAAAAAATTCAGGTTACCCAGATACCGGAGTCAAACACATGTTTGTAGCATGTGACAAGGATGGGAACGGTCCAAGCTATGTAACCTGCTGGTATGTATTTTGGGCACATGGTGATAATATGAGTTCAGACCACATTTTTGACAACGTGGGGTCCCTTTTGAGACGAATAAGCAGTTTATGAAGAAATGTGCGTTATTTGTCGGAATTCGGTGTCACATTATTACGCGGAGTGGGAGTGAGGGTTCCCTGGCAGGACTGTTGATGGGTTTTTAATTCTGGTTGAAAGGAGAATGCGAACTGTTTCGAATTTGCCATATTCACTGGACACAGAAAAACACTGGGCGCCACCCATGGAAAGGTACTCAATTAACAGGGACTCACAGGTATGGCAAACAGGGATGATTAGACTGGTTTTAGATATTGAATGCTTCCGTTTTGTGACGTTTCTGCTTGATTTACGATAATATTGCTTATCAAATGTTTGCTCACTTCATCTCAGCTGACCCGGAGAATTATTGAAATTAGAATACGAACTGTTTCATCTTGTCAGTTGGTTTGTAGGATTTTGTGACTGATGATGAGACCGTTACAAAATGGGCTGCGGTGACACACTCCTTCCTGCAGCACTAACTCAAATATTAGATGAAAATCGTGCTCTTCAATCCATACCTAAGTTTTTAGATGTTCACGCTAACCAGTGATAATTGTAAAGGTTCTGTTAATCGTTAGGTTTAGCGAAGTCAGAGAGGGTCCGCCAAAGGCCACTGTAAATGCACGAGTTCTGTCGTGTTAAATTTCTTGTGGGATTTCCCGCCAAATAAAGGGTTTTCAGACCGAGTTACACCATCATTGTGACACGAGTATTAATCCAGTTATTGACCAATTGTAATCTTTCTTCATCATCAGTTCCCAACTACTTTTGATTGCACATTGAACTATGTATTTTGTAAACTTTTATGGTTCTATGCAAGGTTTGCTTTATCAGGTGGAGGTAAGAGATCCCATGGCACTATTTCGAAGAAGAGTAGGGCAGTTATCCCCGGTGTCCTGTGCAATATTTATCCCTCAATCAACATCACAAAAAACAGATTATCTGGTCATTATCACATTGCTGTTTGTGGGAGCTTGCTGTGCGCAAATTGTCTACCGTGTTAGAACAGTTACTACACTTCAAAAGTACTTTATTGGCTGCAAAGCCCTTTGGGAAGTCCGGTGGTCGTGAAAAGCGCTACATAAATACAAGTCTTTCTTTAAGGTACAGAGGGATCAGGTTTTAATTGCTTTACCAAAAAACCCGCAGAGACACGATGGGCCGAATGGCACAATTCCGTGCTGTAAACTATAGGTTCTACATTTAGAGACCAGGACAAAATTGCAATCAGATAGCTATGGGTGTGTTGAATATTTCATTTGTTGGACATTTAAAAAAATCTCGTCATTAATCTTGCGTGTATCTCTGTTGGCTTGAACGACGAGGTTAATCAAGTCTGCGTGTGTCTTACAGAACTGCAATGACCCCGGAATTCGAGGAATCCGCAGTCACCAAATCCGATACAGAAACTGTTCCTTGTGCAGAAGTTCCTCACCTGTTCAGATCCTGGGGGGCGGGGGCGCAATGAACACTTGGATTTCCTCTGCTTATTCAGCAGTGTTGCAGGTTACATTTAGTTAGGTCACTCTCAGTGGAGTTTTGACAGAATAGATGCGGTTCAAATGTAAAGTTGTGCTAGAATTTCCGTGTTTTACAATAATTGTGCCTGGTTTGTAATAATTGTGCCTGGTTAAGTATTGCATTTGAATATCTAACGCACCAACTTTGCATCTAGTTCAGAACAAAACAGTAAGCAATTACCATCAAAAGGGAATGAGCCTCCGACCAGGTTACATGAAAATCCTCAGTGCACAAGCATGGGTTTTATTGTTTTAACCTGGGGTAAACTTTAATGAAACCTTTTATCCTCATGATGAAACTGATCGACATTTACCATGGCCATCCATTTTTGTCGGTGACAGAGGCTGCATTTTTGCCTTTAGTCAGTGAAAATAAAACAAGCGGCAGACATATATTTCATAAATTAATCCTGTCCAATGATTTCATTTTAATCACCCGAGAATTCTAAAAAAAATCCATAGAATGCAACGACTCTTGCCCACAGACTGCTTTCCCTTGCAGAATCCCAGGGACCTTGATCTTATTTATATTCAGCGATAGCTTTAACTGGGAATATCAATTTCTTTTGTTAAAAAAAGTTCAAAATAAACAAGACCCGTGTGTATTTGTCAAGACAGTATTGCCGACAGTTGCTTCTTTCTAAGTGTCTTGAGTAACAAAGCAGACAGTCAAATATTCCTTTCACACCTGTGTTCTCCCAGCATTCCAACTTTCCTGCTAATGTGTCTAATGGGTTTAGTCAGTTCTGGTGCTGGGTTTGTTTTGTGTCCCCACAGGGAGAAACACTCCATCCGCCACATACCACCTGTGGACTCACGGAGTAGCACAGGTTCGGCTTGTGGTAACTCTTCCATTGAAATGCATGGCCTGGGGCAAAGAAGTAGAAATCAAGGAAAACATGTGAAAAGGACGCTCTTATTCAAAGGAGCATTGAATTCTGTATAATTTCGCGATGGTTTATCTTAAAAAAATGATTCATTTAGTAAGGTAATATAACTATATGCAGAAGTAATAAGGAAATATTGCAGTATGGGCAACCACTTGGATACAAGACTGAACAAAATGGCTGTATATTGTAGTGAGTAGAAACTCATGGTGTACGTATTGATTATATGCTGACAATATGAAGATTAGAGGTGTTTGTAATAGTTATATCGACCATATGGCTGTCCGACAGACTAATATGGTCTAAATTGTTGAATGTTACAATAATGCATTCAGTTTCTAAATGGATAATTGCTGTAATTGGCTACGAAGAAAAAACGTGCCCAGGTGCAGACAGCTGGAATATTACCATTCTCAGAACTACAAACTGGGATTAAAGAGGAACAATCAGGCTCCCTCGGCTACTTTACTAACTCTTCATGTGTGGAATGTGGAGTGTGTGCCCCTCCCTCCCTCCCCTTGGAACGTTATGTTCATGTCTTTCAAAATCTTATGCAGACGAGATATTTGAGTACAGCGCGGTTTCATTGACTGAAACAAACTAGATGGGGAGCAATTCGAAATGTTTATACATTCATAACTGGTAGATATCTTCCAGCTATGAGGACAGAGTTTGCTGTCCCTTCCGGGAAATACAGAACAGAAACACAGTATAAGAAACAGGAATTTTGTTATTTTTAGGAGAACGCCACTCCTTTAGTTTGAGAGCCCCAGGGCTTCCAGACAACCCAGCTCCAAGAATTTGCATGTTATTCTAAATGCATAGCTTACAGACCCGTGTCTACTGGCCTGCAAGAATCAATCCTCTCTTTTAAACATGGCCCTCATCTTTTTTCAGTGTGAATGCTGTCAATTTTAGTGAAATAGTATGACAGAGTGTTACACATGTATGACTGCAAATGACTGACTAATGGTGATGAATGTAATCTTAAAGATTTGGATATATAAACAAAAAGATAACCGTGTCATATATCTGTGCAATATATTCTAAGGGAAGGCACAATTCTAAAACCAGATTCTTTTCGGACTAGCAAATATTTTAGTAACTGTGATTGTTCTTCCTAACTAATCATATCAGGCTGCTCTGGTAGTGTAATAGTGAATACGCTTTCTTCGTGACCTCGGGCCTGATTTTCAGTCTGTAGCCTTGCTTGCTGCTGAAATCTCGCATCTACAATTAAACGCCATCAGTTCTCAACCGGGTCACTAGGTGGACGCCTTGCGTTAGTACAGTGCCTCATTGTGTTTACCGGCGAATTCTGTCTAAACTCATAATAAGCAAACTGCCCATCAGCTGAGGTCAAAAATCCTTTGGGTGGCGATGTTGCTCACTCGCCCTCTGAGCTGAGGGAGGTTGCACGATGGTAAGAGTCCTTGAAGGGATAGGGGAAAGGTCTTTAAAAAAAATCACCAAAAGCAAGATCGAACAAAATGGTAATGGCTTCTTAAGAGGAGCAACCTGTCTTACTGAGTATTTAAGTAGATGCTTCCAAATGCAGAACAATTATTGAGAGGAAGACCAGTCAAATTTAGTGATGTGTCGGAATGTACCAAAAATGAAAGAGAGTACGCCATAGGGGGGAACACTGCCCATTTCTATTATGCGATGCTCCCTTCTCATTAATCTCTGTTGGATTTCAGTCTGTCTCTTTGAAGTGAACTCGCTCTCTTGTCTGTACTCATTCTGCTTTTCGCAGTTATTTTTGCAGTGCTGATGTTCACCTTGAACTTGATCTGACAACTGCAATCGAGGGTGAATAATTATCTAGTTAGAGCTCCGTTTAGATTCATGTCGAGTGGAAGGTTATGGTCAGTCATACCGCAGACTGCAGGGTTATGCTTGGAGTTAAAATGAGCAGGTAAATGTCATTATTGTCACCATATGTCAAAATCTGTGTGCAAACCATTAGACCTTGGGTAGTATCTCTTTATAGGCTCTATATTAAAGCTAATGCATCCAAATGGGGAAAACACTATTAAGTTTTTATGTTACCTGATAGTCATTTTCTTTTTTGCTGGAATGTTTCCATCCTCATAACATGGAGAACTGTGCACAGAAATCAGATCTGAAATGAACGTGGGACCAAAGGATTTTGACAATAATATAAAAAAAATCAATTTGCAGTCACACAAGTGGATCTTGGAATCACCTCCCATTCTGACATAAAATGGAAGTCAAAATGTTTGCAAAATTGGAAAAATACCAAGAAAAAAGCTCTTGATGCCTTGCATCCAGGTCCATATTGGTTGCAAACAGTTGACCCAGTGTTGCTCCGTTATGTGTGCGTTGTTGTCCTTTCCAAGTCAATAGAAGATTTTTTTTATATAAAGCTACAGAAAATAAAAAGTTTGGAGGAATGTTTCTCATTTCCTGTTCTTTTCCTCCTTGTCTCCAGTTTTGGTGCCTGCCTCCCCTCCAGATGTGTGTCTATTTGGGTTGTTGTTTAAGAACATCTTGTCCAGTCCCTTTAATGCTTCCGTCAGGTAGTTCTGGACAGCTGTGAGAGCAGCACAAATGGCAGGAGAGCCAAAACCATGCGTAATGAGGCTAAAGTGAGTCAAACAGCTCTGGATGCCTGGGTCTAGGATGGGGTTGGGCCTGGTGTTCCCCAAAGGAGTCCTATCCTGTGCCAGCAGATCTGTGAATTCTTTGCAAAGTTGCCTGGGGGTTAAGAAAATAAGACAAAGAATGCTGCCGTCAGATAACACAAATCAGATGTATGCAATGGCACATTATCCGGTTGCTATGGAAATTGGTTTAACCCCCTCAACCCTCACATCGTGATTACCGAAAAGCTGCCTGTACGGCATTGAGTTCCAATTTATACGAATTTCTATTTAACATTTCCTTTTGCTTATAATAGAACTACGATAGTCAAATAATTCAGGATGTTTTTAATGGAATCTCATATGTTCTCAATTCCCACAATGACCCACGGATGTGAGTCTTTCTTTAATTTACTAAAGAATGAATGTAGCAGTGCAAACCTAAATATAGATTAATCTCATTGTGAAAGAATTCTGTTAAAAGCAGCACACGTTCATACTGGTGAAAGAGTTAAGGTTAGGTTACACGTTTACTGGGGTCATTTTTCAACCAATAACACATGTGAGTGTTAGCAGCATATTTTGGTCCTTGAAAAAAATCTCGTCCACCTCAGAGATGTGCTAAATCAGAAATCATTAAAAATGAATATCACTAGGAAGACATGGAAATCAAATTCAAACAGAATATTTTGCAATAGAACTGCAGAGGGAATGAAATCCCCAGGGGAGTTAATAGTTAAAGGGTTAAATCGGAGAGACCTGCCATTGCATTTGTGGATCCCATCCAAAAACTGAACAGTCTTGAGAGTTTTTCATTTCCAGGCCATTCGTTGCAAGGGGAGACAGGTCCTGTATGTTCTAAACTTTGTTCGTGTTTAGTTTCTGGTAGTTTTTTATAAGGATTTATTTTTTGAAAGAAGATTATATATAATGAGGGATTGGGTGGCACAGTGGATCAGCAAGCGGGTGTTTTACTTCCAGTGTCTCGGTTGGAATCCAGCCAGAGCGAAGGATGGAAGTTTGCTCTGTTGACAGTCAGAATGTCATTTTCCAAAGTGAGAGATGGGGTTGGGCTGAGAGGTAGGAGGTGAGTTTCAGCAGTGGTTCTACCGCCCATCTGGGGTAACGTCCCGAAAGAGCCAGGAAACCCCGGAAAACGGTGTCTGGGGTTTGCGGGTCTCTTCTGCGAAATGACAGCGGACGAGTGGAGATACTTCCCCACCCCCACCCACTTCCCACCCCGGAAATTCACCCCGAATTAGGGCAAAAGGAGATTTACTCTGCCTGTAAGGGGGAATTTGCAATTGAACTTCGGTTTGTCTCTGAAGTCGTTTCTGCTTGACGGTGATGCTAAAGATTAATGTATAAGTCTGAGCTAACAGGGAGAAAATAGGTAAAAGCTCCCTGGAATAGGTAATTTACAACACTTGTAGTTAACACTGCACGCAGTGTGACTCTAGCGCGTGTTAAACCTGATTTTAAAACTGCTCAAGGGTCCCATGGCCCTCTTGGATATTTTCCCAACCTACCTGGAGTGGATGTAAATGTCCAGAGAGTGCAGGAGCTCCTGCTCGTACTCTTCAAATATTTAAATTCCACGTATGCGCAGTGCTACCTCACTCTCCTGGGTAGGACCATTGCAGTTCCAGACAGAGTGTGCAAACTGGCTGGAACCTATACCACAGCCATCCGTAACAGACTGGTAGCTACTGTATAATTGCAACATAATGGTGCTGCACCTGACCTGGAAATAATTAATATTCATACTGAGTGTTGAAATGGAAATGTGTCCCATTTCCCAGCATTGGCTTCCATCACCTTGATGAACACACGATCTCACCAAAACGCATTTTAAAGAAAATATTTGAATTGTAAAGTTTAACAATTAACAAAAATAAAATCTCAGCACATCGAGAAGTAGGTAATACTATGTAAAGTATTCATCGCCTATCATCCTGTTGCTGGATTAACAATTTACCGAGTATTGTCGTTTTCGGAATGACGGGCATGGTGCCTATATATCTATATTTTGACCATTTTCTTCTGCTTCTGAATGAGGATCCATGCCAAATGTCATTGACATACAGTGTAGAGTGTAACACTGTATTCCTCTAAAGATCAAGTTTTCTTTGTTAAATATTAAGCTAATCTTATCAACGATCACAGAGAATATAGAGCTGGGAGTGATTACAGGACGGTAATTTCATCAAGGGGGTCAAATAATATAAACTATGAGAAGGAAGTCCAAATGGTTTAGTAGCATCATGCCAAGCCTGAAATTAGAATACAGCCGTGTAATCATTTCCACAGTATCTATTTTTAATATTATATATATATGAATATATGAAGTTCATAAGGACATTTCGGATCCACTTAATTTCCCTACACCAGATGCCATTGTGAACATGGATGTTCAAAGCACTCTGCGCCCTGGATGCTTGATATATCCATGCTGAAGGATTGTGATGCATGCACTGATTTAATGAATGATCATCAACATTTGATTTCTGAGAAATAATACAATCAGTGTATTATATTTATTGTAATTACTTATTCGATTTTTTAAAAATCAGGATATGTATGTGAATACTGTTCAATAACCATGGAATATCTATATCTAAAGGATGCGTTTGATAGAAAATCAGATTATATTAATAGGCGGGAAGAGAAGAGATTAAAGAACTTGGAGCCAAAAATATCTGTCATCATTATTATCAATACCATTAATACTTGGAATTGTTGTGTAGTTGGCCCTAATCTTTTGTAAATGGAGCCAAACAAATCATGGCTTTATATTTGATCCTCAATCAATGAAGGTTCCAAAGTGTAGCCTGGCACATCTTACTTTGAACTTACTGCCATCCCCAACTAGAGGAACAAACTCCTATACAAAGAGTGGCTCTTGAAAAAGTCAGTTTCGGCTGACCGAAGTACACGTGACCAGAATTACAGAGACAATCAGATTCCGAACAATCGTGGCCACTTTTGCATTCAGGAACTCTGATGTCAACAAATATTCAATGAAGTATATTAAAAAATGCAACTTTTGCTTTTCTTTTATGTCCTCAATCTCTACTGACCTTGTTTTTTTTCTGCCTATCTCTTTTTCCGCGTGTGTGGTAACACACATATAAGAGAGACGCATAGGAAATTGCTATGGGAACATTCTAAACGCCTGCATTCATCGCCCTTGTAATTTTTTTACTATGTAAAGTAGGAAACGTCCACCGTGAAGGATTAATGGCAGGGAAGCCAAGCGCTTCTAGTCTTCAAAGAAAAAGAATCGCCTGCAAGCAATTAAACTTCTGAGATTGTGATATCTTCTGACCCGGCGGAAAGAAACAATTAAATTCAAATCACGTCTAGCGAACATCTGGACAAATTTGAGCAAATGATTTTTCAGCCTTTTCTTAAAAAATCTTTGGTGGGAATTGGGGGGATTTTCTTCTCAATAATATTAAAGGCAGACCACAGTCGTATATTTTAAGACGCTATTTTGTCTGTGACAGACCTGATTGAAACTGCTTGAGCTCATTATAAGTTTGGAGGCATTCTTATTTCAATGTTTTCTGAAAACTAAATTCTTAACTCCAGAATTCCGCTTAAATTAAAACGTAGTTTGATTATTTAACTATAACTATCGGTTTTCACTCGCTTTCTTTTGAATAAAGGAAACCATATTTATGAAGGTTTTGTGGACTCATATTGAGTGAAATTATTTAAACGACCGAAAATCAGCAGCCAGTTTATGTAATGCACTCATTTGTCTGTGTCTACTGTAACTACATGTTGATGCATTGTTTGAAAGGACCTAAATCACAGCGTGTGAAGCCTTAAATCAGGCAAAGTCTGCTTTGTGCAGATGCGATACAAGACGTGTCACCTAATTTCAAATATTGCATTCTATTCATCGTATCATTGCTTAGCAGCTATAAGATTAACTGCTAGTGATTGTTCCTGCAGGCCTCAATAACAGGTAGGAGTATGTGAATGACTCACTTTGTGGCCAGTATCATGTTCTTTCTGGAGTGCAGCTCGCTGGGGTCTGTGTGCTGTCTGTTCAGGTAGTCGGCTGCAGCTTTGGCAGGGAATTCTGTCTCACAGATATACCCAAAATCCCGGGCTAAATGCACGGCTTCACCTGCAAGACAAAGCCAAAATCACCTCAATTCATTGCTTTCACATAGAGGCATGTGTGCTTGCGTGTGCAACTTTTCAGCTATGTATTCCATTATCTGCAAACATACTTATCTAAGGGAGGGAAAATAAATGAAGCAAAAGAAGAAATAGAGTGGGGCCAAAACAATATTTATGCTGCAGTTACCAGCTCTTTTGTCATTTGCATTTCGAAAGATTTTGTACACATTGTACTCCGCGTTGCCGGCTATTAGCATTAAGTGTCCCTCTTGGGTAGGCTGTGTCTCTTCGTGTACTATCCATGCACCAGCTCCCAACAATCTCTGCAGGACCTCCTTTGAGGATCCAGGAGATACTCCAAGCTGAGAACTAAACTAGACTCCCAATAAGGTCTATTCTAACATCTAGTAAATGTAACATTGAGATGATATTATAAATAACACATGTGAATATGCTAGGTAGCCCTGTCCCCTGTCGGTGGAAGGGGTAGTGAGGGGAAAATGGTTATTTGGGCATAACATTTTACACTATAGAAACGCTTCCAATTTATAATGTTGCAGTGTTACATGATTTACTTTGAAAGGAGGACGCATATTTAGAACCTGAAGCTTTTATAAGAGTGCGGGGGAAGAGCAGGAAATGGGACGAGAGTACTAACATCCGCACAGACGCAATGGGGCAATTTTGAAGCCGCCCACTCCCAGATTTAAATATTTAGCTTCCACTTAGTATATAAACATAGAGCCCATAACTTGCACACACAGCTGGTTATCGATACAAAGTGGCTTATAACCACTGTGAGTGTATGTTGTCAAAATAAACTTTGTAAGAATCTAAACTAAACGTTTGGATTAATTAGCTATTTTGCAAAATGGTGGCTGTGTTGTTACCTTTTGACTTGCATATTCAGTTATTAAATCTAATAGAAATGTTGCTTACGTTACAGAGTTATATGATGGATTGGCTTATTTATATCATAGCGGTTACGGCGTTCGTTATTTACCTGGGGTAGAGAGAGATTTAAGTCTTTGCTGTGGGCAATCTAAATAAAATGCCCGTTGGCTCACATTTATTGCAAAGCAGTTGGTTGTTATGAAGGGGTTGACTATGGAACGTTTATCGTTGAAAAGATAAATATTGTAATTAAACGAGGGATCCCCCAGGAGTTTCTAACAGGCAGCAACTGAGTGTTACTTGCCAAAATAACGAACTGCAACAGTGAAGTGTGAGCTTTCAGAATGAGATCAGTAATGTTTGATGGAACTCATGCAGAAGCAAGAAGAATAATTATAATCTATCTGTTTATCTGTCTGTCATGGAATATATATATATACTGTATATGGGATGATCGCCTATCCATCTGTCGGTGTGAATGTGTTATACAAGGAGCGGTTATCTAACAGTCCGTACTAAATTCTCCACATAAAATACGTGCTGTCTCTCATAAACATTTAAAAACATAAAGTAGCATTTTATTGTATATGATAGCATTGCCAGATTGAACTAAATATTATACAGTGTAAGTCCTTTCCACTGGAGACAATAAACTACAATACAATAGGCAATTTATTTTACTACAGCACAAGGCACTTTAAAGAATACTGCCTTGTGCAAACATTGTGGATCAACTAGGAACAGCTAAAAGGCTAAATCCTCATAAGAACAATTTAGATTGCTGAAAACTGGTAAGTTCTCTCTTTCTCTGTATATATATATACGTAGAGAGAGATGTTTTTAAAACACAGTTTAAACAGCATAAACCAGCTAGAAAATACCTATTCCCTACATAGCTATTGTGAGTGTGTATGTGTGTTTATTGAGAACACCCTGCAGGGAGTTCCATGTCATCAACCTTCCCCGCCTGATGCTGATGTTTCAGAGAAAGGCGAAGGCTGGGTAACACTACAAAGCCAAGCTCTGGGGGGATTCAAGTAGATAATGCCTCACCCCTGCAGCACTGAATCTTTTCAAACAAAGTACTTTGCAGGCGATAGCTTAGACTGTGCACATGAAATTAACATTAGCACTTACGAATTCAGCCAGATACTGTACTGCTAATGATCAAACTAATTATTGTCTGATTTTTTAACGATACACCCTTAATGAGGGTATTGCCATAACATATATATTCATAATAAAGTGCAACTTTTCAATTTCTGTTACATCTTCTTGAAATAAAAAAAATAGGAGAACTGAATTTATTTAGCTCCCTAAAGTTAAATAGTCATTACGTTGACCCGTGTAGGAACAATATTTTTTATAGCTATATAGGCAAATGGTAAATAGGTGAGTGTGCCAGAAGCGGTGATAAACAGAAAAAGGCGAATAAATAGATGTCCTACACATCTATCTATCATGTCAATTTTCCTGTTACGCACCATTCAACAATATAATAGAAAAAATCAATACTACTCTGAAGATTGCACGAGATCATCGGTTCTGTGATTGTTTAAGAAACAATATTCCATTCCAATCAATATAGGCTGCTTAGCTTTAAGTAAAATCCGACGGCATGCATTACTTGTTGAGAAAGAATAGGATCTCTCTACATAATCGTCCACATAAGAATAATAATTATTCTACTAAAAATGCTTTTCCTGACATTAATGCACGTGTTATGCAGGTCACCTGATGTAATATGTACATCGGAAATATGTCTGTCCCTGATGTAGATGTAGAGAGACAGAGAGACAGAGGGAGATCACGAGTGAGAAGTAACAGGTACTTAAGAAAAAATCATAGCTGTGCGCAGAAACAGAAATAGATATATGGAAGTGTGTGTGTGTGTGCGCGCGCGCTTATGTGGTAACTAACTTATTGAAAACGCTGTTACATATGAAAATTTGAATACAATTATAAATTATTCATGAAGGTTAGCTAAAATCCCTTACGGCCATGGGATAAATGTATTTGTAATATTTAGTATTATTATTTATGCACAAAGTACGATATTACTTTAATTCCATAATTAATGTTATAATTTCTCTTGCAAGTTCAAATAAATGGTCTGCTTGAAAATGCCAAAAAATCGTGAAAGTGTTATAATTTTGATATTTTAATCACCAATTCTCTCAACTGTCTTTAGTACAATGAGCATTGTTACATATAAAAGCAATATATAGAAAAGAATGCAATGAAATGATATCCCTGTCAACATGATATATACTGAATGGTATTATACAAATAATTGACAAATAATCTTCTTATTGTCATGTCCTTGTTCATACGATGTTTGGATAAAGTCGGTGTGAGTGGCGTTAATTTTGGGATAATCATGCCATCAGGTTACCAATACAGTCAGAGGGTTCCTTATGAAAAGTGTTCCCAAGTCTTTACCTTCTACTAGTGAGGTTAGTAAAGTGACGTTCGCAGCTTTACGTCTGCCTGCGGGTAAATTTAATCCGATCTTCTCTAGCTTTTCTCTCAACGACCTTCCACCGTTTTTCGACTTGGCTCTGAAAACAATGCACGGTACATTTTGAAACTCCGCAATACATGAAGTAGTCCTGTTTATAAATGTGTGTGTGTGTGTGTGTGTGTGTGTGGTAGAACTGTTCAATCAAGAACTCTGCTCTTTAATATTATGCGACCATAATATTTCATACGTTCCTTATTCTGGAAAAAAAACTCTTTTAAAAGGCGACTTTGCATACGAGGTTCCAGCGGAAGTTTATAATAATGCCCATGGGCCAAGTCATTATTTCGTAAAGATGCAGTTGTACTGCTACTTTCATATTAATGGGGAGCTGTTTTGGATGAGTATGAACCCGAAAGTGGCAGTGTAATTGGGGAGTCAAGTCCCAAGGTAAACCCAGTACACTAACGCCAGGAAGTGTGATATCATCCTACAGGCGACGGTCTCACACCAGCATTGAGTTCACACGAGGTGCAGCATGACGCCAGGTCAATGCAAGGCCGCATTTTAAAATACTGAAGTGGTGCATTGAACAATCTGGGCAATTAATAAACTTACGCTCCTATGATTTTAATTTTAGAAGAGGATTTTTCTCTTCTTCTCCTCAAATTAAAATTGAGCCAGCCAGTACGCAAAGCTCTTTTGTGGTTGACCTTAGTGCATTGGTCGAGAGGCACAGTTGGCAGTACAGCCCCAGTGCATCAACTGCCTACTCCACAGATACCGGTCTAGCACTGGTAGCTGCAATATAGCGGCAGCCCAAGGGTACAGTTATGGATACAGCTACACTGCTACTTTTGCTTTCGAGTGCCCATTGATGTGAAAGCGGCAGTGTCCTGGAGTGAGGTTCTCAAGTGCACTAAAGCCAGGCGGTGCGGGACCACTTCTAAATGATAGTCTCACAGCACTTTAAGTTTCTACTGGGTCACTATTACTCCAGCAATGTGAAACTATAGTTTTAAAAATATCCAGACTGTTCATCGACTCTCTTGGGAACTTTAAAGCATTTGAATTGAATCTTTTTAATGTTACGAAATAACTGATGCTCCTGTCTGCATATTGGGGGACTTTATTTTCAATCTTCTTAATACGGCGACGAAACGAATATTCCGGCCAGTGCCCTCACATTAAAAAGCGAAGCATGGGGAGCATGGCCTGTGTTCAAACACCCATACACATAGATACTTTATGACCAAGCCCAGTGCAAGATATATATACCAGTTTCAGACCGGTAGGTGTGGTATAACTGCACTCTTACATACCCACTGGCTTCCGAATTTGCGTTTTAATGGTTATTAATATTATGCTCTGGATTCATGAGTGACAAACAAACAGAAGAATGGATATGGAAATATTAATTGAAATATTGTGCTATGAAGAAAAATATGTGCGATTCACATATGTCTGTATAATTTAGATAGATGGATCGATGGACGGGGGTTGGGGGATACAGATAAAGACACACACGTACAATGCACTTTGCACTCTAGCTATAGTCACACGTTATTGTTCTGTACGTTTCCATATTGATTTATTTTGAAAGGTTGGTTTCCTGTGTTTGTGACCTACCTTCTCAGCACTCCCCCCAACAATGACGCGTTCAGACACTCTGGTGGGGACAGGCGCCTCTGGACTTCTCCCACAGTCACCTTGTACTTGGACGTGGAGCTGAGCAGAGACAGGCGTCCTGGCACCGAACAGAATACCTCGTTATGGTTCGCGATTCCACCTAGTAGATTGTCTTTATTCATCGTCAGAGACGTGATATTCTTCTGAGGAAGTGGGACTGAAAGGAAAGGACACAACACCAGAAGTCAGCACTGCGTCACTATAAGTACAGATACAATCTGAAACTAAATATAGAACCTTTGAAGTGTTACACAGAAGGCCATTCGGTCCATCGTGTCTGCATCGGCTCCGTTGGAACATTTTTCAGCCGACAAATATTGTGTACCATTCGCACATAGGATGCACTGTACAGAAAAGTGGAGCTAGTCGGTTTTATAGGGAGGGCAGCTGTGCTTAATTAATAAACTGGAAATTTGAAAAGTATATCAGCGTTTTATGGAATGATCTCTTGCATCTCTCTTACAAAAACCAAAAACATGTGTTTTGGGGAAGTGCCCACTGGTTTCTAGATCTGGTGCCTCGAACGTGGTTTATCAACGTTAAATTCTACACAAACTCTTTGACGCTTAGACGGGGATAATACTTTTTGAAAAATCGTGTATATTGTAAAATAAAATCTCTCGTAGGGAACTACGCGTTTCCAAATAGGAGAACAAAATCTTGTAAAACAATAAGTGCGTTCTAGAGAGTAATGTAAATGAGAGATGCCTACTGAAAGCCTGCACTATATTTCTCCCCGAATATTTGTTAAGTTCACATGCTTTCAAAAGAGTTAGCAGGTTAGAGTCTTCAGCTACTGCAATGACTGGAATGGAATTGGCTGCACAAAAAAATATTTACCCAAGGTTCATTTGAAATGCATTATTAATTATAACTGACTACGACAGATGTTGACCTCCCATATGTATTATTTCTAGAACTTAAGAATTAACCGAAGCAAAAGGAGAAAATAATAGTGATTTTATTAGTATTATTGGTATCAACAAGATAATTGTAGGCATGTGATCGTTTCCAACGTACAATAAATTGCTACACCAGCCCACTAGCACAAGCTAATGGGTAAAAACTAAACAAAATACTTCAATGTCCCTGCCTTATCTCATGAACCCTTTCTCAGGATATTTTGTTATCGATCAACAATATCTCTGGGCCAAGAATTCACAATTCCACATTAATGGAAGTATGGTATATTTCGCTATGACTTTATTCGCAATATAAAGAATTGTTGCTTCAGAGTTACTTTAATTGCGCCTTATTTCATTTTACAGATTTATAAAGTTCCTTTTGCGTCTACCGCCCAGCAGTCCTAAAGTGATGCATAAAACCTCGATTTTCCAATTTAGGGAAGTGTGCCATTTTGTCCAAAAGATATTTACTTTAGGAATTTGCGGCTTATATTATTCAAGCAGCAAACGGGGAAAACATAGCAGCCAGTGCCAACTATGGTCATGGTCTTTCAACCTGTGTTAAATCGCGCACTTGTTGATTGGATTAGAGAAATCTTCGCCATCAGATCCCTTCCAAAGGATGCAAATAATTATAATTAGCTTCGATGTTAGTTAGTTATTTGCCCACCCTCCCTGGTTTATATACTTTTAATGAAATGCTGGAGAAACTGGGTTGGAAGAGTTACTGCAGCCCCACAGTACAAGGGAGCTGAATTTAAATATCCAACTGAAAGCGAAACCTCACGGTGTCAGCAGTGGTGTTGGTAATTCAGCTCTCACATTGTGAGGTTCGATAATTCCTTGGGGAGCCTTTCCCCAATGATGCAATCAGCGTTCACTGTTTAACAGAAACGATTTGTCGAGGAAATCCCACAGAATTAGATCGTAAAGAATAAAAGGTTTAAAAATGGTGATTTCAGTAACTGATTTTTTTAAGTTCCCTCTTTATATTTACCGTAAATGTTGCCTCCTGCAGATCACCCAAATGCTTTAGGTTGAAAATTGAAAATATAACAGCAAATTTGCATTCTTTCTATATTTGGCCACACAACTATGCTTTATGTCTTAATTAACATAAAGCAAACTGTGCTTATAATTCTCCTCCGAATCCGCAGTTCCCACGCTCGGGCCAAGTATCAATTTCTACTTCAGGTAAAGTTTTTTTGTACCAAGCTGGCGAGTGCTACCCGGTCTCTTCCAGACAGATCTGTAAGCGTTTTGATGAAACCCAGATGGGCTCGAAAGCCGTGTCTGTTTCCAAATAATGTCGAAATCTGGCTTGTGAACTAGAAATGGTGTCACTAACACATTTGTAAGCAGTTAATTATCCGCCAGTTCAGAATAAAACCATCGACTTTTGTTTCATCTGTTTGAATTCAGCCCTGCTAACTGTGTTTGAATGAGCATTATCGAATCCCACCCGGTTTATTACTAGAATTGGGCGGGGATGGGGGTGGGGGGGGAACACTAATTACTATTTGGCTTCTGCGCCAACTGCTATTTTATTTGAGGGACAATGTAACTCGACAAGTTTGAAGATTTAAACAAGATGATGAAGTATATGCGGCTGCCATTTCGGTGCGAGTTCACATTTGTGTTGATCCACATTAACAATACGATCAACAAGTTGTCCGTGTTGCAGATATTTATTGTTAAATCTCACTCATTTCAATTCGATTACAGTGTTGCAATGATGTACGGTCACACATCCACCCATTTGTCAACGTGTTAGGTCGCCCATTATGAATTTACTTTCACCCGTCCTCCTCCCCTCGTCACATGAAGGGCGACATATACATCGTGTCAGTGAACCCCGGCACGGAAAATCGGCCTCGTTAAATATCATTTGCCTGTTTTTTATTTTCTTGTGTGATACAAAATGTATAAAAACTGTTAAGGAGAAAAAGGTACGTGAAAGTTGACAAATTAAATACAAACTACATAATAGCATTGGCCACTGGTGGAAGGCGTGCATTATAGTGGAAACCCACTGCATCTCCTATATTATTCGGTTTACTGTGTGTCTCAAAATATAATTAATATGATTATCATAATTCCCTGTATGATTCCTCCACATTGCTTACACCTTTCGCTACATGGAAGACGACGTCATGTTAAAATTCGACTTAAAACATAAATACTCGTGAATCTGAATATCCTAGTGGCAACTACCTCTGTGGTCTGCAGACGGTCCTGAATCTATCAGAAGTTTTCCACGCTTGCTAACAATTAATTGCAGAGCATAGCTACTGTAATTTAAACTCGCTGCAGTCATTTAAACAGCTCTTAACCTCTTAAAAAAGAAATCTTGCTTCAGCTAACACGTTAACATTGGCATTTATATATACGCATGCTAGTAATAGTGCTCCTAGCGAGTTATTCCAGTATTAGAAGTGAAAAGTATTGCCCACAATCTGAACTTTCAATTTGGTGCAGATTCTGACAAATACAAGGCTGACGGCTTACTGAGCGATTCTCCTGTAAATTGCAATATCCCGCAAACATGAGCCATGCAAATACTTGAGAAAATAAATAGTCATTAATTGGACAGTAAATATGCCACATCAGAAATGAATATGGATCTACAACCTAAGTAATCTGTCCGCCCATCTGACTGTCTATATCTTGTCATTTTTATTTTTCCACGAAAGAAATTATTGCTACTTGATCAATAAACACCCAAGTATAGATATTTTCATGTTATAAACACCATCGTTAACGTACTGAAATGAATCATAAGCCACGGTAGCATGGGCTCAGTTAAGTGTTTTCAATCATATTTATTAAAGTCTTGTAATATCACTTTGCTAATTTAGTTCTGGAATATCTCTAAGGCATATTCTCGCGTTAATTTCTCTTACAGATCATCAATATGGAAAATAATACTTGCTTCATTTGTTAATAATTATGAACAGATTGTGCTTTGAAACGTAATTCTGCAACGAACTTGATAGCGTTCAAACGACTAGAGGAAATCGCAAACCAATGGACCGTGACAAAAACGCAGCTTGAAGCCTTCAATTCTTTACGTGTTCAGAATGTTCAGCCCGTACTTCTTCGTAATGCAATGTGTAAATATGTTGCAAGTGTATATGCAATCGTTATGCAAGTTAATGTAATAATAATAACCACGAATGGTTGCACATGTAATGTAGCAAAGGCGCTAACCTAGCCCGTGCATAATTCTAACTACAAACAACACAAAATGCCAAGACATTCGCTTCTATTTATTAGCATTCCTGATTCAGACATATCTCGTCAGACATATCTTGTACATTCTAGATAAACAGAACCTAATATTTCCATAGCTATTAATCAGAAATGCGCGTTATCTACTGCATGTTAGTGTTAATATAATTTTTTATGTATATGGATACATATCTTGAGATAAACCGTGTGTGTATATTTACATATAACTGCATATAAATCTAATTTGTTCAATGCAATAGCAATAGAGCATGTGGATGTCTGGCAATGGGGAAGTATATGCAGCTATTGGATATACTAATATTAAACGTTACAAAATATATAGATAACAGTTTTAAGCTTTTCCATTTTGTGTAGAGATGCAATGTGAATTGTAATATTATTATGAATATAAAATGCAGTACCTATAATCATTCATCTGCCAACTTTTCGACATAGATAAGTCGGCAGGTGAATGGCTATAGGTGCTGCGTTTAGGTCATAGATTCAAAACTAAATTCTAAATCATTAGAAAAAGATCTAGTGGGGAGATGAAGAGGATTTTTCACTCAGAGAGTTGTCAGGATCTGGAATGCTCTACCTGAAAAGATGGTGGACGCTGATTCCATAAATAATTTTAAAAGGGAGTTGGACAGGTACTTGAGGATGAGCAACTTTCAGGGTTACGGACAAAAAGCGGGGATGTGGGACTAAGTATGACTGGTGTTTCAAAGAGCCAGCACAGGCACGACGGGCCGAGTGGCCTCCTTCTATGCTTTAATTTTCTATGATTCTATCTATATGCCCATTAAACCAAATGTAAAAATATGCAAGTATTTCAATCATTGCAAAAGTTATTGTATGGTATGAAGTGTCCACTAAGATAAACAAATATAAAAATGTTTCACGATTCTTTTTGTGAGGGCTATGTCACACTGCTTTGCTTGATTTTAACCGGCATTGCCATTATCACATTATTGATTATTCATTGACCAGACCCTCCAAATCATATTTGCCTCCCTCTGTCAATCTATATTAGCAGAAACATTTAAAACACCTTCCATTATCTCCACATTGAAATCAAGAGTGTGTTTTAATGTTAGCTGTAATGTCTCTGCCCAGACAGGAGCCACGGTCCCTGAGTACTGTATTAATAGCTCAACAGGGGCTAATACGGAAAATTAGACTTAAACGAGCTCTAGAGATCCCTAAATGAAAGCGTCATTTATCACGCTGGCTACTTTAACTCTCCTCGTTTGCTCTCTCTTCTGGGACCAACTCATTTCCTGTTAAGTAAATTACCTTAAAAAGTGCCAGGCAGCTATTCCCACACAAAATACGGCACAATGACTCTTGACCATCTCGTTAACCCCACTTTGGAAACGCAGCCATTCTATATTTTACAATTAAGTATTAGCTGCCCCCTTTTCTCGGTTGGCCTGCACTGTATTTAATCCTTAAAAAAAATGGAATCACACAGATCCCTGCAACGAAATGTCTCGAATTTGTTTGAAGGATAGAAATACATTGTAACAGGGATATATAACGATAACAATAATATTTGGATAACAAATAAGCAAGTATTAAGCAAACTAAATAATATGTGCGGGTAATTTCTAATGTCGACTTACTTAAAATGCATCGTTGCAGTATCTCGGTGCGGCATGTTTGAGAATCATTGTGGCGATCTTTACACATTCTATCCCTGATGTTAAATTCCTCTAAGGACTATATTTTACAGCTATGTAATCTAATGTTGCCCAATATCTACAACAACTCTCTTTTCAATTAGTTACAGGTGCAGTTTTTGTCTGTTTTATTTTTATCTCATAAGCGTTCCTTTGCTATTGTAAACTATTATTCATATCAATATATTTGAGAGCGCAAAGCAGATTATGGAAATCAACTTAACTCAAAGCTATTAATGTGAAATACTTCAGTATTTAAGTATCTATTTGCATCAAGTTTCGAGTTTGTAGTTTGCACTCAACTGAACATCGGTCTTATTAACTCCTAAACAGTGGGACCATTTTCTACATTGTAGCCATAGTTTTAGGAATGACTATACGCCTTAAGCAGTGTCAGACACGTGTTTTATCTGAGTAGAAGTTCTCACGAAGCTCCTACATATCCTATGTATGTATGTATCATTACAGAAGATCACTGTTAAGGTAGTGCCACCTACAGAAAGGGAATCAGGTGACCATACCCAATATATAAGGGTAGTTCCCCCACCCCGCTACAAAATAATGTACATAAACATTAGCAAAACTACAAGGCGTGCTTCCGAGTAATTTATGTTACACACAACTTAAACATACACGCGTCTGCAGTTTCAGTAATTAGAATGAAATTTTGACCTTTGTCAACTTAAAAGTGAGAATGCAGTTTTGAACGGCATGCATAAGTTTAACATGCATTTAAAATGTATAAATAGCAACTGGCCAAACAAATCTGAACAATTATGCTGAAGAGATCCGACCAAAGTCTGCCCTGCGCACGCGCAGTGTACAGGAAACGGGAGACCGCGGGAGGTGAGGGTGGTGCCAACACAAAAGGACCTGATGTCCTCACGTTGCTAAGCAAACTTGAGTTTTACAAAATTGTTGCAATTTTGAGTGTTTTCTACAACAGTTCCATTTCGCAGCTAGGATTTTTCATCGTTTCCTATAAGCTATCGACATTGCGGAGAGTCGTATTTTACACGTGTGCACTTACTGATTTTGCTTGACATCTTGGCTTTTACAAGCACTTTAATCAGCACGTTTACTAAACATGCAACAGTTCACGGTCTTATTAGTAGTGGCTAGGAAAACGTCTACACGTGTAACGTTTGCTCCTGTTTATTTTCTTCATAGGTACACATCAACATCCCAAACAAAGTTTTACATGTTGCCAGCTGAACATGGGAAAGATCTGACTTTACTAGCTCACTATAACAATCCTGCAAATTATTATAGTTTGACACAGTCATACTGAAACACTTAGCTGTTTTTCAACTGCCATCTAGAACCATAGGTGTTTATGGCACAGAAGGAGGCCATTCAGCCCATCACATTTCAGCTGACTTTTGCGAGAGTAATCCGAAAACGAATCTCACTGCCCCCTTTCTCCCATAGCCCTGCATCTCCCTCTGCATTAAACACTTATCCAATTTCCCCTTAAAAGATGCAGTGGCCTCCGCCTCAACCACTTCCTGTAGCAAAGGCTTCCATGCTCTAAGAATCCTCTGCAGAAAGACATTACCCCGGCCTCTCCCCCCACACTCTTACTGACAATTTAACATTGATGACCCCTCATCACTGACTCCCAACCCAGAGAAAATAATCTTTCCCTCTTCACGCAATCAAAATTCTTCATAATTATTTAAAGAAACTGCAGTGAATTTTCTCTTAGCTTTCTCTGAACCAGTGAAAAAACCTAGTCCAGTGTGAATAATTTCCATGAGGCTTCTCCTGATTGCCTACTACAACTTTGGTGGAATATTGCCTAAACCACTGAGAAATGGTATAAACAGCCATTTACACTGTTTCTACAAGGTTGCTGCTGATCTTCTGCCAAAGTAATGGCATGAGAACCCCTGCAGAAATCCACCCCGCCCCCATAATATCCCAAGTCTCTCCTGATAACTGTACTTTCCCATCCCAGGCATCATCCTAGAGGAACCAGGCCGTACACTTTCTATAGCATTAATACCCTTTCTATAATGGAGCATGCATATCTACACACTCTACTGTGGCCTAACCAATGTTTTCATGACTTCATCATTACTTCTTCACTCTGTATTATAAGCATCTATTGATAAAGCCCAACATTATATTAGTGTTTTTATGGCTTATCTACCTGCACTAGCACTTTCAGGGAATTATGTATTAGAACTCCTAAGTCTCCCTCTTAATCTGTATCTTTCCACTAAGTGCATACTCCTATTTCCTTGTTTACCCTCCCATTTTGCATTACCTCATCACTTATTCACTTTAAATTGCATCTGACATCTGTTTGCCATTCTTCTGAACTATCTACATCTCCTTTGCTAAACCTTTTACTTTTGTGCCATCAGCAAGTTTTGAGATTGTGTGGTAGAAGTTGGACTCCATTGGACCCATTTTATGGGTGGAAAATGGGTGCATTGAGGGCCATTTACGGGGTCAACCCCAAGGTCACCTGAAAGACCCGCAACCAGATATTGGGTAAGGCCATTTTTGATGTGTTCAGGGTAGCCGCCTAAAACAGACAGTAGGTACCTTGCATATGCTAATGAGGAGGCTAACATCTATTTCAGGACCCCTCTGGGAAATTGGGCTGCCTTGAGCAAGCAGCTGCTGGGCCTCTTCTGCTCAGGTTTTGCTGGCGTGGATGGGGCCTAGCAGGTGGTAGACACTAATAAGGTAAATACATTTTCTTTAAAATTTGATATGAAGCAAGGAGGGGCAGGAATGCTCCTGAGGGATGCTGTGATCAGCTTCCTCCATCCCCTTCCCCCAGCACATACCTGAGGGTCACTGGTGGAGAGGCATGTGGTCTAAAATTGGATCCCTCAACATGGACGAGCTGCCTCTGGAGGTGCAACAGACACTGGCAGCTCATCCGAAATGTTAAAATAAAGCCTGTGGACCAATTTTGGGTGGTCCCCTGGGCCGACCTCTTCTGGCATGTGCAGCATGCATGCCACCCTGTTCGTGAACCAATTTACCCCCTATTTACCCTATATCCAAGTCTAAATCATCTTCATATACTGAGAACAAAAGTGCATCAGCCATGATCTCTGTGGTACACAACTTTCAACCCTTCTATCCTAACTTTTTGTTTCCTGTCTATCACCCACTTTCTATCCGTCTTGCTACATCCTATTATACCATAGGTCTGAATGTTTTCAACAAACCTCTTCTGTGATACCTCATGGAATGCCACCCAAAAATCTATATACAGTACATTGACTGCATTTGCTTTATCTATCTAAAAGGTCTCTGTAAAAAATATTATCAATCACAACTTGCCTTTCACAAATTGGTACTAGTTGCCCATCATTAGCCCAAGCTTATTAATTTTATCTCGATTGATCGATTCTAAGGGCAGAACTTCCAACTTTAATTGGAGAAGGGGCATAAAATGGGCAGTAGTGTTTCTGCCGCCCATTATACACCCTGTCCCATTGGGTGGGTGCATAACAGGCAGCTAATTTGCTGCCGTCCATTTTAAGCCCCAAAGTTGAAAGTTCTGCTCTGAGTTTGTCCACAACTGATGTTAAACTTGACTGTCATACAGTCACTCAGTTTATCCTTCTCTCCCTTTTTGAATAAGGATGTTAGATTGTCTACTGTCCAGTCCAATGGTGCAATTTGCATTGCTAAGAAGGATTGAAAATTTATGGTCCAAGCATCTGCTATCTCTTCACTTTTAACAGCCTAGGATACATATCATCAGGGCCCAGGAACTTATTAAACCTTAAGTTGTGCTCATTTTTTTCAGAACTAATTCCCTTTCTACTGTTATATCTATCATTTTTCTCCATATCCTCCTCTAGTACATCTATATTCACACTTCCACCACCATTTGTAAAAAAACAAGCAAAATAATTCTTTAATCTCTCTGCTGTGCCTTTATCCTCCACAATTAGACTCTCCCCAAGGTGGTCCTATGCTCTCTTTAACTATTATTTTACTTTTTAAATGCATACAAAACCCTTTACTATTTCCTTTTATAGCATCTGCTACTGTTTTCTCATATTCCTTTTAGTCTTCCTCAGCTCCCATTTTACCTTCCCCTACTTTATTTTCTATATTCTTCATGGTTATCTTTAGTATTGTTTGCCCTAACTTTCTCAGTTTAAGGAGCAGTTTGTGGGGAAGCACCCAGCCCTGTCTGTGTAGGTAACCCCTCTTTAGTGATTTGATCATATGCAAAAACTTAAAGTAACAAATGCAATCAATAGCACTATCATTGTTTTGGTCTCCTTACCTAAGGAAGAATATACTTGCCATAGAGGGAGTGCAACAAAGGTTCACCAGACTGATTCCTGGGATGGGAGGATTGTCGAGAGATTGAGTAGACTAGGCCGATATTCTCCAGGGTTTAGAAGAATGAGAGGTGATCTCATTGAAACACACAAAATTCTTACAGGGCTTGACAGGGTAGATGCAGGATGTTTCCCCTGGCTGGGGAGTCTAGAACCAGGGGTCACAGTCTCAGAATAAGGGGTCGGCCATTTAGGACTGAAATGAGGAGAAATGTCTTCACTCAGAGGGAGGTGAATCTTTCGAATTCTCTACCCCAGAGGGCTGTGGAGGCTCAATCGTTGAGTATATTCAAGACAGAGATCGATAGATTCTTGAATATTCAGGTATTCAAGGGATATGGGGATAGTGCAGGAAAGTGGAAATGAGGTAGCAGATCAGCCATGATTTTATTGAATGGTGGAGCAGGCTCGAAGGGCCAAATGGCCTATTCCTGCTCTTATTTCTTATGTTCTTATGTTCTTATTTTCCTTGTGACAAATCGTGCAAACTTGCTCTCTACCTCCGGGTACCGTGGAAGTCATTTTTTGCTTTAAAAGGTTTCAGTTTAATTTTAATCTTCCTGTTTATCAGCGGAACTCTAAAGGTTGATGCACTCCCTTTTCGCCTTTATATAGGAATATATTTTTAATACTAGGACTCCAGTCACGCAGCGTCCCCTATCAGCAGAAAGTTTCCTCTGAAAGCATGTTTCCAGCGATTGAACATTTCGTTTATCTGCTAATCTAAAATCGCACGTGATAAATACACGAATATCGAGTCAAACCGAGCCCTACCCAAGTACAGGATTTGCCGCGTTCTTTCAAATCAGAAAATAAACCTTTCTTCTGAGACTGAGAACAAGGCGTACATGTAAGAGTGGTTCTTAGGTCAATTTGAAAACTTGGCAAGGGTGATAAAGCAGGACCAAATGGAATTCTTCTGTACGGACGTCTCACTATTATCCCAGCTTAAAATATAAACCTTTAACGGTTTGACCCTATGCAAAAACTTAAAGTAACAAATACAATCAATATCATTGTATTTGTGACAAATCGTGCAGACTTGCTCTCTATTTCCGGGTATCTGTGAAGTCATCCTTTGTTTTGAAGGCTCTTGTGTCGCCAATGCTAAGCTGATCAATGCTATTGAATCAGAGTGGGGAATGATTTAAAGACCTCCCGGCAGGAAAAAAAATATGGCCCATCCATATATTTACTGGTGTAGAAAATGCCAACTAATCTGTTGCCCCCTCCCCCACCGCGAGTTGAATTACCTATCATTGTTGCATGTGAAACAACACGAAAACGGTGTATTGCAGAAACCCATTGCAGCATCCAGCTAGGGAACTGATTTGCAATTGCTTTTGGAAATCGTAAAAAAAAACTGGGTTCCGTCGTTCGATAATTTAACCCATCTTTGGCATGAAACACTATTCAAACAGAAAATGGCCTTTAAAGTGTGATGCTTGCACGGATTTTATTTCAACTGCAGTGAACTTTTCTGGGTTTTGCAACGACTGTGGTCTTTCCAAATGATAACATGGATCACACAGTCCTCTCGCGGGTTTTAATTGACAGCTAGCTTATCTTTCTTTCGTGTTTACAAGCAACTTTTTCGGCAAACCAGGTTGGTTGTCGTTCTTGTAATCTTGTTTTAAAAAAAGCTCAATTTTACCAAGGACAATGTTTTAAAAACGGTTACAGTACTTGTCAAGGAGGAAACTATTTTACTGGTAATGACCTGCACTTCTAAAGAAAGTTAATGGTAAAAGGAAAGATAATTCTGCAAGAACTTAATAGCAGTAATAATTCGCAGCTGTTGCTTTGTTGTTACTTTTCTGCGTCAGTTAGATTGAGTTACAAATCACCACGTCTTTGTTGAGAAATTAGAGTTATACTTTAGGCCGGGAGAGACACATTAGATAAATCTATTCAGGTTTTCATAACTTACTTTGGAGCATGGAGAGTGTTCGGGAAAATATCGCTGCTACATTGGGGCAGATATTTAGGTGTCCCGGCTTTATTTTCTGTTTAAATGACAGTTTTAAAGTCAGTAGCCCAAGTATTTTCCTTGAATTATCAGCCTTTTTTAAAAGAACTATTCACTGTCGTTTAGTTGGCTGTAAATCGTTTACATTCACAAGCTATGTCCCCACCCCCAAAGTAAGAGGAGCTAAAGGTTGCAGAATAAGTGGTCAATCGCAATCCTTAGCTCATTCCATTATTTTAACATTTGGCTTCTTCTTTGAACATTTGCACTGATGGGTCTGTGAATATCGCCGCGAAAATGCACACAGCCGCTTCAAATCGAAGCCACGCAAGCACTGCAGCCATCACATCGCTTTGAAAAGAGCCCATGGAGCCGGAACGGATACGCTGTCTCTTTATATTCACCTGGTGACGTGACAGCTGAGAACATGCAGTTTCTGTCCCTCGTGTCTGTTTTTTTTTTAACCTGCTGACGGAGATTAGAGCAGGCTGATCGGTCAGACGTGGAGAACATAGAAAGCTGGGCTGTGCACGGTTCACGGAGCTTGCACTGAAATAGCAAGGTGCAGGGAATGTCAAAACAATCACAACACATCAGCGCAGGTTACCACACACAGGCACCAACACAAAAACGGGGCGCGCGACCAGACGGAAACAACACTCTGCCGGTAACTCTGTGCAGAAAACCGGCGAGGCATAACACAAGGGACTGAAACACAAGCACTGGGTACACACTGGAACTGAACGCAAGCTCCGGCATGGATACAACCAAGAAAACCATGCCCCAGACACCCCTTCAGCGCAATTAAGTACAATACTGAGATCATAACACCATCAAAGAAGGCACAACAAACAACCCTTGGACAGAATTTCGACAGCGGAATATAACAAAACAGATAACTATCCTCCGTATACCACCAAAATAAAGACAGCATAATAGAGAACAATCAACAAACGCAACCAAACGCTACATCAAGGGGCCAACGCAGGCCGATGCTTCCGAGCCGAAAGCGAATTGGTTACAACACCGCGTGAAGGTGTATCAGCAAAGTCATCTCAAGGAGTGTCATGTTAAGGGAAAACAGCACGACCAACTGAAGTTTCCCCCTCAACGAAGGTTATCACATGCTCTACAATAGCAACATCGAATTTAAATATATGCATTTCATTATAAATAACATTGACATACTTGGTTACACCGCCCAATCTTATGTTGCGTTAGATTTGAATTCGAAAGCTGCACGCATTTTTGAATTCGCCTGAAAAGATCTCAAGCTATGGCCATCTGCATTATCTGCATGATTTTATTTAGTTGAGACAAAAATCTGCAATTGGTAAATGTTGACGGAAACTAACGTTATAATTTTATTTACCTGATAAATGTCCACCTATCTGTCTATCCATCTAATCTATCTTATCCTTCCATCCATCCGTCAATCTATCCATCCATACATAAATATGTCTTTGTAAACTGAGGTTTCTTCGTGATTTCAAACGTTTCTTGGAAATGCGTACAAGACAAAAGATTGAAGTCATTGGCCTTTTAAATGAGCTAATACCCTTACCACCGTGTTGTATTGTTATCTATAAGCTCCTAAATGGATGGCTGGTCAAGAAATGTTTCTCTGTGTATAAAATAGAAGAGTGGATGGCAGAACTTTTAATATTCGATAATATGAATAATTTACAGGAGATTTGCATGTTTAGATCTGATGCATTCAGAAACCTCTTAGTCTGCAGTGTACACGGGCTGCACATACACACACAGGTCAATGCATTGTGCTCCATTATCCTAAAGCAATAGTCTACAATTCCTATATATGACACCCTACCATCCGTTCCACAAATCCTGAGCAGTGCCTTTGAACTGAAATCATATATATTGAAGAGATAACTTCAGTATTTTGATTACAGACCATGGCGTGAGATTATATATAAATCAACATAATACAATGCTTAAATAACTTCAAAAACTGATACTGCTGTGTGGATTGTGAAACTAGTCGATTTAGTAGACATTTCTGGTATAAAGTTACACATAATATTTAAATAGATTCGTACTATATGGTTAGTGGAATACATTGTGACTGAGCAATTTAACCATCCATTTCAATTCATTTTCACATTCCATACCCTTTTTAATGACAGATTGGTCCAATAAACTCATGCCAGTGGTACCCGTGTCATCCAAACCCTGTTAATATATAAAAAAAACAGTTAGGGTCATATCGCTATTCAAATTGACTTGATATTAAACAGTCATGTATATAAATCAAGTTCAACCGAACTCGACTATCTGTTATTTCCATTTATATTACTTGGTTGAGGGTTTATTATTCTAAGAAAAATCACCAGAGGAAATCAAATTCGCCAGAATTACATATTATCAGAAAATAAGCTGCCCAACATCTGGGACCTAAGCGATTTTTTTCATTATCACGTAGAACACACAGAACAAACTTATAAACAGAAATATGTATTTGATTATAATGTGCAACCGTGTAAGCGAATTAAACATATTTTACCCGAGTAGCACACTATATCCATGCATATGTTACTGTGTAAATAGGTATGACATACATATATAGCATGCACTATTACAGTAGGTATGTATCATGCAGACATACGTGCATATGTACGTGTGCACATGATGCATACCTACTGTAATAGAGCATGATATATATGTATGTCATTACCACTCAGATAGAATTATGCGTAGTATAGTAAACATTGTTATGATAACATCACAAATACACCTTCCCAATGGGAAGGACACAAGTTAATGTATACAGAAAGGACCATACAATTAAACTGTTATTTTAGTATTGAAAAGAACTTCAAGTAAATATGTGATATTTTAGACTCTTGACAACAAGAACATGGATTACTGCAGCACTTGTCAGACAATGAGCCCTAAGTAGATCACATTGAAAAAGGCGCACGCACCCTTGTCTTGAATTAGTTTCTGGAGAAATCCACTCGTCTAGAAACTAGAGTTTAGAAATTACTTTAAGCTATATTGACCCATTTGGAACAAGGCAGAGCAGAATCTTGCCACATCTTTAATTAAACCGTGATCGTGCAACTGCTAAAGCTTATTATGTGTTCTTGTGTTCAGATGCGTGTGATAATCTGACCCTTAGCGTCAGACGGTTAATACCATGCGACACGCACGATTATTTCTTAAATGATTAGCTTTGTTTCTGTTTTGGTTATTTACATCTACATTGGTTAAACAAAACAAGCAATACTAACGCAGTGATATGTAACCCTCCGAGCATTTAACTCTTGTATGTTCTTCAAATAATCATAGCTGTCTCATGTAATTGATTTATCCATGACTGTACGCTTGTTGCAATATTGGAAAATAGAGCAGGTTTGTTGTTGGGGAAAGCACGCTTCTTCCTGTTGTACAAACGTAAAACCGTATTCATAATTTCAACTCAAACGTCTGAAATTATCCTTTGAAAGCTGAAAGGATAATGCAAAAGGAAAATGACACAGAACGTTAGAGTATAAGAACTTCACAAAGAGAGTTGGATCCTCCCTATAGATTTGAGATATTTTATGGAAGTGCCACATTGCCCTTTCACTAGTCCTTCAAACTTCCTGAATGCCGTTTTTTTTAACTCAATTTCATTTTTATTACCAAGCCCTATATTGACATCATTTTTTACCCTATGCAATTAATGTCGGTGTAATGGTTATGGTTGGTCTAGCATTTATAAAATCCAATCTGCAATGACCAGTAGCAATATTTTTACATTGGTGCATATAGAAATTGATTATTCTCCAGTATATACACACAAGCCCGCGCTCGCGATTTATTGTTACAAAAATGCTCGGCGGAAACAATATTTAGGAGAGCATGGCAATAGCCACGTGCCTTCTAGACACGTGCTGTTGTCCTGCCGCGACATTATGCAATGGGGCGACAGCATACAAAGTGAAAAAGATGTCATGGTAGTGAATGCAAAGTAGTTTGAGTCACTACAATCCAGTCCTTGCAACAGCATTTAGCATTGTCTGGTGCGCGTTGGCCCCGTGTGCGGTGTAAAGCTTTTTTTTATATTCTGGACAGTTCCGTTTTCTGAAGCTAACATTTAATAATTAAGATGCGGGTGTTTCTTTCTATTTGGACAATAATTTAGGAAACATATTTTGAGGTGAGCTGCAGAACAAACCACTTCAACAGAATGTTAAGAAGAAGTTTGTGTAGCTAATGAGAAAGGTCTACTTTGATTCTCTATCTAATTATCACCGCCTGCTGGGTTTTTGTAGAGGATATTCACGCAGCATGTTGGCAGTTAATAGTCACAGAGAGTATCATAAAGATTTAATTAGAAATGCATGCGGAAATGAGGGAAAAACAACTCACACTTTTAATTACCAGACTCTCTGCTTTAAAGGGATGCGAACAGCGGGATTTTAACAAATTGCGAATGGAAACGCGTGCACGTTTACAAACAGTTTACTGAACATATCCCCCTTGCATTTCGCCTAATTTTTATTGTTTGCTTTGCAGTGCCTGTAGTGCCGCGCCCTCTACACTTCAACTTACTCGCTCTCAAATTAAAAGAGCGGGACTTGAATTGGCGATGCCAACGCGTCCGATTTCCCAACAGTCGGCGTGTTAATGTCTTCTGTCTACAATTAGCCAGCTTCTGATGTCTGTACACTTATGTCCGATTTAGAAGTAAGGTCGTCAGTAACCACATGGTGGGCGTGGGGGGCGGGGAGTAAAATATCTTCATGAATTTACTACAGAGCGGCTCGGGCGACATACACCGTCATTTTGACACATTTCAATAGCGAGTTGGAAACTCCCCTAAGAAACTTCGGGAATATTGTCTTTTATACTCTGTCTGCTATGTTGCAAAATAGTTTTATCGATTTTATCAAATCCGCAGGTGACTGGATAGAGAAGCTGTAAATGTTATTAAGAACAAAACTATGCGGCACATTGAATCCACTCGCCTTAACTGAAACCAGCAGCTGTCCAGATTAAACGTTTGGCAATGTTTACAGCCTAGATTACACGCAGGCAGATAGAATCGCACACTGCCTAAGTGTCCACGCGAATAAAACATGTATTGATGTTATATTTACTGATCAATTTAGACCGGCAAGTATTTGAAATATACATTAATCGCAATACCGGAAAGTCTCCGCGGAACACAATCACGTCGTCACTTGTTGTCGAGTCAATATCGCTGATAAAATTAATAAAACGTGTGGTAAGGAAGTTATTCAATGAACTGTCTGAGAGCATATGGGGACAATGGGCCGTTGGTTTACAGAGCTTGACGAAAGACAGTTCAAAATACCAACAGCATTTCTCAGCCTGCAGCAAGAGCTTCTTATTTTGTTAAAGTTCATTTCCCTCCGCTCTTAGTAAAAACTAACGATGACCCCCTTAAGAATTACCTTGCTGTATATCTTAAGTGGATGTTATACTTCTTGTCATTTTAAAATCGAAATAATACTTATATTCTTCCTGTGTTTTATTTAAATGTTTTATTCAATTGATCGTTGATAAAAACCATCTAACCTGTTCAATAGAAATTTGATATTAAGAGGAAAGGGATGATTTTCACAAAAGGCAGTTTGCGAAATCAGAACGGACTTGATCTTAAGGGCGAAATCCATCGTTAGAGATCATCGTAACTCAACCAAGTAAACATCAATCACCTTACTCCTCGTTTGCCCCTCCTGGGTAAAAATCCATTCACCGAATTAGGATTAATTCTGACATACTTTAGTATTGTTTTCATTTTCAATTAACCAAATACTCCGAAGTTTAAGGTAGTGAGAACTGAGAAGTAATCTACACATCTTAACTTTACCAAAAAATGCGGCCGCCCTTGTCCTTTATTCTTTAAAATTATATATTTTTAAAAATCGGTGTTTGCAGCAATCCACATATTTGGGCTGTGTGGAAAATGTGAGCGTTGTATTTCTTTAGAATATTGTCTTCCATGGCATCGCCCTTCCCCACTCCCCTTCCCCACTCCCCACACACACACACCCCTCACAGAGGGACACAACAAAGTCACTGGTTCGGGTAAGAAGCCAAACATTTAGGGAACCTGTAAAACTTTGCTAACGAAAGCAAACAGCAGAGGGTCGTTTAGCGTTTGCTTCTTGGTTTCGTTGTACTTTTTTCAAGCTCCCACGATAATAGAAACTATAACTTTGGCAGTGTTCCTGTAACCCACAGAAACCCTGCCACTCAAACATTTCGGCCCATTATGACTCTGATCACCGTGGGCCTTTGGAGCTGTTTGAGGTACAGTTTTTAAAAAAATTTCTGCCTTAAATTCCCGGTGTTTCTGAGCACTCTGCCTTTAAAGGAGGCCACAATGAACACAGCAAAATGACCAGAAACTTGACATTCTGGTTAAACCCATTGTTCGCGCGTTATTAAATGGTGGGGATCGAGTACTTTGCATTTTCATTAAAAAAAAGTAGTGAATTGTTTAGTGGTGAACAGTTGGGTCAGAATGCATTAAAGAAAACAAAAGTATAAAGGATTTAACTGTTTATGGGAAAGGCCCGAAGCCATCATTAAAACGCGTTTTCATTTTTAAAAGGATAAGATTGGTTTCAAAAATCAGTAATTTAATGGGATTTCCCAGTTGCATTTTCCGACTGTACTTTTTAAATGCAAAGCTGAGTTTAGATTAACGAAACGCAAACTCTTTACTTAAAACTTATTATTCCGTTTAGATATTACGCCTCCTTATTTCCAATATGTCAGGCGAAAAATCCATACCATTATCATTTAAATGCCATCGATTATGTTGGTTGAAATGTGTAAATAATTACTCTCCCGCCATGCTCCTAAACGTTCAATATGGCTTGCCTATTGATAATATTTTAAATAACATCAGCTCTGTTTTACGATGTGTCGTCAAGTAATATTAAAGCGGAATCTGAATCTAAAGTGAATAGATCGATTAGAGGTGCAATTAAAGGTTGAACATTTGTGCCAAAATAAACATAATTTAAGAAATCTCATTTTGCACCATATGATTACTCAAAAGAGTAAGAAAAGTAGCAGAGAGTTCAAAGGAAAATGCGAGGACGGTGGTATGAATTGAGTAAACATTCATTAACAATCTAAAGATGCATACACACAAAGACCAAGCCAGTGCTTAAACAATGCAACGCTTCCTATGTCCAGGCATTCCTGGTCCTATCAGCTGCACTACAACATTCTTCATATTGACGGGGATTGTATTTTGATATTGTTCCGCTTCGCAATCCTAACACAGTTGAACAATTGGCTTCCATAATTACCAAAAACACTTTCCCTTTTATTTGAAGCGATCTAGGTAATGGTAAAGATCGAACGCAACACCAAACGCGCCATGCTTTCTATAGAGCCTCCTGATTCTAGTTAGTTTTGCAATATTGTATCCAATAAATGAACCCTGGTTCACAAATCTGACCATCTGTATAATTGAGACTTTCCTAATTCAAAGAAAGCGGCCGACCCTCTCATTGCTAGTTTTAAAAGGCAATGGCACTGGATTAGGCAGAACGGCTAAAGCCTTGCAAATAAAGAGGTGCTTAGCTGTTTTCATTTTTATTAAACATTTTGCTGAATCTTAATCTGTTAGATTTTGAGAACTGGATGCCCAAATAATGCTCCCTATTTGGAGTTAACGTTTCAAGGTGGCGCGGAAGTTATTAGAGTTACAGTTCCTTATAGCGGTTGAACTGTTATGGTAATTGCCTGTTATATATTCATTTCGGATCAATTCTGTCCTATAGAACAAGTATTTAATTCAACTGAACATATCAAATGTGAACTGCCATTCCACTCACACTGGCTGCACTCACACGGGCCATTTCTGTAATAATGAATGCAATTTTACTGCAAATGAATGCTTAGGAGATGAATCGACTTTGGCACCGCGGTAAATTATATTACTGATGCTGTGAAGTTCAGTGCTTATACAACATAATATCACCTTAGATTCAAAAAGAATCACATTAAAATGTTGATGACAGATATGTGTACATGTATCATTGTGGCATTGCCCCTGATTAAATTTACGGCTGACGCTATTAGTCCTGAAGTGAAATCGCAAAACAATATTCTAACTATAGCAAGCGCACTGAGTCGTTAATATAGTCCCATCCTGCATGCATAATTTTAAATTTGCAAAAATATAGTTATGACAAATTACGTGTGCCTATCATAATAATGCAGTCAATGAATAAATGCATGGCTAAATGGTAGTCGTTCTGTAGTTAAAACATACAGCTACAAGCCTACTCGTACTGATGTAGTCCCCTGCTGAAACACGTACTCGAGCGCGCACAAAATATCACGGAGAAGACAGCAATACAATAAGTGATCTTCATAGACCCTGGTTTGAAGCTATCAATAAATCTACATCATCGCCTCATTCGTTCAGACAGTAGCAGCTACCAAGTGAATGAGCTACAGAAGGACAGATGTCCACAACGACCTGAAATTTGTCCCCTGTGAACATTTGGAAGTGATAATATTCTTTTTGCATAAATCAGCGCGGCATTTAGCATACTCCATTCTTCTTGCCACTTCATCTTACTAAAAATGACTCTGTAACAATAGGAACAAACGCACTACATTTCTAACTTGTACTGATCACCGAGAACAGGATAGCGGCCAAGACAGTCACAGATTGCAGCATTAAGCACTTTGTAAAGTCATGATTCGGTAGTGTCGTTATTTATGTTTTAGTTAAGTGAAACAAATTTATCTTCCGTGAAAGGAAAGAATGTGTTTGTCCGGTACCTTGTCACGCAACTGAATGCCCCCAACATTAATGTCTGGGGGATTAATAAAAAGGTCGGGCACTAAAGCTACAAACGAAACGCCGTCAGGTTGTGTCTGAATACCAGACTGACCCAAAACCAAACATTCAAGCCAATTCAAAAATATGTAAAGTGTTGCCGCGATTATTGCAATATTCTGCAGCCAACAAATATAAACACGCAATGATTGTTTTTTTTTAAATATACATGCTTTGTATCAACCAATTGTGAATTAATAATTAAATGTGCACGGTATCCATTTAGTTCTACCCTTGTCCAAATGTTACAAGGCGCTACACACACATTCATTATGGAGAGAGTGGAATTGCAGACCACAGCGGCCATCTTTGTTTATGGGCAAGTACATGTTTTTCAAACAAACTGTTTCCTTTTTAAGTATAAATGGAGTATAATTCAAGCTTCAATTGCTAATAATATTATTTTCCAACTCAGGTCGGTAATGCTTATACCAATCTCCAAAAACTTGGTAACCTTTCATACACAAAAAGACAATCCATTGAGCAAGTGCGACACAAGAACAGGGCTCAGTACTCAATACATAGCTTTTCATGGGATAGGTACTGATTTCAGGGTCATTAAAGTACCAATTTTCAGAATGTTATCTTATATACGCTCCATAATTCCCAAATTCCACGCATGTACACACATACAGAGTATTACAGATGAGCTAACATCTATTTAATCAAAAATGCTATGATAATTTGTTACAGCGATCAACTAGACAGTACTGTTTCCTGAATGCTATCCTAAATTACTAGTAAACTAGAGGAAGTCCAGTAGTTCATACTTTGTGTGCTCAGAGAGCGCCCCCTCCTTTCCACACCCCACCTCCCATTATACGTGTGTAGCAACTTGGCAGTCTTCTAATTCCACACAGGCTCTAATGCTGCATCAAATCTCATCAAATCTAATTGTACGGCTACTATTTTATTGCATTTATTTACTATGAAATCGACTCAGCAAAATAAATTGAGATAACAATACAAATGGATTAGATGCACGAAATCGTTTTATTGCAGTTAAATGCACATCAGAAAATGGTGTTATGGAACACCATCATTCATATTCCAGTATGATTTCCTCTCTGGGGGCTAGTTCTGATAAGCGAAGACAATTTTGTGGCCGACGGAGTATTTATTTAACAGAAGCAGGTTCTGTACTAATGGTAGAGGGAACTATATGTATGTAATGTAGACTGTAAAGGGAGCGTTGATAATTTACACCTCACACTGGGTTCCAGGGGACTGCTCTCCTAATGGAGTGCGACTTACTCTGGAATATATCAATGATATTGGCCTTTATAATAACTTGATGACCTAAAGTAGTACCAATCAATCTTGTAAAGGGTTCGATCAAGAAAAGTTTATAGTTTCAGTCACTATTGTACTGAATAGAGTTTTGTACCTCTTCAAGGTGTAAGTTAACAATTTGGCATTCTGACTCTTTATTATGTCAATATATGCAATGGGATAGAAGTTGCAAGTCAAAACGACAAAATGTTTGACGTGCTGTCGTAATATTAAACTATAAATGGCACCTTCCTATCGACACAACTGACGTGCAACTTTCACAATGCATTGAGCAACTTTGCAATACAATCGACATTACAAACTGTAGACTAACTAGAATGCAATTTCAATATTGTAGTCTCACCTGAATATCTTCCATTCCATGATGGCTGATACTATGCAGAGACAGGCTGTCTCCCATCCCCGAATCGAGTCCATGAGCAGAGTGGACAAGCACGTCTGGCCGCCGCACGCCGGGGTAATCCCGGCGAGGGTCGAGCCCTGTGATCTGGGGCAGAACCCGGGGCTGGTGTAGAAGGCTGGGCTCGGCACCCACGTCCTGCCGCTGCCTCTGCTGCCAGGGGTGCTGCTGGGGTTGGTGCAGGGCGTTCAGGGAGTAGGGGTCGTTGACGTGCGTGTAAGGATCCTGGCTCTGGTGGTAAGGGAGAGGTTGGTAAGGAGGAGGGAAATAAGGTGGTTGGAAGTCCGACGTCGGGGTGTGAGAGAGCGGAGGAGCGGTTGAGTAGTGTCCCTGGGAGACCGACCCGAGTTGGGACAGCCTCGAACTGTGGCTGTTAACTCCATCGTGCCGGTCCTGCAAAGAAGAAATAACAGAATTTAGTTTCAATATTATTTAAGTGGCTGTATTTATGCTGTATTCTATGTTCACGAAAATAAAGAACATGTAACGTGTACAATGAAAATGAAAGGGGGCAATGAACACTGTTTCAAAAAAAGACGCTCTTCAATTATTGTCGAAGTATTTAACAAAGGCAGCAGAATGATGAAAAGCAATGCGATCAAAACAGGAAAACGTTGCAGTGTAACAGTAGCGTAAGAAAGGCGGAAGCAAAACGCATTAAAATGTTAAAAAGTCGTGACGGAATAATAAACATAAGCTGTAATATTGGGAGAGAAAATAAAACTGGAACAAGCATCAGCAGAATCTCCAACAGCCGCTTCATTTAAGATCACCAGTCTTAGGTAGCCCTTTAAAATATGTTTAACAAGGACTCTGCATTTAACACAAGAACAGTGGGTCTGATCTGGTAAGTTAGGAACTCGAATCATCATTTCCAAACAAATGTTTAAAAATAAATATGATGAAATCAAGTGTCGCACAAACGAATTCGTTGCTAACCCATACACGGGTTAATGGAAAGGAGGAGGGGAAGAAGGAGCTTTACAATGCACCTTTACATTTTATATTATAAATAATATGAAATGATGTGAAATAGGAGCCACCCCCCCCCCCTCTCCACATACACACGCGTTTATAAGTTCAGACAGGAAGGAAAATAAAGAAACGAGCAGACGCCGATTGCTAAAATCAAAAAAATAAGGCGATGTCGCAATGAAAATGCAAAAATAACGAAAAGCAATGAAGTTGGACAATGTAACTGTATCGGGAAAGTCGCCTCGATTAGGACAAAAACAATCAGAGTTGGGAGCGGAATGTCAAGTAAACTAAGTAACATCTTTAACTAAAATTGAAACTCAAATCGCCAAAAGCTATGGAGCGCAGTTGAAAGTTTTAGCCCAGTGACGCGTCCATCTAAACCCGATTAGATAACAATACAAAGAGAGAAAGAGCCTGCAATTATGGACTAAATTACAAAGCCACCGGCGTTTGGGGCGAAATGGGATTGTGTCGAGCACTGATCCAACTCACCATGGCTGTGTAAGTGTGGACTAACATCTGTAGTAAATCTGATCACAGACCATCAACCAGAAGGGGTGAGAGACTGCAGGGAGAGACGCTCGATAGCCTGAAGTATCTCCAACACTATATCCATCAAAATTGGTCAAAAAGAGGACAAATGCTGTATATTTTTTTATCTCCAGCTTCACAACCAGTGCTCCCCTCTCCAAGGCAAGGTGCTGACTGTTCACATCCCTCTCTGCCACTCTACACCGCCTCATAATAATTGATATTCATGACTATTAATATTACACGAATACTTAAAGGAAGAATGGTGGCAAATCGAGCGTGAAGCAGCCAGCGAGCGCTCCCCTACTATTGTAAATGACGTTCATTCAGACGAGAATTACTAGATGTAATCGGACAAGGGGGGTTGGCAGCACCGCGGCCAGACTTTTGGGCAAAAGAAAAGTTTTGTAGAAAAATAGCCAGACAACCAAAAGATCGTAGTCCAACAGTCCAGTCAGATCAGCAAATGGGCTGTCTTAAAGGAACAGCACCCCTGGCTCGCCTTTGTTCCGTTTAAATGTCTAGGTGCCCAGCGTCCTCTTTAACATAGCCCAACCTTCCAGAACGATTGCACGTAGACGCTTTCTATAGCCATACACGCTGCAAAGTTTAGGTTTTTTTTGCTTTTGCTTATTTTTTTTACGCTTCCATATAGAGCTAGCAAGCAACAGTGGAGTTTTACAATGCCCTTGTTTACATAACATTTTTCGGAACCGAATTTCGTTAGCAGCATCAAAGGGAGCAAAAAACTGCACTTTATTGAGCTGGCAACGCTTTCGGAGCAATAATCCTGCTTTTCTTGTCTTTAAAAAAACTTTTAGTTTCAAATATTAGGAAGTGAATTTGGAGAAAAACGCAGCCTGGTTAATGTTGTTATTATTCTCATGAAAGAGCAGTTACCACTTAAAATCAACTCAGCTAACCTCCTGAAACCAATGCAGTGTCAGAGAATTCCACCCCTGATAAGATCGAATCCACCTTGTCCCTCTGGCAACACAAAGTTGATCTTATCAGAGATCCACTTAAATAAACTACCTCTCGCATCTTTAATGTTACACAGTATCTGTCACGTGGTATTGCCAGAAAAAAAACTTAAGAGAAAAACAAACCGATTAAACGAAAACAATACTTTTGGTATGTTGATGGATTATAAAGAGCAGTGCCCGCCGCCAATCTCTGTTTAATGGATAGAAATTCGTGCATGTTTAAGTATAAAACAAAATACATGGAACCCGACAGGATCAGCACAAATGTAGGAGTGGGAGACGTCAGGCATTTTGCAAATTGCTTTTGGAAGAATCTACCGCCAAAGCCTTCTTTGTTATCACAGCCCGTGATCTAAGGCGGTGCAAATCCAGTCCTCTCGCTCCCCTACGATATCTCACTGATGTTTTAATAAAGTCCCCCTTCCTGCTGCCAGCTGTAAAACATTTACAAGGGTTTATGTAAAGACCCTTGAAGTTTACGGAGCTGGTGCAAGCCAGAAGGGCAAGTTTGGGTGTTTTTTTGGTGGGGGGTGGAGGGGGGTGGGGGGGATGTGTGATACTTGTTCCGGGTTACTGTCGAACCCGTTGGACTGGCTTATCTGGCCCTCCTGTTTAAAGATTCAACTCCTTCTCCTCACAGCAGTTGCCTCGACTTGTCCTTGCAATCCCACCATATTTTCATGACTACCTTACAAAGTTCCAAATGTTCCACTGACAGGATTCCAAACTGACTGGAAGATTTTCTCAGTGAACCCCCCAAATGCCTGCTATTCACTCACTAACCGCCGGCGCGATACATTTCGGATAAATGAATATTTTTATTCTTATTTGTCTAAGTTGGGGTTTTCCATTCATGTTTTGGGCAATCAGAGCCCAAAGTGGATTCTGCATTTCAACTGAATCAACGGAAATCACTTAATAAGAACGTGACCAGCGCAAATGCTCTCTCAAAATAAATTACTGTTTAAATGAATTAAATTATGGCTGATGATAAAAGTATATTGCGCGTTAGTTTACATTCAAGGGTAAGCCATTTAAATGTATTTGGCTATCAAATTATTTATGAATCATTAAACAGTTTCGACATTTTAACAGTATGACATTAAACAAATCGGAAAATATTGTCCAATTCGTACAAACCCTCGGTAATTAAAAAGTTTGGTCTTAAGAAAAATAAACATAAATATTTTGACTACTTGGTTAATAGAAACCAGTGAAGTAAAGCAGTTCCGTGTCGACTGCCGTTTGGACATTTACGTATTATTTTACTTCAATGATGCTGCACAGATCTGATCAGAAATTGACAGTGTTTTCTAATAAACCAATGGAAAACAAACAGCGATAAAGTTAAATTGACTTATACTGGCTTGTATTGAAACTCTGTCGCAAATCCTTCGGATTTTGCCAGCTTGCGGTTGATAATTAGCCTGACGAGAGCCTTGAGAGCGGAGCCATTTGTGGCTCTATAGAGGGCGGCTACCCGCCGGGCTACTCTAAAGGGTCCGTAAGCAGCACCTTGGCATCAATTCATCAGCCTGTTTACTCTCTTCCATAAGCCATTTTCTGGGCTCTTTGTGTATTGTTATGCGAGTCACTTAATTCAACAAACCACTCCGGGAACACATTATGAAACCTTTTCAAACGCGTGCTATTTGTCTTAACTTTTATGTAGTGTAAGCTCTTTATAAAACCAGTTACCCTTTTCCGTTTCTCTCTCACCAATGACAATTGTTTGGACTGCTAGTTCCAAGCAAAATACAACGCTGACATCATTTATCTCCAATCTCCCTTTCACATTTGTGTGTATATATATATATATAATATATATGACACCCCCTTTCTCTAATTCTTCACATAAATTAAAGTGTGCCAATGTGTAAAGTGTGAGCTACAACTGTTTTTTAAACATTAACCGGCTTCTAGAATTACTCGCTTATAGAACCTGACCTCTCGCAATTCCTAGCCTGACACCGTCTCACTCCACCGGCTGCGGGCAAGAGAATTGAACACACGCGACCTCCGAAACTGTCTCTAAAAATACACTTTATAATTTGGAAGCAATTACATTATCATAAGCAAACGGCTCGAGACCGGAACATAACCATCATTTCCAAGCTGGCTTTCCAATAGCAACCTAGACACGCAAAACGAAGTAGACTGCCTATAAAATCATCACCTTAACGAAAACCGCCACAATATCTCCGAGCGCCCGTTCACAAACAGGACACAGCGTATACAACGTGTTTTCTCCCTCATTTTGTATGTTATGAAAATACCGAAATTGTCTATGTATCAGAAGTGAATGTGACATTTCCGAGAGAGGCCCATTAATGATAAATGCTTCATATCGTGAATGCAGCAAATTGTAATAATACTTATACAGGAACCATCAACACACACAGGATCCCCAACAGCCGTTCAATGTGTCCTAAGTACGAGAAACAAAACAATCCCGGTGGTTGCTCACCTCGTAGATGTCCTCGTATTTGACATTTTCCACAAGTTTCCAGAGCATGTTTGCAGTCTGATCTTTAGAAGATGAGTGCATTCATGTGAAGAGCAGCTGTCTGCTTTCTCTCTCTCTCTCTCTCTCTCGCGCTCTCTCTCTCTTTCCTCCCTCTCTAATGATCGACTTAATTGGAAAAAAAGGGGAGCCCAATCCGAGGCGAATTCCTACAGCACTCTGTACGGTGACACTACCGCCTCAGCCCCCCAAACAGGCACATTTACTGATTCAACAGTAACAGCCAAAGTTTAGCCCTAATCCGAAACAACAAACCAAAGACTAGGGATTTACTTGTAATGAAAAATCCCATCAATGCGATGGATTTTAAATCCTGTTACTGCCTATACGGGGTGTAAAACGTAAAATCAGTCTGTCCGTCTGTCTGTCTAGTTTTCTATCTATTTATGTGTCTATCTATCTGAAACATTTAGAGATAGAATATATGCATGTACAGTGCAATAAGAGGGCACACCTCCGCCTGCCTCTCCATCAATCTATCTCTCCCATTGGATACACACCACCTCAGTAAAACTTACAATGGGAGTATATTGAATCTTTTAGTTCGTTCTGTTCGACCCAACTCTTCCTCAGTTTCGAAGAATACACCACAATGTAAAATTAAATATTGCTCTTTAACACTAAGACATTTACTAAAATCAAGCAGTCTGGCACTCCGATTCTAAATGAATTGAATCCGTTTTGTATTTTTACGTTCTTGGCTTCCAGAATAATTATCCACCTATCAGTCATGTTGTTACTTAATGAATAAATAAATAGATTTTTTAAAGTAGATAACTTATTTGAAGTTCCCCTTTCAGCACACTTTATTCACAGTTCCAGCTTCCAAATCCACTGACCACACTGGTAACGATCTGGACTGAGGGTCGTTTTTCGGGGGCTGAGGTATCAAATCTCACTTTCATGTCAACGAGTTACAGCGGGGTTGAGAATGAATAATCCTTGTAGTTTTTCAACGGTATAATCATAAACTGCCGTTTCTGAAACAACAGATAAACATATACACGCACAATGTTGTAAGTTTGCGATTTGTGTTTGTAACTTTTCAAGGACGAAATGACAATACAACGGGAATCAATACTGTCAGCACAAATAGGACGCTTTTATCCGGGTTGGCAATAACTCTCAGAAACGTTTCTGGTTAATATTAGAGCAAGTTGCGTGCTTACATTTCACCACTGTCTTAAAAACACTCGTGTCATTTTTATGTTTCTTGGTGGTTACACAAACGTAGAATAAAAGTTCAATGAGGCAATTCTATTCTTATTTATATATTACTGCACAGCATTATTTTACTTTCTCCATTTCTACTCAGAACAGGTACAGGGTAAACACGGCCGATATAGTTTAATATTTAATTGTACATGTTCTTCCTATGCAGTCATACATACTAAATACTTCTTCATACTAAATACACATCGGACATAGATATATATCTGGACAATATAGAAGCAGAAGAAACAGATGGCCATAAGTAGATACAAGATGTGCGGATAGATAGATGGTAAGTAGATTTTAATTGTCAGCCGTGTGAAGTTGTTACTCTTTTTCCTTTAGGTTATTATAGATAGATGGAGATAGACTGATCACACATAGATAGACTGAGCCAGAGGAAATATAGGTAGGTGGGTGGGTGGATAGATAGATAGATAGATAGATAAGTAGGCGATAGATAATAGATAGATAGATAAACGATAGATAGAACGGCAGCTAGATAGATATAGAATGAGTCAGATTGGTAGCACAATTACAAAATAAAACGCTATTAGTGCAAAACTGTTGGAGGACGCAGGGGTTCCAAAATCAACATAAATGAGCTACAATATTTGGAAACAATTATAGTTGCCAAAGCTAATTCATAAGTTAAAAGAAACTGTGCCGAAACTCAATGTGATTGATTGGCCATGGCTGGGTTGCGATCATTTAATGATGAAATGATTTTACTGGAGCCGGGGAGGGTGTGTGAAGCCTGGGGTTATGCCCGGTTCCACCGCTCCATCAATAAACCCAACAGCTGCTTCTATCAGCTGATCTTTTCGCACAGAAGAGCGTTCAAATTGAATTGCACGTTATTATGAGAGTAACCAAGCTATTGCCTACATCAATAATGCCAATAACAGGTATGTTTCTTTGTAACAGAGAATATCTAATATACCGAAATACGGTCATTCCAGCTCCAGATTATGCCTCAAAATAAATCAACAGGGACCTGAGCACCAGAGATGGCCTTACAGCTCGTTATACAAATGGATAACACTTTTATGCTAGTTTTGATGTTTGCGATTAATACTATAAACTGTATTAAAGGTGAAGAATGTAATATATATAATATGGCAGTGTATGAATATTAAGAGATTTATTTTAATTCTTGATATGTGTTGAAGTGGTCGTTCCCACTGTTCAATTAAGCTGGCATGTATTACACTTTTATTTTTAATGTCCTTAATTTATATTTAATCCATGTTATTTCATGAAGAATCTTCTCCAAATTGTTGCTTTGTATTACCCGTCCTCCCCTCTCTGCCTGCCGGAATTGAACTTTTCGAAATTGTGAACCGCTTTTGATTTTGTGGCGGAATAAAACGGAAACTCTGTTAACGCAACTTTTGCACACTCGAACGACGAAGCACGATTGAAGAAGCTTTAAGGGGCGATTCCGACTTCGAAATGAGCGGACACAACGGACCATGCGATTATATGTAGTTGCTCTGCCCTCTGTCGGACATTGGGTGTAAACGCCACAGACAGAACAGCAAAGCATTTGTATTCATTACATATTATTAGAGAATATTTCACTGCCCTCCCCCCGTGGGAAAATAAATAAAACTAAGCTACATATACCAATTCGAACATAATTTGATGTTTTCCCATTTCAATCGACATTTTAATTGTCAACAGTGGGACGATTTGGCCCTCTCACTTTTAATGTATTCCATGTACCCTGTGGAAATATTGACTTGTTTCAGTGTGTTTCTAATTTGTGTTGTTTAAACAGAAATTATTAAAGTGCTTGAGCGGGTAATATTAACAAGAGGTTAACATAATTGGCCTCCGTACATAGGAGATCAATCATTAATATAATTTATATAAACACCCAGAGATACCAATAGGGATATATCATGCAGTCGAGTAACTGTTGAATTATAAGACTGTGACAAATAAAATAAAAAGAAAAATAAAGACTTGCATTTCTATAGCGCTTTTCACGACCACCGGATGTCCCAAAGCGCTTGACAGTCAATGAAGTACTTTTGAAGTGCAGTCACTGTTGTAATCTGGGAATACTAGTCTTATTTCCACTGGACAACCCCCACAGATGGCACAATAAACAGGCACGTTATTACTGGACTTTGATATGCCGTGTCGTTGTTTTATTCAATCTTTCAGGAAAAGGTAGCGGAACGAGGGCGTGTTTGTAAAGCTGGACAGTTGATGTGCTCCTGATAGACTATTACTCCTCGAAGGAAGCTGGGCTGAAGGACTGGTTGTAACATAACTAGAAGATTCATATGGTCTGCTATTAAATTCAATTTTAGAGGCTGTATTAAACCAATTTTTATACAGGTGCCCGCACAAAATATCAATTTAGGAAAGGGAATTGGCAAACGCAAGCACAATATTCACAATCGTATTATTTTGAAGACTCCTATTATTAAACAACTACTTGTTAAAGTGTCTTTTCCTTCAAGACATGCACATTTTAAGTCAATTCATATATTCAAAAATAGCCACTCAGTGTAGTAGGATTGAAGTATACAAGGACTTTCGCTTACTATTCCCAGTTAGAACATGCGACCAACACCCACTCAGTTTATCCATTGTGTAAAAGGATTTTCATTTGAGCTTTCCAACCCCTATAGCGTTCATATTTTGCACGTTCTATTGGAATGTAGATTTGTATTTTATATTTGTGCTTTTCTTTAATAAAATTGTCTCGGCTCCGAGCAGCGAACTGCGTTTTCCTTTCACGCGGCAGGAAACAGACGAAACCAACTTCCATCGAGCACCAAGGGTTAATTCACATATTTATTCACAATAGCGCCATCGTGTGGAGTCTATGGAGAAACACATGATAAAACCTTTTATCCGTGATTCTTCCGCATTTTAAAAGGAATAGATCTGAATCTCCCCATGAAATGATTTATTTCATGTAGTTTTAATATAATCAACAAAATAATCCAAGCAAATCATCTTTCCCTTTAGTGCAGTTGTAAATTTTATTTTGCTGCAAAGTGGTTTCAGCTTGGCAGTGATACAAAACACAAAACATAATTGCAACCAATATCAGTGTCAGTTTGGCATTTTCACTGCCTGTGAGACCACCTCATAGCCAGTGCAAACTGGTGTATTCTCACATCATCTTAGTTTTACACTTGTCCTAATTGAACTGCAACCAGTGGAAGACAAATTTTTAAATTCTAAAAATAAATTTAAAAAAAGCAAGGCAGTCAACATCAACTTGCATTTATATGGCACCTTTAACATAGAAAAATGTCCCAAGGCACTTTACAGGGGTACAAGTAAAGAAAGGTCAACAAGTCAAAGAAGGAAAGACTGAGGGATAATCGAAAGCTTGGTCACAGAGATGGATTTTGCAGAGTGTCTTTTAAAAAGAAACAGAGGGAGTTGCAGAGCCGGAGGGGTTTAGGGAGAAATTCCTGAGAGTGGGACCTAGGTGACTGAAAGTACAGCCGACAATGATGGGTTGAAGGAAGGAGGACTGCATAATAATCCGGTCAGATGATTGGAGAGTTACAGAGGTTGGGAGGGGGCGAGTCCATGAAGGGGTTGAAACACAAGGCAGAGAATTTTACATTTGGACAGATTAGGGGACTGGGAGCCAATATAGGTCAGTGAAGAACAGAAGTGATGGGCAAGTGGGACTAGGTGCAGGATAGAATACGGGCAGCAGAGGTTTGGTTCAGCTAAAGTTTATAGATGGCGAAGGATGAGAGATAGCCAGGAGAGTGCTGCAGTCATTGAGTCTGGAGTGGTCAAAGGTATGAACGTGGGTTGGAGCAGCAAATGGGCTGAGGTAGGAGTGGAGGGCGACAATTTTATGGAGGTGGGGCTAGGCCGTTTTTTTGATGGATTCGGTTGCGGTCAGTTTGGTTCAGCCTAAAACAGTGGCCAAGGGAGGGAATGGAATCATTGGTGAGGATATGGATTTTGCAGCAGGGGCCGAAACGAATGACTTCAGCCTTCCCAATATATAGCTGTAGGAAATTGTGTCTCTTTCACAACTATAAGTTGGGCAAACAATCTGATAGTGCAGAGGCAGTGGAGGGATTAAGAGAGGTGCTAGGGGACTAGAGCTGGGTGTCATCAGCGTACACATAAAATCTGACCCCATGTCTGTGGATGATGTCGCCAAGGGGCTGTAGGTAGATGAGGAAGAGGAGGGGGCCAAGGACAGATGCTTGAGTCACTCCTGAGGTGATGGTGCAGAGTGGGAAGAGAAACCATTGCTAGAGCTGCTCTGGCAACAATTGAATTGGTAATACTGGAACTAAACTGATGAATCAGCGTTCCTCGCTGGTGAATGGCATTTGGAGGCAGCAATGAAAAATAGCAAGGGCACAAAATGTACACTGGGTAAGTGACTTCAATGTCTAACACGGACTGAGTTCTGAAAGACATAATGGCCAGAGTGGGCCTGTGTCTGGTAGCGAAGGAGCCACCACAAATGAACACCCTGCTTAACCTTGTCCTCAACAACCCATCTGTCACAGATATATGTACGATGCTGGAAATCCGAAATAACAACAGAAAATGCTGGAAAAACTCAGCAGGCCAGGCAACATCCATGGAGAGAAATTAGAGTCGACGTTTCGGGTCAAAACCCTTTATCAAGACTAAAGAGGCACAGGGAATGAAATAGATTAAGAGGCCGGGCTGAGAGAGAACAAAAGAGAAGAGACATTAAGAGGTATTCAAAATGAGATGAGATGGTGATAGGACTAATGGAGACAAAAGACAGCTCTAGATTAGGTGTGAAATTCAGATCCAACCCTGACATTGTCATTAAACCTGCTGACAAGGGTGGTGCTGTTGTTGTTTGGCGAACTGACCTCTACCTAGCGGAAGCTGAACGCCAGCTCTCCGACACCACCTCCTACCTCCACCTGGACCATGACCCCACTACCGAACATCAAACCACCGTTTCCAAGACTGTCACTGACCTCATCTCCTCTGGAGATCTTCCCCCCGCGGCCACCAACCTCATAGTTCCCCAACCCCGCACAGCCCGATTCTACCTCCTTCCCAAGATCCACAAACAGGACTGCCCTGGTAGACCCATCGTTTCAGCTTGTTCTTGCTCCACAGAACTTGTCTCTTCCTATCTCGACTCTATCTTTTCTCCCCTTGTCCAGTATCTTCCCACCTACATCCGCGACTCTTTGGACGCCCTCCGCCACTTTAACAGTTTCCAGTTTCCTGGCCCCAACCGCTTCCTTTTCACCATGGACGTACAATCCCTCTACCCCTCCATCCCCCACCAGGATGGCCTGAGGGCGCTCCGCTTCTTCCTTGAACAGTGGCCCGACCAGTCCCCATCCACCACTACCCTCCTCCGCCTGGCTGAACTTGTTCTCACATTGAACAACTTCTCCTTTAAGTCCACTCATTTCCTCCAAATCAAAGGTGTTGCTATGGGTACCCGCATGGGTCCTAGCTATGCCTGCCTTTTCGTGGGATATGTGGAACACTGTTTGTTCCAGTCCTACTCAGGTCCCCTCCCTCACCTCTTTTTCTGATACATTGATGACTGTATCGGTGCCATTTCCTGTTCTCGCCCTGAACTAGACAATTTCATTCACTTTGCCTCCAATTTCCACCCTTCCCTCACCTCCACATGGTCCATCTCTGACTCTTCCCTTCCCTTCCTCGACTTCTCCGTCTCCATCTCTGGGGATAGGTTATTGACCAATATTCACTACAAGCCCACTGACTCCCACAGCTACCTGGACTACACTTCCTCTCACCCCGCCTCCTGTAAGGACTCTATTCCATTCTCCCAGTTTCTCCGTCTCCGCCGCATCTGCTCCAACGATGCCACCTTCCACACCAGTGCTTCCGACATGTCTTCCTTTTTCCTCAACCAAGGATTCCCCTCTACTGTGGTTGACACAGCCCTCGACCATTTCCGTTCGATCTCCCGCACTTCTGCCCTCACCCCTGTCCCTCCCTCCCAGAACCATGATAGGGTTCCCCTTGTCCTCACCTTTCACCCCACCAGCCTCCACATTCAACGGATCATCCTCCGCCATTTCCGCCACCTCCAAAGTGATCCCACCACCAAACGCATCTTCCCCTCCCCTTTCAGCATTCCATAGGGACTGCTCCCTCCGAGACACCCTAGTCCACTCCTCTATCACCCCCAGCACCCCTTCCCCTTCGCCTGGCACCTTCCCGTGCAAGCGCAGGAGATGTAACACCTGCCCTTAAACCTCCCCCCTTCCCACTGTCCAGGGCCCCAAACACCCCTTCCAGGTGAAACAGTGATTTACTTGTACTTCTTGCAATCTAGTATACTGTATTCGCTGCTCACGATGCGGTCTCCTCTACATTGGGGAGACCAAACGCAGATTGGGTGACTGCTTTGCGGAACACCTCCGTTTATTCCGTAAGGGGGTCCCCCGAGCTTCCGGTCGCCTGTCATTTTAATTCACCACTCCATTCCCACTCAGACCTCACTGTACTTGGGCTCTTGCATTGTTCCACGGAAGCTCAACATTAGGTGTCGGGAGCGTATCAGTCAGCTGGAACTTAAAGCTGAATGGCTGCGTTCTGTCAAAAGTGACAGCCTGCAGCTTTTAGTGCTGCTGAGATTCCTAACTGAGTCTGCGTAGAAGGACTCAGCTTAGAAATCAGACTGTCAGTGTTTGACAGCTTCAAACAGCTGTAAGACACTGATATTTCATCTGTCAGAAATCTTGACAGATGAAATTGTAGTCTGTGACGTCACCTGTTGCCGGGTGGCCCTTAATTGGCCTGCTGAGCCCACTGGGCGGGCTTAACAAGGTCAATCAAGGGAAAGTCGTGCGGATTGGCCGGACGTCGAAGTAGGCGGGCCAGAATCCTGAAAGGGGAAGTCCCGCCTTCTTCCCGACAGGTTCAACAAAATCGACCCCTCTATGTCTGTTGATGATAGCATGGTAAGAGTGACTACCACACAATTCTCATGAAGACAAAATCTCGCCTTCACAGTGACAGCATCCTCCGTCATGCACTGTGGCACTACTGCTGTGCTAATTGGAACAGACTAAGGACAGATCTGGAGTCCAAAACTGGGCATCTGTAATGCACTGTAGGGCATCAGTAGCAGCCGCAACCTGTGACCTCATGACCCTACACATTCCTCCTTCCACCATTTCTATCAAGCCGGTGGATCAATCCTGAGTGTATAAGAATGTTGCAGGAGCTGCACTAGACCTACCGTAGTATAAGGCACCAATCTGGTGAAGCTACAACACACGGCTATCTGCATGTTAAGCACCAAAAACAGCAGGTTATGCACAGAGGTAAGCAGTCCCACAGCCAATGGATCAGAGCAAATCTCTGTACCCTTACCACATCCAGTCAAGAATCAGGCAAATAATAGGAAGAGAAGGCTCCATGAATTAACTGTGTTCTTTTTTTATCATGTCATACCTGTTCCCAATGTAGCCAGTAGTTCTCCTCTAACTTCTTTGGTCCTTCCCCTACATCTTTTACATGGCCTAAGCCTCCATCTTCACACTCCAACTCTTCCTCATCTATATTCTGCCCCTGTGTGATATCATCTGTAAACATGGGGTTAGCTCCCATATGTATGCTAATGGCATCAACATTTACTCTATTCACCCAGTACCTATATGCTCACTGACCTACATTGGCTCCCAGTCCAGCAACACCTTGATTTTAAAATTCTCATCATGTTCAAATGCCTCTATGGCCTCACCCCTTCCTATTTCTGTAACCTCTTCCAGCCCTGCAACCCTCTAAGAATTCTGCGTTCCTCCAAATCTGGCCTGTTGTGCAGCCCCTATTTCCTTTGCCCCTCCATTGGCGGCTGTGCCTTCAGCCATCTATGCCTTAAGCTCTGGAATTTCCTCCCTAAACCTCTCCACCTCTCCACCTCTCTCTCCTTGTTTAAGACGCTTCTTAAAACCTACCTGTAGTGCATGTGCCTTTAAGTCAGAACTACTTTTTACAGCTCCTGTATACTGTAGTACCGGCAGTGACCACACCGGTATATAAGCTGTGCGCATGCCTCTGTACCCCAGTCTAGAGATTACCGTCCTCCAGTAAAGACCTGTTATTTGTTAATGTACAGCATCCGTGTGATTATTTATCCACTGAACCATGGATCTAACAGTGGCGACGAGTGTCGATGCGACTCTACCTGCAACATAAAAAAAAAAATAGTCGAGTTCAGGAACACGGGCGTCGACCGTGAGCAACCACCCAGCAGTCAGGCAGAGATCCAACTTTGCTGGGGAGGCTGTGGTGGGCCGGGCTTGGTTCCCCAGCCACAACGAGCAGTAAGAGACCAACGACAGGTCCAGAGCAGACCCTTCCCGAGCAGCGGCGGCTGGAGCCGACCGACGGCAGAGAGAGAGAGCCAAGCAGCGTCGATGGGGTAAGAAAGAGGGTGAAGAGAGCAGGGCGCAGCCGGGGGTTGATCACCGAGCGGCGTCGAGGGAAAATACTGCAAACCGGAGAGAGAGAGGGTAAGAAACTGCCGGGTTCTAGACTGAGCGGCGTCGACAAATATCAAGAGAAGAACGCGCAGAGCACAGCCAGGGATCACGGGCTGATCAGGGTCTGTGGGGCGAAGCAAGAGGAGACGCCATTGAGCCACGGAGAAGCAGGGAGAGCGCGGGAGGCGCCATTGAGCCGCGGAGAAGAAGGAAGCGCGCGGGAGACGCCATTTTGCGAAGCCGCAGTGGAGAAGACGGGTGAGCGCGGGAAGGAAGGAAAGCGCGGGAGATGCCATTTTGTGCCAGCGGAGAAGAAGGGGAAGCGCGGGAGGCGCCATTGGTGATAGTTAACGCACAACCAAGGATGCCGAAGAGTGGCAGCATCTCTACATTCGACAATGAAGTCGAAGATTAGGCGACATATGTGGAACGTATTGAGGTGTACTGCAGGGCGAATGAAGTGCCAGATGCTAATAAAGCACTGGTTCTGTTCAATTCCATGGGTGCAAAAACTTATGGATTACTGTGAAATCTAATAACCCCAGAGAAGCCGGTAAACAAGAATTTTGAAAGCATAGTAGAAATCCTACAGGACCACTTAAACCCCACACCGCTGCTGATAGCAGAATGATTTAAGTTCCATAAAAGGAACCAACACAAAGACGAAGGCAATGCTGAGTACCTAACGGAACTGCGCAAGCTATCGAAATACTGCCAGTTTGGAGCGGGACTAGCAGATACGTTAAGGGACAAGTTTGTGTGTGAGCTACAAAGTGAAGGAACCCAGAAACGGCTTCTATCAGAAAAGGACCTTATGCTGGACAAGGCTTTCAGTATGGTAGTATCACACGAAGCAGCCGCAAGGGGCGCTGCAGAGATACAATGGAGACCGCAAGAATATGGCACCAACGAAATGACCTATGGAACAGGGAAGTGCTATCATTGCGACAGAACAACACATGACCAGAAAGTTTGTTGGTTCAAGGACCAAGTGTGCAGACAGTGTGGGAAAGCAGGACACATAGCAAGAGTCTGCAGGTCTGGGAAGAAAACCAACAGTAAGAAATCTCCACAGGAGAAGTACAAAAAGGTACACCAGGTGATGGACAGTGGTTCAGACGAACAAAAAAGTGACACAGACTCCGGAAGCAAGGAGCTGGGTTGTCTGAAACTACATAATGTAACTGAAATGGAGGATCACCAGACTATCTGGGTTACACTCAAGATAGACGGAGTCCAAGTGGAAATGGAATTGGACACAGGGTCAGCTCTAACAGTCATAAATCAAAGAGACTACAAGCGGCTATTTTCACACATACCCTTGAAAGCTACAGAGATTGTCTTGAAGATGTATACGGGGCAAAAAGTCTATCCCAAAGGGAAAATAAGGGTGAAAGTGACATATAAAGGTCAGGAAATACCTAAAATGGATATATATGTATTGCCAAATGGAGGACCACCACTGCTAGGACGTTAATGGATCCGAAAGATACAATTAGATTGGCATTCCATACAGGCACTGAAGATTGAGGCCAAAAAGGATGATGACGTCACACATGGACGACTGTCAAAAATGCTAACTGACACAAAAGAAGTGTTCCAGGAGGGACTAGAAACACTAAAAGGAATAACAGCAACAATTAAAATAGAGGAAAATGCAAGCCCAAAGTTTCTGAAGGCCAGACCAGTGCCTTATGCGATCAGACCAGCGGTTGAAGCAGAGCTGGAAGGGTTGGAATGTTCAGGAGTACTGTCCAAAGTGGACTGGAGCGAGTGGGTTACACCCATCGTCCCTGTAATGAAGAGGTCGTTGAGTAATACGCCTGGGGAACCAAAGAATGTCTGCATCTGTGGGGCTTTTAAGGTGACAGTGAACCCAGTCCTTCACACGGTGCAATATCCGCTTCCACGAATTGAGGATATTTTCGCCTTGCTATCTGGTGGTAAATGCTTCACCAAAATTGATCTAGCCCAGGCGTACTTGCAAATGGAGGTAGAAGAAGCTTCGAAACATTACCTTACAATCAACACCCATAAAGGTCTCTATCAATACAATCGGCTGGTGTTTGGAGTAGCCTCGGCTCCGGCTATCTGGCAAAGGGCGATGGATCAGGTCCTGCAAGGGATTCCAGGGGCCCAGTGTTATTTGGACGACATCTTGGTCACGGGCGAAAATGACGGTGATCACCTCGCTAACTTGGAGAAGGTGCTCGCCAGATTAAAGGAATATGGGCTACGAGCTAATCGCCACAAGTGCGAGTTTTTCCAGAAACAGATCTCGTATTGCGGCCACGTCATCGATGAAGAGGGGTTACATAAGTCCCCAGACAAGATTGAGGCAGTAGTCAAGGCTCCAGCACCGGAAAATGTGTCACAACTGAGGTTGTTCTTCGGGCTGGTAAACTATTACCACAAGTTCTTACCAAATTTGTCTACGCTATTACACCCGCTGAACACCCTACTGCAAACAGGGGTACTATGGAAGTGGGATGACGAACGTAGATGAGCTTTCCAGAAGTGTAAAGAATTGATCACATCAAAAGAGGTGTTGGCCCATTTCAAGTCAGCACTACCAATTCGTTTGGCATGTGATGCATCACCCTACGGCATTGGAGCGGTGCTGTCGCACAAATTCCCAGACGGGTTGGAGAGGCCAGTAGCCTTTGCGTCTCGGTCACTAACCTCAGCCGAGCGCAACTATGCCCAGATTGACAGGGAGGCCCTCAACCTAGTATGGGGAGTAAAAAAATTCAACCACTATCTGCATGGGCAGAAGTCCACCTTGCTGACTGACCACCAACCACTTGTCTCCATCTTTAATCCTAAGAAGGGCGTGCCAGTAATGACGGCACAGCGGTTACAAAGATGGTCCCTGTTTCTAAGGGCGAATCAATATGAAATAGAATATAAAGGCACGAAACAGCATGGGAACGCTGATGGGCTATCGCACCTGCCACTGCCTACGGTGGAGGAAGCACCAGCAGTGGACCCTATCGAGATATTATATTCGTCGATAATTGAACGATTGCCAGTAACAAACGCGGATATAGAGAAGGAGACCCCCAATGATCCGACGCTGTCACGGGTATATGAATTGACGGTGAGGGGATGGCCAACACATGGCAACTCACTGTTGCCAGCATTCTCATCCAGAAGAGAACAGCTGTCAGTATGCCAGGGGACAGTGATGTGTGGAGCCAGAGTGGTGATTCCACCCAAGTTAAGGGAGAGAGTGCTAAATGAGCTACATGAAGATCATCTGGGGGGAGTGAAAATGAAAAGCCTTGCTAGGGCTTATGTGTGGTGGCCGGGAATCGATCAACAAATCGAAGACCTAACGAAGAGCTGCTCAAGATGCCAGAAGGTCCAAAATGCACCACCACATGCCCCTCTACACCCATGGGAGTGGCCCTCCTCTCCATGGCAATGGGTGCACATTGATTTCGCTGGTCCATTCATGGACTCAATGTTCTTAATAGCAGTGGATGCTCATTCAAAGTGGCCTGAGATGATAAAGATGTCTTCAACCACTACAGAGAAAATGGTTGCAGTCCTACGGACCATATTTGCCAGAAACGGTTTGCCAGAGCAGATCTGCTCTGATAATGGACCACAGTTTGTGTCCGACGAGTTCAAAAATTCATGAAAAGGAATGGGGTAAGGCATTACACATCCGTCCCGTATCATCCAGCCACCAATGGATTGGCTGAGAGGTTCATACAAACCTTTAAGAAGGCAATAAAGGCCATGTGCGACGAGGAAATGCCACTGCAGCATAAGCTGGACAATTTCTTATTAGCCTACCGAAATGTGACACATGCAGTTACCAACCAGACCCCGGCCATGATGTTCTTTAACCGAAGGTTGACATCTCGTCTGGACTTGCTCAGACCAAATGTGCGAAGAAATGTTGAGGACAAACAATTCCAGCACATCAACGAGAAGCCGACAAGGAGCTTCAATGTAGGGCAACCAGTCTTGGCCCGGGACTATCGAACAGAGAAGTGGCAACCCGGAACGATATGTACAAGGCAGGGGCCATTAATGTACACCGTGGATGTCGGGGAGAACATCGTGAGACGCCACGTCGATCAGATCTTAGCATCACAGGAATGCGCCAACCCCATGTCTCGAGTACCTGGGGATGAACCCGACATACCGGTAGCATCTACTTCAGACCCAGTAGCAGTGGAACCCGATGAACTACCCGATGAAAAGGGGTCAGAATCACCTCTGCACCAAGAACAAGAACCTCTGGAAAGGCGCTATCCTGAAAGGGTCAGGAAGCCGCCCCAAAGACTGAATCTATAAATGGACTTTTGTTATTGAATGTACATGTAAAAATGTAATTGTTATTTGAACATTGTGGTGATTATTCCTTGATTAGTAAAAGTATTGTGATTCGTTGTTTGTTAACTGCCTTGGGATATGTGTTGTAATCTCATTGGTAGTTGATGATCACATGATGTGTTGTGGCTACCTTAAATTCAGTCCTTTTCTAGCTTTAGTTGGGACTGGATGTAGAAAGATATGCTGCTGATTTTAAAGTTAATAAAGCCTAACTTTGGAAGGCAAATCTATTCTTTATTTCAATTTATTAACTTTATGTTAGAATGGAGCGATATCTTCAACCAGAACGATTCAAGGCTGACCCCAATTCTGCTGGAGTGGATGATAAATGGAAACATTGGTATTGTACATTTAAAAACTTTTTGGGCGTGTTGGATCAAGAGGCTCTAAATAAGCTGAATATGCTGATCAACTACATTGACCCGGATGTATATAAATATATTTTGCACTGTAAAACTTATGAAGAGGCTATTTCTACATTGGAAAAGATTTTTGTTAAACCAAAGAATGAGGTATTTGCACGTCATCTTCTATCTGCCCGTAGGCAGCAGGTGGGAGAATCTTTGGATACTTATTTACAAGCACTTCGGTGCCTTCGTGTTGACTGTAATTATAAGGCTGTGACGGCTGAAGAATATAAGGACGAATCGGTACGGGATGCTTTTATTAATGGATTACTGTCTAGATCAATTCGTCAGCGGTTGTTAGAAAATAAGACTCTGGATCTTAAAAGTGCTTTTGAGCAAGCTTCTACATTGGATGTGGCTCAGAGAAGTTCGGATTCTTATGCCCTTTATAATCGGCCTGCGACTGTGGTTTCGGCAGTTTTGGATGAAAAGGAATTATGTGGACTTAATGGGAGTGGTTTACTAGATTTTGAAACAGTTTCTACTTCGGCGGCCGTTGCCTCTAGGATTCAGAAGTGTTATTTTTGTGGGAATATCCGGCACCCTCGTCTGAAGTGTCCTGCTCGGGAGGCTGTGTGTAGTAAATGCGGCAAGAGAGGTCATTATGCACGTGTGTGCAAATCATCAGGTTCAATTACCTTCCCTTCTCCTGGTGTGGGAGGGTCTTCCTCCACTACCTCTTCTGTGACTATTCAGCCTTTAGATAGGGCGTTTATTGCATCAATTTCTGCTGCTTTTGCTCATGGCCTAAACAAAGCTATAGTTACGGCTCAAGTTAATGGGTTGGAAGTGAAGGCCCTTATAGATACGGGCAGTACTGAGAGTTTTATAAGTCTTCAGTTTGCGAAGGAGAAGCATTTGAAAATTTCGCCTGTTACGTATCAGGTGTGTATGGCTCAGACGACCCTTACTTCACAAATAGCTGGTTGTTGCTTTGTGAAAATGGTTCTTCTGGGTAATACGTATACTGATATACGCCTATCTGTTTTGCCTAATCTCTGTGCGGATATTTTGATTGGACATGATGTGCTTCAGTTACATGAGTCTCTTAGTCTTTCATTTGGAGGGACTAAGCCACCTTTATCTATTTGTGGATTAACCTCTTTATCTATTCCTCCATTATCACTTTTTTCCAATTTGATGTCGGATTGTAAGCCAATTGCTACCAAGTCAAGAAGATATAGTAGTCAGGATAGAGAATTTATTAATTCTGAAGTTCAACGTCTCTTATTGGAAGGAATCATTGAACCTAGTTGTTCGCCTTGGCGAGCACAGGTAGTTGTCACGACTAACGAGAGACACAAGAAACGAATGGTGATAGACTATTCCCAAACTATTAATAGGTATACTCAATTAGATGCGTACCCTTTGCCTAAGATTGATGAGCTTATCAATAAAGTATCTCAGTATAAAGTTTTTAGCACTATTGACTTAAAGAGTGCTTATCATCAGATTCCTATTGTTAAGAAGGATCAACCATATACGGCCTTTGAGGCTGGTGGAAAGCTGTATCAGTTTTGCCGAATACCATTTGGTGTTACTAATGGTGTTGCTTGTTTTCAACGGGCAATGGATGCTTTTATAAGTGATAACTCCCTCTCTGACACCTTTTCATACTTAGATGACATCACAGCGTGTGGCAAATCAAGGGTGGAGCATGATTCTAATTTTAAAAGATTCCTTCAAGCTGCGGAAAAAGTTGGTTTAACTTTTAACAAAGAGAAATGTGCCTTTTCGACTACTGAGGTAAATCTATTGGGGTATATTATTTTGGGAAATAAGATTAAACCAGATCCAGAACGTCTGCGACCATTGATCGATTTACCTTGTCCTACTAATTCTAAGGCTTTGCAACGAGTTGTTGGACTGTTTTCTTATTATTCTAATTGGATTGCAAATTTTTCACGGAAGATCCAGCCTCTTATTCGGGTTACGACATATCCTCTATCATGGGAGGCCAGGACATGTTTTGAGAATTTTAAAAAGGATATTTTAGGAGCAGTTGTGCATTTCATTGATGAGCAGGTTCCCTTTGTGATTGAGACGGATGCTTCGGATTTTGCAATTGGGGCTACTTTGAACCAAAATGGAAGACCTGTGGCCTTTTTCTCACGTACTTTGAATAATAGTGAAAAAAGACATTCCTCAATAGAAAAAGAGGCATACGCAATAGTAGAAGCATTGCGTAAATGGAGACATTATTTATCAGGGCGACATTTCACGTTGGTAACTGACCAAAAATCTGTGTCCTTTATGTTTGATGTTAAACATTTTGGAAAGATTAAAAATGATAAAATAATGAGATGGAGGATTGAGTTGGCATGTTACCATTTTGACATAGTTTATCGTCCGGGGAAGGATAATGTTGCTGCTGATGCACTGTCGAGGGCTTATTGTTCGGTGATTCACGGAGATACGCTTATTAATCTTCACAATGCCTTATGTCATCCTGGGGTTACGAGGATGATACACTTTGTACGCAGTAAGAACTTGCCTTTTTCAGTTGAAGACGTCAAGCGGATGACTTCTTCATGTTCTATCTGTGCTCGGTGTAAACCGAATTTCTTTAAGCCTCAACGAGCTCATCTTATAAAGGCTACTTCTCCTTTTGAACGTTTGAGTGTTGATTTTAAGGGACCTCTTCCTTCAACTACTCAAAACCGATATATATTTACTGTTGTGGATGAGTTTTCAAGGTTCCCTTTTGCTTTTCCTTGTGCAGATGTATCAGCTGCTACAGTTATTAAATGTTTGACTCAACTTTTTGTCATCTTTGGGATGCCTGCGTATATCCATTCGGATCAGGGAAGTTCTTTTATGTCTTCCCAGTTGAAGGAATACCTTCAGAGTCGGGGAATTTCTACTAGTCGAACTACCCCGTATAATCCCCAGGGTAATGGACAGTGCGAACGATACAATGGGGTGATCTGGAAGGCAGTTATGTTGGCGTTGACATCCCGGAACCTTAAGAATACACAGTGGGAAATGGTACTGCCTGATGCCCTGCATTCCATTAGATCATTGCTTTCAACAGCTACTAATGTGACCCCCCATGAAAGGCTCTTTAACTATCCGCGAAGATCTACTATGGGATATTCGGTACCTTCATGGCTTACTATGCAGGGACCTGTGTTGCTTCGACGCCATGTTAGATTGTCAAAATATGACCCCTTGGTGGAGGAGGTGGAGCTGTTGGAGGCAAATTCCCAATATGCTCATATTCGATTCCAAGATGGGAAAGAAAGTACTGTTTCAATTAAAGACTTGGCTCCTTGTGGGGGCCAGCCCTCTTCTGAGGATAATAATAATGGTCATGATTTGGATAATGTGGATGCTGTTACAGATACTACGAATATTTCCAATCCGATTGCAGATGATCATACTTCTATTAGTCAGCCTTTGATAGATGTTTATGACCGTCCCAGTGCATCTTCTGATGGGATTTCTAATCCGGAAACCGTTGAGAATCGGGATATGGATAGCCTTCCTGTTGAAGATACTTCTGTGCCTTCTGGCGTGGGAGGGCAAGGAATTTCACCAAGGTTAAGAAGGTCGACACGAACAAGATATCCGGTTGACCGATTGAAAATGGACTTTTAAATTGATAGTAATGTTTTAAAAATTGTTGAAATATTATAGTATATTGTTTTAGTTGAGAGTTACTTAATACTTATGCGTAATGTTATTATTTGTTGTTGTTCATTTAGTATTGTGTTATGTAAATAGTTTTATTCTCGTGCATAGTTTAGTTGTAAATAATTAATTGTAAATTGTAAAAGTTATTAGGTTAGAGTATATTTTAAAGGAGGGGTGAATGTGGTGGTTATTCCTTGATTAGTAAAAGTATTGTGATTCGTTGTTTGTTAACTGCCTTGGGATATGTGTTGTAATCTCATTGGTAGTTGATGATCACATGATGTGTTGTGGCTACCTTAAATTCAGTCCTTTTCTAGCTTTAGTTGGGACTGGATGTAGAAAGATATGCTGCCGATTTTAAAGTTAATAAAGCCTAACTTTGGAAGGCAAATCTATTCTTTATTTCAAACATTAAGGGGGTATTATTAATCTAAAAAGGGAGGAATTGTAGTGTATGTGCCTTCAAGTCAGAACTACTTTTTACAGCTCCTGTATACTATAGTACCGGCAGTGACCACACCGGTATATAAGCTGTGCTCATGCCTCTGTACCCCAGTCTAGAGATTACCCTCCTCCAGTAAAGACCTGTTATTTGTTAATGTACAGCATCCGCGTGATTATTTATCCACTGAACCACGGATCTAACACAACCTCTTTGACCAAGCTCTTGCTCACCTGTCCTAATGTCTCCTTCTTTGACTTGGTATCAATTTTAGTCTGCTAACGCTCCTGTAAAGCATCCTGGGATGTTTTACTACATTAAAGATGCTATATTAATGCAAGTTGTTGCTGTTTCATCAATTGGAAGTACCAAATAAGGCATCGACTAACCCCTGGACAATTGAGTGTATTCTGGTAATGTTTCTAGCAGCTGTCACCTGAGGCTTTAATTTTCCCGTCAGATTGATTATAGTTATTTTAAGGAAGTGGTCCTGAAAGTGGAGTTTTTAACAATCCTGCTGAACTCGGGCAAAGCAGGAAGAGTGTAGCCAGTCCTGCAGCAAGAACGCACTTAACTTAAAGTAAACTGACATTAAAGGGTTAAGTGGCTGTACAGTACAGGCAGTTTTGTAAATTGACCAATCATAAGAAATTGACCAAGCTTTGTATCCCAGCATGCCTTGAGGAACCAACGGGACTTTTAAATGAACTGTCAAAACAAGCTGTGAGCTGAATGGAATACAGGAGGAAATTATTCATACAGAGACACAGACACGATTGATTGACTTTATGAATATGCTAACCAAGGAAGTAGCTGGAGTAATCAGACCACACAATGACATGTGGTTGTTTAAATTTAACTGACTGTCCTGTCCATTGAACTCCTGTGGTCAGGCTGTTAACAAGACTTACACATCAACACAACAGGTAACGACTATGGTTCCACTGAGTCTCGATCGTTTCCCTCATCCTTTGGAGGTGTTAATATCAAAACTGTTGCTGGAGTAAAACCCATTCGCCAATCTTTCAGAATGCTGATAAGCCCGGAACTTTTCCCCATCAAAACATCTTTGTGTGATAATGGACTATTCACTGACCCAGGATAGGGAAGTGATCAAATCAAGTACTCTATTGATTTGCAGATACAGACAAGATTAAGATGGTACAATTAAAGGGGTTGGGGTCACATCAATCAATTGTCACAGGTATGAGCTCTGTATTGTAAAAAGGGTGCATTTAGGGACAAACTTCGGCAACTTGTAAGGGAACTGCGGACGGATTTGAACACCCGTTCAGATGGAAACATAATCCTCCGAGTGACCACCGGGGTGAGTGGTGTTTGAAATTAAAGAGAGTTAAAGGGACCAGTGTAAGTGAGTACTGTTCGAAGTTAAAGGAAACAGTGCATTGAAGTTTGTATGTTATCCATACTACAATAAGCAGTGAAAAGAATACTGAGTTGTACTGAGTTGTGAGCCTTGACCATTTTACCCCACCCGGACGGGTTCAGGTTGGATTCTGGAATTAGAGTATAAGAGGGAAGGTGCGGGTTCACCTACCTACAGTTTAGTGCTGCCCGAACAGGGACCTGATAAGGGAAAAATGGAAGGTAGGGTAGAGCAGCATTTGGGTAAGAAATTACCTTTGAAAGAGGGATGGGTACGAGTTATCACGGCTGTGACCGATCCTCTAAAAGAAGCTGAGGAATGGGAGGGCCAAGAGAAATTCAAAATGGGTATGCCCTGTGTGGTTGTTAGCATACAGGCGAGAAGCACAACAGTTAGCACAGGAACATCAGCCATATGAAGAAAGGTTGCAGGAGAAGGATGAAAGGCTACAGGAAAAGGATGCAGTAAGAAAATAGTCGAGTATCGCAGGAGTGTAGTGACTTAAAGGCAGTGTTCCGGGTGCTGCGAGAGTAGCACAAGGAACTCAAATCGTGTGCTGATTATTCAGCATATGAGGAAGAGATCGAACGGCTCCAGCACTAGCTACAGAGACAGAGAGGTAGAGTCTGTGCTATGGCAGGGGCCGTGGAGGAAGGGAATGCGTTAGACATGTGTTGGAAGAAGGCAGAAGAGGAAGTTGTGGAAGGTGAAGAGAAGGGTGGTGGTAGTATAGGGCAAGGAGTAATGTGTCCGATATGGCACACAAACATGACACCGGTGGCTGGGGGAGGTCCGGTAGTGTCGAATTAAGATGATGCTTATACTCCCTCACAATTAAGGGAAGCAGCAAGGGATTTAGGAACCCTCAGACAGGGAGGAGATGTGGAAGGGCACTTTTTGCGCTTAGAAACGATGGCTGCCATGCAGGGTTTCGACGAATCCGAGAAAAAGAGGTGTTTGCTTTTTAGTCTGGATGGGGTGGTTCTGGCTGGGCTACCCCAAGAAATCAAGTATGCCCAACCCGCGGTAACTTGGAACAATACTAAGTGACACGTTAGAGAAGCTTGTACGGAAGGGGTGATCCATTTAAAATCATGGCACAAACTATGCAGGGGAAGGAGGAACACCCAGAAGCATTTGCTAGCAGATTGTGGCCTGTTTATAATGAAACACAAGGAGGAGGGTTGGATCGGAATCAATTGGCAGGAGACGGTCTCCACCGATGGTTAAGAGCTCATATAACTCGCATGGAACCTGTTACTAATACAGCCATGTCATAGAGTCATAGAGTTATACAGCACAGAAAGAGGCCCTTCGGCCCATCATGTCTGTGCTGGCCATCAAGCCCTATCTATTCTAATGCCATTTTCCAGCATTTGGTCCGTAGCCTTGTATGCTATGGCGTTTCAAGTGCTCATCTAAATGCGTCTTAAATGTTGTGAGGGTTCCTGCCTCTACCACCCTCTCAGGCAGTGAGTTCCAGATTCCAACCACCCTCTGGGTGAAAAAGCTTTTCCTCAAATCCCCTCTAAACCTCCTGCCCCTTACCTTGAAACTATGCCTCCTGGTTATTGACCCCTCTACTAAGGGGGAAAGTTCCTTTCTATCTACCCTATCTACCCTTAAATAATTTTGTACACCTCAATCAGGTCCCCCCTCAGCCTTCTCTGCTCTAAGGAAAACAACCTGTCCAGTCTCTCTTCATAGCTGAAGCGCTCCAGCCCAGGTAACATCCTGGTGAATCTCCTCTGCACCCTCTCTAATGCAATCACATCCTTCCTATAGTGTGGCGACTGCACACAGTATTCCAGCTGTGGCCTAACTAGCGTTTTGTACAGCTCCATCATAACCTCCCTGCTCTTATATTCTATGCCTTGGCTAATGAAGGCAAGTATCCCATATGCCTTTTTAACCACCTTATCTATCTGTTCTGCTGCCTTCAGGGATCTATGTACATGCACACCAAGGTCCCTCTGATCCTCTGTCCTTCCTAGGGTCCTACCATTCATTGTGTATTCCCTTGCCTTGTTAGTCCTCCCAAAATGCATCACCTCACACTTTTCAGGGTTAAATTCCATTTCCCACTGTTTTGCCCATCTGACCAACCCGTCTATATCATCCTGTAGCCTGAGTCTTCCCTCCTCGCTATTTACCACTCCACCAATTTTCGAGTCATCTTTGAAATTACTGATCATACCTCCTACATTCATATCTAAATCAATAATGTACATTACAAACAGCAAGGGACCCAGCACCGATCCCTGGGGTACACCACTGGATACAGGCTTCCAGTCACAAAAACAACCTTCGACCATCACCCTCTGCCTCCTGCCACTAAGCCAATTTTGGATCCAATGTGCCAAATTGTCCTGGATCCCATGGGCTCTTACCTTCTTGACCAGTCTCCCATGCAGGACTTTGATAAAAGCCTTACTGAAGTCCATGTAGACTACATAAACTGCACTAACCTCATCCACACACCTAGTCAACCCCTCGAAAAATTCAATCAAATTGGTTAGACATGATCTCCCCCTGACAAAGCCATGCTGACTATCCTTGATTAATCCTTGCCTGTCAAAGTGGAGACTTATTCTGCCCCTCAGAACTTTTTCCAATAATTTCCCTACCACTGATGTTAGGCTCACTGTCTTGTAATTCCCTGGTTTATCCCTACTACCCTTCTTGAATAATGGTACTACATTAGCTGTTCTTCAGTCCTCTGACACCTCCCCTGTGGTCAGAGAGGTTCTGAAAATTTGTGTCAGAGCCCCTGCAATCTCCTCCCTTGCCTCACACAGCAGCCTGGGATACATCTCGTCTGGGCCTGGGGATTTATCCACTTTTAAGCCCGCTAAAACCATTGTACCTCCTCCCTCTCAATGCTAATTTGTTCAAGTATATCACAATCCCCCTGCCTGATTTCTATGCTTACATCGTCCTTCTCCATAGTGAACACAGATGCAAAATATTAATTTAAAACCTCATCTACACCTTCCGGCTCTACACACAGCTTGCCACTTTGGTCCCTAATGGGCCCTACTCTTTCCCTGGTTATCCTCTTGCCCTTAATATACTTATAAAATACCTTGGGATTTCTCTTTATTTTGCCTGCCAGTGTTTTTTCATGCCCCCTCTTCGCTCTCCTAATTTCTTTTTTAAATACCCCCCCTGCACTTTCTATACTGCTCTAGGGTTTCCACTATTTTTAGTCCTTTGTATCTGCCAAAAGCCTTCCTTTTTTTCCTAATCTATTCTTGTATATCTCTTTACATCCAGGGTTCCCTGGACTTGTTGGTCCCACCCTTGACCTTTACGGGAACATGTTGGCGCTGTACTCTCTCTCTCTATTTTCTTTCTGAATGACTCCCACTGCTCTGATGTGGATTTTCCTACAAGTAGCTGATCCCAGTCCACTTTGGCCAGATCCTGCCTTATCATATTAAAATCGGCCTTCCCCCAATTTAGAAGCTTTATTTCCGGTCCATCTTTTTCCTTTTCCATGACTACCTTAAATCTCACCGAATTATGGTCACTGTCACCAAAATGCTTTCCTACTGACACTTCTACCACTTGCCCGGCGACATTCCCTAGAATTAGGTCCAGTAACGCCCCCTATCTTATAGGACTTTCTACATGCTGGCTCAAAAAGCTCTCCTGGATGCACTTTAAGAATTCTGCGCCCTCTAAGCCTTTCACACTCTGACTATCCCCATTAATATTGGGGAAGTTGAAATCCCTTACTATTATTACCCTATTATTTTTACACTTCTGAGATTTGCCTACATATCTGTTCCTCTATCTCCCCTGACTGTTTGGGGCCTATAGTACACTACCAGCAATGTGCTTGCCCCCTTTTTGTTTTTAAGTTCTACCCATGTGGCCTCATTAGAGGAACCTGCTAAGATATCATCCCTCCTTCCTGCAGTAATTGACTCCTTGATTAATATTGCAACTCCCCCTCCTCTTTTACACCCCCCTCTGTCTCGGCAGAAGATTCTATACCCCGAAATATTGAGCTGCCAGTCCTGCCCCTCCCTCAACCATGTCTCTGTGATAGCAACAATATCATACTCCCATGTGTTTATCAACACCTTCAATTCACCTTACGCGTAAGACTCCTTGCATTAAAATAAATGCCATCCACCCTTGTCATACTCCCTTGTGCCGTTTCATATTTGCTCTGCCTTCCAGACTGACTTGTTTTTTCCTCTATATTTGGCTGTGCATCACCCCCTACTATAGCTCCACTCCCTATCCCATCCCCCTGCCAAGTTAGTTTAAACCCCTGCAACAGCACTAGCAAACCTCCCCACAATGATGTTGGTCCCGTTCCGGTTCAGGTGCAACCCGTCTGACTTGTACAGGTCCCACCTTCCCCAGAAGCAGACCCAGTGATCCAGGAAACTAAAGCCCTCCCTCCTGCACCAACTCTTTAGCCACCCATTCATCTGCTCTATCCTCCTATTCCTATACTCACTAGCACATGGCACTAGGAGCAATTCAGAGATTACAACCTTTGAGGTCCTGCTTTTTAATCTGCTACCTAGCTCCCTAAATTCTTGTTGCAGGACCTCATCCCTCTATGTCGTTGGTACCAATGTGAACCACGACCTCTGACTGTCCGCCCTCCCCCTTCAGAATGCCCTGCAGCCGTTCAGTGACATTCTTGACCCTGGCACCAGGGAGGCAACATACAATCCTGGAGTCACGTCTGAGGCCGCAGAAACGCCTGTCTGCAGCCCTCACTATTGAGTCTCCTACCACTATTGTCCTTCCACTCATACTCCTCCCCCCTTGTGCAGCTGAGCCACCCACAGTGCCGTGAACTTGGCTCTGGCTGCACTCCCCAGAGGAACCGTCACTTTCACCGTTTTCCAACACAGAAAAACGGTTGTTGAGTGTGGTGCACTCTGGGGCTTTCCTGACTACCTGCCTGCCCCCCTTCTTCTGACTGGTGGTCACCCATTCCCTCTCTGACTGCACTTTCTTAAGCTGCGGGGTGACCACATCTAAAAACGTGCTATCCACGTAACTCTCAGCCTTGCGGATAGACTGCAGTGCATCCAGCTGATGCTCGAGCTCCGAAAACTGGATCTCAAGTTGGCCAAACCGTTGGCACTTACTGCACATGTAGTCATCCTGACTGCAAGAAGCGTCTAGGAATTCCCACATGCTGCAGGCTGTGCAACACATGGGACTGAGGTCCCCTGCCATACTTTTAATTAAAAAACTCTTACCTCAAACTTAAACTCTTGGATTCTCACTCTCCCAATCTACCTTAACTATGAACTACCTTAAAAGAAATAAACTTAAAATTGAAGAAAAAAAAGCACTCACCCACTACTCACCAATCAGCTTCTTCCCCTGCACTGGCATCACTTTCTGTATGGTGACGTCACTCTCGAATTCTGCCGCTGCTTCTGCTGCTGCCGCTGCGCGACTGGGCCTGAAAATCACCAACCTTTATTTTCTCCCACAGCCGCTGCTCCCTTGCAGGTCCACCGCTCCCGCTGCTCGACTGGGCCTGAAAATCACCAATCTTTATTTTCTCCCACAGCCGCTGCTCCCTTGCAGGTCCACCGCTCCCGCTGCTCGACTGGGCCTGAAAATCACCAACCTTTATTTTTTCCCACAGTCGCTCCTCCCTCGCAGGTCTGCCGTACCCGCAGCTGCCGCTGCTCGACTGGGATTTGATTTGAGAGACCTAGGCATGACAGAAGCTCGAGTTTTAGGCATGCACTGGAAACCGGCATTTCTGATCTGTCAAGAAAGCACTTGACAGATCCTCTGGCTACCCTAGAGAAGGGCCTCTGCGGGTGGACCGTTCCGCTTTTTGGAGACCCTCCGCCCCCAGTAAACCCTTACAATTCTTACGCCTGGTAAAAGCAGATGTAAGGCCTGCTTTTATCAGGATAAGAGTTGAAAAAAGTTAAAAAAAATGTTTTCACTGATTTATCATTTAAAAATACTTTAAAAAAAAGGTAAGTTTATCTTTAGCCGTGTAAAAATCTTTAACTATTTTTTCAAAAATTTAAAGTTTTGTTTAAAATAGTTAATTTATTGTACTTTCAAGTCATTTTAAAAATGTGATTTAAAAAAAAATTATTTCAAGTTTTACTATGTTTTGGGGGTGATCTCCATTCATTTATTTGACAGGTCTTCCTGTCAAATGTATGAAGGGAGATTCCCTTCTGTGATTGGCTCCCCATGGCCTACGTGATCCCAGTGATGCTGCGAACTACCTGCGCCTCTTGGATACGTGGGCCCTGTGCACTGGCAGTTTGGAGAGGCCCAGCATCGGAATTGTGTGTGCCCCGGATGAAGAGTTCGCAAAGTCGCTGAAGAATGGACTCAGTCGGGAATATTTTGTGGACTTTATTTGATTTTTCTGAGGGTATTTTCCCTGTTATGGGATCGCCCTGTGCAGATATGTGAAAGACTGGTTTGTTAAAAACTCCAGAGAATGCATGGCAGTTGGCTGTGACAAAAGAACTGTCAGTCATCCAGAATGTATGGGTTCGCCCGACAGTCCTGGAAAAAGGAAGGGGGCCATGGAAATTGAAGCCACTTTAATATGCAAAGTACTCCTCACCTCTATCTCAGAAGAGAAGCAGAACAATGAACCCACTGGCCTCAGCCAGCCAAAAGGGAGCCAGTTTTTTTCCCAACACAAAGACCGAAAGATATGTCCCAGATTAAGGGCCATTAATCCAATACTCATGGGACCGAGGATGACTCATCACTGATTAAGCACCGGAGTGCTTTGAAACAATAGGATTTTAAAGATTGGTGGGAAAAGATAGGGACTATTATAAAGATAGATTCTTTTCCACCATTCTCTCTCTCTCGCTCCCTGCTCCAACAAGATTGAACTAACAAGAAGTACCAGAGAAGCCGACGAGCGGAGCGATCGAAACCAACTGCGTGTGGGGGTAAGCATAGTCTCTCAGAAGTGAAGTTTTTGGGCTATTCCGAGGGTGGGAGCTTCGTTTGGTTCAACCAGGCGAAGGGGTTTATGTGACTGGTTAATTTGTTGATGGGGTGGAATTAGCGACTACCATAGCAACAAGGGAATTACTGCTTGTTATAGTCCCCAGTTTTGTGCTGTATGTATGTTGATTGTAATCTGGATTTTATTCTCCACAGGGATAGTGATTTAGTTTAGTAGTGCATGGTTTTAGCCAGTGTATGTTAGACCAAATAAATATAAGTTTGATTTTTCACCGAAGCATTCCTGTCCGTGACTTATTTCATTTACACTCTGAATAATAATTCCCGGGTATAGAACTTTCGTACGGCGGGAGCGATTCGAATCATCCATCTAGCAATTGGGCTAGGATCAAAAACCGCTTACACGGGAGCCCTCAGGCAAGGGCGCAGATTTTTCCAGATTGCAGTCCTCCGCCCACGGGAGGCCTGCGATCGGAATATCTAGGCCATGGTGTTGCTGAAGGAGTTGTTGCAGCTCCTAATGCGATGCGGGTTGAAGGTAAACCCTATAAAGTCTCAGATAGGGCAAAAGGAGGTACAATTTTTGGGGCTCACACTGCGACTGGGAGAGAGCAACATAGATGAGGCAAAAAGGGAAGCAGTACAAGAGTTACCGATACCGGAGGATGTTTCTGCTTTAAGATCATTTTTAGGACTGACAGGATAGTGCCGTGAGCTTATAGAAAATTATGCAGGTATAGCTAGACCTTTGTACACATTAACACGGGAGTCAGCCAAATGGGGGTGGACAGAGGAATGTGAGAGAGCTTTTCACACACTTAAGGAAAAGCTGCAAACAGCCCCAGCTTTGGGAGCGATAGACCCTATGCAGAATATCTGGCTAGAGTGCACATCTATGGAAGCTAGTTTAAGTGCAGTACTGTTACAATCAGCCCATGGGAAATTTAAAACGGTAGCGTACGCTTCTCGGACATTGGGCTGGATTTTAATTCCGGGGCGGGTTGGGGTCGTGTTTTATTTTGTATTATCCACACGAATCTAAATTGATGTGGGAGATTGATGCGAATTTAACTTAATTGACCAATTGAGTTCCAGCGTGTGGGAACCCATGGCAAATGAATTTTTCCAGTCTGAAAGTCGCCTCCGATGATGTCATCATTGCTGCTGCATTTAAGGTCTGCAACAAGCCTTGCTTCTTCTGCAGACTGCCAAGCTTTTAGCCTTTGCTGCTACAGGGACCTGGAGGCAGAATGGCCAGTGAAAGACCTAGGTCTGCTTCAAGATTTGACGACTTTGCCGTGCAGGCTTTAGTGGAGGGAGCAAGAGCTCATAAGGAGGTGCTCTTCCCTTCATCAGGGAGGAAGAAGCCTCCCCAGCAGACCAAGGCTGTGTGGCTGCAATTGGCAGAGGAGGTCAACTCCTTATCGGTAACCCGCAGAACCTGGATACAGTGCAGGAAGAGATTTCATGACATTGTGCGCACTGGAAAAGTGAGTATGAATTTCCCATCACCCTCAATCTGATCCCCATTGCCTTTTCTCACCAGCATTCAGCTTTAGCAATCTCTTCCTCCACATCCCACTTGACACTGACATCCATGCACCCTTACCCATTCCTTTTCTCTCTATGGTCACATTCACCTAACGATTCGACTATGCAGCCCTTACACTCCCTATCACTGTGATGCTATGAAAACAACTGACAACACACAGGAAGGGCCCTTGGTCTTGCCACCTCACGCCATCTTTGTCTCCTTCTAAGTATCTATGCTATGGAATCTCTACACTCACTCCTTCATTCTCACTCAACCTCCACTTGTCTCCCTCATTGCAGGAAAAGAGAGCTCACAATAAGCGAGAAAGAGCGAGGACAGGAGGAGGGCCGCCCTCAGTAGCCCACCTCACCCCTTGGGAGGAGGCGCTCCTGGAGATCGTAGGAGTGGAGGAAGATGCGCAAGTGGGGGACGGACAGAGGGGTGCATCACAGCAAGCTGGTGACAGAATAGTTTTCCATCTCTCTCATTGACATTGCATGAGTTGCTGATACTGATTCTGAAGCTCTAACAGCTGGACTAATGATCATCTGCAATTTGCAATGTGCATGTAACCTTGGCATCACATCTCTGACTCTTCCCTTTACTCCCCCACAGGACCATCGCAAGCACCCGTCCCCACTAGCCAGGAGGAAGAGCCTGAACATCAAGACTCCTCAGAGGAAGCTGCAACCTCTGAGGGCGCAGCGTCAGCAGAATTAAGCGCACCCAGCACTAGCGCAGACACTCACACCTCGGTGGGACCTTCGGGACATAGAGTAGTGTTGTCACCTGGTGTATCACAGCTCACAAGTGAGCATCAGCAGATTGTGGAGACAGGGACAGCTGTGGAGAGTCCTAGTCGGAGGGCGCAGGACTCTGCCAGCTCAGTTCAGTTGCATATCGACCCTCTGCCTCTGGGTCCATCCATAAGATCAGTGGTGCTGGAACTCCAGGAACAGATGCAGGAATCTGTGGCAGGTTTTGTCTCCAGGGTCGCTGCGAGTATGGAGCGAATGAAGGAGTCCATAGCGAACATGAGCAGAGACTTTGTGGAGTCATTGGCGCATGAATGCATCACCATGGAAAGGATGGCAACCTCCATGGAGGTGATAAGTCACCAGGGTGCAGAAAACATGGTGAGTGTTCAGAATAGAATGACATCTCTGGAGGAGCAATGGTCATCTATTGAACAGAGAAACCAGACCTTCTTGGAAGTCCTTCTGAGTAGGACTGTCAGTGCAGATACGGGTCCCCATGGCCCCCCTGATGTGCAGCAAGGTGCTCTCAAGCCACTTGCAAGCGCTGAGGGGGACCTGACCCATGAGAGGGAAGTTGGTGGCAGACATTAAGGAAGCAGGGGCTCCTCTCCAAGCGCTCACACTTCCATGACACTGCAGAGCCCTCGGTCAGAGCCCCACCAGAGTCCACACCCAACTGAGATCGGCGTCTCAGCCCCTGCACAGCCGCAGGAGCAGCAGACTGTTGACGAGCCCTCACAGGTTCGCCACCCCAGAGGATGCGTGTCAAAGGTGTCGAGACAGGAGCAGCAGTAAAGTGAGCAAGGGGCCTCCACATCTGCTGAAGCCACAGGGGAAACACTACGTAGGAGCACGCATAAGAGAAAGATACTGCACAAATAGTCACAAGGGTAGTCACTTGGGTGAAATTTGATGTTTTATGTGGAAAAGCCATCAGATGAATAATGTAAATAAAAATCTGATGGCTACTGCTGTAGTTGTGGCGTGTGTCATTTTATGAATGGGACTTCCACATTGAGGGCTTAGGATTACTTGCAATTGTCAGTATGGTGGTCAAATTGTTAGGAATCAGCTGGTTCTTGGCCATTGTCGATGCGCAGGTAAGAAGCTGCGATGCACAAGTGCTTGAGTGGCTAGGCTAAGCAAACCTGTCTAAGATGATTGTGTTTTTTGCATCCTGGGCAGCTATCTTCTCGCGTACTGCTGCCGCTGGTTGATGGGCCTCTGCAAGATGTTCGTTTTCGCTCTCCTCCTCCTTCTCCTCCTCCTCTCCCTCCTCCTCATCTGAGGAGGATATGTGAGGAGCCAATTGGTCCTCAGGAATCTGCAAGCCACGACTCTGCCATGTTGTGAAGTGCACAGCAAACCACGACGATTCTGGAGACCCTGGCTACTGAGTACTGCAGGGCTCCACCTGATCTATCCAGGCATCTGAAGCGCATCTTCAGCAAACCGATGGTTTGCTCGATTATGGTTCTGGTGGAAATGTGGCTGGAGTTGTAGCTCTCCTCAGCTTCGTTGGATGGCCTCCTCAATGGCGTCATTAGCCACGTCCTCAGGGGATAGCCCTTGTCTCCAAGTAGCCATCCGTTAAGTTGGTCTGGCTGATTGAATAGTGGAGGCACACTAGACTGGTGCAGTATGAAGGAGCCATGGCAACTGCCAGGGTACTTGGCACAAACATGCAAAATTTCCTTCCTGTGGTCACACACCAGCTGAACGTTGAGGGAGTGGAAGCCCTTGCGGTTGACAAAAATACCTGGATTGCGATGGGGTGCCTTAAGGGCCACATGTGTGCAGTCAACGACGCCCTGCACCCTTGGAAAGCCTGCCAGATTAGCAAATCCAACCGCACGTGCCGTGACACTTGCTTGATCCTTGGTGAAATGGATGTGATTGTGCGCGATGGCAAAGAGGGCATCGGTTGCCTGCGTAATGCATTTGTGTGCGGCTGCCTGGGAGATGCCGCTGGTGTCTGCTGCTGATCCCTGGAATGAGCCTGAGGCAAAAAAGTTGAGTGCGTTGGTGACTTTGACGGCCACTGGTAAGGGTTGTCCACCTGGTCCTCTGGGCTGCAGGTATTGTTGCAGCATTGCGCAGATGTCACCCATTACCTCTCGCGAAAGTCGGAGCCGCCTTTGGCACTGCTGCTCAGTCATGTTGAGGTAGCTGACCCTGTGTCTGTAGACTCTGTTTAGGGGGTATCTTCAGCGCCGATGGGCTTCCATGCGCTGGCCCCTTCTGGCCTGTGCATCTTCAGGTGGGTGAGCAGCAGTTTGGCGCTCCTGCTGGTGCTGCTGCTGTTGGTGCTGCTGTTGTTCCTGGTTCTGCTGGTGCTGCAGCTGGTCTTCATCCTCATCTAATGCCCAGAAGGGAAGGAAATAAATGGCTCCCATGCTTCTGGTATCTGCCTCAGTTGAGGAAGCGCTCAGTGAATTTGGTGAGAAGGGTTTCCCAGGAGGTCACACTGGAGATGGGTGTCAGGCTCCAAACTTCCACAGCTGTGGTTATGCCTTCTAAAAGTTCCCCCAGACCTGAGACTACAAAGTCCTGCCACCTGCAAATGATGGCTGATCAAATCTACTATTTAATGGTTGACCTGCAGCTGAGAGTCAGCAATCCAATTGTGCTCCCACCAGGTTTCACCGTCGTGTTTCAGAACAGGCGTGTTTCATGTGGGAAAAAGGTTAAAATCGCAAAGGCATATCAAAATGGCATTATAGAGCCAATTTAGTGCTTGTTAAGGGCCTTAAGGGTCTATCCCACCTCTTGGAGGCGGGACAGAGATGGGACCACTAGACACAAATTATTTAAAATAGCTTGGAGGCGGGATGGAGGCGGGGCTGGGCGAACCTGCCAGTTTATGCAAGTTTAACCCCCCATACGCCTCCAATCCCGCCTCCATGGCCCAGTAACTCTGGTAGAAATGGCGTACTCGTCATGTGAGCGCCATCTGTTAGCTGCCTATTGGGCAGTTAAGCACTTTGCTGTATTTATGGGAACCACCATGGTAACCCTGAGAACGGGGCATACTCCGACGAGATTTTTGGTAGATGGGAGAATTAAAGAACGGACGGTGTCCAACCCTACTATTAGAGATGGACCATGTTATTGGGGTTATATGATCTGAAGGTGGAACCATTGAGCCACCCAACCCTCGCAGTAAATATGGTGTACATGAGAAAACCACATCAATGTACAGTAGAGGGGGTGTGGGAAATAGAAGGAGGATTTAAGAAGGGCATTCACCCACAGGGGAGAGACATCTTTGTAGATGGACCCAGTTATATGGAAAAGGGAGAAAGGCAGACGGGATTTGGAATTTGGGATCCGAGTAATGAGATTGCCATGTCACTGAAATTACCGAATCCTCTGAATGCACAGCAAGCAGAGTTGGCTGCTGTTGCATATGTTGTTTCCCACCCAACTGAGTTCCCACCACCGTAGACTGTTCGGATTCTATGTTTGTTTGTAATTCACTGATGGAGTTTCTAGTGATTTGGGAAAAGTGAGGATTTAGATCAGCAGTCGGGAAACCACTCTTAAGTGGCCCTATGCTGAAGACGGTGTTGCAGGTGATCAGGACCAATGAAGGGAAATATGATTATTTTATACACAAAGTGAAGGCTCACTCTAAGACAGAGCCGAGATAGGAAGGAAACGAGAAAGCAGACATGCTAGCAAAGAAAGGCGCTGTAGGAGGAGTGCATTGCGATCCCATGGAAGGAATGGGAGAAATAGCAATGATGGCAGCGGTTAAGCCAGTGAGAGTGAGTGATTTTACGGAAGTGCAAAAGGCGGATCCAGTACTCAGGAAAGTGTTAGGCAAACTAGAAAAGCGGGGGTACCTCTCGTACAGCAGGGCATTCACCTCATGAGTTGATGACAGGGAGACCTATGAGAATGCCGAGACACTTATTGGAACCTGTTCTGACTGAAAGACAGGAGAAGGAAGTAACTCGGGACGGATTAATGAGAGACCTGAAGAAACAGTTGGAGGAGCTCTGTAGACAAGCTGCAGGGAATATTGGCAGAAAACATCAAACCAATAAATTGGATTTAGAACCACACAAACCACAGGAATGGGACATAGGAGATCAGGTGATGGTAAGGAATTATGCTTGGGTAGGAGTGTTTGAACCGCTGTATAAGGGACTGTATAATATTGTGGAAAAAGCTAGCTGACTGGTATATGCAGTACAATTACCCAAGAATGTAAAATGGTTCCATATCAATCAAATGAAACTGTACAAACCCCAAAGGAAACATGAGAGCGGAAGGGACTGTTATGAGTATGATAAAATGGTGGACCATGGAAGATGAGGGTGTAGCTATGGGGGTACAACCACAGAGACAGCCACAAGGGCCACCAGTATCAGCCCCAGCCCATCGAAGAATGGCAACAGGAGGTGCCAACAGAAAGGAAGCAAGCCCAAAGGGGGCTAGCACTAAAGGCCCAAAATATAACTTGAGGAGTCATCAATGCCAAGGGCATGCATGTAAATTCTGTAAATGAATAAGTTAATTATTTAACCAATCGGATCTGCGTAGCCTGGATAGTGTAGTAGGGGCCAACTCAGAGTGAAGCTTTGTTTATTTTATTTTACAGGGAAAAAGGGAAAAGGAGGAAAAGATGAAGAGTGTGTTAGCGCTTCTCTTGGGAATCGTGTGGTGCGAAGGTGTGACCTCTGAAGTAGATTGGTGGCATCGACGGTCACCTACCTGGGGAAAACGGCTGAAGTGATGGAAGGTGTCGTCGACAGTGCTATCAAGCGGCACTTACTCAGCAATGACCTGCTAACTGACGCCCAGTTTGGGTTCCACCAGGGCCACTCAGCTCCTGACCTCATTACAGCCTTGGTCCAAACATGGACAAAAGAGCTGATCTCAAGAGGTGAGGTGAGAGTGACTGCCCTTGACATCAAGGCAGCATTTGATCGAGTGTGGCATCAAGGAGCCCTAGCAAAACTGAAGTCAATGGGAATCAAGGGGAAAACTCTCCATTGGTTGGAATCATGCCTAGCACAAAGGAAGTTGGCTGTGGTTGTTGGAGGTCATTCATCTCAATCACATGACATCACTGCAGGAGTTCCTCAGGGCAGTGTCCTAGGCCCAACCATCTTCAGTTGTTTCATCAATGACCTTCCCTCCATCATAAGGTCAGAAGTGGGGATGTTCGCTGATGATTGCACACTGTTCAGCACCATTCGAGACTCGTCAGATACTGACGCAGTCCATGTCCATATGCAGCAAGACCTGGACAACATTCAGACTTGGGCTGACAAGTGGCAAGTAACATTCGCACCACACAAGTGCCAGGCAATGACCATCTCCAACAAGCGAGACTCCAACCATCTCCCCTTGACATTCAATGGCATTACCATCGCTGAATCCCCCACTATCAATATCCTGGGGGTTACCATTGATCAGAAACTGAACTGGACCAACCATATAAATACTGTGGCTACAAGAGCAGGCCAGAGGCTGGGAATTCTGCGGCGAGTGTCTCACCTCCTGACTCCCCAAAGCCTTTCCACCATCTACAAAGCACAAGTCAGGAGTGTGATGGAATACTCTCCACTTGCCTGGATGAGTGCAGCTCCAACAACACTCAAGAAGCTCGACACCATTCAGGATAAAGCAGCCCGCTTGATTGGCACTCCATCCACCACCTTCAACATTCACTCCCTCCACCACCGGCGCACTGTGGCTGCAGTGTGTACCATCTACAAGATGCACTGCAGCAACTCGCCAAAGCTCCTTCAACAGCACCTTCCAAACCCGCGACCTCTACCACTTAGAAAGACAAGGGCAGCAGACGCATGGGAACATCACCACCTACAAGTTCCCCTCCAAGCCACACACCATCCTGACTTGGACCTGTATCGCCGTTCCTTCACTGTCGCTGGGCCAAAACCCTGGAACTCCCTTCCTAACAGCATTGTGGGTGTACCTACACCATATGGGCTGCAGCGGTTTAAGAAGGCGGCTCACCACCATCTTCTCAAGGGCAATTAGGGATGGGCACTAAATGCAGGTCTAGCCAGCCAGCGATGCCCACATCCCATCAATGAATAAAAAAATAAAAGCTGAAACAAACTCTAAGGAACTGTAGTTTGCAAGTCCTTTTGACAGTAATAACAGCTCTGAAAAAGGGGCAATAGGATGCAAGGGTAAGTTAGCTTTGGAAAGGTTATAGAGGTAAAGGAAGGGAGATGAATTTGTGTAAAATGTAGCTTTGAGTTACCTGGGGATGGTATCAAGTGCAAAATACCTAAATTACGTAATGTCACAGATGTAGTACTGCTCATGCCTGCACCGGGAAAACCTAGTGTGGAAAGGTTAAATGTAGAACCGGCTGTACCTGTATGATTGTATGAAACCAATCACTCTGTGAGTGATGGTATAGTCTACTGTTGGCCGAATTGGAATAAGCAATATGAAGGCAGATATTATTGTGAGCGTAGTGCGTTTGGGAATAATATCGCAGGAAAATGTGCGAGTAAAGAAGTAAACCATCAAGCTATAATAATGTATCTATATATATAAAAGACCTCTTCTGTCTGTCTGTCAGTCTCTCTCTCTCTCTCCCTCTCTCTCTCACACTCCTAGTCTCTCTCTCTCTCTCACACACACTCCCAGACTCTCTCTCTCTCTCTCACACTCCCAGTCTCTCTCTCTCTCACTCCCAGTCTCTCTCTCTCTCTCTCTCTCTCTCTCTCTCTCTCTCTCTCTCTCACTCACAGTCTCTCTCTCCTCTCTCTCACACTTCCAGTCTCTCTCTCTCTCTCTCTCTCACTTCCAGTCTCTCTCTCTCTCTCTCTCTCTCTCTCACACACTCCCAGTCTCTCTCTCTTCCCCCCAATCAATTCAATTCAATTCAAATCGCTTTATTGGCATGACAAGTTACATCTTATGTTGCCAAAGCATCGAAAAACATTCATGTTTGTTCACAAAAATACAGATCTATCCATACAGTGTATAAACAGATATATCCCTGAGTGTATAAATATACTTTCATATAATTTATATATACTCTTTTCTTATATTTAGTAGTTGTCCCTCTGTTTATGGCAAGCTGTAACATAGTGTGCCGCTAGTGTTACACAATTTCTCTCTTCCCCTAGTAGGTATGGGAGTTTTTGGTCGTCATTCAAATTTCTGAATTCCGGGCATATTTTTGTGAATTTTGGGTAGAAATTCTCCCTTATGCCCTGATATTTTCTACAAGCTGTGAGGAAGTGCATCTCTGTCTCCACCACTCCCTGACTGCAGTGAGAGCATATCCTGTCCTCTCTTGGTAGCCGGGTCTGCCTGTGTCTACCTTTTTCGATCGCCAGGTTATGTTCACTAAGTCTGTACATTGTCAAAGTTTTTCTCAGTTTGCTATCCTTTACCATGGTCAGGTAATCAGCCATGTTGTATTGTCTGTTTAGGGCCAAGTAGCAATTGAGTTTGCTTTGGGTTTTTGTTGTTTCTGCCCAATATGACAGATATTTTTCCTTTTGCTTAGCGACGATTGTGTTGGGTCGAATTCTTTGTGTTACGCTGTCACTGTCCTGGGGCTGGTTATTGTTAGTAGTGTTAGTAGTTACTTCACTGAGTCCCAGGACTAGTTGACTGAGGGTATTCTTCTTTATGGTCCTCTCTTGGCATTTCAGGGCTTCGTAATGATAGCATTGGGGGTTGCTCATTTCTAGGTGTTTCCAAAATTTGGTGGCTCTTTTTTGGATAGTGATTATTAATGGATATTGGCCTAGTTCTGGCCTGCATGCATTGTTTATGGTTTTCCTTTGAGTCCGGAGGATACTTTTACAGAATTCTGCATGTAGGATCTCAATTGGGTGTTTGTCCCATTTTGCAAATTCTTGTTGTGTTAGCGGTCCCCACACCTCACTGCCATAGAGTGCAATTGGTTCAATTACTGATTTGAAAATTTTGAGCCAAATGCTAATTGGGATTTCTATTTGGATTGATTTTTTAATGGCATAGAAAGCCCTTCTTGCTTTCTCTTTCAGTTCATTCACAGCCAGTTTGAAATTTCCCGTAGAACTGATTTTTAAGCCCAAGTATGTGTAGTTAGTGGTTTGTTCAATTTTGGTTGTTCCTAGTGTGAAATTTATTTTGGGTCCCTGATGTCTGGATCTTTGCTGGAACACAAGGACTTTGGTTTTTTGGGGATTTATTGTCAGGGCCCAAGTCTGGCAGTATGACTCCAGCAGATCCAGGTTCTGCTGTAGACCCTCCTTAGTTGGTGACAGCAGAACCAGGTCGTCTGCATAGAGGAGGAATTTAACCTTGGATTCATATAGGGTGATGCCGGGTGCTGTAGATTGTTCAAGTAGTTTTGCCAATTCATTTATGTAAATATTAAAGAGTGTCGGTGAGATTGGCGAGCCCTGCGTCACCCCCCGCCCCTGTGGGAAGTACTTTGTTTGTTTGTCTCCAATTTTAACTGCACATTTGTTGTTTGTATACATTGATTTAATTACATCATATGTTTTTCCCCCTACCCCGCTTTCGATAAGTTTCAGGAATAAACCGTCATGCCAGATGGAATCGAAAGCCTTCTGGAAATCTATAAAGCATGCATAGATTTTGCTTTTGTTTTGATGAATGTGTTTGTCAATTAGGGTCTGTAGGGTGAAGATATGATCTGATGTTCTATAGTTTGGCAGGAATCCAATTTGGCTTTTACTCAAGACATTGTGCTCCTCCAGGAAGTTTATAAGCCTTTTGTTTATGATACTACAGAATACCTTCCCCAGGTTACTGTTTACACAGATGCCTCGATAGTTATTTGGGTCGACTTTGTCCCCACTTTTGTATATGGGTGTTATGAGTCCTTTGTTCCAGATATCAGGGAAGTAATCGACACTCAGAACCAAGTTTAAGAGTTTTAGGATAGCCAGTTTCATTTTATCGTCTGTGTGTTTAATCATCTCGCTTAGTATGCCGTCTGCCCCGCAAGCTTTTCCTGGTCGCAGGTCCTTGAGTTTTTCAAAAAGTTCTTTTTCTGTTATTATGGAGTCTAGTGGGTTTTGGTTATCTTTTATGGCCATTTTGAGCTTTTCCAGTTTTTTGCATATTTGGTGTTGCTCTGGCCTTAGTGTGTTTTTCTGGTATAATTTTTCAAAGTGGTTTTCCCATGTGTCTCCATTTTGAATGGCCAATTCGTCATGTTGTTTTTTGTGTAATGTATTCCAGTTGTCCCAGAAACAATTGGAATCAATGGATTCCTCAATGGAGCTGAGTGTATTCTTAATATATTGCTCTTTTTTGGTTCTGAGTGTGTTTCTGTATTGTGTTAGTGTCTGACAATAAGTAAGCCGTAATTCCTCATTTTCTGGATGTCTGTGTTTTTGGTTTGATATTTTTCTAAGTTTTTTCCTCATGTTATGGCAATCTGGGTCAAACCATTTTTCATAGTTTTTTGTTTTGGGTTTGTTCTTGCGAGCTTTCAAGTTTGACCTTGTTGCCAAATTATCAAAAATATTGTTTAGGTTATTCACTGCCCGGTTTACGCCTTCTTTATTGTGAGTGTATATGTTATCCAGAAAGGTGTCCAAGAGAGCTTGAGTTGATTCATTGCTAATTGCTTTCTGGTATTTTTCCGTGTCGTTTTTGGCCCATCTGTACGATTTTTTGGTGTTGTACAGTTTACTGTGTTGTTTGTTTCTGTCTTTTTAAGATACATAGTAATTTGACTGTGATCTGACAGTGTTGTTTATGGTTTGGCTGTGAATGCTCTGAAAGAGGATGGGTCCAAATCCGTAATCATATAGTCTACGGTGCTGCAGCCAAGAGGTGAGCAATAGGTCGATCTTCCTAGGAGGTCTCCTATGAACCTACCATTGACAATGTACAGACCCAGGCTTCGACAGAGCTGCAGGAGCTGTTTTCCGTTGGTATTTGTCTGCTTGTCGCAGTTATGCCTGTATGGAAGGGAAGGGATATCGAAGTGGTTATTCCGAATATGTAATTGTTTCCCTGATTATTGGTGAAGTCTGGTTCTTCGCCAGTTCTTGAATTGAGGTCACCACAGATCAACACGTTCCCCTGGGCCTGGTATTGGATAATTTCCCCCTCAATGGTGGAGAAGGTGTCCTCTTTAAAGTACGGGGATTCCATTGGGGGGATATAGAGTGTGCAAATGAAAACATCTTGGGTGTTAGAGATAATCTCCCTCTCAATTTTGAGCCACATGTGGTTTTCGCCCTTTTTTATAAATTTGATGCAATTCTTAAGCTCTGCTTTAAACCAAATCAGTATGCCTCCGGAGTCTCTGCCTTGGGTTACTCCTGGTGATTTATTGGAGGGGACCACCAGCTCTGTGTACCCTTGGGAACGGCCAGTGTGTCCTTTTCAATCCCTTTCCAATCTCTCTCTCTTTCTCTTCTCCCCCCAATCTCTCCCTCTCTCTCTCTCTTCTCCCCCAGTCTCTCTCTCTCTCTCTCTCCCCCAGTCTCTCTCTCTCACCCCGTCTCTCTCTCCTTCCCTCTCTCTCTCTCTCCTATCCCCTCTCTCTCTCTCCTTCCCCCCTCTCTCTCCTTCCCTCTCTCTCTCTTCTTCCCTCTCTCTCTCTCTCCTTCCCCCTCTCTCTCTCTTTCCCTCTCTCTCTCTCTCTCCTTCCCTCTCTCTCTCTCCTTCCATCTCTCTCTCTCCTTCCCTCTCTCTCTCTCTCCTTCCCTCTCTCCCTCTCTCCTTCCCTCTCTCTTTCTTTCTCTCTCTCCTTCCCTCTCTCTCTCTCTCACTCCTTCCCTCTCTCTCTCTCTCCTTCCCCCTCTCTCTCCTCTCTCTCTCTCTCTCTCTCTCTCTCTCTCTCTCCTTCCCTCTCTCTCTCTCTCTCTCTCTCTCCTTCCCTCTCTCTCTCTCTCTCTCTCTCTCTCCTTCTCTCTCTCTCCTTCCCTCTCTCCTTCCCTCTCTCTCTCTCTCTCCTTCCCTCTCTCTCTTCCCCCCAGTCGCTCCTTCTCTCTCTTCCAACAACAACATGCCTCAAAAAAGCCTCGGCACTGCCGGGCACCCCCAGCTATCTATATATATAAAAGACCTCGTCTGTCTGTCTGTCTGTCTGTCTGTCCCTTCTCAATACGTTCGAAAGTTATAGAGCGTACCTACACGCGAGTCACATCAAAAGAAAGCTTACGATTACGGACCGGTCATAGGCATATTTACTTTTCCGTCAGACAAAAATCATGCCCACGGTATCCAAAAAACTTTCAAAATTCCACGCATTAAATGGAAAAGTTCTGCTCCTTTGCTCATTAGCATTGAGTGACGTGAAGGTTGACCAATCATGCGGTCGAGTGACCTGACAGTTGACCGACGGTTGACCAATCGCTGCATCACGGGGCGGGTTCATTGCGCGTGCGGGCGGGCCATCCTACAGTTGAGTGTTGAATGACTTGACGATTGACCAATCCTACAGTTCAGTGACCTGAAGGTTGACCAATCGGTGGGTGTGTGGGCGGGCCTTATCATTCTGAACCGAGGTGAGTGGCCGCCATCTTGATTCTTCACGATTTTTTTCCACACTTTCTGTGTGTTAGGGAACTAAGGAAAATAACAATTTATTTGAGTTTAAATTGTATTTAGCAACAGTAGGAAATGAAGTGATCCCCTGCCCTTAGCCGGAGGCTCGACTACTTTGACGGCCATTTCGAGCGGCTGTGCCGGCGCCGGGCGTGGCCTAGCAGCCCGGGATGCCTGGGCCTTGAGTTGCGGGCCGTGCCCGGGAGGCGCCGCGCACAAAACTTCCCCGCGGCATCAACAGCCCCGCCCAAGTGCCCGACCCAAAGCCACCAGGTCACCGGCCGTGGCGGGCCATGCCGGGAGCTGCCGCGCACAAAACTTCCCCGCGGCGTCAACAGCCCCGCCCCAGAGCCCGACCCAAAGCCACCAGGTCACCGGCCGCGGCGGGCCGTGCCGGGAGCTGCCGCGCACAAAACTTCCCCGCGGCATCAACAGCCCCGCCCGAGAGCCCGACCCAAAACCACCAGGTCACCAGCCACGGCGGGCCGTGCCGGGAGCTGCCGCGCACAAAACCTCCCCGCGACGTCAATAGCCCCGCCCCAGAGCCCGACCCAAAGCCATCAGGTGAGCGGCCGCGGCGGCCCAGTCTCTCTCTCTCTCTCTCTCACACTCCCAATCTCTCTCTCTCACACTCCCAATCTCTCCCTCTCACACTCCAATCTCTCCCTCTCACACTCCCAATGTCTGTCTCTCACACTCCCAATCTCTCTCTCTCACACACTGCCAATCTCTCTCTCTCTCACACTCCCAATCTCTCTCTCTCTCACACTCCCAATCTCTCTCTCTCTCACACTCCCAATCTCTCTCTCTCTCACATTCCCAGTCTCTCTCTCACACTCCCAATCTCTCTCTCTCACACACTCCCCAATCTCTATCTCTCTCTCTCTCATACTCCCAATCTCTCTCTCTCTCACACTTCCAATCTCTCTCTCTCTCACACTCCCAATCTCTCTCTCTCTCACACTCCCAATCTCTCTCTCTCACACTCCCAATCTCTCTCTGACACTCCCAATCTCTCTCTCACATTCCCAGTCTCTCTCTCTCACACTCCCAATCTCTCTCTCTCTCACACTACCAATCTCTCTCTCTCACACTCCCAATCTCTCTCGCTCTCACACTCCCAGTCTCTCTCTCTCTCACACTCCCAATCTCTCTCTCTCTCTCACTCCCAGTCTCTCTCTCTCTCACTCCCAATCTCTCTCTCTCTCACACTCCCAATCTCTCTCTCTGACACTCCTAATCTCTGTCTCTCTCTCCTTCCCTCTCTCTCTCTCCAATTCCAATTCCAATTAAAATGCTTTATTGGCATGAAAGTTTACAGAGAACCATATTGCCAAAGCTTACATAGCAAAAAGGTACAGTTTTCCAACATTCTGTAGGTGTCAATCGATTTGACATTTGTTGGGTACATACAATATTACTTTTAAACAATATTAATTTTAAACAGTCTTTGTACTTCATTTGGTACGTTCAATATTAATTTTAAACAGTCTTAATTTTAAACAGTCCTCAGGTTGTGACATGTTGTTACATATTTGGCCCCAAGGTATGGTCTGTCTCCTTCTCCTAGGACTAATCTCAATTTTGACAGATCATCCAATTCCTTGAAATCTGGGGTTGTTTGGCTTAGCTTGTTGAATAATATGTTTCTTGATGTGTTGAATTTTTCGCATCTCTCTCTCTCTCTCCTTCCCCCCCCTCTCTCTCTCTCTCTCTCTCCTTCCCTCTGCCTCCCCTCTCTCCCTCCCCTCTCTCCCCCTCTCCTCCCTCCCCCTCTCCTCCCTCCCCCACCTTCTCCCCCTCCCTTCCCTACCCCCCCTTCCCTCCCCCTCTCCCCCTCCTGCTCCCCCTTCCCTCCCTCCCCCCCTCCTCCCCCTTCCCCCTTCCCTTCCTCCCCCTTCCCCTTCCTCACCCTTCCCCCAGTCGCTCTCTCTCTTCCCCCCCAGTCTCTCGCTCTCTCTCTCTTCCCCCAGTCTCTCACTCTCTCTCTTCCCCCCAGTCTCCCGCTCTCTCTCTTCCCCCCAGTCTCTCGCTCTCTCTCTTCCCCGTCTCTCGCTCTCTCTCTTCCCCCAGTATCTCGCTCTCTTCCCCCCAGTCGCTCTCTCTCTTCCCCCCCAGTCGCGTTCACTCCCCCCGTCTCTCGCTCTCTCTCTTCCCCAGTCGCTCTCTCTCTCCCCCAGTCGCTCTCTCCTTCCCCCCAGTCGCTCTCTCTCTCCCCCTGTCGCTCTCTCTCTTCCCCCCAGTCGCTCTCTCTCTTCCCCCCCAGTCGCTCTCTCTCTTCCCCCCAGTCGCTCTCTCTCTTCCCCCCCAGTTGCTCTCTCTCTTCCCCCCCCAGTCGCTCCCTCTCTCTCTTCCAACAACAACATGCCCTCAAAAAAGCCTCGGCACCGCCGGGCACCCCCAGCTAGTCAGTTATAAACGACACCAAAGAAAACACCTGAATTAAAACAACAAAAATCCCCAGAGTGTCCAAAGCAAATACCAGGACCCAAGAATGTTCTGGTATTGGTCCCAACCAATCAGATTTTATATCAAAAGGTACTTTATCAGATAATTCCAGTTATTTTGAATTTGACCGAGGCAAGATGGCCAAGCTGGTGTAAAAGAGACACCCAAAAGCTTATAGGTGCTTGGGGGGGGGGGGGGGGGAAGATTTTTGGGGGGGACACTGGAGATTCATGGGAATCCAGAGATTTGAAAAATCATTACGAAGAAGTGGAGAAGTAGTGGAGAAGTAGTATACTCCACCTACTACAGTGGTCATGACCCAAAGCCCACAAGGAAACATAGAAACATAGAAACATAGAAGATAGGAGCAGGAGTAGGCCATTCAGCCCTTCGAGCCTGCTCCGCCATTCAATGAGATCATGGCTGATCATTCAAATTCAGTACCCTTTCCCTGCCTTCTCCCCATATCCCTTGATCCCTTTAGCCTTAAGAAATATATCCAACTCTTTCTTGAATATATTTAATGAACTGGCCTCCACCGCCCTCTGTGGCAGAGAATTCCACAGGTTCACCACTCTCTGGGTGAAGAAATTCCTCCTCATTTCAGTCCTAAATGGCTTACCCCTTATCCTTAGACTATGACCCCTGGTTCTGGACTCCCCGGCCATCAGAAACATCCTTCCTGCATCTAGTCTGTCCAGGCCTGACAGAATTTTATAGGTTTTGATGAGATCCCCTCTCAATCTTCTAAACTCCAGTGAGTATAAGCCCAATCGACACAATCTCTCCTCATACATCATTCCTGCTACCCCAGGTATCAGCCTGGTGAATCTTCGTTGCACTCCTTCCATGGCAAGAACGTCCTTCCTCAGGTAAGGTGACCAAAAGTGCACAAGAGAAGGAGCTTGATTAACGACATAGTGATGGCAGTCAATATGCAGGAAAGGCTTATAATAGATTAGATTTAGTCACAACGAATAGTGAATTAAGGAAAGCTAAGCAGCAAAATCAAAAGTATCTTACAGCAAAGTAATAATTTAATGCAACAGCAACTATACAAGGGCCTGATAATGACTCTCCATTCAACAAAACTTACTAATGCCATTTTAGGTACTGCTTGAAAGGTGGATCAGCTCAACAAGGAAGATCAAAATGCGAGCACAGAGGCAGCTCAGAATGACGTGTGCATGATGTATGGGAGTTGGTTTGTAGAACAAACCCGCCATAATTTAGAGAAGTTAGAGGAGGGATAATTGGATTAGCAATGAACACTTAACACAATTGACAGATTATGAAATTTCACCTAATGTGAGTATATGTAAATTAAGAATGGAGTTGAAGCAGAAGATCAGCCATGATCTCATTGAATGGTGGAGCAGGCTCGAAGGGCTGAATGGCCTACTCCTGCTCCTATTTCTTATGTTCTTATGTTCTTAAGAAGGTTGATTAAGGCTCAAGTAGTTTATCACAAATGTAATAGTCTTGCTAATGATACAGTGGTAGGAATAGTGCTGAAATTCCCTCTCATAACTCCAAACCATCACGGATATCCCCTGTTTATAGTGGAAAACATTGAACATATATTGTATGGGATGCAAATAGTAATGGAGCACCAAGACAATGCTCCTTATGTAGCATATAACACCTCTGCAAGTGGAGTGGATAGGTGGATTCCTACAGACCTGTTGGGATGTCAGCAAGTGAGAGAGACAGTAATTTGTCCCTATAGACTACATGACCATAAAGGATCAGCATGTGGATTCTCTGGGAAGAAGGCAAATTGTACCATGCAATCTCCATCAGGAAGACATGGGCCCAAAATTTGCAGTCGGATGTCTCCGACCTGTAAAAAATCTACACATTTACCTGGTGGCCTGGGAGATACGGAGGCTTGTGATCCTGGGCCTCTCTGGGTATGTGTGGGCAGAGGCCCACGTATCCCAGGGAGCATGCGGTTCGCAAGCGCCCCTGGGATCACATGGGCCGGCCCAACCAATAAAAGAAGGGAATCCCCATTCATACTTATGGGAGTTCCATACGTACGGAACTCCCATAAGCATGAATGGGTGGGGATCACTTAAAAAATACACAAACTCATGAAATTAAAAAAAAAAGTTACATATTTAAAATTAATTAAAATGCCATTTAATTAAATATTTTAAATGAAGATTTAGTTTTTGGAATTTTTTTAATACAGTATGTTTTAACTGGGCTGAAAATAAACTTACCTTATTGGACAGGGTTTTTAATGTATAAATGAGTGATAAAATTTTATTTTTCTATTTTTTAAAAACCCTTATGCTGGTAAAAGCAGGCCTTATGCCTGCTTTTACCATGTTTAAGAATTTCACAGGCATTCACCGGGCGGAAATTGGGCAAATAGTGCAACTCTCCACCCGCAGAGGCCCATCTCCCAGTGATGCAAAGGATCTGTCAAGAAGATACTTGACAGATCGCAAGTTATGGGTTTTAGCGCATGCACTTTGCATGCCTAAACCCAGAACTTGCACGGCCCCTACGGGCGTGTACATACCTCGTAGGCACCCATAGGGGTCGCAAAATACGGCCCAAGGAGTTGTTAACTCTGCTTATAGAGGGAATGGAATATATTGTGTAACCGTAACTGTAAAATCTTTTATTTATTATAGAAATAATTTGACATGCCCAGTTATACAACCAACCTTTTGTATTGAGCTTGCTCATGTGGTATTGATAGGACATAGGATCCTACAACCCTTATGCCTAGGAAAGGAAGCTGGTGTCGATGTATCAGACTCACTCTCTAATTTGAATATTGAAGAATTTGTTAGTAAGTTTGGCTATGATATAGATTTACTTGAACCCGAAGTTCAGGCTAAAATAACTAAATTACTGAATGATCTTGATGTAACCCAGCATGTATTATGGGAATTAAAACAAAGACAAAGTGAAGTGGGAAAAGTCATACAAAATATCAAAATTATCCCATGGTGGAAACAATTACGTAATTGGGGAACTACAGTTGAGATAAATCCTTGGATAAGAATTGTGTCTCATGTATTGGTCATAATTCAATTGATCATTGTGATCTATTTGCTATGTCTGGCGATAGTGGCGAAAAGATGGCGGAAGAAGAAGAGACAGTAAAAGTTAATGCGTGAGGTCTTGGTTCAGCAAGAACAGGAGAAGTTGGTTTAAAAGTGACTGATTCCCTGAGGAGTCAGTACATCAGTCACTTGGGGTGGACTCCTGTACCCAGTCCTGCAGCAAGAACACATTTAACTTATAGTAAACTGACATTAAAGGGTTAAGCAGCTGTACAGTACAGGCAGTTTTGTAAATTAACCAATCATAAGAAATTGACCAAGCTTCATATCCCAGCATGCCTCGAGGAACCAACGGGACTTTTAAATTAACTTTTAAAACAAGCTGTGAGCTGAACAGAATGCAGGAGGAAATTATTCATACAGAGACACAGACATAATTGATTGACTTTATGAATATGCTAACCAAGGAAATAGCTGGAGTAATCAGGCCACAAAATAACATGTGTTTGTTTAAATTTAACTGACTGTCCTGTCCATTGAACTCCTGTGATCAGGCTGTTAACAAGACTTACAAATCAACACGAAAGGTAATGACCATGGTTCCACTGAGTCTCGATTGGTTCCTTCATCCTTTGGAGGTTTTAATATCAAAATTGTCGCTGGAGTAAAACCCAGTCCCCAACCTTTCAGAATGCTGATAAGCCTGTAACTTTTCCCCATCAAAACATCTTTGTGTGATAATGGACTATTCACTGACCCAGGATGGAAAAGTGATCAAATCAAGTACTCTATAGATTTGCAGAAACAGACAAGATTAAGATGGTACGATCAAAGGGGGGGGGGGGGGGCGGAGGGGGGGGGGGGTTGCATCAATCAATTGTCACAGGTATGATCTTTGTATTATAAAAAGGGTACGTTTAGGGATAAACTTTGGCAACTTGCAAGGAAACTGCAGATGGATTTGATTACCCATACAGATGGAAACATACTCCTCCGAGCGATCGCCGGGGTGAGTGGTGTTTGAAATTAAAGAGAGTTAAAGGGAACAATGTATGTGAATACTGTTTGAAGTTAACGGGAACAGTGCATTAACATTTGTTTGTTATCTGTAGTACAATAAACCCTGAAAAGAATACTGAGTTGTATTGGGTTTTGAGCCTTGACCATTTTACCCCACCCGGACGTGTTCAGATCGGATTCTGGAATTAGAGTATAAGAGGGAAGGTGCGGGTTCACCTACTTACAAGAGTTCATACTAAGAAGCATAGGTACTTCAAGACAGCGCTGTGAGACAAAGAATCTTTCACAACCTGGGCTAGTAGACCTGGGTTGTCTAGGCTACATGCATAGAGATATTTATAAGGTGTGACTCAGAAAAATGCTGGTCAGTTATAAAACGAGACTAATTATAAACTAACCGTGCTGATTTTATGTCAACCTTGGACATTGAGCTTATTATCAATTTGTACCTAGTAGCACCTAGCTGATGCTGAGTTACTATGACACACTGGATTTTTAGTTTTAGTATTAATATGATACTAATCGTGTTATCATAGCTGTTAACAAAGAAATATTAGTTTGTAGGAGTCTACGTACTCCTAGCAAAAAATACTGAACTCGGAGAGGTTCAACAGAAAAGGTTTAATTGTTGAGGCTGCATGCTGAACACAAAATGGAGTCAGAGACGACACAAGGTACAACTGTCTTTCATCAGTGCACAGCTTCGACTGCCCCTCCCCCGCTCTGGGCTTAACTATGTTGCAGATCGAGTTTCTTAAAGGTGTGATCCTTCTTAAAGGCATGATGCCTGATTTATAGTCTACGGACCGGAAAGCGGATTGTGTCCTTTCTGTGATCGGTACACCACACAGCTCCCCCCAGAATCCGCTAGTAGGGAGTGTATGAACCGGCGTGGCGGCTTGATGGCATGGCCGGAATGGCTCTTGGTTGGTGTCGGGAGCGGGGTGGTCGGACGCGTCGGGCTCTTAGGCGGTGGGGGTTGGCCCACTTGAACGGGTTCATCGGGCTCTAGGTGCGCCGGCTTGAGCCGGTCGACTGACACCTTGTCAGTTCTGCCGCCCACTTCGAGGAGGAAGAACTTGTTCCCCGTCTGGAGTACCTTGTAGGGTCCATCGTATGGGGGCCGTAGAGGTCCTCGGTGGGCATCATGGTGAACGAAAACAAATTTGGCCATGTGCAGGCTAGGTGGTACGCGGGTTGCTGGTTCGCCGTGCCGGCCGGTGGGTACCGGAGTGAACTGTTGTGCTCGGTTGGCGAAAGCGCGGCATTGCTGGTCAGCCGACCAGGGGGTTGTGGTGGTGGGCAGGAACTCTCCGGGTATGCGCAGCGGCTGGCCGTACACGAGTTCTGCCGCCGAGGCTTGCAGGTCTTTCTTGACCACGGAGCGTAGGCCGAGTAGCACCCACGGGAGGCGGTCGATCCAAGCCTCATCCTCGAGGCTGGCGCGGAGGGACGCCTTCATGGACCTGTGGAATCGCTCGCACAGTCCGTTGGCTTGGGGGTGGTAAGCCGTGGTGCGGTGAACGGCCACCCTGAGGTTTCGGACGATGGCGGCCCACAGATCAGAGGTGAACTGCGGGCCTCTATCCGATGTCATGTCGGAGGGGACGCGGAACCGAACGACCCAGGTACCGATGAATGCCCTCGCGATGTCGGCGGTGGTGGTGGACGTCAGTGGAATGGCCTCGGGCCAGCGGGTGGTACGGTCCACGATTGTCAGCAGGTGCGTGTGACCTTGTGATGGCGGCAGGGGGCCGATGAGGTCGATGTGGACGTGGTCGAACCTTCTTTCTGGCACGGTGAACTCCTCGAGTGGGGCTTTGACGTGCTGGTGGATTTTGGCACGCTGGCAAGCTATGCAGGATCTGGACCAGACGCGCACATCTTTGCGCTGACGGCGCCAGACAAATTGGTTGGCCACCAGTCTAATGGACGCGTGGGTGCCGGGGTGTGAGAGGCTGTGGACGATGTCGAATACCCGTTTTTGCCAGGACGCCAGTACTACGGGGCGGGGTTGCGCCAAGGAGGTGTCGCATTTGACTGTGACGGCGGACGGGCCGCAGGCGATGTCGGTCAGTCGCAGCCCTGGGAGGGTTGTGGGCGCGGAGAGCAGATCGGGGTCGGTGCATTGCTCCGCTGCCAGTTGAGCATAGTCCACTGCCAGGTGGGTGCCGTGGACGGCGGGGCGGGATAGGCAGTCGACCACCATGTTGGCTCGACCGGAGACATGCCGGATGTCCGTGGTGAAATCGGACACCTTGGCGAGCTGCCGTTGTTGCCTGGCTGACCACGGGTCCGCAGATTTCGCCATCGCGAATGTCAGGGGTTTGTGGTCGACAAACGTGGTAAAGGGGCGGCCCTCCAGAAGAAATCTAAAATGGCGGACTGCCAGGTACAGTGCGAGGAGCTCGCGGTCAAAGGCGCTGTATTTGGCCTCCGGGGGGTGCAGTTGGCGGCTGAAAAAGGCCAGCGGTTGCCAGGCCTCGTCGACCCACTGTTCGTACACGGCGCCGACCGCGTGGTCGGAGGCGTCCGTGGTGAGGGCCACCCTGGCGTTGGGCTGTGGGTGAGCGAGCATGGTGGCGTTGGCGAGCGCCTTTTTGGTCGAGTCGAAAGCGGTCAACATGTCCGCCGACCACTCGATCGCCATTCTGTCTTTCTTACCCCGGAGGGCTTCGTATAGGGGCCGCATGATGGAGGCCGCTCCGGGAATGAAGCGGTTGTAAAAGTTGATCATCCTCAAGAACTCCTGGAGGCCTTTGATGGTGGTAGGCCGGGGGAACTGCTGGACGGCTTGCACCTTGGCAGGCAGGGGAATGGCTCCGTCCTGCGTGATGTGGTAGCCGAGGAATTCGATCCTGCTGAGGCCGAATTGGCACTTGGCTGGGCTGATGATGAGCCCGTGCTCACTGAGCTGCTGGAACAGGGTGCGGAGGTTCTCGATGAGTTCCTGCTTGGAGGAACTAGCTACCAGGATGTCATCCAGGTAGACAGAGAGGAACTTCGGGTCCCGGAGGACCGAGTCCATGAGCCGCTGGAAGGCCTGGGCCGCGTTTTTGAGGCCGAAGGGCATTCGGAGGAACTTGAATAGCCCAAAAGGGGTGATTATGGCCGTCTTGGGAACGTCCGTGGGGTGGACTGGCACCTGATGGTAACCGCGCACCAGGTCGACTTTGGAGAAGACTGAGCGGCCGGCCAGTCTAGCCGAGAAGTCTTTAATGTGCGGTATGAGGTACCGATCCGGCGTGGTGGCGTCGTTTAGGCGCCGGTAGTCCCCGCAGTGGCGCCATCCCCCGTCGGGTTTGGTGACGATGTGGAGTGGGGAGGCCCAGGGGCTGTTGGAGCGGCGGATGATGCCGAGCTGTTCCATTGTGGCGAACTCGGCCCGCGTGCTCTCCAGCTTGGCCGGGTCCAGCCTGCGGGCGTGGGCATACACCAGTGGGCCTGTGGTGGGGAGGAAGTGTTCTACCCCGTGCTTAGCAACCTTCGCGGAGAAGGTCGGTTTGGTGAGGGCTGGGAACTCAGCCAGGAGTGCTGAGTAGTCGTCCGTTGAGCGGGCGCGCCACTGCCACGCCATTTTGGCGGGTTGGGGGGGGGCCATGGCGCCCGGGATAGGTGACATGGTGTTCATGTCCACGAGGCGGCGCCGAGGCATGTCGACCAACAGGCTGTGGGCACACAGGAAATCCGCACCGAGGAGCGGGGAGAGCACCTTGGCGGTAATAAACTCCCAGTGGTAGCGGCGGCCTGCGAGGTCGATGTGACGGTGCGGGTGCCGTACGTCCGGATGTCGGTGCCGTTGGCGGCAGCCAGCGCAGGGCCACGGCCGCCTCGCTGTACCTCGAGGGCGGATGCGGGGATGATGCTGCGCTGCGTGCCCGTGTCGCATAGGAAACAGCGTCCGGAGGTGCTGTCCGCAACTTACAGCAGCGCGCCTGCTTGCCCCACGGCCATCATGTAGGCCGGTGTGGGGGCGGTTGGAAACGTGCAGGGATGGCTGCAGTGGTGTGCCCGTGCGCCGAACTGGGTATAGAAGTAGCAGTAGCCCTGTGTTGGAGGGCTTGGGGGACGTGGTGGCCTGGGGGTCCTCGTGGCCGAGCTGTGTGGCCGCGCGATAGAGGGTGGAGCGCGCGCCGATGCTGCGGAGGCCAGTTCGGGGGTGACGGCGTGGTTGGAGCTGGCGGACAGGAGCTTATCGGCTTCATCGGCCAGGGCCTCGAGGTCCGTGAGGCTGGACGCCACGATCGCCGGGCGGATGCTGGGAGGTAGTTGGCGGATAAAGAGCGTGCGGAAGAGGGAGTCGGGTGGTTTCTCGTCGGTCAGAGCAAGCATGTGTGAGAGCAAGTCTGACGGCGTGGAGTCACCGAGGCCCGGGAGGTCGAGGAGGTGACAGTTGCGCAAGAATTGGGAGGCTGTGAATTTTTTAATGAGCGCGGCCTTGAGATGTGCGTACTTGCCTTCCTCCGGAGGGTTTTGTAGTGTTGTCCAGTCTTTCGTGATTGTGGAGCTGCCCAGGGAGGCGAGGAGGTAGTTGTACATCGTTGCATTGGCGGTGATGCCGCGGAGTCGGAATTGTGATTCGGCTTGAAGGAACCAGGCGGTGGCCAGGTTCTCCCAGAACTCCGGCAGCTTCACAGAAACTGCGTTTGTGTCAGCCATGGTTACGCTTAGGAGTCGTCCTGAGTGTCGGGGTCACCAATGTAGGAGTCTATGTACTCCTAGCAAAAAATACTGAACTCGGAGAAGTTCAACAGAAAAGGTTTAATTGTTGAGGCTGCATGCTGAACACAAAATGGAGTCAGAGACTACACAAAGTACGACTGCCTTTCATCAGTGCACAGCTTCGACTGCCCCTCCCCCGCTCTGGGCTTAACTATGTTGCAGATCGAGTTTCTTAAAGGTGTGATCCTTCTTAAAGGCATGACGCCTGATTTATAGTCTACGGACCAGAAAGCGGATTGTGTCCTTTCTGTGATCGGTACGCCACAAGTTCATGATTTTATTAGCTGACTTCTTTGATGATTCGGCAAGAAGAGGTTAACACATTCATTCAGTAATGCACTAGTTTTCTGAAGGTTGGTTGAGCAAAGGTATATGCAATTTGGACTGGTTAATGTAAGGCAGCTCAAGCCAGCAAATTTTAAACATCAATAATCCCCTAGACATGGATGATAAATCCTCAGACTGTGCTTTGATGAGGAAATATAAGGTGAAGCGATTATGGAATCGTTGGGTCATTTTCTTTGGTAATATATCCTGTAAGGTTTATGGGTTTATCAACCACAACATTTTTCTTCTTATAATATCTGCCTTTCGCATTGTGAAAGGACTAGACAGGGCTGCTTATGACATGCCAGCCACATACATGCTCTAGAAAAACAAGCCCATTGCTGTTTATTGGGTTTAGTGAGCGCTGCCAGTGCTTAATTCAATTTTTCATGTAAGACAAAGAAATGTGCCAGAAGTATGTGGTCAAATCTTATATTTTATCCACATGTGTGCTTCAGCTCCAAAATTCATTTCAGTTTAGAAGGAAGGCTCACTGAATCTTGAAAAAGAGTGATGCAAAGTTGTCCACTGTTAATAATCTTATTTAAAGTTTTCATCAATGAGCTGTTGGATGGTATCATATCAGAATGTTTGTTTCAAGCATTTCTGAAAGAATTTAACAATTTTTCTCTCAGATGATGCTAAACTTGCCTTCGGATCCATGGCACTCCACTTGGCACTTGGAAAAAATGGACTAACCAGTGGGATATGATGGTGGGTAGCCCCCAAGCACAGTATTATAGATTTGTATGGATCAGGAGGGAATCTCAAAGGTAGTTATTAGAAGATACCAGGAGAGCCTGTCCCAGTTGTTGATTCATATCAGTACTGGAGGCTCTGGTGAACTTCAATTTTAGCTTGGACACAGTTCCCCAGGACTAGGCTGAGAAGGTTAATATGATCTTTTCCATCTGTCTTCACTGACAGCAAAGTCTCAAAGCAGGTTAGGCTTGTGGCATATAAGATGTGTGCCAAACAATTCTCCTTTATGGTTTGGTGCTTCAAGGCATGCAACAGAAGGGCTTCCTGCAGTCCATGTGCATGGTCCCGGACCATACTGTGAAGTGGATTTGTGGAAAGAAAAGGGAAACAGTTGTAGGAAGTAAGGACTCTTTGCCCAATCTGATGTGTCTCTCTACACCCTGGAGAGGGAGTCAGCTGCACAGGTTCACTCATTCGTATTAGCAGAATGCAATGTTTAGTAACCTTATGATGGTCTTTAAAGTGGTTCTCCATATCATAGATATTCAGTGTTAGTGTTTGCTAAGCTTTGAGAGAGAATCATAACATAATCAAATTATAGAAATGATTTATCACAGCAGTGTACATAGCTACTGAAGCTATACACTTTTACTTACCCAACACTATTACACAGCCGGGGTTAGTTTATGAATTTATGCTCTCCATATAGCACTTTACCCACTGGGGGTCCATATTGGGAATTCAGTCGAGCTCCACCTACAATTTCCCTTCCATTAAAATGAGTAAATGTAAAATGGTGGGGAGTGTGTATGTTAATTCCTGATATATGCTCTCAGCAGGTAAAGCTCTACACTAGGAGTGTAAATTCATAAAATATTTAAAATGGAAGCACCTCAATTACAAAAATATCCATCTTGCTGATTTTTCAAAGACTAAGTTCACAGTACATTAATGGAAATGCCATCATAAAACTGGAAGGAGAAACACATCGTCAAGTTGAATCCTACAAATATGTAGCTGATTTGACTTTTTATATAACTAAATCAGGAATGTCTTGACTTAGCTGTATCCCAAAATTAAATACCAAATTGTAGCCATGATTTCATGATTGGCATCATTTTAATGCCAGCGTCAGCTCATTTATTTGCAGAGTTAACATTATGTCATTCAGAAAATCTAGGCTTGTACCTCTTAATTGGTCCTATCCATTACTGTAAAATGTAGCTAAAACTGAATATAATTATTTCTGTGCTGTTATTTAACAGCTCCATGCACAGTGAGTTCCTGATCTCAGCCATAACATCAGAGAGAAGCACTAGCTGAGGCTAAATACTCCCACAAAAGAAAATAGGCAATCAGTTTAGAGATGACCAAGAAGGATAATTCTTGGATTAGAGCTCTAAGGTATGATCAGACGCTCATACAGGTAAATTTGTTTTTATTAAAGAAGATTGATGGGGACATGATCCAGATCTTTAAAATGCTGAGAGACATAGATGATGTAATTGTAAGCAGACTATTTGACTTGGGCTATGAGTATAGGTATCAGGGACAGAGGTTCAAAATTGATATCCCTCAATTGAGACTATAGATTAGATTAATTTTCTTTCCTTATAAAATAATAGATATGCAGAGCAAATTCTCAGCAAAAGTAGTTAATGATGAATCAATTAACATCTTCAAAACAGAGTTTGATAGGTATTGAGTTAATCAGTGAATTGAAGGTTACAGACAGGTCCATTGCTTTACGTGATTGAATAAGTCAAATTCTGATCTTATTATATGGGACTCTAGGGTTTACTGGTGTTTCAAAGATCCCATCCATTTGTCATTGGGTCCAGAACTGAATAGTTCTGGTTTTTATCCAAACCTCTGATTGGGCTGAAGTTGGGTGATGCATTAACATGCTGATCCCATTTCTATTTCTGGGTTAAGCTTCATTTGTATTCTGTGAAGAGCACCCACTGACAATAGCACCTCTCATTGAGAACTTACTCATTAATAGTTGGCCAATTAAGTGGTTGACGTAATAAAACTCACTACGCACTTGGTTTGAGTATAAAGCAAGGCTTTAATCAACTTGTTTCAAAACATGGAGGTCTAGTTGTACTTCACTAGTTCCTGTCTTACAAAATGTCCCTGGGCAAGCTGGGCCCACGCCTGAGTATTTATTATCCTTGGACAGCGCCACCAGCTAGCCGTCCAGTGTTATTTCATGAGTAGTTTCTTTCTGATGATGAGATTTATAACAGTGGTGCTGCAGGTTTTAAAGACCACCTTCACTTTAAAATAGCCTGGCTATTTTTGATGGTATGCAAATAGCATTAAGCCATTATAAATTGCAGAGATGTCTTTATCAAGTTGTTCCAGCCACAGAGTGCCCCAATTTTCAGATGGGGGTTATAGAGATGCCATTAAAACCAGTGTGCCAGGGGAAGGTGTGGGTCCCAAGATGAACAGCTCAGGATACCTGGCAGGAGTTGGGAATAAATGTGAATACCTATTGAACCATTTAATGGTCCATAAAAAAGTTTAATGAGAGCATCAGGTCTGCCAAGATAGGAGACTTCACCGTAACCATATATTAATGCTGTGGGTTTAAGCATGCCTCGCTATCATATAGCCTTACATTACTTTGAATGCTTCCCATGAATGCTTGTTATACAGCAGGGTACATTTTGCAGTGGCAAGCATCCCTCTAAAAGTGCTTCTTCCCTTGCAACCCCAGACAAATCGTTTCATCTACTGTACCTGTACGATGCACGTTCAGAGGTGCGGGTGGTAGGGGCGGGAGTGGGGGAATCTCTGAGGAACATTATTCAGGTATTTTTTCATCAACATGTACTGCCCTTTTAAGTTTCTCATGTACTTCCCTTGGCTTATTAAAGCCGTTAACTTTAATTAAGCACGTTAAAAAAAACTTAAATGTCAGCTTACGCCTGTGTATGCTGTATGGGGCAATAAACCACATTCATGGCTCTTTGACTGCACCTCCATGGCAACAGTGATGTACATTACAGTGCACCCTCAATGCACATGTTATTTAAGCAGGATAGATAAAACGGTGGCAAAGGAAAGAAAACAGTAAATTTTGTCTAATTTCACAGATAAGAGAAAGTATCATGATGGTGATAAGGCTGTAGAATGCACTGACAGCTGGACAAATCTATAGGCTACTGATCTCGAGATATTAAAGAGAAATGCCTATCATCTGATTAACTTGTCATTGCAAGAAAATAGGAGGTGAGGACTACATTACTGTTGTTAGAAACTAGTGGTGCCTAAAAATATATATGGTTAAGTGAATGAAATTGTAACGCGAATAATAGTGTTTAAATTATTGTATTAGTCCTCAAGACAAGTAAGGGGTTAATGTATAAGTTGTGTTTTACTGGAACTGTGTAAGTTTCGTTTTCCTGGAGGCTTGTATTAGACTATGAGACAAAATGTCTTCAGTTAGCTGGATTAGATGAGGCATAGCATCCGACACAGGGGCCCATAGTATGGCTTTTATTGCAAGGGGGATGGAGTATAAAAGCAGGGAAGTCTTGCTTCAGTTATACAGGGTACTGGTGAGGCCACACCTGGAATACTGCATACAGTTTTGGTTTCCATAATTAAGAAAAGATATACTTGCTCTTGAGGCAGTTCAGAGAAGGTTCACTCGGTTGATTCCGGAGATGAGGGGGTTGACTTATGAGGAAAGGTTGAGTAGGTTGGGCCTCTACTCATTGGAATTCAGAAGAATGAGAGGCGATCTTATCGAAACATATAAGATTGTGAGGGGGCTTGATCGGGTGGATGCGGTGAGGATGTTTCCACTGATGGGTGAGACTAGAACTAGGGGGCATAGTCTTAGAATAAGGGGCTGCTCTTTCAAAACTGAGATGAGGAGAAACTTCTTCACTCAGAGGGTGGTGAATCTATGGAATTTGCTGCCTCAGAGAGTTGTAGAAGCTGCGACATTAGATAAATTTAAAACAGAGATGGACAGTTTCCTTGCTGATAAGGGAATAAGGGATTATGGGGAGAGGACAGGGAAGTGGACATGAGTCTAAGTTCGGATCAGCCATGATCCTATTGAATGGCGGAGCAGGCCCGAGGGGCCGTATGGTCTACTCCTGCTCCTACTTCTTATGTTATGTTCATATGTTCTTGTCAGCTAACAACAGGCTAGCTGTCTGTTGTTTGTAAGTTTAGGATTTTGACTCTGTTGTTGTGTCTTTAATTTGGCCAATGAAGGTCCAACCTATGTTTCTTCCATTATTACTAATAACCATATTATAATGCTAAGGTAGAATTTGGAGTTTGTTTAACAGAACTGCTTGCGAAGATAATTAAAAGTTAATTAGTATAAAGGACATAGAATAGAAGGAATTTATGGGAGTTAAGGTACCATCTCAGGATGGAATAGTCTGTTAGATTAAGGGGAGATAGTTTGGATGGCGGCTGGTTGAGTAAGACAGTTCTGGCTTGGACTTCTGATTTAATGGCCCAAAGCTGTGCCTGGTACATGGACTGGCTGCACCAGGGGGACAAGACAGGATGAGATAAGAGACTATTGCTTTGGAAGGAAAGGGCCGGATGAGATAAGGGAAGACAGTCCTCAAGATGCTGTAAGGCTATGATTGGTCAAGTACAGAAAGCACGTGTAATCGTTGTGAAGATCCCTTGAGGGAAGGTCTTCATCTGTAGGTTTAGACAAAGAACTCGACATGCCATTGGGCACCTTGTTTTAAGGGGAACCTCTATAGGTTAAAAGATCTTGTCCACTATGCTACCTCAGACCCACCCCTAAAAAGAGAATAAAAGGAAGAGCTAAAGAACTCTTAGCTCAGACCATGGAGCGAGGGGCTCCCACGAGTGGAAACGATGGTCTAATACTCTTCAGAGAGTGGACCCATGCGGATCCGAGTCTAAGGGCTCGAATTTCCCAGGGCCGTGGAGGCGGGAATGGAGGCATGTGGGGTGTTAAAATTGCAGAATCAGGGGGCACGAACCCTTCCAGCCCCAACCCGCCTCCATGCCCGTTTCCCAGGAGATGGGTACCCGACCTTTGCTGGGAGCCGCCCCCCGAGGCGGGAAGGGGATTAGTGCCAATTAACAGGTAGTTAACAGGCAGTTTTTGGCCTAATCCCTACTTTTATCCCTGAAGTGTGGGTTTCCCGACGGCTCCAAACCATGCCAAGTTAGTGAGGCGGACCGTCGGGCTGAAGGGCTTGGAGGGTTCAAAATGTCTGGTGTTCAGGTGAGTGATGGGTGCATGAGTGCAGAGGTAAGTGTGTTTGGTGTGTGTAAAGTGTTTAAATAAGTTTTACTTACCTTTACTTACTAATGCAGGCTTCCTTCCTTCAGGTCTCAGGAGTCCCTCATCTCATCGGCACAGAAAACAGGATGGCCGCGAGCTGTCAAAAGTTACAGCCTCTGCTTTCTGTTCTGGAGAGATTTCTAACTGAGTCTGTGGAGAAGGACTCAAGTTAGAAGTCAGATTGTCAGTGTTTGACAGCTTCACAGAGCTGTCAAACGCTGATATTTCATCTGTCAAAAGCTCCCTGACACCACCTGTAACCAGGTGTCCCTTAATTGGCCTGCTGAGCCCGCAGGTCAATCAAGGGAAAATCGCGTGGGTTGGCCACAAATCGATGGAGGCGGGACTACAACCCAAAAAGTGGGAGTCCCGCCTCCATCACATCCCCATTGACAAAATCCAGCCCTAACACTCTTGGGTAGTTCAGAGAAAGAGAGAGAGAGGCATGTGAGACAAGAAGGAGAACAAATAAGAAGAGTTGATTGCGCACACCAGCTATCTGTCCGATCGGGTTCAGTACCAGCTTCTTGTCATGGTCGTATGTTTTTGCTGTATAACTAGTGTGTTATATTCCATCCTAAACTCCGATTAAACACAATATACCCACCATATTGATTTGCACTCAATCCTGTTTACCAGAGATACGCAAATCTCTACACTGTGTTAACTGGGTTGAGCAAAACTCAATGGGGTAGAAATTTGTCCTGTGCAAACGGGTGGTATTGTGTCGCCGCCCATTATGATCCCCACCCCATATTCTGTTCCATTGACTTCAATTGAACTGAGTATCAAGCAGGCTGTATAACAGGCGGCCGAAGTGATACTGCCCATTTAACACTACTGCCCAAGACCGATTTATATAACACATCAAGGCAAAATCTGAGCTGTTAAAAAATGATCTTTGACAGAGAAAATATTGGGATACCAGAGCTCATTGGATGCGGGTGATTTTAACCCTACTCATTCAGAAGAAACCTGGCAGGTGGGCAGTTAAAATCGTCCTGCTTCTTACTTGTCTGAAAGCCACCATGATCGCAACATCTGCAATTTTGACCTGCTCTCCTGAGCAGGCAGCAAGGGCACACACCCGGAACCAACAAGGTCCTTCTTTACATATGCATGTTGTGGCACAATGACATCATTAAGATCCAACTGTAATTTTAACTCAGGCTTAAGTGGGGAATCCACTTGGCATTAAAATCAGGGCCTACAGTCAATAATCTGGAGGAAAGTGAAAAGGAATTATGGAAAAGCTCGTCAACAGAATGCATGTTTCTGTGCTTGATTCTAACACATATTTGGACCATTCAGGACTAGTTGAACTTCAGGAAATAGATTAAAATTCAGAACTGAGCTGCAATAGAAATCAATGATCACATCTCCAAGAAGGGCAGCACGGTGGCATAGTGGTTAGCACTGTTGCCTCACAGTGCCAGGGACCCGGGTTCAAATCCGGCCTCGGGTGACTGTCTGCGTGGGTTTCCTCCGGGTGCTCCGGTTTCCTCCCACAGTCCAAAGATGTGCGGGTTAGGTTGATTGGCTATGATAAAAAAAAATTGACCCTTAGTGTTAGGGGGATTAAATACGTGGGGTTACGGGGATAGGGTGGGATATGTGTTGGTGTAGGGGTTACGGAGATCGGGTGGGATATGTGTCGGTGCAGGCTCGATGGGCCATCTGCACTGTTAGGTTTCTGTGATTCTGTGAAGGTGCACATGAAAATCTGTAACCAGATTATAGCTTTAAGGTAAGATATCAATTTAATTGATGCTTCTTCATCCTTGAGCAACAAATCTGCTCTTGTGGTTTAACAAATGAGCCTCATTACATATTCTTGGAATGATTAAACATCCCACATCAGAAATCAGAAACTATCTCAGAAAACTTCCCCTACATTTAAAAACACATATTTAATGAACAATTAAGTTGCATTTGCCACTGACAATGTTAGGGCAGTGTTGGGCAGGGCATTTTGAAAGTAAATATCCAGCAATAATAATCTGATTGTGTCTCAATCTTGGGAATGAATTAACAGTTGGAGATGCTATTGAGGAAGTGAGTGGTTTCAACCATTTTCAGACAATTTGGATAAACTATACAGCCTGCGCAGCCGCACCCATGCAATCAATAGGAATTGCAAGAATGTACTGAAGACCTGTATTCATAACTAAATACAATCGAGCATATATTAGGGCTGTGGGTGGGTTACAAGTTCATATAGGACAGGATGCATTGTATGGAATAACTTTGAGCCATTTTTGTGTTCATTTCCTTCCTGTTTCAGAAGACAAAGAAAACACTGAAGGCCTATGAAGATTGATAAACATTAAAGAAAACACATGCCTGGTTAGCAGCAAAGGTTGTGTAAGCGTGGTAATTAATATCATGTGGCTAATGCTATGCTCAAGCTCGGCCTCAGAACAAAATATCACTTTTAGCACAGTTAATTAATGGCACAAGTTCTTGTGGGTAATTACAAGCATCTTTGAAATCAGAGCAGACATACTATATTATTCATGGAGTCACATTAAACCTTTTTACTGAAGAATTCTATTTGTTCCTCACCATAATCAGAAAGTATATTTGCTGGCTGGTGATCCGGATATATCTGGGCAATAAGAGAATGATACAGCTTGATGTTCACTGTTCCCTGTGGTTTCCTTGTAATGTGCTGCAACAGTGGCAAATAATCGAGCTCTCATGTGGCTCATCAAACCGGAAAGAAACGGCTGGTGGTAGAAGCTCGCGTGTTTTCCATTAGAGACTAAAGAGAAACTATTCAGCTGACTTTCTTGGGCTGCAACTTTCACCTCTGGTGTCCTTGTGCCTAGATTTACCTTAATTTTCTTTATGATTCACACTGTTTGTCTCAGTGGCTTGTCTGCAGTATCTCAGCTCTGCAATAACTTTGAAAGCAGAGACAATTTACAAAGGATGGCAGGGTGAAGTCTTGTCAACAGTCCATTGCCTCCCCTTTAAGAACAAGTGATGCCCCTTTAAGGACGAGCATCCTCTCTATAAATGCTGCTGCCTGGCCCAATTTGCAATTTGCAAATCGTTCCGAGGCCGAGCTTGAGCATGGCATCAGACACATGAAATTAATTAACACCCATATGCAATCTTTGCTGCTAACAAGGCATGTGTTTTCCTTAGTGTTTATCAATCTTCACAGGCCTTCAGTCTGCAAGATTCCCGATTTTGTGAAATTGAAAGATTTGAGAGTGCGCATACCCATGGTGTCAGTGCACTTGCGCCCATACTGCAGATAGCAGGCTTTGCCAAATTTTGCAACATTAGGCCTGCCCTGTTTATTTGTTTAAGTTCCCTGCATGGAAAATATATGCTGTAATTCAAGCCTGTGTAGGAGTCTACGTAATCCTAGCAAAAAATACTGAACTCGGAGAGGTTCAACAGAAAAGGTTTAATTGTTGAGGCTGCATGCTTAACACAAAATGGAGTCAGAGACTACACAAAGTACAACTGTCTTTCATCAGTGCACAGCTTCGACTGCTCCTCCCCCGCTCTGGGCTTAACTATGTTGCAGATCGAGTTTCTTAAAGGTGTGATCCTTCTTAAAGGCATGACGCCTGATTTATAGTCTACGGACCGGAATGTGGATTGTGTCCGTTCTGTGATCAGTACGCCACACAGCTCCCCCCAGAATACGTTAGTAGGGAGTGTACGAACCGGCGTGGTGGCTTGATGGCACGGCCGGAATGGCTGTTGGCGGTTGGTGTCGGGAGCGGGGCGGTCGGACGCGTCGGGCTCTTAGGCGGTCTGCCCCGCGGTGGGGGTTGGCCCACTTGCATGGGTTCGTCAGGCTCTAGGTGCGCCAGCTTGAGCCGGTCGACCGACACCTTGTCAGTTCTGCCGCCCACTTCGAGGAGGAAGAACTTGTTCCCCGTCTGGAGTACCTTGTAGGGTCCGTCGTATGGGAGCCGTAGAGGTCTTCGGTGGGCGTCATGGCGCGCGAAAACAAATTTGGCCATGTGCAGGCTAGGTGGTACGCGGGTTGCTGGTTCGCCGTGCCGGCCGGCGGGTACCAGAGCGAACTGTTGTGCTCGGTTGGCGAAAGCGTGGCGTTGCTGGTCAGCCAACCAGGGGGTCGTGGTGGTGGGCAGGAACTCTCCGGGTACACGGAGCAGCTGGCCATACACGAGTTCCGCCGCCGAGGCTTGCAGGTCTTCCTTGACCGCGGAGCGTAGGCCGAGTAGCACCCACGGGAGGCAGTCGATCCAAGCCTCATCCTCGAGGCTGGCGCGGAGGGACGCCTTCATGGACCTGTGGAAACGCTCACACAGTCCGTTGGCTTGGGGGTGGTAAGCCATGGTGCGGTGAACGGCCACCCTGAGGTTTCGGGCGATGGCGGCCCACAGATCAGAGGTGAACTGCGGGCCTCTATCCGACGTCATGTCGGAGGGGACGCCGAACCGAGCGACCCAGGTACCGATGAACGCCCTCGCGATGTCGGCGGTGGTGGTGGACGTCAGTGGAATGGCCTCGGGCCAGCAGGTGGTACGGTCCACAATTGTCAGCAGGTACGTGTGACCTTGTGATGGCGGCAGGGGGCCGATGAGGTCGATGTGGACGTGGTCGAACCTTCTTTCTGGCACGGTGAACTCCTCGAGTGGGGCTTTGACGTGCTGGTGGATTTTTGCACGCTGGCAAGCTATGCAGGATCTGGCCCAGACGCGCACATCTTTGCGCAGGCCGCGCCAGACAAATCGGTTGGCCACCAGTCTAATGGATGCGCGGGTGCCGGGGTGTGAGAGGCCGTGGACGATGTTGAACACCCGTTTTCGCCAGGACGCCGGGACTACGGGGCGGGGTTACGCCAAGGAGGTGTCGCATTTGACTGTGACGGCGGACGGGCCACAGGCGACGTCGGTCAGTCGCAGCCCTGGGAGGGTAGTGGGCGCGGAGAGCAGATCGGGGTCGGTGCGTTGCTCCGCTGCCAGTTGAGCATAGTCCACTGCCAGGTGGGCGCCGTGGATGGCGGGGTGGGGTATGCAGTCGGCCACCACGTTGTCTCGACCGGAGACATGCCGGATGTCCGTGGTGAAATCGGACACCTCGGCGAGCTGGCGTTGTTGCCTGGCTGACCACGGGTCCGCAGATTTTGCCATCGCGAATGTCAGGGGTTTGTGGTCGACAAACGCGGTGAAGGGGCGGCCCTCCAGAAGAAATCTAAAATGGCGGACTGCCAGGTACAGTGCGAGGAGCTCGCGGTCAAAGGCGTTGTATTTGGCCTCCGGGGGGCGCAGTTGGCGGCTGAAAAAGGCCAGCGGTTGCCAGGCCCCGTTGACCCACTCTTCGTACACGGCGCCGACCGCGTGGTCGGAGGCGTCCGTGGTGAGGGCCACCCTGGCGTTGGGCTGTGGGTGAGCGAGCATGGTGGCGTCAGCAAGCGCCTTTTTGGTCGAGTCAAAAGCGGTCAACATGTCCGCCGACCACTCGATCGCCATTCTGTCTTTCTTACCCCGGAGGGCTTTGTATAGGGGCCGCATGATGGAGGCCGCTCCGGGAATGAAGCGGTTGTAAAAGTTGATCGTCCTCAAGAACTCCTGGAGGCCTTTGATGGTGGTAGGCTGGGGGAACTGCTGGACGGCTTGCACCTTGGCGGGCAGGGGAATGGCTCCGTCCTGCGTGATGTGGTTGCCGAGGAATTCGATCCTGCTTAGGCCGAATTGGCACTTGACTGGGCTGATGATGAGCCCGTGCTCACTGAGCCGCTGGAACAGGGTGCGGAGGTGCTCGATGTGTTCCTGCTTGGAGGAACTAGCTACCAGGATGTCATCCAGGTAGACAAAGAGGAACTTCAGGTCCCGGAGGACCGAGTGCATGAGCTGCTGGAAGGCCTGGGCCGCGTTTTTGAGGCCGAAGGGCATTCGGAGGAACTCGAATAGCCCAAAAGGGGTGATTATGGCCGTCTTGGGAACGTCCGTGGGGTGGACTGGCACCTGATGGTAACCGCGCACCAGGTCGACTTTGGAGAAGACTGAGCGGCCGGCCAGTCTAGTCGAGAAGTCTTTAATGTGCGGTATGAGGTACCGATCCGGCATGGTGGCGTCGTTTAGGCGCCAGTAGTCCCCGCAGGGGCGCCATCCCCCGTCGGGTTTGGTGACGATGTGGAGTGGGGAGGCCCAGGGGCTGTTGGAGTGGCGGATGATGCCGAGCTGTTCCATTGTGGCGAACTCGGCCCGCGCGATCTCCAGCTTGGCCGGGTCCAGCCTGCGGGCGTGGGCATACACCAGTGGGCCTGTGGTGGGGATGAAGTGTTCTACCCCGTGCTTAGCAACCTTCGCAGAGAAGGTCGGGTTGGTGAGGGCTGGGAACTCAGCCAGGAGTGCTGAGTAGTCGTACGGTGAGCGGGCGCGGCACTGCCATGCCATTTCGGCGGGTTGGGGGGGGGCCATGGCGCCCGGGATAGGTGACATGGTGTTCATGTCCACGAGGCGGCGCCGAGGCATGTCGACCAACAGGCCGTGGGCGCACAGGAAATCCACACCGAGGAGCGGGGAGAGCACCTTGGCGGTGATAAACTCCCAGTGGTAGCGTCGGCCTGCGAGGTCAATGGTAACGGTGCGGGTGCCGTACGTCCGGATGTCGGTGCCGTTGGCGGCAGCCAACGCAGGGCCGCGGCCGCCTCGCTGGATCTCGAGGGCGGACGCGGGGATGATGCTGCGCTGCGCGCCCGTGTCGCATAGGAAACGGCATCCGGAGGCACTGTCCGTAACATACAGCAACGCGCCTGCTTGCCCCACGGCCATCGTGTAGGCCGGTGTGGGGGCGGTTGGAAACGTGCAGAGATGGCTGCAGCGATGTGCCCGTGTGCCGAACCGGGTATGGAAGTAACAGTAGCCCTGGGTCGGAGGGCTTGGGGGACGTGGGGGCCTGGGGGGCCTCGTGGCCGAGCTGTGTGGCCGCGCGATAGAGGGTGGAGCGCGCGCCGACGCTGCGGAGGCCAGGTCGGGGGAGACGGCGTGGTTGGAGCTGGCGGACAGGAGCTTATCGGCTTTGTCGACCAGGACCTCGAGGTCCGTGAGGCTGGACGCCACGATCGCCGGGCGGATGCTGGGAGGTAGTTGGCGGATAAAGAGCGTGCGGAAGAGGGAGCCGGGCGGTTTCTCGTCGGTCAGGGCAAGCATGTGTGAGAGCAAGTCTGATGGCGTGGAGTCACCGAGGCCCGGGAGGTCGAGGAGGTGGCAGTTGCGCACGAATTGGGAGGCTGTGAATTTTTTAATTAGCGCGGCCTTGAGATGTGCGTACTTGCCTTCCTCCAGAGGGTTTTGTAGTGTTGTCCAGACTTTCGTGATAGTGGAGCTGCCCAGGGAGGCGAGGAGGTAGTCGTACATCATTGCATCGGCGGTGATGCCGCGGAGTCGGAATTGCGATTCGGCTTGAAGGAACCAGGCGGTGGCCAGGTTCTCCCAGAACTCCGGCAGCTTCACAGAAACTGCGTTTGTGTCAGCCATGGTTATGCTTAGGAGTCGGCCTGAGCGTCGGGGTCACCAATGTCGGAGTCTACGTACTCCTAGCAAAAAATACTGAACTCGGAGAGGTTCAACAGAAAAGATTTAATTGTTGAGGCTGCATGCTGAACACAAAATGGAGTCAGAGACTACACAAAGTACAACTGCCTTTCATCAGTGCACAGCTTCGACTGCCCCTCCCCCGCTCTGGGCTTAACTATGTTGCAGATCGAGTTTCTTAAAGGTGTGATCCTTCTTAAAGGCATGACGCCTGATTTATAGTCTATGGACCGGAAAGCGGATTGTGTCCGTTCTGTGATCGGTACGCCACACCTGCAAGCTGATTGGTTAGCAATTGCAAAATTGGACCAGGCAGCAGCATTTATAGGGAGGATGCTTGTCCTTAAAGGGGAATCACTTTTCTAGTGTCTCAAGCTGCAGAGGTGATACCAAATCATCGCTGGAAGGAACAATAGGGGTAAAATAGTCCCTTTAAATAAAGAAGCTCCACAAGTCCTGTTGCAGGAGGTGCAGCAAAGACTGATATCTCTTCCTGGGGCATAGGGCCCTCGTCCTGTAATGGTGTCAGTGCAGGCTGCATGGAAGGAAGCATTAGAGCAGGTCAACCACTTCTCCCAGCCTGATGGGCCCAAGGAAGAAGTTCTTAGGCATCCGCAGAAGTGCCAAAATGAGTGGACTCCCCTTTGCACACATGCTCCTTTTTAATCCCTGGATGCTTGCAGAGGAAAACGTTCTGATACCACTGTTGTATGCAAAGGTGCAGGGCCCGTTTGCTGTGGGCTACCTCACCACCTTTCCACAGTACAATCAATTTTTTTGCAATTCAGTAATCAAACCCCAAAGACTCATCTTGTCCTTGGCAAAGTGGTGTCTCCAAGAGGGAGATGTTGAGGAGTCCTATTTGGGGTAGTATATGGGCTAGATTAACCATTCAGTGTAGTGCTAGGGAGTAATGATAATATTCTTCAAAGTTATTTCGCTCATACTCTAAGATGGCAGCCATGGCTCAGTGGTAGCCCTCCAGCCTCTGAGTCGAAAGGTTGTGGGTTTAAGTCCCACTCCTGAGACTTGAGCACATAATCCAGGCTGACACTTCAGTGGAGCGCTGCCTTTTGGTTAAGACGTTAAACCGATGCCCTGTCTGCCCTCTCAGGTGGGCACAAAAGGTCCCATTATGAAGAAGAGCAAGGGAGTTCTCCTCGGTGACCTGGTCAATACTTATCCCCCAATCAACATCACTAAAATAGGTTATCTGATCATTATTTCAATGCTGTTTGTGGGACCATGCTGTGTGCAAATTGACTGCCGCATTTGCTACATTTCGCTTCAAAAGTACTTCATTGGCTGTGAAGCACTTTGGGATGTCCTGAGGTCATGAAAGGCACTATATAAATGCAAGTCTTTCTTTTTGAAGGCTAAGGTTGTGCACAACCACTGCGTGACCACCCAGACAAACAGGGCTCCTGCAGCCATCAACATTCTCTCACCGCATGAGGAGATGTCCTTCACTCTGGGAGGAGTTTTAACCCCCAAAAATGGGTGGGAGGTTAAAGTGTTAAAAAAATGGATCCCAACCAGAACAAGCCTCCAACCCGCCCACTTCCAGTTTTAACGGAGGCAGAACAGGGGGCAGGCAGCCAACCCGCTCCCAGGAGGCAGATCGTCCATTTAAATATTATAATGAAGCTGGCGTGACCCAGATTTGACCAGCATTTCAAATTTAACTGTGGCTGGTCAGGTTTTGCAGGCCTCGGGGAACCCGACAGCTAATGGAAGGTGAGGACTGCTGGATCCAGGAGGTAAGCGCCTTTACACTTACCTGCTGGATCCAGCGACCCAGTCTCATCCACCCACCGTGACGGAGACCACCCATGAGGCCTCCGATTCCACCCCCCCCCCAAGGACTCTGATCCCCCCCGAAGGACTCCGATTTCCCCCCCCAGGCCTCCGACCCCCCACCCAAGGCCTCCGATCCCCCCCACGAGGCCTCCGATCCCCCACCCCAGGCCTCTGATCCCCCCCACGAGGCCTCCGACCCCCCACCCAAGGCCTCTGATACCCCCCACGAGGACTCCAAAACCACCCCAGGCCTCCGACCCCCCCCACGAGGCCTCCGACCCCCCACCCAGTGCCTCTGATACCCCCCATGAGGACTCCGATGCCCCACCCCAGGCTTCCGATCCCCCCAACGAGGCCTCTGATTGCCTTGCCGCGCTCTCCCGCCCCACTGATGATTCTCAGCCTGGCCCCAATGTTCTCTCCCTCCCCCCTGATGCTGCAATGCTCCGATGTTCTCTCCATCCTGCCCCATGCTTCGATGTTCCGGGCCCAATGTTCTCTCCCTCCCTGCCGAAACATCAATGGCCCGATGTTCTCTCCCTTTCCTCCCCCCATTCTCCCATGCTCCGATGCACTTGCCCAAATTTTCTCTCCCTCTGCCCACCCCCCCAACCATGCTCTGATGCTCCGATGTTCTCTCCCTCCCCCCCGACGCTCCGGCCCTGATGCTTCCCTCCCTCCCCCCTGATCTCCTCCGGCCCCAACCACCCTCCGGCCTCCACCCAATCCCTCCCTCCCTCCCTCTTCTCTGCAGCCAAAAGTCACAGACCTCCGCGGGTGGGAAAATTAGGTTTGAAATGTTAATCAGGCTATGCCATTAAATTCAGCAGGGCCTGCGGGAAACCCATTCTTCCGGGTTTCCCGACTGCTTCCTAGCACCCCCCCCCACTCTCAACCTGCATCTCGATTAAAATTCCGGCCTCTATTCCCAAAGGAACCTTTCGGAGGCGTTATTGATGATGAGCTTGGCGGCATGGTGTCACCACCCAGCAAATATTCTCTTTTCTTTAAGGTGTGTCTTCCTCTTCTCCTGGGCCAGGCAGTTATATTGCATATCAAAAGCTCTGTGCCAGCTTGGCTTAAATGGTCTCTGAGTTAGAGGGTTGTGACTTCAAACCACACTGCAGGATTAGGGCATATATTCTAGACTGTCACTTCAGTGCAGTACTGAGAGAATGTTTAAATCATATCACTTTCACCAATTACCCCACTGTAAAGAAGCTCTCACCTATTTCTGGTGGGAGCAACTCATATTAATTTGATCAGAAATGCATATCATGTAAGTTATACAAGGAAATTACTTGCATTTATACAACACCTTTCATGTCCTCAGGATATCTAAAAGATCTGAATGACATGGGCAATAATGCATAGAGATCGCTTGTAACTGATCTTCAGATATATTTATATTACACCTCAATCACGTTAATTTATGAGATGTAACAGATTTGAAAATCAAAACAAATAAGTCAAATTTGTTTTTTTTATTATAAGGCATTACAATTTTTCCAGGATTTGTACTGGTGTATTGGGATTATATTCTGTCAACTTGTTCATTTTCTGTGAGAAACACAAGTGTCCTTGGTTATAAGGATAATTATAGTCCAAGATGTGCTGTAAGAGTAGAGTGGGGGAGGTGAATGTTGTTTGAGGAAGTAGCAGGCCAAGGTAAAATAGTGTAGATATTGAGCATGGATGAATAATCTGGAATTTGCTTGATCATCTTTGTTGGTCATGGAGTATTTATACAAAACTTTCCTGTAATGTCCGAGTATCAATAATACACGGACTGCAGGAGAACAATAATAACAGGTATTTACTGAACAGAGGGTACTCTTTTATTTGGACACACAAAAAATAAAACCCCAATTGGACTGTAAATAAACAAAAGCTCAACTAAAACTTAACAAATCAAATTAAAATTTGGTTTTCCGGGTTGATAATGCACTCCAGTCCCTGCGGCGCCCACCGGTCATGGAAATACTCAAGCGCGCCGGCGGACACCGCGTGCTCCATCTCCAGGGCCACCCGGGCGCGAACATGGCCGCGGAAGAGAGGCAGGCAATCCGGCTGGACGACCCCCTCGACCGCCCGCTGCCTGGACCAATTGATGGCTCTTTTAGCCAGGCCCAGGAGCAGGCCCACAAGGAGGTCCTCCAACCTGTCTGCTCCCCTCCGCACCGGGTGACCGTAGATCAAGAGCGTGGGACTGAAGTGCAACCAAAATTCGAGGAGCAGCCCCTTCAAGTAGTGAAAGAGGGGCTGCAACCTCTCACACTCCATATAAACGTGAAACACGGACTCCTCCAGGCCGCAAAAAATGCAGGCGGCCTGGGAGTCCGTGAATCTACTTGAAACCTTATTGCACGGGACCGCTCTGTGCAACACCCTCCAGGCCAAGTCCCTGATGGAACAAGGGAGGACTCCCGCGTAGAGAGCCCTCCATTGGGGACCTCCGCCACCGCCAGTCGGCAAGATGCCACGCCAAGGCGTGTCCGGACGGTAGATGTAGATGGAAAAGTGGAGAGTGTGCAGGAGCAGCCCGTACAGGAAACCCCTCCGCGTGGAATGAAAAGGCACGGAGGGTATTTCCTCGAGACGGCTCAAGTTGTGAGGCGCCGGTTCCCGAGGGGAGTTTCGGGGCCGGGCGCTGATGAGGAATTCCGTCCGGACGGGGGTAAGCTCGGACGGGATCGCCCCACGTGCTTGAGCCGCCTCGATACACCTAGTGGAGTCGGGGCCCACTGCCGCTTTCACCGATTCGATGGCTTCGACCGCGAGCCGGACGTTGGTCCAGGACAGGCGCCGCGCCAGCTCCTCCGGCGCCATCCAGCCAGCTCCTCCACCATCGAGCAGGTCCCCGACTCTGGTCACCTTGCCAGGCACAGCCCTGCCCTCCGCCAGCCGCCCGAACCCGCGTTCGTGGAGGTGCGGATTCCTGAGCAGCGGCTCCCGAAGGAGAGCCGCCGCTCCTGACGGGGGAGGGCTCCGCCTGGAAGCGACGTAGTTCCAAACCCATAGTAGTTTCTGGTAGAAGACAGGCAGCTCCCGCAGGCCGGCATGCCAGCTGCCCACTTTCGTGAACAGGAGCTGCGTGTCGTAATTGAGGCCATGCAGCTGGCGGAAGAAAAACGTCGCCAGCGCACACCATCTCGGAGGATTCTCGACGTACAGGTATCTCTGCAGCGTCTGAAGACGGAAAGTCGCAGCCTGGGTGCGAAGGCACACCAGCGCCTGACCGCCCTCCCTAAGCGGGAGACACAGAACCGCGGCAGAGACCCAGTGCTTCCTTTTGTCCCAGAAGAAGTCGATGAGTTTCTTCTGCATCTTGGCGACAAACGCAGGGGGAGGGATCAAAGTGACCAACCGGTACCACAACATGGCGGCCACCAGCTGGTTTATGACCAGCGCTCGACCCCTGTAGGACAACACTCGGAGCAGTCCTGTCCAGCGTCCTAGGCGAGCGGTGACTTTGGCCTTCAGCTCTTGCCAGTTCGCCGGCCAGGCGTCCTCGGCAGGGCTAAGGTAGACTCCCAAATAGAGGAGGTGCGTGGTGCTCCAGGCGAAAGGCCTGAACTCCTCCGGCAGGGAGTCCACCTGCCACTGACCCACCAGGAGTCCAGAAGATTTCTCCCAGTTGATCTTGGCGGAGGATACGTCCGAGTAAATCTGCTGGCATTTCAGCATCCTCCGCAAGTCAGCGGGATCCGTGACCGTGAGGAGCACATCATCGGCGTAAGCCGAGAGGACCACCTCCACGCCCGGCCCTTGTAGAGCCAGTCCCGTCAACCTCTTCCGCAAGAGGCGCAGGAATGGCTCCACGCAAACGGCGTATAACTGACCGGACATGGGGAATCCCTGACGCACCCCCCTCCCGAAGTGAAGGGGCGCCATCAAGGACCCGTTAACTTTAATCAGACACTCCGCGGCGGCGTACAGAAGTCGGATCCGGGCGACGAAATGCGTCCCGAACCCGAATGCGCACAGAGTCCCGAAGAGATACTCGTGATCCACCCTATCGAACGCTTTCTCCTGATCCAGGGAAAGGAAGGCGACCGACAGACCAGCCCTCTGGGAGTGGTGGACCAGGTCCCGGACCAGATGGATGTTATCGTGGATGGTCCGGCCCGGGACCGTGTAGGACTGGTCGGGGTGGATCATGTGGGCCAGCACGGTGCCAAGGCGAGCAGACATGGCCCTGGCAAAGATTTTATAGTCCGTGCTGAGGAGGGAGACCGGGCGCCAGTTCTTAAGGAGGCGGAGATCGCCCTTCTTAGGCAGCAGGACAATGACCGCCCTGCGCCAAGAGAGGGGCATCTCCCCGGTCGCCAAACATTCCCCCAGGACCCGCGCGTCGTCGCCCCCCAAGACGTCCCAGAACGTCCTGTGGAACTCCATGGTCAGCCCGTCCAGCCCCGGGGACTTTCCCCTAGAGAGCTGGCGGAGGGCGCCGGTCAGCTCCGCCAGGCTTAGCGGAGCGTCCAATTTTCTGGCTGACCTTCAGCAGGTCCTCCCACAAAACTCTGCACGCATCCTCGCTGGATGGATCCGGAGAGAAAAGAGCCCCGTAGTAGGCGCGGGTCTCCGCGCTGATTCCCTCCGGATCCGAGACCAGAGATCTGTTGTCGGCCAGCAGCCCCAAGAGCTGCTTACGGACCCCCCGTCTTTTTTCCAGCGAGTAGAAGAAGGGGGAGCCGTGGTCCAGGTCCCGCAGGAGCTGGATCCGCGACCTCACGTACGCGCCTCAGGACCCGACGAGCTGCAGGTCCTTCAGCGCGCCCTTCTTCTCTTCGTACACCTTCCGCAGGGCCGGGTCCTCGACGACCTGACCGAGACGGGACTCCAGGTCGAGCACCTCCTTCTCCAACCGCCCGACCCGGGCCTCCCGCCTCTTGGTCGACCCCTTCGCGTACTCCTGACAGAAGAGATGGATGTGAGCCTTGCCCACATCCCACCATAGCCTCAAGGAGGGGAAGCCCCCCCACTTCCTTCTCCAGTCGGCCCAGAACCGACAAAACGAATCCCGGAACCGCGCGTCCTCCAGCAGCAGGTTGTTAAAATGCCAGTACGCGGACCCCCACCCCGTGCGCGCAGCGGAGCAAGCTCCGCCCACACCAGGTGGTGGTCCGTGGACGGCACCGGCCGCATGGAAGCCGCCGGAACGCAGGAGACGTACGCCCGGGAAATGTAAAGGTGGTCGATTCTGGACCTTCCTCACCCAGACCTCACGCTAGTGAAGGCGCTGGAGTCGGGGTGGAGATTTCGCCAGACGTCCACCAAGTCGAAGGACCCAACCAGGTCCCTCAACTTCTTCATCACCGCCGGGTTTCGCGGGGGTCCCAAACGGTCCCTCGCCTCGAGGGTGCAGTTAAAATCCCCCCCGAGGATGACGCACTCGCCCACGTCGACGGAGCCCAAAAGAGCGGACACTTCTTCGAAGAAGCGCACTTGCTGCGCACCGGTCTGAGGGGCATACACGTTCACTAGATGGAGCGGCACGCCCCCCAGGCGAACAGTGACCTGGAGCAAGCGGCCCGGCACGTGCTCCTTGACCCCCAAGATCTCCGGCTGAAAATGCGGGGCCAGCAAGATAGGCACCCCGCTGGAATTGTTGGAGAGGTGACTCATGCTGACCCCTCCTTGCCACTCCAGGAGCCACGTGGCTTCGTCTCCCAGAACGGTGTGGGTTTCTTGCAGGAAGCACACCGCATAATTCCCGTCCCGAAGGACCGAGAAGTTATTGAATCTGCGGCGCGCCTCCCTGCTGCCGTTGATGTTGAGGCTGGCTATGGTTATCTTCATGTCAGAAGCATAGTGCAACCTCTACCTACACCTAACAGGGGGAGGAAGCACAGCCGCTGGTCAGCCGCCACTTCCTCAGCAGCCCAGTGAGAAACATTCTGAGCCGACGCAGCTCGAGCGGGTTCACACCCTCGTCCGCGCCCATGATCTTAACGGTGGCGCGGACGGATACGATGAGCAGCGCCAGCTCCGACCACCTGTCGAGGGCCAGCTAGACCTTATTGCGCCGACCCAGGCACGTGGCCATAAAATCCCGGAGTTCCCTTACGGGAATGAGGGGAGACTCGGCAAGGGGCACGAGGTCATCCATTGCCTCATCGGCGCTGGAGTCCGAATCATCCTCCGTGCCCATCACTGAGTCCCCATCCTCCTCCAGGGGGTCGTCACCAGCGGCCGAGCTGTCTGCCATGCAATGCGCAGCGAACGGCTCGGCCACACCAGCCAGCCCCGCCTCCGCCCGGATCCCACCCCCAGGATCGGCGGCAGAGGATTCCTCCCTGGGCTCCTCTAGGGGTGCTGGGCCAGAAGACGGCGGCGGTTCAGAGCTCCCCTCCGCCCCAGACGCCGGAACGACCGGAGAAACCGGGGAGAGAACAATTCCCAGCTCCTCCAGCACGTCCGGCACCAGAGACGCAGCCAGGGCCCATCTTCCTCCCCGCCACCAACCTCCGACCCAGTGGATGGGGTGTTATGAATTAAAAGCTCTACCAGGATGAGCAGCCCCTGGGAGATGTCCGGGTCGCATTGGGTGAGCTCATTATCCTCGAGCTCGCCCGACCCAGACCCCAGGCCGCCCGACCCGGCGAGGGGTAACGGCACCGATAGAACGTCAATTTCCGCCACGGGTTGTTCCGCGACCCCCCCCACGGGCAGGGTCTCGTCCCCATCCCTGGGAGGCACGCGCCGGACAGACACATCTGCCTCAGCCTCCCGAGGGACAGGCGACCCCTGCCAATCGCTGGTGATGATGACAGCGGGGGCGGGGCCGCAGTACCCACGGCGGGCGACGACTCCCCCTGCTCGGAGGGACCTTCCTCCTCCCGGTCCTCCTCCTCTTCCAGGGGGGTCGCGCCTTCTTTTTAGCACAGAGGGAGCGAGGGAGGCCTCCATGTCTGCAGAGGCCTCCTCCTCAGCTCCCTCCGGCGGAGCAGGTTTGTCAGGTTCCTCGGGCCTGAGCCCGGCCGCAGGTATTGGCGTTTCCGCAACGGCGGTTGCGATCACAGGCTCGGACACGAGGCCCCTCCCACTCACGTCCGCCCCGATTAACTCCGCTAGGAGTGCGGGTGTGAGGGGCTCAAGGGGCAAGGGCAGGCCCTCCACGGGGGGACCCGCCCCAAGGTGTTTTGATTTTATCCGCGCCTTCTTTCCAGCCGGATGCTCTCCCTCCCCCCCGCCGGAGGCCTTGGTGGCATCGGCCCCCAACGTCAACCGCGCATCAGATGTTATTGACGCGCGGGCAGATCCGGGGGAAGGAGCGGCGGCGGCGCCAGCCTCGGCCGCACGAGATGATCCGGCGGCCTTGGAGGCGGGGCAGTTTTTCCTGATGTGCCCCACCTCCTTGCAGGCATGGCACCGCACACCGTCCGACGTCCAAAAGACGCGATAGGCGGTCCCCTCGTGGAGGACGATGAATGCCCCGTCGGTGTCCTCCTCCCGTGCCAGCTGGATAAACAGCTGGCGCCGGAAGGAGAAGACGTGGCGAAGGCTGGCCTCCCGGAAGCCGAGCGGGATAGGCGTGATCCCCGACCTCACCTCCCCAAGTTGGCGTAAATGGGGAAGGAGGAGCTCACCAGGAACATAGGGCGGGACGTTGGAAATGACGATCCTCTGCGCGGTGGCCTCGAGAGGATCCACCGGCAGGAAGGTCCCGCCCACGGTGAGCCCCTTGGCGACGCCCAGGGACACTGCCCGCTCCGACCCCAGGAAGAACACAGCCTTCCCATACATTTTTGAGGCCGCGACGATGGCTGAGGGGCCGACAACCCCAGCCATGGCTTTAACTCAGGCCTCAATGGTCATAGTGGGGTGAGTGTAGCTCTTCACCCCAAGCTTTTTTGTCATCAATCTGAATGGTGACGGGGCAGCAGAAGCAGCGGGAGCAGCTGTGGCTGTGGCTGCCACTCCCGCATAAGTCTTGGCTGGCCCCGTCACCGGCGAAGATGCAGTCGCCATTCTGGGGTGGTATTATATAGGGCTACACTCACCCCAAGTCACAGGCCTGAAGGTGGAAATATACTCAGGTATTTTTTGGTCCTCTATTGAGCAGAGGGAGCTGTTTAAAATGAAGGCACACCTCTCCCCCTATTGACTGAGATTGGGGGAGGGGCCTTCTCTCCTCTGCTCAATAGGCAATTAATTAATAGAGTCAATTGAGGTGCCTTAGAGAAAGAGGCAGAGAGAGACAAAGAGAGAGAGGGGGGGGGTGGGAAGGAGGGAGGCCGCAAAGGCAGGGTCGCCACTCAGGATGGCGGGTGGGTGGGTGTTGGCAGGGGTGCACGCTCCTGATGGAAATTTAAAGTCTCTGATCGTGGTGGTCTTCTGGCAGGGGGAGAAGGTGTCTTCACCTGGGAAAGCTGGAGCTGCCCAGGCTCAGTCCTGCACCAGGTCTTAACGATGTAATTAATGGAATTAACCACTTCACCTAGGCAGCTCCAGCTGGCCCAGGTCAGGCAATAGAAGGGGTGCTTATTTGTGGTGCGTGTGGCCTAGTTTTGGCAAGAGCCACACACACACACAGCCACCCCTTGATGTTCCAGCCTTGTTTCTTCTTTTCTCCCCCCACCTAAAATACAAAGTCTCTGGGAGAGTGCCCCAAATAACACCCACCTGTAGATATTTTGAAAGATGATATTCCTCCCTCCTTCCGAACAGTTGGTGTTGGTTGATAGTGGTTTCTCTCCCCTCTCTCCTTCTCCTGAAGTGGAGGCCAATTTGGGGAGGCAGTAATAGGAAAGGCCTCTCCCCTGGTTGGTGTTGTTGCTGGCCTCCCTTCTCCTTCTCCTCCTCTGTCCTCTCCCTCCAGGCACCTCAGTTGCTGTGATGATGGTGGAGGTGGAGGTGGTGGTGGTCCAGCATTCTCCTCCTCTGCCTGGTCAGGGGACCACCACTTTAGTCCACTCTCCTAGTCTGGCTGCTCCCTCTGCTTGTGCTTACAGCTGCACAGCCAGCAATGCTGTGAATAACTTAAGACTGAAGTACAGAAGCCTGCTATGGCTTTATATACAGGGGTGGTCACTGCCGGTACTGCAGTATAGAATCAGTTCTTCTCTTAAAGGTACATACACAACATTTCCCACAGGAGATTAGATGGATTATATAAAGTCCATGATTGGGTAACTGGTACATAGCAGTCCAGTGTTTTCACTACTAGTGATTGACAGGTAGTCAGACAGCAGAGCAGCAGTCATGGAATTTAACACAATGGCAGAGAGATAAAATGGGAAATTATCAGCATACAATGAAAACAGTCTCCCATCTTCATGGGCAATGTCAGTGAAAAGAAGCATATAATGACAAACACAAGGGTACCAAGGGTGAAAAGTGATGGCTGTAGGAAACTTTAAACTCAAAACTTCTCAGAGAGGCACAGACCCAGTAATGACAACTCCACCATCTCATAAATCATGAGACAAACTCTATGGCCACGATTTTATTAATGGAGGCGGGTTGGGTGCGGGTCAGGTGGTTTCCGGCTCCCAGCTGCATCCGGCCCACAGACGTAATTTTGCCTTCATTGACCTTGTTAAGCTTGCCGGCCAAGTAAGAGGAAGCAGGTCAGATGACATCATTTGATGACACATCAGCTGCCGGTTTCCTTAAAGGGACCACGCACAATTTTATTTTGACAGTTGATTTCTCAGTGTTTGACAGCATTGAGGTGCTGAAAACACTGACAATCACTGCACAAAGGTGACCTCTTGCACCCAAGCTCTCCAATGGCTCCCTCCATAGGCTGGAATAGGTGGCAGCTGTAGGTGAGGTGGCAGAAGCGATCTGTCAGTGGTGAGAGAGGTTCTCCCAATGAGGTGGCAATGGACATGGATTTGAAAACTTGTAACCTAAAGAAAAGTGTAAATGTATTAAAAATGCATTTCCCAACATTTTCTTTCCTCTGAGACTCATCATGTACAACTTTGGATCCTTCACACCACTTCTGCAGCTGTCATCAACCCAGAAACATTACAGCAGACTCACAACACGCCACACTTACCTGGCGTGGTGTCCGGATGTTGGGAAACCCGAGCCAGAAGTGGCAAAATTCAAAAATAGGCTGTCAACTACCTGTTAATAGGCAGGTAATTGCCTTTAATCCTTTTCCCGCCACTAGGTGTCGGGTCGATTCACAAATCGGGGACCTGACACTTGAGAAAATTGTTTGGAGGCGGGTTGATGGCAGGATCGCAAACTGCCATCAATCAAAATGATTTTAACCTTTGACCCACCTCCAAACCTGCCCTCTGAGTGCTGTCAAAATCCAGCCCTTAAAAATCATGAGATTTGGAAAGAAATCATGAGTTGGTATTTTTTGGTTTATAAACTTCATTAGTGGCTTTATTTAATCTCTAACTGGTAACAACTCTTTACAAAAACTATATTACTGCATCTGAAAAGGCTTTACAAAAAACTTTTTAAAAATCCTACCCGTTATCACCACCTTTCGCAAGTTGGGGTAAATTTTCATTGAAAGTCACGTGTCTCAGGTTTAATTTGCAAGAGTTGGCATTACTGCAGACCTCCAACAGAAAACATTATTGGAGACATTTTAAATACACAACATACTGGTATATCATTTATTATTGTTCTTGTATATTTGGTAATTTATGTATTTAATACTAAAAAAATCTTTTATCAGTATTTACAGTTTCTTAGTTTAGTGGAAATTTAAGATGGTGATTGAAAGAACTATCAAAAAATTACTTGGAATAATTCATTGGTTCCCCTTGTCTTTTATTGATAGCTTTTGCTGACTGCTCTCATCGTTGATTGGTTATTGAAAGTTTATTCCTTTCCTATGATTGTATAGCAGGGCAGTGATATTAGTTTTGGATTGCTCTAACAAGCAGCCTGTAAAAACATGATGAGTTGAATGGTCTTCTTCTGTCTATTAGTCAATGATTTTCAATTTCAATTGGTATATCTTATGGATGGGAAATTTTAGGCAATTAAACACAATGGCCCAGAAATTTGGGTCAGAGGCTTCCCGCGGGTGCAAGCCTCCGACCTGCACTTACCTAGCGCGCCAGCCGTTGTGCTGTGGGCCCGCGTGGTATTCCGATCCTGGGCCTCCTCCAACTGCCGACGCGCAGTGCTTGCGTATCCCAGGGGTGCAGTTAGTTCGAAACGTCCCCTGGGATCACGTGGGCCATGGAGAGCCAATGGTAGCAGGGAATGCCCATTCATAAGTTTGACAGGAAGAGCTGTCAAAACTATAAATACAAATCAGCCCCAAAACATAACTAAAACTTCAAATACATTTTTTAAAAATTACATTTTTAAAATAACTATAAATTACATAAAATAACTATTTTAAACAATAATTTAAATTTTTGAAAAAATTAATTACAGTTTCTAATGGGGCTAAAAATAAACTTACCTTTCTTTAAAGTATTTAAAAATAATAAACCTGTGGAAAAAATGTTTTAATTTTACTTAATTCACCACTTACCTTGTTAAAAGCAGGCCTTGCGACTGCTTTTTAAAAGCATAGCTGCTGGAGACTTACCCTCCCGGAGAAACCTGCAAAAAAAACGGACGTTCCAGGCGAACGCGCTGCCTCTCCGGCGCACGTGTTCGACCTGTGAACCCCTTCCTTTAAAGGAATGGAAGTTCCGGTTTCCCACGCATGCGCAGTGCATGCACAAAACCGGCACTTTCATTGGGCCTACGGGTGAGTACCCAATCCGTACTCACCTGTGGGGACCCGAATTTCTGGGCCAACGTGACACAGAAGTTTGCAAGAGTTACGCAGTATGATCCCTCAATGTGATGCCTGAGGTGTGTTTCCTGAAGTGTAGCACCTGATATGCTACCTGATGTATAAAATGTGCAGAAGTCTCAGCACTTTTCATATGTACTATAGGTTTCCCATTGCATTGCTTGCATTGAATTGAAGTATACACTATTATTATCACTGAAGCATTATACCATGTAATACATGATGCATAATGTAGTCAACCTTCCATAGTTTTGCACATGGATAAATATCTTTCTTTCTGTAGCTGCCTCTGCTTCTTTCCTACTTTATAATTTTTTTGTGCTGAACTTGCTGTTTGTGTCTGCCACACTATTTCTTGATCTCTCAGTATGGCATGGGTTCTTGCTTTGAGATCTCCTGCCCACTGTCTGCTTCTTTTAGAAGTCTTCATTGTCTGTGTGTTACTCTCACACATGTTTATTATGTCGTGTATAATTGAGACACGGACTGCAGGAGTTGGTTATAACAGGTCTTTACTGAATGGAGGCAACCTGGAACTACTATGCAAATGTTACTACACAGGCTTATATACAGGGGTGGTCACTACTGGTACTGCAGTATACAGGGGCTGCAGAATATAGTTCTTTCTGCAAAGTACATACACTACAATTCCTCCCCTTTTAGCTAAACAGTACATAACATTCAATTAACAATGAAATAACATATTTACAATTACAGTTGCTAGATACATTAGTTGAAGTGAAGCAATTATAAGTTCAGTCTTTGAGGAGGCTTCCTGATTCTGTCTGGATAACGCCTCTTTGGGGTATCAGGTTCTTCTGGCAACATTGAGTCGGGATCAACGTCGTTGTTTGGTTCGTCTGCTTCCAATATCACCGATTCTGAGGTAGATGCAATTGGTACTTCGGTTTCATCGCCAGGTGTATCAGATCGTGGTGTGGAGTTGACGTTTCCCAGTGACTCTCGAATCTGGTCAGCATGGCGTCTTACAATGCTCTCTCCAATGTCCACGGTATACGTTAGAGGTCCTTGCCGTGTACAGATCATTCCTGGCTGCCATTTCTCTGTGTGGTAGTCCCGGGCCAAAACTGGTTGACCTATCTTAAAACTCCTGGTCGGCCTTTCATTCATATTCTGAAACTGCCTGTTCTCCACATCTCTTCTGATGTTTGGCTTAACCAAATCCAAGCGGCATCGTAGTCTTCGATTGAAGAACATCATGGCTGGAGTTTGGTTGATAACCGCAAGTGTCGCATTCCGGTAGGCAAACAAGAAGTTATCCACCTTGTGCTGTAGGGGTATATCTTCATTACACATTGCCTTGATAGCCTTCTTGAATGTTTGAACGAACCTCTCGGCCAATCCATTAGTGGCCGGATGATATGGGGCGGATGTGTAATGCTTAACACCATTGTTCTTTAAGAACCTCCGGAACACTTCAGACACAAACTGTGGTCCATTGTCGGAGCAAATCTGTTCAGGCTGCCCATTCCTGGTGAATATGGTTCGTAAGACTGTGATAGTTTTTTCTGTGGTGGTTGAGGACATTTTTATTACCTCTGGCCACTTTGAATGTGCATCCACCGCAATTAAAAACATCGAGTCCATAAATGGACCAGCAAAATCAATGTGCACCCTTTGCCATGGAGATGAGGGCCCCTCCCATGGATGTAGAGGGGCTTGTGGTGGGGCGTTTTGGACCTTCTGGCATCCTGTACAGCTCTTGGTCATCTCTTCGATTTCTCTATCGATTCCCGGCCACCACACAAACGCTCTGGCTAAGTTCTTCATTTTTACCCCTCCCAGATGACCCTCATGAAGGTGGAATTTGGGTGGAATTACTACTCTGGATCCACACATCAAGGTTCCTCTGCACACTGACAGCTGTTCTCTTCTCAGCGAGAATGCTGGCAGCAGTGGTTCGCCATGTGCTGGCCATCCCTTCACCGTTAAATCATAGACCCAGGAGTGTTGGGTCATTTCGTGTTTCCTTTTCTATGTTTGCATTCGTCACAGGGAGACATTCAACTATGGTCGAGTGGAATATCTCCACTGGATCCACTGCAAGTTCTTCTTCCACCATCGGCAACGGTAGGCACGACAATCCATCAGCATTCCCATGCTGTTTAGTTCCTTTGTACTCGATGTCATATTGGTGTGCCTCTAGGAAAAGGGACCATCTCTGTAGCCGTTGTGCTGTCATTATCGGTACGCCCTTCTGAGGGTTGAAAACGGAGACAAGAGGTTGATGATCAGTAAGTAGAGTAAATTTCTGACCGTGCAGGTAGTGATTGAACTTCTTCACCCCCCACACCAGGCTGAGGGCCTCTCTGTCAATATGCGCGTAGTTACGCTCGGCTGAAGTTAATGAGCGTGACGCAAAAGCTATCGGCCTCTCTGAGCCATCAAGGAATTTATGTGACAGTACCGCCCCAATGTCATAGGGAGACGCATCACACGCCAGTCTTATCGGTAGTGATGGGTTGTAGTGAGCCAATACTTCTCTTGAAGTGATTAGGTCCTTACTCTTCTGAAAGGCCCGCTTACATTCATCGCTCCATTTCCATGCTACTCCCGTTTGTAGTAGGGCGTTCAGTGGGTGCAGAATTGTGGACAAATTCGGCAAAAACTTATGGTAGTAATTCACCAATCCGAGGTATGACCTCAGTTGCGACACATTTTCAGGCGCTGGAGCCTTAACTACCGCTTCAATTTTGTCAGGGGACTTATGTAACCCCTCTTCATCAGTCACGTGGCCACAATACGATATCTGTTTCTTAAAAAACTCGCATTTCGGGCGATTGGCCCATAGCCCATGTTCACGTAGTCTAGTGAGCACCTGCTCTAGGTTGGCAAGGTGTTCACTGTCATCTTCACCTGTCACTAGGATGTCGTCCAAGTAACACTGAGTCCCCAGAATTCCTTGCAGGACTTGTTCCATCGCTCTTTGCCATATCGCTGGAGCTGATGCTTCTCCGAATACCAGTCGATTATACTGGTAAAGACCTTTGTGAGTGTTTATCGTGAGATGCTTCCTAGAGGAATCTTCAACCTCCATCTGCAAATATGCTTGTGCTAGGTCAATTTTTGTAAAACGCTTCCCTCCAGATAGTGAGGCGAAGATATCTTCTATCCTTGGAAGAGGATATTGTACTGTGTGAAGGACTGGGTTCACTGTCACCTTGAAGTCCCCACGGATGCGAACCTTCCTTGGCTCCTCAGACTTATTGTTTAATGTTTTCTTCATGACAGGAACGATGGGTGTCGCCCACTTGCTCCAGTCTACGTTAGATAACACGCCTGCATTCTCCAGATTCTCCAGCTCTGCCTCGACGGCTGGGCGAATTGCATATGGTACCGGTCTTGCTTTGAAAAACTTGGGAATTGCATTCTCTTCTATTTTTATCGAGGCGGTTACGCCTTTAAGAGTTCCCAGTTCTTGTTGAAATACCTCTTTGGCATTAGCTAAGATTGTTGACAATCGTCCAGGAGTGACGTCGTCATCCTTTTTACCAGCCACCGTCAGTGTCTGAATGGAGTGCCAGTCTAAACTTATCTTTCTGATCCATTCACGTCCCAATAACGGTGGTCCACCATCTTGCAGTATGTACAGATACAATTTCTGTCTTTCCTTGCCGTTGTATTCGACAGGCACCCTTATTTTTCCTCTGGGGTATGCTTTTTGCCCCGTATACGTCTTCAAGACAATGGATGTCTCTTTCAAGGGTATGTGTGAGAATAGCCGCTCGTAGTCTCGTCGATTCATGACGGTTAGAGCTGATCCTGTATCCAATTCCATTTTGACTTGGGACTCTGTTATCATGAGGGTGACCCAAATGGTTCAGTGATCCTCTTTTGCGATTACGTTGTGAAGTTTGAGACAGCTTAGTCTCTTGTTCCCGGATTCACTATCGTTCATCTGGTCTTCAGAACTACTGTCCGTCATCTTTTGTACTTTCCTGTATGGTTCCTTAGTAGCCTTTTTGTTGTCGTTGGTCTTCTTCCCAGACCTGCAAACTCGTGCAATGTGTCCCATCTTTCCGCATTGCCTGCATATTTTGTCATTGGACCAGCGGTCCTTCTGGTCATGGTTTGTTCTGCTGCAGCGATAACATTTTGCAAATTCCCGTGTCATTTCGTGGGTGCCGTATTCCTGTGGCTTTTGCTGTATTTCCGCAGCTCCCCTTGCTGCTGCTTCGTACGATACTGCCACGCTGAAAGCCTTATCTAGCATCGGCTCTTTCTCTGAGAGTAACCTCTTCTGGGTTCCTTCACTCAGGAGTCCACAGACAAATTTGTCCCGTAAGGTATCTGCCAGTCCTGCTCTGAACTGGCAGTGCTTTGATAGCTTGTGTAGTTCCGTAAGGTAATCAGCATTGCTCTCATCTTTATGCTGATTTCTCCTGTGGAATTTAAATCTTTCTGCTATCAGCAGCAGTGTAGGATTTAGGTGTTCCTGTAGGATAGCAACAATTTCGTTAAAACTCTTCGCCTTCAGTTTGGCTGGAGTAATCAGGTCCCGCAATAGGCCGTACGTTCTTGCTCCCATTAAGTTTAGCAGTACTGATGCCTTTTTCTCATCGGCTACTTTGTTTGCCTCGCAATATACCTCAACTCTTTCCACAATCATCTTCTATTGCATTATCGAAGGCAGTGATATTGCCAGTCTTCAGCATCTTGGAAATCTAAGATGGCGCCTCCCACGCTTTGCCTTCTTCCCTGCTGGATTAAGATGGCGCCTTCCGCGCTTTCTGTCTTCTCCGCTGTTGCTAGCGCTGTTGCTGGCGTTTTATGCCTTGATGGCGATGCCCTATGGTCTTCGCGCACTTCCCCCCGCGCTGCTGCTAACGCCGCTCTCTGCGGTTCCCGTGGCAAACTGCAGCTCCTCGCGGCTTTCTGCGCGTTTAATTTTTATTATTGCCCCGTCGTCGGAACAACCCTGCGGACTCTTGCCTCCCTCTTCTCGGGTCTGTGCGCTGCCCGGCTTCGTAGCACCGGCCGCGCCCTGTGTGCTCCACCCTCTCTCTCTCTCCTCTTCCCGACAACGGTGCTCGACCCCGTTGCAAAGCCACCCGCTCGAGCTCTAGACCGCCGCAGCCCAGGAAGGATCAGTGTACTACCTGCCACCGGCCCGATTAGCTGAAGCACCATCGACAGGATAACCAAGCCCCGCTCTCGACAGCCTCTCCTGCAAATCTTCAACTCCGCTGACTCAGAGGCGGATGTCCACGGTCGACGCCCGTTTCTTCTGTTTCATTTCTTCCTTCTGGCCTCGACCTCTGATAACTTCGCTTCAGGGATGGATCCCCATGAGGTGGTGCAGACTGTAGGTAAGTTCGTATCTGCTCGTTGTCAGTATTATGTCCGTGTATAATTGAGACACGGACTGCAGCAGTTGGTTATAACAGGTCGTTACTGAATGGAGGCAACCTGGAACTACTATGCAAATGTTACTACACAGGCTTATATACAGGGGTGGTCACTACTGGTACTGCAGTATACAGGGGCTGCAGAATATAGTTCCTTCTGCAAAGTACATACACTACAATGTTCCTTTACTGAAGATGGAGTGCAAAGCTATGGGGCATTTTGGGGAAAGGCTGTTAGAGAAATTCGGCAATACGAGCGTTTAAGAGTGAAAATGGTGCTAAAGGACAGGCCAGGAGGAACTTGTAAGGGCTGTGGCTGGGGAGAAACAAGAGTTTGGGGTTGGTGTAATGGACAAGTGGAGGGGAACGATGCCCGAGGGAATGGTGGGGGGAGATACAAGTCTTGGAACACTTGGTTGGGTTGCAGTCTGGCGACTGTAAAACTTCACAAAGTGTAGTGGAAATCTGGAACTCTCTCCCCCACAATGCTGTTGAGGCTAGGTCAATTGAAAACTTCAAAACTGAGATAGATAGATTTTTGTTAGGCATGGGTGTAGTGTCCGTGTGTTGATAAAGACACTGAAGACAGGAGTTGGTTCATAGGTATTTACTAAGCAAAGTCTGGGGGGGGGGGGTTCTAACGGATATACACAATATACAGGCTTATATAGCCCGAGTGGCAATTACCGGCATTACAGCACACCTGGGGCTCTTAAAGGCACATACACTACAATTCTTCCCCTTTTAGCTAACCAGTACATCATATTTTAAGTAATTATTAATTACATGTTATAAGCAAAATAATATACATTGCTGTAGTTAATTAATTATAAGTCAGTCTCTCAGGAGGCTTCCTGACTCGGTCTGGATAACGCCTCGGGGGTGTAGTAGTTTCTGGTGGTGTAGTAGGTTCTTCTGGCAAGGCTGATTCGGCTTGAATGCCAGTGTCGGGTTCATCGGGTTCCAGTATCACCGGATCGGAGGTAGATATGGGTATCTCTACTTCATCGTTAGATGTATAGAGTTGTGGTGTAGGTTGTCCCTTTTCGGATGACTTTATGATTTGGTCAGCATGGCGCCTTATTATGCTTTCTCCGATGTCCACGGTATACATCAGTGATCCTAGTCGTGTGCAGATAGTTCCAGGCTGCCATTTCTCGGTACGGTAGTCCCGGGCCAAAACTTGTTGACCTATCTGGAAGGTTCTAGTTGGCCTTTCATTCATGCCTTGAAAGTGCCGGTTCTCCACGTCCCTTCTGATGTTGGGTTTGACCAAATCCAGCCGGCATCTTAGGTTTCTATTGAAGAACATCATGGCGGGAGTTTGGTTGGTAACCATATGTGTTGCATTCCTGTGTGCGAATAAGAAGTTATCCACCTTGTGCTGAAGTTTTATGTCTTCATTACCCATGGCCTTTATGGCCTTCTTGAAGGTCTGGACAAACCTTTCAGCCAATCCATTGGTGGCGGGATGGTATGGGGCGGACGTGTAGTGCTTAACCCCATTGTTTTTTAAGAACTTTCTGAATTCTTCGGACACAAATTGCGGTCCATTATCAGAACATATCTGTTCCGGGAGCCCATTCCTGGCAAATATGGTCCTTAATACTGTGATGGTTTTTTCCTTGGTGGTGGAGGACATCTTTATTACCTCCGGCCACTTGGAGTGTGCATCAACCGCGATTAAGAACATTGAGTCCATAAATGGACCAGCAAAGTCGATGTGCACCCTTTGCCAGGGAGATGAGGGCCACTCCCATGGATGTAGAGGGGCTTGTGGTGGAGCGTTTTGGACCTTCTGGCATCCTAGGCAGCTCTTGGTCATTTCTTCGATGTCTCCATCGATACCTGGCCACCATACAAACGCCCTAGCTAGGTTCTTCATTTTCACTCCACCCAGATGCCCCTCGTGAAGCTCCTTTAGCACTTTATCCTGGAGTTTGGGTGGAATTACCACTCTGGATCCACACATCAAGGTTCCTCAGCACACTGACAGCTGTTCTCTTCTTTGCGAGAATGCTGGCAACAGTGGTTCGCCATGTGCTGGCCATCCCTTCACTGTTAAATCGTAGACCCGTGAGAGAGTCGGGTCATTTCTCGTCTCCCTTTCAATGGCACAATTTGTTACTGGTAGACATTCCACTATGGTAGAGTGGAACATCTCTACTGGGTCTACTGTAGGTGCCTCTTCTACCGTTGGCAACGGTAGGCGTGATAAACCGTCAGCATTCCCATGCTGTTTTGATCCTTTGTATTCTATGTTGTATTGGTGTGCCCCTAGAAAAAGGGACCACCTCTGAAGCCTTTGCGCTGTCATAATGGGAATACCTTTTTTAGGGTTGAATATGGAGATGAGGGGCTGATGGTCAGTCAACAAGGTAAATTTTTGTCCGTGTAGGTAATGGTTGAATTTCTTCACTCCCCATACCAGGCTGAGTGCTTCCCTGTCGATTTGGGCATAGTTACGCTCAGCTGAGTTTAATGAGCGTGACGCAAAAGCTATCGGCCGTTCTGAGCCATCAGGGAATTTATGGGATAATACTGCTCCTATGCCGTAAGGGGATGCATCGCACGCCAGTCTGATTGGCAGTGATGGGTTGTAATGAGCCAAAACTTCTTCGGATGTGATTAAGTCTTTGCATTTATGGAAGGCAGGTTTACAGTCTTCGTTCCATTTCCAAATCACTCCTGTTTGTAGAAGTTCATTAAGAGGGTGTAGAAGAGTTGATAAGTTCGGTAAAAATTTATGATAGTAATTTATTAATCCCAGGAATGACCTTAATTGTGAAACATTTTCAGGTGCTGGGGCTTTTATGACCGCTTCAATTTTTTCAGGTGACTTATGCAACCCTTCATTATTAATTATGTGGCCACAATATGATATCTGATTTTGGAAAAATTCGCACTTGGGGCAATTCGCTCGTAGGCCCCGTTCTTTCAGCCTAGTGAGTACCTGCTCCAAATTGGCAAGGTGCTCGTTGTCGTTTTCTCCTGTTACAAGGATGTCGTCTAGGTAGCATTGAGTCCCCGGAATCCCTTGCAGGACTTGCTCCATAGCTCTTTGCCAGATAGCTGGAGCTGATGCTACTCCAAAAACCAGTCGATTGTACTGGTACAGGCCTTTGTGTGTGTTTATTGAGAGATACTTTTTAGAGGCCTCCTCAACCTCTATCTGTAGATATGCCTGTGCCAAGTCAATTTTGGTGAAACGTTTCCCTCCGGATAATGAGGCGAAAATATCTTCTATCCTCGGAAGAGGATGCTGTACTGTGTGAAGGACCGGGTTTACAGTCACCTTGAAGTCTCCACAGATGCAAATTTTTCTCTGTTCTTCAGATTTATCTGTATTCAATGCTTTTTTCATGACTGGAACGATGGGTGTTGCCCACTCGCTCCAATCTATTTTGGATAATATGCCTGCTTTTTCCAAATTCTCCAGCTCTGCCTCGACTGCTGGACGTATTGCGTATGGCACCGGTCTTGCCTTAAAAAATTTGGGAATTGCTGCATCTTCCACTTTTATTGAGGCGGTGATGCCTTTTAAGGTTTCTAGTTTCTCTTGAAACACTTTTTTGGCGTTGGCCAAGATGTCTTTTAATCGTTCAGGTATGATGTCATCATTGTTTTTTTTCTTACTGGTCACCGTCAGTGCCTGAATGGAGTGCCAGTCTAAACGTATCTTTCTGATCCATTCACGTCCCAACAACGGTGGACCACCATCTTGTAGAATGTATAAATACAACTTTTGTATTTCTTTGCCGTTGTATACAACAGGCACCCTTATTTTTCCTTTGGGGTATACTTTCTGCCCCGTATATGTTTTTAAGATAATGGATGTGTCTTTTAGAGGTATATGTGAAAATAGCCTCTCGTAATCCCGTCGATTTATTACGGTTAGAGCTGATCCTGTATCTAGCTCCATTTTAACTGGGGACCCTGCTATCGTGAGGGTAACCCAAATGGTTTGGTAATCATCTTTGGCAAGTACATTATGTAATTTGAGACAGCTTAGTCTCTTGTTTTCGAAGTCGCTGTCGCTCTTCTGGTCTTCGGAGCTACTGTCTGTCATCATTTGTACCTTCCTGTACTTTTCTTTATTGATTTTTATTTTTCTGTCTGTGGATTTATTTTGTCCAGATCGGCATACCCGTGCAATGTGTCCAATCTTTCCGCATTGCCTGCATGCTTTGTCCTTGAACCAGCAGTCCCTCTGGTTATGGGTGGATCTGCCGCAGCGATAACATCTTTCGAAACCCTGTGTCATTTCATGGGTGCCGAAGTCCTGTGTCTTTTGTTGTATCTCTGCAGCTCCTCTTGCTGCTGCTTCGTATGATACAGCCATACTGAAAGCTTTGTCCAATGTTAAATCTTTTTCAGAAAGCAGCCTTTTTTGTGTTCCTTCACTTAAGAGACCGCAAACGAATTTGTCTCAAAGATAATCTGATAGTCCTGCCCCGAATTGGCAGTACTTTGATAGCTTTCTTAATTCGGTTAGGTAATCAGCGTTACTTTCATTCTTGTGTTGATTTCTCTTGTAGAACTTGAATCGTTCTGCTATCAGCAGCGGTGTTGGGTTTAAGTGCTCCTGCAGGGTATCAACAATTTCTTTAAAATTCTTGTCCTTTGGTTTGGCTGGAGTGATTAAATTTTGTAACAGCCCGTATGCCTTTGCGCCCATTAAGTTCAGAAGTACTGAAGCTTTTTTTTCATCTTCTATTCCATTTGCAGTGCAATATACCTCTACTCTTTCCACGTATGTGGTCCAATCCTCTATTTCACTATCAAAAGCATCAATATTGCCAGACTTAGGCATTTCAGAAAAGATATGGCGCTTCCCGTGCTTTTTTTTCTTTTCTGCAGCAAAGATATGGCGCTTCCCGCACTTTCCCGCCGCTGCTGCCGATGACAATGCTGTTTACTGCGGTTTCCGTTCTTTTTTTTTTTTAATTTACTGTTGGAGACTCGTTCCCGCCGGAGTTTCTCTCCAGGTCTGAACGCTGACCTGCTTGCCGCGCCGGCCGTCTCCCGAGTGCTCCCTCCCAGTCCATTATTGCTTGCCTCCGATTTCGCTGCCTGTCTCAGCTGTAGAGCCAGCCGCTGGAGCCCCAGCCTGACGCCCAGGAAGGATTAGCGCAGTACCTGCCACCAGCTTCTCTCACTTCCTTGAGTCTTCTGGACGCCTGAGGAATCGATGTCCTTGAGGTGCTGCCGAATTGCAGGTAAGTCCGTTTCCACTTCGTCGCCACTGTAGTGTCCGTGTGTTGATAAAGACACTGAAGACAGGAGTTGGTTCATAGGTATTTACTAAGCAAAGTCTGGGGGGGGGTTCTAACGGATATACACAATATACAGGCTTATATAGCCCGAGTGGCAATTACCGGCATTACAGCACACCTGGGGCTCTTAAAGGCACATACACTACAATGGGTATTAAGGGTTACAGAACCAAGATGGGTAGATGGAGTTAAGGTACAGATCAGCCATGATCTAATTAAATAGCAGAACACACTCAAGTGGCTGGAGGGGCTATTCCTGTTCTTATGTTCTTGTGTTCCTATGTAAAGAGCCATTCCGTCCACCTACCCCGGCTGCGGCATTCGCTTTACCGCCCTGCCCAGGAAGTGGAGCCCAATGTCGGGCGCTCCACTTCCTGGTGGGATGGTAACCGAGGCGATGTCAGGGCGCAATCGGCAGCGCTCCGTGGTGGCTCCACAGAGTGCTGCCATGTTTCAACACCACTCACCTTCAGTTAAAGGGGAGGGCCGCTGTGCACTCTGCAGGGCCTCCGATGGCCCCAACTAGGCCACCAGGGCGGCATGGTGGCATGGCAGCATCCCGACGCCGCGATGCGGTGCCGGGCTGCACGATGGTGGCCAGGACCATGCCATGGCACACCATGGAGGGCCAACCTGGAGGTCGGCCAAAAAAAGAAAATGGCGGCGTAGGTTGTGGCCACACTGCCCCTTTAACTACCACCCCAGAAGTGGAGGTTGGCTAGTGCTGACATCACCCATGGCAGCCGAATTTCTGCCGCAGGGCGGTAAGGGGCTGTGGCGGAGCACTAAGGGGTCGCTGTGCACAGCGATGATGTCATCGTCGGTGGTGCAACAGCCCGGGGCGCTAACGGCGGGGGCGCGACGCTATCAGGTAGCGTCTCAGCAACGCACCGCTGAATTTCACAGGAGGAGCTTTGTTCACGCCCCCCCCCCCAGGGTGATAACCCCTTTGCGCCTCGTTAATGCTCCCGGTGGTGGTAACGGCAGGAGCAAATGAGCTGAGTTTCGCCCCCAAAGATACTAGTACCTTGCCAGCGTCAGTTAAGAAAACAAAAAAAGCAAGTATTACAAGCAGATACAATACAAATGCACAGACATGCATAAATGTACATACACATTGTCAACAACAACAACTACAACTTGTATTTATATAGCGCCTTTAATGTAGTAAAACGTCCCAAGGTGCTGCACAGGAGTACTATAAAACGAAAAATTTGAAAGAGAAGTAGTGAGGCGGAGAGGTTTAGGCAGGGAATTCCAGAGCTTAGGGCCTAGGCAACAGAAGGCACGGCCACCAATGGTTGAGTGATTATAATCAGGGATGCTCAAGAGGGCAGATTTAGATGAGCACAGATATCTCGGGAGGGGGGGGGGTTGTGGGGCTGAAGGAGATTAGAGATAGGGAGGGGCGAGGCCATGGAGGGATTTGAAAACAAGGATGAGAATTTTGAAATTGAGGCGCTGCTTAACCGGGAGCCAATGTAGGTCAGCGAGCACAGGGGTGATGGACGAGCGGGACTTGGTGCGAGTTAGTACACGGGCAGCCGAGTTTTGGATGACCTCAAGTATACGTAGGGTAGAATTTGGGAGGCCAGCCAGGAGTGCATTGGAATAGTCAAGTCTAGAGGTAACAAAGGCATGGATGTGGGTTTCAGCAGCAGAGGAGCTGAGGCAAGGCCGGGACCTTGGTATCATATTTGACCCTGAAATGAGCTTCCGACCACATATCCGCAGCAAAACAAAGACCGCCTATTTCCACCTCTGTCACAAAGGATGTAATTTGTGACTTTGATGAGAGCCGTTTCAGTACTGTGGCAAGGGCAGAAACCTGATTGGAGGGATTCAAACATGGAATTGCGGGAAAGATGGGCAAGGATTTGGAAGGCGACAACACATTCAAAGATTTTGGAGAGGAAAGGGAGGTTGGAGATGGGGTGGTAATTTGCAAGGATGGAGGGGTCAAGAGTTGTTTTTTTGAGGTGAGGGGTGATGACAGCAGATTTGAGCGAGAGGGGGATAGCATCTGAGGAGAGAGAACCATTAACAATGTCAGCTAACATGGGAGCCAGAAAAGGAAGTTGGGTGGTCAGTAGTTTGTTGGGAATTGGGTCGAGGGAGCAGGAGGTGGGTCTCATGGACAAGATGAGCATGGAGAGGTCATGAGGGGAGATTGGAGAGAAACTGAAGAAAGATGTGAGTTCAGGGCTAGGGCAGGGGGGATCCTTAGAGGAAGTTTGGCCCGGTAGGCTGGGGGAAGGAAGGGAAGTGGCAGAATCAGCTGAACAGATGGTCTCAATCTTAGAGACAAAGAAGCCCATGAGCTCCTCACACTTGTTATCGGAGGTGAGGGGGGGAGGAGGAGACAGGGGAGAGGGGTTTAAGAAGATGGTTAGCAGTAGAGAATAGGAGCCGGGGTTTATCTTTGCATTCCACAATGATTCTGGAATAGTGAGCAATTTTGGCAGACGAGAGCAGGACCCAATAATGTTCATACATACATACACACACAGACCTACACAAATAGCAATGTGCATCTAGGAACAGACATAAATATACACATATGCGTAACAGCCGGCAAGTTGACAGGAAGCAGTGGAAAGTTAGGAGGCCAAGATAAGTACAAAGTGGGGATGGGTGGGTGGGTGGGGAAGTGGTTCAGGGGTGGTCAGTAGTTCGGGAGGGAAGTGGGGGGGATGGAGTCCAGGCAATGGAAGGCTATACTTCCCTGTGGGGTCTGGAGGGGCACTCTTGCTCCTCCTAGCCCCACAAAGGGCCAAGGCCTCTTCAATGGTCCGGGTAGGTTCTTGCTGTCAGGGCGTCCACTGCGAGTGTCTTGCTGCTTTCCTGGTTAAGATGGTGTCAAGGTCCTCATGACGTATTAGGACCCCTAATTCCATAAATGTATGATGCTCCTGCCTGACTCACACGGGCACCACATACTCCTGAAAAATCAGGCAGTTTAAAATTGCAATGGATCGGTGATAGAGTGGATCATTCACCCATTCCTTTTTAACTGCTTCCTTACCCAGTTTTGGCTTGGCAGGGAGCGTTAAAATTCCCCCTCAATTAAAAGAAAATGGCCCAGAAATTCGGGTCGGGGGCTTCCCGCGGGTGCAAGCCCCCGACCTGCACTTACCTTGCGCGCCAGACATTGAGCAGTGGGCCCCTGTGGAATTCTGATCTGGGGCCTGGTCCAGCTGCCGGCGCACAGTGTTTTGTGTATCCCAGGGGCGCAGTTAGTTCGATGCATCCCCTGGGATCACGTGGGCCATGGAGAGCCAATCGGAGCAGGGAATGCTCCATTCATAAGTCTGACAGGAAGGGCTGTCAAACTTATAAATACTACGGGCCCCTTCTTCTTACAAAACATCACTAAATCTTCAAATACATTTTTTTTAAATCACATTTTTTAAATAAACTATAAATTACATGAAATAACTATTTTAAACAATAATTTAAATTTTTGAAAAAAATAATTTTATTTTCTAACGGGGCTAAAAATAAACTTACCTTGCTTTAAAGTATTTAAAAATAATAAACCTGTGGGAAAAATGTTTTAATTTTAATTAATTCACCACTTACCTTGTAAAAAGCAGGCCTTACGCCTGCTTTTTACATTTCTAACTTCTGCAGGCTTACCTTCCCGGGAAAACCTGGAAAAAAAAACGAAGTTTGATGCGCACGCGCTGCCTCCCCTGCGCACGCGTTCGACCTCTGAACCCCTTCGTTCAGGGGAACGGAAGTGCCGGTTTCCCACGCATGCGCAGTGCATGCAGGAAACCGACACTTCCATTGGGCTTACGGGTGAGTACCCCGTGCGTACTCACCCGTGGAGACCCGAATTTCTGGGCCATTAGACTTTGTCTTCTAATATTTAAGCATATGGCACACATGTCTTTCTATAGCAATCTTTTTGCTATGATAAGCACTGATATTATCCATTCATTGCTTCTGTGTTGGTTACTGTGTCTTTTCAGATAGTTCCTAATACCTTCCTAATATATAGTGTGCTCTAAAGTATTCAGGTTTTGCTTCTGTGTCTTCAGAAATGTACAACTCGCAGCCCCAGCTGTGAAACGAACTGCAGTTGGCAGCTGAGATGATGGAATGGTGTCTGGAAAGGCTTAAGTAGAAGAGTAACAATGGATAGACAATAGCAGGAGGTGAGAGAGAGGATAGCATAATGGTGAGGTCTTGTGCATCTATGGGCATCTTGGTTATACCAACTGACTGACTTTCTTATGCTGCTTTACAATATTGCTGACCTGTGGAGTCTGGACCAATATAACTGGGAGGGGTCATAAGGAATGTAACAGTTGCAATTTTGGCCTTTCCTAACCTTCTTACTTCAGATTATTGTATCTCTCATATTTTAGATCATGGGTGAGTCCCAACTCCCTATACCTTGAAAGGGGTTATCCTTGCCTTAACATCTACGTAAACTTTCCATGATGCATTTTGGAAGGAAGAATGAGCAGAGGCAATATAAACGAAATGGTACAATTTTAAAGTGATGCAGGAAAGGAGAGACCTGGGAGAGTTTACATACACAAATCTTTGAAGGTGGAAGAACAATTTGATTAAGCTGTTAAAAAGCCATACAGGATCCTTAGCTTTATAAATAGATGCATAGAGTACAAAGGCAAGGTAGCCTTTATAAATCACTGGTTAAGCCTCAGTATATAGAGTATTGTGTCCAATTCAGGGCACCACACTTTAGGAAGGATGTCAAGTCCTTGTAGAGGATGCAGAGGAGATTTATCAGAATGATGATGCAAAGAATGAGGGACTTCATATATGTGGAAAGACTAGAGAAGCTGAGAATATCCAGAGTTTCTTAGAGCAGAGAAGGTCAATGGAAGATTTAATAGAGGTGTTCCAAAATTATGAAGGGTTCTGATAGAGTAAATAAGGAGAAACTGTTTTCACTGGCAGGTGGGTCGGTAACCAGAGGACACAGATTGAAGATATTTGGCAAAACAACCAGAGGGGAGATGAGCAGAATTTTTTTTACACACTGAGTTGTTATGATCAGGAAAGCACTGCCTGAATGGGTGGTGGAGGCACATCCAATAGTATGCAATACTAAAGCCATACCAAGACAAAGAAAACTATGACCCATGGCTGGAACCAGGCATATCTGGGTCTCAGAGGTTACAGCTCATTTTTGGCTTTTTTTTTCTTTTCACACTATCGCCTTCGAACTCGTATTAATGATTCGGCAGGAACAGAGGTTTAAAAACCACAGCTTTTAGTCAGACAGTTTTCTGTAGCAACTACAGTGTACAGATCAGATTACCCAAATACCACAATATTTCTATTTTCATTTAAGGAATGTCCACCAATCCCACATGCTATATCCCAAACCCAGCTGAGATGACTCCAAGTGAAAAACGCTTCTCCTCAGTGAGAGAAGAAATGGTCATTACATATAGCTCTCACGCACCTCCTAGTGGTCACTTAAGGGTGGCACTTGCAGAGGCGTGGAAACAAGTTGACCTGGTAGCCTTCTCACCTACTGACCCCAGGTAGCAGTACATGGGTTTGGGCATTGGGCTCAGCTGTGATGCTCACACTCAACATGAATTATAGTCACTTGGACAATGTAACATAAGGTGACTGGTGCTCACGAACCTGTACCACAGCAAACTTTAATGTCTTTGGTGGGGTGGGGGGAGGATGAAATTGACAGAGAAAATTGACAAGGGAAGAAAACAAAAGTGTTATCTCGCTGTTCCTGAAGCCACAGCTTTTGTACAAAAAATATTCACCCAGTCAACCAACTGCAATATTACCTTTGCTACTACCACTGAGAAATCCTTTATATACGCTGCAATACCATAAAGATCTGCTGGGGAGAGCCTGTGTTTTTCCTCATGCAGAAAATAAATAAATTGTTTATTCTTAAAAAGTATTTTGTGTAATTGCCATACAAAATGACAAATCAACAAAAGCTAATTGCTGTCCAATGATGAGGTTGTTTACTGTAAGTGGTGACCTCATTTAAACCTACCACAGAAAGATGGGTGTTACACAGTTATCTATTCTGCATGGTGCAATATCAACAATACATACATATACATAGTGGGATGTTTTTAAGAGTCATTTTAGTTGTGCATTACAAATCCTTTTAGTCTCAGAACCCAGCATAATGTGTATCCCATTACTGTGCCACAATGGGGCACCAACACGACACACCACAATCCCAGAATTATTGTTTTTTTTGCCAGTGAGCTTAGATTAATGTTGTTGCCATTCATCGACACAGTCATGCATTTGAATTAAAATCTTGGTCATTAGCAACAGCTACATATGCAAACTGTCAGTACGTATAAATAATTGGGCTGAAGTAGACTGTGTAAAAGAAGTGATTTAGGATTCAGCAAAGGCGCTCTTGAGTATTAGAAACATAAGGGGGAGAAATTCGGTATCGCCCCATTTAGGGCGCAATTATCGGCCGGGCGCAAAGTTTAGTGCCTGGTGCTAATTATCACCTCCGACTGCAAATTTGGCTTCTATCGCCCCTAGAGGTGATTGGAGTGCTAAATCAGGCGCTACACACCTCTCAAGGCGCTAACACTGAGGAGCGAGGTACTACCTCAGAGCGCTGGTGAAGCTCATGTGATGTCAGTCAGCAATGGAACGCTGGAGTTGCGAATGGATACACACTGGAGCATTCGCGATGCTGAGGACGTCGTGGATATCACGTTTAATCAGTTGGTCACACCGCAGGTAAAGGCTGCACAGACAGGAAGGGAATGGGTGACCGCCAGGCAGAGTAGTAGGCGCAGGCAGGTAGTGCAGGGGTCCCCTGTGGCCATCCCCCTCTCAAACAGATATACTGCTCTGGATATTGTTGGGGAGGATGGCTTATCGGGGGAAGCAACCAACTTCCTGGCACCATGGGTGGTTCTGCTGCACGGGACAGGAGGAAAAAGAGCGGGAGAGCTATACTGATAGGGGATTCTATTGTAAGGGGAATAGATAGGCGTTTCTGCGGCCGCAAACGAGACTCAAGGATGGTATGTTGCCTCCCTGGTGCAAGGATTAAGGATGTCTTGGAGCGGCTGCAGGGCATTCTGGAGGGGGAGGGTGAACAGCTAGTTGTCATGATGCATATATGTACCAACGATATAGGTAAAAAATGGGATGAGGTCCTAAAAGCTGAATATGGGGAGTTAGGAGGTAAATTAAAAAATAGGACCTCAAGGGTAGTAATCTCAGGATTGCTACCAGTGCCACGTGCTAGTCAGAGTAGAAATAGAAGGATATTTCAGATGAATACGTGGCTAGAAGAATGGTGCAAGGGGGAGGGATTCAAATTCCTGGGACATTGGAACCTGTTCTGGGGGAGGTGGGACCAGTACAAGCTGGACGGTTTGCACCTGGGCAGGACCAGGACCGATGTCCTAGGGGGAGTGTTTGCTAGTGCTGTTGGGAGGGTTTAAACTAAAATGGCAGGGGGTTGGGAACCTGTTCAGGGAACAGAGGAAAGGGAAGCAAGGATAGAAGCAAAAGACAGGAAGGAGAAAAGCAAAAGTGGAAGGCAGAGAAATCAAGGGTGTAAATCAAACATGGCCACAGTAAACAATAATTCTAAAAGGTCTAAGGGGGAAAAATTCGGTTGGTTGCGCCACCCATTAGCGCCTTAAGAGGGTCGCAAGCCAACTGGCGCCCGGGCGCGGCACTGCCCACGCCTCCCGCTAAATCCGCGGGATGTTAGTGGTGGCGCTAATCGTTAGCGCTGCGCTGCTGCCGATGATGTCATCGGTGTGCACAGTGCCCCGCTGATGCCCTGGCCGCGATATTCAGCAGTGCCCCCTGATTTACCCCTGGAGGCTATGTCCGATGGGGTCACGGGGGCCTACCTGCGGCCGAGGAGGCGCAAATTAAAGGCGAGGTGCGGGGCGGCCATTTTTGTTGTTGGCCGCCTGCCAGCACCTGCCTGCGCTCCCATCCCCGGCCTCCTGAACCCCGCCCCCATGGAGTGCCGGCTGCGTTCCAAGAGCCCGGCACTTCTCTTTGGTGCCGGGCTCTTTTGCCTGCACTCCCAATCCTCGGGGGCCCAGCTGGGCCCCAGATTGCGCTGCACAAGGCCCCTCCCCTTTAAGAAGGGGAGGAAGGCCTGCAATACCACAGCGTAATGTGCCACAACGTGTGATGCTGCGGCACGTTGCGCCACAATATTCACTCGCAGCGCCCCAAGAGGGATGCGGGGCGCCACCAGTAGCGCTGCGCTTCCCTTTGGGGCGCTACTACTCAATTTCCGGTGCGGGGGCGCAAATGTTTCCGGGGCACTACTTTTAGCGCCCTGGCGAGGCTGGCGCCCCAAACGGGGCTATACTCAATTTCTCCCCCTAAGAGTGTTAAAAAAACAAGCCTGAAGTCTTTGTGTATTAATGTGAGGAGCATTCGTAATAAGGTGGATGAATTAGCTGCGCAAATATATGTAAACGGATATGATATAATTGGGATTACTGAGACATGGCTCCAGGGTGACCAAGGCTGGGAACTCAACATCCAGGGGTATTCAATATCAATATCAATAATCACACATAGTCACAAAACTTTATTTTTAACAATGGTTAAGGTTTGTTTTATACTTGGTCATGGACTTTATTTTGATGCTGGTCCCATGCTCTCTCATGTTGAGATCGGAGCATTCTGTCCCTCACCTTGCACTTTGTGCACAGCAAGTAGAAAACTATGCCGAGCTGGCAGACTACTAAAATGTGTGAAGCCAGTCTGATCCAAGAAGGGACCTCTATATTTTCAAAAATGTCCCATCAAGGTGGAACTACGATATCCAAGATCTTGGCCCCTATCTCGACTGTCTTCTGTTCAAATGTGTAGAAATGCTTTTGTGATACGACCACTGCTTTTAATAGGGCGGTAAGATGTTCGGGTAGAGGGGGAATTTCATAGCCGAAATGTGCGACGTAGTTTTGCAGGTTGGTGATGTTTTCCCTGACAGTGAGATGAACAGTGGAGGGTTCAGGAATGGGGACAATCCGTTCCTGGGCCACTTGAACTTCTGCCTCGGGTTTAAAGCAGAAACTGCTGTCACTCACCAGACACCAGATGTGCCGTCCATGCTGGTAGTGGGGCGCACTTGTGGTGACACAGTATGTCCCACCCCCTATGAATGCTACCTGTGGGGGAACATGGCCTTGTGCCATTACCTCTATGGTACAGTTTATAGGTTGTGCACCAGCAGCTTTAAACCCGCACTGTGGTCTGGAATAGGCGTTCAAGTGCTGGGGACACAGTATTATGTGTGCTCCCCGGCTCTGGCACCTGGAGAGTTCAGTACCTGTCATAGCGTGCTCCCACTTTATGACATAAGGTGGGACCTCTGCGAAACGGACATACGCACCCCCTTGAATGACCCCAATGTTCTCCATCCTGTATACCGGTGCGGGTCGGGCTATCCCACCCATGACCGGCATCCTTACTACTATCCCCATGATAGTATTGTTGGAACGTCCACAGTTTACTGGGACAGGGTAGGCTTCAGAGGCTAGGTGGAGCTGACATGGGCTCAGCGAATTACTAAATGGGTGGAGGGCTGTGAGGTGCTTGTTGCTAATCCAGGAGGGGACTAAACCTTGTTTTAAATCCTCCAGGTTGCTACGGCCCTTGCCTAGCAACCATGCCCCATATAGCACGCACACCTGTGCGTGGACCTGTGGGGTCAGAGAGCTTGGACCTGTGGGAGAGCAGCAGCGCGACCGGCGGCACTTAAAACCGGCGGGTTCAGCAGAGGCGAGGTCAGAGAGCTTGGACCTGTGGGAGAGCAGCAGCGCGACCGGCGGCACTTAAAACCGGCGGGTTCAGCAGAGGCGAGGTCAGAGAGCTTGGACCTGTGGGAGAGCAGCAGCGCGACCGGCGGCACTTAAAACCGGCGGGTTCAGCAGAGGCGAGGTCAGAGAGCTTGGACCTGTGGGAGAGCAGCAGCGCGACCGGCGGCACTTAAAACCGGCGGGTTCAGCAGAGGCGGGACCAAATCAACAGCAGAGGAGAGAGGTAAAAAGTAATCAGAGTGTGACGTCACCAGGGAGCAGGTAAGTGATTGGTTGGTGAGTATTTCTCTTTTTTAAACTTAAACTCTGTAGTTTATAGTTACTAGGGTCTTTTCTGGTGTAGCAGGGACTGTTGGTAGACTATACAAGCGCCTTAGAGATATTTTTAATTGGTGATAGTAAATTAATTTAAATTAAGTAAAAGGAAGGTCATGCCAGGTGAGCCCAGCCCCGTGATATGCTCCTCTTGCTCTATGTGGGAATTCAGGGACACTGCCGGTGCCCCTGATGACCACGTGTGCCAGAGATGCATCCATCTGCAGCTACTAGCAAACCGCATTGAGGCGCTGGAGCTGCGGGTGGATGGGTTGTTGAGCATTCACGATGCTGAGAGGTTCGTGGATAACACGTTTAGTGAGTTGGTCACACCGCAGGGAAGGGCTGCACAGGAAGATAGGAAATGGGTGACCACCAGGAGGAGCAATAGAAGTAGGCAGGTAGTGCAGGAGACCCCTGTGACCATTCCCCTCTCAAACAGGTATGCCGCTTTGGATACTGTTGAGGGGGATGACTCACCAGGGGAAGGCAGCAGCAGCCAACTTCCTGGCACTGGGGGTGCTCCTGCTGCCCAGGAAGGGGGGAAAAAGAGTGGGAGAGCAATAGTGGTAGGGGATTCTATAGTAAGGGGAACAGATAGGCGTTTCTGTGGCCGTAGACGTGAATCCAGGATGGTTTGTTGCCTCCCTGGTGCCAGGGTCAAGGATATCACTGAGCGGCTGCAGGGCATTCTGGAGGGGGAGGGTGAACAGCCAAAGGTCGTGGTCCACATTGGTACCAACGACATAGGTAAAAAGAGGGATGAGGTCCTGCAGCTAGAATTTAGGGAGCTAGGTGAAGGATTAAAGAGCAGGACCTCAAAGGTTGTAATCTCTGGATTACTCCCGGTGCCACGTGCTAGTGAGTATAGGAATGGGAAGATAGAACAGATGAATGCGTGGCTAAAGGGATGGTGCAGGAGGGAGGGCTTTAGTTTCCTGGATCACTGGGTCTGCTTCTGGGAAAGGTGGGACTTGTATAAGTCGGACGGTTTACACCTGAACCAGAGGGGAACCAATATCCTTGCGGGGAGGTTTGCTAGCACTGCTGGGGGGGGTTTAAACTAACTTGGCAGGGGGATGGGGTACAGAGTGGAGCTATAGCAGGGGGTGATTTACAGCCAAATACAGAGAAAAAAACAAGGCAGAGCAAATATGCGAAGGCAAAAGGGAATATGGCAGGGCTGGAAGGCATTTATTTTAATGCAAGGAGTCTTGCAAATAAGGTGGACGAACTGAAGTTGTTGTTGAACACATGGGAGTACGATATTGTTGCTATCACGGAGACATGGTTGAGGGAGGGTCAGGACTGGCAGCTCAATATTCCGGGGTTTAGAATCTTCAGGCGAGACAGAGGGGGGTGTAAAAGGGGAGGGGGTGTTGCAATATTAATTAAGGAGTCAATTACTGCTGTAAGGAGGGATGATATATTAGCGGGTTCCTCTAACGAGGCCATATGGGTAGAACTTAAAAACAAAAAGGGGGCAAGCACTTTGCTGGGAGTGTACTATAGGCCCCCAAACAGTCAGGGGGAGATAGAGGAACAGATATGTAGACAAATCTCAGAAAAGTGCAAAAATAATAGGGTAATAATAGTGGGGGATTTCAACTTCCCCAATATAAATTGGGATAGTCAGAGTGTGAAAGGCTTAGAGGGTGCAGAATTCTTAAAGTGCATCCAGGAGAGCTTTTTGAGCCAACATGTAGAAAGTCCTACAAGAGAGGGGGCGGTACTGGACCTAATTCTGGGGAATGTAGCCGGGCAAGTGGTGGAAGTGTCAGTAGGAGAGCATTTTGGCGATAGTGACCATAATTCGGTGAGATTTAAGGTGGTCATGGAAAAAGACAAAGACGGCCCGGAAATAAGGGTTCTAAATTGGGGGAAGGCCGATTTTAATATGATAAGGCAGGATCTGGCCAAAGTGGACTGGGAGCAGCTACTTATAGGAAAATCCACATCAAGACAGTGGGAGACTTTCAGAAGGGAAATAGAGAGAGTACAACGCCAACATGTTCCTGTAAAGGTCAAGGGTGGGACCAACAAGCAAAGGGAACCTTGGATGACAAGGGATATACAAAAATGCATTAGAAATAAAAGGGGGGCTTTTGGCAGTTACAAAAGACTAAAGACGGAAGAAGCCCTAGAGGAGTATAAAAAGTGCAGGGGCATACTTAAAAAAGAAATTAGGAGGGCGAGGAGGGGCCATGAAATAACACTGGCGAGCAAAATAAAGGAAAATCCTAAGATGTTTTATAAGTATATTAAGGGCAAGAGGATAACCAGGGAAAGGGTAGGGCCCATTAGGGACCAAAGTGGCAATCTGTGTGTAGAGCCAGATGATGTAGGCGGGGTTTTAAATGAATTTTTTGCATCTGTGTTCACTATGGAGAGAGACGATGCAGACATAGAAATCGGGCAAGGGGACTGTGACATACTTGAACATATTAGCATCGAGAGGGAGGAGGTGCTAGCGGTTTTAGCAGGCCAAAAAGTGGATAAATCCCCAGGCCCGGACGAGATGTATCCCAGGCTGCTGTGGGAGGCAAAGGAGGAGATTGCAGGGGCTCTGACACAAATTTTCAGAACCTCTCTGGCCACAGGGGATGTACCAGAGGACTGGAGAACAGCTAATGTAGTACCATTATACAAGAAGGGTAACAGGGATAAACCAGGGAATTACAGGCCAGTGAGCCTAACATCTGTGGTAGGGAAATTATTGGAAAAAATTCTGAGGGACAAAATTAGTCTCCACTTGGAGAGGCAAGGATTAATCGGGGATAGTCAGCATGGCTTTGTCAAGGGTAAATCATGTCTGACAAATCTGATTGAATTTTTCGAGGGGGTGACTAGGGGGGTGGATGAGGGAAATGCTGTGGATGTGGTTTACATGGACTTCAGTAAAGCTTTTGACAAAGTCCCGCATAGGAGACTGGTCAAGAAGGTAAGAGCCCATGGGATCCAGGGTGCCTTGGCGCGTTGGATCCTAAACTGGCTGAGTGGCAGGAGGCAGAGGGTGATGGTCGAAGGATGCTTTTGTGACTGGAAGCCTGTGTCCAGTGGGGTACCTCAGGGATCGGTGCTGGGTCCCTTGTTGTTTGTGATCTACATAAATGATTTGGATGAGAATGTAAAAGGTATGATCAGTAAGTTCGCAGATGACACGAAAATTGGTGGGGTGGTAAATTGCGAGGAGGAAAGCCTCAGGCTACAGGACGATATAAACGGGTTGGTCAGATGGGCAGAAAAGTGGCAAATGGAATTTAACCCTGAAAAGTGCGAGGTGATGCATTTTGGACGGACAAATAAGGCAAGGGAATACACAATGAGTGGTAGGACCCTAGGAAGTGCAGAGGGTCAGAGGGACCTTGGTGTACATGTACATAGATCTCTGAAGGCAGCGGAACAGGTAGATAAGGTGGTTAAAAAGGCATATGGGATACTTGCCTTCATTAGCTGAGGCATAGAATAGAAGAGCAGGGAGGTTATGATGGAGCTGTACAAAACGCTGGTGAGGCCACAGCTGGAGTACTGTGTGCAGTTCTGGTCGCCTCACTATAGGAAGGATGTGATTGCTTTGGAGAGGGTGCAGAGAAGATTCACCAGGATGTTACCTGGGATGGAGCGCCTCAGCTATGAAGAAAGACTAAACAGGCTGGAGTTGTTTTCCTTGGAGCAAAGAAGGCTGAGGGGGGACCTGATTGAGGTGTACAAAATGATGAGGGGCATAGATAGGGTAGATAAAGAGGAACTTTTCCCCTTAGTAGGGGGGTCAACAACAAGGGGGCATAGATTCAGGGTAAGGGGCAGGAGATTTAGAGGGGATTTGAGGAGGAACTTTTTCACCCAGAGGGTGGTTGGAATCTGGAACTCACTGCCTGAAAGGGTGGTAGAGGCAGGAACCCTCACAACATTCAAGAAGCATTTGGATGAGCACTTGAAATGCCATTGCATACAAGGCTATGGACCAAATGCTGGAAAATGGGATTAGACAGGACAGGGGTGGATGGGCGGCGCGGACACGATGGGCCGAAGGGCCTCTTTCTGTGCTGTAAAACTCTATGACTCTATGACCTCATTCTGTGCAGCCTGATCTGAAGCATTTCTGTCCTCCCGTATAAGTGCATTTACTGTTTTAGCATGTCTCTCCAGCTCAGCAATTATTTCTTTTAAATGGACCATCATAGCTTGGTCCTCGTGTAGCTCTGACCCTACCACTGTGTTCTCCTTTGTTAGGATTTTCCTTAATTGGGTCTTTAAACCATTTATCTGTGTTTGTAACTCTATATCATCCAGGCTGTTTATTACTGAGGAGCCTGTATTATAGGTTGTGAAAATATCATTTCAGGTTCCCCTCCTTTGTCTCCCCGCACCCGTAGTATGCTCAGGGTGTAAACTGTAGAGTTTTGCTTTGTCTATATTGGCAAAGTCGAATTCATAAAACTTCCTAAACATTTCTTTCAGCAGGGCCTGGTATAGCTGTTCTGTCCCCTTAGGGCACCATTCAGATAAGTGTACCTCGGTCAGGTTCAGGATCACTGAGGCCACCGCATAGTCTACCTCCTGGTATAGTACCTTTTCGGTCAGCACTAATACTAACCCATTCCCTGGTCCCATTTAATATAACTCGGAGTGCAGCTACTATTGAATCAAGCGTGGGGGGAGAGGTCGGTGTTTCTGTTTTGGGGCAGGAGCTGGGGAGTTTTTCCCTACATTATCCTGCCATGGATTCCTACAGTCCCTTCTCCAATGCCCACTTTTCCCACACCCGAAGCAGTTACGCTTCATGTCAGAAGGGTTACCTCCTTCCTGGTGCCATTCTTTCTTATTCTGGCTTGGTTTCATCTCATGAACCTTTCCTTTTGTTTGGTATTCTTCTACCCCTCTACCATTGCGGTAAGCCAGGGTCAGTTGTCTGACCACTGTCTCCTCGGTGACCTGGGGGCTTTTCGGGTCAAACCAGAGCTCAGCCTTGGTCCTGATCCATGGCAAGCTGTTTGCCACCAGACTTCGGAGCCAGTGGGCCAGCTCGTCCTGGTTCATGTTAGTCCGGTCGAGATCCCCATTACATGCACTCTTATATACAGGCCACAGCCTGACTGCGAAAGCCTGTGGGGTCTCCCCTGCTAACTGTGTAGTCTTCTCCACCCGGGAGAAAGGACTACCATCGTTCATACCCATGGTCTCCAGAACTTCCTCCCGGATGGCAGTGTACCCCCTTGCCCCTTCTTGCTCTCTGCAGAGAGGGACTGGTACAAATTGCCATCCAGGGAGAACAGGAGTATTTTAGCCATCTCATAGTCATCGCACTCATTGATGCCTGCTGCCTGTTCCACTTCCATGAAGTGGACTGTAAGATTTGCAAAATTTCTGCATTTCCCCGAAGGCTGTTATGAATAAACGGGACCCTGCGTTGACTTTTTAAATCGTGGCAGAAAGTCTGTGAGATTTTAAAATGGACTCTGCAACGCAGACAGCTTGTGGATCGAAACCCAAGCTGCAGGCTTCTGTGAAGAGAGACTTTGGGCTGGATTTTCCTAAGCCCCTGGAGTCGGGTTGGAGGCGTGCGGGTGATAAAAATCGGAGATCCGGGGGTCCCGACCCCATCCCGCCTCCAACCCGCCTCCATGTCAATTTCATAGGAGTCGGGTTGCCGACAAGTGCTGGAACCCGACTCCCAGAGGCGGGAAGGGATTAAAGGCAATTAAACTGCCTGTTAACAGGTAGTTAACAGGTAGTTTTTTGCCTATTCGCGATTTTTATTGCAGGTTTGTGGGCTTCCCGACAGCTCCAAACCACGAAAAGTTTTCGAGGCGGGACGTGGGTCTGAGGTCTTGGAGGGGTCGAGATGCCCAGTGTTCAGGTGAGTGAGGGGTGCAGGAGTGCAAAGGTAAGTGTTTTGCAAGTGTTTAAAGTGTTTAAATAAGATTAACTTACTTTTACTTACCTTTACAGGAGTCCTGCATTCCGGTGTCGGGAGTCGGCTGCAAGAACCACAGAAACTCCGATTTTTAAAAAAAAATCAGCTTCTTGGTTTCTGCAGCAAAATGATTTTAAAATTATCCTGAGAAAGGACTGAGGCTGAATTAGCAGTTTTTCAGTGCTTGACAGCTTCAAACAGCTGTTAAACACTGATATTTCATCTGCCAAAAGCTTTTGACAGATGAAATGTCAATCTCTGACGTCACCTGTTGCCGGGTGGCCCTTAATTGGCCTGCTGAGCCCACAGGGCGGGCTCAACAAGGTCAATCAGAGGAAAATCCAGTGGGTTGGCCACATCTCCATGGAGGCGGGACAACAAGCCTGAATGTGGGTTTCCCACCTCCAACCCGCCCCCGTAGCAAAATCCAGCCCTTTGTATTTTAGAACCAGACAGGATTCTGAATTATGCATTAGGCCGAATTGGAGACAAATCTAAATTCAGTTTAGGCCTATAGTTAAGGCCATCAAGCAGTCTACATATATTATCAGAAACAGATTAATAGAGCCATCGAGGCCGGACAGGCCCATCAAGGAACTTTCAAGACAATACAAGTCAATTATCGGGCCAGTAGATGCGATTACCGGCCATCTAAAAATCAGTTAGTATGGATTGCTACCATTATTTAAAATAGCCCGCCAAGATTAAAACAAAGAACTAACCTGATTTGGCGCGCAGATAAGGGTTTTCGATGAAGGTATAATTGAAGGCCCCCTCGGGTAGCAAGGGGTGTTCTTTGGTGGGAGTGTTCGTGTTCGGTGTTCTTGTTGGTTGGTGTGCTGGTGCTGCTCTTTGGCTCCTCGCCCTTGTGGCTGCCGCTCTTTCCCCATCCCGCGCTTACCCCTTGGCCTTTGCTCGTGCCTTTTTCCCACTCCATCTGGAACTAGCCCCGGCACCGGGTCAGGCGGACACGGACAATTCAGGCCAGGTGAGGCGGGATGCGACGAGGGGAGGAGGGAAGACCACCGGAGGGAAGGCCACCTGAGGAAGACCAGCTGAAGAAGACCAACTGAGGAGACGTACTGAGGGGAGGCTTCGAATTATCGGGCCTTCAGCCTCAGCCGACCTTCGAATATCTGCACACCAACTCAATCTGGCGGCTGTCAACGAAGAATCATCCCTGCAAGGTAAAGTACCCAAACAGAAACTTTAACTTTGGGGTACTGGAACCTGGACAACGCCCTTGCAGCGCTCGGAGACCACGTGATGACGGCAGGCTCCAGAGAGCACCAAGAGCGAACCCCGAACCCAACCGCTGTTTTGAGTCGAACAAACCTTTTGATTGGTGAGCATGAAGTTCTGAACCCTCATAGCTTAATCTAGTTAGGTATAGGGGGTGAGATAAGGATAAGGGGATTGTTAAGATAGTTGTTTTCCTTCGATGTGCCGTGTGTTCCCCATTCCCTGTATAAGTATAGTTATTATTATTATTACTCTTTTGTAATTTCGCCTCTAGAAGAGTACACTAGTAATTTTTCCCATAAGATTGTATCAAGTTTTTCCTCTTCAATAAAATCTCATTTTTTGTTTATATCTAACCACCTGTCTACTCGAGTCTTCTCTGTACTGCTGCCTTGTACCTAAGTCCAGTGTCTAGAACCCAGGGGTGTGGGAACAATTCAAACCGCTCACAAAACAGTCAGGGGCATAACTGACTGGGCGTACGCAAGCGCCAAATAACACCACCACACGCCACCCCCTACAGAAATGGCGACCACAGCAGGACACCGGCAACAAGGTTGCGATACAGTAGGCACTGGTTTGGATGAGCGAACCGTGATGGAGGAAAGGATTTCTGATTATGTGTTTAGCAAGATGAATATCACTAAGAAGTGGATCACCACTCTCTTAAAGGCTGGGCGTCCGATAGATGCAGCAGCTAAGTGGACAGAGGGAAAGGAACACAAGAAGTCTTTAGAGAAGGCAATTTGGCTGATGTGCTTTAAAAAGCAGGTCCAGCTCTTAGACAGGCTCATTGCAGCACAGGCAGTCGAGTTAAGGGAGTCAGCCCTGGAGATCCAGGATAAGGCTCTCACTGGGGAGAAGTTATTAGTAGCTTTGCAGGCTTTGAAACAAGAGAGAGCACATTTAGTAGGAGAACACAAGGCCCAGTTGGACTACCTACGGTGCCAAGTCACCGAGGCCAAGGGAAATGAGTTCAGGTTGCGGGAGAAAAATGCCCGCTTGGCAAGGCAGATCAGGGAACAGGAAGAGAAAGTACAGGAGGTAAAAGCCGCTTCCAAGCTAGCAAATGAACAGGGGTTTGAGGAGGCAGACCACGGCCCCTGTAAAGAGAGGATAGAAAATCTGAGCCGGGCCCTCCGGAGGGCAAAAGGCATGGTATGCCTCATAAGCCCAAAGGCAAGCCAGGCAGATTTTATGGGGAATGAGGGGAGGACAGTACCAACATCACCGGTAGTGCCTAGGGACGACCTGGTTGAGAGAGAGGAGACTTCACGGCCACCACCCGTAGCGCCAAGTTTTAGTGAGGTTTGGCAGCAAGGGGGGGGTGGAACCGGGGATGGAACCCGAAGCGAAGCCAAAGGTGGAGGCGGAGGTAGAGCAACCCCCGCCCGAGAGGCCGGAGCCGGGACCGATGTGCCCAGTGCAGCATCGGAGGTTCGGCCCACCCACCAACGGCGACAATGAGCGGCCCCTCCAAAACCAGTTCGTATTACCCTTCGACACCCAACAGCTCAGGGTTATGGTCAACCATATCCCAAAGCTTTCCGCAAAGGGAGACCCCTCTATCCACTTCAGGGAAATAGAGCAGACCGCCAGCGTCAACAACTGCGATGACGCTGATCAGGCCAAAATGCTGCTATTCTCCCTGGAGAGTAATCTCCTCCAATCCCTCTCTGACGAGTGTAAAAGGGGGCAGAGTGGGTACGAGGTGCTTAGAGATGCAGTTCTAGAGGCCATGGGGATGGATGAGGGAAGTCCCTTCTCCCGCGTGGAGAAGACGATCCAACTTTCTGGGGAAACCCCGCAGGCTTTTGCGGACCGGCTGTGGCCGGTGTACCGGAAAGCTTGCCCGGGGACGCCAGGCTGGACGTTCCTGAACGGGGATTCCCTGATGCATTGGCTCCGTTGCCTGGTGGCGAACAGCTTGCCACAGGTCCGGGCCAAGGCAGAAGCCTGGTTCGACCCCAAAGATCCCCAGACCACAGAACTCATGGTAATAAGGCAGCTAACCCTAACCTACAAAAACGGCAGGGCAACCGATGCACACCCACCCAAGGGGAAGGTGCATGAGATAAAACCAGGAGTGCAGAGTAGAAAGGAGTGGCACCAGGAAGGGAGTAACCCACCCAACACAAATACCAATTGTTATGGGTGTGGGAAGGATGGTCACTGGCGGAAGGAGTGCAAAAACCCTTGGAAGGATAACAAGGGAAAGCATCCCACAGCCCCAGCCCAAAAGGCAGGGGTAGGGACCCCTTCCGCAGAGGTCGAGTCACTTTTGGACGCCATGAGGTCCTTACTGACTGGCCAGGGGAGAGTAGCAGCCGCCACCGGTGCTCTCACCCCGCCAGCCCCATCCAACCCACAGCCATGACTAGAGCCAGCGCAGCCTGTTTATCTGTGTTCGCTCTGATATGATGAATGGAGGAGACCCCTTTTGGAGATGGAGGTGGAAAAGGTGACAGGGACCTATCTGTTGGACATGGGGGCATCGCGCACCGTGATCTACTCAGCTAACCCCATCACCTCACCTCTCTCCAGCGGGGTCCCATACATTCTATCAGGGTTCACGGGTAGGGAACAGGCCGGCTCGGTTTCCATCCCGCTCGCCATTCGGATAGGATTGCTCCGCTCCAAGTGGACGTGTGTCCTGATGAAATGGGACATGGAGGATGGAAGAGGGGTCCTGGGAGCCGACTTTATTGTGGGCCATGGGATCCTAGTGGATTTGAGGAATCACTGCCTTTGCGGGGCAGGAAAAGTAAAGAACGGTGAGATCGTAGTTATCCCGGGTAAGGAAGGGAAGGGGACCCTCTGCACCATGAAGCCCAAAGAGGATTATAACCTCGAGCTCATGGTCAACAACACCCCACCAGAGTTCCAGGCATTTGTGCAGGCCCACCTGGCCACATTTGCCACTCACAAACACGACTGCGGGAGGGTCACAGGGTTTGAGGTCAGCGTAGACGGGGACCCCATGGCCCGACCACAGAAACAGTATAACTTCCCCAGGGAAGCAGAACCGGACATGGAAGCAGCCATGTCCTCGTTAGTGCAGCAGGGAGTTCTGAGACCGATAGCTACCCACGTGAATTCTCCGTTATGGCCGGTCAGAAAGTGGACTATCGGGTGCTCAATAGCAACATCCCAGCCTGTGCACCCACAGTAACAGAAGTTGACGACCTCATCGGGAGTATTCCAGCATCCGTGACCACTTTCATGGTGCTGGATATTTCAAATGGGTTTTGGTCCATCCCTGTAAGGAGGGAGGATCAGTACAAGTTTGCCATTACGTTTAAAGGGCAACAGTACACGTGGAACTGTTTGCCACAGGGCTTCCACAACAGCCCTAGTATTTTCCATCAGTGCATGGCCGACAGTTTGAAGGATTTTAGCCAGCCCAGACAGTTGGTTCAATATGTGGATGACGTGCTCCTGTTCACTGATTCGAAAGAGGAGCATGGCCCGCTATTGGCCGAACTGCATGAGCTGTTAGGACAGAAGGGTTTCAAGGTAAATGCCAAGAAAGCACAGATCGGCGAACAGGAGGTGAAATTCCTCGGTCTGACCGTGCGCGCTGGAGAAAGGGCCATGGATAAGGCTGGGGAAGGAGAGTCCCGGGACTGCCATCGGGCAGGTCCAGAAGCCGCAGTCCGGGACAAAGGAGGCACACGGGGGGTAGTTTTGTCCCCGGACCTGAAGCAGGTCCGGGCCCAAGATCCCGTCTGTAAGACCGTCCCGGTGAGGAAAGAGAAAGGGAAGCCCCTAGAAGGTCCGTTCGGGGCAGCGGATGAGTCTTCAGCACAGGTTTTAAAACAGGCCGCTGGTTATATCAACCAGTGTAAGCTGTTTACACCTGAAAGGGGAAAACAGCCAGTTGGAAAAAGATCTGAGGATAAAGATCCTCAGCCGGCAGCAGGAGCGAGTGCACAGGCAGGCGCTGTGGCTTGTTTGAAGGGAGGGACCATCCCACCCATCGGTTGGGACACTCCCCCACTCTTCTGGGATCCAGACGAGGGGGAGGGACCTGAGGGCGAACACCCCGCCCCTAACCCAGGTGTAGAGAGGGAGGAACCTGAGGTTGAAAACCCCGCCGCGGACCCAGCCATGGGACCCGGGGACGGAGACTCTCAGCTCACAGCAGCAGGCTGCGAAAGGTTACCTGCCCCCAGCCCAGGTTCGGGAGGGGCCAAGCCTGGGGGAGCAGCAGTTTGGGTAAAAGGCCCAGCGGCAAGACAGCCCCACCCGTCAAAGCCCCTAAAAGGTCCCCACGGACGCCCCAGCTGAGAAAGCCATGGTCACCAGCCCTCCAGTTACCAAGTGCCGCCCCTCGAGCCAGGGAGAGATCCAAGGACACAGGTCCTCAGCCAGCAGCCACGGGCTGCGAGGGACCAGCAGTCAAGGACGGTGCGGTCCCGCCGGGGGTAGCGGCGAGCTGCAGTCCGACCAGGGATTAGCCTGGCCGCCCGGAGACGGGCGGCGGATGTATATAGTTGTAGTTTAAGTCTAAGTTTTAAGTAAGGTGTAATTATTTAGCTTAAGTTTGGGTGTTATAATTTAAGTTAAATAAGGTGATGGATAGTTTTAAGTTAAGTAATCTGTTAAGAGTGTATCTTTGGGTCAAGGTCGCGGGACCCGACCATGCTTCACCAAGCCAGAGAATCTCGTGGGGACCTGGCTGCATGTTCTTTTACATCTTTTGCAGACAGATTTTCGGAATGGAATGGATCGTGATCCTATTCACCCTGATCGGGATGAGTGTGCAAAGGAGGGGTGATGTCCAAGACTCCCACATCTACAGGTGTTCGGGAGACAAGGCGCCCCTGGCGATCGATGGGAGCGGTGAACGGGATGCGGAGGAAACCGCCGTTTACTTCCATGAGGGAAGGTGGCCAGGATGGCTGGGGTCCAATTCGTCTCAGTACTCCAGCCAAACCGGATTCACGTACGGGGAAGCCTCCCTCCTGTGCCCTCGGGTACGATTTGTTACTACGAGGGTAAGCTTCACCGTTGGAAAGCGAATATGCTTGACGTGTAAAGGACACATTCCACTGGATAGATGGTGGTGGCTCAGGAAGTTGAGCAAGGACATGAGGAACCCTGAAGTCGACTGGGAACGGTTGGGAAACAACACCCATCGGACGATTACCGGGACTCATGGAGGACTAAGCATGTGTTGGGACAAGTGGTAGGAACCGGATCAAGAGACGGTCTGCCCCGCAGGCATATCCATCTTTTTTCACCGACAGTGGCAAGACGCCGGGGAGGGGATGAAGTGGGATACTAGCCTGAAGGCGTGCGCAGTCCCATTCTCCCCGATCCCAGTCAACGCCACTGAGCTGATAACCCGCCCCCGTAAGCCCCTGCCCACGGCACAGGCGGCGAGGTTATCCAGGGAAGGTTGCCCCACCACCACCAAGGTACAAGGGAATGGGTTGGTATTAGTCCCCACCAATCAGATGCTGTATCAGAGGTTACACTACGTGGTAGCCTCCGTGATTTTAAATCTCACGGAGGTACATTTACCGGAGTGGTGCCCCAAAGAAACACAGCAGTTATACCAGGCCCTATTAAAGGACATGTTCAAGAAGTTTTATGAGTTTGATTTTGCCCACGTGGACAAGACCGAACTCTACACCACACACCGAGAATTTTTGGGTAATGCAGGGAGGCAAAGAAGGGGTGTATGGAATGATGTTTTTACTGCGTTTAATACTGGGTCCTCTGTCATCAACAGCTTGGATGACATAGAGCTGCAGACCCAGATAAACAGCTTAAAAACACAGTTAAAAAAGATATTACTGGATGAGAACAAGGTAGTGGGCTCAGAGTTGCATGAGCACCAGGCCATGACGGTCCATTTAAAGGAGATCATAGCCGAGTTGGAAAAACACGCAAAGACGGTAAATGCTCTCATAAGGGAGGACAGAAATGCTTCTGACCAGGCTGCGCAGAATGAGGTGTGCGTGTTATACGGGGCGTGGTTACTGGGTGATGGCCGCAGTAATCTGGAGGATTTAAAACAAGGTTTGGTCCCCTCCTGGATTAGCAACAAGCACCTCGCAGCCCTCCACCCTTTTGAGAATGCATTGAGCCCGTGCCAACTCCGGCTAGCCTCCGAAGCCTATCCAGTCCCCGTGGATTGTGGGCGGTCCAACCACACAATCATGGGAGTAGTAGTTAGGATGCCGGTCATGGGTAGGACAGCCCGACCCGCCCCGGTATACAGGGTTGAGAACATTGGAGTCATTCAAGGGGGTGCACACATTCGTTTCACAGCGGTCCCGCCTTACGTCATTAAGTGGGAGCACGCTATGACAGGTACTGACCTCTCAGGATGCCGGAGCCGGGGAGCACACATAATCCTGTGTCCCCAGCACTTGAATGCCTATTCAAAATCGCAGTGTGGGTTCAGAGCTGCTGACGCGACGCCTATAAATTGTACCATAGAGGCAATGGCACAAGGCCATGTTCCCCCGCAGGTAGCATATATAGGAGGTGGGACATATTGCGTCACCACCGGCGCATCCCACTACCAGCATGGACAGCTAAGTTGGTGTCCGGTTAGTGACAGCAGTTTCTGTTTTAAACCCGAGGCAGAAGTTCAAGTGGCCCAGGAGCGAATTGTCCCCATCCCTGAACCCTCTACTGTTCACCTCACTGTGAAGGAGAATTTTATGGATTTGCAAAAGTACGTAGCGCACTTTGGCTACGAAATTCCCCCTCTCCCTGAACATCTGACCAAAATACTCAAAGCTGTTATAGTTTCGCAGAAACATTTTTATACACTCGAACAGAAAACAGTAGAGATAGGGACTAAGATATTGGATATTGTGACTCCACCCTGGTGGAACATTTTCAATAATATAGAGGTCCCTTCGTGGTACAGACTGGCTTCCTACATTCTCGTGGTTTGCCAATTAGGGATAGTGTTGTATTTAATTTGTATTCAGTGTAAGGGAAAAGGTCGGTGGTCAGAATTCCGAAACCAGAGGATTTGGAAGGAACATTATGTAAAAGTGGAGGGAGATATGCCGGTTTAAGTCTTTTCCCTGTATTTTGATTAAAGGACTGTCATTTCTTTTGTGTTTGTTATTTTTATTAAAGATTTTTTTCTTTTGTTGTTTTTTTATGACGCGGTTTAATAAAGATATGTGTACCAAGTGGTGCAGGGGTGTTGGACCACCTCCATGCTTGGATGTGTGTGTAAAGTCTGTAATTTTACTCACTGTATGCTGATGTACACTACATTTTCGCGGAATTGGAAGTGCATGTGTCGTGGATATATTAGACAGGTAATTACAGGGGAAGCTTGACTATGGAGGGTCAGAAAAATTTTGCTCACTTTAAATGTATGATACTTCAAGCAAGTTTTAGTATCACAGGGAGGACTGTAAGATTTGCAACATTTCTGCATTTCCCCGAAGGCTGTTATGAATAAACGGGACCCTGCGTGGACCTTTTAAATCAAAATGGGTACCCAAGATAGCATCCGTGCCTCGTGGCAGAAAGCCTGTCAGATTTTAAAATGGACTCTGCTATGCAGACAGCTTGTGGATCAAAACCCAAGCTGCAGGCTTCTGTGAAGAGAGACTTTGTATTTTGGAACCAGACAGGACACTGAATTATGCATTAGACCGAATTGGAGACAAATCTAAATTCAGTTTAGGCCTATAGTTAAGGCCATCAAGCAGTCTACATATATTATTGGAAACAGATTAACAGAGCCAGCGAAGCCAGACAGGCCCATCAAGGAACTTTCAGGACAATACAAGTCAATTATCGGGCCAGTAGATGCGATTACCGGCCATCTAAAAACCAGTTAGTATGGATTGCTACCATTATTTAAAATAGCCCGCCAAGATTAAAACAAAGAACTAACCTGATTTGGTGCGCAGATAAGGGTTTTCGACGAAGGTATAATTGAAGACCCCCTCGAGTAGCAAGGGGTGTTCTTCGGTGGGTGTGTTCGTGTTCAGTGTTCTTGTTGGTTGGTGCGTGCTGGTGCTGCTCTTTGGCCCCTTGCCCTCGTGGCTGCCGCTCTTTCCCCGTCCCGCGCTTACCCCTGGCCTTTGCCCGTGCCTTTTTCCTACTCCATCTGGAACTAGCCCCGGCACCGGGTCGGACGGACACGGACAATTCAGGCCAGGCCAGGCGGGACGCAACGAGGGGAGGAGGGAAGACCACCGGAGGGAAGGCCACCTGAGGAAGACCGGCTGAAGAAGACCAACTGAGGAGACGTACTGAGGGGAGGCTTCGAATTATCGGGTCTTCAGCCTCAGCCGACCTTCGAATATCTGCACACCAACTCAATCTGGCGGCTGTCGATGAAGAATCATCCCTGCAAGGTAAAGTACCCAAAAAGAGACTTTAACTTTGGGGTACTCGAACCTGGACAACGCCCTTGCAGCGCTCGGAGACCACGTGACGATGGCAGGCTCCAGAGAGCACCAAGAGCGAACCCCGAACCCAACCGCTGTTTTGAGTCGAACAAACCTTTTGATTGGTGAGCATGAAGTTCTGAACCCTCATAGCTTAATCTAGTTAGGTATAGGGGGTGGGATAAGGATAAGGGGATTGTTAAGATAGTTGTTTTCTCTCGATATGCCGTGTGTTCCCCATTCCCTGTATAATTATAGTTATTATTATTACTCTTTTGTAATTTCGCCTGTAGAAGTGTACACTAGTTACTTTTCCCATAAGATTGTATCAAGTTTTTCCTCTTCAATAAAATCTCGGTTTTTGTTTACATCCAACCACCTGTCTACTTGAGTCTTCTCTGTACCGCCGCCTTGTACCTAAGCCCGGTGTCTAGAACCCAGGGGCGTGGGAGCAATTCGAACCGCTCACAAAACAGTCAGGGGCATAACTGACTGGGCGTACGCACGCGCCAAACAACACCAACAGACGCCACCCCCTACAGGACCGAGGGGTCTCCCTTTTGGGTGAGCTTGTTCAGGTGGCTTACCATTGCCTAAGCTGTTGGGTACCATGGGGAATCCCGAATTGGCTTTCAAGGGGTCCCTGACCCCCACCACCGCCGGGCGGGCCAAACCTTTGCTGTCGAGACAGGCACATCGGCCCTGGCTCCGACCTTTCCTGCATTGGCTTGCCCCTTCTCCCTGCTGCCAAACCGAGTCAAAACCCGACGCCACCGATGGTGGTGGTGTGCTCTCTTCCCTGCGTTCCTTACAGATTGCCTGTCCTTCCTGCTGCCCAACCGAGTCATTCCCCGGCGCCACCGGCGACGTCTGAACAGTTTCTCCTTCTACTTCCAGGCCCACCCGGGCTGCACCCGGGCTCACTAGGCATACCATGCCCTTTGCCCTGGACAGAGCAAGGTTTAAACTGTTGATCTGCTTTTGGCAGGGGCCGTGATCTCCCGCTTCAAAGCCCCTAGTGCTTGCTACCTTATAAGCTGCCTGCACGTCTCTTAACCTCTCTTCCTGTTCTTTTAATTGCCTGGTAAGACAGGCGTTCTCTTCTCGTAACACCAACTCGTTACCCTTTGCCTCGGTGACTTGACACCGAAAATATTCATGTCTGTTCCTGTGTTTTTCTGCTATCTGTAATTTCTCCTGACTTTGGGCCTTTAATTCCTACAATAGTCCCTCCCCTGCTAGAGCCCTTGCTTGAGACAGCTGAGCTGATTCCTGCAGCTCTGCTGTTAGTGCCTTAATTCATTGATCCAAAAGCTGGATCTGTCGCAGGGAGCAGACCAACCAGATGGCTTTCTCCACAGACTTTCTGTGGTCTTTGCTCTCAGTCCATTTGGCTGCAGCATCCATGGGACGCTCAGCGCGCAACAGACTGGTCACCCATTTCTTGGTGATATTCACATTCTCAAACACATAAGAGGAAATCCTCTCTTCCATCTTATTTCACTCTTCAAAAACAGTGTCTACTGCATCACGTCCCTTTTGCCAAGGTCCTGCCGTGGTCGCCATTTCTGTAAGGGGTGGTGTGTGGGTCAGCTTCGCCTCTGACTTATGAGTGGTTCGAATTGCTTCCACTCCCTTGGTTCTAGACCTTGGACTTATTTGGGGGCTGTAATGAAATTGCAACAGACAACTGAATTTTGGCGCAAGAACTTTGATCTTTATTTGAGAAAGAAAATACAACACAATAATAACACTCTAATAAAGTGGCGAAAACATTTCGACATACACAATGGAAAAATTACAGTTGACAAATATCTCACCCCTCCCAATCCCACCTTACTAGCTAAGTTAGGCTCTAAAGGGCCAGGGATAATGCTCACCAAAAGCAGGAATAGTTTGTAGAGTGGAAAAACTTGTGGATCTTCGGTTTATTTTGAGTTGGTTTTTTCGTTGGTCGCGATGGCCCAATATTACCCGGTTGGCTGATGGTAATGTTCAGTTAGTTTTTTCGTAAGGCCCTTGTTGCTGCGAGGTGTCCGATGGTCACTGAAACTGTTGCTCTGGTTTCTTCTTGTGTGTTACTTCGAGCGAGAGAGAGAGAGCTGCTTCGAGATGCTTGAACTCTACTGAACTCGAACTTGGAATTCTCTGTACTTCTTGGGCTCCCACCTTGCTGAACTGTAACTTTGAACTGCACTGCACTACTGTTTGAACTTTGTCGAACTGCTTGACCAGCCGTTGTAAAAGCAGGCCCTCAATTATACCATTTGAGGCCTGCTAATCTGCGCGCCAAATCAGTTCTGTCTCTTTGTTAGTTTTGGCGGGCTCGTTAACATTGATGGGTTAAAAATTGTTTAATAGATTTCAGGATGGTCCCATCGATCTTAATTGGTTTAAGATTGCGCGAAGTGGTTTCGGGGTGGTCCCATCGATTCTTAAGTGGTTTTAAGTGATTGCTTAACATCTTGTTTAATTGCAGTAACATTTGTCTTTTCCTGTGGGGCCCAAGGTTCCTTTGTTAGTTGGTGGCATGTTCTGCATTATGTATGCTTTGCATGGTTCTGGTCTGCATTATGTATACTTTGGATGGTTCTGTAATTTTGGGTGGGAACTGCTCTTCCGTTGGTCTATTGTCATTATGTAAAATGACTGAGACAGTCCAGATAGTCCCCAGACAGCTTGGCTAATGCCAATACTCAAAACTGTCCATTTACAGAGGCCAATCCCAATTCCTTTTGTTGCAGCCCCCTTTTCTTCCACAGGCTCGAACATGCTTTTAAAATAAAAACCAAAATCCTGGGGTCCTTAATTTTTAAATCCCCCTTTAGGCCCAATGCTCTTATATCATTCTGACATGGTTTATTAACAGTCCAAAAATCCCTTCTTTAGGGTAATCTGCTTGGTTTTGGGGAATCTGTTGAATTTTGCGAATCTTACAAAATTGACGGGATTGAAGGCCGATAAATCCCCAGGGCCTGATAATCTACATCCTAGGGTACTTAAGGAAGTGGCCCTAGAAATAGTAGATGCATTGCTGGTCATCTTCCAAAATTCTATAGACTCTGGAACAGTTCCCATGGATTGGAGGGTAGCTAATGTAACCCCACTATTTTAAAAAGGAGGTAGAGAAAAAACGGGGAATTATAGATCGGTAAGCCTGACATCGGTAGTGGGGAAATGCTAGAGTCCATTATAAAAGATGTAATAGCAGAGCACTTGGAAAACAGTGACAGGATCGGACAAAGTCAACATGGATTTTCAAAAGGTAAATCATGCTTGACTAATCTACTGGAATTTTTTGAGGATGTAACTGGTAGAATAGATAAGGGAGAACCAGTGGATGTGGTATATTTGGACTTTCAGAAGGCTTTCAATAAGGTCCCGCATAAGAGACTAGTGTGCAAAGTTAAAGCACATGGGATTGGGGGTAAGGTACTAACTTGGATAGAAAACTGGTTGGCAGACAGGAAGCAAAGACTTGGAATAAATGGGTCTTTTTCTGAGTGGGTGGCAGTGACTAGTGGGGTACCGCAGGGATTGGTGCTAGGACCCCAGTTATTCACAATATATATTAATGATCTAGACAAGGGAACTAGATGTAATATCTCCAAGTTTGCAGACGACACAAAGCTGGGTGGGTGTGTGTGCTGTGAGGAGGATGCAGAGAAACTCCAGTATGATTTGGACAGGTTGGACAATTGGGCAGATGCATGGCAGATGCAGTATAATGTGGATAAATGTGAGGTTATCAACTTTGGTGGCAAAAACAGGAAGGCAGATTATTATCTGAATGGCAATAGATTGGGAAAAGGGGATGTGCAACGAGATCTGGGTGTCCTTGTGCACCAGTTGCTGAAGGTAAGCATGCAGGTGCAGCAGGCGGTTAAGAAGGCAAATGGTATGCTGGCCTTCATAGTGAGAGGATTCGAGTACAGGAGCAAGGATGTCTTGCTGCAGTTGTACAGGGCCTTGGTGAGACCACAGCTTCAGTATTGTGTGCAGTTTTGGTCGCCTTATCTGAGGAAGGATGTTTTTGCCATGGAGGGAGTGCAGCGAAGATTCACCAGACTGATACCTGGGATGGCAGGAATGACGTATGAAGAGAGATTGGGTCGATTAGGCTTCTATTCACTAGAGTTTAGAAGAATGAGAGGGGATCACATTGAAACTTATAAAATTCTAACAGGACTAGACAGACTAGATGCAGGAAGGCTGTTCCCGATGGCGGGGGACTCCAGAACCAAGGGTCACAGTCTAAGGATAAGGGGTAAGCCATTTAGGACTGAGATGAGGAAGAATTTCTTCACCTAGAGAGTGGTAAACCTGTGGAATTCTCTACCACAGAAGGCAGTTGAGGTCAATTCATTAAATATATTCAAGAAGGAGTTAGATATATTTCTTAAGGCTAAGGGGATCAAGGAATATGGGGAGAAAGCAGGGATAGGGTACTGAATTTGGATGATCAGCCATGATCTCATTGAATGGCGGAGCAGGCTCGAGGGGCCGAATGGCCTACTCCTGCTCCTATCTTCTATTCTTCTACGCTTCTATGCACACTGGCGCCGGCCAGTTCTTAAAGGGGAGGGTCAATCTTGCTCTCCATCATGCTCATTGCAGCCTTGAATCTCGGACTGGAGAGACCTGTACATCAAATCTGCTGGAAAGAACAATGGAGAGGCCCAGGGAAAGAGCTGATAATGCTGCCCCCATAGTCTCTTCTAGATCGATGCAAGGAAGGTCAAATCAAAATGAACCTGCAAAGTGCTGCTCAGTACCCAAAACTCCTTCACACAGAGATGAATCTCTCCAGAAGTCTCTCTCTCTCTCTTTCAGAATGCATGGCGCAAAAATGTCGCCGACAAAAAAAAGGCAGGAAACGGTCGCGTTTAAACAGCGCTCCCCCAGTCCTTTCCCGAGTGCAAAATGCTCCACTCAACCTGTCGTTGCTAGCGGCAGTTGGCACCACTTAATATCCAGTCCGGAGCGCTACCGGGGCATTGCATGCTCAACTGACGTGACGATCTGCGGGGGCAGGAGATTGCGATGGTAGTGTGTAGTGCTGCTGCAAAATGTCTGATCAATTTCTCGAGCGGCGCAAAGATCGCCGCACCCTGGCGCTAGTTGCTCTGCGCCCCATTAGCGCCCTCTTAGGGAGGCGCAAAGCAACCGAATTTTTCCCCCATAGAAACATAGAAAAATAGTAACATGATTAGGCCATTCGGCCTTTCGAGCCTGCTCTGCTATTCAATATGATCATGGCTGCACCTTTACCTCAATACCATATTCCCACTTTCTCTCCATACCCCTTGATGCCTTTTGTGTCTGGAAATCTATCTATCTCCTTCTTAAATATATTCAGTGACTTGGCCTCCACAGCCTTTTGTGGTAGAGAATTCCACAGGTTCACCACCCTCTGAGTGAAGAAATTTCTCCTCATCTCAGTCCTAAATATCTTACCCTGTATTTAAGGTGTTAGATGGAGTAAAAATTACAGTAATAATGAAAACTATACCATAGTGAGTTCTGTTGCAACCAGAGCTGTAATGAGTGTTTTGGCACTGCACTCTGGTAAGCAGAAGTGGCACATTCCACTTTCACGTAGGGTGAACTGAGAGAGTCACCTCACTCCCTTACAGTATCTGCCTCCTGCTGTTGGATCATGGCATTGTATAAGCATCAGCCATGAATTACATAGTTCTGTTTGTCTCATCCTCTTTGCTGTGGATATGGGAGGAGATGATTACTCCTCACAGGAGAAAATATTGGGCCAGTAATTCCTGTCCCAACACGTGAGTACGGTCGGGGTACTCACGCGTCTGGCCGGAGGAAATGCCGGTTTTCAGCATGCACAGCGCATGCGGGGAAAACCGGCATTTCCTGCCCTCTGAACGAAGGGGTTCAGAGGCAGAATGCGCGTGACTGCACAGGCAGCGCTGTGCGCAGTAAAATTCCTTTTTTTTTTTCAAAGTTGCGCGCGTGTAAAGGCCTCCGGTCTTTACGCGTGGAAAAACAAGACGTAAATATTTAGTTTTTCAGGTAAGTGGGCTTTTAGTACAATGTAGAATTTTTTTTCCCACAGGTTTGTTATTTTTAAAGAATTTATAGGATGGTAAGTTTAGTTTTAGACCCTATTTTTAAAAAATTTATTTTTTTCAAAAGATTGATTAATTGTTTAAAACATTTTTAAAAACTTATTTATAGTTATTATAATCAGTGGGATGTTTTTTAAAATTTTATTTAAAGTTAAAGTAGTGTTTGGCAGCCCATACTTTTCATGAGTTTGACAGCTCTTACTGTCAAACTCATGAATGAGTTTCCCCTCCCCTGATTGGCTGCACAGTGCTCACCTGATCCCAGCCAGCACATCGCACTAACTACGCCGCTGGATCAGGTTAGCACAGCATGCCGACAGCTGAACCGGGCCTGTGAAAGGAAATGCAAGCAGGCCCTGGCTTCAGATGTCAGTGCGTAGGGTGAGTGCAGATCGGGGGCTTGCACGCGCGGCAATCTAATTTCAGGGCCATAAAGTTTGGGAGATAGTAATCTGTGAAAATACTGGACGCAAGGGCTAATTTTCTGACTTTGTGTGTCGGCTGAAAGCCTCAGCAGCTGGAAATGCATTTCAGAAATTTGGGCGTGCATTCTGCACAGCTTTCTGTCAATAACAGTCAAAAAATCTTAAACAGCTTGTGCAATTTCCAGTATGCACTTTTGGTGGGTGAGGCTTCCCAGCGGCAGCACTAAGGTGGAAAATGGCCCTGCAACTGCTGCCTATCTTGTTGTATACACAGGGAGGACATGTCATGTTTGTGAATAGTGTTTTGTTTTACATTTTTCCTTGTCAGGGAGGAAACACAGGATCATAAATTGCAATCAGATTCAATCAAGTTTTGTTTTATTTTCACTGAGTGTGTGGTCTTGAATTTAAATCTCACCATGCAAAAAATGTGAGCAGGCAATTAATATTTGCAAATGCAGGCAATGTAGATGAGGAGCAAGATTCCCTGTAATTCACTGACAAAAGTTAACATTCCTCATTGGTTGTACCTGTAGGGTTTCGCAAGAATTTCAACAATCTCTACAGCTCCGAAGACTAATTTTGATTAAAGAAAACCTGGGTAAAATATACCTTTAAAAATCCAGGGATCAAAATAGCCATCAGACCTCGTGGCAGAAGACAAAAGACTGTCTGCCTGTATCTCTTCAAGCACGGGCTGACAAAAAGGACTTGAAATCACCAGCCTGTGTGAATGAATGAAGTACATAAAACTGTCAATCAATTACAGTTTCGGCAGTTTCACCACAGGACAATGGATGTTTGTTTACTCAAAGGCTTGAACACTTAAAGCTGTCAATCAATTGCGGTTGGGCATGACCGCAGGACAATCGGATGTTTACACTAACCTCCAAGGGCTGCTTACCCAGCAATTAAGGAAACAGACATTTTTTTTTCAAACTGAGACAGCTTTATTCAAACCCATCACAATGAATGGGGATACATTCAAAAACCCATCACAAGGAATGGGGACAGATCAATTCCCTTTTGTATAGCCCAGATATATCCGGATTTGGGCGCGAAGATTTCGGCTCCAAATGGGGTATAAAGATAGCTTCTCAGGAAGCCATCTCTCTCTCTCTCTGCCACATCACCTCCGTGCTCTGCCTACAGAAGAACAGCTCAACAAGCCCGCCCAAAGGAATGGAATACCAGCAGTTACTTTTAAATACTGGGGTATCTCCATTTCAGGGTGGTGAAGAATACAGACCACAGGGGCATGGAGCAGGCGTTCTCTGGTGAACATAGATTTTCTGACCCATTACAAGGCAACTTAGATAGGTATTTAGGGGTGGGAATTAAGGGAATTTTGTTAAATTGTAATTTTAGTCAATTTTCCCTCGATGTGTCCGTTTTGTCCTCCCCTACTAAGCAAAAGTGTATTGCACTAAGTATAAGTGCTGTATTTAAGTAAAGGAGTGTTGTACTAAACAAAAGAGTGCTGTAGTAGACTAAAAGTGCTGTATTCAAGTGAAAGAGTGTTGTACTAGGGAAAAGACTGCTGTAGTAAGTAAAAGGTGTACTGCGTTAAGTATAAATGCTGTATGAAGCATAGGTGTGTTGTATTGATTATTTTCAAGTTATTTCTTTTTATTTCAATAAATGCTGATCTTCTTTGCACCCAACCACGAGTCCCGTTTTGTCTACATTGCTGCTGAATAAGTCTGGGGGTCAGAACCAGGAAAGGGGAGTGATTCGAAACCGCACGGGGCTCTGGAGCAGCTCAGATACTTCTGACTGGCCAGAGGCAATAACCCCAGTTATAACCCCATCCCCATTAATTCCTAAAAAATGATGACCACGGCAGGACCGTCGGCAACGGTATGCGGTGTAGCAGAAGTTGGTTTGGGTCTGGAGAGAGCAGCAGTTATTGAGTTTCTTTTTATCCCACTGGTCTGTTTGTGGTTGGGTGCCCGCAGGCTTGGGGAAGTTACCCGCAGGCTTAGGGAATCTAGAGCAGAGAGTTGGGATAGGGAAAGTGAGGTTGAAGAATACCAGGCCAAGATAGAGCGCCTGGTGGTCCAATTTAGTGAGGGCAAAAGCCACACGAGGCACGAGTCAGAGTTCCTGAAGTTCCTAGTTGCAGAGGCCAAGAGCAATGAGATGAGGGTGCGGGAGCAGAACGCTCGCCCCATACAAGAAGTAAAAGAGCAGGAGGAAAAGGTTAGGGAGGTAAAGGCAGCATATAAGCTGGCCTGCGAGCAAGGGTTTGAGGAAGCATATCATGGCCCCTGTAGGGAAGAGATAGAAAGCTTGAATATGACTTTAAAGAGGGCAAAGGGGATGATATATCTGATCAGCCTGAAGGCAGGTCAGTCGGATTTTACCAGCAACCCAAATAAAACCGTCCCACTGGCAACACCCAGGAAAAGGCTGGTCAGGGAATCAGAGGCCCCACGACCGCCACCCACAGCTCCGAGCTTTCAGGAGCTCTGGCAGCAAAGGGGGGTGGAGGATGAGGTGGTAGATGAAGCACAGCAGGCCCCGCTAGATAGGCCGGGACCAGGACCAGTGTACCCCCTCCGACGATGGAGGTACGGTCCGCCCGTTGATGAAGATGACCCAGGGGCCATCCAGAATCAGTTTGTGGTGCCGTATGGCACCCACCAGTTCAGGGACATGGTTAGCCACATCCCCAAGCTCACTAAAAAGGGAGACCCCTCTCTACACTTCAGGGAGATAGGGCAGGCAGCTTGTGTAAATGACTGCGGTGACGCAGAGCAAGCAAAAATGCTGCTGTTTTCCCTGGCAGGTGATCTCCGCCAGGCCCTATCTAGCGAGTGCAAAAGAGGGCAGAGGGATTATGAGGGTCTGAAGAATGAGATATTATAGGCCATGGGACTCAATGATGGTAGTCCGTTCGCCCGGGTAGAAAGAACGGTGCAGCTCCCAGGGGAGTCCCCGCAGGCGTTTGCAGACAGGCTGTGGTCAGTCTACCAGAGCGCGTGCCCGGGAATGCCAGGGCAGGCAGCACTGGACCCAGTCCAATTGACTCACTGGCTCCGTTGTCTCATGACAAACAGCCTACCCCAGATCCAAGCCCAGGTCGTGGCTTGGTTTGACCCCCGAAACCCCCAGACCACTGAAGAAGCGGTGATCCGTTGGCTCACAGTAGCCTTCAGACACATGAGGTGTATCGAGGCTCCCCAACCCAAAGGAAAAGTCCATGAGGTTAAACCTGGGAGCCAGAGAAAGAAAGAGTGGCACCAGGAGGGGAACCGTCCCTCCCAGGCTAGGTTAAATTGTTATGGATGCGGGAAAGACGGTCACTGGAGAAAAGACTGTAAGAATCCCTGGAAGGAGAACAAGGGAAAGGATCCCACAGCCCCAGCCCAAAAGGCAGGGCCAGACATCCCTCCCGCAGCGATTGAGTCATTTTTACAGTCCCTACGGTCTCTTCTGACTGGCCAGGGGAGAGTAGCAACCACCACCGGTGCTTTGACCCCATCTGCCCCACCTCTCTCCCAGCAATGACTAGAGCCAGCGCAACCATTTGACCTGTGTCCCCGCAAAAATGCTGAGGGGAGCAAGCCCTATGTTGAGGTGGGGGTGAAGATGGTGCAGGGGAGATATTCAGTGGACACTGGAGCCTCCAGCACAGTGGTCCACTCGGAAGACCTGACCAATTCACCCCGGTCTAACGAGGTCCCATTTAGCTTAATGGGACCCACAGGGAAACAGGCAGCTGGGAGTGAGCCTGAGGTCAGAAATCCCCAGCCCGCAGCGGGTACAAGCTCACAGGCTGCACAGGCAGGCGCTGTGGCTTGTGCTAGGGGAGGAGCCATTCATGACCAGTGTAAGTTGTTCAAGTAGGGGGACAAGGAAGGAGAGTTCTGGGACCCCTGTAGAGCAGGTCCGGTAGCAACAATCCGGGACAAGGGAGGCACACAGGGGATAGATTTGGCCCCGGACCAAAAGCAGGTCCAGGCCCAAGATTCCACATTTAAGGCCACCCTGGTGAGGGAAAAGGATTTTGAACAGGATTACTGGCAGGCTGCCAGTTATATCAAACAATGCAGGTTGTTTGAGCCAGGGGCAGGGAAACAGGCAGCTGGGATTGCACCTGAGATTAGAAAGCCTCAGCTTGCGGTGTGTACACACACACAGACTGCACATGCAGGCGCAGTTGCGTGCGTGAGAGGAGAAGTTCCCCAGCACTTGGCCCGAGCGATTCCCCCTCTCTTGTGGGACTCCGGGGAGGAGCCTGAACCAGGTTTTAGACCTGAAGGGGAAGGCTCTCAACCGCCGGCAGCCGGTGGCAAGGGATTGCCTGTCCCCAGCCCAGGTTTGGGAAGGGAGGGACCCGAAGGAGGAGGTCCCCAGCCAGCAAGGAGTGTGACCCGAGCTAAGGGTCTGCTTGCCGGGGTAGCCCCACCAGCGACACTCCCTAGGAGATCTCTTTGGGTACCCCAGCCCAAGAAAGTATGGTCCCCCACTTTCCCGTGGAATAGGGCGATCTCCCGAGTCAGGGAGAAACAAAAGGCAGAAGTCCCCAACCAGCAGCCATAAGCTGCGAGGGACTAGAAGTTGGAATCAGTCCAGCCACACCACAGGGAGCAGTCTGTGGCAGCCGAAACAGGGATTAGGCTGGCCGCCCGGAGATGAGCGGTGCTTGTATATAGCTTTGTTCAAGTAATGTGTATAAAGGATTAAGGTTAGAATGTGTTAATTTTAATTTTATATTGCAATTCAGTGGTGGTAATTATTAGTGTATAAGTTTTAAGTATGAAACTGTTCCAGAGTGTCTATGTGAGTAGAGGTCGCGGGACCTGATTACACTCCCCTGAGCCAGGGGACCTGGCTAGATGGTTTTTTAGTCTTTTTCAGAGTTCCGGAAAGTCCAGAGGACCATCGTGTTTTTGGGTGATTCGGGAAAGGAAGCACCCCTAGCCCACGAAGGAAGGGGTCTGCAGGAGGAAGATGCCCGCAACATTTAAATTGTTATTGGAAATTCGATTAAGATTAAGAGTTTACAAAAAGCTTGTTAATTATTTTATATCTTGTATTATGTACTGGTCCCAACTCCAAAGGAAATAATGTGTGAATTTAGTTCCTAACTGTGAGATTGTACTACTTGTTTGGACTTAATTGGAACAAATTGCATATGCCTACGGATTGTCGTGTTTGCAGATTGTTAAATTTGAAATACATTTATGGCTGTAGAATGGTGCCATTAATTAAAGTGTCAGGCTATTGCATTTTAATTTTAAAAAAGGGGGGGAAGCTCATTTTCTTCCATTTATATTTTTAACAGATATGTTTTGGGCTTGGTGGTAATCCCATTGAAGATATAGTATTGTGGTAAAACTATGTCACAAGTGGTGCAGGGGCATTGGACCCCTCCATGCTTGAATTATTGTGAATACAAGTAGTGCAGGGGCATTGGACCCCTCTGTGTACTGATTATTTAACTAATCTTGTTTTTCTGTCGATAGATGCCTACCGTGTACTGCGATTCTCTCTGGGTAGGGGAGATGGACGTCTCGGGGGATCAAAGATAGATCTAGATAAGTATAAGGGAAGGTTGTTTGTGGGGGGTCAGAAATTATTGCTCACCTTTGGACAGGATACTACAAGCAAGTTTTAGTACCAATGGGGGACTGTAGGGTTTCGCAAGAACTTTGAAAATCTCTACAGCTCCGAAGACTATTTTTGATTAAAGAAAACCTGGGTAAAATATACCTTTAAAAATCCAGGGATCAAAATGGCCATCAGACTTCGTGGCAGAAGTCAAAAGACAATCTGCCCGTATCTCTTCAAACACGGGCTGACAAAAAGGACTTGAAATCACCAGCCTGTGTGAATGCATGAAGTACATAAAACTGTCAATCAATTGCAGTTTAGGCAGTTTCACCACAGGACAATGGATGTTTGTTTACTCAAAGGCTTAAATACTTAAAGCTGTCAATCAATTGCGGTTGGGCATGACCGCAGGACAATCAGATGTTTACACTAACCTCCAAGGGCTGTTTACCCAGCAATTAAGGAAACAGACATTTTTTTTCAAACTGAGACAGCTTTATTCAAACCCATCACAATGAATGGGGATACATTCAAAAACCCATCACAATGAATGGGGATACATTCAAAAACCCATCACAATGAATGGGGACAGATCGATTCCCTTTTGTATAGCTCAGATGCATCCGGATTTGGGCGCGAAGATTTCAGCTCCAAATGGGGTATAAAGATAGCTTCTCAGGAAGCCATCTCTCTCTGTCTCTGCCGCCTCACCTCCATGCTCTGCCCACAGAAGAACAGCTCAACAAGCCCACCCAAAGGAGTGGAATACCAGCAGTTACTTTTAAATACTGGGGTATCTCCATTTCGGGGCGGTGAAGAATACAGACCGCAGGGGCACAGAGCAGGCATTCTCTGGTGAACATAGATTTTCTGACCCATTACAAGGCAACTTCGATAGGTATTTAGGGGTGGGAATTAAGGGAATTTTGTTAAATTGTAATTTTAGTCAATTTTCCCTTGATGTGTCTGTTTTCTCCTCCCCTACTAAGCAAAAGTGTATTGCACTAAGTATAAGTGCTGTATTTAAGTAATGGTGTGGAGATGCCGGAGTTGGACTGAGGTGGACAAATGTAAAAAGTCACACAACACCAGGTTATAGTCCAACAGCTTTATTTGAAATCACAAGCTTTCGGAGCGCTGCTCCTTCTTCAGGTGAAGTGGAGAAATGCATAAAGACACAGCTTATATAGTCAGAGAATCATGTCAGATGTTTACAGGTAACCTTTCCAACTGCCATTAATCACACCTCGGCAGAGAGATAATCACAGCAGTCAAAGGTGTGAATGGTGTCCAAACAGGTCAGTCAGGGAAACATTACATCAAAGAACAATGAGGTGGGGTCACAAGGGGTCAAATATTGCAGATGCTGGGGCCTGTATGAAAAACAAAAAAACAGACAAAAAACATTTTTTTTTTTTTGGCTGGAAATCACAGCAGGTCCGGCCGCATCCATGTAGAGAGAACAAGCCAATGTCGACTCGAGTCTGGATGACCCTGCATCAGGTGGGGTTACATGTAGCGTGACATGAACCCAAGATCTCTGTTGAGGCCGTCCTCATGGGTGCGGAACTTGGCTATCAGTTTCTGCTCAACGATTTTGCGTTGTCGTGTGTCTCGAAGGCCACCTTGGAGAATGCTTACCCGAAGATCGGAGGCTGAATGTCCTTGACTGCTGAAGTGTTCCCCGACTGGGAGGGAACACTCCTGCCTGGTGATTGTTGCGCGGTGTCCGTTCATCCGTTGTCGCAGTGTCTGCATGGTCTCGCCGATGTACCATGCTCCGGGGCATCCTTTCCTGCAACGTATGAGGTAGACAACGTTGGCCGAGTCACATGAGTATGTACCATGTACCTGGTGGGTGGTGTCCTCACGTGTGATGATGGTATCTGTGTTGATGATCTGGCATGTCTTGCAGAGGTTGCTGTGGCAGGGTTGTGTGGTGTCGTGGTCGCTGTTCTCCTGAAAGCTGGGTAATTTGCTGCGAACGATGGTCTGTTTGAGGTTAGGCGGCTGTTTGAAAGCGAGTAGTGGAGGCGTGGGGATGGCCTTAGCGAGGTGTTCGTCGTCATCGATGACATGTTGAAGGCTGCGAAGAACATGGCGTAGTTTCTCCGCTCCGGGGAAGTACTGGACGACAAAGGGTACTCTGTTGGTTGTGTCCCGTGTTTGTCTTCTGAGGAGGTCTATGCGATTTTTCGCTGTGGCCCGTCGGAACTGTCGATCGACGAGTCGAGCGTCATATCCCGTTCTTACAAGGGCGTCTTTCAGTGTCTGTAGGTGTCCATCGTGTTCCTCCTCGTCTGAGCAGATCCTGTGTATTCGCAGGGCTTGTCCATAGGGGATGGCTTCTTTAACGTGGTTAGGGTGGAAGCTGGAGAAGTGAAGCATCGTGAGGTTGTCCGTGGGCTTGCGGTAGAGTGAAGTGCTGAGGTGTCCGTCTTTGATGGAGATTCGTGTGTCCAGGAATGAGATTGATTCTGAGGAGTAGTCCATGGTGAGTTTGATGGTGGGATGGAACTTGTTGATGTTATCGTGTAGTCTTTTCAGTGATTCTTCGCCGTGGGTCCATAGGAAGAAAATGTCGTCGATGTATCTGGTGTATAGCGTTGGTTGGAGATCCTGTGCAGCGAAGAAGTCTTGCTCGAACTTGTGCATGAAGATGTTTGCGTATTGGGGTGCGAATTTGGTCCCCATGGCTGTTCCGTGTGTTTGGGTAAAGAACTGGTTGTCGAAGGTGAAGACATTGTGGTCAAGGATGAAGCGGATGAGTTGTAGGATGGCGTCTGGAGATTGGCTGTTGTTGGTGTTGAGTACTGAGGCTGTCGCAGCGATGCCGTCATCGTGGGGGATACTGGTGTAGAGTGCCGAGACGTCCATCGTGGCGAGGAGTGTTCCTGGTTCAACTGGTCCGTGGGTGCTGAGCTTCTGTAAGAAGTCTGTAGTGTCGCGACAGAAGCTGGGGGTTCCCTGTACGATGGGTTTCAGGATGCCCTCGACATATCCAGAGAGGTTCTCACACAGGGTTCCGTTGCCTGATGCGATAGGACGTCCAGGTGTGTTGGCGAGACCATGCAGACACTGCGACAACGGATGAACGGACACCGCGCAACAATCACCAGGCAGGAGTGTTCCCTCCCAGTCGGGGAACACTTCAGCAGTCAAGGACATCCAGCCTCCGATCTTCGGGTAAGCATTCTCCAAGGTGGCCTTCGAGACACACGACAACGCAAAATCGTCGAGCAGAAACTGATAGCCAAGTTCCGCACCCATGAGGACGGCCTCAACAGAGATCTTGGGTTCATGTCACGCTACATGTAACCCCACCTGATGCAGGGTCATCCAGACTCGAGTCGACATTGGCTTGTTCTCTCTACATGGATGCGGCCGGACCTGCTGTGATTTCCAGCCAAAAAAAAAAAAATGTTTTTTGTCTGTTTTTTTGTTTTTCATACAGACCCCAGCATCTGCAATATTTGACCCCTTGTGACCCCACCTCATTGTTCTTTGATGTAATGTTTCCCTGACTGACCTGTTTGGACACCATTCACACCTTTGACTGCTGTGATTATCTCTCTGCCGAGGTGTGATTAATGGCAGTTGGAAAGGTTACCTGTAAACATCTGACATGATTCTCTGACTATATAAGCTGTGTCTTTATGCATTTCTCCACTTCACCTGAAGAAGGAGCAGCGCTCCGAAAGCTTGTGATTTCAAATAAAGCTGTTGGACTATAACCTGGTGTTGTGTGACTTTTTACATTTGTATTTAAGTAAAAGAGTGTTGTACTGAACAAAAGAGTGCTGTAGTAGACTAAAAGTGCTGTATTTAAGTAAAAGAGTGTTGTACTAGGGAAAAGAGTGCTGTAGTAGACTAAAAGTGCTGTATTCAAGTAAAATAGTGTTGTACTAAGCCAAAGAGTGCTGTAGTAAGTAAAAGGTGTACTGTGTTAAGTATAAGTGCTGTATGAAGCATAGGTGTGTTGTATTGATTATTTTCAAGTTATTTCTTTTTATTTCAATAAATGCTGATCTTCTTTGCACCCAACCATGAGTCTCGTTTTGTCTACATTGCTGCTGAATAAGTCCGGGGGTCAGAACCAGGAAAGGGGAGCGATTCAAAACTGCACGGGGCTCTGGAGCAGCTCAGATACTTCTGACTGACCAGAGGCAATAACCCCAGTTATAACCCCATCCCCATTAATTCCTACAATCACTCAACATTAAATCATTTACAGTGAATATCCTCCGAAGACCAATTTGCACTGAAGTACCGGTTTATAGATCTTAAAACAACAGTGGAAGGACAAAATCCCCTGAAAAACAATTTTACTACTGATGAATTATAGCTGAGAGCAATCTTTCCTGAAACAGACCACATGTCTTAAAAGGAAGACACTGAATTTGGAAATTAGGTTCCAAAAATAGCAGTTTTTGGTGCAGAAGCAGCTTTTTATGGTCCAGCTATAAAATATTGTAATCTTGACTTCTTGAAAATCCTGCAAAAGTTTAAGTCCTCACTTTTATGAAGGCACAATTCAATTCAATTCATAATGCAAAGCACTGCAAAACACACTTTCAATTGACCACGTCTGAATTAAATGACCAATAAGCAGTGTTGTGTGCTTACGATCTGTCAGATTTCCGTAACTGTGCATCTGCAGGTTCCATTTCCCAGAAGAATTACAAATTGTGTTTATGTCTTTTATAGGGACGTGCCAAAAAAGACCAGTTCTGAATTGTGTTTTAAATAGGAATGGCTCTAGATAGGCATGATGTTGATAAATTCAGAAGAAAAAAATGTTTTTGTTTCTCCTGCACCTGCATAATGTGACACTGGCAGCAATGCAGCACATCGGTGTGTTGCCATTTCTCTATGGTATTCCGGTGTCAGTAACTGGAATGTAATAACAGGGAAATAAATCTCTTTACAGTGTTGTGTGCTCACGATCTGTCAGATTTCCATAACTGTGCATCTGCAGGATCCATTTCCCAGATGACTTACAAATTATGTTTGTGTTCTTTTAGAGAGACATGCCAATAAAGAAACTGCATAAAAGTTGCAAGTTATGAAGGTTCATCTTCTACTCGCTACATTTTTGCACTCATTGACAACTAGGTTGAACCTGTCCTTTCGGGTTATATATTTGAACAAAGCATGTAGATTATCTATGTAACAGCTAGATTTTTTAATAATTCCAGAACATTATTAAAGTGATATTATCAATATGTTGGCCATTACATTCCGCTACATCTGTTTTTTGAAAGCCTTGAAATTATGCAGTGTGATATTGGCATACAAACGCTTAATGATTTGCTGGCAACTCCTCTCTTCTTTATTGTAATGGAAGCGCTAACCCATTTAAAACAAGTAGATTAATGCATTCACTAAAATATTGGAGAGGAATTTTATATGAATGTATTGAGGGTTTGTACTCTAATATGTTGGAGCATAATTTCAAGGTTGAAACTTTCTAAATCAACTTTAAGTCATATCTGATTAGTTTAAATAAAAACAATTTGAAATTATGTACCAGCTTTAATATAGCAAAATGTTCCTTCATAGATGGGAAGTAGAGGGGACGAGGGTATTATTTGGGCTTAGATTAGAAGTTGGGGGAGAAAACTTGGAAGGGGAAGAGATTGAAGATGCTGTCAAAGAGTTATGTTTTGAGGAGGTTTTTGAAGATGCTGAGAGAGGTAGCAAGGCGGATGGGATTAAGAAGGGACTTCCATAGTGCAGGACCATGGTGGTGGCAACCTGTACCATTAATAGTGCTGCAGAGGAAAGGTTTTGGGGCTCATCTTAGACCAAATTCAATGCTTTTTTATATTCTCTCTCTCTCTCTTTCTCTTTCTCTTTCACACACTCACGAGCTAGGTGGAACCGCCACCCTTGATGCCTTTGTCTCCAGTAAATTCCTTACATACTCCCACCCTGGTCGTTTCCACTGTGACAGCCACCACCTTCGCTCCATCAAGTCTAAGTGATGCAGACTTGAGCAAACCTGGCGCACAATTGGTTTAGCCATCCATCGTCAGATCTGGCTGGATCACATCAAGCATTATTGGGGCTTGCTCTCCTCTGCCAAAACCATTCAATACTCCAGGATCATCCTACAAAGCAAAGATAAAGCCAGGTTTTTTTTCTCCACCACCAACCATCTCCTTAAACCCCTCTCTCCTGCCCCTTCCACCCTCACCTTCAACAGCAAGTATGAGAGGTCATGGACTTCTTTGTTACTAAGATTGAGGCCATCCATTCAGCTGACTCTGTTGCACCCCGCTTCCCCTTGTCCATCAAGACAAACCTCCCGCAAAGATGACCCCAGCCTTAGCCCTGAACCCGCATCATTTGCTAGTTTATCCCTAGATCCCTTCTTTCCCTTTCTGAGATTATCTTATCCATAATAACCTCTTGCTCTGTTGATTCCATTCCCATTAAACTGTAGACCACCCAACTTCCCTTATGGCTCCTCATGCTTACTGACATTATAAACTCACCAAGGCTTCTTCGACAGTGCTTCCCAAACCTGAGACTTCGACCATCTAGAAGGCCAAGGATAGCAGGTGCATGGAAGCACCACCACCTCCAAGTTCCCCTCCAAGTCACACATCATCCTGACTTGGAAATATATTGCCTTTCCTTCATCGTTTTTGGGTCAAAATCCTGGATGTCCCTACGTAATAGCACTATCTTCACCACGCGGGCTACAGCCATTCAAGAATGCGGCTCACTACCACCTTCTCAAGGGCAATTAGGGATAGACAACAAATGCTGTGCTTCCAATGACGCCCACGTCCCATGAATGAAAAAAAAAGTTTCCTTCTCCTCTGGTATTGTAGCCCTCTCTTCTAAAACTGCTGTCATCACTCCATCCTCAAAAAACCTACCCTCGAACCCTATGATCTTGCAAACTACTACCCCATCTCCAACCTTCTTTTCCTCTCCAAAATATCTGAACATGCTGTTGTCTCCCAAATCTGTGCCCGTCTTTTATGCAACTCCATGTTCAATTCTCTCAAATCAGGCTTCCACCCCTGCCAGAGCACTGCAATGGCCCTAATCAAAGTCACAAATAATATGCTCTGTGATTCTGAACATGGTGAACTATCCTTCCTCGCCTTTCTCATCTCTCTGCAACCTTTGTTTAAGTTGACCACACCATCCTCCTCCAACATCACACCTCTGTTGTCCAGCACAGTAGGACCACCCTTGCTTGGTTCCACTCTTACCTATTCAATCATAACCAGAGCATCTCTAGCAATGGCCTCTTTTCCTGGCCCTGCAATGTTACCTCTGGAGCCCCCTAAGAATCAATCCTTGGCCTCCTCCACTCCTGCTCTTTGGTGATATTATATAAGTGTGAGGTGGTGCATTTTGATAGGAAGAATAAGGAGGCGACATACTGGTTGGATAATAAGGGGGAAAAATTTGGTTGCTTTGCACCTCCCATTAGCACCCTAAGAGGGCGCTAATGGGGCGCAAAGCAACTAGTGCCCGGGCGTGGCGATGTTTGCACTGCTCGCAAAATTGACCAGACATTTTGTGGCAGCACTAAACCCTACTGCCACGATCTCCTGCGCCCGCAGATTGTGACGTCAATCAAGCGTGCAACACCCCGGTAGCGCCCCGGACCGGATATTGAGTGGCGCCCCCCTGGCTTTCCGCCTGCCGCTAGCAATGACAGATTGAGGTGAATGTTTTGCATTTGGGAAGGGACTGGGGGAACGCTATTTAAAGGTGACCGCTTCCTGCCTTTTTATGTCGGCGACGTTTTTGCACCATGCATTCTGAGAGAGAGAGAGAGAGACTTCTGGAGAGATTCAACTCTGTGTGAGGGAGTTTTGGGTACTGAGCAGCACTTTGCAGGTTCATTTTGATTTGACCTTCTTTGCATCGATTCAGAAGAGACTGTGGGGGCTACACTCTGAGCTCTTTCCCTGGACCTCTCCATTGTTTTTTCCAGCAGATTTGATCTACAAGTTTCTCCAGGCCGAGATTCATAAGAACATAAGAACATAAGAAATAGGAGCAGGAGTAGGCCAATCGGCCCCTCGAGCCTGCTCCGCCATTCAACAAGATCATGGCTGATCTGATCCTAACCGCCAATCCACTATCATAGAACCATCTCCTGAATCTAACAGAATTAGACACACGAAATAGGAGCAGGATCAGGCTACAAGGCCCCTGGGCCCGCTCCGCTACCCACAGGGCCATGGCCGATCCGAACCTAGTCTCATGTCCAAGTTCCTGCCCGCTCCCCGTAACCCTTAATTCCCTTTACTTCTAGGAAACTGTCTATTTCTGTTTTAAATTTATGTAATGATGTAGCTTCTACAGCTTTTTGGGGCAGCATATTCTATGGACCTACCACCCTCTGAGTGAAGTAGTTCCTCCTCATCTCAGTTTTGAAAGAGCAGCCCCTTATTCTAAGACTATGCCCCCTAGTTCTAGTTTCACCCATCATCGGGAACATCCTCCCCGCAACCACCCGATCCAACGCCTTCACAATCTTATATGTTTCAATAAGATCGCCTCTCATTCTTCTGAACTCCAATGAGTAAAGTCTCAATCTACTTAACATCTCCTCATATGTCCATCCCCTCATCCCCGGGATTAACCGAGTGAACCTTCTTTGTACTGACTCGAGAGCAAGTATGTCCTTTCTTAAGTATGGATACCAAAACTGTACGCAGTATTCCAGGTGCGGTCTCACCAATATCTTGTACAACTGAAGCAATACCTCCCTATTTTTATATTCTATCCCCCTAGCAATGAAAGCCAACATTCCATTGGCCTTCTTAATCACTTGCTGCACCTGTATACTAATCTTTTGAGTTTCGTGCACCAGGACCCCCAGATCCCTTTGTACTTCAGTACTTTCCAGTTTCTTGCCATTAAGATAATAACTTGCTCTACGATTTTTCCTGCCAAAGTGCATAACCTCACACTTTCCAGTATTGTATTCCATCTGCCAAATCTCTGCCCACTTACTTAGCCTGTCTATGTCCCCTTGCAGGGTTTTTATGTCCTCCTCACTCACTACTTTCCCTCCCATCTTAGTATCATCTGCAAACTTTGATATGTTACACTCGGTCCCCTCCTCCAAATCGTTAATATAGATTGTAATGAGTTGGGGACCCAGCACTGACCCCTGCGGAACACCACTAGTTACTGATTGCCAGTCTGAGAATGAACCATTTATCCCAACTCTCTGCCTTCTGTTAGATAGCCAATCCTCTATCCATGCCAGAATATTACCCCCAATCCCGTGATTTTTTATCTTAAGCAATAATCTTTTGTGTGGCACCTTCTCAAATGCCTTTTGGAAGTCTAAATACACTACGTCCACTGGTTCCCCTCTTTCCACCCTATATGTTACTTCCTCAAAGAATTCCAGCAAATTTGTCAAACATGACTTCCCCTTCATAAAACCATGCTGACTTTGTCCTATTAAATTATGATTATCCAAATGTCCTGTTACTGTCTCCTTAATAATGGACTCCAAAATTTTACCTACCACAGATGTTAGGCTAACTGGTCTATAGTTTCCAGCCTTCTGTCTACTGCCCTTTTTAAATAAGGGTGTTACATTAGCAGTTTTCCAGTCTGCCGGGACCTTTGCCGAGTCCAGGGAGTTTTGGAAAATTATTACCAATGCATCCACAATCCCTACCGCCACTTCCCTCAAGACCCTAGGATGTAAGCCATCAGGTCCAGGTGATTTATCCGCCTGGAGTCCCATTATTTTACCGAGTACCACTTCCTTAGTGATTTTGATCGTGTTTAGCTCCTCCCCCCCTTTAGCCCCCTGTTTGTCCAGTGTTGTGATATTCTTAGTGTCTTCTACTGTAAAGACTGATACAAAATATTCATTCAGTGTTTTTGCCATCTCCATATTTCCCACCATTAATTTCCCGGTCTCATCCTCTAAGGGACCAACATTTACTTTAGCCACCCTTTTTCTTTTGATATAACTATAAAAATTCTTACGATCTGTTTTTATATTTTTTGCTAATTTACTTTCATAATCTATCTTCCCTTTCTTAATCAATCTTTTTGTTATTTTTTGCTGTCTTTTAAAGTTTTCCCAATCCTCTATCCTCCCGCTAGATTTGGCTACCTTATATACCCTTGTTTTTAGCCGAATACTATCCTTAATTTCTTTACTTAGCCACGGATGGCTGTCTTTTCTTTTGCACCCTTTTCTTCTCAGTGGAATATATATTTTTTGGAAGTTGTAAAATAACTCCTTAAATGTACTCCACTGATCATGTATCGTCTTACCCTTTAATCTATTTTCCCAATCCACTCTACTCAATTCCGCTCTCATACCTTCATAGCCTCCTTTATTCAAGCTTAGCATGCTTGTTTGAGATTCAACCTTCTCACCCTCTAATTGAATATGGAATTCAACCATGTTATGGTCACTCATTCCAAGGGGATCCTTTACTAGGACATTTTTAATTAATCCTGTCTCGTCACACAGGACCAGATCTAAGGTTGCTTGCCCCCTGGTCGGTTCAGTTACATACTGCTCAAGAAACCCATCCCTAATACACTCAATGAACTCATCCTCAAGGCAGCCCTGCCCAATTTGATTTGTCCAATTAATATGATAGTTAAAATCCTCCATAATTATAGATGTTCCCTTATTACATGCCTCAACTATTTCCTGATTGATACTCCGTCCAACAGAGTTGCCACTGTTCGGAGGCCTATAGACTACGCCCACTAGTGTTTTTTTCCCCTTATTATTCCTTACCTCCACACAAACTGTTTCATTATCCTGATCTTTTGGCCCAATACCATTTCTCTGTATTACAGTGATTCCTTCCTTTATTAACATAGCCACCCCACCTCCCCTTCCTTCCTGCCTGTCCTTCCTGATCGTTAAATAACCTGGTATGTTTAATTCCCAGGCATTGTTACCCTGCAGCCATGTTTCTGTAATGGCCACAAGATCATACCCATATGTAGATATATGTGCCATTAACTCGTCTATTTTGTTACGAATGCTACGTGCATTCAGATAGAGAACTTTCAAAGATGTTTTGTGACACTTAGTTCCTGCCCTTGCCCTTTTTATTACTTTACCTTTTACTCCATACCTTCTGCCCCTTCCTGACACGCTCTGGTTTTTAATTTCCCCACTGCTACCAAAGTCTATGACCTTCTCTGTTGCCATTTTTATTATTTGCTCTCTAGGAACCTCCCCCCCACTAGTTAGTTTAAAGCCCTCTCTACAGCCCTAGTTATATGATCCGCCAGGACTCTAGTCCCAGCACTGGCCAAGTGAAGCCCGTCCCAACGGAACAGCTCCCTCCTGCCCCAGTACTGGTGCCAGTGTCCCAGGAAGCAAAACCCATTTCTCCCACACCAGTCTTTGAGCCACGCATTTAACTCTCTAATTTTATTTGTCCTAGCCAAATTCCCTAGTGGCTCAGGTAATAATCCAGAGATTAGTACCCTTGTGGTTCTGCTTTTTAATTTGGCCCCTAGCTGCTCAAACTCCCTCAGCAGAACCTCCTTCCTTGTCCTATCTATGTCGTTGGTACCAACATGGACCACGACAACTGGATCCTCCCCCTCCCACTCCAAGTTTCTCTCCAGTCCAGAGGAGATGTCCCTAACCCTGGCACCGGGCAGGCAACACAGCCTTCGGGACTCTCGCTCTCGGCTGCAAAGAACTCTATCTATCCCCCTAACGATACTATCCCCTACCACTACAACATTTCTTTTAACTCCCCCCACTTGAATGGCCCCCCGCTCCACGGTGCTTTGGCCAGGTTGCTCATCCTCCCCGCAGTCCCTGTTCCCATCCTCACAGGGAGTAAGAGCCTCGAACCTGTTGGACAAGTGCAAGGGCTGCAGCTCCTCCAACACTACCTCCTGGATCCCCGTACCTGCCTCACTTCTAGTCACACCATCCTGACCCTGGCCACGGACTACATCTGAATTAATTAATCTAATTGGTGTGAATACCTCGTGATACACAGAGTCCAGGTAACTCTCCCCCTCCCTGATGTGTCTCAGTGTTTGAAGCTCGGACTCCAGCTCTTCAACACGGAGCCGGAATTCCTCGAGCAGCCAACACTTACTGCAAATGTGATCACCGTGAGCATCAATGGTGTCCACCAGCTCCCACATATTGCAGCAGCAACACATCACCTGATCTCCCATTCTATGTAATTAATTAAATTTATTAATATTATTCTTAAATACCCTCTGCCCCGATTCTAGATGGTGAATATCACACCTTAGAAGCTATAAACCAAAGAGATTTAAGCTTAAAAAGGGAGACATACTTACCAACCAATCACTTACCCGCTTTCTGGTGACGTCACACTTGGATTACTTTTTACCTCTCTCCTTCCCTCTGAGTTCCCAGACTGGAGACTGGTAAACCTTACCTGGTCTCTGGGGACTTTTATAGCCCCGCTGCTGCCACTGAATTCCCGCCGACGCACTGAGGCCTTACCTGGTCTCTGGGGACTTTTATAGCCCCGCTGCTGCCGCTGAGTTCCCGCCGACGCACTGAGGCCTTACCTGGTCTCTGGGGACTTTTATAGCCCCGCTGCTGCCGCTGAATTCCCGCCGACGCACTGAGGCCTTACCTGGTCTCTGGGGACTTTTATAGCCCCGCTGCTGCCGCTGAATTCCCGCCGACGCACTGAGGCCTTACCTGGTCTCTGGGGACTTTTATAGCCCCGCTGCTGCCACTGAATTCCCGCCGACGCACTGAGGCCTTACCTGGTCTCTGGGGACTTTTATAGCCCCGCTGCTGCCGCTGAATTCCCGCCGACGCACTGAGGCCTTAACTGGTCTCTGGGGACTTTTATAGCCCTGCTGCTGCCGCTGAATTCCCGCCGACGCACTGAGGCCTTACCTGGTCTCTGGGACTTTTATAGCCCCGCTGCTGCCGCTGAATTCCCGCCGATGCACTGAGGCCTTACCTGGTCTCTGGGGCCTTTTATAGCCCCGCTGCTGCCGCTGAGTTCCCGCCGACGCACTGAGGCCTTACCTGGTCTCTGGGACTTTTATAGCCCCGCTGCTGCCGCTGAATTCCCGCCGATGCACTGAGGCCTTACCTGGTCTCTGGGGACTTTTATAGCCCCGCTGCTGCCGCTGAGTTCCCGCCGACGCACTGAGGCCTTACCTAGGTCTCTGGGATATTTATAGCCCCGCTGCTGCCGCTGAATTCCCGTCGATGCACTGAGGCCTTACCTGGTCTCTGGGACTTTTATAGCCCCGCTGCTGCCGCTGAAACACCCGCCGACGCACTGAGGCCTTACCTGGTCTCTGGGGCTTTTATAGCCCCACTGCTGCCGCTGAATTCCCGCCGACGCACTGCAATGAGCAGGGTGTGAATGGAGAGCAAGATGAACCCTCCCCTTTAAGAACTGGCCGGCGCCAGTGTGTCTGTGTTCCATTGCTGACTGACATCACGAGCTTCGCCAGCGCTCTGAGGTAGCCCCTCACTCCTCGGCGTTAGCGCCTTAAGAGAGTTGTGTAGCGCCCGATTTAGCTCTCCAATCATTTCCAGGGCCGATAGAAGCCAAGTTTGCAGTCGGAGGCGATAATTAGTGCCAGGTGCTAAGCTTTGCGCTCAACCGATAATTGCGCCCCAAACGGGGCGATACCGAATTTCTCCCCCTAAGAGTCCAAATGGGGTAGAGAAGCAAAGGGATCTAGGGGTACAGATAAGCAAATCACTAAAAGTAGCGATGCAGGTTAATAAGACCATAAAAAAAGCAAACCAAGACAGAAAGATAAAAGAAAGACTTGCATATATATAGCACCATTCACAACCTCAGGACATCCCAATTTGCACATAACAATGTGATAATGACCAAATAATCAGTTTTCAGTAATGTTGATTGAGGGCTAACTATTGGCCAGGACACTGGGGATAACTCCCCTGCTCTTCTTTGAAATAGTGCAATGGGATATTTTATATACACCTGAGAGAGCAGACAGAGCCTCGGTTTAACATTTCATCTGAAAGATGTGAAAGATGGCACCTCTGACAGTGCAGCACTCCCTCAGTACTGCACTGGAGTGTCTGCCTATATTTTTGTGCTCAAGTCTCTGGAGTGGGACTTGGAACCCCCAACCTTCATGACTCCGAGATGGGAGTGCTACCAACTGAGCCACAGCTGACATAGAGATACAAAATTGAAAAGCAGTGAAGCTATGTTAAACATGTATAGAACCATGGTTAGACCACACGTTGAGTACTGTGCACAGTTCTGGTCTCCATATTATAAAAAGGATATAGACCCACGAAATTGTAACCAGAAATATGGAAAAAGCTATTTGAGTATCAGGTTGAGGATGTGGTCATGGTATTAAATTATGGTAAGAAGGAGCATATATTTCAAACAAATTTGAAAGGCCCCTTCCCGATTGTTGGCAGGGCCAGTCCAGCTGCCTATCTAATCCGGTTGTCTGATAGAAATGGCAAAAGAGTAGATAGATGGGGTGGTGATTTTCTCAGCCCCGAGGAGGCGGGTATGGAGGCAGGACTGCCGGGAAAATGGGAGAATTTGGGGGCGGGTGGCAAACCCACCCCCAACCCGCCTCCATGCCATCTTCCCAGGAGGTGGGTTGCCGACCCGCGCCAGGTTCCATCTCCTTGGAGGTGGGAAGGGATTAAAGCCTATTAACTGCCTATTAACAGGTAGTTAATGTAGTGTATGTGCTTTAAGTCAGAACTACTTTTTACAGCTCCTGTATACTGTAGTACCGGCAGTGACCACACCGGTATATAAGCTGTGCGCATGCCTCTGTACCCCAGTCAAGAGATTACCCTCCTCCAGTAAAGACCTGTTATTTGTTTATGTACAGCATCCGTGTAATTATTTATCCACTGAACCACGGATCCAACAGTGGCGACGAGTGTTGATGCGAATCTACCTGCAACATAAAAAAATTTTTAAAAAATAGTCGAGTCCAGGAACACGGGCGTCGACTGCGAGCAACCGCCCAGCAGTCAGGCAGAGATCCAACTTTGCTGGGGAGGCTGTGGAGAGCCAGTCTTGGTTCCCCAGCCACAACGAGCAGTAAGAGACCGACGACAGGTCCAGAGCAGACCCTTCCCGAGCAGCGGCGGCTGGAGCCGACCGACGACAGAGAGAGAGAGCCGGGCAGCGTCAATGGGGTAAGAAAGAGGGTGAAGAGAGCAGGGCGCAGCCGGGGGTTGATCACCGAGCGGCGCCGAGGAAAAATACTGCAAACCGGAGAGAGAGAGGGTAAGAAACAGCCGGGTTCTAGACGGAGCGGCGTCGACAAATATCAAGAGAAGAACGCGCAGAGCACAGCCAGGGATCACGGGCTGAGCAGGGTCCACGGGGCGAAGCAAGGGGAGACGCCATTGAGCCGCGGAGAAGCAGGGAGAGCGCGGGAGGCGCCATTGAGCCACGGAGAAGAAGGAAGAGCGTGGGAGACGCCATTTTGCGAAGCCACAGCGGAGAAGACGGGCGAGTGCGGGGCGGAAGGAAAGCGCAGGAGATGCCATTTTGTGCCAGCGGAGAAGAAGGGGAAGCGCGGGAGGTGCCATTGGTGATAGTTAACGCACAACCAAGGATGCCGAAGAGTGGCAGTATCTCTACGTTCGACAATGAAGTCGAAGATTGGGCGACATACGTGGAACGTATTGAGGAGTACTGCAGGGCGAATGAAGTGCCAGATGCTAATAAAGCACTGATTCGGTTAAATTCCATGCGTGCAAAAACTTATGGGTTACTGCGAAATCTAATAACCCCAGAGAAGCCGGTAAACAAGAATTTTGAAAGCATAGTAGAAATCCTACAGGACCACTTAAACCCCACACCGCTGCTGATAGCAGAACGATTTAAGTTCCATAAAAGGAACCAACACAAAGACGAAAGCAATGCTGAGTACCTAACGGAACTGCGCAAGCTATCGAAATACTGCCAGTTTGGAGCGGGACTAGCAGACACGTTAAGGGACAAGTTTGTGATGGGCTACAAAGTGAAGGAACCCAGAAATGGCTTTTATCAGAAAAGGACCTTACGCTGGACAAAGCTTTCAGTATGGCAGTATCACACGAAGCAGCCGCAAGGGTCGCTGCAGAGATACAACGGAGATCGCAAGAATATGGCACCAACGAAATGACCTATGGAACAGGGAAGTGCTATCGCTGCGGCAGAAAAACACATGACCAGAAAGATTGTTGGTTCAAGGACCAAGTGTGCAGACAGTGTGGGAAAGCAGGACACATAGCAAGAGTCTGCAGGTCTGGGAAGAAAACCAACAGTAAGAAATCGCCACAGGAGAAGTACAAAAAGGTGCACCAGGTGATGGACAGTGGTTCAGACGAACAGAAAAGTGACACAGACTCCGGAAGCAAGGAGCTGGGTTGTCTGAAACTACATACTGTAACCGAAATGGAGGATCACCAGACTATCTGGGTTACACTCAAGATAGATGGAATCTAAGTGGAAATGGAATTGGACACTGGGTCAGCTCTAACAGTCATAAATCAAAAAGACTACAAGCGGCTATTTTCACATATACCCTTGAAAGCTACAGAGATTGTCTTGAAGACGTATACGGGGCAAAAAGTCTACCCCAAAGGAAAAATAAGGGTGAAAGTGACAGATAAAGGTCAGGAAATACCTAAAATGGATATATATGTATTGCCAAATGGAGGACCACCACTGCTAGGATGTGAATGAATCCGGAAGATACATTTAGATTGGCATTCCATACAGACACTGAAGGTGGAGGCCAAAAAGGATGACGATGTCACACCTGGATGACTGTCAAAAATGCTAACTGACGCAAAAGAAGTGTTCCAGGAGGGACTAGGAACACTAAAAGGAATAACAGCAACAATTAAAATAGAGGATAATGCAAGCCCAAAGTTTCTGAAGGCCAGACCAGTGCCTTATGCGATCAGACCAGCGGTTGAAGCAGAGCTGGAAGGGTTGGAACGTTCAGGAGTACTGTCCAAAGTGGACTGGAGCGAGTGGGCTACACCCATCATTCCTGTAAAGAAGAGGTCGTTGAGTAATACGCCTGGGGAACCAAAGAAGGTCTGCATCTGTGGGGATTTTAAGGTGACAGTAAACCCAGTCCTTCACACGGTGCAATATCCGCTTCCACGAATTGAGGATATTTTCGCCTCGCTATCTGGTGGTAAACGCTTCACCAAAATTGATCTAGCCCAGGCGTACTTGCAAATGGAGGTAGAAGAAGCTTCGAAACATTACCTTACGATCAACACCCATAAAGGTCTCTACCAATACAACCGCCTGGTGTTTGGAGTAGCCTCGGCTCCGGCTATCTGGCAAAGGGCGATGGATCAGGTCCTGCAAGGGATTCCAGGGACCCAGTGTTATTTGGACGACATCTTGGTCACGGGCGAAAATGACGGTGATCACCTCGCTAACTTGGAGAAGGTGCTCGCCAGATTAAAGGAATATGGGTTACGAGCTAATCGCCACAAGTGCGAGTTTTTCCAGAAACAGATCTCGTATTGCGGCCACGTCATCGATGAAGAGGGGTTACATAAGTCTCCTGACAAGATTGAGGCAGTAGTCAAGGCACCAGCACCGGAAAATGCGTCACAACTGAGGTCGTTCCTCGGGCTGGTAAACTATTACCACAAGTTCTTACCAAATTTGTCTACGGTATTACGCCCGCTGAACACCCTACTGCAAACAGGGGTACCATGGAAGTGGGATGACGAACGTAGACGAGCTTTCCAGAAGTGTAAAGAATTGATCACATCAAAAGAGGTGTAGGCCCATTTCAACCCAGCACTACCGATTCGGTTGGCATGTGATGCATCACCCTACGGCATTGGAGCGGTGCTGTCGCACAAATTTCCAGACGGGTTGGAGAGGCCAGTAGCCTTTGCGTCTCGGTCACTAACCTCAGCTGAGCGCAACTACGCCCAGATTGACAGGGAGGCCCTCAGCCTAGTATGGGGAGTAAAAAAATTCAACCACTATCTGCATGGACAGAAGTTCACTTTGCTGACTGACCACCAACCACTTATCTCCATCTTTAATCCTAAGAAGGGCGTGCCAGTAATGACTGCACAGCGGTTACAAAGATGGTCCCTGTTTCTAGGGGCGAATCAATATGAAATAGAATATAAAGGCACGAGACAGCATGGGAACGCTGATGGGCTATCGCACCTGCCACTGCCTACTGTGGAGGAAGCACCAGCAGTGGACCCTATCAAGATATTCTATTCATCGATAATTGAACGATTGCCAGTAACAAACGCGGATATAGAGAAGGAGACCCGCAATGATCCGACGCTGTCACGGGTATATGAATTGACGGTGACGGGATGGCCAACACATGGCGACTCACTGTTGCCAGCATTCTCATCCAGAAGAGAACAGCTGTCAGTATGCCAGGGGACAGTGATGTGTGGATCCAGAGTGGTGATTCCACCCAAGTTAAGGGAGAGAGTGCTAAATGAGCTACATGAAGGTCATCTGGGGGGAGTGAAAATGAAAAGCCTAGCTAGGGCTTATGTGTGGTGGCCGGGAATCGATCAACAAATCGAAGACCTAACTAAGAGCTGCTTAGGATGCCAGAAGGTCCAAAATGCACCACCACATGCCCCTCTACACCCATGGGAGTGGCCCTCCTCTCCATGGCAACGGGTGCACATTGATTTTGCTGGTCCATTCATGGACTCAATGTTCTTAATAGCAGTGGATGCTCATTCAAAGTGGCCTGAGGTGATAAAGATGTCTTCAAGCACTACAGAGAAAACGATTGCAGTCCTACGGACCATATTTGCCAGAAAAGGTTTGCCAGAGCAGATCTGCTCTGATAATGGACCATAGTTTGTGTCCGACGAGTTCCAAAAATTCATGAAAAGGAATGGGGTAAGGCATTACACCTCCGCCCCGTATCATCCAGCCACCAATGGATTGGAGGTTCGTACAAACCTTTAAGAAGGCGATAAAGGCCATGTGCGACGAGGAAATTCCACTGCAGCATAAGATGGACAATTTCTTATTAGCCTACCGAAACGCAACACATGCAGTTACCAACCAGACCCCGGCCATGATGTTCTTTAACCGAAGGTTGAGATCTCGTCTGGACTTGCTCAGACCAAATGTGCGAAGAAATGTTGAGGACAAACAATTCCAGCACATCAACGAGAAGCCGACAAGGAGCTTCAATGTAGGGCAACCAGTCTTGGCCCGGGACTATCGAACAGAGAAGTGGCAACCCGGAACGATATGTACAAGGCAGGGGCCATTAATGTGCACAGTGGATGTCGGGGAGAACATTGTGAGACGCCACGTCGATCAGATCTTAGCATCACAGGAATGCGTCAACCCCATGTTTCGAGTACCTGGGGATGAACCCGACATACTGGTAGCATCTACTTCAGACCCAGTAGCAGTGGAACCCGAGGAACTACCCGATGAAAGGGGGTCAGAATCACCTCTGCACCAAGAACAAGAACCTCCGGAAAGGCGCTATCCCGAAAGGGTCAGGAAGCCGCCCCAAAGACTGAATCTATAAATGGACTTTTGTTATTGAATGTACATGTAAAAATGTAATTGTTATTTGAATAGTAAGGGGGTATTATTAATCTAAAAAGGGAGGAATTGTAGTGTATGTGCTTTAAGTCAGAACTACCTTTTACAGCTCCTGTATACTGTAGTACCGGCAGTGACCACACCAGTATATAAGCTGTGCGCATGCCTCTGTACCCCAGTCTAGAGATTACCCTCCTCCAGTAAAGACCTGTTATTTGTTTATGTACAGCATCCATGTAATTATTTATCCACTGAACCACGGATCCAACAGTTAACAGGCAGAAAATAGGATTATTCCGTTTTTGCCCTCACAAGTGCGGGCTTCCCGATTGCACCAAAACCCGCAGGGTCACCGAGGTGAGTAGTGAGTCTGCGGGGGTTGGGGGGTGCAAAAGTGTGGTGTGAAGGTAAGTGATGGGTGTAAGAGTGTAGAGGTAAGTATCTGAGATAAATGCAAAGTGTTTTTAAAAGTGTACTTACCTTTGCTTCTTCCAGCAGGCTTCAGTCGGTTTCTATACAGAGAGTCTTGCACCTCCATGTTGCAGATGAGAGATGCCCATTGCATTCTCTAATGCAACAAACATCTCAATTCTGTAAAAGAAAGAAGGCTGATGAGATCTTGTATGCAAGCCCTCATCAAACTGCAGAGATTGTCACTGTTTGACAGCTTCACAGAACTGTCAAACGATGACAATTCATCTGTCAAAAATTTTTGTCAGATGACATGTCATACGTTGATGTGCTCTGCAACCGGTTTTCCCTTAATTGGCCTGCTAAACCCACTGGGCGGGCTTAACAAGGCCAATCAAGGGAAAATAGCGTGAATTGGCCACAACTCAATGGAGGCAGGACTGAAACCTGACAAGCAGCAGTCCCGCCTCCAACCCGCCTCCATTCACAAAATCGCCCCCATGGGTTCACATTAATCAGTTAAAACCTGCTACAAAGTAAATACATTGCTTGATTTCAACAGGTGACTGAACGCTAACAACAAAGTGGAGTGATATCGCTGTGAGGCTGTAGGTAGAAGTCTGGACATCAGCATCCAGGTGCACATTGATGGGCAGAAGGGACGACCGCCTAGAAGAGAAGGATGTGCTGGAAATAAAAGAAGGGTTTGGAATACAATTGAAATGTGTTTGCACCAATGTAAATGGAAGTAACCCCAATCCTCCAAAAGAATTTTTTGCCATGCCAAATAAGAAGTGGGAAGTGGGAAGTGGAAATTCCCTATGTGGGGAGTAAAAGGGTAAAAAAAGGGTAAGGACAGGTTAACTCTGACTCAAACACTCAGGGCTGGATTTTAACTCAGGTGCAGGCTGGTGTTGTGATATCCGAATTTCGTGTTTCCCACACGAATCTAAATGGATGTGGGAGATTGATGCAATTTTATCTTAATTGGCCAATTGATTTCCAACGTGTGGGAAGCCTTTGAAAATGGGTTTTTCATGACTGAAAGTCCCCTCTGATGACGTCATCATTTCTGCTGCATTTAAGGTCCACAACAAGCCTTGCTTCTTCTGCAGACTGCCAAGCTTCTTGACTGCAGTATGAGGGAGCTGCAGCAAAAATGACAAGCGGGAGGGCCAGATCAGCTCCTCGCTTTGACAAGGTGGCACTGCAGGCATTAGTGGATGGGGCTAGGGCCAACAGGGAGGTGCTCTTCCCTTCGTCAGGGAGGAAGAGGCCGCCCACTCAGACCAAGGCAGTGTGGATGCAGGTGGCTGAGGAGGTCAACTCCTTGGGGGTCACCCGCAGAACCTGGATACAGTTCAGGAAAAGATTTCATGACCTTCAGCGCACTGGAAAAGTGAGTATGAATTTCCCATCACCCTCAACCTGATCCCCATTGCCTTTCCTCACCAGCATTCAGCTTTAGCAATCTCTTCCTCCACATCCCACTTGACACTGACATCCATGCACCCTTACCCATTCCCTCTCTCTCTATACTCACATTCACATAACTATTCCACCATGCAGCCCTCACCCTCCCTATTACTCTGATGCTTTGAACACAACTTACAACACACAGGGAGGGCCCTTGGTCTTGCAAGTTCACTCCATCTTTGTCTCCTTCTAAGTATCTATGCTATGCAATCTCTACACTCACTCCTTCATTCTCACTCAACCTCCACTTGTCTCCCTCATTGCAGGAAAAGAGAGCTCACAACAAAAGAGAGCGAGCCAGCACAGGAGGAGGGACAGCCTCAATAGCCCACCTGACTCCCTGGGAGAAGGCTATCATGGAAATTATGGGAATAGAGGATGATCCGCGCATGGGGGATGGACAGATGTGTGTAACACAGCAAGCTGGTGACAGAAAAGTTTCCCATCTCTCTCTTTGACATTGCACGATTGTGAAGCTGTAACAGATGGACTTATGAGCATCTGCCAAAAGTTATGTGCATGTAGCCTTTGCATCACATCTCAGACTCTTTCCTTTACTCCTCCACAGGACCATCACAAGCATCTGTCCCCCCTAGCCAGGAAGAAGAGGCTGAGCAGCCAGAATCCTCAGAGGAAGCTTCAATCTCTGAGGGCGCAGCATCAGCAGAATTAAGCGCATCCAGCACCAGCGCAGACACTGACACCTCAGTGGGACTTTCGGGACATAGAGTAGTGTTGTCACCTGGTGTATCACAGCTCACAAATGAGCATCAGCAGATTGTGGAGACAGGGACAGCAGTGGAGAGTCCTAGTCGGAGGGCGCAGGACTCTGCCAGCTCGGCTCAGCAGCATGTCGACCCTCTGCCTCTGGGTCCATCCATAAGATCAGAGGGGATGGAACTCCAGGCACAGATGCAGGAGTCTCTGGCAGGTTTTGTCTCTAGGGTCGCTGCGAGTGTGGAGCGAATGGAGGAGTCCATAGCGAACATGAGCAGAGCCTTTGTGGAGTCATTGGCGCATGAACACATCACCACGGAAAGGATAGCAACCTCCGTGGAAAGGATGGCTACCGTAGAGGAGAGGATGTCTACGGTAGAGGAGAGGATAGCTACGGCCATGGAGGAGCTTAGTCACCAGGGTATGGAAAACATGGTCATTGTTCAGAATAGAATGACATCTCTTGAGGAGCGATGGGCATCTATTGAACAGAGAAACCAGACCTTCATGGAAGTCCTTCTGAGTAGGACTGCCATTGCAGATACGGGTTCCCATGGCCACCCTGATGTGCAGTAAGGTGCTCTCCAGCCACTTGCAGGCGCTGAGGGGGACCTGACCCATGAGAGGGAGGTTGGTGGCAGACCTCAAGGAAGTGGGGGCTCCTCTCCAAGCGCTCACACTTCCATGCCACTGCAGAGCCCTCGGTCAGAGCCCCACCAGAGTCCACACCCAAGTGAGATAGACGTCTCAACCCCTGCATAGCCGCAGGAGCAGCAGACTATTGACGAGCCCTCACAGGCTCGCAACCCCAGAGGACGCCCGCCAAAGGTGTCGAGACTGGAGCAGCAGGAAAGTGAGCAAGGGTCTCCACATCTGCTGAAACCACAGGGGAGCCACCATGTAGGAGCATGCGAAAGAGGAAAATTCTGCACAAATAGCCACAAGGGTAGTCACTTGGGTGTAATTTTGTGTTTATTGTAAAAATGCCATCACGTCGTTATTGAACATAAAAATTCTGATGGCAAATGTTGCAGTTGTGGCGTCTGTCATTTCGCTATTGGGACTTCCACATTGAGGCCTTAGGAATACTTGCAACTGTCAGCATGGTGGTCAGAGTGCTAGGAATCTTTGGTTCTTGGCCATTGTCAAAGATCTGCTAAGAAGCAGCGAGGCAAAAGTGTTTGATTGACTAGGCTAAGCAAATCTGGCCATGATGAGTGCGTTCCTTGCATCCTGGGCAGCAATGTTCTCGTGTAATGCTGCCGCTGGTTGATGGGCCTCTGCAGGATGTTCGTTTTCCCACTCCTCCTCCTCCTCCTCCTCCTCCTGCTCCTCCTCATCTGAGGAGGATATGTGAGGAGCCACTTGGTCCTCAGGAATCTGCAAGCCACGACGCTGTACCATGTTGTGAAGTGCACAGCAAACCATGACAATTCTGGAGACCCTGGCTGCTGAGTATTGCAGGGCTCCACCTGATCTATCCAGGCATCTGAAGCGCATCTTCAGCAAACCGATGGTTTGCTCGATAATGGATCTGGTGGAAATGTGGCTGGAGTTGTAGTGCTCCTCAGCATCATTGGATGGCCTCCTCAACGGCATCATTAGCCACGTCCTCAGGGGATAGCCCTTGTCTCCAAGTAGCCACCTGTTAAGTTGGTCTGGCCGACTGAATACCGGAGGCACACTAGACTGGCACATTATGAAAGAGTCATGGCAACTGCCAGGGTACATGGCACAAACATGCAAAATTTCCTTCTTGTGGTCACACACCAGCTGAACGTTAAGGGAGTGGAAGCCCTTGCGGTTGACAAAAATACCTGGATTGCGATGGGATGCCTTAAGGGCCACATGTGTGCAGTCAACGATGCCCTGCACCGTTGGAAAGCCTGCCAAATGAACTAATCCAACCGCTCGTGCCATGACACTTGCTCGATCCTTGGTGAAATGGATGTGATTGTGCGCGAGGGCAAAGAGGGCATCAGTTACCTGCGTGATGCAAGTGTGTGCGGCCGCCTGGGAGATGCCGCTGATGTCTGCTGCTGATCCCTGGAATGAGCCTGAGGCAAAAAAGTTGAGTGCGGTGGTGACTTTGACGGCCACTGGTAATGCTTGTCCACCTGGTCCTCTGGGCAGCAGGTCTTGCTGTAGCATTGCGCAAATGTCAGTCACTACCTCTTGCGAAAGTCGGAGCCGCCTTTGGCACTGCTGATCAGACATGTTGAGATAGGTGACCCTGAATCTGTAGACCCTGTTTGGGAGGTATCTCCTGCGCCAACGGGGTTCCAGGCGCTGGCCCCTTCTGGCCTGTGCAGCCTCAGGTGGGTGAGCAGCAGCCTGGCGCTCCTACTGCTGCTACTGTTGCTGGTGCTGCTGTTGTTCCTGGTTCTGCTGGTGCTGCGGCTGGTGCTCGAGCTCCTCTAATGCCCAGATGGGAAAGAAATAAATGGCTCCCATGCTTCTGGTATATGCCTCAGTTGAGGAAGCGCTGAATGAAGGTAGCAAGAGGGGTTTCCCAGGAGGTCACACTGGAGATGGGTGTGAGGCTCCAACTTTCCACAGGTGTGGTTAAGCCTTCTAAATGTTGCCTCAGACCTGAGACCACTAAGTCCTGCCACCTGCAAATGATGGCTGATCAAATCTCCTCTTTAATGGTTGACCTGCAGTTGATAGTCAGCAATCCAACAGTGCTCCCACCAGGTTTCACATTCGTTTTTCCCACCAGGCGTGTTTCACATGGGAAAAGGGTTAAATTTGCAAGGGCCTTTTAAATTAAGATTATAGAGGCCATTTAGTGGTTATTAAGGGCCTTAAAGACCAGTCCAGCCTGTTGGATGCGGGATGGAGTAGGGACCATCAGACATGCCTAAGTTAAAATTGCTCGGAGTCGGGAACCAGGCGGGGGGTTCCTGCCCAGGGGGGGTCCTGCCCGCCAGTTTTTGCGACTTTAACCCCCCGCACGCCTCCAAGCCCGCCTCCATGGCTCAATGAAAATCCTGCCCTCAATTTACCATGATTTTGGAAATGGAACACCGCCAAGTCTGTTAAAGGAGCTGGATGTAGCATAACGGATATAACACAGCATCAGGAGGCAATATCATAATGGTTACAGTGAAAGAGCGAGAAGAATTGAATGGGACCATGGGAAAACAAGAGATTAACTGTATTTCTCCAACCCAACAAAGAACCCAAATGTTAATGGACTAGAAGTAACATGCTGTGTAATAACGTGCGCTTTGAAATTGTACCGGTTGTTAACATGTTTGTGTATGCCCGACAATTGTGTCATGATAATTGTCTTAACTTGTTTTTTCTCATGTTAAAGGTGTTGGTAGAGGACTCAAAGGCAAGAAACCAAAGCAAAGACTGGAAAAGCCATGACTTGGATAAAAATGAGGGAATAAAGGCTCAGAAGCAAAGGGGCTTAGCGGACTGGTAGTTATGGGGTTACGGCTGGCATGGCAGGAATGAATCGGATAGACATGGAGAGTATGTGGGAACATGATGAAGTCATGCAAAGGCAGTTGAAGGGACTACTAACTAGATGGTCAGAGCGGTGACCTGATCCCTTAAGATCTTAAGGGACCATAAGTGGTGGGTGTTAGTGTACAATACCAGCCGGCACCCATGGGTGTGAATCATCTCTATGGGTTTTGGTCTTGTTCAGGGAGTTATCATAGTGGTGTTGGTAGTTATCATGTGCTGGCTGAAAAGGGTAATGAAAAGATTGAATCGGAAGACTAACAACTTAGAATTAGTTAGTCTCTTAAAAGAAGCTGAATGAGGGGTCAGAGAGAGTCTTCTCCCCCTCAAGGTGTGGATGTAAGATTATAGTCAATTTACTTATTAATTTGTCTATTAACACTTATTTTCTTTATACATATATATATATATGCATGCAGTTACTAATTTGTTTGTTAACACCTGTACACACACACACACACACACACACACACACACACATATATATATATATATATAAAATTATGATGTGGAGATGCCGGTGTTGGACTGGGGTGGACAAATGTGAGAAGTCACACAACACCAGGTTATCACCTGACGAAGGAGCAGCGCTCCGAAAGCTTGTGATTTCAAATAAAGCTGTTGGACTATAACCTGGTGTTGTGTGACTTCTCACATATATAAAATTAGAATTAGCTCACAATCCAAAGTAACCAATCATAACCAGCTTAGCAAAAAGAATGATGGGAAAAACATTCATCAACTTGACATTTTTATTCGAGTAGACTATAGCTGAACAAGACACAGTAAAAAGACATGAAGTCACAGACCTTGAGAAGACAGGAGTCTAATAACTTGGGGAGGAAACAAGGTGCAGTTGTGGATGGAACCTATGCAACCAAAGGAAACAGCCTGATAAGGGAGGTTCACCAGACAGATAAGAAGGGGCTGCTTACCACAACAACATCTCTTGAAATCAGTGTTTTTTAGTGGAAAGTAACAGAAGGGGAGGGACGGTGGGAGATCAGGGGAGAAGAGAGAGGACCTATCGGGGAGAAAGGGAAGTTGAGTGATAGATCCGAGGGAAGCTCCATAGATTTGAATTGAAAGAAATGAATAAGAAAGGGACACCAGCAGGGATCATGGGCGTGATCTTGCCAGTCCTGGGGAGGCGGGTATGGAGATGGGACTGCTGGGAAAATGGCAGAATTTGGGGGTGGGTGCCCAACCCACACCCAACCCGCCTCCGTGCCATCTTGCCAGGAGGCGGGTAGCCGCCCCGCGCCAGGTCCCATCTCCTTGGAGGCGGGAAGGGATTAAAGCCAATTAACTGCCTGTTAACAGGTAGTTAACAGACAGAAAATAGGCTTATCACCATTTTGCCCACACAAGTGCAGGCTTCCCGATGGCTCTGAACCCCGCCAAGGTCACCGAGGCGAGTAGTGAGTCTGCGGGGGTCAGAGGGGTCCAAAAGTGTGCTGTGGAGGTGAGTAATGGGTGCAAGTGTGGAAAGGTGAGTATCTGAGGTAAGTACAAAGTGTTAGAAAAAGTGTACTTACCTTTGTTTTTTCCTGCAGGCTTCAGTCGGTGGGTATGCGGAGAGTCTAGCACCTCCGCGGTAGAGATGACAGATGGCCGTTGCATTCTCCAATGCAACAACCATCTCATTTCTGCAAAAGAAAGAGGTTTGATGAGGTCTTGAATTCAAGAACTTATCAAACTACAGAGAATGTCACTTTGACAGCTTCACAGAGATGTCAAACGATGACAATTCATCTGTCAAAAATTTTTGACAGATGAAATGTCATACGTTGACGTTCTCTGTAACCGATTTTCCCTTAATTGGCCTGCTAAGCCCGCTGGGTGGGCTTAACAAGGTCAATCAAGGGAAAATAGCATGGGTTGGCCAGAAGTTGATGGAGGCAGGACTGAAACCCGACAAGTGGGAGTCCCGCCTCCAAAAGCTCCCCATTGGCAAAATCACCCCCAGTGTGTAGAAGGGAACAGAGGAGGATTCAAGTAATTCCAGGGGACACTCAGAGGCTAAACGGGCCAGGAGGCACAGCAAGAGAGGGGTGCAGATAATTCTGACTGTGACTTTTACCCAAGGCATAAACGGGGTAGTATGAATCTTAATTATACCTTGTAAACTGCTGCTTAAGATACAGTAATTGTGTTGATCTTTGCTTGTGCTGAATAAACTTTTAACCACTGCCACCAATAGGGGTCAATGTCAAATCATTTGGAATCAAAGATTTCACAAAGAGATTCTTACAGCACTGAAGATGGTGCAAAAAAGATTCACAAGGATGATACCAGAACTGAGAGGATGTGCTTCTCAGGGAAGGCTGGGGCTCTTTTCCCTAGAAAAGAGAAGGTTGAGGGGTGACCGGATAGAGATTGTGAAAGGGTTTGATGGGGTAGATGTAGGCAAAATGCTTCCACTTGTGGGGAGTCCAAAACTAGAGGCCATAAATATAAGATAGTCACTAATAAATCCAATAGTGAATTCAGGAGAAACTTCTTTACCCAAAGAATGGTAAGAATGTGGAACGCGTTATCAAAAGGAGTAGTTGGGGTGAACAGCATAGATGCATTTCAGGGGAAGCTAGGTAAGCACATGAGGGAGAAAGGAATAGAAGAATATTCTGATAGGGTTAGATGAGGAGGGGTAGGAGGAGGCTTGTGTGGAGCATAAATGACAGCATAAATCAGTTGGGCCGAAGGGCCTGTTGCTGTGCTGTAGACTCTATGTAATTATGTAACTATGGAGTCAGGTTCCACATGTACGCTGCTGACATCCTGCTTTACTTCATCACCACCTCTTTCAACCTTTCAATTGCTTCTGTGTTGTCAGACTGTGTATCTAATATCTAGTCATGGATGAACTGCAATTTCCTCCAGTTAAATATTAAGACTCAGCCATCATCGTCATCCCCCACTACAAACTCCGTACTCTAGCCACCGATTCTGCCTCCCCCCGCCACCCTGCTGACCCCCTCCCCGGCCACTGTCTGAAGTTGAAACAGACTGTTGGCAATCTTGGGGTCCTATTTGACCTCGAGCTGAGCTTCCGACCCCACATCCTCTCCAATGCAAAGACTGCCTACCTCCACCTCCATTACATCACATGTCTCTGCCTCTGCTTCAGCACATTTGCTGCTGAAACCTTCATCCATCCCTCAGTCATCTCCAGACTTGACTATTCCAATGCTCCCCTGGCTACCATCCAATCTTCCACCCTCCATAAACTTCAGCTCATCCAAAACTCTGTTGCATATCCTAAATCGTACCAAGTCCCACATTTCCCCCATGCTTGCTGACCTACATTGGCACCCGTTCCCCCAACGCCTCAAGTTTAAAATTCTCATCCTCATGGTTAAATCCTTTCATGGCCTCGCCCCTCCTTATCACTGTAACTTCCTCAAGCCCTCCAATTCTCCTCCAACTCTGTTCCTCCAAATCTGGCCTCTTGTGGATCCTTCACACCTTCACCCCACCCTTGGCATCGTGCCTTCAACTGTCTAGTCCTAAGTTCTGGAATTCCCTCCCAAAACACTTCTTCTTCTCCAACTCCCTCTCCTCATTTAAGACTCTTCTTAAACCCACCTCTGTCACCAAAATTTTAGTCACCTCTCTTAATGGGGTAGAAATTATTCTGGGCTCATTTTTGGGCTGAGACTTGGCGCTGTGGAGGAAGTGTGCACCCCAACCAGGATGGCTCAAGCATCGATAGAAATTGGTCCTTGAGCCTCATCGGCCCTCAGGTAAGTTCCGAGAGGGGGATTGGAGTGGGCTACAGGGGGAACCGATTGTGCTGCCTGTGGCGAGGGGGAGCACTCCTGCTCCTCCGAGCTCCACATAAGGGTCTTCAAAAAAAATTCTTAAACGTACCTTTGGTTAGTGGCTGCGGGGGCCCAACGCCTGCCCCGCTCATTGGGAACTAATTTTGAAAACAGGTCCTTCAAAAAGCATTGGGCCCCTCATTAACATAATCAAGGAGCCTAATACTTTCCCAGGACGCATTAAAAATTGGCCTCATGAATTTAGCAATGGAACCAACTCCTGCACAGGTAGGACGCAGGCCATTCCGCTGCCAAACTGGTATGCTTTGTACCCAATCTAATTTCTACCCCAAACACATTCTAATTTCTATGCCTATATCTCCTGCATTGGCTTGTGTCGATTTTTGTCTCATTACCTTTCTGTGAAGTGCCTTTCTCTATGTTAAAGCTGCTCTATAAATGCAAGTTTTTAGTGCTGTCATTGAAAAGTTACCAGATGAACTCTTACTCTGTTTGTAAATGAATTTTAACCACTTTTTTGGACAACATTTAGAACTTTTGTTTTTTATTTGTGACCAAGTGCACACATATATTAGATTACAAATACAACAGGTCATGTACAGTACATATTATATAGAATGCAACAGTAGAAAAAACGCAGCCAGCACGGCGCAAGCTGCTACATTTCTTCAATTTACAATAAGAAAACCGAGCTTTCAGTCTGCCAAAAACCCTGATTACCACCTGTGCATTCACCAAATCTCATAGGCAACTCATCATATCACAAGCCATTGTTTAACCCTCTGTGTTCTGGTTGTTTATTAACCCATTAACGACTGCAGTATCATCTGATACCACATAAAAAGTTACAATTTTATTCTCAATTTTATATATCAGTTATAAGAATGAGAGGGGATCTCATTGAAACTTATAAAATTCTAACAGGACTAGACAGACTAGATGCAGAAAGGATGTTCCCGATGGTCGGGGAGTCCAGAACCAGGGGTCACAGTCTAAGGATAAGGGGTAAGCCATTTAGGACAGAGATGAGGAGGAATTTCTTCACCCAGAGAGTGGTGAACCTGTGGAATTCTCTACCACAAAAGGCAGTTGAGGCCAATTCATTAAATGTATTCAAGAAGGAGTTAGATATATTTCTTAAGGCTAAAGGGATCAAGGGATATGAGGAGAAAGCAGGGACAGGGTACTGAATTTTGATGATCAGCCATGATCTCATTAAATGGCGGAGCAGGCTTGAGGGGCCGAATGGTCTACTCCTGCTCCAATCTTCTATGTTTCTATGTTTCTCTGTTCTGAAATCTTTTATTTACATTTTTCCTTAAATCATCTCCATTTTCTTTAGTTCAATTAGCCTGTGCCTTCACATGGGAGGGAGAGGCAGTCTAGGCTGCGGCTGTCTTCATGACTATCACCAACTCAGTTGCATGGTTAGCTAAAAGAAGGCTAACTTAGTGGCAGGGTGAGATTAGAAGCGTCACTTCTCTGCCCTTGTTGGGCAAAGACAAAGGTGTTTCACCTAACGCTGGAGGATCAGAGTACCAGACTACTCTGGCATGTAAATCAGTCTTTGGATTCTCCGACTGTCCTACCTGGGGCAACTGTTTAATGCTCTTTGTTGTGAAAGCTTCATGTTTTGATATAACTTAAACATAAGAGTAAGGATATGCAAGAATAAATGGTGGCTAGGAGAATGATTATATAAATACAATACAGTGGGCACCATCGGGCATTATCAAGCTTACAAGCTTGGATGATGATAGGGCTAATCATTCCCAGTTAGCGAGTTAAATCAGTTTTGCACATCACAGTTTTACTGGGTTATTTAGTTTAAAGAGCCATTGGAATGTATGAATAAATAATTGGTACAAGACACTGGTGATGCTCACAACTCACTTCCAGGTGACAAGATATTCAAAGGAAAATATCTCATTAGTCAGGAGTTACAAAGTAGTATAAGTGGGCAGAAAACATTTGTTATTCAGAATTGTTTCTTAAAGGTCCTTCAGTCCACAAAGGTCAAAGTGATAATACCCATTTTTCTAGGTCTAAATAGGAGTTGGCCATTCAGCCCCTCAAGCCTTTGAAATAAAACAAAATGAAGTAAAGTAAAATAAAATAAATATTGATGAGTAGCCTAAAAGGGTTTAAAAATAGCTGTATATTCCCTCTGTTAAAATGTAGTGCTGACACAGCATGCAACAGAACAGTGTTTCAGCTCAGCGTAAATAACATAGTACATTATTATGAGAATTTTAAAGTGGCAGGATCCCTTTCATTGTATATATGCAGTCATGCATTAATAAAGTATGTTTTAATGGTACGAAGCAGATAATTGCCGATATTATAGGAGCACTGATACTGATGGGGTCTACTTCTGCAGTAGGAACCAAAGGCCAGCTCTTCACTCCTTCACCCTCCCTCATATTCCCCTTACTGGTTCTCACCTCCAGAACTGCCTTTTCCAGAAAGGAGTGAATGAGTAAGCAGGAAAATGCAGGATTCTGGCGATAGGGCTGTGCCACACACAAGCCAGTAAGGGTACAGTGAAGAAAGACACATTATTTCAAGTTATTTATTATCTTTTTCTCCTCCCTCTCTCAAGGTCAGTCTGTCACTCAGTTGCCAAGAGGCAGCCCATCAGGCCCAGCATCACTGACCCTAATGTGTATGACTTGCATATTCAAAAGTGATAAGCCTACGTTTTTTAGCTGTGACCACAGGGTAGAAAAGTCCATGGCTGAATGGCTGTAATTTAAATTTCTACAGATTTGTTTTTGGGTGACTATTGTCACCATTTAAATAAGAGTGGTTGGAAAATAACATATAACTAGTAATAGAACTTACTAGTTCTTACTATCCAAACTTAATATCCAAACACTTGCTGAATGAATGAATGAATGAATGGCTGAATGAATGAATTAATGAATTAATGAAACTTGCTGTAGAAATGGTGAGATCTGAGTTAGACTGATTGCACCAGATTGATTCAAACAACAACTTGCATTTATACAGTACCTCTAAAGTAGACAATATTCCAAGTTGCTTTATGCTTGGCTGAAAAGATAGGTTCTTGGAAGGACTTTAGGGTGGATAAATAATTGGGGAGGGGAAGAAATTTAGCCAGGAAATTCCAGAAAGTAGGGTTCCAGAAAGAAGGCTGTGCCACCAATGAATGGAGGGGGGATACGCAAAAGCCCAAAGTCAGATGGCCAAAGGGGATGTAAGGCTGGAGAAAGCTGCAGAGAAACGATGAGGTGAGCTTATGGAGGGATTTGAAGATAAGGACAGGGATTTTAAACAGGAAAATAATGTTGATCAGTGGAGATGGGTGTGATGGGTGAGCAGGATTTAGTGTGGGACAGGATACGAGCAGCTGAGTTTTGGAGAAGTTGAAGTTTATGGACGGTGGAAGACAGGAGGCCAGGATGGGGAACATTGGAGAAATCAAGTCTAGATTTGAAAAAAGTGTGGATAAAGGTTTTAAAGGTGGAGAGGTTGCGGTAGGGATGGAGTCAGGTGATATTACGGAGGTAGAAGTAAGTGAGGGATATGATGTGGGGTGAGAAGCTCAATATTAGGTCAAACAGGACACCAAATATTTGTATGGTCTGGTTCAGCTTGAGCAGGTGGCCATGGATGAGGATAGAGATATATGTCATGGGATGAAAATGATGGCATTGACTTCACCTCCCCCTAACCCCGTAATGTTCATATGGAGGAAATTTTGATTCATCCATGACCTGAAGTCAGACAGGCGATATGACAACACAGCGTTCATTGAAGCCCCAAAGGAAGTGATGGAGAGGTAAATGTGGGTGTTGTTAACATATGTATGGAAGCTGAGTTGTGCCTGTGGATGATATCATGACGGCCAGCATATAGATCAGGTTGAGCAGGGGGGCAAGGATAGATCAATGGAGGAACTCCAGTGGGACATTATGGGAGCAGGAAGAAAAGCCATTACTGGAGGCTGTGTTTAGACAGGTAGGGGTGGAACCACACAAAGTGAATCCCATAGAGGAGAGATAATGGAGGAGAATGGTGTGCTCAACTTTACCAAACATTGCAGAGAGGCCAAGGAGGACAAGGAGGGAAAAGCAGTTTGAGCGAGCTTAAAAGATTTGACTCCAAACTAACACTGGAATAGGTAAATTGCACCACTTTAAATTATCTTTGCGAGTGCATTTGAATTCTGAACAGTTGAAAACTTAAGGGGGCAATTCCAAATTTAAATTATAATCATAAAATTGTGCACCAAGTTATCTAGGCATTTCTTGCAAGTGTGTAGGTCATACAGTCTGGCCAGGCAGTTGAAATAATATAGATATAAAAGAACTGCACGTACTGGGAATCTGAAAGAAAAAAAATCTAAAGTTCTAAAAATGCACACCAGGCTGTTCAACGACTGGGAAAGAGGGTAATAGGTAAATGTTTAAGGTGCGATCCTGAGTTCTGATGAAAGGTCAGATCCAAAATATGAACCTCTCTTTTTCACAGATGCTGAATGTCCAGCTGGGCATTTTCCTCCTTTTCTGTTTTTCTGTAATGTCTGTATCTGTCTTTTAATAGGTAAGATAAAGTGTTAATAATTTTTCTTAATTTTAGTGTGTTATAATTTTTTGAAAATGTAAATCTAGCATTTCCCTAATAATCAGATGAGTCACTTTAGTGTTAAATGGTAATGGGCTTTTTCTCACTTAAATTGAAAAAAATGCTAAGGTCCACATACGCTCAAATATCAGTATCAATATCAACGGTGTTACTGTCATATTATATATATATATCTATATATAACAATACTACAAGATGCACAGAAATCCAGTGTAATTTTGCCAAAAATTAAAATAATTAAAAATGCATAGAGCACATGTGAAATGATGAATAATTTTATAACCAATGTTCCAGTTTGTCTGACAAGTGGAGATAATTATCATACCACATGGCCACCAAGACAGCTTCTATTTATAAAACTTTCAGTCAGGAAAATAACTTGAATGAACACTTTAGCAGCTTTTGTTTCTCTGTGTTGTCACGTTACATCATTGTGATGATACACCAGTGGGAATATGATGGGCCCCAAAAATCTGCAGCCACTCCAGCTTACATCTGCCATAGCCTTGGCGGGAGTCCACCAGAATCACCGAATCACCACAGTGCAGATAGAGGCCATTTCGGCCCATCGAGCCTGCACCGACACATATCCCACCCTATCCCCGTAACCCCATGTATTTAATCCCCTAACACTAAGGGTCAATTTATCATAGCCAAATCAACCTAACCTGCACATCTTTGGACCGTGGGAGGAAACCGGAGCAAACCCACGCAGACACAGGGAGAATGTGCAAACTCCACACAGACAGTCGCCCGAGGCCAGATTTGAACCCGGGTCCCTGGCGCTGTGAGGCAACAGTGCTAACCACTATGCCACCGTGCCCCCCTGGTTGAAACTAGGTCAGAACTCAAATGCACTGGGTCCAGATCAAAGTCACACACGTAAAATCAGAAGATTTCTGGACGTTGTGTGGAGACTGGAGCTACCATATTCCCAAGAATCTTGAGATGGTGGAATCAAATTACATGAGGTGAATATTGAGCAGGTTTCATGGCATATCATGTAGACTGTTATCTGAAAGGGGATACTGCACTTTTGAATCCAGTGATTAAGTTGTGAAGTGTATCACTACAAAACACTATATAAACAGCACAAATGTGCACTAAATGTTTCAGTACTGTAAAAATAGTGACTCCCATGTCAAGCTTTTGGTGCCCTCTTTCTAGTCTTCCTACAAGAGAAAAAAACACCTTGTTTAAAAAGTGGACTTCAGCAGCAAGAAAGCTCTGGTGACTTCAAAGTTCATTCACTGAGTTCATTCTGTTTTCTCAATTTTGCCATCTTTTTGAGATGACTCCAAGCTCTTCCGCAGCGATGCTTTTTCTGTGTTGCCATTGCCCTGGCCATTCTCTGGTGAGCTTCCGTTTTTAGTAACTGTGTGCTTATCCAGGTAGTTGAGCATTTCGCTGAGGACAGTTTGGAAGCTGCTGAGGGCAGCGCAGATAGCAGGGGTACCAAATCCATGTGTGATCAGGCTACATCAGATTTAAAAAAGGATGCGTTAATATTTGTGTCCGAGTGTACGTGCACAGTGCAAATTCATTATTACTATTAAATTACATCATAATAAGACACTTTTCAGCAGAAGCTCTATTATAATCAAAAAGGTTCTCAAACAAAATAAAGATGAGCTCCTCTAGCTAATGTTACAGTTGAAAAAATAGCTACAAAGCCTATTCATGACACTGGTGCCAAAAAGCCTTGCCTGGGCTCAGAGCCAGAAGAAGGTAGATCTGTGGTCCCACCAGTACACATATCATTGGAGCATCAAGACATCAGCCATATGGCGCTACATCTTACCACAAAGGTAGACCAATATTAATCTGCTGCGCCAGACGGGAATAAGGCAGGTGGTTAAATTTCTGTTAGAGTGCTTGCTGGTGCATTCTCAATGTGCTCCCGCCCTCCGCTATCTTAATCGCACAGTCTTTGAGTCATCCAAGGTGCTCGCCAGGGGCAGGCAGGAGCCTCATGAATACATGAAAATTGGGGTCCCATGACTCAATTAGGGCCCTAATGCCATTTTAACATGAAATTGCAGAAGTCCTGCCCATAGCCCAACCTGCCAGTTAAACCTAGCTGGATTGATCTGGCAGATAAGTGGATCATGCTGTTGTGCTGTTTTGTTTGCCAGGAGAGTTTCCAGATTCCAGATCACTTCTTTGTGAGACTTTCTGCCTTAATTACCCTCAGTAAGCTTATCACGAGTCCTTTTATTTAAATGATGAACGAACAGTTGGAGGAAGAAGAGCAGCAGCAGCATCGCATATTAGAAGATAACAGGGAAGGGGAGCTGCTCATAGGAGATCATACCCAGCACAGGTTGTACGAGCCAGGAGTCACTTTCTTGGATCTACATGAAGAGCAGTGCATCAGGAGACCTCCCTTCTCTAGACAGGCTGTTGTAGATCCCTGCAGCCTCCTGCAACAGGAACTGCTGCCTGTTGGACCAGGAGGCCATGCCTTGCCAGTTGCTTTAAAAATCGCTGCAGCTCTTAACTTCTTTGCCACTGGCTCCTTCCTGTCTGCTACAGGGGACATCTCCCACATCTTTCAGTCTGCAGTGAACAGCTGCATTAAAAAGCAGTTCACCGGTGTCCTGTTGGCCAGGGATGACCAATACTTCATCAGTCAACAGGATTGTGGATTTGCAGCAGTGGTTGGATTGCCTCGCATTCGAAGTATCACAGGCTGCACACATGCTGCCTTCAGAACATGAGAACACCAGCCAGCAGCATTTGTGAATAGAAAAGGCTACCACTCCATTAATGTTCTTTAGTCTCCAATTGCAGAAACTGGATCATCCAAGTTTGTGCCAGGGAGTCTGGCAGTTCTCATGACGCATTTATCCTGCGATATTCTACTATCTCCTCAATATTCAATCCTTCCATGAACGTGGTAGAATGGTTGTTGGGGGCAAGCCCCTATACACATGGCTTGTGACATCACTCTGCAACCCCGCCACTCCTGAGTAACACGGGTATAATCAAAAGCCAGGGGACCACCAGGATGATTATTGAGCACACCATGGGGTTGCTGAAGCAGGTGTTCAGATGTCTCAACATGTCAGGGACTTTCTACAAAATGCTCCAGAAAGTGTCTCCCACAGCATAGTGGTGTGCTGCATCCTGCACAACCTCACCATACAGGGAGGCCTGCGTTTGAAGGAGGCACAACAGTAGAAGTTACCATTGGTTGGGGCAGACCAAGGGGAAAGTGAGGAAGCAGCAGAAGAAGGAGAGCCACCTCACCATCATGCAGAAAGAAATGTGTGGGATATTAATAGCTCAGATATTTCAGTGACTTGCTCATTCTCCTGCCCTGAAAAGTTACCCAAAGCTCCGCTGCATTAACAGCTCTTGTTACATCCTACACCACTCCCTTGAATTAAAGAACATTGGCCCGTATTTTCTGATCCCTACTGGTGTGTACGAGCTGTGTACACACCTGTAAGGACCTCGCAAGTGCTGGTTTCAGGCAGGCGAAGCGCATGCGCTGAAAACCGGCATTTCCGATCTGTCAAGAATCCTCTGGAGAAGGGCCTCTGCGGGGGGGAGAGTTCCGCTTTCTGCAGAACCTCCGCCCGCTGAAATGCCTTAAAAATCTTACGCCTGGTAAAAGCAGGTATAAGGTCTGCTTTTACCAGCATAAGAGTTTAAAAAAGTTAAAAAAAATGTTTCCACTCATTTATAATTTTAAAATACTTCTAAAAAAGGTAAGTTTATTTTTAGCCCCGTAAAAAGCTTCAATTTTTTTCTTCAAAAAATTAAATTTCTGTTTAAAATATTTAATTTAATGTAATGTTAACTAATTTTAAAAACGTGATTTTAAAAATGTTTATTTAATGTTTTGATGTGTTTTTGGAGTGATCTCCATTCATACTTTTGAAAGGTCTAAGCTGTCAAAAGTATGAAGGGAGATTCCCTTCTTTCATTGGTTCCCCATGGTCCACGTGATCCCAGGGACGCTTGCAAACCGCATGCGCCCCTGGGATACCTGGGCCCTGCGCATTTCATACAGCAGAGGCCCAGGAGCGAAAATGGCCGGACCTCTGGAGCCCTCAGGTAAGGGCGTAGATTTTTTTCCAGATCGGAGGCCTCCGCACACAGGAAGCCTCCGATTGGAAAATACGGGCCACGGAAATCATTCAGCCAGCTTCTATATCAATGATCTACTGACAATGCAGACTCAGAAGCTGCTCTAAAACTACACTGCAGACCAAAGTGCCAAATGTGAATAAGGTGATGAATTTAATTCCTAGCACAATAATTGCCTTACATTCATTTTTCATCCAAGTGTCAACACCTAGTGCTTTTTGATTTACTAACTCTGGTACTCCTACAAGCTACTCCCCTACTGGCCTCAGCAATGCTGGGGGTAGCTTGTTGTTTCTCCTATGGAGACCCTTGAGATGCTCTTGACCAGTGACTTCTGAGCGCTCGAGCCTCTAAGGATCTGGCTTCAGACTGCTGCACCTCGGCAGCTGCCAGTGCAGTCTGGCCCAGCTGACTTGCTGGCACTATGACGGGTATTGCTTGAGGGGTGTGGCGAAGGATCAGACATGCAAACATTCTGAGAGAGGCCACTACCACTCCCTTGGGGCTGGGGCTCATCACTTCCACTGATCTGTGGGAGAGGGGATTTCAGAAGATGAGTGATTCCTTGAAAGCCCATATCTATTTGGTCCACCAATCTCTCCAGGGTGGAACTAAGAGCTTACATGGCAGTGGTTTGAGCTTCCAGCAAAGCCGAAAAGACTGGTGACACTGACTCCCTTTGTGAGGGTCTGGCTGTAGTGTTTCTGGAGATGCCATGCAAGATGACGTCACATAGGCGGTAAGCAGACTCCTCCATACTTTCAGCCGTAATGCTAAAACTGCTCGGCAGGCCTTCCAACATCTAGTATAACTGCTTGTGAGAGCCAAGTAGTTTTCCTCATATTGCTAGGCACCTATAATCTTCATCTGTCCCGCTCAGCAGAGCTGGGAGACAACCTTGCCCTCTGGCGAGCTGTCTCCTAGACTGTCACTGCCATCAGTATCTGCTGCTGCTCACTTGGGCTGGATGTTTCACCACATGGAAACACCTCTGGATCATTATCTAACCCACACAGAGTGCTAATGTTTGTGCTGGTGCTTGGGAGGGATGGAGTGTATGATGGTGCAACCTCAGGAGGATTGTCCTCCTAGGAGGTGTGTTCTTCTGCAGTGTCTAGGTACTGAGAAGTTACTAAAGGAAAGAGAAAAAGGGCAAGAGTTAGGATGGCACTGAGAGGCTGGGCATTAGCAGGTAACAGTCTTGAAAATGTAGCTTGAAGTTGTGAAGCTTGCTGAATATTAGCTGAGGTGAATGAAGGGTTACAAGTAACATGCAGACACCTTGGCTTCCCTGATGCTCATGACTTTTTCCGGGCAACTAAACTCCAGGGGGGAAAAATGGGGTTGCTTTGCTCCTCTCGTTAGCGGCCCCATGGGGCACTAATGGGGCGCAAAGTCCCTAGCGCCTGGGCGAGATGCCGCTAACGCCTCCCGCGAAATTCAGCGGGAGGTTAGCGGCGGCGGTAGCCGGTAGTGCCTTGCGCTGCCGGCGATGACATCATTGCCTTGCACACCGCTCTGCTTGTGCCCCCTGACCTATCGCCGGACGATATGTCCAAAATGGTCAGGGTGGCGTTTTTGCAGCTACGGCAGCGCTACATAAAGGGCAGGTGTTGGGCGGCCACTGTCCGACTGCCAGCACCTGCCCCCTTCCCCTTTTTTCTTCGGGGTGCCGACGCGATCGCTCAGCCCGGCACTCCTTTTGAGTGCCGGGCTGTTTTCCTGGCACTCCGCTCCCTGCTCCCCGGTGGTCCAGCATGGCCCCAGTGCACGCAGTGCTAGGCCCCGCCCCTTTATTCAGGGGAGGGAGGCCTGCAATGACGCGGCACTACGTGCCGACGCGCATGGCTCTGTTGCACGTAGCACTGCAAAATTCACTGATAGCACCCCAGGAAGGAGGGGGAGCACTTCCAGTAGAGCCCCGCCTCCTGCTTGGATGCTACTACTGAATTTACAGTGCAGGGGCGCTAACTTTTTCAGGGTGCTAAAATTAGCGCCCTGGCGATGTTAGCCCCCCCAAAGGGGGTGCCACTGAATTTTTCCCCTCAGGTCTTCTTCTTCCACTTGAGTGAGGGTCAATGTTCCCTTTAAGCTGCGTGGACGTGCAGCGCACTGGAACTCCCGCCCCAACTGGCTCACCGGCTTTTAAATAGAAAAACCGTATATGTGCGGAATTTTGAATGGGTCGCGCAGGTTAAAGGGAACATTAGAGGGAAAAAATTAGAGGCAACATTGGTGAGGGTGTGCTTTTATTCCCAATGATTTCATAATACAGTAAAACTACTGTAATGGATGTAATGTATTTCAAACACCAGATGGTAAAATATGGTTTAAATCAGTGTTCATATCAAGAGCAGAGTAACTGTCTGTTTCTGATACAATATCAGGTGACTAAGAATTTCAATTGTCAGTTCAGCCTTAAATATGATAAGAGAAATAAATACCTAAAATGTGTTAAATGTCTCTGAATGTCGAGGTCTAGAATCGGAGTTGGTCTCGAGGATCCCAGGGGTGATCTGTCCTGGCTTAATAGGTCCTGAAATTCCTTACAGATTTGCCTGCAATATAAGAAACAACAACATTCATTAATGTATTTGGAATAATGTGGCTTATGTCCAGTTTTCTATTGGGTAGATTCTAAGCATCTTGGATTTGGTGAGATATGACCTTGAATTGAACACCTCAGCAAAGCTCACCAGACTGAATTGGTAAAAACAAAATAGTGCATAAAGCAACTGATGCCTGGGACTCTTTCACAAGTCAAAAGACAAAGAGGGTCCTCGTGACCATATAACCCTCTCTATTCCTACATTTTGTGACATCATCAGAGCCCCTCTATTGTGTTGCAGTCATGTACCATGCTCCAACCCAACTTCTCATTCCTACATATTCTGCCGTTTGTCTCTTCAATCTTGTTCATCTTCATTGCTTTCAGTTTCCCTTCTCGTTTTTGATCAGGTATCAGCTCCTGCTTCCTACCCTAGCACAGAATGGCCTAGAAATTGGGTATAGCCCCGCTTGGGGTGTTAGAATTGGCGTAGCGCAAAGTTTATAGCCAGACGCAACTTATCGCCACCTGGCACGATATTGGGTTGCATCGCCCCTAAAGGTGATTGAAGCGCGAATTCAGGCGTTACACGGGACTCCTAAGGCGCTAAACTTCCGGCGCAACCCAATATCGGAGCGGACAGGCGCAGCACAGGTGCTCTCAATTACCGATGACCACGAGACTTCCAGGCGCCGGCCAGCTCTTAAAGGGGTGGGTCAGTCAGCTTCAGCATCCACACTCTGCGCCTTGCAGGCCTCAGAATCGGCGCAGGCCCTTCTCTGGCACTAAAATCATGGACCAGATGGAGAAGGTGAGACAGAGAGCAGAGCGCTTCACCAATGAGGCTCTGGAGTAATTGGTGGCCGCAGTGGCGTGCCGGTGAGATGTTCTCTACCCAGACAATGGCAGGAGGCCGAATCATAAGGACTACCGATGAGCTTGGAGGGATGTATGCCAGAGGGTCAACTCCAGCAGCATGGTGACCAGGAGCCCTGTCCAATGCAGAAAGAAATTCAACGACCTCACTCGGGTCGTGAGGGTGGGTGTTGTTTCTGCAAACTTCTGCATCCCTTCATTTGCAGCTGACTTTATGGCTACAGGGTGGCCTGTGCCCCATTGGCCATCTGCCAGCAAGCACCCATGGCCCTTTCTGGGCACACATATGCACATTTGACTCAAGGCGTCATGTAAGGGCTCTTGCACCATGGGGGGCATGAGATAATCACTCAGGGCATCAGGTAACATAACTTCCCCTCCTTTCCCCTGCAGTCCAAGCTGGCGAGGATTGGCAAAGACCAGCTTCGCACCGGTGGAGGACCTCCACAAGTGGTCACTCTCACGGATCTCGAGGAGAGAGTCCACCAGATTCTTGGAGGACGTCTGAGTGGTCCTGTAACCACTGCAGCTGCTGACCCCATTGTCGACAGCGATGGTAAGGTTCTCACCTTTTACAACTGTCTCCTTCCATTTGTTCCCCCCGCCAGCATGCTTGCTCACTGTGGACCCATGTCATAGCCTTGCCGCAATTTGGCATCCCTTGCTGTAAGCTGTCCTTTTGCTAAAGCCACTCTTACATCTCCCTGCTTTCAGATGCTGCATCACCAGCTCGGGAGCCGGGCCCTCAAGCTGCCAGTGCCAGTGCCTCCAAAGGCTCATTGAGAAAAGTACTGTCCAACAGAAGGTCAGCAACTCTCTCCAGCAACGATCAGAATGGCCAGCCCAAATGGCTGCAGCTTTTATACTAGTGCTGTCCCCTTTAAATAGCGCTCCCCGAGTCCGAGAAGGGCCTGGGAACACTCCATCCAACTGTCACTAATAGCGCCAGGCGGAAAGGTTGTGGGTGCCACCGAATATCCGGTCCGGGGCGCCAAAAAGGCGTTGCACATTGAAATGACGTCATGATCTGCCTGCGCCCGCGGGCGCGCGCAAAGAGTTAGCGCCGGTGCTAAAAGGATACTCAATATGGGAGGTGGCGCTATATTCACTGCGCCCGCCCAAAAATTGGGTAACGCCCCAATTCTCAGGCTCTTTAGGCGCTAATCGCTGGCGCTACCAACCGAATTTCTAGGCCAATATTCCTTCAGTTCCTTCCTCCCCTCCCCTCCCCCTTTCCCTGCCTCTGCACCTGTTTAAAACCTGTTACATCTCTAACCTTTTCCAGTTCTGATGAAGGGTTCCAGACCTGAAACGTTAACTCTGTTTCTCTCTCCACGGATGCTGCCTGGCCTGCTGAGTATTTCCAGCATTTTCTGTTGTTATTTCAGGTTTCCAGCATCCGCAGTATTTTGCTATTGTACGAGTGTTTGGTTCACTGCCGCTTATCTTCTAGGAATGCCCACCTTGAAGAAGTTCTGCTCTTCTCTCCGACAGGATTTCAGTTTGCCTCTTCAACCTTGTTCATCTTCATTGCTTTCAGTTTCCCTTCTCGTGTTTGATCAGGTATCTGCTCCTGCCTCCTACCCTAGCACAGAATATTCCTTCAATCACTTCCTCCCCTCCCCTCCCCCTTTCCCTGCCTCTGCACCTGTTTCAAATCTGTTACATCTCTAACCTTTTCCTGTTCTGATGAAGGGTCCCAGACCTGAAATGTTACCTCTGTTTCTCTCTCCACGGATGCTGCCTGGCCTGCTGAGTGCTTCCAGCATCATACATTGTTTCTCTCGCATAATGTCATCCTTCTCATTAGGCCAGTATCATTTTACAACTAGAGAATGCTCAGAGGTGCAAGAGAAGAAGGGTAAACAAGCCAACCAATTTTCTTTTTCCCTATGGGAAATACCATTGTCTCTGTTCAGCATCTTCCCTTGTCAGTTTGGTCAAAATTGGGAAATCATCATTTGGGAACTCCCTCTTGTAAAGCCTATCCTATCATTCTATAGCACAGGTCTGCAAAGTGCCACACCAGCAGGCTACTTTTGTTTTCTGCATTTGTTATCATGTGATGTTTGCAACATTAACTCTTTTGATTCTAGATCAGTGGTGACAAACATGCAGGCCATGAGCCACATGTGGTTCTTCTTTTGCTCAAATGTACCTCTGTGGCCTTTCAACATGATTAATGGCACTTCAGCTGTTTGACTGCATAGCTGCAGTCACATGGTGCACTGAAGAACTGGGTAGTACCATTACTTGTGGGAAGAAAGTCTTTAAAGAAGCAGGACCAGTGCTTAGTAGGGTGCGGGAGTGAAGAGCAGCAAACTATGTGGTGAGTGACTGGCAGAAGATGGAAAGATTTTTTGAGAGACGAGGAGGTGAACTCGTACTCCTCCTAGCCTGACAAAAATCAATGGCACCACTTTCTTGTGCCCATTTCTGGAGCGGCTTGCAGTGGTCAATTTAAGCACCACTGGTTAAGCTGCTGAACACCCAGTACCAGTGGATGCATGCTTTGCCCATTGGTACCTGAGAATTGCATCAGGGTCCTACACACAGCATAGTACTCCAATATAATACTCCAATATAAATATTTTAGTAAGACTCCCAACTGTTTCAGGCAAGAGTGCTGGTTGCCTATTTCAAGGTCTGCTCAAAGAGCAAGCCAGGTGGGCCTTGGGGTGTCAGCGGGTGGTGAGTTCAGAGTTTTAAAAAAAATTGCCTGCCTACCGTCCCATTTTTCAGCATGAATTGGACATTTGTTAGATGAAAATCCTCAGCAATGTCTTCAGGGGAGGTGGGAAGGAAAGGAAACAGGGGGGGAAACCAGCTCTGCAAAGGAGATTGTGACCACTTTTGGTGTGAAAAATCATTTAACTTTGAAGCTTTTTTTTACTGTGCAGGTCAAGTGATAAAAAATAATTTCATGTTTGCAGCACAATGTTGAAGGTGTGTGCTGTGCATTAAAAATACATTGGCTATGTTACCCAATGACTCAATTGATAAAGAGCTGTCCCATTATATAACTGGACCACACAAACCAGAAAGATTACAGGGGTAATTTTGATATTGGGTGATAGTGTAAAATGGGCGACATCGATTCTGCTGCCCATTATACATTTCTCCACTGAATTGATATCGTCCATTTTGCTCTATCATCTAAAGTCAGAATTACCCTCTATAGTTCTAATTATGATCTGCGCTGTTCCAGTTGACCTCAATTTGAGTAGTAATGTAGGTTCTATGATAGAACTCAGTGCTCCTGGACTAGGCATGGGAACAATCAACCTCTATTTTCATTTCTCATCACTATCCAGTGATCCCGGTTAGAAAATGCCCATGTGTGGATGTTGAATGAAGGCCATATAGGGCTCGACTCTGATGGCTCCCATGGTAAAACAACCTGCCAGCACTCATTACCTAGGCTTCCACATGAAGAATTTTAACTTGGCTGAGGTGCAGGAAGGTAGCCAGTGCCTGTAGAACTGTACCCCATTATCCAACAGTACCATTAGGAGAGAAGGGTAACATTTGAAAGGAAAGAAAACATAGCCCGGAATATTACCAGCACTCAGCGGACGGGATGGGTGGCAGGTCAGCTGTTAAATTTAAAATGACTGACAGCAGGTTGGGAACCCACTGTCAAAATGCACACACTGGACTTTCCCGATGTCAGGTCTGCCAACACTGAGCAGACCTGATGGGCAGCAGCGGGGGAGGCAATTAAAATCATTAGTGGCTTATTTACAGCCACTTATCAATAGTTTTTCCCCAGCTTTTTGTATTTGACAGGTCACCCACCGGTTTCCCGCTGTGCCTAGACCTCGTCTGTGAAGCTGAGGGGGGAGGTCAGTGGCCATTGAATCAGCTGATGAGTTGACAGCTTCAAATGTCAAGTCAAAGCTCCCAGCTGATTGAGATATGTTCCCTCAACCACGAGCTTCTCTAAACTGCATTTCCAGTACAGAATCAGGATGCCCAAAGTCTTTACACAAGTCTCCATCCAGTCTGACATCATTACCTCTCCCACCATTGACAGATCGTTTCTATCATCTCTACTTCACCTGTCATCTGTTCCATCAGCATAGGTGCCCTTGAAACTCTCTCACCTTGGTCCTCAGAATCCCAACACCAACAGCACCAGGCACACCAGCAGCACCAACAACAACATCAACCTTCTCTGCAATCAACTGATGCTGCACAGGACAGAGGGCATCAGGACCCAAGCACATCATTGCCCAGGAGGCCAGGGATGGCCTCACCATGGCCACATTTACTTAACTTGATACTGTACACTCTGGCTGCCACATGATGCGCCAGGTTGGCACCACCCCACACCAACATCATAAAGCATCCCTACCATGCCCAAGCCATTGCATTCACATTCATCACCATTGCAGGGAGTACCGTTATGTCTCACCATTCACTGTAACTCACTAAGCCACTTCCAAAGGTGCGCACCAATCTGTCCAAGAACACAAAGTGTTCAAAATAAAGGTTTCAATGTTTGACAGCACATTAACAGAAACTTTACATGAACATTGCATAAAACACCCAAGTGCCTAGTCTTGTGTGTTGTTAGTTGGTATGATTGCATTAGGATGAGGGTGAGTGTGAGGGGTAGCTAGTAAGATGGGGATGTGATAATGTAGATAGAGAGGGATGGGTGGAGGTGCAAGGTAAGTTGGTGTGAGTAAGGATGTGCAGGAGTAGGGTAGGAAAGGCAGAGTGATGAGAATGTGATGAGAGACACAGTAGGATGAGGTTGAGTGTGGCTTTGTACTGACGTTTCGTGATCTACTGAGATCATTGAAAAATTTGCGGCACTGCACCCAGGTCCTCCTGACCACATCCCTGCTTGTGCCCTCCTCTGCAATGTGCAACCAGGCTGTGTTGATCTCCAGGGGAGGTCTCTTCCGCCTATGGGAAGGGAAGAGGACCCTCCTGCATGCTCTGACTCCCTCCATAAGCATATGGAGGGAGTCATGGGGGAGCCTGGGTGCAGCCGTGCACCTCTGTGCAGTGCTTATCAGTGTTTGCAGTGCCTCAATGCTGTAGAACACTGACAGCACAAATGTTAAAATAAAGTTGGCCACAGTCCCTTTAAGGAAACTGGCTGATGGCGCATCATCAAATGACGTCACCAGACCCGCTTCCTCTAATTGGCCGGGAAACTCACTGGGTGGGCTTAACAAGCCGTATTTCGGGAAATTAATTTCTGAGGCCGGGATGGAGACAGCAGTGGGATCGGAACCCACCACCAACATCGCCCGCCACGGATCCACTGAGGTGAGCAAAATCGCGACCATAGTTTTATTTGATGCTGGAGCTTTCCCTTAAATGTTCCATTAACATTTAAAACTAATATAAGATAGAATAAATGAACTGCACAGAAGTAAACAGAAGAAATTCGGGTCCCCACGTGTGAGTACGCACTGGGTACTCACGCGTAGGCCCAACAAAAGTGCTGGTTTCGTGCAAGGCCTGCTTTTAACAAGGTAAGTGGTGAATTAATTAAAATTAAAACATTTTTTCCCCACAGGTTTATTATTTTTAAATACTTTAAAGAAAGGTAAGTTTATTTTTAGCCCCGTTAGAAAATGTAATTAATTTTTTCAAAAATGTAAATTATTGTTTAAAATAGTTATTTCATGTAATTTATAGTTATTTTAAAAATGTGATTTTTAAAAATATATTCGAAGTTTTAATTATGTTTTGGGGCTTATAGTATTTATAGGTTTGACAGCTCTTCCTGTCAAATTTATGAATGAAGCACTCCCTGCTACCATTGGCTCTCCATGGCCCACGTGATCCCAGGGGACACTTTGAACTAACTGCGCCCCTGGGATACGCAAGCACTGCGCGTCGGCAGTTAGAGGAGGCCCAGGAATGGAATACCACGCGGGCCCACAGCTCAACGGCCGGCGCGCAAGGTAAGTGCAGGCCAGAGGCTTGCACCCGCGGGAAGCCTCCGACTCAAATTTCTGGGCCATTTTGTTTGCAGCATTCTCTTAATAAGCACAATATTTGTAACTATGTTGGATTTTCTATTTTACTGCAACATGCATGTCTCAAAGGGATGAGATGAAATCAAATGTTTTGAAAATATATACAAGGAAAGAAACATTCAAAGTTGCTGCTGGAAATCACTTCAGGGAACAATTACTTCTTTGAAAAAAAAGAAAAGCAGACTTTAAGTACCACTCTTTGATACACAGGGTTTTAGCTTCTTTATGATGTGTATGACCCCCAGTCCTAGGCTATTCTTCCCGAGGCCCACCCTTTCAGTGCTCTCAGACAGTTACCGAATACAGGTCATTCTAATTATACTGACTCCTGCACGGTCAGCTAAGCTGTCAATCACACCAGTCCGATAGCAATTAATATAACTCTTAAGAAAAAAATCAATACACGAACACTTAGCCTTAGCACTGTATCACAGACATAGACACGTGCTGTGTCTAGAAATTGTGGATCAATTTTTTAGACTCACTCCCCCAGAAGCCTATGCCCAAGAAACTGTATTTACATTTATTTTATTGGGAAATTATATATGCTGCAGCCAAAGTAATCCTCCAAGGAGCTGGACTGGAATAAAACTACAAAGGCATTTTTAGACTTTATATTTTGATTTCACTTTAGCAAACATTATTTATTATGATTCAGAAACAGTGCTGATTCTCAAAAAGACATTTCCCTAATTCAATAAAAATGACGATACCAAATGACTACAGAGTGGTCTGCACAATGTGATCTTAAACTGAGTGCACTTAAACAGTGTTGTGTATGTACCTTTAAGAGAGAACTGTTTTACAGCTCCTGTATACTGTAGTACCGGCAGTGACCACACCTGTATATAAAGCCGGAGCAGGCTTCTGTACGTCAGTCGTGAGACTGCTCTACTCTAGTAAACACCTGTTGATTGTTAAGTTACAGCCTCCGTGTAGTTCTTGGGGAAACATCCTATTTAAAGAATCACGGATCTAACAAACAGAGTGTTAAATGTGGGAATTTGGAGAGAGTGGGAGTCTCTGGTAAGTACTCGGTGAGTCTGGGCGAGTATCAGTTGTAAAAAGTTTAACATTTTGAATTTAACTTAGAACTTTAAAAACTGTAGTTAACAGAAACTGCCTCTCGGTGGCTGTTAACTGTCAGTCAGCTGTAAGTTTTTTGTCTTGAATAGGTACTAATTACTGTGAACAGTGAGCAGGGAGCTGAGGCAGCACTTGTAACTTGGGTATGGCTCCAAAGGTATGAAAGTAAACAGTATCTGCTGATGCATAAAGTGATCTTAAACAGAGTGCACTTAAACAGTGTTAAACTTGGGAATTTGGAGAGAGTGGGAATTCAGAGCAGAGTGGGAAGTAGGTGTTGCTTTTGCCTCCAATACTTGTAGTGCTTTGTGTCACCAGTAAATATTTAATTTAATCTACCTACCACTTAAACTAGACCTAGTAATTAGCTAAAAACTAAGCTATAAATGAAGTTAATTAAATACATTAATTTTAATTAACTAAATAAATAAAACAAGGTTATAAAGCAATGGCAGTGCAGGTCGTGTACCGCACTGCAGCGTGTGGGAGTTTGTGGAGAGCATGTGATCCCGGATGACCACGTCTGCAGTAAGTGTCTGCATTTCGAATAACTTCAGCTCAGAGTTGTTGAGCTGGAGTCTGAGGTGCAGACATTGCGGGGCATCAGGGAGGGGGAGAGTTACCTGGACACTTTGATCCAGGAAGCAGTCACACCCCTTACGTTAGGTGGTGGTACAGGTCTGGTTAGTGATCAGGGGCAGGAGAGTATGACTGCAACCCAGGCATGTAAAGGGATCCCAGATGCAGTGCAGGAGGAGCCTCAGCCTTTGCCCTTGTCTAACAGGTATGAGGTTCTTGCTGCCTGTGTGGATGATGGAAAAGTCTGCATGGTGGATGAGCAAACTGACCATGGCACCATGGTGCAGGAGGCCATTCAAGTGGGGGGAGTGAAAAAGAATGTTGTATTGGTAGGGGGCAGTATAGTCAGGGGAATAGATGCTGTTCTCTGCAGCCACGACCAGGAGTTCCGAAGGCTGTGTTGCCTGCCCAGTGCCAGGGTTAAAGACATCTCCTCACAGCTGGAGGAGAATTTGGAGTGGGAGGGGGAGGATCCAGTTGTTGTGGTCCACGTAGGAACCAACGACATAGGTAGAACTAGGAATGAGGTTCTGCTGAGAGAGTTTGAGGAGCTAGTGTCCAAATTAAAAAGCAGAACCTCAAAGTTAATAATCTCTGGACTGTAACCTGAGCCATGAGCAAATTGGCATAGGGACAAGCAGATCAGAGAGTTAAATGGTGATTCAAAGAGTTGTGTGGGAGGAAGGGGTTTCAATTCATGGGGCACTGGCACCAATACTGGGGAAAGAAGGAGCTGTTCCATTGGGATGGTCTCCACTTAAATCAGGCTGCAACCAATGTCCTGGCAAATCGAATAACTAGGGCTGTAAATAGGGCTTTAAACTAAAAAGGGGGAGGAGGGGTCAGGTGAGGGGAAATTTAGAACTGGAGCCAACCAGGAAACAGGCTATTTTACTGTCCTGGGCCCCAAACACTCATTCCAGTTGAAACAATGATTTACTTGTACTTCTTGCAATTTAGTTTACTGTATTCGCTACTCACGATGCGGTCTCCTCTACATTGGGGAGACCAAATGCAGATTGGGTGATGGCTTTGCAGAACTCCTCTGTTCAGTCCGTAAGCATGACCCCGAGCTTCCGGTCGCCTGTCACTTTAATTCTCCAATCAACTTCCACTCTGACCTCTCCGTCCTCGGCCTCTTACATGTTCCAGCGAAGCTCAATGTAAGGGCGAGGAACAGCACCTCATCTTTTGATTAGGCACTTTACAGCCTTCTGGACTCAACATCGAGTTCAACAATTTTAGAACATAACCTCTGCCCCTATTTTTTCACATGGCTACTGTTGTTGATTCTGCTATTCCCATTTACAACTCTTCTAGACACATCTTTTGTTTCTTTACTTGTTTCCTTACCATCGCCTTTTGCTTTGTACTATCATACCCTTTGTCATTTAATCACTTTTGTTCTTTCCTCCCCTCCCACCTTTCCCTGCCCCTGCACTTGCTTAAAATCTGTTACAGCTCTTAATTTTTCCAGTTCTGACGACCTGAAATGTTAACTCTGTTTCTCTCTCCTCAGATGCTGCCTGACCTGCTGAGTATTTCCAGCATTTTCTGATTTTATTTCAGATTTCCAGCATCCATAGTATTTTGCTTTTGGTGGATGTAAAAGATCTTATGGCACTATTTCAAAGAAGAGCAGGGAGTTATTCCCAGTGTCTTAGCCAATATTTTCCCCTCAATCCACATCACTAAAAAAACAGATTATCTGGTCATTATCACATTGCTATTTGTGGGAGCTTGCTGTGCACAAGTTGGCTGCCATGTATCCTACATTACAACAGTGACTATACTTCAAGAAGTACCTCTGTAAAGTGCTTTGGGATGTCCGGTGGTCGTGAAAGGCACTTTATAAATGCAAGTCTTTCTTTCTTTCTTAATCTCATAATAAAGGATCCTTGGGGGGGAAGAGTGATCATAATATGATAACATTTTACATTGAGTTTGAGAGTGAAATACTTCAGTCAGAAATGAGAATCTTAAACTTAAATAAAGCCAATTACATAGGTATGAAGGGCAAGTTAGCTAAGGTAGATTGGGAAATTAGGTTAAAAGGTATGATGGTAGATAAGCAGTGGCAAACATTTGAAGGAATATTCCAAAATTCTAAACAAATATACATTCCATTGAGAAATAGAAACTGCAGGGAAATGTGATCCATCTGTGGCTATCTAAAGAGGTTAAGGATAGTATTAGGTTAAAAGAAGAGGCTTATAATATTGCGAAGAATACTAGTAATCCTGAGGATTGGGAGAGCTTTAGAAACCAGCAAAGGATGACCAAAAATTTGATAAAAAGGGAGAAAATAGAATATGAGAGTAAACTAGCAGAAATATAAAAAAACAGATTGTAAGAGCTTCTAAAAGTATGTAAAAAGGAAGAGAGTAGCAAAAGTAAGCATTGGTCCCTTGGAGGCTGAGACAGGTAAAATTATAATTGGGAATAAGGAAGTGGCAGTGACTTTAAACAGATATTTTGTATCTGTCTTCACAGTAGAAGACACAAAAAAGCATATCAAAAATAGTGGGGAACCAAGGGGGCTAATAAGAGTGAGGAACTTAAAGTAATTAATATCAGTAGAGAAAAAGTACTTGAGAAACTAATGGGACTAAAAGCCAATAAATCCCCTGGACCCGATGGCCTACATCCTAGGGTTCTAAAAGAGATGGCTGCAGAGGTAATGGATGCATTGGTTGTGATCTTTCAACATTCCCTAGATTCTGGAATGGTCCCAGTAGATTGGAAGGTAGCAAATTTAACCCCGCTATTCAAGAAAGGAGGAAGAGAGAACACAGGGAACTACAGCCCAGTTAGCCTGACATCAGTCATCGGGAAAATGCTGGAATCCATTATTAAGGAAGTGGCAATGGGGCACTTAGAAAATCATAATATGGCTAGACAGAGTCAACATGGTTTTATGAAAGGTAAATCATGTTTAACAAATTTATTAGAGTTTTTTGAGGATGTAACTAGCAGGGTAGATAAAGGGGAAACCAGTGGATGTAATATATTTGGATTTCCAAAAGGTATTCGATAAGGTGCCACATAAAAGGTTGCTGCACAAGATAAGGGCTCATGGGGCCGGGGGTAATATATTAACATGGATAGATGATTGGTTAACGGACAGAAAACAGAGAGTAGGGATAAATGGATTGTTTTCAGGTTGTAACTAGTGAGATGCCGCAAGGATCAGTGCTTGGGTTTCAGCTATTTACAATCTATATTAATGACTTGGATGAAGGGACCAAGTGCCGGGCTGATCGATTGCAGGCAGGAACCCGTGGAAAAAAGCGGAACAAGAAAGGTAAGTTTTGTTTTACTTAACTCAGCCACCTCGCCTTTAATCATCACCCCTGAAGCGGCCAGTCGCCCAATGCACGCCTCCTGCAGCTGTCGGTGTTTTTGCCCGGTGCTGCTGCAGGGGACGGAAGTTAATTTTGGGTCTGGGCGCTACCGGGGCGATGCACACAGTGATGATGTCACGATCGCCAGGTGAAGGAGATCAGGGCACAATGCATAGTGCTGCTGCAAAACTCCCTGCCGAATATGGCAGGAGTCGATGTCAGCGCCCGGATGCAAAGCCATTTGCGCCCCCATTGAGTATATTCAATGCTGGGAAAAATATATTTTTGGACTCTAGGATAATCAAGGGATATGGGGATTGGGCGGTAAAGTGGAGTTGAGATAGAAAATCAGTCATGATCTTATTGAATGGTGGAGCAGGCTCGCAGGGTTGTATCACTCCTAATTCTTATGTTCTTAAATATGCTAAACTAATCTTCCCCTAGAAAACAGATAGCTTTGTCTTCAAGGAAAGCGTTCTGAAGAACCTTTAGTGCTGAATCTCTCTGGTAATCTGCAGAATCTTAAGGGACAATTTTCACTGAAAGCAGGATTCAGAGGGGGAAGGGGGCTGGTGCGGGGGAAGGGGGTGGGGGGGTGCACGTGCCAAACTGGCCTGATGTTGACCGTGTTCGGCCTGGACACTTTTAATTTCCGGACCTCATCTCCATGCCGCTGGAAAGTGACTGCTGGCTGGCGGGCAGGAGTGGAAGTTCGGTTGGCAGGAGGCCGTTGGCCTACGCTAAAGGAAGGCTTGCTGGCAAGTAGATAAGTCGTGGGGTGGTAATTTCGGGAGGATCTTCCAGGAGGGAAGGGGGTAGGGGTGGGAGGCAGGGGGGAGCCCGTGGTAGGGGAGGCCTAATCTTTCCTTGTGGAGCCCGAATGATGCCACAGACATAATTACACTCCTCTACCTAATGGTATTTTTAGTTTGTACGGGTTGTGATAACTGCAAGGATAAGATGTGGGCAAAGTATTGTTTAAAGGGGACGGAAAGCCTAGGCAGAGCCCTTTAGGTTCTATTAACCCCTCCCCCATTTCAAGGACCGGCATGATAGTTTCAATTTACATTTCTTCCACATTTTTTAAGAACCTCAATTTTATCGCTGGCCTGGGGACCATTGTGCAGGGTCACCCCTGCTGATAGGCTGCTGTGCTAATGTTAATTACAGAAACATTCCCTGTGTCCTTGAGGGCTTTCAGTGTAAAACAAGGAGGACACAACTTCAGAATGGTCTGAGAGCCAATGCAATGTTGAAGACTGGCAAATTTGGATTTCCATCCTCTCGTAAGGCTTCCTCTGGTCAGGTGGTATCAGAGCCAGTTTTAAATCATGTACCCTGCTGCTAATAATGGAGTCATTCTAGGACACTCCACATAATTAATGTCACTGAATGGCAAAGAAAGGAAGAGAATTCCCTGTCTCCATGCTGACAATAAAATTGACATTTTAAAAAAATGTCAAAGAAATTTAAGCTAGACTAATTAGGACAGATTTTCACCCAGCCAAATCAGCATTAATGGGGCGGTAATCGCCTTAACATGGAGTTGGTAGTCTTATCCCCCTGTTAATACCAAAGCTTCGGCTGCAGCCATTTTTAAAGAGGCCTCCCCTTGGGTGACTGGAATGCCCAGCTGTTTGTGGTGGTAGGCCTCTTGAGTATGCAACTCAGGGTCCTATGAAGTAGTGACTATCCCATTTGCAGTTTTCAGGGGCAAAGGCTGCGATTTTGCCGGCACTCGGAGGGTGGGTTTGGAGGCGGGTCATAGGTTAAAATCATTTTGATTGATGGCGGGTTACGATCCCACCATCAACCTGACTCCAAACAGCTTTCCCAAGTGTCGGATCCTCGATTTGCGAATGGACCCGATATCTAGCGGCGGGAAGCGGACTAAAGGCAATTACCTGCCTACTAACAGGTGCTTGCCAGTAGTTGTCAGCCTATTTTTGAATTTTGCCACTTCTGGCTCAGGTTTCCCGACGAACGGACACCACGACGGGTAAGTATGGTGTGTTGTGAGTCTGCTGTAATGTTTCTGGATTGATGACAGCTGCAGAAGTGGTGTGAAGGATCCAATGTTGCACATGGTGAGTCTCAGAGGAAAGAAAATGTTGGGTACTGCATTTTAATACATTTACAGATTTCTTCAGCTTACAAGTTTTTAAATCCATGTTCAGTGCCACCTCATTGGGAGAACCTTTCTCACCAGTGACAGATCGCTTCTGTCACCTCACCTGCAGCTGCCATCTATTCCAGCCTATGGAGGGAGTCATTGGAGAGCCTGGGTGCAAGAGGTCACCTTTGTGCAGTGATTGTCAGTGTTTTCAGCACCTCAATGCTGTCAAACACTGAGAAATCAACTGTCAAAATAAAATTGTGCGTGGTTCCTTTAAGGAAACTGGCAGATGACACCATCTGACCGTTTCCTGTTAATTGGCTGGCAAGCCCGCAGGGCGGGCTTAACAAGGTCAATCAAGGCAAAATCACATCTGTGGAGCGGATACAGCTGGGGGGCGGGACTGGAAGCCGGAAACCACCTGACCCGCACCCAATCCGCCTTCATTAATAAAATCGTGGCCATAGTGTTTGTCTCATGATTTATGAGATGGGGCAGAGCAGTGCTGCAAACGTTCCGCCCATGTATCTTGGCATTGAGCAGTCTAACCATCGGTCCTTAAAGTAACAGCTTCTGACTGCTACAAAAATGGGCCAGAAAGGTTTCTGGGGTTTACTGCAGGCTGCTTCCTGCAAAATTAATGATCTTTGTTTTATTGAGGCGAAAATTTGAATCAGCCTCTAAATCCAATTGACCCATGACTATTAATTCTATAAATATGATTCAGTTAGCACACAGTGTAACAGTAGAAATTAGATATTTAAATTGTTGATGTTTTATACTTTGTTTATCTATTCCTTCAGCTACATGTTTTAATGTAAAACATGCTATTTTCAGCTAAACTCATATTTTGTTGCTAACATTCTTGGAAAAACAAAATCCGAATGAGTGACATATTAGCAATGTGAAAATACTTCACAGTTATGGAAAGATGGCACTCTTGTACTTGAAGAAACTGGGCAATTTCAGTGGTTCCACCGGCATCAGGGGAGTACCTGTCAGAGCAGCAGATCAAGGCAATAGGAGCTTGACTCTGAGAAAGTCAGCACTTCACAGGATTACGGGATCTGATTCTCAAAAGCTGCTGGGGAACAATCTGCATACAACTCCTGAATTGGTTATTGTGAAAGGTGTACACCAGCTCTGCCTTGGCTTAGATTGCAACTGCAGAATTCCACGAGGTTCTGACAGTGTGAAAGTGTCAGGTAGAATTTTATTTTTATAAGTTTCTCTGACACTCATAAATTTGCATATCCCTTTGATGCAACCAACAATAGCCACTGTTAATTTCCTCTGCGGATTAGAGATAGCAGAACTGCTATTTGTATTAAACTGCAGTCATTCTGTGTGCTATTATTAGTTAAACTGACACTCTAAATTTTGCCCACACACCCAAAATTATTTTTGGACGTAACAGGTATAACATGTTGATTTTGCATTAATAATCTTTCTGCTGGATAAGGGTTTCTTAAGGATGAATTGAAAGGTTTTTCTCTAATTTCCTAAAACTTTGGCTTTTAATGGAAAAGGCTTTATATTAATGCTTGGTTAGTGTGGATGTTAGAGCAAGAAAAGGAAAAGAAAGATGCATAAAGTGACCTAAAGCTGACAAAAAGAGCATGTCAAACACTGGAGAAGCTAAGATAAAAGTGTAGTGTGGCAAGGGTGAAGACTAGCTAAGGGTGGCCTGATAACAAATCCTTAGTGCACCGTAAACACCCAGGGGAGCATTAACACGTGGGCCTACAAGGGTCCCAGCAAAAAGGGGGGCCCTCTCCAGGGTTGGCAAGCCAGAACCAATGGCTAGCCTGCCTGTTAGAACCCAAGGAGCTCGGCCTTCCGCCCTCAATCCAACTAGAACGAGAAGCCATTCGTCAACGCCTGTGAGATCCAGTGTCGGAGAGCAGCATCCCAGCCTTCTCCGATGGGATAGGTTGAAATGGATCGGGGGGTGGCAAAGGGGGGATGTTGTGTGAGGGTTGTGTGGGGTGGGTGGGGAGGGGGCTGGTGTTCCAAATACTCTTTGGGTCACCTGAAGATTATAATACATGCTCAATATAGCAGCCACTGTTTTGTTACATTGGATATAAAGTTCAAAAATGCTGGAGATGCACAGCTGATCTGTCACCATCTGTGAAGGGAAAAGATAGACTACATACTGCTAAAGGCTCTCTACCTGAAATATTAAGCTATGATTTCCACTTTGAGATACACATGCACCTGCTGTTTATTCCTAGAATTCTATGCTTTTATTCCAAATTTCGCATTTTTCTTCTAAAATATTCAGCATTTAATATGTTCTTTACATGCTGATTTTGTGCTAAATGTGAGTTCAATTTTTCCGGTTTCTAATGTGTCCACTTCCTTCAATTCATTCTTGCTCCTGTATTAAAAGCTTGTGGGTTCAAGCCCCACAGTCGGACCTGAGCTCATAATGTGTACTGGTACTAAAGTGCCATACTGAGAGAGAGTCAGGAGTCATAAATCCATCGGATATGATGTTAAACTGAGGTCCTGTCTGTCTGTTCAGCTGGATGTTAGAAAAGTGAAGACAGTGGGGTCGGTGACCTATCCTGTGACCTTTTGTCGCAAGCTTGCCTTTACGCACAAGTTTACTGCTGGCTTTGAGGGGTATGCGGATGAAGGTGTCGATTTGAAAAAAAGTGCCAAAGTTAAGAACATGGGTCGCTGACAATTATGCAACACTCCTATGTATAGGTATGGCTGTCAATTACTTTACATTACTATATACGGGTATGAGTGGCTATTATCTTACAATGGTAGAAATGCCTATCCAAGGAGGTTACAGGTGTCAGCCATGTTTGCCAGAATAATTTCACACAAGAGAATTGTTAACCCAAATTTAGTCACTACCTTGCTGAAGTGAAACAGACAAGAGAGGTAATGATCACATTTTTGAATTAGTACAGCAGGTTTGAAGCGGCAGATCTCCTTATTAGGAGCTGAGAACATTTTTTCTAACTGCCCTTATGTGTAGATATGACTGACAACACACATATGCACTTAATTTGCTTTCCTGCTTTTATACCATCAGGTAACAAAGCATTTTACATTTCATTCTACTGGATCAAGCAGCATATACAGTGTCAGGCAACCTTTGCTTCTCTCTGCAAAGTAACAGCTCAAGCAAAAATGCAATTCATGGGAACATAGGAACAGGAGTAGGCCCCTCGAGCCCATTCCGCCATTCAATGAGATTATGGTTAATCTGTGACCTAACTCCATATACTTTATATTAGAAGATATACTTCAACAGGTGTCAGAGTGCTGAGACTGGAATTGAACACAATGAATAAAACCTCTATGAGAACTGTTGTGTATGTACCGTTAAGGGAATAACTGGTTTTAGACTGCAGTATCGGCAGTGATCACCCCTGTATAAAAGGCCCTAGCAGGCTTCTGTACTTCAGTCTGACGTTGCCTCCTGTTCAGTAAAGTACCTGTTAAACTGTTCTCCCGAAGTCCGTGTATTATTGAGGCGCGGACATTACAGTGGCGACGAGTAAGTTCGAACTCACCTGCAGTGTGGCATCATCTCACGGGGATCTCGCCCTGAGAGGAGGGTTCTTGGAGGTCGTAGTCTGAGCAACGGGCGTCGACCGAGGGCAACCGCCCAAAGAATTCATCGGTGTTCGGAGAATTGCGGGAGAGACTGTGGAGAGCTGTGCTTGGCTCCCCAGTTAAGGTGTTCCAGCAAATCGTGCTGGTAGCAGGTAGCGCGCTGACCCTTCTGGACTGCGGCGGGCTCAAACTCGATCGAGCGGCTCTACAAAACGGGCCGTGCAGCGTCGCCGGGAAAAGAAAACAAGAGAGAGAGAGGGTGGAGCGCACAGGGCGCGGTCGGTGCTCATGAACAGGGCAGCGGAGAGAAAATAAACGGGGGGAAGGAAAGCGAGACGCGCCGAAGCTGCGGGTCGCCGCCATTACCCTGTAGAACGCTAGGAGCAGCGTGGCAGCAAGGGGAAGAAGCAAAAGCGCGGGAGGCGCCATTTAATCCCGTTGGGGAAGAAGCAAAAGCGCGGGAGGTGACATTTTATTCCATTGGGGAAGAAGCAAAAGCGCGGGAGGCGCCATTTTAAATCACCCAAGATGCTGAAAAGTGGCAGTGTCACTGCTTTCGACAACGAGGTAGAAGACTGGACCACGTATGTGGAAAGAATTGAAGTGTACTGCAAGGCAAATGAGGTGGGCGATGGAAAGAGGGCGTCGGTATTATTAAATCTGATGGGTGCGAGTACGTACGGCCTATTGCGGAATTTAATTACCCCAGCTAAACCAATGGAGAAAAGTTTTGAGGAGATTGTTCATATCTTACAGGAACACCTAACCCTACACCACTGCTGATAGCAGAAATATTCAAGTTCCATAAGAGAAACCAGCACAAAGATGAGAGCAATGCTGACTATCTTACGGAACTACGCAAGTTATCGAAGCACTGCCAGTTCGGAGCAGGACTGGCAGACACCTTACAGGATAAGTTTGTCTGTGGGCTCCAGAGTGAATGAACCCAGAAACGACTACTTTCAAAAAAAGACCTGACGCTAGAACAGGCTTTCAGCGTGGCAGTATCCTACGAAGCAGCAGCATGGGGAGCTGCGGAGATATAACAGAAACCACAAGAATACAGCGCTAACGAAATGGCGTATGGAGCAGAAAAGTGCTATCGCTGTGGCAGAACAACCCATGAGCAGAAGGACTGCTGGTTTAAAGACAAAGTATGCAGGCAATGCGGAAAAATGGGACATATAGCAAGAGTCTGCAGGTCGGGAAAGAAAACCAACACAACAAGAACTACTAAGCAACAGTACAGGAAAGTAAAGAAACTGACAGACAGTAGTTCGGAAGATCAGGAGAGTGATAAGGACTCCGGGAGCAGGAGACTAAGTTGTTTAAAGTTACACAACGTGATCGCAAGGGAAGATCACCGAACCATTTCGGTCACCCTCGTGATAGCAGGGTCCCCAGTAAAGATGGAATTGGACACAGGATCAGCCCTAACTGTCATGAATCGACGAGACTATGAGCGGCTATTCTCACACATACCCTTAAAGGACACGTCCATTGTATTGAAGACATACACGGGGCAAAAGGTCTACCCCAGAGGAAAAATAAGGGTGCCAGTTAAATATAACGGCAAGGAAACACAGAAACTATATATGTATATACTACGATCTGGAGGACCACCATTATTGGGACGTGAATGGATCCGAAAAATACAACTGGATTGGCATTCCATTCTGGCGCTAACTGTGACTGACAAAAAGGATGATGAAGTTGCACCTGGACGTCTGTCACAAATTCTATCTGACGCGGAAGAGGTGTTCCAACAAGGACTTGGGACTCTAAAAGGAGTAAAGGCAACCATAAAGATTGAGGAAAACGCAAACCCAAAATTTTTCAAGGCCAGACCGGTGCCATAGGCGATCCGCCCAGACGTTGAAGCTGAACTGGAGAGTCTGGAGCATTCGGGTGTGCTGTCCAAGGTGGACTGGAGTGAGTGGGCCACACCCATCGTTCCTGTAACGAAGAAAGCATTGAGCAGCACGCCTGGGGAGCCAAGGAAGGTTCGCATCTGTGGGGACTTCAAGGTGACTGTGAACCCAGTCCTGCACACAGTACAGTATCCACTTCCGCGGATAGAAGATATTTTCGCCTCACTATCTGGAGGGAAACGTTTTACAAAGATGGATCTGGCTCAAGCGTATCTACAGATGGAGGTGGAAGAAGCATCTGGGAAATAGCTCACGATAAACACTCACAAAGGCCTTTACCAGTACAATCGACTGGTATTTGGGGTAGCATCAGCCCCGGCTATTTGGCAGAGGGCAATGGAACAAGTCCTGCAAGGGATCCTGGGGACCCAGTGTTATTTGGACGACATCCTGGTTACGGGCAAAAATGACAGTGAACACCTTGCCAACCTGGAGCAGGTGCTCACTAGATTACAGGAATATGGGCTACGAGCCAACCGCCCCAAATGCGAGTTCTTCAGGAGACAAATCTCATATTGTGGCCACATGATTGATGAGGAAGGGTTGCATAAATCGCCGGACAAGATTGAGGCTGTAGTCAAGGCTCCAGCACCGGATTGGTGAACTACTACCATAAGTTCTTGCCGAATTTATCTACAATTCTGCACCCACTGAATGCCCTGCTTCAAACTGGAGTAACATGGAAATGGAGTGATGAGTGTAAGCGTGCCTTTCAGGAATGTAAATGCCTAATCACTTCAAAAGAAGTATTGGCCCACTACAACCCAACACTACCAATTCGGTTGGCATGTGATGCGTCACCTTACAGCATTGGAGCGGTGCTGTCACACAAATTCCGTGACGGTTCAGAGAGGCCAATAGCCTTTGCATCGCGCTCACTAACGTCAGCAGAGTGTAACTATGCCCAGATTGACAGGGAGGCCCTCAGCCTGGTGTGGGTGGTGAAGAAGTTCAACCACTATCTGCACGGGCAGAAATTCACCCTTCTGACTGATCATCAGCCCCTGGTCTCCATTTTTAACCCAAAGAAGGGCGTTCCGGTGATGACTGCGCAACGGCTGCAAAGATGGTCACTTTTCCTAGGGGCACATCAGTACGACATAGAGTACAAGGGTACGAAACAGCATGGGAACGCTGATGGCCTGTCGCGCCTACCGTTGCCTACGGCGGAAGAAGCACCTGCAGTGGACCCTGTGGAGATATTCTATGCAACCATAGTCGAATGTTTGCCTGTTACAAACACAAGTATTGAGAAGGAAACCCGAAATGACCCGACACTCTCTCGGGTCTATGATTTGACGGTGAAGGGATGGCCAGCATATGGCGACTCACTGTTGCCAGCATTCTCGCCAAGGAGAGAACAACTGTCAGTGTGCCGGGGGACCTTGATGTGTGGATCCCGAGTGGTAATTCCACCCAAGTTAAGAGATAGAGGCCTAGAAATTCGGTTTTGGCGCAGTGAGGGCTTTAGCGCCGGAAGTTAGTGCCGGCGCTAAGTCCCCCTGCGCCCGCCAAAAATTCAGTAGCGCCGCGCCCAAACGGCTGCCGGCGCTACTGAGGGGTCTCAGCGCCTCAAAACTGGCGCCACGCGCCGCATTGCGGCGCTATTCCGGCGCTGCGGCGCCCGCTGCGGTGCGGCAGGCTCGGGAAGTGCAGGCCTCCTCCTTCCGTTAAGGAGGAGCTGCCTGCACCCGGCCGCGACCCGCGATAATCTTTTTAAAAATGAGCCCGGCACCTCGGACAAGTGCCGGGCTTGCTTCTGTTCCGGGGGGGGGGGGGGGGGAAGTCCGGGGAGGGAGCTGCGGCCAGGCGGCCGGCGGGAAAGCGGCCGGCCGCCGCGGGGCCTTTAATGCGCCGGCGCAAAGTTCTGTAAGGCACCTCTGCCAGAACGTTGCTTGCGGCTGCCACGGGCGAGGCGGCCGCAACTCAATTTCCGAGTTCGGGCGGGTTACCATGGCAACCGGGACGCTGCGCACACCGATGACGTCATCGGTGCCGGCGCAGCGCTACCGGCCTAACGCCGATTTAGGGCCCCTGTCAATTTCTAAACTGGCCATAACTTCGGCGCTAGGCCCTCTAGTGCCTCAAAAGCGGCGCTAAGGCCAGTGAATTTCTAGGCCAGAGTGCTCAATTAGCTTCATGAGGGTCATCTGGGAGGGGTAAAAATGAAAAGCCTAGCCAGGGCATTTGTGTGGTAGCCGGGGATCGATAAAGAAATCGAGGATATGACCAAGAGATGCACAGGATGCCAAAAGGTCCAAAACGCTCCACCACAGGCCCCGCTACATCCATGGGAGTGGCCCTTATCTCCATGGCAACGGGTACACATTGATTTTGCTGGCCCATTTATGGACTCAATGTTTCTAATTGCTGTGGACGCCCATTCGAAATGGCCAGAGGTCATTAAAATGTCCTCCACCACCACGGAGAAAACTATTGCAGTCCTAAGGACCATCTTCACCAGGAATGGGTTGCCAGAACAGATTTGCTCCGACAATGGGCCACAGTTTGTGTCTGAGGATTTCCGGAGGTTCCCGAAGAATAATGGGGTGAAACATTACACATCTGCCCCATATCATCCAGCCACAAATGGATTGGCTGAGAGGTTCATTCAGACCTTTAAAAAGGCAATAAATGCAATGTATAATGACGACATACCACTACAATACAAGGTGGATAATTTCTTGTTTGCTTACCGGAATGCGACACATGCAGTAACTGAAGTAAGATTTAAAAATGAGCGTAACAGGGCACGTTTAGTAGAACGCAATTGCGCAGCAAAATGTTTAAAGATGAAATGTACTAATTACTCGTATGTTTAATTGCAGAAATGACCATGCCAGTTTAGAGAGATGAACTTACAAAAAGAGACAATGACATAACCCTTTTCGGGAAAAACGAAACTTAGTAGTGGTCAAGAGAGAGAGGGTCTCCTTTCTCAGAAATCACATGACCTGATGACTCATTTCCAAGAAATCAGAGGGGCCACAGGCCCATACAGTGAAAAGTGAAACTTATGTTATTGGTTACCTTGTAGAAGTTAGGCACACCTAGTTAGTGATTAATGTATAGACTTTTAAATCGATTGGACCTCTGGAGTAGGAGGTCTCGGAATATGTGTATAACTGTGTAAACCTCAAGAGATTCGGTGGAGTTGGAGCCTTGTGTTGGGACGCAAGAGCCATAGCTCCCCAGGCCTGAATAAACCGTTTTACCTCAATTATTGGGTCTGTCTTTCTTACAACAAGCCAGTGTTGTCGACTTTGTATATCACTCAGTCCACACTTTGGGGGCTTACATCAATTGGCGACGAGGATGGGATGCGCGTTCTGAACCAGACTCTCGGACAGCGTTAACCTAAGGCGGGTGAGTATGTTTTAATTACCACCTGTAAAATTAGGGGTTAATTGCTGGCGAGACGTTGAGTCAGAATCGACGTATAAAAGAACTATAAAAAGAAAGACACCCTTAATTGAAGGCGGTTAAAAAGATAGGGATAAGGTGTTCCCTAAGCCGTATAGCGGCAAACCGACAGGGGCGGAAAGACCCCGGGAGGCAGGGAAGTCCTCATTTAGCCGTGTGTAGGCGAACCGACAGGGGCGGAAAGACCCCGGGAGGCAGGGAAGTCCTCATTTAGCCGTGTGTAGGCGAACCGACAGGGGCGGAAAGACCCCGGGAGGCAGGGAAGTCCTCATTTAGCCGTGTGTAGGCGAACCGACAGGGGCGGAAAGACCCCGGGAGGCAGGGAAGTCCTCATTTAGCCGTGTGTAGGCGAACCGACAGGGGCGGAAAGACCCCGGGAGGCAGGGAAGTCCTCATTTAGCCGTGTGTAGGCGAACCGACAGGGGCGGAAAGACCCCGGGAGGCAGGGAAATCCTCATTTAGCCGCGTGGAGGCGAACCGACAGGGGCGGAAAGACCCCTACCCCGGGGAGGCGGGAAATCCTCTTTATCCGTGAGACGGCGAAATCTCAACAATTGAATGAATGGGTGCATCGTGGTGAGTGAATGAGATAAACCCTATGGTCATAAAGAGGTTAGAACGGACAAGGGTGAGGTCTGTCCCCAGCACCTAGCCTGAGCCTGAATTAAGAGGACAGTAGTCCCACGTGACGGCCAGGATCAAGTAGGTCGCCGGGAGCTACAGACCCCACAGTACCAAAACCTCGGGACTAAAGGGTTGGTGTGTGTCTAACGAAACGAAGTGACTAATAGAAAGCAAGAAACTAATGAAGGTGACGCTATAGGGGCGAACAACGTAGCGTACAAACCTAATTCCTCAACATCGTGAATTACGCGTGAAACATAGCATTTAGTTATGACTAAGAGGGTGGAAGAAGAATCCTCAAGGGGCCTGGATTCTATAACCCGACTCCTGGAAAATAAAAAGAAACAGTGCAGAGAGCCAAAGGCTTGGTGGGGAGGAGCTAAAGATAAAGAGGCAACAGATAATGTAAGGAATTGAAACAGAAGGGAGAGATGAAGAAGGAAAAAGATCTAATTTGCAGGCGAACCAATTTGAAACCCCAGCAAAAAAAAACAAAAAACAAACAGGGATTTGGAAACTAGGGAAAGCTGTTGAGTCACAGATTTAAAAAGGAAGGAAAAGATAAACTTAAAGCTTTACCAACATGGAAGTTATTAGCATCTGTACCGAGACAAGTAAAACAAGAGGAATGAAAGGAACCTTAGACATATGCTGGAATTCCAGTTTGTATAAAAATGTGTGAGTGTGGCTGTTTTCCTGATTAGGAATGTTTAAGAGGATACAATATTCCTTTGTCTGAAAATCTGTCCGTTAAGAAAAAGAAATGTCTGCTGTGTGTTGTAGCTCCACCCACTTCTCTGTGTTAAAGTAAAAGCATTTAACCCCTTTGTCTTGTCTGGGATTTTGGAAGTTTAAGAATGTGCAAATAAGATTGTGCCCTCAGAATGAAAAAAAAAACCTATTACAATTTGAGTTAAGCTGAAGTGTAAAAACTGAGAAGAGCAACAAAAAGTTTGTTTAATGAAAGATTAAGTTTCAGTCTAAGATCTAACCTTGGAGTTATGAGGTAAATTAACCTATTAAAACCAGACTTTCATTGTGGCCACAGTGAAATTCTGGTTGATGTAAATTGGTGTAGTTCAAATTGAATAAGATAACTCAACTCCGCAAGAATATCCGATAGTGGCAGGTCCCTCTACAATATTTAATTGACTATGGTACTGGAAGCCTTATAGAAGGCGGGACTAGAGTTAAACCTTAGAAAGGTATAGGTAGGGAAGGATGAAGTAGTCTACCTAGGATACATAGTGACACAAGGGAAGAGACAAATGCCCAAAAACAGATGGGAGGGGCATTAGGACTGGCTGCGTGCTTTGATTGCTCGCAAGCTTCTAGGGATGGCAGCAGGAAGGGACCGCGCCAGAGAGGGGAGGGGGATCCGAGGATGTTTGTTGATGCATTGGTAGGGGGCCGACAGTGCAAAATGTTAATAGACACAGGAGCCACAATCTCATTGACAGACTTACCCTTACCCCGAACGAAACTTTCAGTTAGTATAGCAGGAATCGGTGGACGAAGAATCAGGGCTTATAAGAGCGAAACAGTCTTACTAGAAATTGGCTGTATAATAATACCTACACAGTTGTGGGTATGCGAGAACACCGAAGGAACAATCCTAGGGATAGATATACTGCGAGAAGTAGGAGCTTTAGTCGACCCTAAAGCGAATGAAGTGTACTGGCCCCCAGATTATAAGTCAAACAAACAGGCAGGCCCGGGAAACAAAGTAGAAATGGCCCAGCCTATACAGGATTTGATCAAAGGGGGGTAGCCAAAGGAAAATGTGTAAACCTATATAGATAGTCGGAATGCCTTTGGGGTGGTGTCTGATTACATGATAGCGGGAGTAGGCAGGGATATATGACACCAGGAGAAGACCCGTAAGAGACAAGAATATAATCAAAGAATTAGTAGGAACCTCTCTCCTACCCAAAGAGTCCGTAATAATAAATTAAAGCACACAAGAGGATGGGCAGCTAAACGACCAACTGAGAGAGGGAATCTGACCAATGAAGCCCAAATGTTCATGTTGAATCAAAGTGTGAAACCACAACTGTCTTTCAGTCAGGGATGTTTTTTGGGTTGCGTGGAGTGACGCAATAATGTTTAGCTCCACCTTCAAAAGCCTGCGAAGGAGTTAACCCTTTCCACTGACAGCTGTTTGAGTTCACCAAGCAACAACTTCAGTATTACTGAATAGAATTTAAAGATATTGGACATTATTAAATTTAAGTTTCTTAATGTTAAGCTGATATTTCCCCACAGTGATAGAAGGAAAATTAGGATTTGATAAATGGAAGTTATCTTATAAACTAATTGCAGCACCGTCTCAAACGGCCGGGAGACTGCTGGGGAGGCTGTCCTGTTACCCAAAGATAAATCTGGACAGATAGTTAGAGACATGAGGCCAAAGACCAACAGATTATATGGGATCGAGAACAGGATACACGGGACGACCAGAAGGAGGTCTTAGCAATAGATAGCAAAGTGATAGCAGAAATAATACCAGCCAAACCAGGGCTAGCACCCAGATGGTCAGGACCTTATGAAGTATTAATGAATAATGACACGTGCTCATGTAGATGGGTCTGGAACGGGTAAAGGAAGGTGGAAACACTGGACCCAGTTAAAAATATATAAGAAAGACAATGAGTAAACCAGAGATGGTGCCCTTTTTGACAGAGTGAGGAGTATACTAGAAGATATAAAGAATGGGAAGGGGAGTTACTACATATATCAATGATAGGGCTGTGTATGATGATAATAGGCTGTGTATGATGATAATAGGCTGTGTATGATGATATTATATGCCATAGTTAGCATCTTCAGGTATGTCTGGGGACAGAGCCACAGAACAAGAAATGAACCAGATGTACAGCATTTTGAACTGATAAAATGTATAAGAGCAGAATAATTCTAACTGGCTGGTGACGACCAGCCCCCTTTTTGTAATTACAGGAACATTGGACGTCCGGAATGAGATGGAGCGTCCTCGCCTTGATTCTAGGGATAAATATAAGTATTGCCATTATCGAGGGGGATTAGTAATAAGGAGAACACAGGATGAGGTGTATTTTAGTGTAGCACATAGAGTTACTAAGCTTGCCATTAATATGAGTACTTTTGAGATACAAAACAAACCTGGAACTCCCTGTGGGTAAAACAATTAGAGGATCCACAGGAGAAAAAAATCTATCTTACAAAGATGTAAGAAACGGGGAGTATTGGAAACGACCGGAGCAGGGTATGCGGCCGGGTTAGCAACAGTCAATAGCTTGGACATAGAAGGAGTAAACGAAGGAGTAGAAGAATTACAAGCAAAAATAGAGAAGTTACTAAAACAAGCTACTGGAAATAGTCAGCAATTGACACTGGCAGGGAAACCAAACAATAATGCAATTGTCGGGGGTGGAAGAGATAGTAGCCCCCCATGCAGAAACAATCAATACAATTATTGATAGACTTAATAATGCTTCTCGCCAAACTGATAAGGAACTAATATGTGCCACGTAGGGCTCATGGCTATTGTCGAATGCTCAGCATAACATGAGGCAAATAAATAATGAACAGATCCCTGATTGGATTACTAATAAGGATCTGGAACCTTGGATTGACACAAATAAAAGCCTATGTAAGGAATGTAAAATGGGACAAGTATACCGGGCAGGTGATTGTCTGACCCCATGGACTAAGATGATTGGCTTTGTACTGGCCATCCCACAATTCCCAGAAGGGGGACAACCCCGATACGATGTGATTAATATAGGAGAAGTACAAAGGGAAAGTGGGTTAAATATCATGATGTCCCTACCAAGGTGCTTTGGGAAAGGGATGAAGATAATAAACAGAAGAATGAAACCTAAAGGGGGGTGGTAGTGGACGGGTGCCAACACAAGGGAAGGACATGGGTGTGCACACACCCCCCCCACCGAGGGAGACACATCCGAGTACGGATTTACGAAAATTACCAATTGCACCCTCGAGGTTCACCCAAGGGGATACACTGGACCTGGGAAGCATCAAGGAACAATGGGACCTGTTGTGTCACCACAATTGAACAGAAATATGAATATCAAGATATGGCTTATACCATTCCCCAACCAAACCGTTGTTTTGGTCTAAAGATACCTACACAGATAGGAAAACCTGGTCATTTGATAATATGGGACTTACTAAAAAGGGTTGAAACTTATGTCATACCAGAGCCCAAGGCAATTCCTAAGTTAGAGGAAGCTTGGCAGAAGTTATGGCAGGAAACGAAGGAAATTTTGAAGTACTATCATAGAATAGAAGAAGGCTTAAAGAAACAACAAAAAGACATTAGTACAACATTAGAGGAAACTCACCCACTTCCTCATATTTTGATAATTGGGGACCAGGATGGTCGGGGACTGTGGGCGCCTCGGTGGTACAAGGCATAATGATATTCCTCTTGATTGTTATTCTGATATATTGTGTATTTTTATTTCTCCAGTGCCTTTGTGCCAGAATGAGTAAGGCCGAAATTGGTGCGGTGAAAGAAGTAGAGCCTGAGGAGGGGCAGGTAGCGATGTTAAGAATGGACAACTCCCCCGCCTCTCCAAGGCAAATGATGTAAGACGCGATGGGAAGCCCTGAAATTATATGGGATTAATTGGGCATGGTAATTAAAGACCGGGCCGGCCAACCGTAAGATGGAGGTGGCAGAAGGAGGGTGGCAGAAGGAGGGTGGTGAATGAGGATTGGTGTGTGATGACAGTCTCGAATTGGCACGTCACACACCCCACGTGGGAATGAGGGACAGGCTTGAGCAGAAAAGCCTCAACCATTAGTGCAGGGTCTAAGGGGCCCCGGGAATGGTTACACCGGAAGGAGTGCATAAAGGAAAGCCCACCCTAAAGGAAAGACCACCGTAAAGGAAAGATCACCATACCACAGGGGGGGAAGTCGGCCTCCAAATTAATAAGACATATACATGTATAACCTAGACTGGTAGAAGGCCAGGGAGTGCACGCTTTGGCAGACACCAGGCAGTGGAAATACATGTTGACCTGTTTTGGAACAATTGTCCAAAAGGTCAAAAGGAGGGACTGAAGTAAGATTTAAAAATGAGCGTAACAGGGCATGTTTAGTAGAACGCAATTGCGCAGCAAAATGTTTAAAGATGAAATGTACTAATTACTCGTATGTTTAATTGCAGAAATGACCATGCCAGTTTAGAGAGATGAACTTACAAAAAGAGACAATGACATAACCCTTTTCGGGAAAAACGAAACTTAGTAGTGGTCAAGAGAGAGAGGGTCTCGTTTCTCAGAAATCACATGACCTGATGACTCATTTCCAAGAAATCAGAGGGGCCACAGGCCCATACAGTGAAAAGTGAAACTTATGTTATTGGTTACCTTGTAGAAGTTAGGCACACCTAGTTAGTGATTAATGTATAGACTTTTAAATCGATTGGACCTCTGGAGTAGGAGGTCTCGGAATATGTGTATAACTGTGTAAACCTCAAGAGATTCGGTGGAGTTGGAGCCTTGTGTTGGGACGCAAGAGCCATAGCTCCCCAGGCCTGAATAAACCGTTTTACCTCAATTATTGGGTCTGTCTTTCTTACAACAAGCCAGTGTTATCGACTTTGTATATCACTCAGTCCACACTTTGGGGGCTTACATCAGTAACCAACCAAACTCCAGCCGTACTGTTTTTCAACCGAAGGCTAAGATGTCGCTTGGATTTGCTCAAACCAAACATAAGACGAGATGTTGAGGATAAGCAGTTCCAGCACATAAATGAGAAGCCAACCAGGAGCTTCAAGATAGGGCAACCAGTCTTGGCCCGCGACAACCAAACAGAAAAATGGCAGCCAGGAACGATATGCACACAGCAGGGACCACTAATGTACACAGTGGACATTGGAGAGAGCATCGTGAGATGCCATGCTGACCAGATTCTAGAGTCACAGGAACAAGCCAAACTTATACCACAAGCATGTGCACCTGGTAATGAGCCCGAAGTGCAGATTTTGTCTACCTCAGAAACAGTGGTATTGGAAGCTGACGAACCAACCAATGACAATGAGCCTGAATCAACTCCACCGCAAGAACAGGATACTCGAGAAAGGCGCTATCCAGTCAGGATCAGGAAGCCTCCTCAAAGACTGAACTTATAAATGATTATTTCAGTTGATGTATATAGTACCGACAAAATTGTAATTGTAATTAGTTATTATTTAGTTGTTAAATGAATGTTATGTACTGTTTATCTAAAAGGGGAGGAATTATTGTGTATGTACCTTTAAGGGAATAACTGGTTTTAGACTGCAGTACCGGCAGTGACCACCCCTGTATAAAAGGCCCTAGCAGTGTTGAATCCGTGTGTTAATGGAGACACGGAATGCAGGAGTTGATTTAACAAGTGTTTACTGAACAAAGTCTGGAGGTGAACTAACTATACAAGACGCTATACAGGCTTATATACCCGAGTGGCCACTACCGGTACTACAGTACACAGGGACTTCAAAAAAACATAGTTCCTCTTAAAGGTACATACACTACAATTCCTCCCCTTTTAGATAAATAGTACATAACATTTTAAGTAATCATTTTTACAAGAACAATAATCTACACATTTGCTGAAGTTAATCAATTACAAATTCAGTCTCTCTGGAGGCTTCCTGACTTGGTCCGGATAACGCCTCGGTGGTGTAGTAGGTTTTGGTGGTGTAGTAGGTTCTTTTGGCAAGGTCGATTCGGCTTGAATGCCAGTGTCGGGTTCATCTGGTTCCAGTATCACCGGATCGGAGGTAGATACTATGGGTATCTCTGCTTCATCATTAGGCGTATAGAGTTGTGGTGTAGGTTGTCCCTTTTCGGATGACTCTATGATCTGGTCAGCATGGCGCCTTATTATGCTTTCTCCAATGTCCATGGTATACATTAGCGGTCCTAGTCGTGTGCAAATAGTTCCAGGCTGCCATTTCTTGGTACGGTAGTCCCGGGCCAAAACTTGTTGACCTATCTGGAAGGTTCTAGTTGGCCTTTCATTCATGCTTTGAAATTGCCGGTTCTCTACGTCCCTTCTGATGTTTGGCTTGATCAAATCCAGCCGGCATCTTAGTCTTCTATTGAAAAACATCATGGCGGGGGTTTGGTTTGTAACCACATGTGTTGCATTCCTGTACGCAAACAAGAAGTTATCTACCTTATGTTGTAGATTTATGTCTTCATTACCCATGGCCTTTATGGCCTTCTTGAAGGTCTGGACAAACCTTTCAGCTAATCCATTGGTGGCGGGATGGTATGGGGCGGACATGTAGTGCTTAACCCCATTGTTTTTTAAGAACTTCCTGAATTCTTCAGATACAAGTTGCGGTCCATTATCAGAACAGATCTGTTCAGGCAGCCCATTCCTGGCGAATATGGTCCTTAATACTGTGATGGTTTTTTCCGTGGTGGTGGAGGACATCTTTATTACCTCCGGCCACTTGGAGTGTGTATCCACCGTGATTAAGAACATTGAGTCCATAAATGGACCAGCAAAGTCGATATGTACCCTTTGCCATGGAGATGAGGGCCACTCCCATGGATGTAGAGAGGCTTGTGGTGGGGCGTTTTGGACCTTCTGGCATCCTAGACAGCTCTTGGTCATTTCTTCGATGTCTCCATCGATACCTGGCCACCACACAAACGCTCTGGCGCTCTGGCTAAGTTCTTCATTTTCACTCCACCCAGATGCCCCTTGTGAAGCTCCTTTAGCACTTTATCCTGGAGTTTGGGTGGAATCACCACTCTGGATCCACACATCAAGGTTCCTCGGCACACTGACAGCTGTTCTCTTCTTTGCGAGAATGCTGGCAACAGTGGTTCGCCATGTGCTGGCCATCCCTTCACCGTTAAATCGTAGACTCATGAGAGAGTCGGGTCATTTCTCGTTTCCTTTTCAATGGTAGAATTTGTCACTGGTAGACATTCTACTATGGTCGAGTGGAACATCTCCACTGGGTCCACTGTAGGCGCCTCTTCTACCGTTGGCAACGGTAGGCGCGATAACCCGTCAGCATTCCCATGCTGTTTTGTTCCTTTGTATTCTATGTCATATTGGTGTGCCCCTGGGAAAAGGGACCACCTGTGTAGCCTTTGCGCTGTCATAATGGGAACGCCCTTTTTAGGGTTGAATATGGAGACGAGGGGTTGATGGTCAGTCAACAAGGTAAATGTTTGTCCGTGTAGGTAATGGTTGAATTTCTTCACCCCCCACACCAGGCTGAGTGCCTCCCTGTCAATCTGGGCATAGTTACGCTCAGCTGAGTTCAATGAGCGTGACGCAAAAGCTATCGGCCGCTCCGAGCCATCAGGGAATCTATGCGATAATACCGCTCCCACGCCGTAAGGGGATGCATTGCACGCCAGTCTGATTGGCAGTGATGGGTTGTAATGAGCCAACACTTCCTTGGACGTGATCAAGCCTTTGCATTTATGGAAGGCACGTTTACAGTCTTCGCTCCATTTCCAAATTACTCCCGTTTGTAGCAGTGCGTTAAGAGGGTGCAGAACCGTTGACAAGTTCGGTAAAAATTTATGATAGTAATTTATTAATCCCAGGAACGACCTTAATTGTGAGACATTTTCAGGCGCGGGGGCTTTTACGACCGCTTTAATTTTATCAGGTGACTTATGCAACCCTTCTTCGTTAATGACATGGCCACAATATGATATTTGTTTCTGGAAAAATTCGCACTTGGGGCGATTTGCTCATAGGCCCCGTTCTCTCAGCCTCGTGAGCACCTGTTCCAAATTGGCAAGGTGCTCGTTGTTGTTTTCTCCTGTTACAAGGATGTCGTCTAGGTAGCATTGAGTCCCCGGAATCCCTTGCAGGACTTGCTCCATAGCTCTTTGCCAGATAGCTGGAGCTAATGCTACTCCGAAAACCAGTCGATTGTACTGGTACAGGCCTTTGTGTGTGTTTATCGTGAGATACTTTTTAGAGGCCTCCTCAACCTCCATCTGTAGATATGCCTGTGCCAAGTCAGTTTTGGTGAAACATTTCCCTCCGGATAGTGAGGCGAAAATATCTTCTATCCTCGGAAGAGGATACTGTACCGTGTGAAGAATCGGGTTTACATTCACCTTGAAGTCCCCACAGATGCGAATTTTTCTCTGTTCTTCAGATTTATCATTATTCAACGTTTTCTTCATGACCGGGACGATGGGTGTTGCCCACTTGCTCCAATCTACCTTGGATAACATGCCTGCTTTTTCCAAATTCTCCAGCTCTGCCTCGACTGCTGGAAGAATTGCGTATGGCACCGGCCTTGCCTTAAAAAACTTGGGAATTGCCGCATCTTCCACTTTTATTGAGGCGGTGGCGCCTTTCAGGGTTCCTAGTTCCTGTTGAAACACTTCTTTGGCGTTAGCCAAGATTTCTTTTAATTGTCCAGGTATGACGTCATCATCATTTTTTTTCTTACTGGTCACCGTCAGTGCCTGAATGGAGTGCCAGTCTAAACGTATCTTTCTGATCCATTCACGTCCCAACAACGGTGGACCACCATCTTGCAGAATGTATAAATACAACTTCTGTATTTCCTTGCCATTGTATACAACAGGCACCCTTATTTTCCCTCTGGGGTATACTTTCTGCCCCGTATATGTCTTCAAGATAATGGATGTGTCTTTCAAAGATATATGCGGAAATAGCCGCTCGTAATCCCGTCGACTTATGACGGTCAGAGCTGATCCTGTATCTAGCTTCATTTTAACTGGGGACCCCGCTCTCGTGAGGGTAACCCAAATGGTCTGGTAATCTTCTTTGGCAATTACATTATGTAATTTGAGACAGCTTAGTCTCTTGTTTCCGGAGTCGCTATCGCTCTTCTGGTCTTCGGAGCTACTGTCCATCATCATTTGTACCTTTCTGTACTTTTCCTTATTGACCTTTTTACTATCAGCGGATTTTTTCCAGATCTGCATACACGTGCGATGTGTCCCATCTTTCCGCAGTGCCTGCATGCTTTGTCCTTGAACCAGCAGTCCCTCTGGTCATGGGTGGATCTGCCGCAGCGATAACATCTCTCAAAACCACGTGTCATTTCATGGGTGCCGAAGTCCTGTGGCTTTTGCTGTATCTCTGCAGCTCCTCTTGCTGCTGCTTCGTATGCTACAGCCACACTGAAAGCCTTGTCCAGTGTCAAATCTTTCTCAGAAAGTAGTCTTTTCTGTGTTCCTTCGCTTAGGAGACCGCAGACTAATTTGTCTCGTAGAGAATCTGCCAGTCCTGCCCCGAATTGGCAGTGCTTTGACAGCTTTTGTAATTCGGTGAGGTAATCAGCGTTACTTTCATTCTTGTGCTGATTCCTCCTGAAGAATTTGAATCGTTCCGCTATCAGCAGCGGTGTTGGGTTTAAGTGCTCCTGTAGGGTATCAACAATCTCCTTAACATTCTTGTCCATCGGTTTGGCTGGAGTGATCAAATTTCGTAACAGCCCGTATGACCTTGCGCCCATCAGATTGAGAAGTACCGATGCCTTTTTATCATCCGCTACTTCATTCGCCTTGCAATATACCTCCACTCTTTCCACATATGTGGTCCAATCCTCTATATCACTATCGAAAGCAGTAATATTGCCAGTCTTAGGCATCCTGAAAATCAAAAATGGCGCCTCCCGTGCTTTTCCTTCTTCCCTGCCGAGTCAAGATGGCGCCTCCCGCGCTTTCCCGCCGCTGCCGCTGCTGCCAACGGTGTTCTCCGCGGTTCCCGTTGCGACCTGCAGCTTTTCGCGGTATTTCTATATTTTTTTTAAAATTTTTTATTTGCACATATATTTTAAACAGTTTCTCCGTCACTTGGAGAATCGTTCCCGTCGGACCCTCTGGGACTTTCCCCTCCCTCTGCTCGGTCCGAACGCCGACCTGCTTTGCAGCGCTGGCTGTCTCCTGAGTGCTCCACCCTCTGACTCTGCTTCTGCTTTTCGACTCGCTGCCCGGCCCCGCTGCAGAGCCACCCAGTCGAGCCCCAGCCCGCTGCCCAGGGAGGATCAGTGCACTACCTGCCACCAGCCCGTTTAGCTGGTGAAACCACAGTTTTTTTCTTTTTTTTTTCTTCTACCTTCGTCTGAGGAATCGATCTCCTTGAGGTGCTGCCGAATTGCAGGTAAGTTTGTTTCTAACTCGTCGCCACTGTTGAATCCGTGTGTTAATGGAGACACGGAATGCAGGAGTTGATTTAACAAGTGTTTACTGAACAAAGTCTGGAGGTGAACTAACTATACAAGACGCTATACAGGCTTATATACCCGAGTGGTCACTACCGGTACTACAGTACACAGGGGCTTCAAAAAAACATAGTTCCTCTTAAAGGTACATACACTACAATTAGGCTTCTGTATTTCAGTCTGACGTTGCCTCCTGTTCAGTAAAGTACCTGTTAAACTGTTCTCCCGAAGTCCGTGTATTATTGAGGCGCGGACTTTACAAGAACGTCATCATAGAGGTCATAGGGTGAAAGGTTGTACAGGGTCTGCGGGACACTGACATTTGTGGATATGACAATGTCTTTGATTTCTACAATGATAATCGCATATTTTTGCTCTAGCAATGATTTTTATTTTCATCAGATTCAATATTGTACTCACCATGAACCATAGGGGAGAGTTTTCAACTTCATCGCCTTTGTGGTAATCTGGTGGAGCGATTTCAATGGGATGAAAATCGAGCGGGTTCTACAACGGGGTGCCAATCTGCCCTGCCTGGTTACCACCCAGTTAAAAATGACCCCTATAGTGTTGTTCACTGTTCTAAGAACAACATGTATTTACAATTCCATGTGTTCATGCTATGCCATTTCCTTTTAACAGAAAGACTACGGATCCCCCAGAGTCATTTGTGTTTCTGGCCTCCACGTAAGTGAAAACATATTCTTTGTGGGGCCAGGAGGAGCAGGGAGGTGCTCTTCGGAGCGCCACAAGGAAAGTCGCAGCCTCTCCTTCCCCAAAATTGCTGCCACCACCACCCTCTCACCCCCAACTTCCCTCCTACGAGACCCTTCTGAGATTCCCTCCCTACCGCTTACGCTACAGCCCTTGGCCAGGCAAGGACCACCTGATCTTCCACTACAGGCCGCCGCACTACACCCTCTTGCGAAGCGAACTGGAATTCTGCAATTTCTGGACTTTCTCCCCCAACTCCGCTCTCCTTTCTACTTTGGTATCAGCTGCAAATGATACTATTTTGCATTGAGTTCCTGAATCCATGTCACTGATGTAAATTAGTAACAGTAATGGCCCCAATACTGAGCTCTGAAGCATTCCAGCCAATACTTCCCCTTACTCCGACATAACCCGTCTAACGAGTACCTATTATTTTCTTCCCATCAGTCAATTTCTTATTCTTTCCCAAAATTTACCCTGGATGCCCACAGCCTTTGAGCTTAAACCGTATCTTAACAGTGTCAGCTGTGGGTCAGTTGATAGCACACTCGCTTCTGAGTCAGAAGGTTGTGGGTTCACGTCCCACTCCAGACACTCCAATGCAGTGCTGAGGGAGTGCTGCACTGTTGGAGGTGCTAAATGTCAGATGAAGCATTAAACTGAGGCCCTGACTGACCTTTCAAGTAGAAGTAAAAGATCTCATGGCACTATTATCCCTGGTGTCCTGGCCAATAGTTATCCCTCAACCAACATAACAAAAACAGATTATCTGGTCATTATCACATTGCTGCTTGTGGGACCTTGCTGTGTGCAAATTGGCTACCACATTACAACAATGACTCCACTTCAAAAGTACTTAATTGGCTGTAAAGAGCTTTGAGATACCTGGTGGTCGTGAAAGGCGCTATATAAATGAAAGTTTTTCTTTTTAAACAGAGTGTTTTATTTGGGAATTTGGAAAGAGTGGGAATTCGGAGAAGAGGGGGAAGGAGTTGTTGCTTTTTGCCTACACTACTTGTAGCGCTTTATATTACAGGTAGATATATAATTTCAGTACCCTTAACTTAATCTAGATCAAGTAAGTAGTCAAGAAACTACACTGTAAACTAAGTTACTAATTACAAATTTAATTACATTTAATTAAATAAAACAAGGTCATATAGGGATGGCAGTGCAGGTGGTGTGCCCTAACTGCAGCATGTGGGAATTTGTGGAGAGCACTGTGATCCCGGACAACCACGTTTGCAGTAAGTGCCTGCATCTTGAGGAACTTCTGCTCAGAGTTTTTGAGCTGGAGTCTGAGGTGCAGGCATTGAGGGGCATCAGGGATGGGGAGAATTACTAGACACTTTGATCCAGGAGGCAGTCATACCCCTGAGGTTAGGTTAGTGGTCAGGGACAGGAGGGTGTGGCTGTAACTCAGGCAGGTAAGGGGACACCAGTGCAGTGCTGGAGGAGCCTCAGCCTTTGCCCTTGTCCAACAGGTATGAGGTTCTTGCTGCCTATGTGGATGAGGGAAAAGCCTGCAGGATGGATGAGCAAGCTGACCATGGCACCATGGTATAGGAGGCCTTTCAAGTTGGGGGAGTGAAAGTGAATGTAGTAGTGATAGGGGACAGTATAGTCAGGGGGATAGATACTGCAGCTGCAACCAAGAGTTCCAAAGGCTGTGTTGCCTGCCCGGTGCCAGGGTTAAAGACATCTCCTCGTGACTGGTGGAGAACTTGAAGTGGGAAGGGGAGGATCCAGTTGTTGTGGTCCATGTAGGAACCAATGACATAGGTAGAACTAGGAATGAGGTTCTGCTGGAGGAGTTTGAGGAGCTAGGATCCAAATTAAAAAGCAGAACCTGAAAAGGTAATAATCTCTGGATTGTTACCTGAGCCACACGCAAATTGGCATAGGGACAAACAGATTAGAGGTTTAAATGTGTGGCTCAAAGGAGTGGTGTGGGAGGAAGGGGTTTCAGTTCATGGGGCACTGGCACCAGTACTGGGGAAAGAGGGAGCTGTTCCGTTGGGACGGGCTCCACTTAAACTGGGCTGGGACCAGTGCCCTGGCGAACCGAATAACTATAGCAGTAGACAGGGCTTTGAACTAATGAAGGGGGAGTGGGAGGATTCAGGAAAGAGTAAATTTAAAAGCAGCGAGAGAAATGTCAAGGCTCTAGAGCAGAGTAGACTTGGGGTAAAAATAAGCACAGTGGGTCAGGAAGAGACAGAGAGAGTAACAAAGGTAATAAGGCATCAGTGACTAAGGTGACATCAGGGAAAATTAGAAATAAGTCAAAGCTAAAGGCACTATATCTGAATGCGCGAAGCATTCGTAACAAAATAGATGAATTAATAGCACAGATAGAAATGAATAGGTTTGATCTAATAGCCATTACAGAGATGTGGTATGTGGTTGCAATGTGACCAATGTTGGAATCTAAATATTCCAGGATACTTAACTTTTAGAAGAGATAGGCAAAATGGAAAAGGAGGAGGGGTAGCCCTGATGGTAAAGGATGGGATAAAGACAGTAGAGAGAAAAGATCTTAGCTCCGAAAATCAAGAAGTAGAATCAGTTTGGGCAGAGCTAAGAAACAGCAAAGGACAGAAAACATTGGTGGGAGTTGTTTATAGGCCCCCAAACAGTAGTTGTAATGTAGGGCAGAGTATAAATCAGGAAATTAGAGGCGCATGTAACAAGGTTAATACAATAATTATGGGGACTTTAATCTACATATAGACTGGGCAAACCAAATATGCAGTAATAGTGTGGAGGACGAATTCATGAAATGTATGCAAGATAGTTTCCTAGATCAGTATGTTGAGGAACCAACTAGCAAACAGACTATTTTAGATCTAGTATTGTGCAACGAGAAAGGGTTAATTAATAACCTTGTAGTAAAGGGGCCTTTAGGAAAGAGTGACTATAATATGATAGAATTTTATATTGAGTTTGAAAGTGATTTCGTTAAATCCGAAACTAGGGTCTTAATTCTAAACAAAGCAAACTATGTAGGTATGAGAGGCGAGTTGGCTAAGGTAGATTAGGAAACTACATTAAAAGATATGATGGTAGACAAGTAATGGCTAGCATTTAAAGAATGAATATATAATTTACAACAAATATACATTCCTTTAAGGCACAAATGCCCCACAGGAAAAGTGGTCCAACTGTGGCTAACAAGAGAAGTTAAAGATAGTATTGCATCAAAGGAAGAGGCTTATAGTGTTTCCAAAAAGAATAGTAAGCCTGAGGATTGGGAGGATTCTAGAATTCAGCAAATGAGGACCAAGAAATTGATTAAGAAAGGGAAAATAGAATATGAGAGTAAATTAGCGAGAGACATAAAAACAGACTGTAAAATCTTCTGTAGGTATGTAAAAAGGAAAAGATTAGCCAAAGTAAATGTAGGTCCATTACAGGCTGAGACAGGAGAAATTATAATTGGGAATAAGGAAGTGGCAGAGTAATTAAACAAATACTTTGGGTGCAAAATTCGGTTACGCCCCGTTTGGGGACGGTAACCAAGTTAAGGCTGGACATTTAGCGCCCAGTGCGGAAGTACCACCCCAGCCGCTAATTTCGGCTTACCACCCTGCACAGGAAATGGAGCGCAATCTTGGTGCTCCACTTCCTGTTGGGGTGGTAACGGAGGTGATGTTGGGGTGAGATCGGCAGTGCTCCTCATTTCAATGCCCCTCCCTTCAGTTAAAGGGGAGGGCCATTATGTACTCTGCAGGGCCTCCAATGGCCCACACTAGGCCACCAGGGTGGCATTGTGCCACCGCCACAGCCCGGCACCGAGACGCAGTGCTGGGCTGCACGATGGCGGCCAGGACCATGCCACAGCCCACCACGGAGGGCTGACCTGGAGGTCAGCCAAAAAAAGAAAATGGCGGCGCAGGTCGCGGCCACACCTCCCCCCAGAGGCACTAACGACAGGTGCAAAAGAGCCGAATTTCTAGCCCTTTGTGTCTATCTTCATGGAAGATGACGTAAAAAACTTTCCGGAAATAGTGGAGAATCAAGGGTCTATCAAGATTGAGGAACTGAAAGAAATTAGTATTAGTAAAGAAATAGTATTGGAGAAATTATTGGGACTGAAAACTGATAAATCCCCTGGACCTGATGGCCTACATCCTAGGGTTGCTGTAGAGATAGTGGATGCATTGGTTCTCATTTTCCAAAATTCCATAGATTCTAGAATGGTTCCCGTGGATCAGAGGGCAGCAAATGTAACCCCACTATTTAAGAAAGGAGGGAAAGAGAAAATGGGGAACTGCAGACCAGTTAGCCTGACATCAGTAGTAGGGAAAATGCTAGAATCTATTATTAAGGACGAGGTAACAGGGCACTTAGAAAATAATAATAGGATTGGGCAGAGTCAACACAGAGTTATGAAACAGAAATCATGTTTGATGAATCTGTTGGAGTTTTTTGAGGTTGTAACTAGCAGGATAGATAAGGGGGAACCAGTGGATGTGGTGTATTTGGACTTTCAGAAGGCATTCGATAAGGTGTCACACAAGAGGTTATTGAACAAAATTAGGGCTCATGGGATTAGGGGTAATATACTAGAATGGATTGAGGATTGGTTAATGGACAGAAAACGGAGAATAGGAATAAACGTGTCATTTTCTGGTTGGCAGGCTGTAACAAGTGGGGTACCGCAAGGTGCTTGGGCCTCAGCTATTCACAATCTATATCAATGATTTGGATGAGGGGACCAAATGTAATACAGGTAGACTACCCTTTATCCGGACTTCCGAAAACCGAAACCCTCTAAAAACCGAAGGTTTTTTCGTTCAGCGTAAATCGTGCGTACGAACGAAAAAACCTTCGGTTTTTAGAGGGTTCCGGTTTCGGAAGTTCGGATAAAGGGTAAGTCATGCGCACGACCCCCCGCCGACCCCCCCGCGGACCCCGCCGGCCCCGACAACCGCCGACCCCGCCAGCCCCGACAACCGCCGACCCCCCCGCGGACCCCGCCAGCCCCGACAACCGCCGACCCCCCCGCGGACCCCGCCGGCCCCGACAACCGCTGACCCCGCCAGCCCCGACAACCGCCGACACCCCCCGCGGACCCCGCCGGCCCCGACAACCGCTGATCCCCCCCGCCGACCCCGCCGGCCCCGACAACCGCCGACCCCGCCAGCCCCGACAACCGCCGATCCGCCCGCGGACCCCGCCGGCCCCGACAACCGCCGACCCCGCCAGCCGCCGACCCCCCCGCGGACCCCGCCGGCCCCGACAACCGCCGATCCCCCCCGCCGGCCCCGACAACCGCCGACCCCGGCAGCCCCGACAACCGCCGACCCCCCCGCGGACCCCGCCGGCCCCGACAACCGCCGACCCCCCCGCGTACCCCGCCGGCCCCGACCCCGACTGACTTACGCTGAGCGTCAGCGTAAGTCGTGCGCACGACCCCCCGCGGATCCCCGCCGAACCCCCCGCGGACCCCCGCCGACCCACCTTCCGAAATCCGAAATTCTCCTTTATCCGAAACTCGGCTGGTCCCGAGGTTTTCGGATAAAGGATAGTCTACCTGTATATCCAAGTTTGCTGATGATACAAAGCTGAGTGGGAATGTAAGTTGTGAGGACGATGCAAAGAGGCTTGAAGGGGATATAGACAAGCTAAGTGAGTGGGCAAGAACATGGCAAATGGAATATGCGATGGAGAAATGTGAAGTTATCCACTTTGGCAGGAAAAATAGAAAAGCAGAGTATTTTTTAAATGGTGAGAGATTGGGAAATGTTGGTGTTCAGAGGGACCTGGGTGTCCTTATACATGAATCACTGAAAGTTAACATGAAGGGACAGCAAGCAATTAGGAAAGCAAATGGTATGTTGGCCTTTATTACAAGAGGAATTGAATATAAGAGTAAAGGACCTCAAACCCGGCACTAAGTTCATGGTCTACAGAGCAGCAGTGATACCCGCCCTGCTGTATGCCTCAGAGGCATGGACCATGTACAGCAGGCACCTCAAAGCACTGGAGAGGTACCACCAACGCTGCCTCCGCAAGATCCTGCAAATCCATTGGCAGGATAGGCACACCAACATCAGTGTTCTTGCTCAGGCCAACATCCCCAGCATCGAAGCTTTAACCACGCTCGATCAGCTCCGATGGACGGGTCACATTGTCCGCATGCCCGATACAAGACTCCCAAAACAAGTGCTCTACTCGGAGCTCTGGCACGGCAAGAGAGCCCCAGGTGGGCAGAGGAAACGCTTCAAGGACACCCTCAAAGCCTCCTTGAAAAAGTGTAACATCCCCACCGACACCTGGGAATCCCTGGCCCAAGACCGCACAAAGTGGAGGAGAGGCATCCGGGAAGGCGTCGAACACCTCGAATCTCTTTGCCGGGAGCAAGCGGAAGCCAAGCGCAAGGAGCACACGTCAACCCAAGCACCCCACCATCCCACCCCTTCAACCACCGTCTGCCCCACCTGTGACAGAGACTGTAGGTCCCGCATTGGACTCATCAGTCACCTGCGAGCTCATTTTTAATGTAGAAGCAAGTCATCCTCGGTTCCAAGGGACTGCCAAGAAGAAAAAGGAAAGACATCTTACTGCAATTACATAGGGCCCTGGTGAGACCACACCTGGAGTATTGTGTACAGTTTTGGTCTCCTTACTTAAGGAAGGATATACTTGCATAGAGGGCGTGCAACAAAGGTTCACCAGACTGATTCCTGGGATCGGGGGATTGTCCTTTGAGGAGAGATTGAGTAAATTGGGCCTATACTCTCTAGAGTTTAGAAGAATGAGAGGTGATCTAATTGAAACACACAAAATCCTTACAGGGCTTGACAGGGTAGAAGCAGAGAGGATGTTTCCCCTGGCTGGGGAGTCGAGAACCAGGGGTCACAGTCTCAGAATAAGGGGTCGGCCATTTAGGATTGAGATGAGGAGAAATTCCTTCACTCGAGGGTGGTGACTCTTTGGAATTCTCTACCCCAGAGGGCTGTGGACGCTCAGTCGTTGAGTATATTCAAGACAAATAGATTTTTGGATATTAAGGGAAGCAAGGGATATGGGGATAGGGCAGGAAAGTGGAGTTGAGGTAGATCAACCATGATCTTATTGAATGGTGGAGCAAGCTCGAAGGGCCAAATGGCCTACTCCTGCTCCTATTTCTTATGTTCTTATATCCTTCCATATGGAACTTTGCCAAATGCCTTTTGGAAATCCAGGTACACTGTGTTGTAGGGTTTTCCACTTGGCATATCATTTCCTCAGAAACTTTGAAGAGGTTGGTCAGGTAGTATCCTCTGCTTCTGAAGCCACGCTCTCTGCTATTTATTAGGTTATTGTTGTACAAATAATCCTCAAGTTTATTCCTGACACTCAGCTCTATTATTTTACACAGAATTGAAGTAATCGTATTTCAAGACTGTGGATTCCCACAATTTTATTAATTGTTATTTTGCTAAACAACAGTCATTTGCTCCATTAACATTAGCACCATGACAATAGGGCAAAAACAAAGTCAGTTAAAATGGATCAGTCTGATTTCAAAGCATGTGGTTAGTTATATTCTGAGGCATGCGGCAGTTGATGACTGCTGTGTGTGGTAATTCCTTCAGGGGTAAAACAGGTTTGTCTAATCCTTCAACAAAGTATGTGAGAAACATTCAGTAAATTGATTAAAGGAATTAAAGGAGCTGCACCATCATGAGATATTTCTCTTTATCTTATTTCATGTTTTCTTTTCTCTTTATCAGCCTCTGTGGCCCACACAACATAAAGTTGCAGGAAGCCCTTTTACTCAATGTAAATGCCTTTGACTGTCACCGTATGGTCTGTCAACTGCAGCACTCCTGAAAATAATAGGGAAAATTTTAACTTCACCCGTCCGACCGGTGTGGGTTAGAAACCCACTCGGGTCAGTTTCCCGCTGAGCGAGGCAAGTTAAAATGATCCCTAAATTGTCTGAACCTCATAGAATGACTAGCAACGGGGTTAATTTTCAGGTAACCCACCCGGTGAGAATGGGACGGTTTCGGGTCGAGCGCCTGTTTTGCACCTGCTCGATTTTATGCGGAGAGTAAAATCGAGCGGTGTGTAAAATGGGCGTCTGGCTCAAAGTCAGCCTGTTCCCACTGGGCAGCATAGGTTAAAATTACCCTCACCATTTCTCAGGATCTTGTGTTCTGTTGCCAGAGCAGCCAACTTCCCCTATGGCCTGCTCAGTGCACTGAGCTATGCAGCGGGGCAGCACACATGCATCGTGATGCAGAATCATGTCATGATGCAAACACACTGACAAACAGCACTGGCTCAACATCAATTTCTAGCCCCACCATGATATTTCTGGACCTACCAAATCCATTAAAAAAAATTTACAGGGGGAGTTTAGATAAAAAGAATTTATTATACTGTTTATATTGTCAATTGACATCATTTTCCGGTAGGCTTGTCAGAGCCTGATTCACATGTTTAGGACCTTAATATGGAGGAATCCTGGGTACATTATACTGCATGACTTACTCTATCAGGAGTTTAAAATTTAAGCTGTTTTGATAAAGTCAGATATACTGCAACAAAAACTGCTCTTTGTTTCTCAAATTAATATAATAAAATGAAACTTGGGGAGTTAATATATCAATATATGTCCTTCGATATATATCAATATACATCAACCCAAGCACCCCACCCACCCGCCCCTTCAACCACCGTCTGCCCCACCTGTGACAGAGACTGTAGGTCCCGCATTGGACTAATCAGTCACCTACAAACTCATTTTTAATATGGAAGCAAGTCATCCTCGGCTCCGAGGGACTGCCTAAGAAGAAGATATGTCCTTCAGAAATAAATACTTGGGGGTTACACTGATGGACAATCGCACCTTCTGGTGTGGTACTGAGCCATTAAGGCCAGAAGGTCCCAGGTTCAATATCTGGCCTGTGTTGAGTTTGTTGACTTCAGCCACAACAGAAGCTGGACAGCTATGATTAGCTTTAGTATCCCTGGATTAGGAAGTGGGGAATATCAGCCACACATAATTGCTAATCAATGCCCCTCCTGGAAAGTATAGGGTATATTGGGTCAAGTAGCACCCATTTTTCAGGTGCTACATGGCCTCCTAAGCGCCCTAAAATGGTGGGCAGGAAGTGTGCGTACGCTTCCGACCAGAAGTGCACCGCCCGCCATATTGGGTAAGGACAAACAAGAGACATCCTTTACCCATGCCTGAAGCAGGCGTTCGGCCAGCTGAAAATGCAAATAAGGGGCCTAACGCCTGCTTCAGGTCCCTGCTGCAACTTTGGTTTGACCTGAAGGCTGCCTCAGGGAAAAGCAACTTTAAAAAAAAATGGTAAGTACTTACCACAATCACCGCCACTCCTGGTCCTGTGCGTCCCTCAATCTCCCACTTTGGCCTCAACAACCAGAACCCCCAATCTTTATCCCTGACATCAATTCCGTGCCCCCAATCCACTTACCTGATGCTGCTTCCTCCCACAGTGCTGTCTTCATAATTATGAGGTCCGAGACCCAATATCGGGGCTCCACGGGCCTCACCATTATGCGTGGCGGAATATGCGGGCACTCTGAATTTAACCCCCTAGGTATCAGATTAAGACAACGTTAGGCTCGACTGTGATGCCCCCAATGTTAAATAGCCTGAAACACACACCATTTAGGCTCACACATGAAGGTAATGGAGAGTTGCAAATACTAATGGAACCAAGAGTCACCAGTTTAAAAGAGATAGAGAAATGCGGGGGGTGGGGGGGTGGGGGGAAACAATGAGACATATCAACAGAATAACAGAGTAACGCAGATTACATACTTTGTTGCTAGAATCATCTTTTTCCTTGGCATCTGTTCTTTGGGCTCAAGATGCTGTCGGGCTAGTTGCTCCCCCACTGCTTTGGCAGGAAACTCTGTCTCACACGTATAGCCAAAATCCCGGGCCAAGTGGAGGGCCTCGCCTTATGGGGAGAAGAGAAATTACTTTTAACTCTAAAAGGCAAAAGTATTTGGAGAATGTTGGAACTGTATTAACTGTGGTTGTTGACTAGAACATTCATTTTCATGTGATAAAAGTGCTGAATTAGGCACTGTTACAAGACCTCGAGTGGTAAATAAATAAAATGGCTCCCAACTTGAGCATCTAATGATAGTGGAAACATTCACAACTATATTGTAGTGCGCATGGATACACATTCCACTGTGTGGTTACTACATGGCTCTGTATGAATATAAATCCCATTGTACATTGTTCCATAATCCTCTGATTAATAGGTAGCCTCTATACTCAGCTGAAATACTTGGCAAATTCACAACATTGATTTCGCCTACCAGGCATGACTAATATTCGAAGTCTAGTTCCGTCACTTGGTATGCTGTGCTTGCTTCAGTCAGGCCACTAGATGGCACACTTTGTGGTGGCATGGTGCTTCATCTTTTAAGGAAGGGCAGGAGGGAGGGGGAATGTACAAAAGCCCCACACCCTCTGCAGAAATGCACCTCCCTGTTGTCTGTTCATGGCGCTGAATTGACAACAGTCATGGAGAATTCTGCAGGGCAGACTAGCCTATTCTGCAGGTCGAAGAAGAAGGTGTGGCAGCAGTGGTGGAACCTAAAGCGATACAAATCCCATAAAGAGATAGATTATTACAGATGAACCTGCACTGAAAAAACCCAAGAAAAACATCAGTATCAGCAGTAAGGAGGCAGCAAAGAACGTTAAAACATTTATAAAAACACAAGAATAATTTCACTGAATGTTAGCAAAATGAGTCAATAACTTGAGATCCAGTTAGACTGCAGGTTTTTTTTATGGATGTACAGTGATCATGAAATCACACAGATGGAAAGCAAGAGTAGATGTGGTGTATTTGGATTTTCAGAAGGCCTTCGATAAGGTCCCACAGAAGAGGTTGGTGAACAAAATTAGGGCACATGGAATTGGGGGTAATATACTTGAGAACGTTAAAACATTAAAAAAAACACAAGAATAATTTCACTGAATGTTAGCAAAATGTGTCAATAACTTGAGATCCAGTTAGACTGCAGGTTTCTTTTATGGATGTACAGTGATCATGAAATCACATTGAGAATTGGTTAACAGACAGAAAACAAAGAGTAGGGATAAACGGGTCTTTTCCAGGATGGCAGGCTGTGACTAGTGGGGTACCACAAGGATTGGTGCTTGGGCCCCAGCTATTCACAATCTATATCAATGATTTGGATGAGGGGACTAAATGTAACATTTCCAAATTTGCTGATGACACAAAGCTAGGTGGCAGTCAGTTGCGAAGAGGCTGTGAAAAGGCTTCAAGGGGATCTCGACGGGCTCAGTGAGTGGGCGAGAACATGACAGATGGAATATAATGTGGATAAATGTGAAGTTATCCACTTTGGTAGAAAAAACAGAAAGGCAGAGTGTTTCCTAAATGGTGAAAGATTGGGGAATGCAGATGCTCAAAGGGACCTGGGTGTCCTTGTACATGAGTCACTGAAAGTGAATGTGCAGGTGCAGCAAGCCATTAGGAAGGCAAATGGTATGCTGGCCTTCATTACAAGAGGATTTGAGTACAGGAGTAAAGAAATCTTACTCCAATTATATAAGGCCTTGGTGAGACCACACCTGGAGTACTGTGTACAATGTTGGTCTCCTTACCTAAGGAAGGATATACTTGCCATAGATGGAGTGCAACGAAGGTTCATGAGATTGATTCCTGGGATGGCGGGACTGTCGTATGAGAAGAGATTGAGTAAACTAGGCCTGTATTCTCTTGAATTCAGAAGAATGAGAGGGGATCTCATTGAAGCATACAAAATTATTACAGGGCTTGATAGGGTGGATGCTGGGAGAATGTTTCCCTTGGCTGGGGAGTCTAGAACCAGGGGCCACAGCCTCAGGATAAAGTGTAGGCCATTCAGGACTGAGATGAGAAGAAATTTCTTCACACAGAGGGTGGTGAATCTTTGGAATTCTCTACCCCAGAAAGCTGTGGAGGCTCAGTCATTGGGTATATTCAAAACAGAAGGCGATAGATTTCTGACTAGTAAGGGCATCAAGGGATATGGCGATAGGGCTGGTGAATGGAGTTGAGGCAGAAGATCAGCCATGATCTCATTGAATGGCGAAGCAGGCTTGAAGGGCCGAATGGCCTACTCCTGCTCCTATTTCTTATGTTCTTATGAAATTGCTATACTGAGGATACATCAGATTTAACAAGAGCTGCATGGCCACTTGAGGAGGTAACTTGCATCACCTAAGCTTCACACTAAGTGCAATTGGTCTCGAGCAATTGTTATAAAGTCTTCAGGTGGCCTTTTGAACATTTTAATCTTTTCCTCCACTTTTCTTTCTCATTTTCTCCCTTCCCAACCCGCTCCACCCCCTCCCCTCCGAAAACTGTTGATTTCTTGTTAGAGTAAAGTTTGACAGTGTTGGTTGATGAATCAGCAGCTAGAGGACTTAAAAATTATCACCAAAAGAAAGAAAAAGAACTTGCATTTATATAACCCCTTTCACATCCTCAGGGCACCCTGAAGCGTTTTGCAGCCAATGAATTACTTTTGAAATGTAGTCACTGTTTTGTGTGTAGGCAAACACAGCTGCAAATTTGCACACAGTAAGGTCCCACAATCAACGATTAGATAATTGACCAGGTAATCTGTTTCTGGTAGTGTTGGTTAAGGGACAAATGTTGGTCAGGACACTGGACAAACTCCCCTTCTCTTCAAATAGTGACATGGAATCTTTTACATCCTGAGGGTCTGATTTAATGTCTCATCTGAATGAAGGCATCTCCCACAATGCAACTTCCACACAGCACTGCATTGAACTGTCAGCCTGGATTGTGGGATTGGAGCTTAAACCCACAACCTTCTGACGCAGAGGTGAGAATGCTACCACTGAACCAAGCTGACTCTAGAGAACAACGAACAAAGAAAGACATTCCTGGAACTCGCTGCCAACGAGGTTGGTGGAAGCAGAGACTGTTGGATCCGTGGTTCAGTGGATAAAGAATTACACGGATGCTGTGCATAAACAAACAACCGGTCTTTACTGGAGGAGGGTCATCTCTAGACTGGAGTACAGAGGCATGCGCACAGCTTATATACCGGAGTGGTTACTGCCGGTACTACAGTATACAGGAGCTGTAAAAAGTAGTTCTGACTTAAAGCACATACACTACAATTCCTCCCTTTTTAGATTAATACCCCCTTAATATTCAAATAACAATTACATTTTTACATGTACATTCAATAACAAAAAGTCCATTTATAGATTCATTCTTTGGGGCGGCTTCCTGACCCTTTCGGGATAGCGCCTTTCCAGAGGTTCTTGTTCTTGGTGCAGAGGCGATTCTGACCCCTTTTCATCGGGTAGTTCATCGGGTTCCACTGCTACTGGGTCTGAAGTAGATGCTACCGGTATGTCGGGTTCATCCCCAGGTACTCGAGACATGGGGTTGACGCCTTCCTGTGACGCTAAGATCTGATCGACGTGGTGTCTCACAATGTTCTCCCCGACATCCACTGTGTACATTAATGGCCACTGCCTTGTAGATATCGTTCCAGGTTGCCACTTCTCTGTTCGATAGTCACGGGCCAAGACTGGTTGCCCTACATTGAAGCTCCTTGTCGGCTTCTCGTTGATGTGCTGGAATTGTTTGTCCTCAACATTTCTTCGCACATTTGGTCTGAGCAAGTCCAGACGAGATCTCAACCTTCGGTTAAAGAACATCATGGCCGGGGTCTGGTTGGTAACTGCATGTGTCGCGTTTCGGTAGGCTAATAAGAAATTGTCCATCTTATGCTGTAGTGGAATTTCCTCATCGCACATGGCCTTTATCGCCTTCTTAAAGGTTTGTACGAACCTCTCAGCCAATCCATTGGTGGCTGGATGATACGGGGCGGATGTGTAATGCCTTACCCCATTCCTTTTCATGAATTTTTGGAACTCGTCGGACACAAACTGTGGTCCATTATCAGAGCAGATCTGCTCTGGCAAACCGTTTCTGGCAAATATGGCCCGTAGGACTGCAATCGTTTTCTCTGTAGTGGTTGAAGACATCTTTATCACCTCAGGCCACTTTGAATGAGCATCCACTGCTATTAAGAACATTGAGTCCGTGAATGGACCAGCGAAATCAATATGCGCCCGTTGCCATGGAGAGGAGGGCCACTCCCATGGGTGTAGAGGGGCATGTGGTGGTGCATTTTGGACCTTCTGGCATCCTAAGCAGCTCTTAGTTAGGTCTTCGATTTGTTGATCGATTCCCGGCCACCACAGATAAGCCCTAGCAAGGCTTTTCATTTTCACTCCCCCCAGATGACCTTCATGTAGCTCCTTTAGCACTCTCTCCCTTAACTTGGGTGCAATCACCACTCTGAATCCACACATCACTGTCCCCTGGCATACTGACAGCTGTTCTCTACTGGATGAGAATGCTGGCAACAGTGAGTCGCCATGTGTTGGCCATCCACTCACCGTCAATTCATATACCCATGACAGCATCGGATCATTGCGGGTCTCCTTCTCTATATCCGCGTTTGTTACTGGCAATCGTTCAATTATCGACAAATAAAATATCTCGATAGGGTCCACTGCTGGTGCTTCCTCCACCGTAGGCAGTGGCAGGTGCGATAGCCCATCAGCGTTCCCATGCTGTTTCGTGCCTTTATATTCTATTTCATATTGATTCACCCCTAGAAACAGAGACCATCTTTGTAACTGCTGTGCAGTCATTACTGGCACGCCCTTCTTAGGATTAAAGATGGAGACAAGTGGTTGGTGGTCAGTCAGCAAGGTGAACTTCTGCCCATGCAGATAATGGTTGAATTTTTTTACTCCCCATACTAGGCTGAGGGCCTCCCTGTCAATCTGGGCGTAGTTGCGCTCGGCTGAGGTTAGTGACCGAGACGCAAAGGCCACTGGCCTCTCCAACCCGTCTGGGAATTTGTGCGACAGCACCGCTCCAATGCCGTAGGGTGATGCATCACATGCCAAACAAATTGGTAGTGCTGGGTTGAAATGGGCCAACACCTCTTTTGATGTGATCAATTCTTTACACTTCTGGAAAGCTCATCTACGTTCGTCATCCCACTCCCATGGTACCCCTGTTTGCAGTAGGGTGTTCAGCGGGTGTAGTACCGTAGACAAATTTGGTAAGAACTTGTGGTAATAGTTTACCAGCCCGAGGAACGACCTCAGTTGTGACACATTTTCCGGTGCTGGAGCCTTGACTACTGCCTCAATCTTGTCAGGGGACTTATGTAACCCATCTTCATCAATGACGTGGCCGCAATACGAGATCTGTTTCTGGAAAAACTCGCACTTGTGGCGATTAGCTCGTAGCCCATATTCCTTTAATCTGGCGAGCACCTTCTCCAAGTTAGCGAGGTGATCACCGTCATTTTCGCCCGTGACCAAGATGTCGTCCAAATAACACTGGGTCCCTGGAATCCCTTGCAGGACCTGATCCATCGCCCTTTGCCAGATAGCCGGAGCCGAGGCTACTCCAAACACCAGCCAGTTGTATTGATAGAGACCTTTATGGGTGTTGATCGTAAGGTAATGTTTCAAAGCTTCTTCTACCTCCATTTGCAAGTACGCCTGGGCTAGATCAATTTTGGCGAAGCGTTTACCACCAGATAGCGAGGCAAAAATATCCTCAATTCGTGGAAGCTGATATTGCACCGTGTGAAGGACTGGGTTCACTGTCACCTTAAAATCCCCACAGATGCGGACCTTCTTTGGTTCCCCAGGCGTATTACTCAACGACCTCTTCATTACAGGGACGATGGGCATAGCCCACTCGCTCCAGTCCACTTTGGACAGTACTCCTGAACGCTCCAACACTTCCAGCTCTGCTTCAACCGCTGGTCTGATCGCATAAGGCACTGGTCTGGCCTTCAGAAACTTTGGGCTTGCATTATCCTCTATTTTAATTGTTCCTGTTATTCCTTTTAGTGTTCCTAGTCCCTCCTGGAACACTTCTTTTGCGTCAGTTAGCATTTTTGACAGTCGTCCAGGTGTGACGTCGTCATCCTTTTTGGCATCCTCCTTCAGTGCCTGTATGGAATGCCAATCTAAATGTATCTTCCGGATCCACTCACGTCCTAGCAGTGGTGGTCCTCCATTTGGCAATACATATATATCCATTTTAGGTATTTCCTGACCTTTATATGTCACTTTCACCCTTATTTTTCCTTTGGGGTAGACTTTTTGCCCCGTATACGTCTTCAAGACAATCTCTGTAGCTTTCAAGGGTACGTGTGAAAATAGCCGCTTGTAGTCTCTGATTTATGACTGTTAGAGCTGACCCTGTGTCCAATTCCATTTCCACTTGGACTCCGTCTATCTTGAGTGTAACCCAGATAGTCTGGTGATCCTCTATTTCGGTTACATTATGTAGTTTCAGACAACCCAGCTCCTTGCTTCCGGAGTCTGTGTCACTTTTCTGTTCGTCTGAACCACTGTCCATCACCTGGTGTACCTTTTTGTACTTCTCCTGTGGAGATTTCTTACTGTTGGTTTTCTTCCCAGACCTGCAGACTCTTGCTATGTGTCCTGCTTTCCCACACTGTCTGCACACTTGGTCCTTGAACCAACAATCTTTCTGGTCATGTGTTGTTCTGCCGCAGCGATAGCACTTCCCTGTTCCATAGGTCATTTCGTTGGTGCCGTATTCTTGCGGTCTCCGTTGTATCTCTGCAGCGCCCCTTGCGGCTGCTTCGTGTGATACTGCCATATTGAAAGCTTTGTCCAGCGTAAGGTCCTTTTCTGATAGAAGCCATTTCTGGGTTCCTTCACTTTGTAGCCCACACACAAACTTGTCCCTTAACGTGTTTGCTAGTCCCGCTCCAAACTGGCAGTATTTCGATAGCTTGCGCAGTTCCGTTAAGTACTCAGCATTGCTTTCGTCTTTGTGTTGGTTCCTTTTATGGAACTTAAATCATTCTGCTATCAGCAGCGGTGTGGGCTTAAGTGGTCCTGTAGGATTTCTACTATGCTTCCAAAATCCTTGTTTACCAGCTTCTCTGGGGTTATTTGATTTTGCAGTAACCCATAAGTTTTTGCACCCATGGAATTTAACAGAACCAGTGCTTTATTAGCATCTGGCACTTCATTCGCCCTGCAGTACACCTCAATACGTTCCACATATGTCGCCCAATCTTCAACTTCATTGTTGAACGTAGAGATACTGCCACTCTTCGGCATCCTTGGTTGTGCGTTAACTATCCCCAATGGCACCTCCCGCGCTTCCCCTTCTTCTCCGCTGGCACAAAATGGCGTCTCCCGCGCTTTCCTTCCTTCCCGCGCTCGCCCATCTTCTCCGCTGTGGCTTCACAAAATGGCGTCTCCCGCGCTCTTCCTTCTTCTCCGCGGCTCAATGGCACCTCCCGCGCTCTCCCTACTTCTCCGTGGCTCAGTGGCGTCTCCCCTTGCTTCGCCCCGCGGACCCTGATCAGCCCGTGATCCCTGGCTGTGCTCTGCGCGTTCTTCTCTTGATATTTGTCGACGCCGCTCAGTCTAGAACCCGGCTGTTTCTTACCCTCTCCCTCTCCGGTTTGCAGTATTTTTCCTCGATGCCGCTCGGTGATCAATCCCCGGCTGCGCCCTGCTCTCTTCACCCTCTTTCTTACCCCGTCGACGCTGCCTGGCTCTCTCTCTCTGCCGTCGGTCGGCTCCAGCCGCCGCTGCTCGGGAAGGGTCTGCTCTGGACCTGTCATCAGTCTCTTACTGCTCGTTGTGGCTGGGGAACCAAGCCCGGCTCTCCACAGCCTCCCCAGCGAAGTTGGATCTCTGCCTGACTGCTAGGCGGTTGCTCGCAGTCGACGCCCGTGTTCCTGGACACGACTATTTTTGTTTTTTTTGTTTTTTGTTTAATGTTGCAGGTAGATTCGCATCAACACTCGTCGCCACTGTTGGATCCGTGGTTCAGTGGATAAAGAATTACACGGATGCTGTACATAAACAAACAATCGGTCTTTACTGGAGGAGGGCCATCTCTAGACTGGAGTACAGAGGCATGCGCACAGCTTATATACCGGTGTGGTTACTGCCGGTACTACAGTATACAGGAGCTGTAAAAAGTAGTTCTGACTTAAAGCACATACACTACAGAGACGATCAATGATTTAGAAAGGAAATTGGATAGGCAGTTGAGGGAAATAAACTTGCAGGGCTACAGGGTTATAGCAGGGCAATGGGACTGACTATATTGTTCTACAGATAATCTGTTTCTGGTGGTGTTGGTTAAGGGACAAATGTTGGTCAGGGCACTGGACGAACTCCCCTTCTCGATGGGCCGAATGGCCTCCTTCTGTGCCGTAATGACTATGGGGCGATTTTGCCAGCCCTGGAGAGGCGGGTATGGAGGCGGGACTGCCAGGAAATGGCAGAAACTGAGAGCGGGTACCAAACCCACCCCCAACCGCCTCCGTGCCATCTTCCCAGGAGGCGGGTCCCCGACTCGCGCTGGGACCCGTCTCCTCGAGGCAGGAAGGGGATTACAGCCACTTAACTGACTGTTAACAGGTAGTTAACAGAGAGTTAAGAGCATTATCCCCATTTTTCTAACACAAGTGCAGGCTTCCCGACGTCGGAAAACCCCGCCAGGGTCAGCGAGGCGAGCAGTGGGTCTGCGGGGGTCAGAAGGTTCGAAAAGTCCACTGTGGAGGTGAGTGATGGGTGAAAGTGTGGAGAGGTAAATATGTGAGGTGTGTGAAAAGTCTTAGAAAAAGTTTCATTACCTTTGTTTCTTCCTGCAGGCTTCAATCGTTGGAGATCCAGAGGCTCCGGCATCTCCGTGGCAGAGATGACAGAATGGCTGTTGTATTCTCCGATGCAACAGCCATCTGATTTCTGCTCAGAAAATAGGTTTGATGAGTCTTGAGTACATAAACTCATCAAGTAACAGAGAATGTCAGTGTTTGACAGCTTCTCAAAGCTGTCAAACACTGACAATTCATCTGTCAAAAATTTTTGACAGATGAAACGTCATACGTAGACATTCTCTGTCACTGACTTTCCCTTAATTGGCCTGCTAAGCCCGCTGGGCAGGTTTAACAAGGTCAATCAAGGGAAAATAGCATGGGTTGGCCGGACGTCGATGAAGGCGGGACTAAAACCCGACAAGCAGCAGTCCCGCCTCCAAAACGGCCCCATTGGCAAAATCACCGCCTGTGACTCTATGACATTGGGAGCAGTTAGGAGAATTTTATTTATGCAGCAGGTTTTATAGGATGTAGAATGTCTTATCAAGAAACAATGGTGAAAGCAGAATCCATAATAGCTTTTAAAAGGGAAGTGGTTAAATACTTTAAAAAAAAGAAAAAGAAAGAAGGAAACAACTTGCATTTAGCATTATGATGATAGCACCTTCCACGGCCTCAGGAAGCCCCAAAGCACCCAACAAAGTACTTTTGAAGTTTAGTCACTGTGGTAATGTAGGAAGCATGGCAGCCAATTGGTGCACAGCAAGGTTCCACAAACAGCAATGAGATAATGACCAGAAAATCTGTTTTAGTGATGTTGGTTGAGGGATAAATATTGGCCGGGATATCGGGGAGATTTCCCTGCTCTTCTTCTAAATAATGTCATGAGAAAAAGGCATTTGGAAAGGGCAGCGGAATGGAACTACGTAGAAAGGGTGGAGGAATGGAATAGGTCTTTCAGCAGGTAGGATGGGCTGATTGATCGCCTTGTGTTTTCTAAGATTCTATGGTCACTCTTTGTTGTCTCATCCAAGTAACCATATTTTTGGTGCGAGCTATATAACAGTGGGGACATCAAAGCCAAACCCAATTTTGTCCTTATCCAACGGCCACATATTTACTTCAGGAGGGATCATTGGATAGCAGTCAGGAGCAGGAACTCTTTATCCTGGAGCACTGTGTTTAATTGTAACACCCGACCACCACCCTGGCTAGAAAGCAATTAACTCAGAACAGACCAGATATTGAATTTGGGATCTTCCTGTTCTATGCAACTCAGTTACTCGGAGCTTAAAGCCACTGAGCCTTTGGGAGAACTAAACTTTTTAATGTAAGCAAAGAAACTGACTGCCCTGTGAGCTCTCCTCTAACATTAAAATTTAACTGGGATTTAGACCCTGAGGGTAGCTGTTGATTTTGTGCGATAGTGTCAAACGGTTGATAGCGAGTCGGCAGCCCGGCTTTACATTTTTCCTGATTTTTATTTCCATTGACGTCAACCCATTCTTAGATTTTTCTCTGTAGATGTTGATATTATTCAGTGTAAGTCAAAGGTCTACCCCTGAGACTGAAGCTCTGGGCGTGTATGAAAGTACACATGGACAGAGTTCTGCTTCACCTGACCTGAGAATGATGCGGAGCTGGCAGTATATTACGATGCTCCAGCGGCAACAATTACTCCTCCCCATCATAGTGGTCCTGAAATTAAAATGCTAAAAACAATCCTGAAGTGCAACAAGATCATTCAGCTTGGTAACTGGTAATACTCAGCTGCCTCCAGTATTGACATATTATCCTACAAGTTACTCAGCCTGAAGTAAATGTCTGAATTTCAGTCCGATTTTAGCAAAATGGTTTAATCTTGTTGCCCCAAGGATGAGACCAAGTCAAACTACAGCATTTAGTCCCTTGACTGGCTTAGAATCATTCTTTGGAGCCAGTTTTTAACTAATCCAGGGGTGATTTAAATTAGTATCGATCAAAACTGCTTCCAAAATAGGAGGATGCAGAAAGCAGAGAAACAGGTAGGAGATTTATTTAAATTTAAAAAAAAATAGAATGGGGTGCTTAATAATAAATAATGTAAAAGGAAAGTTAAAATAATAAGTATGGGAGAAAAACTGATTAGGGAAAAGGGAAAATTGAGGAAAAAGTGAAAGGAAGCAGAACAGAATTAAAAGCGGAGTCGAGACTGGTAGGAAACAGTCCTGACCTCAGCAGCGTAAAGAAATTTTAACTCCCAGTCCTCATCTGCATGCCCCGGCCAGTTTCCCACCCAAAATTGGCAGGAAGTGGCAGCTGACCGGCAAGTGGGAGTGCAATTTCGGGCAGCAGGAGGCCACTGCCGGGGATCAAAGGAACAGCTCCAAATCCTCTTCCTGTTATTTGGACCTGACGGGAAAGCCATAACACCTAATACAAAAGCAAAACACTAGGAATGCTGGAAATCTGAAATAAAAACAGAAACTGTCCAGGGCCCCAAACACTCCTTCCAGGTGAAACAGCGATTTACTTGTACTTCTTGCAATTTAGTGTACACTGTATTCGCTGCTCACGATCTGGTCTCCTCTACATTGGGGAGACCAAATGCAGATTGGGTGACCGCTTTGCAGAACACCTCCATTCAGTCCGTAAGCATAACTCCAAGCTTCCGGTCGCCTATCACTAATTCTCCACTCTGACTCCCACTCTGACCTCTCCATCCTCAGCCTCTTACACTGTTCCAACAAAGCTCAAAATAAGCTCGAGGAAGAGCACTTCATCTTTTGATGAGGCACTTTACAGCCTTCTGTTCTTAACATAGAGTTCAACAAATTCAGACTATAACCTCGGACCCTTCTTTTTTTCCTCTTTCTTTCTCTCACATGGCAGCTGTTGATGATTCTGCCAGTGTCATTTACACCTCATCTAGAGTTGTCTTTTGTTTCTTAACTTGTCCCATTACCATCTCCTTTTGTCTTGCACCATCTCCCTTTTGTCTTTTAATCTCTCCTGCCTTCCACCCTATCACAGACCGTCCCTTTTGTTCTTTCCTCCGCTCCACCCCCCTTTCCCTGCCCCTACACTTGCTTAAATATCTGTTACATCTCTAACTTTTCCCAGTTCTGATGAAGTGTCATCAACCTGAAACGTTGGCCACGATTTTTTCATTGCAGGCGAGTTGGGTGCGGGTCAGGTGGTTTCCGGCTTCCAGTCTACCCCCAACTGCATCTGGCCCACAGACGTGATTTTGCGTTGATTGATCTTGTTAAGCCCGCCCTTTTTCTTAAAGGGACCATGCACAATTTTTTTTTTGACAGCTGATTTCTCAGTGTTTGACAGCATTGAGATGCTGAAAGCACTGACAATCACTGTACAAAGGTGACCCAGGCTCTCCAATGACTCCCTCCATAGGCTGTAATAGATGGCAGCTGCAGGTGAGGTGACAGAAGCGATCTGTCACTGGTGAATGAGGTTCTCCCAATGAGGTGCCACTGGACGTGGATTTCAAAACTTGTAACCTAAAGAGATGTGTAAATGCATTAAAAATGAATTTCCCAACATTTTCTTTCCTCTGAGACTCACCATGTGCAACATTGGATCCTTCACACCACTTCTGCAGCTGTCATCAATCCAGAAACATTACAGCAGACTCACAACATGCCACACTTACCTGGCGTGGTGTCCGGACATCAGGAAACCCAAGGCAGAAGCGGCAAAATTAAAAAATAGCCTTTCAACTACTATCAACTACCTGTTAATAGGCAGGTAATTGGTTTTAATCCTGTGTCGGGTCCATGCGCAAATCGGGGACCCGATACTTGGGAAAATTGTTTGGAGGCGGGTTGACGGCGGGATCGCAACCCGCCATCAATCAAAATGATTTTAACCTTTGACCCGCCTCCAAACCCACCTTCTCAGTGCCGATAAAATCATGGCCGTTAACTCTGTTTCTCTCTTTACTGAGTATTCCCAGCATTTTCTGTTTTTATTTACACCATAACCCCATCCCTACTCAGCCCCACAGTTAAAATAGTAGTTGGGCCTTAATGACGTCACCTACATATTTAAAGTAGGACCCTACTGGTTTCTGGCAGATGTCCCTCTTGCTTAGAAAAACAGGTTAAAATTGGTAGATGTGGGATTGGTGTGAGATTTCAGCCGGTGACTATCACTGGTGATTTTAACTGCTTGCCTGCTTGGTTTTAGAGAACGTATAAGGTTAAAATCGCCCCCTAAGTTTTTTAACTTTTTAATTTAAAATTGCTAAAAATAGTATATTTTAGTTTTATGATATTAATAACACAATAATAAAGCTATTTCTGACAGAGGAAATATTTATTACTGTAATATTGGAGTTTGCACACTTGTCATTTAGTGTCAACTGAAAACTTTAAACAACTGGAGGGAGCCCAGAAGTCCTGAGGCAGCTGGAAGCTTAAGGATTGAAAACAGCAAAATCTGTGGGAGAGGTTTTTTTGTCAAGGACCCATATTTTCCCATAGTGCCCAAACTCATTTTATAGAGTACTTTTACAGCCAGTAGAGAGAGAAGGCTTTCATCCTGTCCTTGGATTTGAACCCAGAAGTGAAATGAAAGTGTACTTACCCACTGTTCCACTCAGTCCTCAAAAACCTACAGTACCTGCCACTCCCAGGAAGCCTCCTGACGTAATAAAACTCACTACGCACTTGGTTTGAGCATAAAGCAAGGCTTTAATCAACTTGTTTCAGAACATGGAGGTCTAGTTGTACTTCACTAGTTCCTTGTCTTACTAAATGTCCCTGGAAGGCTGGGGCTGACGCCCGGGTATTTATACTCCTTGGACGGCGCCACCAGCTGGCCGTCCAGCATTATTTCATGAGTAGTTTCTTGATGAATGATGAGATTTATAACACCTCCCTTTTAAGTATTAATCAGACTTGCCCCAGTTAGGCTTTTGAGATCAGATAGGGTGGGGCCATTTCAGAGTGGGAAACAGCCGGCCTGTTCTTTTTAGTAAGTGGAAACAGGAATAAATGTTTGTTTTTTGGTGTGTTTGTAGGAGGAAATTGCCTTTTGCATGACTTAACTCAATTATGTCACCATTAATTAATCACAGACTGGCCACTTGCAGAGTAAAGCAGGAGATTGCTTGTGATGATGGTGAATATTCAGTGGACTCAGTACGGCAGAAGATCTCAGGTAAGTTTTAATGTATATTTCAGATTTCTTTGGAAGATAATGAGAATTTAAGAAAAGTCAGGTTAAGAAAAGACTATTTAGCCTGTCAAAGCTACCAATTTCTGGTACCCTAACTCTCCCACCACATCAACCAACTGTGTTGTAAACCACTTAAATATTTTTGCTCCAGTACACTGATTTCAAAATCCTCTAGGATACTAGATGTATGTCAAAAATTGGAAAGCAAGTTAGTATGACCTGTAGTTAATACTGCTAGCAAATATTCATTCACTATTTCAACTATCTTATCTCCCTTAATTTCACTGTTATTTTTATTCTTGAAAGTTTTAACATTCTCTGTAAGTAGACAATGACTATTCTGCTACTGGATATTGTGCTTAACTGTACTGAATTTTCTGTGTTCCTGCTCCAGAAGTGCAGCAAGGCAAGAATTCTGCCCATCCATTTGTGCCCTTGAGCCCAGCCATTTTCTGTTATCAGGGCATTTAAATACCTTGGGTGGGCACTAGTACCCTTTAAGATGCCACTGGAATGCTTGATTTAGGTGGGTGGGGAGCAAAGGTAACTTGCCACAGCATAAGTGAGCCCCAATGGTACCAGGGAACATTTACAGGGCAAAACTAGCCTTTTTCAGTTTTAAATCCTGCCAAGACCCTTAGAAATGCTGGATGCCAGGGATTGTACTGATGTCCCTTCATCCAGCATTGCTATGGCACAAATGACAGGCAATATGTTGTATGACATACTTCCCTTATTTGCATGTCATTGTAATACATCCTGCCCATATGTGGGCCAGGGTATTTTGCAATTACCCCAGTTGCAGCATAAATTTTGACAGGTGGAAAAAGGGGTGGTAACATGATATAACTGGGTACTGTCCAAATTTCCATTCTCATCATGATAATTTTGGAGCTGAAATTCGGAGCCAACATCTTTAGTTATACTTATCCATAAGACCTTTTGTGTACTTTTAATGTTGATTTTTACATGCTTTTGCAGGTTCCTATATTCCTCACAGAGTTCTCTATCTTTTCCCTTGTAAGTTTGAATGGTTTGTTTTCCATTTTATGCCCATTCTAATTGGCCTATTATCCATTATCCAGAATGTTATTTAGCTTACACTTGTTTTTCTTGTATACATATTTAGCCATGGAGAGTGGTAGGAAATGGACTGTTCCTAAAACTACTGCAAGGATTGATGAAAACAGAGTTGGAGCACTGGGAGTGGATCTCAATGAGAGGGAAATTGCATAGTAGAGTTGGTGCATGAGATTTATCCTCATGGAAGCAGTACTGAAGCACTTGGGACAGGCCTGGGAGGGAGGCTGAGAAGAATGAGTAACATGTGCAGGTTAGAGGATTAATGAAGGGAGGGGATTAGGAAGCCATCATTGACTAAAAATGTGTTAAGCAATTTTTCCCATGATCTGATTAGCCTGTGGTTGTCACATGTTTGATTTTCTCTCAAAGTATATTTCAAAATATGAATTTATCACTACCTTATGTAAGAGATGCATCAGATGTATATTTATACTGGTGAAGCTGAACATTTAAAACTCACTTGGGACTTTGTAACTTGCGACATTTTGGGGTGCTTCCTGAACTCCACTGAAACATTTTGTTATGAACTTTATCCATTCCAATATGGCCTAAAATATGCCTTAGTAAACACTTAAAAATGTAAAGCACAGCTTATGTTGGACATCAATAATTCATTGGCACTGATCCTTTCTGAATGTTGTCCTTACCTTCAACCAGTGAGGTTAGCAAGGTGACGTTGGCTGCTTTCCGTCTGCCAGCCGGTAGGTTCAGTCCCAACCTGTCCAACTTCTCTCGTAAACACCGTCCCCCATTTTTAGATTTTGCTCTGTAGATATTAATATTATTCAGTGTTAGTGTCATTCACAATGAAAACCAGCTCCACTGAGTAAAGAGCACAAACACAGATATACTAATCCTTGAATTCTAGCCAAGATATGCATTACAATGTTCAACGAGCAAATTTTTTTCCTGTCCAACCTAGGATGGTACAGTAGTGGCTCTAGAGCTGAGTTTAATACTTGGCGATGACGGAAAACGGGCAGTAGCTGATTGGTCAGCCTTTATACAACCCGCCTGAATTTGGAGTCAATGGAAAGGAAAATCAGGTTGGTTGTATAACACACAGCCAACCCACTACCACATGTTTCACCACCGGCCAAAGTTAAAATGATCGCCTTTATCCAATATCAGTCTGCCTTGAGATGCTCTAGTAAACAGCATGTTCAGGTTCAGGTTTAAGCCGTGTGAAAATAGTAAATCCAGCTCAAGGAAAAGCTCCTAAGGATTCTCTTTATTAATACTGACATTACAGCAGTTTGAATAACAAGACCATGGGGGAAGAACTGGCCTTTCACCTCTGGGACCTGGCTTCACATTCAGCCCAGACTAATGGGATCGAAGTCTCCTCTGTCTGCTGGCTACAGGGGTCTTACGTGAAATGAATTTTGTCAGTTTCAATCCAGTTCCTAGTGAGTATGGTCCTGCAGCACGCATCTGTCCCTAATTAGAAAGAAGGAAGCACCTTTCATATCCTCGGAACTTCCCAAACCGCTTCACAGCAAATGCATTACTTTTGAAGCATAGTCGCTGTTGTTAGATAGGCAAACATGACAGGCAATTTATGCACAGCAATCCACAAACAGCAATGAACGAAATGACCAGTGAATCTGTTTTTATTGGTGTTAGCTGAGGGATAAATATTGGTCAGGACATGGGGGGAATATATCGTCATTCCTTCATCGTCGCTGGGTCAAAATCCTGGAGCTCCCTGCTTAACAGCACTGTGGGAGTACCTTCACCACACGGACTACAGCGGTTCAAGAAGGCAGCTCACCACCACCTTCTCAAGGGCAGTTAGGGATGGGCAATAAATGCTGCCCTTTCCAGCGATGCCCATATCCCGTGAATGAATAATAATAAAAAAAGAACTCCCCTGCTCTCCTTCAAATAGTGGCATGGGATCTTTTGTGTCCAAGTGCAAAGTTAGACACAGCCTTGGTTAAATGTCTCACTTGAAAGAAAGCATCTCCCTCAGTACTGTATTGAAGTATCGGCCCAGAGTATGTACTGAAAATCTTTTGACTTGAAAATGCTACCAGTGATCCAGTTGACAATAAGGTTGACAATAGTTGGTGTAGGAAATGGAAAAATATCACAGTGCTGCAGGGGGTCTCTTCTGAGTTTGGAGCTCAGACACATTATTGGACAGAGTAGAGGGACTTTATTTCTGAACACAGCGCTCTAACTGTGGTCTAGATAATGGTTTGCATAAATTGGGGTAGAATTTTCACAGGTGTTCTCTCGATCTCTTGCCATAACTTTGGTGCAAGATCGGTGGAAATCCTGGAGAAATGGTGTAACCGGCTGTAAACCGTTTCTGCCGAAGTTACAGTGGGAGATCAGGGAAGAAATTTTACCCCATTATCACTTTACTCTTATACCCTGTGCCTCTATTTATAAAACCCCAAATTCTATTAGCCTTTCTCATGGCTTTTTCTACCTGCACTCGCGCTTTCAGGGAATTATGTATTTGGACCCCGAGGTCGCTCTGTTCATTCATAGGCTTCAGTGTGTTTCTATTCACGTGTATATTCCCTTGTTTCTTTTCTCAAAAGATGTATTACCTCACAGTTATCCATATTAAATTGCATCTTTCTGATCATTCTGCTAATCTGTCTTCCTGAAGTCGTATACAGTTCTCCTGACTGTTTGCCATACCTCTTACTTTTGGGTCATTGGCAAATTTTGCAATTGTGTTCCCTAAATCAAAGTCTAAATCATCTATATATACTGAGAATATAGATTAATCCAGCATCGACATCTGGGGTACACCAATTCCAACTCACCTCTAATTTATACAACACCCATGTACTGTAACTCTTTGTTTTCTGTTCATCAACCAACTTTCTATCCATGCTGCTACATTGCCTCTTATACCATGCACCTGAATTTTTCTAACAAGCCTCTTGTGAGACACTTTATCGATCCCCTTTTGAAAATCCATATACAGTACACCTACAGCATGGCTGTGATCTATCCAACTGGTCATCTCGTCACAAAACTCTATTGAATTCATCGAACATGACTTGCCTTTAACAAATCTATGCTGGCTGTCCTTGATTAGCCTATGTATTCCTAAATGCTTACTAATTTTATCTCAAATTATGGATTGTAAGTGTTTGCCCAAAGCTGACATTCGACTAACCAGTCTATAGTTACCTTGGTTACTGCTGATATTGGATTCAAAACAGATATGTGGAGATAAATCACTTTAAAACATTATTCTGAAGCGTGTTAATTCATTCATTACAAAATATGCCATTTGGTGTGATTTCTGTGCCATGCCTAGCACAGAAATAATGTCAGGTGCATCATTCCTGCACCTGTGCAGAGTGGAAGTGGGGGGAAGGGGGCAACATCACAATGTGTGTAAAATAGCACGTAGAGGTGCCTAGCAGTCCTGTTGCTTGTTGTTGAACTGGCAATGGAGGAACAAAAGGCAATGGGGTCGATTTTAACTCAGGTGCGGGGAATTGTCAGGTTCCCCGAATTTGGTGTTTCCCACACGAATCTAAATGGGTGTGTGAGATTAATGCAATTTTAACTCAATTGGCCAATTGATTTCCAATGTGTGGGAACCCTTGGCAAATGAGTATTTCTAGTCAGAAAGTCACATAATATGACGTCATTATTGCTGCTGCATTTAGGGTCTGCAACAAGCCTTGCTTCTTCTGCAGGCTGCCAACCTTTTGGCATTTGCTGATACACTGAGCTGGAAGCAGAATGGCAAGAGAAAGACCGAGGTCTGCACCCCGTTTTGACAACGTTGCCCTGCAGGCTTTAGTGGAGGGAGCAAGAGCTCACAAGGAGGTGGTCTTTCCTTCATCAGGGAGGAAGATGCCTCCCCAGCAGACAAAGGCTGCATGGCTGCAAGTGGCAGAGGAGGTCAACTCCTTATCGGCTACCCACAGAACCTGGATACAGTGCAGGAAGAGATTTCATGACCTTCAGCACACTGGAAACGTGAGTATGAAGTTCCCATCACTCTCAATCTGATTTCCATTGCCTCTCCTCACCAGCACTCAGCTTTAGCAATCTCTTCCTCCACATTCCACTTGACACTGACATCCATGCACCCTTACCCATTCCCTCTCTCTCTATGCTCAAATTCACCTAACTATTCGACTATGCAGCCCTCACACTCCCTATCACTCTGATGCTATGAAAACAACTGACAACACACAGGAAGGGCCCTTGGTCTTGCCACCTCACTCCATCTTTGTCTCCTTCTAAGCATCTATGCTATGGATTCTCTACACTCACTCCTTCATTCTCACTCAAACTCCACTTGTCTCCCTCATTGCAGGAAAAGGGAGCTCACAATAAAAGAGAACGAGCGAGGACAGGAGGAGGGCCACCCTCAGTAGCCCACCTCATCCCCTGGGAGGAGGCGGTCCTGGAGATTGTAGGACTGGAGGTTGAGGCGCAAGTGGGGGACGGACAGACGGGTGCATCACAGCAAGCTGGTGACAGAATAGTTTTCCATCTCTCTCATTGACATTGCATGAGTCGCTGATAATGATTCTGAAGCTATAACAGATGGACCTATGATCATCTGTAATATGCAATGTGCATGTAACCTTGACCTCACATCTCTAACTCTTTCCTTTACTCCCCCACAGGGCCATCAAGTGCCCCCATCCCCACTGTCCAGGAGGAAGAGCCTGAGCTTCCAGACTCCTCAGAGGAATCTGCAACCTCTGAGGTCGCAGCGTCAGCAGAATTCAGCGCACCCAGCACCAGCGCAGACATTCACACCTCGGTGGGACCTTCGGGACATAGAGTAGTGTTGTCACCTGGTGTATCACAGCTCACAAGTGAGCATCAGCAGATTGTGGAGACAGGGACAGCAGTGGAGAGTGCTAGTCGGAGGGCGCAGGACTCTGTCAGCTCGGCTCAGCTGCATGTCAACCCTCTGCCTCTGGGTCCATCCATAAGATCAGCGGGGCTGGAACTCCAGGAACAGATGCAGGAGTCTCTGGCAGGTTTTGTCTCCAGGGTCGATGTGAGTGTGGAGCGAATGGAGGAGTCCATAGCGAACATGAGCAGAGCCTTTGTGGAGTCATTGGCGCATGAACACATCACCATGGAAAGGATGGCAACCTCCATGGAGGAGATAAGTCGCCAGTGTATGGAAAACATGGTGAGTGTTCATAATAGAATATCTCTTGAGGAGCGATGGGCATCTATTGAACAGAGAAACCAGACCTTCATGGAAGTCCTTCTGAGTAGGACTGCCAGTGCAGATACGGGTCTCCATGGCCCCCTGATGTGCAGCAAGGTGCTCTCAAGCCACTTCCAAGCGCCGGCCCCTTCTGGCCTGTGCAACTTCAGGTGGGTGAGCAGCAGTCTGGTGCTCCTGTTGCTGCTGCTGTTGTCTTGGTTCTGCTGGTGCCACGGCTGGTGTTCGAGCTCATCTAATGCCCAGAAGGGAAGGAAATAAATGGCTCCCATGCTTCTGGTATATGCCTCCGTTGAGGAAGCGCTGAGTGAAGGTGGCGAGCGGGGTTTCCCAGGAGGTCACACTGGAGATGTGTTTGAAGCTCCAACCTTCCACAGGTATGGTTAAGCCTGGTAAAAGTTGCCCCAGGCCTGAAACAACAAAGTCCTGCCACTTGCAAATGATGACTGATCCAATCTCCTCTTTAACGGTTGACCTGCAGCTGATAGTCAGCAAGCCAATAGTGCTCACGCCAGGTTTCACAGGCGTGATCCCCACCAGGCATGTTTTACGTGGGAAAAGGGTTAAAAATGCAAGGGCCTGTTGAAATGGGATTATCAAGGCCATTATTGCTGATTAAGGGCCTTAAAGACCAGTCCCGCCTGTTGGAGTCGGGACTGATTCGGGACCATCAGACACGCCTGGGTTAAAATGGCTCGGTGTCGGGAACCAGGCAGGGGGAGTCCCGACACCCCAGTTTTTGTGATTTTAAACCCCCACACGCCTCAAAGCCCGCCTCATGGCTGAGTTAAAATTGACCCCAATGTTTTAAGCAGAACTGACATAATAGGAGGAATTTTAACCCACCACCGCCAGGCAGAAACTGGGCGGGGGACAGTTAAAATGCAGTGGGACAGTTACCCACTGACACCCGCCTCGAACCTGCTGATTGTAATTTTAAATTGCAGGCGTCAAGGACACCCGCCTGAAGCCGGCGGGGTCCTTGTTTAAATATGCTCAAGCCCTGATGACGTTATTGGGATCTGACTGCTATATTAACCCCAAGTCTGCATGAGGAAGCCCTTGTTGCTTCCCGCCATGCCAAACATACTAGGAGCAGGGGCTGGGCTAGAAGAGGTCCAGCAAGGTGTGTTTTTAAAAAATGTTGTAGTTTCCTTGTGGGCCAGGAGGCTCCTACCCAAGGCTTCCCTCCCTTTCCCCCAACCGCGATTGCCTCTGAACCCCTTCCCTTGGTGACTTACCTTATGCCGGGAACCACTCCCCCGGGTTTCCGGCAGCAGCCTCCTGCCACCCGACATCCTGTCCCACCCGCTGCCTCCTCGAGATTCCCACCGGGTTCAGGCAGGAGTTTGTCTGCAGAATATTAATGAGGTCTGGCTGTTAAAATGTGTTGGGCCTCTGCACAGCCGCTCCCAAATGGGCCGGCCACTCACTAGGCCATGTTCCCACCCAAGTGTTAAAACTGACCTCCATGCATCTATTTGAATTGTTTACTACAGCTGTACAAGGAAATATTTTACAGAAACAAAATATATGGCGCAGTGGTAAAGACTCAATAAAGGTCTCAATATATACAATAGAGTTATCAATTATTTGTTATTGGTATAATTTTTTTCCAATTTATGTCCTATTCATCTTGCTCAAACTGTTATTTAATTTGTGGGAGACACAATCAATTCTTCTTAGGGACAAGAAAGATTTCCAACAAAACTTTTTCTTGAAAATTTGTGCTTTTGAGTATTTTAGGCTTCCAATGCTGCTAACTGATTAACAATTTTAAAGTTAAATTACTCTTCAATAACTTGTTCTTAGAGAAAAAATAAATTGTATGCAGCAGAGGTCTCGATTCAGATCCAAGGTCCAAAGTCTGAAGAGGTTTACAGTGTTCAGAGCTGGAAGCTATTTGATCCCCACAAAGTCAAAAATAAGCTGCTACTGGCAAGTACAAGTTGATTTTTTATCATTTTTTCTAAAAGACAAGGTTCATTTTAAGGATGAACAAACAGGTCAGATTTTACTTGTCCCTTAAAGGGGTAGATTTTCTGATGTGAAGGCTTTAATCTTTTTGTCTGACTTTTTTTCAAACTTCAAGCAGTGCCATTTTCCTAGAATCAGTGCTATTCTGCAGCATTTTCAACAGATAGCTGTGAGAATAAAAACTACTGTAAGATGAGTCCAGCTTATGCAAAGACAAATTTAAATAAACAATAAAGGTGAAGTTACCATATTTTAGCATAAATACTACTGATTCCAAAGGATAAAAGATCACAGAAAGCACATCTTAGCAATTGCCCATTTAAGAGGGAATGAACTGTTGTTCATTCTTGTATCAATTTAAAACAGGGGTCAAGTGCTATGCTGTAGACAAAACTGAGATTCTGCATCATCAGCAACAACAACTTGCATTTATATAGTGCCTTTAACATAGAAAAATGCCCAAGGCACTTCACAGAGGCATAATAATAATAAAAAAATTGTTTTGCCATTCGTTATTTCAAACATTTTACACTATTCTATTCTAAAACACCTGAGAAGAAATAAAACTATATCTAAACTCTCAAGGAGCATTTTGGGCCTTGAAAATTGAATGTGGGGGTCATCGACACTGTAGACATTGCAATTAAAAATGTGAGTCTATGAAGGTACTAGTACTCAAAAATATTGTTCCTACAAAACCTGATTTGAACCATCTGTCCACACAAGTTCATTCACCTGCCCTCCCAACTGAAGGATTCTGTGTGAATGTGAGAGCAGTGAAAGGGAAAAAGTAGGAAAAATGGGGGACCAAGTTTTCTTTTAAATCGATGGCAACTAGGGATTACTTAACTTTTATTAATATGCTGATTTAGAATTTGAGTGATTCATATAGTTCTCATGTATTATTTTATAATTAGGTTTCCCTTTAAATAATTTACTGAAATATATGTCCTAAATACAGTCTAATACCAGTCCAGAGTATATCCAAATCAGATAGAATGTATGTTTACTAAATCGCCCCCAGTTAAACAGAACACGTGTTCAAATGTTGTGTGTTTGCAAATACATCCTAATGGAACAAGTTACTGGTTTGTAGGAACAAGCTGAGGCTGCTGTTTCAAGGCAGATTCCTTAGCCAGCACTGTGGGAACTGACAGTCTCCTATAGATCGACTCAACCTATTTGACTTGTCTCACAGCAAAGGTAGATTGTGTTGAAGCAGCAGTCCCTAGCACAAGTAGGGAGGGTGGGTGGGTGGAGAAGATAATAAAATGGGTGACAAGCTAAATGAAAAATAAAATACTTGTGCTTCTACACTGAAATTCATTTCTTTTTATAACCTATCTGTTCAGTGGGATGATCAAGGCAATGAACTTGTAGTACCCGATTGTTTCTACATGTCATACTTTGACAGTTTTTCTATTTTATCTGCATTATCAAGCATTTTATTAATATTGTTCAAGTAGTTGCACCAAACAAATTCTAGCCATTATATGTTGGTCTGCTTTTCCATCAAATTAAGGGAGCTTGGCATCTGTGAGCTGGTTCCCAGCAGTTATGCTGTTAATGCATTTTTCCAGATCTGAATCTACAGGATAAATTTTCATCTTTACACCTTGCATAAAGCATCATTTGGATGGAGCACAGAGATAAAAGTTAGGTGGGGAAGATTGCATACCCATAATGGAGCCCACCCGATTCCAAACGCCAGATTCACCTCTCTGCATTCTGTCTTTGTAAAGCTTTACACCCAAGCAGTAAAGATGAAAATCTACCTTTATCAATCTTCCACCAGTCTACAGATTTCAGATTTAACAGTATATATGCCTGGAGCCGCCATACAGACACCAAGCTCCTGGAACCAGATTAAAAGAAGACCAATATAAAATACTCCTTTGAGAGCTCTTTTACGTAATAAGCAAAAGCTGAAGGGACACCCAAGAATTCTCACAGTGGCTTCACATACGTAGTGCAGTAGCTGCTTGCTATAACACTTGCTCACATCTCACAATTACATATATATCACGCGCTGTTCCTTATTCCCTCATTAACAGAGAAGCTACATATGCAGAATCTATCTAGGCATTTCAATCTGGCTTAAGTATCAAACTCAAGATGCATGGCAATGGAATATCACAACAGTTCTATTAGGATGTAACAAAAGGGGACTTGCAGTGTGAGACTAGCTACACATATTATCCCACTTTCATGTTTTACTTCATGTTTATGCTGATCAAAGTGAGGGATGTTCACATTGAGAAAATTAATGTTTTCTCATTTCCACCCAATGTTGATATCGTAACACTGCCATGGTAAACTTGACTGAATCTATAAGTGACCAAATGTACCGACAAGCTTTGAGGGCAAGAGACTGCTTGGCTAAAAACATTTGTAAAATAGGAGATGTGCTGGTATTTTTCCTTCAAAAGATAAGATCTTGAAAATTCTGTGAGAACCGTGAGTCAACAACCCTGCAGATGTGAAAAACAATGGCCCAGAAATTCGGGTCGGGGGCTTCCCGCGGGTGCACGCCCCCAACCTGCACTTACCTTGCGCGCCGGCCGTTGAGCTGTGGGCCCCTGTGGAATTCTGATGAAAGGGTAAAGATCAAGTTAAGGAAAGAAACAGAAGAAGAAAGGGAACATAGAAACAGGCTCAAGGAAAAGTTAGAACAGGAGGAGAGGTGGTACAATAAAGAACAACTCGAGAGCCAGTGTATAAATAATCAGAATCAGTGCGAAGCCTTGTCAAAAGAACTATCCAAACAGAGACATCAGTCAGAGCAGGCAGAAAAGGTCAATGAGGACCTGAAGGTTGCATTTAGGGTCACCCGGAACAGGCTCTAGAGGAACAGAGTGCTCGTGGGGACCACACTGAATGTAATAAGCGAATTAAGGAGTGGGAGATAAAGAGGGAAAAAGATCTAAATTGCAGACTAACCAATCTGAAAACTCAGCGAAGGAAGGGAAAAAACAGGGATTTGGAGAGCCAGGGAAAGGTGCTGAGACGACAATTTAAAAGAAGGCAAAAAGAAAATTTAGGAGGAAAAATTGGGTATTGCTCTTTTTGGGGCGCTAATACAAGCCAGGCACAAAGGATAGTGCCCGACGCTAATTATCATCTCCGTCTGCAAAGTTCACCTCTATCGCCCCTGGAAGTGATTTGAGCACTAAATCACGCACTACACACCTCTCTTAAGGTGCAAACGTCGGGGAGCGAGGCACTACCTCAGAAAGCTACTGAAGCTCAGGCGATGTCAGTTACCATGGAAGCCAGACAGACTGGCGCCATCCAGTTCTTAAAGGGGAGAGGCCATCTTGCTAGCCAGCCACACCCTGCTCATTGCAGCCTCGAATCTCGGCCTGGAGAGACCTCTAAAGCAATTGTGTTGGAAGCACTAATGGCTAGGCCCAGGGAAAGAGCTCAGTGCTTAGGAAGCTCAAAAGTGGTGCTGAGAACCAAAACTCCTTAGGACAGTATTAAATCTCTCCAGACGTCTCTCTCCCTCTCAACCTGCGTGTACCAAAAATGTTGCCGACAAGAAAAGGCAGGAAGTGCCCGCCTTTAAATAGCGCTCCCCCAGCCCCTTCCCGACTTGAAAACGTTCCCCTCTACCTGTCGTTCCTAGCGGCAGGCGCTAAGGCAGGAAGCATGACTCAATATCCAGTCTGGGATGCTACCAGAGCATTGCATGCTCGACTGACATCACGATCTGAGGGCGCAGGAGATCGTGGCGGTAGTGTTTAGCGCCACTGCAAAACGACTGGTCAATTTCACGAGCAGTGCTAAAATCACCGCGTTCGGGTGCTAAGTTCCTAGTGTCCCGTTAGCGCCTCTGGGGGCGCTAACGGGAGGCACGTACCAACCAAATTTTTCCCCTTTAAAGTTTTACCGACTGTGCCGAGACAAATAAAACACAAGATTTGCTGAGTGAAAGGAACCTTAAAGGATGCTGGAATTTCAGTTTGTGTGAAAGTGTGTGTTAAAGTGTGGATGTGTTAAATATGTTCATTTCAATTTAAGATTCTGCATCTAGAAGTGGGAGAAACTTTGTGGTTTGCAGTTTAAGTTAAAGACATTGCTGTGGGTATATTTTGACTGGGACGGCTTGTACAGCAAAGTGTAAATCAGAAGCAGTTTGCCTTACAATAGATAAGCTTCAGCCTTGAAGTTACAGTTGCTATGGTTTCTAATCATGTCTGGTAGAAATTAATTTGGACTTTTTGAAATTATCTTGTTTTAATTGGATTACAAAAATAGCTATTGTTTGATTTTATTTTAACTCAATTTGAACGTTTACAAAGCATTGTCTTCTTAATTTGATTGCTGCAAGTCCGAGATGCCCACTTTCTAAGTTCTTGACAAGTAACCTATGGTGAAAAAATGAAAGGAGAAAAGGAAAAGTTCTGCCCTTTCTCTACTTTTAGTGTACTGATGTCTGAAAAAAACTTTTATGTTTCTTTTTCAAGTGGTACTGGCTAGTTTGATATATTGATTTAAATTTAATTGGAGTTATTAAGGTTAATTAACCTGTTTAAACCACACTTTTATTGTGGCCACGGTGAAATTCTGGTTGGTGTAAATTGTGTGAAAGCCTCTAGTTCTGGACATGAAGCAATCGCATCAACAATTGTTTTTAAAAAAAAATTCTGACCAATTTCAAGTGTGTGACCAGGAAAAAAAATAGAAATGCTATTGTTGTGTGTGGAGTTGTTTTTCAAAATATTTGCAGTAGTAACACAATTTTAAAGGCACAAAGATTTTGTTTTAAATTTACCTGAAAGCTGCAAGAAGCTGTGTGACACAAGTTGACATTGATTGATGATAACTGGGTTTGTCTTCTTTTGGAAATGTTAACTAAACTATGAAATTGTGAAAACCAAACTGTCTTTTTCGATCGGGAAAGTTTTTTTAAGATTTAGGTGAAGTGACACAATTGCATGCGTCTGACAATTTGCTCCGCCTTCTTACAAACCTGCAAAGGAGTTAACCCTTTCCACTGAAAGCTGGATTTCTTTTAATTCCCCACACAGCAACTGAATGAAATTTAAAGATATTGAACATTATTAAATTTAAGTTTCTTAATTTTAAGTGAATATTTTCCCACAGTGACAGAAGGGAATCAGGAATTGACAAATTAACCTATTGGGCTCGTAGGCAAGCCACAATGGATTATCTGTTTTTTCTTTTAAGCAGGGGGCCAGGTGAGTGTTGATGGTGCAAGATTACCAGGTGGGTAAAGTCTTCCCATGCAAGTCGGCCACAGCCTCATGGATGGCCAAGACCCTAGTTAGAGAGGTATTCTCCAGATATGGTAGAGTCAGGCCAGGGAAGTCATTTTACAGGTCAGGTAATGCAGGCCACTCTGAAATTGCTTGGAATTGAAGGGAAATGGCATGTGACCCACAACCCGCAGTCATCGGGAATTGTGAAAAGAATGAACTGTACCTTAAAGTTGGCCCTGCAAAAGGAATTAAACGTCCCCTAATCCTATAGGAATACATAGTAACAAATCCAAAGGAACGTGTCACTCCCCTCATGAATTGGTAACGGGGAGACCCATGCCAATCCCCCCACACATGTTGGTCCCCACTCTGACTGGTAAACAAATGAAAGAAGTCACTCGGGACAAATTCCTGAGTGACCTGTGGGGAACTCTAAAAGAACTAAACTTGGGAAGGCACACCAACGTAATCGACTGCAACTGACTGTGAGTAAACCCCAGGAGTGGGAAGTAGAGAGCCAGGTAATGGTACGAAACTATGCGAGGATGGGAGTTTTCGAACCCCTCTACAAGGGGCCGTGTAACATTGTTGACAAAGCTTGTCCCATGGTATAGCCGGTTCCGTTACCTAAGAAAATCAAATGGTTTCACATTAACCAGATGAAGCTTTTTCAGCCCACAAGCAGGTCAAGAAGACAACAAGCCACGATCATGAGCATGGTGAGACTGAATCATCCGCTCCAATGGGATGATGAAGGGGTGCCCAATGGGACACTCCCACCCACTGAGGCCCTTGCCTGAAGTGGTGCCTCCACAGGTACAGTATGATTCAAATGAAGGTGGACTGGACATGGGAGCTGTAGAATCCTCCTCGCCCCAGGTCCGGAACCACCTCCTGTCCACAGATGAGTCCAACAAACCCCTCCTACCCCACGATGTAGTAAAAGAAATAAAAAGGCACCCTTGAAGTATCGTCAGTGGTAGGAGTCAAAAATTGCCCGAGACAGCAAAATAAAAGTAGGGAGTTTCATTTTGTTTTGTTTTTTTAAAAAAAAATCAGTATTGAGAGCCTGAACTGTATAAAATGAAAGAATTATTCTGGTCAATGATCGGGATTCTGCTCTATCTCGAAGTTTCCATGTCAGCCTATTCGGCATACTGGACCACCACTAACTATTTTCCCTATAATAGTTTGATTGCAGTTGTCCCGGAGACACCACCCCAGAGACGGCACTCGAAACATTACCCTCCAGTACATCAAGGGTGATTGTGAAACCGCGTGTTCAGGGACAGTATTGGTTACCACTTATGAGGTCCAGGAAGGTAGGGAGGGTATGCATAAAATACAAAGATCGCCCCACCGGGCCAAGGGTGTGGTTTTTCCAAGCAGAACCAGGTGACCATTCAAGGCATTAGCAAATAGGGAACCCTCGGGGGAATGTAGGAAGCCTGACACAATCCCGAGCAGTGGGAGACACTCTGTTATGTTGGCCACGGTGGTGGCAGGAGCGTGAGGGAATCTATGGATGCATAAACCCTTTGGGGACACTATCAAACCATAGTTCTGTATCCACAGAGCCGCTGTGTGGAGCTCCCGTCCACGTCTATGGAATAGATGACAGGGGTCCCTACCAATGGTTCGTGGGCAGGGAAGGAAGGCCGTGTAGGGGTTCGAAGGGTTGCACACATTATCAGGTGCAGGAAAGTGAAAATGGAATTATACACATGGTGGAATTGAAAGTCTGTACTAAACACCGCCCCCACCCCACCCCACGAATAAAACACAACCGCAGGAAGAACAAGAAGAAATCCGGGTTGTCTGTCCCAAACACACCCCAGGACCGACAAATGGATTAGTGGTAATCCCAACTCAGATGATATTGTACCATGATGTGCATCATGAAGTGATACCGGTGATATTAAATCTGACCGAGGTGGGAATACCAAATTGGTGCAAACCAGAAACAGCGCGGTTATATGGGAGAATGGTGTGGGAATTAATAGAAGGATTTTGGGAAAGAGCCAGCACAACTTTGGCAGAATCGGAATTAGAACCATTATATTGCAAGGGCTCAGGAGATGGTAATGGATTTAACAATAATTTTGGGAAAAATACTGAGATCACTGAAGGAAACAACATTGGTTACAGGGTTACATAGAAACATAGAAGATAGGAGCAGGAGTAGGCCATTCGGCCCTTTGAGCCTGTTCCACCATTTAATGAGATCATGGCTGATCATCCAAATTCAGTACCCTGTCCCTGCTTTCTCCCCATATTCCTTGATCCCTTTAGCCTTAAGAAATATATCTAACTCCTTCTTGAATATATTTAATGAATTGGCCTCAACTGCCTTATGTGGTAGAGAATTCCACAGGTTCACCACTCTCTGGGTGAAGAAATTCCTCCTCATCTCAGTCCTAAATGGCTTACCCCTTATCCTTAGACTATGACCCCTGGTTCTGGACTCCCCCGCCATCCTTCCTGCATCTAGTCTGTTTAGTCCTGTTAGAATTTTATAAGTTACAATGAGATCCCCTCTCATTCTTCTAAACTCTAGCGAATATAAGCCTAATCGACTCAAGCTCTCCTCATACGTCATCCCTGCCATCCCAGGTATCAGTCTGGTGAATCTTCGCTGCACTCTCTCCATGGCAAAAACATCCTTCCTCAGATAAGGTGACCAAAACTGCAAACAATACTCAAGGTGTGGTCTCACCAAGGCCCTTTACAACTGCAGCAAGACATCCTTGCTCCAGTATTCGAATCCTCTCACTATGAAGGCCAGCATACCATTTGCCTTCTTAACCGCCTGCTGCACCTGCATGCTTACCTTCAGTGACTGGTGCACAAGGACACCCAGGTCTCGTTGCACTTCCCCTTTTCCCAATCTATTGCCGTTCAGATAATAATTTGTCTTCCTGTTTTTGCTACCGAAGTGGATAACCTCGCATTTATCCACATTATACTGCATTTGCCATGCATTTGCCCAATCACCCAACCTGTCCAAATCATATTGGAGTTTCTCTGCATCCTCCTCATAGCACACACGCCCACCCAGCTTTGTGTCGTCTGCAAACTTGGAGATATTGGGCTGGATTTTGTCAATGGGGAGCTTTTGGAGGCGGGACTCCCACTTGTAGGGTTTTAGTCTTGATTGATCTTGTTAAGCTCGCCCAGCGGGCTTAGCAGGCCAATTAAGGAAAGCCAGTTACAGGTGACGTCAGCGAGTGCCGCTTCATCTGTCAAGAGCTTTTGACAGATGAAATGTCATCTTTTGACAGCTCTGTGAAGCTGTCAAACACTGACAATCTGTCTTCTAAGTTGTGTCTTTACTCAAGACTCAATTAGAAAGCCTTCCTGACCAGAAAGCAGAAGGCTGCAGCTTTTGACAGTACAGCGGCCATTCTGCTTTCTGTGCCGGTGAGTTGAGGGACTCCCGAGACCTGAAGCGAGGAAGCCTGCAGGAAGAAGTAAAGGTAAGTAAAACTTATTAAAACACTTTACACACACCTCACACATTTACCTCTGCACACATGCACCCATTACTCACCCGCAAACCGGACATCTCAGCCCCTCCGACCCCCGCAGACTGACGGCCCGCCTCACTGACCCTGGCAAGGTTCGGAGCCATCAGGAAGCCCACACTTCAGGGCTCAAAATAGGGATTAGCCAAAAAACTGCCTGTTAACTACCTGTTAACAGGCAGTTAATTGGCATTAATCCCCTTTCCACCTCGAGGACGCGGGACCCGGCGCGGGTCGTCTACCCGCCTCCTGGCAAGATGGCATGGAGGCGGGTTGGGGGCGGGCTGGGCAGTCCCGCCTCCAAACCCGCCTCCCCAGGTCTGGCAAAATCCAACCCATTACATCTAGTTCCCTCATCTAGATCATTTATATATATTGTGAACAGCTGGGTCCTACCACAGATCCCTGCGGCACCCCATTAGTCACTGCCTGCCACTCTGAAAAAGAGCCATTTATTCCAACTCTTTGCTTCCTGTCTGCCAACCAGTTCTCTATCCAAGACAGTACCTTACCCCCAATCCCATGTGCTTTAACTTTGCACGCTAATCTCTTATGCGGGACCTTATCGAAAGCCTTCTGAAAGTCAAAATACACCACATCCACTGGTTCTCCCTTATCTATTTTAGCAGTTACATCCTCAAAAAATTCCAGTAGATTAGTCAAGCATGATTTACCTTTTGTAAATCCATGTTGACTTTGTCCGATCCTGTCACTGTTTTCCAAGTGCTATGCTATTACATCTTTTATAATGGACTCTAGCATTTTCCCCACTACTGATGTCAGACTTACCGGTCTATAATTCCCCGTTTTCTCTCTACCACCTTTTTTGAATAGTGGGGTTACATTAGCTATCCGCCAACCCATGGGAACTGTTCCAGAGTTTATAGAATTTTGGACGATGACCAGCAATGCATCTACTATTTCTAGGGCCACTTCCTTAAGTACCCTAGGATGTAGATTATCAGGCCCTGGGGATTTAACAGCCTTCAATCCCATCTATTTCCCTAACACCATTTCCCTACAAATACTGATTTCATTCAATTCCTCCCTCTCATTAGACCCTATGTTCCCCGACATCTCTGGGAGGTTATTTGTGTCCTCCTTTGTGAAGACAGAACCAAAGTATGTATTTAATTGGTCAGCCATTTCTTTGTTCCCCATTATAAATTCCCCTGACTCTGACTGCAAGGGACCTATGCTTGACTTCACCAATCTTTTTCTCGTCACTTATCTATAGAAGCTTTTACAGTCAGCTTTTATGTTCCCTGCAAGCTTACTCTCAGAATCTATTTCCCCCTCTTAATTAATCCCTTTCTCCTCCTTTGCTGAATCCTAAACTGCTTCCAATCCTCAGGTTTGTTGCTTTTTCTGGCCAAATTATATGTTCTCTCCTTGGATCTTATGCTATCCCTAATTTCCCTTGTTAGCCACGGTTGAGTCACCTTTTTTGTTTTATTTTTATGCCAAACAGGGAGGAACAAATTCTGTAGTTCACCCATGCGATCTTTAAATGTTTGCCATTGCCTATCCACCGTCAACCCTTTAAGTAACATTCCCCAATCCATCCTAGCCAACTCATGCCTCATACCATCGTAGTTTCCTTTATTTAAATTCAGGACCCTAGTCTCTGAGTAAACTACTTCACTCTCCATTTTAATGAAGAATTCTATCATATTATGATCACTCCTCCCCAAGGGGCCTCGCACAACAAGATTGCTAAAATAATCATTTCTCATTACATAATAGCCTGTCTAAAATGGCCTGCTCTCTAGTTGGTTCCTCGACATATTGGTCCAGGAAACCATCCCGTATACACTCTAGGAATTCCTCCTGCACAGTATTGTTACTAATTTGGTTAGCCAAATCTATATGTAGATTAAAGTCACCCATGATAACTGCTGTGCCCTTATTGCAAGTGTCTCTATTTTCCTGTTTAATGCCATCCCCAACCTCAGCATTACAGTTTGGGGGTCTGTATACAGCCCCCACTAACGTTTTTTGCCCCATGGTATTTCTCAGCTCTGCCCATGCAGATTCCACATCATCAGAGCTAATATCCTTCCTTACTATTGTGTTAATCTCCTCTTTAACCAGCAATGCTACCCCACCTCCTTTTCCTTTTTTCCTGTCCTTCCTGAGTATTTAATACCCCTGGATGTTGAATTCCCAGAATTGGTCATCCTGGAGCCATGTCTCCATAATCCCAATTATATCATATCTGTTTACATCTATTTGCGCAGTTAATTCATCCGCCTTATTACGAATGCTCCTCGCAGTAAGACACAAAGGGGGAGAAATTCGATATCGCCCCATTTGGGACGTAAGTACCGGCCGGGCATGAAATTTTGTGCCCGGTGCAAATTATCGCCACCTGCTGCTAAATTGGCCTCCTTCGCCCCAGGAGATGCTTGGAGTGCTAAAACAGGCACTGCACGACTGTCTTAAGGCACTAAGCCGGAGGAGCGAGGTGCTACCTCCGAGGGCGCGAGCAGCACAGCTGCGGCCAGTTAGCGATTGCACACAGACACGCTGGCGCTGGTCAGCTCTTAAAGGGGAGGGTCGATCTTGAATTGCAGCCACACCCTGCGCATCGGAGCCCTGAATCTCGGTCTGGACAGACCTGTTGCCACATACGTAAGCCAAGGATCATGGAGAGGGCCAGGGAGGGAGCGCAGCGGTTCAGCGAGGGGGCCTTGGGGGCTCTGGTTGGCGTGGTGGAGCACAGGCGATCTCTCCTGTACCCGGACAGTGGCAGGAGGCCGCTGCCCAGCGACTATCGAAAAGCTTGGAGGGAGGTGGCTCACAGAGTGACCTCCAGCACCATGGTCCCCTGTGCAATGCAGGAAGAAGTTCAACGACCGTACTCGGGTCGTCAGGGTGAGTGCCCTTTTCAGAATCCTCTTCATCCCTGCATGTTGACCTCACTTTATGGCCAAAGGGTCCTGAAAGCCCCAATGCCCAGCCCTCATCCAACACCTATGGCCCTTTCAGGAAACTCACACGCACATTCAGCACTTTGCAAACTGTAAGGGCTATTCGACCATGGGAGGCAGTGCAGCCAAGACCAGGGCTTCACACTGTAAGGGCTATTTGACCATGGGAGGCAGTGCAGCCAAAATCAGGGCTGCACACTGGAAGGGCTATTCGACCATGGGAGGCAGTGCAGCCAAGATCAGGACTGCACACTGTAAGGGCTATTCGACCATGGGAGGCAGTGCAGCCAAGATCAGGGCTTCACACTGTAAGAGCTATTCGACCATGGGAGGCAGTGCAGACAAGATCAGGGCTGCACACTGTAAGGGCTATTCAACCATGGGAGGCAGTGCAGCCAAAATCAGGGCTGCACACTGTAAGGGCTATTCGACCATGGGAGGCAGTGCAGCCAAGATCAGGGCTTCACACTGTAAGAGCTATTCGACCATGGGAGGCAGTGCAGACAAGGTCAGGGCTGCACACTGTACTCAGAGCCCATCCTTTCTCTTGCAGGGCAAGCTGGCACATAATAGGAGGCAGCAGCAATGGACCGGGGAGGCCGGCCTCACCTTCAAGCCCTGACCGATCTGGAGCAGCGAGTCCAACGGATTATAGCAGGCCGGATGATTGGCCGCGTCACCACTGGAGATGCCGACCCCGTTATGGACAGCAATGGTAAGGTCATCACCTTTTTGACCTCTCTCCTTCCACTTGTTCCTCACACCAGCATCCGTTGCCACTTTCAAGCCAAATCAGTACATTGCAGCACTCATGCCTTCCTTGCTGCCACCCTGTCCTCATCCTAAAGCCACTCTTGTACCTCCCTGCTTTCAGATGCTGATTCACCAGGTGAGGAGGCGCCCTCAAGCTGCCACTGTGAGTGATTCTGAAGGCGACGATGAGGAGGAAGCCAGACCATCAGTGCCACCCTCAGCCGAGGCAGCCCATGGCCATAATGGGGACACGTCTTCCCTGGAGGGGAGCAGGGGGGAATGGTCTGAGGAGGGTGAAGCTCCGGAGCCCAGCGGGCTGCAGCAACGCGAGGGGGGTAGGGAAGCTCGGCGGCCTTCTCCCCGGAGGGAGAGTCTGGTCTCGAATCCTGCTACAGTGAGCGCAGAAGAGGTGCGACTCCTAGCTGAAATGAGCGCCCAGGCGGAGCACAGGCACACTGAGCTCATGGCTGCAGTGGCAAGGATGCCAGATTCCATTGAGTCACTGGCAAGGAGTGTCCAGGACTTCGGCACAGCACAGGCAAGGGTTTTCCAGGATGTCAGTGCAGCACGGGCAGCTGCCACACAATTGCTAAGTGCTGCAAGGCAGTCAGTGGCTGGTCTCATGCAGACGCAGATTGAGGCCACACGAGCACTGACTGCTGCCACCCTCGCTGGATCGGGCAGGATTCCCTGGGGCCCTCACCGTGCCGCAGCAGGCCAGCAATCTGTGCTTCAGCAGATTGCTCCGCATGCTGCAGTGCTGCCCCGTGGGAGTGCCAGTGTGTCGGCCGAACAGGGAGTTGCTGTCCTCTCTCAGGATGACAGCATTCCTGCTGCCAACACTGTCACTTCGCCACTGCAGCTGCCACCACCTGTAGGACAGACTGTTGCCGCCCATGCAGAGTTGGAGCAGTCAGCAGCTGGGCCCTCCAGGCCCAGAGCTGGTCCAGGCCATCCCTCAAGGGCATCTGCAGTCTCAGTTTCTGACACTCAGCAGCCTTCCCCCAGCCTTGCTGCAGCCACTGGGGTCCCATTATGGAGGAGCTGCAGGGTGGGAAGGGGCCAATCTCGCAAGCGAAGCAGATCACCCTCGAAGGGCAAAAAGTAGGAGGTGTGGCAAAATGTTGTTAATTGTTTTATTGAAGGCCAAGGATCGTGGTCATATTTTTGTTACTGTTTTGGTCATTGTCTCCAGGTTGTGAGAGCCAGTTATGTGACTGACTGCTTTTTGGGGGGTTTCTTTCTATTACTTTGTCATGCAGGAAGGGTACACAGTTTGTTAAATAAAGAAGTGTCTTTATTCAGAATGTGCATGTTTGCTCTTTGAACTAATTGTTGCCTTGACCGGCTTAGGGGTTGTGGCATGGTTCCACGCTCCATTGGCTGAGTCCTGAGGATTGCCAGGTTATGCAGCATGCAGCACACAACAACAAAGTGGGAGACTCGCTCAGGTGAGTACTAAAGGGCTCCTCCGGAATGGTCCAAACAGCGGAACCGTTGCTTGAGCACGCCGATTGTGTGCTCAACGATGTTCCTGGTAGCTTGATGGCTCTCATTGTATCGTTCTTCAGCAGGGGTGCTAGGCGAACGGAGCGGGGTCATCAGCCAGGTGCACAGAGGATAGCCCTTGTCCCCGAGAAGCCAGCCTCCTGGGTGAGCCGGGGCCTCGAAAAGGTCTGCCACAGAAGTCTGGTGCAGGATGAAGGCATCGTGGCTGCTGCCTGGAAAGCGGGCATGGACAGCGAGTATCAGCTGTCTGTGGTCACAGACCAACTGGATGTTCAACGAATGGAACCCCTTTCGGTTGCGGAAATCCTCGGCATTCTCTTGCGGCGCCCGCAAAGCCACATGCGTGCAGTCAATGGCGCCCTGCACCATGGGGAAGCCCACTATTCTTGCAAAGCCCATTGCATGCTCTTGCTGCTTGTCCGGGGTCATGGGGAAGGAGATGTACTGTCGTCTTCTTTTAAAGAGGGCATTCGTGACTTGATGGATGCAGCAATGCACTGTGAACTGGGAGATATTGGCAATGTCCCCAGTAGCGGATTGAAAGGAGCCGGTGGCATAGAAGTTGAGAGCCACTGTTACCTTCACTGCCACCGACAGAGACGTCCTGCTCCTCAGTTGAGGCTGCAGATCTGGCTGAAGCAGGTGGCAGAGCTCAGTGACCACCTCCTTGCTGAATCGCAGCCTCCAAAAACACTGCTCCTCAGACATATTGATGTATGAGAACTGTTGGCGGAAAACCCTGGGAGCGTAAGGTCTCGTGTGCCGACGCCTGTTGGCCCTCCTCCATCTGGCCATGATTGCCACACTGTCTCTGCGTCTCTGTGCCCTCTCAATGTAATGGAGAAGCCCGACGTTCCCATCCATTGCAGCCCCCATAGTATGTGGCCACTCAAAGTTATGCTGGTGAAAAAGCAAAGCAACTACAAAGTTCTGGTCAGGAACCAAAAGTACCTCAGCAAGCGCTGACTCAATGCAGAAATCTCTCTCCCTTTGTCTCTCTGCAAATCTCTCTCTCTCTCTCAGAAGGAGTGGTCCAAAAATGGCTACCAGAAAGAAGCCAGGAAGAGCCCCCTTTAAATAGCTCCCCCCAGCCCCACAGCGACTGGGAACCGTTCCAGTCAACCTGTCGTTGTGAGCGACAGGCGGAAAGGAGGGGGACGCCACTGAATTTCCGGTCCGGGGCGCCCCAAGGGCGTTGCACTCTGAAATGATGTCAGGATCTGCGTGCGCAGCTAAGTGGGCATTGCGGTTTAGCGCGCTGCTAAATGTCCGCTCAATTTCGCGAGAGGCGCAGGTATCACTGCGCCCGGGCGCTAGCTGGTTTGCGCCCCACTTATCGCCCTCTTAAGGCGCTAACGGGTGGCGCAACCAACTGAATTTCTCCCCCAAAGCCTTCAGGCTTCATTTTTTAACACTCTTAGTCCTTTTAGTATTATTATTTACTGTGGCCCTGTTTGATTTACACCCTTGATTTCTCTGCCTTCCACTTTTGCTTTCCTCTTTCCTGTCTTTTGTTTCTATCCTTGCTTCCCTTTCCTCTGTCTCCGTGCACAGGTTCCCAACCCCCTGCCATTTTAGTTTAAACCCTCCCCAACAGCACTAGCAAACACTCCCCCTAGGACATCGGTCCCGGTCCTGCCCAGGTGCAAACTGTCCAGTTTGTACTGGTCCCACCTCCCCCAGAACCAGTTCCAATATCCCAGGAATTTGAATCCCTCCCCCTTGCACCATATCAGAATGCGACGGGGTCTGATAAATGATGCAGCCACTGTTTTACCAGAACCTCCCTAGTTAATAGTCTAGTTAATAGATTTGTCTGATTTTAGATCAATCCGTAAAGGCAGTTAGAAATTGTCTAAGGGAAATTCTGAATATAATGAATGGTCAAGAACAAGAGGAATTGAAGGAGGACCAAGTTATGACCATTCATCTGCAGGATGTGGTTAACTATTCTGAATACCTAAGATACTTACAATGTTAAACAGATTTAGCAAGATCACAATATAATGTCTCAATAATCTCAACCTCCGAAGAATGCTCCCTACTGAATTTTCATTTTCAATCCCAGCTATTTTGTGATCTTTCTGAGAGAGATTGACAATTTAATGACATGTGTCAGATTTAAGGCAGCATTGTGCTGTGAATTGTCACCCACTAGAAATTGGGTTGAGACTACCCAACCACATTTCACTTAAGTCTTTCACAGCCATTAGACAGAGGAAACATCTATATCATCGATGTGGGCAGCATTCAAGCTAGTTTACTGCTTAGTCCCTAAGACAGTAAAATGTTCCTCGGGTTTTAGCTGTACACTTTACAGTGTCTCTCAATAAACATCTTAATCTCTTGAATACAAGAAAGCTTGGGATGAGAAAAGGCTATTTAGCTCAACAAGCCCGTTCAGTGCATGTGTGTTGTAGGATTTCCCTTGTGATGAGCTTGATGTACATCGTGGTTTGGTATTAAGATTTACCTTCGTAAGATTCCTCCTAAAAGAGAAGCATTGAGACACTCTGGTGGTGACAGGCGCCTTTTCACTTCTGCAATGGTCACTTTATATTTGGAAGTGGAGCTGAGTAGTGATAGACGTCCAGGAACAGAACAAAAGAGGTCCGTAGGATTTACAACACAGGTGCTACCTGAAAATAAATCAATAGATTATGAAATATGAATCAGATTGTGATTCTTTCTGAAACACGCAGTGGCTAGAAGTATGTGCACAAAAACACATTTTACCTTAAAATATTTCAGCAAAATAACATTGTACAGGAACTGGAAGCTGAAAATTGAGTTATTACCCTAGAGTTGGGCAATGTGTTTTCTTTTAAATTGTGCTGATGATGCAGATACAATCACATACAGGATAACTGTAAGTTATTAAGTCATTGGTGGCCAATCAAGATTAAATAACAAAACAGGAGTCTCAAACTGCAAGATGAGCTGTGAAGCTTCATTTGCAGGAGTAGTAATGTGCAGTCCTTTTTAAGTTGCACCAAATCTGTTACTAGGCAACTACAGACACTGGACTTGATTTCTGTGTTGGCAAATGATAGTGATTTCCCATTGGTGGTTCTGACAAAAAAACTTCTATTTCACTACTATCTCCCTGCAGTGCTCAAAAGTAAGTAAACCAAAACATATCCACCCAAGTCTCCCAATGGGTATTTGCACCATGCGTTATGGTACTCAACCATACAGAACAGAATGCCTCAGCTTCTTACCCCAGTCTGTGATTAGTTTGTTGATTTGGGCCAATGTCGCAGCAAGAGTGTTATAATTGGCTAGCAGACCATCTAATTTATTCTCATTTTGAGGCAGCACCCTCATTTCTGAACAATCCCCAACACTTTATTAAATACATTTACACTTGAGCTCTCCCAATAGCTCACTAGGACAGTCCCAGATTATTTTGCTAGTCTTTGCTGATTTAGCTGATATCAATAAGGGCAATGGTATGGGTGCAACAATTGCCTTCAGCACCCCTGGGTTAGAAAATGGTCCAGGGCTGCTGATCCTGATTGCTTTCCAGCAACCTCTGTTGGAAGTGAAGATATGTGAACTTCAGGTGAAGACAGTATATGGGTTGGTTGTGATGTTTCCCATGGTTGAATAGCCGGTGGGCACTCATTGTCTAGGGTCAAACATGAATAATGGTCATTTGAATGAGGTACTACTAGAGTTTAATCAGCTAAAACTGAGCAATGTACCAGCACAGGGCACTGGTAAACATCCTGCTGCTTATTCAGCCAGGACCACCATATCGGTTAAGACTTTGGCTTGCAGGGTTTTCTGGAGCCGAATAGGAATAAACCCCAGTTTTAGGAACAGTTCTACCCCTCCAGGTCCTATTAGTGAGCCAGTCTGGCTGATTAATTATCAATAATGTCCTGGATTATTAAGGGTCTACCTGGCTCAGGCATCAGATAGCCCAATCACCCACAGATTATCAACTTGGTTAAACACTTTTATCACCAGGAATGGCACCTTGGCACCACCTCAACCTCAAACTTATCTCCCTCGAAGGAGGATAGTCACTAGTTAGTCATTAGAAAACTGACAAGCATGGGTTCGAGCCCTTGCTGGTAGGGAAGCAGGTAACAGGAGCTTCTCATGATTGTGATGGTGAGCAGTCTGAATCTGTTGCCATTATCCACTTAATCACACTATGGGCACACACTATAGCCCATTAAAAGATTGTGCCACCAGATGGAGGTGTGGAGTTTCAGCAGAAGCTGCTTTCTCTATGTAACTTTATGCATCATGAGCGTAATGCAATCTCTGGCCCATTCTCCCTGAGAATGGGGCGGGTCACTGGAAGCATCAGATCAGTCGTGTGTTATAAAATGTAACTTGTTTTGCATAATTTGGTTAATTAGAACTATCTTGGGCATAGATCTAAAAAATTTTAAATTATGCTTGAGATAATTGAAACTGTGATTTATATATTTAGAAGAATAAAGTATAAATGCTGGTAATATACAATTCCAGATTTATTGAACAACTAGCAACTGCATAATTAGTAATGCTGGTTTCTGAGAAGCTAAAACATTCATTAAAAATTAAGGTGAAATTACGGGAATATATTTTGAATGTGTTCATTAGTATCCAATTATTGTAAGAAAATATTATTGTTCTTAGCCATTTTACCAGGCTATAAGGCTAGAAATTACTGTTGGCAATATTAACATATGAACTCTTTACACACTTGCATTAACTAAGTGGGTTAATGCCTGTGTTAAGACATTGAACAAAGGAATTTTATAGGAATGCACTCAGTTTTTGTCAAGTAGTCTTGCCAACAATAAATTTTAGACGACAGTCTGTGTTACAAATCTACCATATTAGAGCTTTTCTAATGACACATTAGTAAAAGCATTTATATATCAATATAAAATAAAAGGACTGACATTTTTAAAACCATGGTTTATATTTTTTTAAATGAGAGCTGCATAAAAGTTAACACATTCTGAAAGGCTGTAGGCAATGACCAGCAAAGATACCACTAGGAGTCAAATAAATGTGTAATATTAGTAAAATGGGGCACTTTCCAAATATTATAGTATTGCAGAAAATAGCAACACAATGGAAGCCTCTTATGCAGGAAAGTAGTTGTACGGGTAAGTACAGTGAATTATAAGCACTTACCCTGAGACTAGTTCCAGGCAAATACAATAAATGATAACTTCTTGCCCGAGAAGAGTCCCATGAGCTTAGCTTAATTATTTGCAGACAAATTGGAACTCCTCTTTTAATGAGAGCGGAGAATACTCGCATTTCTCCAAAATTAATAACCTGTTAACAAAATCATATTTTCAAAAATTCTACATTTAAAAATCATAGAGGGTAATTTAACTTTTATCACTGGGTGAAAAAATTTAAAATTATCTCCATATATTCCTGTGATTCTGTTAGGAGCCCGTTGATTATGGAGAAGAGGCATTTTTCTGTTTTTCATCAAAATAGAAATTTCACTGTCTCAATTAGATGCCCAAGTAGTCTCATTTATTTGTCACAAGTCCTCAAGATAAATACAGATGAGGAAAGCTATTCGATCCATCTAGTTCCTCCATCCAGTAAGTTCCTACTGTTCTCTCCCACATCCCCCCAACCGCCCCCCACCCCCTCTGACTGTGGCATCAAGCCATTTCTTAAATAATTCCAGGGTATTTTTCTACACTATATCTAAAAGTCCATTACATGTGTTGATCATTCTTTGTATGAAGAAACTCTTCCTGAGAGCCCTAAATTCGCCTTGAATCTGTGCCCTCTTATCCTATCCTTGCAATTTAGTTTAAAACAATTTTCTAGGCTTATCTTTTCCATTTAGTTTAACATGTTACATACCTCATTAAGATCACCTCCCAGTCTCCTCTTTTCAAAGGGGAAAGCCTAAATTGCCCCAATCTTTCCCCATAACTCAGATCTCTAACACTAGGGATCAGCTTTGTGGCAGGGATCAGTTTCATGGATCCTTAAATATTGTTTCCTGCATTTGAATGGCCCAGAATTTGCTGGAGCAGGGCATCTCATGGTAAGCACACTAAGTTTAATTTTTTCCTCACCCTTCAGCTCTAATTAATTTTGTGCTGCAAATTGCTGAAAGTGCGAATTGATAACGGCGGGGTGAGGTCACCAGTCATCTAGAACTTTGGTGAACGACGGGACCAATAGTCTATCTCCTTAACCAATGCAATTTAACGATTTGAATGGTTAGCCTAGAGACGAAAGCAGTATTTTATTTTATTCATTCACGGGATGTGACCATCACTGGCAAGGCCAGCATTAATTGCCCTTGAGAAGGTAGTGGTAAGCCACCATTTCAGGGGGCAATTAAGAGACAACCACATTGCTGTGGGTCTGGAGTCACATATAGGCAAGACCGGATAAGGACGGCAGATTTCCTTCCCTAAAAGACATTAGTGAACCAGATGGATTTTTATGACAGTTTCTTGGTCACCATTACTGATACTAGCTTTTTAAAATTCCAAATGTATTTAATTAACTAAATTTAAATTCACAGCTGCCGTGATGGGATTTGAACTCAAGAGGTGTATTTTCTGTGGTGGTAGCAGGCGTGATCGGTGGCAGGTTGGGTGGGAAAGTTGTTGTTTTTTTTACCAGGGGTCGGGAATCCGCTGTCAACTCGCTCCCACGTGCCTTTTCCACAGGCACATCTGTCAGCATGGCGTCGATCCAACCTGCAGCAGTGGGGGACCCAATTGAAATCATTGTAGGTACTTTACAGGCACCAGACCCACCCAGGTAAGGAAAATTCCAACCCATGTCTCCGGATCATTAGTCCAGGCCTGGATTACTAGTCCAGTAACATAACCACTATGCTACCCTATATATTTTATAGCAATTCACAACAAATCAGATTCCTCTCTGCTGGTCGAAACATTTCTTGCTTTGCCAGCCAGTTGCTAGCCCGTGTATTCTCAATCAGTGGCATTCGCATCCAGTAAAGCACTTTCCAATTTGTGCACTCTTTGTTTCCTTTCAGTTCTATCATTTAGTTGTATTTTATAATGCGTTTATTTTTCTCTGTGAAAGATTTACTTCCTTTTTTAATTTTCCCAGTTTAACTTGCATTCTGGTTGTGTGCTTTATATGGCATGTGCAGGACAATTATTATTAATTATAACTGGTTTCAAAGTGGAAAGCCATGGGAAACATAAATTACTCCATTAGCAGGGTCCTCATGTGGTGAAATAGCAGCCCTAAATTTCTGCAGTGAGTTTAATTTGTTTTCAGGCGCACAAGTGCAGCAATTTCTTAACACTCGTGGGTAGGTTGACGGCGAGCTCCAGTTCTTGCAAGGCTAATGGCAGAGCAGCGCAAATTACCCAGCAATTTGAGGCGGTTTGCAACTGACAGCGTATCTCTTCCTCACCAACAAATTACTGGGGTTTTTACGCGTTAATAATGAAGTGCGCCCTGAGCTCACCGTGATTTTTGCAGCAAATTCTGGACCATTGGGGGGATCTTGCCAGCCCTGGGGAGGCGGCTTTGAAGGCGGGACTGCTGGGAAAATGGCAGAATCTGGGGGCGGGTGCGCATCCCTCCCCCAACCCACCTCCGTGCCACCTTCCCAGGAGGTGGGTAGCCGACCCGTGCCGGGTCCCATCTCCTGAAGGCGGGAATGGGATTACAGCCACTTAACTGCCTGTTAACAGGTAGTTAACAGGCAGTTAAGAGGATTATCCTCATTTTTCCAGCAGTGGCGCGAGCTTCCCAACTTCGGGAAACACTGCCAGGGTCACCGAGGCGAGCAATGGGTCTGCGGGGGTCGGAGAGGTGCAAAAGTGCGCTGTGAAGGTGAGTGTTGGGGGCAAGTGTGGAGGGGTAATTATGTGAGGTGAGTGAAAAGTGATAGAAAACTTTTACTTACCTTTGTTTCTTCTTGCAGGCTTCAACAGTTGGGGAACCAGAGACTCCGGCATCTCACCGGCAGAGATGACAGATGGCTGCTGCATTCATCGATGTAACAGCCATCTGATTTCTGCTCAGCAGATAGGTTTGATGAGTCTTGAATACAAGAACTCATCAAACAACAGAGAATGTCAGTGTTTGACAGCTTCACAGAGATGTCAAACGATGACAATTCATCTGTCAAAAATGTTTACAGATGAAACGTCATACGCTGACGTTCTCTGTAACCAGCTTCCCCTTAATTGGTCTGCTAAGCCTGCTGGGCGGGCTCAACAAGGTCAATCAAGAGAAAATAGCATGGGTTGGCCACAAATCGATGGAGGTGGGGCTAAAACCCAACAAGCAGCAGTCCCGCCTCCAACACACCCCCATTGGCAAAATCACCCCCATAGTCTCCCATTTCTCAGTGATCAAAATGGACAGAGTACTACAGTTTAAGTATTTTTTGATTAGTGTACAGTTCTAGTGATATAGTTCAACATTCTAGTTGTTTGCTGATTACTGCATGGCAGTGGTTGAACATGTTGAGTGCTGAGTCTACAAAAATTCCATGGTTTCTTGCAACTCCATCGTTAGCCATCTCAATAACATTCACACAGCACATTTTCTTCTTTCTATGTGCAGTATTTTGCATTTGCCTGCATTAAACTTTGGGCTAGAAATTCGATAGAGCCCAGGAATGGGCGGTACCTTTAGAAATGTTTGAGAATTAGCGCCAGGTGCTAATACTTTAGACTGCATGCAAAATTCAGTCTCACTGCTCAAGGAAATGATTGAGTCGCTAAATCAAGTCTTAAAGGCCTAGCTCAGCGGCATTACACTCAAAGGGTGGGCCAATATCGGGTGCAGTCTAATCTCAACTCATCATTGCCACAGCCTTTTCCCAGTACTTAAAGGGGAGGTTCATTGATACTGCATCACCTCATTCTCAGCATTGCTGGCTGTGGAGCTGCCTCAGCAAGGAGAAGCACAAGGAGAAGGAGCCGGAGGATGGAAGCAGGTGTGCTCATGGCAGATCCACCTCAGTCGGGTGGTCAAGGTGAGTGAATGCTTCAACAAATGCTACATACCACAAGCTTCACACATTGCCCAAAGCAACACACCCCCAGCGCCCACCCACCAACAATCTCTACCTATCAACACTCACACCCACATTTCATGCCTTGCACACAATGACAGCTATTCAACTATGGCAGGCACAAGGGTCATTAGTTATTAGAATGAATGTGATATGTGTCATATGTTTATGCATAAATTTATTAATGGAGTTTGCAATATTTTCTGGTCTTTCTCATTTTACCTTTGCACCCTGTGATATGGCATGACACAGGGATGGTATGATGGGCATATGTGAGCAAAAGATATCTGGGGTTTAAGTCATCCTGGTGTGAGGCTGGAGGTCTGTTTGGAGGAGGTGGCAGTGTTCTGTGACCACCACCTTGGTGATGCGGAGCCATCTAATACACTGCTCCTCGCTTAATTGAAGGTAGGAGAGGGTAAGACCTCCTGGTGAGAGCCCTGATGTCCCTCCTCATCCCTCTGCACACATGTTCCTCTATTTCTGGCTGCCTACGCTCCCTCCACCATAGATCCTGGAGGACGAGGTGGCATGCCAGTACAGCCCCCATTAATGTTGCCAAGTGTAGCAGTTTGAATCTTTGAACAATAAATGTTGCCACTTTGCACTTGCCAGAAGACTGCTGATAAAAAAGAAGCTTGAAATTACTCATACAAACTGTTCCATGGGCTGAAACTGACAAGGCGCCACTGAAACTAACCTGCCCTGACAGCTGCGAGTGACTAAGGCTGATGCCTTTAAATAATGTCGCTGGAGCCGGTTTCCATCAGCTGTGCGGCTGCTCTCCCTGACGCTGTCAGGTCAAGGCGCAAAGGCGAGTGACGACAATGAATTTTGCAGATCAGATGCCTGGTGAGCGGTGCACGCTCATTCATGTCATGATCTGCCTGGCGTTGAAGTCCCTGGCGGTACCTCGTACCGGCGGCGCAACGGGGGGGTGGTGGCAGGGGTTGGATTTGCCGTGTGGCGCTGGATTTGCCTCGCCCCAGTGCTACTGCATCAGCGCCTCATCACCACCCTCTGCAGGCGCTAACAGGAGGCACAAACCTACCGAATTTTTCCCCCTTTCTCTGTTATTGTTCTGGCCACTGAGGTAATTTGTCCAATTCAATTTGTAACTTCTCCACTGTCCTTAGTTTGATGTAACCTGTAAATTTGACAAACTTTCATTGAGGCCGCAATTTTGCTGACCTCGGTGACTCCTTGGCAGGTGATGTCAGTGGTGGGTCCCGACCTCGCTGCTGTTTCCATCCCGGCCTCTGAAATGAATTTCCCTTGATTAGGTTTGTTAAGCCCACCCAGCACGTTTGCCAGCCAATTACAGGAAGCAGGTCTGGTGATGTCATTTGATGATGCGTCACTTTATATTGACATTTGTGCTGTCAGTGTTCGACAGCATTGAGATGCTGCAAACACTGACAAGCACTGCAAAGAGGTGCACCGCTGCACCCAGGCTCTCCCATGACTCCGTCCATATGCTTATGGAGGGAGTCAGAGCACGCAGGGAGGTCTTCTTCCCTTCCCATAGGCAGAAGAGACCTCCCCTGGAGATGAACAGGCTGGTTGTACATTGCAGAGGAGGGCACATGCAGGGATATGGTCAGGAGGACCTGGGTGCAGTGCTGCAAAAGTTTCAATGATCACATTAGATCACAAAATGTTAGTACAAAGCCACACTCAACTTCATCCTGCTGTGCCTCTCATCACATCCCCATCACTCTGCCTTCCCTACCCTACTCCTGCACATCCTTACTCACACCAACTTACCTTGCACCTCCACCCACCCCTCTCTATCTACATTATCACTTCCCCATCTCACTAGTCACCCCTCACACTCACCCTCATCCTAGTCCAATCACACCAATTAACAACACACAAGGGTAGGCGCTTGGGTGTTTTATGCAACGTTCATGTAAAGTTTTCTGTTAATGTGGTGTCACACATTGAAACCTTTATTTTCAACCCTTTGCATTCTTGGACAGATTTGTGTGCACCTTTGGAAGTGGCTTAGTGAGTTACAGTCAACGATGAGACATAACGGTACCCCCTGCAATGGTGATGAGTATGAAAGGAATGGCTTGGGCATTGTAGGGATGCTTTATGGTGTTGGTGTGGGGTGGTGCCAACCTAGCGCACCATGTGGCAGCCAAGGTGTACAGCATCAAGTGAAGTAAATCTGGCCATGGTGAGGCCATCCCTGGCCTCCTGGGCAGCAATGTGGTCAGCTGCTGATGACCTGTGCAGTATCAGGTGATTGCGGAGAAGGTTGGTGTTGTTATTGGTGCTGCTGGTGTGCCTGGTGCTGCTGGTGTTGGGGCTGATCGTGGTAGGATTCTGAGGACCAAAGTGAGAGAGTATAAAGGGCATCCATGCTGTTGGAATAGGTGGTAGGTGAAGTAGAGATGACAGAAGCAATCTGTCAATGGTGAGAGAGGTAATGAGGCCAGACTGGATGGAGACTTGTGTAATGACTTGCAGCATGGTGAATTTGTTGTGGAAATGCAGAGAGGAAGACTTTGTGGCTGAGGGAAGATATCTCTGTAAGGTGGGAGCTTTTACTGTACATTTGAAGCTGTCAACTCAACAGCTGATTCAATGGCCACTGAACTCTCACCTCAGCTTGATACATGTGGTCCACAGAATGCAAAAGGTGAGCTGAAATTCATTCACAAGTGGCTCTAAACAAGCCACTAAGTACCTGAATTGGGTCCCCCAATGTGAACCCACCGCTGCGTGTCGGGTCTGCACAGCGCTGACAGACCTGACAACGGGGAAAGGCACATGGCGGTGGGTTCACAGCGAGGTCCCGGCACATTGGGGAAAAAAAACACTTTACCACCCGACCCGCCAGCTGACCCCCCACAAAATCCAGCCCTGAGTTTCTGAATCCACGTCATTGATGTAAATTAGAAACAGCGTGGTCCAATATCTATCCCTAAGGCACCCCATTCAGCACTTCTCTCCACCCCAACATATCTCATTTAACAAGTACCTGTTGTTTCCCAGCCTTCGGCCAAATTCTTCTCCACTCCCAAAATTTACCATAAATCCCCACACAACTTTCAGGTTAATCATCTTTCGCGTGGAACTTTATGCAAATACTTTTGGAAGTCTAGGTACTTCACATTGTAAGGATTTCCACAGTGCGCTGGAGATGTAAATTCTTCAAATAAAAAGTAAAGGAGACATAAATTACAGACACAAAAAGCAAAATACTGCAGATGCTGGCAATTTGAAATAAAACCAGAAAATGCCGCAAACAGTCAATAAGTTAGGCAACAACTGCGGAGAGAGGAAGGTAGGCTTAACGTTTCAGGCCTATGACCCTTCGGCAGAACCATAAGGTATTACCATAAGGAATCCCTCTCAGAGTGTGTACACTTTGTAATATTCGTGTCAGCGTGACTGATCTGCTTTTATATGGATTAAAAATTACTGCTTGCAGCTGTTCTGAAAATAGACAAGTGACACTGACATCAATGTTAGGATGTGAGTGCATTCCAGGGGGATCTTTTGGCTGACATAATCCAGTGCCTCTGCTCCACTGTTTATCTGCTGAAATGAATATACAAAATTCCATGCAGGACCCCAGTAAATTGAAATATTGTGCAAACATTTTTTTAAGATTTAAGTATGCAGGATTACAAAATGGCAGGCAATGTTTGCCTCTAAAGTTACCTCCTTTAATGGACTCACCTCTGTGACAGCTATTCCCTTTATTGAAACTTTCTCATTAAGCAACAAGACTGTTAATAACCTATGTACAAGCATGCAGGAATTAATATCTTTAACCTATCATCACGCTTGCAGTGGCTATTGAAGTAAGTAAAATTGGCCCACAGAGTCCAGTTAGGATTGACTCTATTGAATACCAATTGTAGGGGTTATGAAAACATTTCCTTTTTTCCCTGATTGCCCACATGTGCCCACACACCATCTCTAGCTGTAAGGACAGATACTCTGCTACTAATAATATTCTATAACCAGCAAGTAGGAGATATGTGAAATTCCCCTGGTGTGCTACTGGTACTCTCTTCCTCTCTGTAAGGAGACATTTACACTCTGATATTCATGGGGAGGCAGAGAGTGTGGGGGAGGTTCAAAATGGCCGAAGAACCCAGGGACGCAGAGGTCCTGCTGAAATTGTTATCACTTATTTCTTCTGATTCACGTTTGGCAGCCAGCCAAACTGACAGCCTGGCCAATGGCCACACGGGAATACCAGCGGTAGGAGGCCGCAGTCGGGGACACTTGGAGGCGGTTCCCGGCAATAGGGATGGGGGAAGGTTGGCATTCGGTGCTTTGAGGGTGGGGGGGGTGGTGGTCAGCCGTGATTGCAGCATGGAGAGAGAGGCATTGGGGTTGAAAAGGAGGAGTTCCGCGATCATGGCAGGGTAGAGATGCCGCAATTGGCAGAGGGGAGGCCGAAGGCTTCGTTGAGAGGACGCCGGGAGCACTCCTGATCCTTCTGGCCCACAAGGAGTGCTTATGGAGCCAACAGCTCCCGTCTGCCTTTCACTGCTGGGTTTCCCGACCCCTGGAAAACCCGTGCAGCAACTGTTAAATTTAAATCAAGCTTCCAATTGCACTTGAACAATAGCCCCCTTGGCCCTCTCCTGCCCGTCTTGGTAGGGGGGTTAATATGGAGGCCCTAATCTTTGCACAACAATTCCCCATGATGACATAATTGAAATTGGAAAAATAGAAAAATACAGACAGGAACCTGCATTCGACTACTCTGATAGGGCATACACTTTTTTTCCCCATATTTTGTGATTTGTTGTGTTCATCAAGGTGAAGGATAATAACATGAAGAAATCAAACACTTTCCCATTTCAGGCATCTAGTGTCAGAAGTGCAGCACTCTCAGGACAGAAATATCACTGTTTAGATATTGAGGAAAGCTCCCTCTACTTTGCTGCAACAACATGCCTTTGTCACAATCACAGAAGAATGTCTCCGACTGCGCCAATGTGATATTTCTATTTCGCACACTTGCCATCCTTGTGACCTCTCTGAATGAGAGAGTCAATTTTGTGCTGCAGTTTGACACCAACTAGGAACTGTATTGAGAATGCCAAAATTAATTTTAGACATGACCTATAATGGCGACAGAGGAGAATTTTGTGCCTCCTGACTTTGGCCTTGGCTGGAGTTGAACCCAGAGTTTAGATATAAGACATTGTGCTAACCAACTGCACCATTCCACCCCAAAAATATTGCATTTTGGAGCAATATTATGCTGCATCATCTCTCCTGCTTCTGAAAAATCAAACCAGCATTCAACAGAGAAAATCTTTCCGTTAACTGAAACTCCAATTTTTGTACATCTGCCAAACTACACAGGTTGCAGTGTTGCTTTATTACATAGAAAGCTTCATCCTCTTTCTCATTCTTCTCTAAAGCAGTGTGTTTTTTAATTAAAATGTATAGGAAATTAATCTGTGCCCGTTAAACAATATAAGCTATCCCTGTATGTGACAGCAATTGCAACAAAAAATGCAAAATAAAATCCAAAGTACACAACCGCAGAACCCCACTTGGGCTCCTTAATGGACCCTGACACCTTAGCATTACATAGCAATCACATCATAAAGCCGCAATGGTTTTAAAAACTGATTGTATTAAAAGCGGAGGGGAAACTTCCTCTGATTATTATTTACTAGTGACATCATCAACATAAAAGCAAAATTACTGTCAGTTATTTCTAGCAAAATTATAATAGCATCTAGAAGACAATATTTATGATTTCACCTGAGATAGCAATCAGAGGTATCTTCGCAGTGTGATTTTGATATTGTTAATAGACAGCGACCAAAGAAATCTTGCCCTGTCCATGTATTAAACAAATATTCCTTTTTGTTTACAGAGAATATGTCAATAAAAAATGGACAATGATTTTATTTCTATAAATTAATTTGCAACATTTATAAATACCTAACTATGGTGCATGGAACATATTAGATGTACTAAGTTATATTAGTAAGGCTGACTTAAGAGCTTCATATTTATGCAATGTTGAAACAGCCCAGTTAATCTGGGAGGGAATTTGTTGTTTGAAAAAGATGGAATTAGACGCTTTAGTAAAACCATTCCCATGCAAATAAAGAATTCTGAAATACAAAGCTAAGATGGCAGCAAACACTTTATTTTACATTTTTAATACATTCATTTTTATTTTCAACTTTAAAGTATAGAAAATTGAATTGATATTTAATTTCTATTAACTAATTCTAGTCTGCAATATAAATTCTGACGTTTATTAAAACTAGATGATCTACCCAGTAGTTCAAATCTCTTTGGGAGAAGAATTTCCCTGGTCAGTATGTTTAGCAACATGGTAATATTCTTTTTGAAAGCATTTATGAATACATTGTAGTTACCAGAAAAGTCTTCCTCCAACATATTTTCTATTGAATGTAATTAACTTATTTAGAGATTAAAGGTCTGCATTGGTATTGTTCCTCATATTCTACACACATACATGAATGTGTATGCACACACGCGCACACACACAACTGACCTGTCAGGTATGACTTATTAAGAATGACAATCACTTTATTTAAATTTGTGACATATTTTAATGTACCTGTATATAATTTCTAAAATAAATATGGCTCTTTTTCTTCAAATGGATTTGCAATGTTGTCACTCCTATTGATCACAAATATCACACCTAACATTTCCCTCATTTTGGCAGTGCTCTCTCGCTCACACACACACATCAAACTATAGTGTGCTGCCTTTGTAAATCTGGAATCCAGTTAACTTATTGCAAAAGCTCACATAGGTGCTATTTTGTTTCATTTTCAATGAAAAGTGTATTTTATTTTGCTTCTTAAAAAGGCAATTGTAGGTACATCTGGATCCTATGCATACACTTACAAACTTTGTTGAATGAAAAATGAATGAAGAAAACAAAACTTCTGTACAAATACTAATTAACATTAGTATGAACAAATCTTCCAGGTGTTATCCGTAAGGCATGGGTATTCAACCATTGGCTATATATAGGTCCGGATGTATACATATATTTTGAGAAAATGGTTTGAGTTTCATCCTGATTTAATAATTGGAATAGTGTGTTTCTTATTCTGTTGTATTCAATAGGAATAGGAAATAAGCCAAAGATTTTTTTTTACATCCAGTGGAATTTGTCAGCATATGGAAACGCATGACCATACTTAAGAATCTCCAAATCAGATCTTTAAATTATAGTCATCCTTTCCTTATTTGTTAGATACTCGAACTATTGAATACGAGGGGCAACTCCATGAGCTGCACGTCGAATTGGTAAATATTAGGAAGGCGACACACATCATGCGACACTTGGAGATGAGGCGAATTCACATTCATTAATCTGGAGTGGTTTGTAGAATGCAACTACACATTGCAATATAACAATAAAACTGCTTGCTGAAAACTATATTCCGTTTTTTTTAATGGAAATATATTTTGCACATTGCTGTTTTGGGCGTACAATATGAAATATTGGTGAACGCTTGTTGGTAAAATTAAAGTGTACGTTGTAAATCAAACCAGATATGGGACCCTCCTTTAAAGAGAACAAAAAAACTGAACTAAAAAGGAAAATAAAATGCTTCGTGCTTAACAAGTGTTGTTGGATTATAAACGGAAAGAGTTTGAAATTAGATTTGATCTAGCATCATTCCATGACTAGGCGTAAAATCCATGCTTGGAATGATTTCACAAACTAGACTCTCTTAAAGTGTGGTGCAGCAAGCGGGGTTCAACTCATATTAATTCCAAAAATGTTTTGATTCAAAGTAGTTTGTATTTTATGTTGCCAAGAGCAATCGAAAAGTGCTATTGCCAGCAGTCTGGTCCTTTTTGCATGGCCCAGGGGCTATAGTAGTGTTTAAGCTTCTGAATTTGCCTGGGGCAGCAAGCCTGAATGATCACAAGGCGAATCAAGAGCTTTTTTTAGGAGTTTGCCATCAAGATTTCAAAAAACGACACGGACCAAATGTCACTTTGTTCCCCTTACAGCAAAAATATTAGAGTACAGACCACCTAACATCCCTTATGGCTTCACAATAGCAATATACCTTCGATATGCACCTGCTGCCGAGTTTCATTTCTGAAATTTAAACCAAATGCACCTTTCTTAATTAAAGATCCAAAATTAAGCCTGATCAGTTCGGGTTTTAGAAAGTCGAGATGAATTGTTAATACCAAGGGTGATCAGAAAGGATGCGACTTCAGTAAATAGGAGATGGTTTTCTTTTGAAAACAGGAGATCTGAATATTCATCTAAGTGAAGCACTAGTTCGTATGAACAACATTAATATGATCTCTGCTGAATTTGGTACTCAGAAATATTAACATATCAAAGCAGATGCCCCAGGCAAGAGAAGCTATCGATACTGGGGCACTATGCAATGTAAAGATTATTGGTTCTGATGGTTGGGAGAGTGGAGCTTCGGGCTAAACACTGCACACCATTAACTGAAAGTGATAGCAGAGGGATTTCAGCATCAGTGCAATACCACAATAATACCAAGTCTTTACTTTTAAAATATAGATTTGGAATAAGTGTAAAAGTTTATTTTCAAAATTACACTGCGGAAAAGTAACAACTCAAATAAAACAAGCCTGAAGTAATATCAATTCGACATTTCTTCAATTAAAATTAACCTAAGAAATCTACTCCAGGACAGGAAAAGGATACTTTTTGAACCAATGTGTACTAAGTCTATATCTAATAACTGGGGACAGGTGGCCGAAAGAAAGTGAACAGAAGCAAGACGGTATCTTGAGGAAACGGTTTCTGTTCCTCTTAATGTAATAATTCGAGGATTGTATTTCCTATTCTATTCTATATTCATTGGGAATATGGCACAAGCAATAGCTTTGTTATAGTCAGCTGGATGTCTGATACCTACCCATCGCTATCTCAAATGGTCTTCAATCCAAATTATTGAGAAGCCCACACTTTTAGATTCCTCATTGGTTGGAGACTCCTAAGCATGGTAATGATTTTCCCACATATTATTTCCATATGCAAGGTGCACTCACGCCCTATAGGGAAACACCATATTTAATTTAAGCTCAGATAATTTCAGTTGAGGTAAGCAAGTGTCAAGTCTTAGAAATCCCCACATTTGTGTAGGAGTATTGCTTTAGTTTAGGCTGGATCCCTCTGTCCATGGGACTGTTTCTCCTTTTTTGCCATAAATCCACATCATAGTTTAGACGTGAACTTCATGCATGGACTTTTTGCACGCCCAGCAACTATGAAACATGAAGGAGAATCATTTGGACACATGTCTTAGAGCACAAGCTTAGCCTGCATTTGAACTTCGCTATCATTGATAAGAGATGAGAAAGATTAGAATACGCTTCACCCTTCTCAGCATAGTCCCAAATAACTGTGTCTAAGCTAAAGTTGGCATCCACTACAAGCCCCAGGTACAAATATGAGTCAAAAATTGGAACAGATCCTCTTGTATTTTTTCAATCAATACCTTCAAGATTCCCTCATGAGCCACACAGCTAAAATAATTTAACAAGATTTATAAGACACCCAAAACCATATCTCATTGGTTACTTCATTTGTTATGCCAGTAATTGGGGTAATACCCTTTATAATTCGTACAGAAATGCCTGGCAAGAAGCACAACCATTCTTTCCGAAGTACCTGGGACAAACACTTCAACACCGTGACTTATGATGCTATCAATTATATCGTTGATTAAAAGAAAATAACTTGCATTTATATAGTGCCTTTCATGGCCTCAGGACATCCCAAAGCTCTTTACAGCAAATGAAGTACTTTTTAAGTGTAATCACTGTTGTAATGTAGGAAACATGACAGCCAATTTGCACACAGCATGGTCCCACAAACAACAATAAGATAATGACTAGAAAATCTGTTTTAATGATATTGGTTGAGGGATAAATATTGGCCACGACACCATGGACCAATCCCCTGCTCTTCTTTGAATAGTGCCATGGGACCTTTAATGTCCACCTGAGAGGGCAGATGGGGCCTCGGTTAAAGGTCTCATCTAAAAGACTGCACCTCTGACAGGCAACAAATTGGATAGGTAACAGTGAACAACAGTCCCTCGTTCCACTTTTGGGAGACATAGAGTCAGCGAGTCTCCCACCGACCTTTATGTGGATCTTGGAGCAGGAGTAAATATCCTAAATAAAATCCAAGATTTGATCATGTACTCCCATAACTCTTCATGGGAGTAGCATGAGGCACTAGGTCAAATTCCTTTCAAACATTGATGAAAGCAATGTAAGTGGATTTTCCCTGAATGTGAATTCTTTCACGATCCTGCATAAGGACACAGCTTGCCCCATGCATTCCTCGTGAGAACAAAATCCAACCTGCTTCTTTTTGATTACAGAGTGGACTTCCAACACATTAGATATGTCTGTCACCAGGATCCAAAGGGGAATCTTGGGAGCCACTGATATCAGCAAGACACCTGTGCAATTTTTGGTCTCAGAAGGATATGCCTTTTGTGGGTTGAACACCAACTGTGCTCTGGAGCACCAAGTATATGGGTGCTTCAAACAGAATCCTATTCCCCAATCTCAGAAGGGCAACTCCAAAGGGTCTCAACGGTTTTTGGCATTGATGTGTAAGATCATTAGAATTCTCCCTCCCCCTTGGAGCAGGTTTTAGGAATTCAGGATAAATATCACCCAGGCCTGCCAGCCTTTAAGGAAGGATTACTTATTTATTGTCAGATACGATAGTCCAATAGCCCAAAGAAAGAAAGCAAAAAGATTAGTCAGGGTACTTGATAACAAGCAAAACTACTAAGGCTGAAGCAAAACTACTAAGGCTGCACCAAAAGAAAATGTTGACTAACAACTTTCTGGATAAGATTATCGCAGTCCTCAAGAAAATATTAAAATGATATAAATCCAAGATACGTGGCGCCTATTCTAAATAGTATATCGAATGCCTCAACTAAGATAGGCACGACGTTAACAAGCACACCAGTTAAGATAGGGACGCTTAGAATTGATCGGCGATTTGAATTCACATGTTGTGGTTGGGAACTCAAAGCAAAATTAGCAAAAACTCAAAGCCGACTGATACGATTTTGTGGTACACTGGAAATTAGATGATTCCAGAATTTCCAATAAAAAATACGGAAAATTAACTATTTTTATTTTATCATTCTCACCGGGAAATGCATTGTGGGTTGAAAGGGGGCTAAGGTTGGTGAGGATTAAAGCGAAGGGAGCTGGTTTCAGCACCATCGCTTCCCAGGGGACATCAATTTGTTTTTGGCCATATTTCTCTGGTACCTGACTAACTGGACACCTCCAGACAACAATCCATCGGGTCACAACACTTCAAATAACATGCTCGACTTGAGAATAATGGCATTAAATTTAAACATATCACGAATAGGCTAGTCATTAGGCATCCCAGCCGCAAAACACAAGAAAACCAGTCAACAGTCCTGATTAAATACATTGTAAAAATGTTCATTGCAATGAAAGTCAATGTGCCGAAAGACTACAAAACGAAGTACTCGTTATTATTAGTAGGACTATTAATAATAACCATTATCCATTGTAATTTTTAAAATATTCTTACGGTCGTAATATTTCATATTACAGCGGTATAATGCATTTTCAAATAAATATTATTCATTTAAACATGTTGTTATACCAACATCAATGGACGATTTTGAAAACAAGAAACCATTTTTGATTTAAATGTGTTGACAAAAGCAACACCAAGAGCCCGTCTCTGGCCAACGTGTTATAAACCTCTCATTACCAGCAAATCTTTAAACTTTTATATGGAGAGGCTCAATACTAAATTGAAATTGCAATTTACACGGGTAGTGTTAGTCTACAGACCTGGAGGCAGATTTCATGACATTTCTAAGTATTGTAGCTGTCTTTTTTTAAAATACTTGGGGATTGCAAAGCTTTTTTCTAACACGCCTCGAAGAAACACAAGCTCGATATTTTCACCCGTCGAAGGGTAACATATATGCAATATACAATTTTGGAAAATCCGTAATTGTTATGATCTAGAGTAGATTTTTTAAATAGTGGAATAATGATAAATGAAAAGCCTTGCAGTTCTCGAATGGTTAAATATCCCTGTATAAAAGAATAAACAAATTACATCTTAATTTGCATTCCTATTAATTTGCCTTAACTTTTTTTTAACTAAACAGCCCCCACCCCAACCACCGAAACGTCGGAAATGTAGAACACTAATGTCTGCAGTGTTTGCGGTTCAGCTTTGAAAGGTGTCCAGCGTAGAGTGACAATGGGGAGATTGGCTCCTTTATAGGAGGTGCTCAGTAACGGGAAAGATCACTGGGTCATAATTCTGACTTGTGTTCCAGTACCTGTAATTTATTCCAAAGACCTTTATTTTTTGATAATTGATGTATGTATGATATCATTTGCTGGTGCCTTACGGTGACAGAAAGTGAGCGGCTTCACACACCGTGTGTTCTTAAAAGCCAATTGTTAATATTTTTGTACAGCAGCAGCCAACTGTATTTTAGACCGTTTGCTCTCACACTGACCTGTATGTTTGAGTCTCTTCTTTAAGTAGGGGCATGTGCTTTTTCACAATTCCAATTATTTTCTTGAAGAAATGTATTAGTACCACATGCCAGGAAACATTGATGTTCCCAACTGGGTTACACAGTATTCAATATCAGCCGAGTTAAATTGAAAGCAAAACATATGCGTGTGCAGACAATAAAAGGGCCGCTTCTCAATTGTTTAATACTTTCCAGTTGTTACTCAAACTATGCCTGATCAATTTTTAGCTTTATAACATTACTGGTTCCTGTTTCCGAGAGTCTCAGCTATCCGCACACACACTATAATTTATTAAGATCCCACCCTGTATTCGAGTAAGTGCTTTGCTATTCTCTCTACTGCTTGTTACAGTACTCAGAGGCTATCGGTGCTCAATACACTCAATGGTTGATACTAGTCATCACCGTCAGTCTTCCTGCGAAGGTCGGTTTCACTTCTGAAAAAAATATTTTATGATTTCCCTATCGTGTCCCGCACCAAAGAAATAATGAGATAAATGACTTACCTCTCCGTATTACTCCGCCTTGACCGTTTAAAACTAATCCACATTGTGCCTCTACTGAGTTCTGTAAATCAAAACACAAATGCGAGATCAGGAAGCTGCAATAAAAATTTACATTCTATCATTTCATAACAGGAACATGCTTATTTTGGTATACACTCATTTTGCCCTCCAGGAACGGCTTCTACTAATCTTATCTATATATTTTTTCATATATTTGCAACAAAAGAAATCTACCTTTTTCAATTTAATCTCTTGCATCCACATATATAACATATGTATTTGGCATTAACGTGAATATTGAAGTATCTACATTGAATCTCATTAACTGCGATGGTTTCCTGGTAAAATATATTTATGTAAAACGTGCAAGCAAATATGCATTTGATTTGCATTTCAGCATTTATTTCTTCTCAGGCCGCCTTTCCGGTAAAGTATACATACAATACATAGTCGAATCGTTAAGCCTAATGAAGCATTTTAATTTATTAAAATACTCCTCTCCGCACCAAACATACAATTAGTTCAGCGACGTTAACAGTCAGATCACAGCTAAATTTATAAATCCACGGAACCTTGAACTGATTTTAACAACACTGTTTTCGCTGGAATTACTTTTCCCATTACTATTTATATATTAATGATAAATATTTATTTTGTTTACGCACAAATTTCCATTTTCTCGACACAAAAATAAAGCTCTTTGGCCTGTCTAATCCATGGAGAAGTTTGAAAAGAATTCGGAGAGAGGTGTCGCATACTAAAGACCACTCGAATTTGCCTTTCTCCCTTTTCTCTCTCCTTTTTTTCGTCCTATTGACGCGCTCTTGTAAACCTTTAGAAACTCACAGCCCTTTCTCTTATGTTCTGGGGTTAAAGTGATTATAAAATCAATATAAAAAAACTCCGACATCAAGCATAAATTAAACTCGTGACGGGGAAAAGGTGTGACAGTTTCTTTTGTTTGGCATAACAAATCTTTTTAGGGAGCTCAAAGATGTATCTACTGCTTAAAGACCGTTTGCATCTGTTCAGCTGTTTAAGCAGTCTCCAGTCTATCTGAGTTTAGCACAGATTGACTAGGAAGCAAAACATAAAAATTGGGTACGAACGTTTGCTGTTTTTCCAACAGCAATAGAAATACAGGAGCGGAATGAAGTTTACACACAGATTTTACTCGGGACCAAAACTTAGTCCGGTAACAGACACATGTAATCTGGGTTTCATTGAATCTTTCATTCGGTCTTTTTTTGTTTTACACACAGCCGTTTTATGGAGAGGAAAAAAGGAAATAACTAGTCTGGTCAGATGACGTTGCATAAGTAAATAGATGGGTGACATAAAGTCGAAAATTGGATAAACTACGGTGCTCCCGCGCATTGCATTTTCTTATTGTTTCTGGCTTGCAAATTCCCTAATCCGTTCTTTAAAAAAAAAACACGCTTTGTGAGAAGGAAAAGAACAAAAAATGTACAAGTATAAAAATCAGCACCAGACGTGCTCAGCAGAGGAAAGAAAAACATAAAGGGGTTTTAGTTGAGCAGAATGTGTTGGATTAAATTAAGATTTTTCCAAGACCCAATTTGAGAATTTCTCTCTAATGAGGCCATAACTCTGTTCTCGATCTGATATTCTGCTATTTAATGTGTTGCCCTTGCTTAAGCAAGGGAGAAAGTCACGTTTTACGTACTCTAATCGTCTTAATTTCCTTCCTGATCCAAGAGATAAGGTTTATTTTTTAATTATAGAGTGTGCTGAAATATACCGCGTCTTAGAGGGAAATGCACACAGCACTGCGGCGGGCGAGATATCAGGCAGCGTTTGTCAAAGTCCTATTTTTACTTAAGAACTGATTTTTTTTAAAAGAGAGGAGCACTAGTCTTGGAAGCAGGAAACAGAAAAAAAACAGAATTTAACGTGAGTATAATTTCCTAATGTTGCCAATTAGAAACACAATTTAAAAAGAGAAAATTATAACTAGTTGCTTGGTTCTGGTGTTCGGTAATTTTAAAAATAAATTAATGCCAAAAATATGGGCTCTGCAATATTGTAAGAATTTTAAACAAATAAATTGATTTAATTGTTTCATAAAATAAATATTTCTCCAAAAACCGTTCCTACATTCCACCTTTATTTTGTAATCACGCTGGGGTACGTTTAATTTTACTCCCCTCGACCATTTTAATAATAAAATGTGATTTTCTTGCCTTTAAACTATTTTATTCCAATTTGTACTAGTAGATTCGAAAAGTTTCTCCGAGATGGTGGAAGGCAAGGTATACATTAACGAATGTACATAGGACAGCTAGCTTATTTTATTTGTGGGTAATATGTAAAATACAAGATACGCTAGCAAAAGATACATTTTATGGCCCTAGAACAGCTCCACTTCACTCTTGTGCTTTTAAGGAACTTCGGAGCAGCTGATGTTAAAAATAATATTCGTCACATTTCGATTCTTATTTATTTCTATTCTGTTTGCGCTATCCACAATTGGAAGTCAATTGGCGGCAAATAACGGGCGGCCCTTCAATGTCAGAGAAATCACAGCTGCTTATGTGGTATTAGAAAATAACTTTTTTAAGTCACGGCATTATCTTTTTTTCAAGGCTCGGACAGTGATACAAGAAATGTATCAGCAATAATGATATATCGCCTTGCATTGCACTGTTAGACCCGCTCATTGCTGTTGGATGTGTGTTACTTCAGTTTGATTGCCGTAACCTTGGTTTGCTCTGCTCCTTTCTAAACTACTGAGCGCAGACAAAGATCACTGGCTCATTCATTTATCTATTTTAATTGGAGCGGGGGGGGGGGGGGGGGGGAGGTTAAATAACATTGGTTTTAAATCGACGAGATTTGAACATTGAAACCGTAAATTTATGTAAGGCAGAAAAAGGAATCCATACTTTCTTATTGGACACTTTGAATTTTGAAACCTCTAATTTTTATTATTAATATTAAGTTTACCTGCATGTCATCAGATCCTGGAGGTGGTAGCCCTAGATTTGGACCTGGTAGAAGTCTCTGGTCTGGGTGCATGCCATATTGGGACCCATGGCTCATAAGAGACAGGTCATGCCGGCGGTAGGCTTCCAAACAGCTCAGCTCTCGCCTCTGCTCATCCAGGCAAGAGGACTTGAGAGTCCGGGCATTGTGAAGGTTGATAAAGTCTGTAGGTTCTCCATGGTGGATCTGTTGGTAGTATTGTTGGGTATGGTGGAGGCTATTCAAGGAATAGGCATCTGGGTTGACTGCAGGGTGGCTGTGCTGGAACTCGTAGTGGAAGGACTGGTGGTGCAGAGGGGTGTACTGGTGGTTTGTGGAGAAATAAGGTGAGGCAAAATCGGTTCCATTCGCGGAGTAGGTTAAAGGGGATGTGGATGAATAGGCGACTGTAGAATTTGCCACTGATTCCAGACATCCCAGCTGCATCAGACGATAGCTGTTTGATCCATCATGACGTATCTGAGAAAAAGAAAATAGAAAACAAATCTGGCTTGTCATTTCTTATACCTCGCAGGTACAAAAGTACAATCAATCCACTCCAGCGCTCAAACACTAAAGCCTTCGAGAAAACACAACCGCAAACGTCTTCAATCTATCCATCACCAATGGAAAATACACAAATCCCTTCAAACAATACACGGCGGTTTATCTAAATCTGGCTACTTAACTTTCCATCTTTTTAGGGATAACATTTTTTTCATTATGGCAACTGTTGCAATATAACGAATGCCATTCTCGCGACAGATGTCATAACGAATAAATTTCGTTCTTAAAGCCATGAAAAGTAACTTTTAATTGACTACAGCAGCTTTAGAAATATAATAACACTCATCATCAGAATAAAAATACCTCGGGATCATGGACGAGACCCGGGAACGTTGCTGACATTTTCGATCCAAAAAGAGGTTCTAATGCGAGCAAGTAAAAAAAAACACTCGATTTCCCCCCCCCAAAATTATATTCTCTCTCTACACCCCGGAAGAATCCGTCTATTCCGGGCGAAATAACGTTTCCTCTGCACAAAAGCAGCTCCCTGTATCACATTTTGTACTTGTCGGGTTTTTTTTTCTTAACTGATGGCGTAGGTCCCTTGGTAATATATAAGTTTTGAAAATTAAGCATCAGCATTGAACTGGGAAGACAATAGACAGAAGCGCTCCATCCCAGGAGACGCGGAATAAATATTGTATCTTCTCCTCATCACAGCCGAGCTTGCTCTAAGTTGTTAATTGTATTGGGGAGTTTTTCGTGCTTTTTCCTGTTTTCTCTCCGGTAACGGTGGATTTATGATGCCTAATCTTATAAACCTGTATTGCAATTTTCGAAGACATCAGGGAAGGAGTGATATATTTGTCGGATCTGTGGCATACCTGCTTAAAGTAAGTAGAGAGTTCACCCAAGATTTTTTTAAAAACCTGACACTATTAAATCTGTATCACGCTATAAGGTGGTCTGTAATATTTAAGCAATTGCGATTTTAGGGGGAAAAACGCCCTGTTATGTTAGGGATGCGGATAAATGTGACCGATTATCGAGGATATCTGGAACTATTTCAGTACCAAATAGTTTCGATTTTTTTATTATTAAGAATAACTTGATAGGTTGTGTTGAATCAAAGAAAAATAGTCCACCCGTGTTTATTAATTTTAGAACATGTAATAAACGGTTTTTAAAATAAAACATTTTACAAGGAGGAACCTCGGGATTATTACATATATTTAACTTCCTTGACTTTAATTGGTTTTCTAACATGAAAGTAGACAAGATATATTATCACTAATGCTTACCATACCTTTTGCTCGTTCTTACTAACATGGATATTTTCAGTGCACATTTATCTGCATTTTTAAATCTTTAACAAGTCCTACAATTATAATTCAAATTTCCTATTTTAGATATATTTAATACTGCCACTAATAATACTAATAATGAAATCATGCTTGTGGTGGTTAGAATAGCTGTGTGGTTTTATTAAGTGCTGTATCATGCACATTTAAGAAGGTTTGGCCCAACTTACAGGGACTTATTCGATTTGAATATATCAAATTATATTACAGTAAAGTGAAAACGTGTCATTTCTTATTACTGTGTGTGAACAGAGTAATTAAACGGATCGAGACACTCACCAATGATGACGCGGTTATTAAACAACCTACTGTTTCAGTAACTACCGCATGAGGGAGATACATTTTACAATCTCTATATTAGAATATTTCACTACATGGATGATTGAAAATCGCTTCTTCTGCTCGGGACATGTACCTGTTTTAAATATAGATTATTAATTTTTAATTAAACTTTTTATTAAACTTCAAAAAAACAGCATATTTTTCTAAAATTCTGCCGACAATCATTTATGTGTCAAGCATTTCACATTATTGCAAATTATCTTTATAGTATCTAATTTTCTTTCATAAACGTGCATTGAAAATAATAAGCACTCTGCTCTAAGGCTGGGTCCGGTTCAGAAGGATTGTGTGCATATCCTGTTTCCAGAGAGTTATTAAATAGAGCCCGTGCCAAACTCACAAACGGGATAAATGTCTTTTTTAACGAGCAGCAGGCGATCTAACATTGAACTCTATGGAATAATAAAAACCAAGTTTTTGGTGTGGAGGTCTGTCAGACCATTCGTCTTTGCTCATGCAGACTAACCAGAGCTGTCACCCTGGCCCCTTTCCCTTTGTACAAATCGACAAAGGCACACGACTACTATTTGCCTCCATTGTGTGAAGTCCAAGTGTGATTACCCAGGCGTGGAAAAAGGTCAGTTTCTTCTCCTTCAACATTTCATTAGCTCTGTTGAATGTATTTATAATCTTCTCCACTTAGACAAGAAAAAAACCAAAATAAAGGAAGAAGGATTCTGACATAGAAAGGAGCAGTTTCATTATTATCTCCTTATTAGTTTACGATGTGTACATTGTTGTTTTGTAAATATGCATGCTTCCATTGAATATAATATTCAGTGCATTTTATATAAATGCATATCATTACTGTTACACGTATAGTTCTACAGTTTATGATTTCAGACTAAATATCTACTTTCTGCTATGTCGCTTTACGTTCTTCATTATTGTTTATCTACATAAGTCAGATTGTTAAAATGAAACAACGTTATTCTCCACACTTTATATGCTCCTTCACGCCACCCTGTTGCTTCTCCGCACACCTGACAATATCCGGCCAGTTTGCTTCAGTCATTTTGCAGAGGTAATTGACAAGGATCCTTATCAATAGATGTGTGCAACCAACTTTAATAACATTTAAACTAAAACTAATCAGAGAAAAACAAGCAGTAATTTAAACAATGTAACTGAAACAGTCCTGCACAGGTGTCAGTAAGGGCCTGTAAGGCTTCAGTGAAATAAACTTTGTGATTTGAACGTCCAGTTGGCACCTCTGAAGATTAAACCGAATCGTAGAATTCCAAAGCACTTTAACTTCCATTGTGAAGAAATTTCAATTCAAGTACATTCACTGACATTTTACTTATGCAGATTTTGCCTTTCAAGTATTTTCAAAACAAATACAGCGACTCTGAAATTAATTGTTTTAAAGTACCCATTACCTAGGGCAAAGCTGTCTGCCAGAAGCATCTCCGAAGAGAAATCTTAGAAATGCCACTAAAATTGCAATACGGCGATGTAACGAGAATTGTTGTGTTTCTGTATGAAATTCTGTAAGTATTATGAATTTAAAAGTTAGCATTTTGTTACAATAATTTAATTGCCAAAGGCCCTACTTGTAAATGAACTCGAACACACACGATCATGTAGTTAGTATTTGGCTGGAGTATAGATTCCAGTCTAGGTTGAAAGTCAGCCAGTCGTAATATGTAATTGACCATTGAAATTGTTACTGGAATACAGGTAATTGGCCATTTTTTTTACCATTGCTAAGCAATGCATTCTATTGTATTTAGATTTAATAAAACTTTATGAAAAAACCATATTGTACGCGTTCAACACTCAATTGTAGTGAGTTTGCAAGAACTGTTCAATTAAGTCTGAAGATAGCTACCGTGGGAATATTGCATATGCACCTTTTGCACAATGAGGCTGTTTGCGAATTTTTTTTCCCCAAGTCTTAATTACTACTTCATCTGGGACTCAGATTCAAGCTTAATTGTGTCTTTTAATAAGCGGCAAATCATCTGAAGAGATAACTACATCCTTCAGCAACGCATCTAATCACCATTGCAGTCTGCTGTGTTAGAGACGTTTTAAATTTGGCGGGCATACTGCGTAGTTAAACGGAAGGAAACCCAATCCTGCACAACAAGTCAGACATATCAGTTGTGCCATATGCACAGTACTAGTCAAATATTATGTTCCATCTGTTGTTATTTCTGTCCATTTCCCCCCTCTTGCACTAATAGATGAACTGGAATATACAGTTCTTTGTGTATAATGAATGGCTCCAGACGTGTAGCAGTTACTGTGTGAATAGTCTCAGTTATGTAGCTTTTGTACGGGTGCGGGGATTAAAAAAAGCACGGCACATGGATGCTGAGTGAAATTGTAAACTCGGATAATTATAGGACTATATGCCATTTGTTGATTGTTGCATTGAAAAATTATTCATAAGGAAACCTTCACAACCTGTCCATACAAACAAACTTTAGGTAAAAGGCAGTGACGATCACCAGGGTTACAGCTATGGCAATTTTGTTTTACAGTAGACAGTCATTTCGCAGCCAACTACCAATTTATAATTCGGGCCTGCTGTTTATATATTATATATGCAAAGCTAATGCTATATTAAATTTTAATGCAGATTTCATTGTATTGGAAAAAAATAAGTCCTTAAAACATGTGTACACCTATACAAATGCTTGCTACATTTTAACTAATATATTTCCCAATATTATAAGAAATTTAATAGCAAACTATCTGGTATACAATAGGATATAAAACATGTTCAAAACAAGGATAGGAATAATTAAAATGTTAATATGAACATAAAGGATTAATCTTTGGTGTTCACTCATACTGAAAGTCACCATGGAATTAGTTTAGAGAAAAGGGTTGGATTCCAGTCATCAATTTATTCTTCAATGTGTAAAAAATTTAATACAATGCACGTTTTGTCACAAAAACAATAGATATTGCAATTTTGGTGATAATTGTTGAATCTCTATTTTGAGTTTGTATTTCCCTTACCAAATCCTAAAACAGAAGTCAGCCAAGGAGTTCACATTTCTTGTTATTATCATGGTTGTCCTCAGGTGCACAGTATCAACATTACAGCGTATCTTATCATAAATGCATTTTGATTATTTTAGTCTCAAAAACTATTTATATTGCCCAGGTGGTTTTGGGGGGTTAAGGAAACCACGTGTTCGATTAAACATCCCCCCTCGAATGTGAGTGAATCTGAACTGTAATGTTTATCTTATATACTGCATGAAGATAAAACTGATGCTGGAATGGGGCACGTGTGCTCTTCTATACACTTTACTGCAGCAAGATCAATTCGTCTTTATTCCCGGGTCATAAAGTTAGTAAACTAATTTTAGAAATTATAGAAATAAAGAAGCAATTCTAGACTTTAGAAGTAGAAAGATTGCAGGTGTAAGATTTGGTTTAAGGTTTTAATATTGTGTATAATATAAGAAACTCTAAGCGCTTTAAATATTTTGTTGCAATGCTTTTCCTTATTGGGGCACGAAGCTGTTTTTTTCTTACAGGCGCTTGATAACAAGTGTAACCGCCTCTTCGATTCACACCTGTCACCAGTTGAGTTGCTACTGTTACAACTTAAACGTTCAAGGCACATATGTTCCACCTTAATCTGCTGAATTGCTCCCAAATTGCATATCAGAACGCGTTAATAAACATATACACATAAAGGCGCATTGCCACTTCAGTGTGGCAACTCAGTCTCCGTTAGAGCTTCAATACACTGACAGAAAGTGCAATAACAGGGTTTTAGACCCCAGAATTTGATCACTTACATGGATGTCTAACATAAAATACAACCTAATGCCAATAAGCACATACTTGAGCAGATAATCTAGGCTGATATGTCATTGCCCTTCTGAGATCCGAGGTGCCGGATGAGACGTTAAACTGAGGCTCTGCTGTCTTCTCAGGTGAACGTAAAAGATCCCGTGGCACTATTCCAAGAAGTTATCAGCGTGTCCTGGTTAACATTTATCCCTCATCCAACATTATTAAAACAGATTATCAGGCCATTTACCTCAGCGCCGCTAGTTGCCGACATTACAGTGGTGTTTACCATTCAAAGGCACGTTATTAGCTCTGAGGCGCTTTGGGGCCCCCCGAGGTGGTGAAAGGTGCTATATAAATGCAAGTTCTTTCTTATTTATTTCTAACAAGAAAAACATACTAAATACGGATTTAAAGTTTTTTCAAATCACCTGGGATTATCTGCGGTGTATTTCTCGATGACCAGAGGTAATGCGGTCAGCGCTATCGTTGCTGAGAAACATCAGATCCGGATTACCGATTGTATTTTAAGAATCAAATATAAAAGTCGTGATATCAACGGCCGATGATCATTTAATGTGCGCACTCTGATGGGTTTTGCTCACCCGATAGGTTTTTAAAATATTAACAGAGTAAAGTTGATAACTGTGAATATGGTACTGCGTTAACTATAGAATGTGTAACCTCGGTTAAGTCTGATGCCCCCACTGTGAGTTCCTGTATGTACAATTAACATTAGCCGCCCTAATACCTCAGCGTGTGTCTCCAAAGTGTGCAAGGTCAGACCTGGTACATTGTAAAATTTCATTTTCACGTAAACAGCAAACTTTTCTTTCCACCACACCATGCTAATACTTACGCTCTAGATATTATGGCATCAAATGGTTAGGACAAAATATCGGACCCACTTTGTCATTACCAATCGCATAAAGGACAAAAACTGGAACTCTACATGTTTCAGGACCGTGTTCGGAACTTCATTCTATCAGGACTGTATTTCTGCGAATACTATTTAATAATGAAAAGGCAGAGCGACTTTTTGTGTGCATTTTAGCAGCAAAGCACTTCGATCTAAGAGACAGATATTCGCAATTGGGCGCAGTGCAGTTACGGGCAGACAAGTCACCCACATTCTTCCTGTTGCTAAATCATGGGCGCGTGACTACTTTGTATGAAACCTATCAAGCGAAATAAAGAACACAACAGAAAAATGCAGGTTTTGTAAAATGTGTTAAATTTTAAATATCAGGCTTGCTAATGTGAAGTTAGAAACTTCTGCAGCTTTAATAGGTTTAACACATAATTCAGCAAACACTCTTATATCACGCAAACGCAGTTCATTGGAGACAACAACACGCTCCAGAGAGACCTTGCACAGTTATGGTGCTGTTATACAGCCAGTGATAGCCAAAACCTTTCCCAGTTTTACTGTAAGCTTTTGATATAGATAATTTGTCACGTAAAATCAACACCTCAAATGATCATTCACTGGGTTATGGACGAGGTGATGAATATAAGGTATTTAATGTACCAGGTAATTTGGGGACTGCCGTTTGCTAAAATCCATGTAATTTAATTTGAACATTCTCGATAGGTTCGGAAGAATTATATTACTTGTACTCTTATTGGTCAAAAGAACGAAGGATTCGGACTTGCAAACACACTGCTTGTCGTCTGACTTTAGCACCGTCTTCATTCAATCACGATTCGCCTTTATGAGCACAAGTTAAATTAATAGTAAGTAATTTACACCAGGGACAATATTACCACCAGCAGGTCTGAAGTGCATTATTTATTCACCACCATTCTCGAACATTAATTGTGTATAACCGTATTGCTTTAAGGCGAGTATGCTTGGACATGACTGAAGCATCTTTGCAAGCTGCTGTAATGTACTTCCGGCTGAAACTTCTTGCCCATGTTTTAAAAATAAAATTAATTGAACTTGGCAAGTTGACAGGAATACTGATTCGCGAAGCTATACCTGTAGGTTTTAGCTCACTCGTAGGATACTGGCCCTCCCTCTCTCTGCAGATCGGGTACAGACTGAGGTAGTTCAGATATGTGCAAGAAGTTTGTGTGTTGGTGTGTGTGTTAGAATGGCCAGACAGCTGGCAGACACAGATAGACTAGATAGATTGATTTAGAATAGGCAAAAATATTGAATTTGCATAAATAAGCAGGAAAAAAAGGAAAGAAAAAATATATACATGAATATAGAAAAAAGACTTGCATTTATATAGTGCTTTTCATGACCACCAGACGCCCCAAAGCACTTCACAGCCAATTAAGTACTTTTTGAAGTGTAGTTACTGTTGTAATGTAGGAAACGCAGGAGCCACATTGCACACAGCAAGCTCCCTCAAACAACAATCTGATAATGACCAGATAATCTGCTTTGCTGATGGTGATTGAGGGATAAATATTGGCCAGGGCACACTCCCCTGTTCTTCTTCAAAATAATGCCATGGGATCTTTTACATCTACCTGAGACAGCAGCAGGGTGGCCTTGGTTTAATGTCTCATCTGAAAGACAGCACTTCTGAGAGTGCAGCACTCCCTCACTGCACTACTCCCTCACTGCACTGGAGTGTGAGCATAGGTTTATGTGCTCAAATCCCTGGAGTGGGACTTGAACCCACAACCTCCTGACTCAAAGGTGAGGGTGCTACCAACTGAGCCACAGCTGACACAAAGACATGAAAGAGGTGGGCATGTAAACAAACAAGCACAAAATAGCTACACGATGGATAGAAAGACAGAGGAATAGATAATAGATAGATATAAACTGCAGCTTAAAAAGTTCAAATTTTGCAGCCTCAACGATTCCAACTCAGAATCGATTCATCAGGCTAGACTCCCAAGTTATACTTTTAACTCGCTACCAATTGAAAAAATAACCTTGCAGCGATGCTAAAGTTGCAATATAAATGGACCATATATTATGCATCAATAATCAGGGAGAGAGTAAATTAAAATGAATTAGTGTGCAATTAAAAGTGCAAATATACCACGAATGCTTAATTTAACCCTAATGGTAGTTCTAATATTAAAAAAAATGCTTGTACATTTAGTGGAGCATTAATATCTGACCCATTTGATAAAATAAAAACTAATGCTGGCAGGTTTGGTCCAGTTTGACATAGAAACTGTTATGATCTCCATCTATTAAAACTGTTTATAATAATTAAATATCAAAGTTAATCTTAAATGGACATCACGACAGTGGTTTTATGCGCAGTCATTGGATGGGTGCGCAGTGGTTGTGTTACTGGACTAGTAATCCTGAGGCATAAACTAATAAAACAATCTGAACATGAGTTCAAATCCCACCATGGCAGTTTGATCATTTGAATTCATTTTTTTTTAAATGGTAGTAAAAGTGACCGTGATGCTCTTGAATTGCCCAAAAACCCATCTGCATCACTAATGTCCATTAGGGAAAGAAACCTATCTTCCTTACCTGGTTGGACCTGGTCTGGCCTATATGTGACTCCAGTCCCACACAAATGTGGTTGACTCTTAACAGCCTTTAAAGTTGCCTAACAAGTCAGGGATGGGCAATAAATGCTGGCCTTGTCAGAAACGCCCACATCTTGAGAATGAGTTAAAACATTGAAGATGTGCACTGCTGATAGAGTGGTGATGACTGGTGGTAAGATTCATTTTTAGACTATTTACAAAAATAACTATAATATAGTGACTCCGTTCAGCCTGTGCTAGGCGAAGCAGCAATCCATATTTCTTCCCCTCCACTTTCCTCTCCTCCCCCTTTCCCGGCCTCTGTACTTGCTTAAAACCTGTTTCATCTCTAACTTTTTTCAGTTCTGACGAAGGATCACCGACCTGAAACGTTAACTCTGTTTCTCTCTCCACAGATGCTGCCTGACCTGCTGAGCGTTTCCAGCATTTTCTGTTTTTATTTCAGATTTCCAGGATCCGCAGTACTTTGCATTTGAGGCAGTAATCCAGATGGTTAGAAAGGGAAACTTTGCATGAAGACTTTGGGAAGTGTTCTGTAATCAGCAACCGTTTCATTGTCCTTCCTAACAGATGATTATAGACATTAGCATCATTGTTTACTTCCGGTGATTTAAATCAGGGAAGAAATTATGATCAAAATTAGGATATATTTGATGATGTAAGGGGGGAAAAATTTGGTATCGACCATTTTGGGGCGCTAACATCGCCCGGGCGCAAACTTTAGTGCCCGGCGCTAATTAGCGCCTGCGACCGTGAAATTCAGTTTTAGTGCCCCAAGAGGGAAGTGGAGCGCTAAATCAAGAGCTACACTCCTCTCTTAGGGCGCTAATGTCGGGGGAACCTGGTGCTACCTCAGAGCGCTACTCAAGTTCAGGCGCTCTGAATTACAAGTACTCAGACAGACTGGCACCTTCCAGTTCTTAAAGGGGAGGTTCAATCATGCTGCGCAGCCTCACTCTGATCATTGCTGCTTGTGACCTGGGCCTGCAGGGAGGTGCAATCCATCAAACACAAATCTCATGGCTGATCAGAGGCCCAGGGAGCGAGCTCGCCGGTTCAGCAACCAGGCATTGGAGGCTCTGGTTGCGGCTGTGGAACGCCGACGGGCAGTGCTGTTCCCAGAGACTGGCAGGAGGCCATTGCCACAGGAGTTCAGAAGGATTTGGAGGGAGATGGCCCAGTACATCTCGGCCAGAAGCGTGATTCACAGGAATCACACCCAGTGCTGCAAGAAGTTCAACGACCTCACTCGGGTGGTCAGGGTGAGTACATGCTTCAAAAACCTCTACATCCCACCATCTCAACCTCACTCTGTGCACAGACGGTATAAACCACCAAATCCCCAACACTCACCCACCAACTATGCCCATCTACTAAAAGTCACATCCGCATCTCATGTCTTGCATACATTAACAGATTATTCAACTATGGTAGGCACATCTGCCAAACACATGGCTGCACACTCACATGCTGTTCTTTTTCTTGCAGGCCAAGCTTGCTCATAACAGGAGGGAGCAGCAATGCACAGGAGGAGGTCAGGCGGAGCTGTATCCCCTTACGCAGCTGGAGGAGCAAGTGCGCAGCATCATCATGGTCCAGGTCATGGGTGCTGTGGCAGTCGGAGAGGTCGAGCTCCTTGGGGACAACAACGGTATGTTCATCACCTCTCCCTCTTCTCTCATACCACTTTCCCCTCACAACACAAGCGCTTCCCACTTTCCATATAAGTATACTGTCTCCATTCCTTGCTCCCTTCCTGTCCCACCTGATGTTAAACCCACTCTTGTGCCTTAATGCTTTCAGATAATCAGCCACCATCTGACCAGCCTGCCCTTCAGCCTCCCAGTGGCAGCGACGCGGAAGAGGAGGAGGAACCCCAAGCCGGAGCCTCACTGCCTGTGTCTCCCGAGGACGAGACATCTGATAATGGGGCCACGCGGTCGCTGGAGGGGAGCAGAGGAAATGGCTCTGATGTGGGTGAAGCTCTGGGACCCAGTGGCCTGCAGCAACGCCATGGGGAAAGGGAAGTTTGATGGCAGCAGTCACCCGGAGGGTGAGTGCGCGCACGAGTTCTGCTGCACTGGACTCAGATGAGGACCTTGATGTGGAGGCGATGACCACACAGGCGATGAGCATGCATACTGAGCTAATGGGTGCAATGTCAAGGATGCCTGAGAGCATCGTTGCACTGGCTAGGAGCATGGAGGAGTCTGCCTCCAGCATTGCTCTCATCGCTGCGCAAACCTTTGAGCCCATCCTTGGCACTTTGCAGAGGATGGTTGACTCGCAGAAAGACCATGGGGACCCAGACCTCATGCTGCATGTCCTGGGTGAGGTGGCAGCAACTATTGCAGCACAGACCAAGGCAATGTAATGGCTTAGTGCCGTAATGGAGTCAGTGGTTGGTGGCATTCAATCTCAGACAGCTCTCATGCAGTCTCAAATTGATGCCACACAAGTGCTGACTGCTGCCATCGTCGCTGGGTCACCCACTGTCCACCGGGGACCTCATGGTGCCGCAGCAGGCCAGCAATCTGTGCTCGAGTAGATTCATAGAATCATAGAAAGTTACAGCACGGAAGGAGGCCATTTCAGCCCATCGTGTCCACGCCGGCCAACAAAGAGCTATCCAGCCTAATTCCACTTCCCAGCTCTTGGTCCATAGCCCTGCAGGTTAGAGCATCCCAAGTGCACATCCAAGTACATTTTAAATGTGGTTAGGGTTCCTGCCTCTACCACCCTTTCAGGCAGCGAGTTCCAGACCCCCACAACCCTCTGGGTGAAGAAATTTCCCCTCAAATCCCCTCTAAACCTTCCCCCAATTACTTTAAATCTGTGCCCCCTGGTTTTTGACCCCTCTGCTAAGGGAAATAGATACTTTCTATCCACTTTATCTATGCCCCTCATAATTTTATACACCTCAATAAGGTCTCCCCTCAGCCTCCTCTGTTCCAAGGAAAACAGACCCAGCCTATCCAGTCTTTCCTCATAGCTAAGCTTCTCTATTCCCAGCAACATCCTTGTAAATCTCCTCTATACCCTCTCTAGTGCAATCACATCTTTCCTGTAATGTGGTGACCAGAACTGCACGCAATACTCTAGCTGAGGCCTAACTAGTGTTTTATACAGTTGAAGCATAACCCCCCCTGCTCTTATATTCTGTGCCACGGCTAATAAAGGCAAGCATTCCGTGTGCCTTCTTAACCACCTTATCTACCTGGCCTGCTACCTTCAGGGATCTGTGGACATGCACTCCAAGGTCCCTTTGTTCCTCTACACTACTCAGTGTCCTACCATTTAATGAGTATTCCCTTTCCTTGTTAGCCCTCCCCAAATGCATTACCTCACACTTCTCTGGATTGAATTCCATTTGCCACTGTTGTGCCCACCTGACCAATTTATTGATATCTTCCTGCAGTCTACAGCTTCCTTCTTCAGTATTAACCGCACAGCCGATTTTAGTATCATCTGCAAACTTCTTAATCATACCCTTTATATTCAAGTCAAGATCATTGATATATACCACAAAAAGCAAGGGACCTAGTACTGAGCCCTGCAGAACCCCACTGGAAACAGCCTTCCAGTCACAAAAACACCCATCAACTATTACCCTCTGCTTCCTGTCTCCGAGCCAGTTTTGAATCCAACTTGACACTTTGCCCTGGATCCCATGGGCTTTTAACTTTGTGACCAGTCTGCCATGTGGAACCTCATCAAAAACCCTGCCAAAGTCCATATACACTACATCAAATGCTCCGCATGCTGAGGTTCTGCCCCAGGGGAGTGGTAGTGTGTCAGTCGAGCAGGAAGGTGCTGTCTTCTCTCAGGATGACAGCATTCCTGCTCCCACCACTGCCACTCCACCATTGCACTTGCCACAGCCTGTAACCCAGCCATCCAAGACTGCTGCCACCCATGGAGAGTTGGTGCAGACTGCAGCCGGGCCCTCCAGACCCAGAGCTGTTCGAGGGTGTCCTGCAAGACCATCTGCAGTCTCTGGCTCCCAGACTCAGCAGCCTTCCACCAGCCTTGCTGCAGCCACTGGAGTCACATTACGGAGGAGCAGTAGGGTTGGAGGGGGGAATTGCAAAGTGGAGGGAAATCATTGAAAAGGCCCAGTAAATAAAATGTTAATAGCAAATGGGGGAGTGTGTGTGCAAAAGTTGATGTGTTTGTAAATATATTGTTCAGTTTGGTAAGAAATAGTTCTGTTTGCTAAGAACCAGTTGTGTGTGTTAATAAATTGTTGTGTTAATTTATTATTAGTTGTGTTTGATAAGAGAGAGTTGTGCAGAATAATAAATGTTTATTTCGGTGTAGAAAATTTTGTGATGTTTTTCATTTGAGCTTTGCCCAGTCATAGGGGCTGTGAGCTGACTGTCATGATGTGGTTGTTCTGCGCAAATGTCATGTGCTATCTCATTTATTGGATGCACTGTGTAATAAGGCATTCACAAACGGCCCTTGCAGAAGCAACATTGAGTGGCTCCTTCTCCTCTTCATCCTCTTCCTCCACCTCCTCCTCCACCTGTCCCTCTTCCTCCTCCTGAGGTGGACCTGCAATCCCTGGTGGCAATGGCTGGGCCCTCAGAATGGCCAGGTTGTGCAGCATGCAGCACACAACAATGAAAATGGAGACTCGATCAGGGGCGTACTGCAGGGCTCCTTCAGAGCGGTCAAGGCAATGGAACCATTGCTTTAGCATGCCAATAGTCTGTTCGATCAGGTTCCTGGTGGTGCTATGGCCGTCATTGTATGCTTGCTGAGCAGGAGTGTTGGGGTTGCGGAGGGTGTCATCAGCAAGCTGGTGAGTGGATAACCCTAGTTTCTGAGCAGTTAGCCATGAGCTTCATGTGGTGGGTGGAACAGGTCTGGGACACCAGTCTGTCGCAGGATGAATGCATCGTGGCTGCTGCCAGGATACCGGGCATTGATGGCGAGGATGCACTGTCTGTGGTCGCACACCAACTGCATGTTCAGAGAGTGGTATCCTTTGCGGTTGCACCTCTGCATTTTGATGAGGTGCCCGCAATACCACGTGGGCACAGTCAATGGCACCCTGAGCCATGGGGAATCCCGCTATCCTTGCAAAGACACATGAGCGTTCATGCTGTTTGTCTCTGGTCATGGGGAATGAGCTGTACTCCCTTCTCCTTCTGCACAGAGCATCTGTCACTTCCCGGATGCAGCAGTGGATGGCGAACTGTGAAATGTTTGCAGTATCCCCTGTTGAAGCCTTGAAGGAGCTGCTGTCGTAGAAATTGAAAGCGACTGTGACCTTCACTGCCACTGAGAGAGATGTCCTTGTCCTGAGCTGAGGCTGGAGCTTTGGCTGCAGGAGGTGGCAGAGCTTTGTGACCACTTCCTTGCTGAAACGGAGCCTTCTAAGGCACTGCTGCTCTGACAGATGAATATAGGAGAACTGCTCCCGGAATACCCTGGGAGGGTAAGGTCTCCTGTTGAGAGCCCTGTTGGCCCTCCTCCCTCTGGCCACGTTTTCCAATCTTTCTCTCTGCCTCTGCTGCCTCCGACGGTGATGCTGGAGGGCAAGGTCCAGTGCCAGTACAGCCCCCATTAAGTGTTGGAAATGTTGCAGTATCAAAAGTAAGACAAATAAACCTGATAAAATTTTTGTTGGGAGCAAAACTCCTTCAAGTAGGAAAACCTCAAATGGGTCAAAACGCCTGTCTGCTTCTGTCAAACTGACAAAGCAGCATTGTTTGCCGACAAAAAAAAGGAAGTGCATGCCTTTAAATAGCACTCCTGCAGCTCCCAGCTGACTGCAAACCACCTCCTCTACCTGTCGTTCCTAACAGGCGCTGAGACAGGGAGCGTAAAATGAATTTCCGGTCCGGGGCGCTACTGGGGCGATGCGCGGCTGGATCACGTCATGATCTCCGGGCGTGAGAGATCATGGCGGTAGTGGTTAGCGCCATCGCAAACCGCCAGGTGAATTTCGCCAGTGGCGCTAACATCGCCGTGTCCGGGTGGTAAGTCGTTAGCGCCCTGTTAGTGCCTCCCAGAGGCACTAACAAGAGGTGGTAACCAACCGAATTTCTTCCCCAAGGAGTCTCGTTGAGGTGCATAAGTTCCAATGGACTCCAGTTCATGAGGCTAGGTGTATCCTGTGTTTGGAAATGTGGAAATCTGACTTTCCTTATCAAATGTGATCTGATTAAATTGATAGGCGTCGTCATAAAATATATATTTTTCTTTAGCAATTTGGTAGTTTGATCATTTTTCTTTAACATCCTCATACATACAGCTGAGTAGTTTTGCAGTTATACTGTATATCATCGTGCTCTGATGAAATTACATTTTTAGTTTGTTAAAATTCAGTATCGGAGCTGTAAATTTAGCAGTGTCATTTCAACTTATCCCATCGTAGCGTTCAGAGACTGCTTGAATAGTGAGGAATGCACAAATTATTGAAGGATTTGGAGTGTCATGTATTCAGTTTTAATTTTATATGCTGTTATTATAACCCTATGCAGATCAATGTGTTTCATCACCAATTACAGGTAGACTATCCTTTATCCGAACTTCCGAAAACTGAAAACCTCTAAAAACCGAAAGTTTTTTCGTTCAGCGTAAGTCGTGCGCACGACATGACCAGAGTGGCGCACGACTTATGCTGAGCAGGGCAGAGGGTCACAGAGTTCCCTCCTGGGTAGGAGATTGCAGGCCGAGCCAGGCAGTGTGAAGGAGGTACCGGGAGAGTGAACCCAACAATACAGCGGCCCGTCCGATATTCTTTTCTCCACCCCCCGCCCGACCCAACCCGACCCCCAACCCGTCCGATGTTCTTTTCTCCCCTCCCCTCCCCACCCGACCCCCGACCCGTCCGATATTCTTTTCTCCACCCCCAACCCGACCCCCGACCCGTCCGATGTTCTTTTCTCCACCCCCCACCCGACCCGACCCCCGACCCGTCCGATATTCTTTTCTCCCCTCCCCTCCCCACCCGACCCCCGACCCATCCGATATTCTTTTCTCCACCCCCCACCCGACCCCCGACCCGTCCGATATTCTTTTCTCCACCCCCCACCCGGCCCCCGACCCGTCCGATATTCTTTTCTCCACCCCCCACCCGACCCAACCCCCGACCCGTCCGATATTCTTTTCTCCCCCCTCCCACCCGACCCGACCCCCCCCCCGCGGCCCGTCCGATATTCTTTTCTCCCCCCGCCGACCCCCCGCCGACCCCGACCCCCCGCCGACCCCGACCCCCCGCCGACCCCGACCCCCCGCCGACCCCCACCCTCGACCCCCCCGCCGAACCCCACCCCCGACCCCCCGCCGACCCCCCCGCCCGACAAATTTCCCAGTCTTATAAAATACCTTCTGAAATCCGAAAAATTCTGAAAACCGAAACTCAGCTGGTTCCAAGGCTTTCAGATCAGGGATAGTGTACCTGTACAATGGAAGCTCTAAAGTGGTGTTGGTATTTGCCCATGTTTTCTAAGCATCAAGGTCAGCTATTAAATATATCCCCAAATTATATCTAAAAGCTGAGTTGCACATGGATATACGTTCTTTTGAATTGTGCAAGTGTGTGTGTTATAACAGGGCGGTTTAACTGTTGTATGTAATGGTTCAGGTTTTGAACCCTCTGGATTCAGTTTCTCTACTGCACAATTGCCAGCAAACTTCTCCGTGGTGCTCCCCCGAGGCTTAGCTATGGTTACTTCCTCTCTCCAAAGTCCATAGCCATTTATTGAAAAAGTGAAACTCCAATGCTTGCATCACACAAACCGACTGCCAAATTGTTATTGCTATTTATGTAGTCAATTCACTGTATAAGAAACAGACAGACAGACAGGCATAGATATATAGATTATAGTAGTATTATCCATAAAAGGGGAGTTTTGTTCTTTGGCAATTGGTCTTACTACAACCATGACTTTGTTTTACGACCGACCAACTCTCACCCTGTCACACGATGCAATGCACAAATTGGCAAGGTGCCCTTTGGAAAATTTTCAATATTCTAATGAGGGGCATCGTAAACCTTGCAACACTAGTAGTTTATTATAGAGTCGCTTAAACCTAGAGAATACACTGTTGCTTTAATCGCACTGGCAAACACAGTCAGATTTAGAGTGAATTATTTTCTGTTGAAGCAGGGCTATTAGAACATGTACAAGGCTGAGCGAAAGATCTGGCTTGCCTCATGGCACGTCAGTGCAAAGCCACCTACAGATCACTCTGTGCTCTCAGGTACCATCGGGATCAGGTTACCATGCTACCTTTCTCAACTATGATTGACAAGGGCTGCAACCTTTTGTTATGTCACCGACTGTACAAAAACAAACTTTAAAAATGTTTTAGGCTGTCTAATAGTTTAGTATTATTTAACTTTTCTGAGCTTTCCCCATTATCAAAAGATTAAAATCTGGTTTTATATTGTTCACTCTTGTTTCTAACTTCTATTGTGATTTACGGCTGTGAAGTTTTTCTGTGGATATTCGCATCATATTGCAGTTAGAGGAAGTGTCTTGCTACATTATAGAATCATAGCATCATAGAGTAGCACACAAAGGAGGAAGCCATTCGGCCCATCGAGTCTTTCAAAGAGCAATCCAGTTAGTCCCACTCCCCACTCCTTCCCCATATCCCTGCAATTTTTTCTCCTTCAAGTATTTATCCAAATCCCTTTTGAAAGCTACTATTGAATCTGTGTCCACCACCCTATCAGGCAGTGCACTCCAAATCCTAACCACTCATTGTGTAAACAAGTTTTTCCTCATGTCGCCTCTGGTTCTTTTGCCAATCACCTTAAATCTGTGCTCTCTGGCTATCGGCCCTTCAGCCATTGGAAAGTTTCTCTTTATTTACTCTATCTAAATCCTTCATGATTTTAAACACCTCTATCAAATCTCCTCGTAGCCTTCTCTGCTCCAAGAAGAACAAGGTAACTACCACGTAACTGTAATCCCTCATTCCTGGAACCATTCTAGGAAGTCTCTTCTGTACCCTCCCCAAAGCCTTCATGTCCTTCCTAAAGTGTGGTGCCCAGAATTGGACACAATACTCCAGTGGGGCCGAACTAGTGTTTTATACTGGTGTAGCATAACTCCCTGGCTTTTGTACCCTACCTCTATTTATAAAGCCCAGGATCCCATATGCTTTGTTAACCTGTCCTGCCACCTTCAAAGATTTGTGCACAAGCACCCCCAGGTCTCTATGTTCTTGCAACCCCTTTAAAATTGTACCAGTTAGTATATATGGTCTCTCCTCATTCTTCCTACCAAAATGTGTTACCTCTTTTCTGCATTAAATTTCATTTGCCACATGTCCGCCCATTCCACCAGCTTGTCTAAGTCTTCTTGAAGTTTATTGCTATCATCCTCACTGTTTACCTCACTGTATCTGGTTTTAATACTGATATAGTGCAGTTATATCTATATTAAAACCAGTGTAGTACCACATTATGATCTGGTTTTAATGGGGTCAACTTACTGGAAGAGAGGTTACACTGAGAAGCCTGAAAGAAGTATAATATTTTGGTACACATTATAGTTATGAAATATACCAACTATAACATTTCCTGGGTGACAATTGCAAATCATTTTTTGATATCTTTGCAGAAATGATGTCACACTCATGAAACATTTTTGTATAAATATCATAATGCAGGAAAGACACCAGCAGTCAGCCCCCATGCTGATAGTTACTGCCAGGAAAGCAAATCCCAAGCTGAACAACATCACATCAAATTAATAATAGTATATATTATGAAAAATAACAAATACCCTGGAGTGATTTCAATGCAACAATATAATCTTGGGGTTGAGATGACAGTTATAAACCACTTGAGCTTCACTCCAGAGTTGATGACATGAACTGAATGATCTCATTTACAGTTTTTTTACTGTGGTAATTGGGAGCCAAATGAACCCAGTTATTCAGATCCTGTTTTCCATTTAGAGTGAGCTGATTTTGCTGCCGTTAACAAAATTGAAACTCACATCTTGGCTGGGCTTCAGATACCAGGAGGGATACAATTGTCTTCAATTCTAGTATCACCGTAAACAGCAGCAGCTGAAAACAAAGCTGTAGATGAGATACTAAGGAGGTTTTTTTTGGTGAAAGGTTGAAAACAGGCACTAAATGGATGCTGTGCTAATAAGACACACCTGTTTGAAAGTCTGGAATTTTGGTCCTAATGGCTGATTACCATAATTTGAATTGCCTAGAGGTGCTAAATCAGTCACCTGCAGGTTTAACACTCAAGCACTGATTAGGAGCAATTTTCATGGAGCAGTAGATGTGGGCTCCACGCACCCACTTCCACTGACGGTGCGGTGTGGGCTGGCTGCCATACAGTGGGAGGTCTCAGGATGGCTCAGGGACCAAAGGAGAGGGCTCACAGATTCTCGGCCACGGCCCTGGAGGAGGAAGTCCAGAGGTGGAGGCGTGTCCTGTACCCGCAGGGGGGAAAGAGAACACCTCATCCTCCTGTCCCTCCTTTCCCTCTCTCCTGCAGTAGCTGATGATGCTCTGCCTGACCTCATGTCCTCCTCCCATTCCTCCTGCAGACCAAGGGGGATCCCAAGCAAGGTGCCCATGACTAAACATTCCTTTTCTCATGGTGACTCCTATAGGGTGTCCAATAAGGTAGAGTAGCACAGCACTCACTCTTTTTAGGTGAAGTCCTCAGAATTTCTGGAATAAATATTAATAGAATGTTGGTGAAGTCTTGACAAAGTGTCCCAGAAAGTCTCCCGATGTGTTAAAAAAGTCCTCTTCAAACCTTCAGCAGCAAGTGAACAATAAAAGGGCATATGCCTTTAAGTAGCGCTCAAAATCCTCAGCAACAACTTGTTTACGCCCAGTCAGTTGGTCACTGTTGGGAGAGGGCATTAGGTCAAGCACAATCAACCAAAATGCAGTGCAGCCTCGTTAATGAGCACTAGCAGGCAATTTAAGTGACATTCAGCCCCTTAACGATTCTCCGGGTGGCCGTTCCTAGCGTGCGCTTCAACTCCTTTACCAAGGTGATGTCTTACGTTAAACATGGGCTAAACCAGCTTTGCAGCTCAAGACCCCATCTTGGCCACCTTTAGTGCCAGAAAGAGCTGTAAAAAATCAACTCTTTTAGCTTGTATTAGCATAAGTGGCTGAGACTCTTCCACTCCTTCCTGTATAGGTAGTGAGGTAGTTTTAGTACTAGCACTGCAACAGCTAAAGGGCTACAGCAGAACCTTAAAGAAAGGAACATTTTTTGGTGGTGACATTTAAAAGCCCTTGGCCGAGAAATTCGTGAATGCCAGAATAGCTGCTGGTGCCACCACAGGCAGGTGTTAACAGCCGCCGAAAATAGTGGCGCTGGCAGGACCGAAACATTGGTCCGTATGGTCCGTATTTTCCGATTGGAGGCTTCCTGCGTGCGGAGGCCTCCAATCTGGAAAAAAATCTACAAACTTACCTGGGGGCTCCCCAGGTACATACACTTCCACTCCTGGGCCTCTCCAACTCGAAATGAGCAGGACCCACGTATCCCACGGGCGCAGGCAGTTCGCAAGCGTCCCTGGGATCACGTGGGCCAGGCCAGCCAATAGCAGAAGGGAATCTCCCTTTATACTTTTGACAGATAGACCTGTCAAATATATGAATGGAGATCACCCCAAAACACAGTAAAACATTAAGGGGGAAAATTTGATTGTTTTGCGCCTCCCATTAGCACCCTAAGAGGGCACTAACGGGGCGCAAATCAACTAGCGCCTGCGGTGCTGCACTGCCAGCGATGACATCATTGCCGTGTGCAGCTCCCCGCTCGTGCCCCGGCCATGATCTTCGGTAGCGCCCCCTGACTTACCGCCGGACGCTATGTCCGACGGGGTCAAGGGGACATACCTGCGGCCGGAGCGGCGCTAATTAAAGGCGAGGTGCCAGGCAGCCATTTTTGTTGCTGGCCGCCTGCCAGCACCTGCCTCCGTTGCAGTCCCTGGCCTCCTCTGCAGCCCCCCTCGCACAGTGCCGGCTGCGCTCCATGAGCCCGGCACTTCTCTTGAGTGCCGGGCTCTTTTGCCGGCACTCCGATACCTGGTAGCCCAGCTGGGCACCGGGATGAGCTGTGCAAGGCCCCTCCTCGCAGCGCCCCAAGAGGGAGGCTTCCAATAGTGCCCCGCTTCCCTCTTAGGACGTTACCATTCAATTTTGGCCGCTGGGGTGCTAATTTTTTCAGGGCGTTAAAAATAGCAGTTATCGCCCCAAAGGGGGCACGACTCAATTTTTCTCCCTAAGTACATTTTAAAAAAACCATCACGTTTTTAAAATGGGATAAAATTACAAGAAATTTAATATTTTAAACAAAAATTTAACTTTTTGAAAAAAATAATTAAAGTTTTTTACAGAGCTAAAAATAAACTTACCTTTCTTAAAAGTATTTTTTACTTATAAATGAGTGAAAACATTTTCTTTTACTTTTTTCAACTCTTATGGTGGTAAAAGCAGGTCTTACACCTGCTTTTACCAGGCGTAAGATTTCTAAGGGTTTCTGCGGGCGGAGGTTCTCCAGAAAGCGGAACTCTCCCCTCACAGAAGCCCTTCTCTAGGGCAGGTGTCCTATCTGTCAAGAGGATTCGCATGCCTGAAACCGTCTGATGTCCCTATGGGTGTGTACAAGCGCGTACACACCTGTAGGCATCGGAAAATACGGCCCATTGGCACTGGGGACTAATTAAAATTAGCTCAGCGCTAAACTCACTGTGCAATGCCGTCCTGGTGGCATTCATCCCAGCAGGAGGCCCGAATGTAGCATGGTCGTAGTGTCATTGCAGCTAGAACAGTATCTCTGAAAGTGAGGCTGCCATTTCAGAAAGCATTTTCAGTCTCTTAAAGGGTCTCTGCACTCTGAAATGAAAAAAAATAAAAATCATGTACAAATAACCAGTTGTTAGCCCTTAAGACTCAACTGCCTTCTGAAAAAAAAATGAACATTAAAAAGAATTCCCAAATGGGTGTCTTCAGCTCTTAAAGATCAATTCCCTTCCGCACCTAACAAAATATGAAAAGTGCTTCAGCACTAACACAAATAGCTCAGCAAGCCAGGGAAAAGGCACCCAGGGTCTCGCGCACAGCACTCCAGCTTTGTGCAGGGGGTCAACACTGCAAGAGTGGTCCCCAACCCACAGGGGACAGGAGACCCTCCATAAAGAATGATGTGGGACTACATCACCGAGGCCATCACTGCCAGCAGTGTCATTCCCATGACCTGGCTCGAGTGCCCAAAGTAGCTTCATGACCTCAGACCAGTGGTCAAGGTCAGTGAATGCATCTTCAAAAACCGTCTCCTAGCAACTGCACCACCAGCCTCACACACTGCTCAATGCACGACTCTCCCACTCCCCAATCACTCACCTACCAACAATCTGTACCAAACACGAGGCACCCCTCCCATTCCTAGCTTCACCTCACCCCCTTGGAGGAGATGGTGCTGGCCATTCTTGGCAGGGGCATGGCTGAGCCCTTGGCCAGCGGCAGGCTGAAAGGATACAAGATGCTGGTATCCTCATATGTCATCCTCCTTCTTGAATGTACCTTATGCTTTCCCACCATCCCCTCACAACTCCACCCTTGTGCCTTCCTCATTTCACACACCCAAGAAATGCATCCTGCTCAACCAGTGGTTGACCAAGAAGAGGGAGAGGAAAGTGAAGAAGAAGAAGAAACACCATCACTTGATTTCACACTCCCAGCCACCAGCTCCTCAAGGTCAACCAGCAAGGCCATCTGCATTCTTCCCCACTGAAAGTCAGCAGCCTTCCATCAGCCAGGCTGCCACCACTGGGGCAGCACTGAGTGACATCAGTAGGATAGGCAAAAGCACACGCAAGACAATCGCTAAGGGAATACATAAGGGTGATGAGTTGATTTCTTGATGTCATATTGGATGGATAGATGTATATTGGATATAGATAGATGTATAATGTTGGATTGGAAAGTTTGCTTTGTGGTGGCTTTTATTTCAGCATTGTGGCCAAGAGGACATTGTGATGGTCAGTAACAGAGGGAAGGTAAGGTGTGGACAAATGTTGAAAGGGGAATTGGGGTTGTGGTCACTGGTACTGCGGGCAGATCAATCCATCCCGGATATCCTGGCCAGGTTGCCTCCTTCCTTCTGCGTCGTCCTCTTCTGTTTCTTCCTCTTCTGCATCTTCCTCTTGCCTCTGAGTGGATTCTGTAAATCTGAAATAGAAGCATAAAATGCTGGAAATACTCAGCTGGTCAGGCAGCATCTCAACCTGAGACTTGAAGTCTGTTTCTCTCTCTAAGAATGCTGCCTGACCTGCTGAGTTTGCCAGCATTTTCTGTCTTCTCAGAGGTCTTCCTTTACCATCTAAGGCCTTGCAAGCATCCAGCAGCACTCCCTGCACTCTTAAAAACCTTTAACCTGAATTGCACCAAACCATTACTTCATTAAAATTTTTCAAAATCCCGTCCAAAAAATTAAATGCAAACTTACCTGAAAGATGTGTGTGTCCCTTTAAGAGGTGCTGACAGCCCCTCAGTTAGTCTACAGAATGTTCGCTTTTCAGGCAAGCTTAGGACCCAGCGCTTAACTCAGCACTAAGGTTGAAATTTGCTGAGGTGACGTTAAGTTGGCATTGCACAGTGACGGACGTCACCCTCTCTTCATTTACATCTCAGGGCCAGCAGCAGCGCTAAGGCCCTCACCAAAATGGTGGCCACCGAGTCCCACACCAAAGAAGGGCGCTAGAGTGGCGGCCACCATTTTTTGCCATGATTCCAGTGCTAACGGGTGGTGCTAAGGTAAGGAATTTCTAGGCCCGTGTATGTCAGCTTGGCTAAGTTAGTAATACTCCCCTCCAAGTCAGAAGGCTGCAGGTTCAAGTTCGACTATAGACTTGGAGCACATGACCTACACTGATATTTCAGTGCAGTACTGAACTAGTGTTGCATTGTCACAAGCATCATTTTTTCAGATGAGATCCCATTTGCCTGCTCCTTGAATTTCAACTGCAGAAAAATCACAGTCAGAAGTTCCAAGCCTTGAGATTTATGGATGGTTATGTAGAATTGCCGTGGAGCAAGTGCAGTACTGGAGGGTGGCATTGTTTGAGACCCCAGAGCACCATCCGCATAGGTGAGCAAAGTGCTTGTGATGAGGTGGCTATGCACGTAAGTGCTGACTCAAATACTTACAGGAGCAGAGAGAAAGAAATTTACGAATTTCACTAAGCCAGCCAAGGTATGGCTACCTATCACCATTCTATATTATGTAGCTGTTCAAAGCACACATGGTATATAGTGTTTCCCCCTCACACTATATTATTCTACTCAAATATACCATGCATCCCCATTATGCAGCTTTGTACCAGCAATTTGTACTTTTAAATGATCCTTCATTCACAACCTTAAACGGATTCCCTCAAAGCAAATCCTTTGATCTAAATGCAGCTCCATAATGCATGCACAGGTAATCACGTCAAAATTGGACTACATGATGACACTTGGGATGATTTTATGTCCTTCTGACAATTTGAACTTCTTGCTCCTGCTTCTTGTTTGCAGGAGAAGGCTGAACATAACAAGAGGGAGTAAACTCACACAGGAAGACTGTCCCCTAAATTAAGGGGCCTGTGTGCCTTTGAGGAGGCCACTGTCCAGATCATTGAGTGTGAGGACATAGAGGGGATCATAGATGGTGATGTTGAAAACCTGCTCTCCAAGTCAGGGTACTACTTTCCTTCTCATACTCTTCCTTCACATCCTGTAGATTCACGCAGTCACTGACACAAAGGCATACATTGAAGTGAAATACCATGTAAATTATTTGGCTGTAAGCTATTTTTCAAGAGATGTCATGATAACAGCACTGTAACACATGTCCTCTTGTCTTTCACTAGGTGTGGTCCAGGAAGCTTTATAGAAACATAGAAGGTAGGAGCAGGAGTAGGCCATTCGGCCCCTCGAGCCTGCTCCGCCATTCAATGAGATCATGGCTGATCATCCAAATTCAGTACCCTGTGTTATGTATTGTGTGTTCTCCTCCCACCTGTGGTGGCGCTGTCACAGGAGATAAATGGTTGGGTGTTCTCTGTTACGTTTAGCTCTCTTTGTTCGGAACTTTCCAGAACTTCCTTCCTTCCAATAAAGCACTTCATGTTTGAATCTCTGAGTTCTGAGTCCTAAATTGTGTCTAGGTAGAAAGGTACCGACACAACAAGTGGCAACGAGGAGTGGATGAATCTGCGTACGTTACGGGTGCAGTGAGTAAACAGAAAATTTAATTTGAAACGTGAGATGGCTACTATATTAGGAAACATCGGTGATTTTGATGAAAATGTGGAGCAATGGAGCGCTTATACAGAACGTTTTGACTATTTTGTATTGGCGAATGCGGTGGCAAATGAAAAGGTCGTGCCTACCTTTTTGAGTGTAATCGGGCTGAAGACATTCAATTTACTTCGCAGCCTCGTGCAGCCAGATAAGCCAGGAACTAAAACATATAAGCAAAAAGTGGAAATTCTTGGAGCACATTTTTCACCAAAACCTCTGGTTATTGCTGAGAGATTTAGATTTCACAAACGGAATCAAGAGGAGGGGGAATCAGTGACGATGTTTATTGCTGCTTTAAAAAGGTTGTCGGAGCACTGCCAGTTCAAGGAGGTGCTGAATGACACCATTAGAGACAGACTTGTGTGTGGTCTGCAAAATGCAGCCACACAGAAGCGCCTTCTTACTGAGGACAACCTTACTCTTGAAAAGGCCATTGAAGTTAGTGTCTCCATGGAGATGGCGGAAAAGGAGGCTCACCAGTTGAGTTCAACAGGGAGAGTTCACAAGGTGTCGTCTGAGCCTAAAGGTGCGCGGAACGGCACATATTACCGTTGTGGGAAAACGGGCCATCACGCTAATGACTGCTGGTGTACGGAGCTGGAATGCCGAAATTGTGGCAAAAAGGGTCACATTGAACGCGCCTGTAGAGGTAAAAAAAGAACAGACAGAGCTGGGAAGCATGGAAGCAAAATGTCTGTATTTGGACAAGAGAGGAAAAAGAGTGTTCATTCAGTGCAGTATGATGGAACAAGCAAAACAGAGGGGAGCGACACCTCTGAGGAGGAAGAGGTGCACATACTGACGGTTGCAGGTGATTTAAATGGCTACAGGGTGTCAACACTGGTGGAGGGACAGTCAGTGCGGATGGAGGTGGACACAGGCGCGGCTGTGTCCCTTGTTTCAGACACTGTCTACAACAAAATGCTAAAGCATCTTATCTTCAGCCAACAAACATTGTGCTAAAGACGTATACCGGCGAACCTGTGGCCATGAGAGGCGTCAATGAGGTGACAGTTAAATTGAACAGACAGACTGCAAAACTGCCACTATATGTGGTAAAGGGAAATTACCCATCGCTACTGGGACATGCGTGGCTAGAGAAAATCATGCTGGACTGGCCTGCAGTCCGCATGATGTCAAAAGGGGAGTCAGGTCTGACTGCAGTGTTAAACAAACATGCAGAACTCTTCAATGGGGAACTTGGGAGCATGAAAAAGATCAGCGTGAGACTGGACATTAAACCTGACAGCAAGCTGAAGTTTCACAAAGCCCGACCTGTACCCTATGCAATTAGGCCAAAAGTTGAGGCAAACTTGGAGGCCTTAGTCGAGAATGGAGTCCTGGAGCCTGTGAGTGTGAGCAAATGGGCCACACCCATTGTTCCTGTCCTGAAAAAGGATGGATCTGTTCGAATCTGCGGGGATTTTAAAGTGACTATTAACCCGGTGCTGTCTGCGGAACAGTACCCTCTTCCCCTCATTGAGGATCTTTTTACGGGCCTGGCCGGAGGGCAAAAGTTCAGCAAAATAGACTTATGCCAGGCTTATCTACAAATGCATGTCGATGACAAATCAAAGGAGCTGCTGACAATTGTGACACACAAGGGGCTATACAGGTACTGCCGCCTTCTGTTTGGAATTACGTCAGCCCCTGCTCTATTCCAAAGGGCAATGGATCAGATTTTGAGTGGACTGCCAGGAGTCCAGTGCTACCTGGACGACATCCTTGTCACTGGGACAAATGAGGAGGATCATCTTCTGAACTTGGATGCGACACTACAACGACTGAAAGAGTACGGACTCAGAGTTCGTAAAGACAAATGTGAATTCTTTCCATCTTCAGTTGAGTACCTGGGGCATGTGATTGACGCTACTGGCCTGCATAAGGCGCCGTCAAAGGTCAAGGCGATCATGGAGGCCCCAGCACCCCAGAATGTGAGCCAGTTATGTTCATTTCTGGGGCTACTTAACTACTATGGGAAGTTTATTCCAGACTTAGCAACATTGCTGAAGCCGTTACATCAGTTGCTATGTCAAGGCAAAACATGGAAATGGACTGAACTGTGCAACGAAGCTTTCGCCCAAGCAAAGAAAGCATTGCTGAAATCGGAGGTCCTGACACACTTCGACCCAAAGCTACCCGTGCAGCTAGCATGTGATGCATCACCATATGGTGTGGGAGCAGTCATATCCCACATCATGCCTTCGGGTGAAGAGAAACCTATCGCCTTCGCATCACGCACCTTGAACAAGGCCGAGAGTAACTATGCGCAGATCGAGCGCGAGGCCTTGGGAATCGTTTTTGGAATTCGAAAATTTCATCAGTACCTGTTTGGGAGAAGGTTCACACTCCTGACGGACCACCGTCCATTGACTTCAATCTTCGGGCCCCACACCGGAATTCCATCTCTCGCTGCAAGCAGGATGCAAAGATGGGCTTTACTGTTGTCAGGACACACATACGACATCAAATATCGCAAATCAGACTTGCACGGCAACGCAGACGGTCTCTCGAGGCTACCCTTGCCTGTTACTCCCCCAGAGCCTCGTCAGATAGACATCTTCTACTTTAGACAAGTGGAGGGAGCACCTGTCACTGCAGTTCAGGTGCAAAGTTACACCCGCAACGATCCTGTCCTGTCTGAGGTAATGGACGATGTCATTCGAGGGAGAGCTATAGGAGATTCTCCTAGTTTGAAACCTTATGTTTCAAAAAGAAATGAGCTCTCCATCCAGGCAGGTTTGGGGATGCCGTGTCATCATTCCACCACCTCTGAGGGAACCTATACTGCAACAACTTCATACAGGCCACAGTGGGATGGTTCGGATGAAGGGAATGCGAAGAAGCTACTTCTGGTGGCCAGGCCTCGATGGGAATATTGAGGAGAAAGCCAAAACATGTTCCCCATGTCAAAGGGTCCAGAATGGTCCACAGCTGGCAACCCTACACTCCTGGGATTGGCCTGCAGAAGTGTGGCAGCGAGTACATGTGGACTTCGCCGGTCCTTTCGAAGAGAAGATGTTTATGTTGGTTGTGGACGCTCATAGCAAGTGGCTGGAGGTCGCTGTGATGAGGTCTGCCACGGCAGAGAAAACAATTGAGAAACTTGGTGAGATGTTCAGCCGTTATGGCTCACTGGAACAACTCGTAAGTGACAACGGTCCACAATTTGTATCACAGGAGTTTGCAACCTTCCTGCATGTGAATGGTATCCAACACATCAGGTCTGCGCCCTATCATCCCTCTACTAACGGCCAGGCAGAAAGGTTTGTGCAAACTTTGAAGCACGCCTTGAAGGCATCGCAAGGTCAGGGCTCAATCCACCAATGTCTGAACAGCTTCCTGTTGTCCTACAGGAACGAGCCGCATGCCACAACCAAAACTTCCTCCGCTTCGCTCATGATGAAGAGGCAGTTGCGCACAAGTTTTGACTTACTCAAACCTCCAAGGGCAGAACAGGTTGTCCATTGTCAACAAGAAGCTCAAGTTGAAAAGAGCCAAGGAGAGACGGTTTCACCCCGGAGAGCACGTTCTAGCTCGAAACTACAACACTGGACTGAAATGGGTTCCTGCTACGGTGATCACGCAGACGGGCCCTGTGTCTTACACGGTTGAGACTGCTGAGGATGTCGTCTGGAGAAGACACACAGATCAACTGTTGCTAGGAGCAGAGACAGCCACAGAGGCTCCAACGGTTGGTTGGCCTGAACAATTTCCGGATGATACCGCAAACCAGCATCCTTTGCCACAGTGCTCTTCTCCAACACAGGAAGTCAAAGAGACTGTTCCACCTGTGCAAACTCCTGACTTTCGACTGACACAGGCACCTTCTCCATCCAGGCCTGTGTCAATACCTACTTCTGTGGAAGCCAGCGATGACCACTGGTATCCTGTCAGAGAGCGGCGGCCTCCAAGACGCTTGGATCTGTAGGCTTAGTGACTTACCCACAAGACTGGGGCAGAATAAACCCCAGGGTAAAGTCAGGGTTTGAGGTAGTCTACCTCTACCCTAGGTTCATTGAGTGCTTTGAAAGTAACTTACCTGTTGAGGAATAATGTGGACCTTCTATTTAAGAGGGGAGGAAATGTTATGTATTGTGTGTTCTATTGTGTGTTCTCCTCCCACTTGTGGTGGCGCTGTCACAGGAAATAAATGGTTGGGTGTTCTCTGTTAAGTTTAGCTCTCTTTGTTCGGAACTTTCCAGAACTTCCTTTCCTTCCAATAAAGCACTTCATGTTTGAATCTCTGAGTTCTGAGTCCTAAATTGTGTCTAGGTAGAAAGGTACCGACACAACACCCTGCCCCTGCTTTCTCCCCATATCCCTTGACCCCTTTAGCCTTAAGAAATGTAAAAACTCCTTCTTGAATATATTTAATGAATTGGCCTCAACGGCCTTCTGTGGTAGAGAATTCCACAGGTTCACCACTCTCTGGGTGAAGAAATTCCTCCTCATCTCAGTCCTAAATGGCTTTCCTCTTATGCTTAGACTGTGACCCCTGGTTCTGGACTCCCCAGCCATTGGGGACATCCTTCCTGCATCTAGTCTGTCTACTCCTGTTAGAATTTTATAAGTTTAAATGATATACACAAGAGCCCTTATTTACTAGCACTCCCTGCTACACAACAGAGACCTTAGAAACTATAACCACAAAAATTAAGATCTTCTAAACTTTATAAACTATTAACCTTAACTGTCAAACAATAGAGCAGTATAAATACTCACCTGGCCGTTCTCACCTAATCAGCTGCTTCCTCTTGCCCGTGTCACTTTTTGAATCGTGGCGTGGCTCTGGAACGCCACCACTGGTCTGCGAGATTGACTGGCCTTTGAAAAAAAGCCCACGAAAGTAAGTTTAAATTCTCACTGTACTCTCCTGCTGCTCCCGACACCGGCCTCTGAAAAAAAGCCCGCGAAAGTGAGCTTAAATACTCACTACTCTCCTGCTTCTCCTGACACAGGCCTCTTCCTACAGGGTGAAAAGTTAGGGAAAACAAAGGTGAAGCAAGGGAGCTCCTCCTTCCACTCCTCACCTAGCTCCAACTCACCCAACTCGCAGCACTCTGTTGAAACCGCACTCAGTGAAAAATCGCACTTCAAAGCCTGTTTTATAGGCCCTGGAACAAACGAGACTTGCTGAGCCCAGCTACAGGAGAACCAGCTTAATCTAGTTTCCCTAATTAACTGCCTTCAGCTGCTCTGAATTGTAGGCCTTATATATCCCTTTATAACCCTGCTTAAAGCTGGTAAAGTTAGTTTTTAAACAGTAGACAGTCACAGTCAATGTGGAGAGAGACACACAGGCTGCGAGATTCTCAGCAGCTCAACACTGCTCGGTGCTGTGTGAACGGGCTGCTCCACACCCTGGCTGCTCGCGGGGAATGCCAGTGCGGAGGGCCCAGTGCAGAAGGCCCAGGGTGGAAGACCCAGAGGAGAGTGTCCTAGGCAGGGGGCCCAGGATGGTGCGGCTGGTCGGCAGAAGCGGAGTCGGGCGGTTAAGAAGGCAAATGGTATGTTGGCCTTCATAACGAGAGGGTTTGAGTACAGGAACAAGGATGTCTTGCTGCAGTTGTACAGGGCCTTGGTGAGACCACAGCTTGTGTATTGTGTGCAGTTTTGGTCGCCTTATCTGAGGAAGGATGTTCTTGCCATGCAGGGAGTGCAGTGAAGATTCACCAGACTGATACCTGGGATGGCAGGAATGAAGTATGAAGAGAGATTGGGTTGATTGGGCTTGTATTCGCAGGAGTTTAGAAGAATGAGAGGGGATCTCATTGAAACTTATAAAATTCTGACAGGACTGGACAGACTAGATGCAGGAAGGATGTTCCCGATGGTTGGGGAGTCCAGAACCAGGGGTCACAGTCTAAGGATAAGGGGTAAGCCATTTAGGACAGAAATGAGGAGGAATTTCTTCACCCAGAGAATGGTGAACCTGTGGAATTCTCTAACACAGAAGGCAGTAGAGGCCAATTCATTAAATATATTCAAGAAGGAGTTGGATATATTTCTTAAGGCTAAAGGGATCGAGGGATATGAGGAGAAAGCAGGGGCAGGGTACTGAATTTGGATGATCAGCCATGATCGCATTGAATGGTGGAGCAGGCTCGAGAGGCCGAATGGCCTACTCCTGCTCCTATCTTCTATGTTTCTATGCTGTGGGTGAGCATGCTGTACGTTTTCTGAGGTTGAAGAATGGTCTCGGGCCCGAATGAGTTCCAGCGGCCCCACCTGTGCTCCATCTGGTGGCAGCTGTGAGGCTTTGTTTCGGTGATGGAATCGGGTTTGTGCGCTGCCATTCTGCTGGAGGAAAGACAGACTGCTTCCATCTGTAGCATGGCGCATGAGCGCCCATAAGATGGGAAAAGAGAACGGAATAAATGTGGGGAAAAAAAGGAAAATAAAAGGAAGATAAAAGACAAAAGAAAGTAATATCGGCAAGGAATACTGAGTATTTTGATGGTTGGGTCCTGTGAGCGATAACAGCAAGTAGAAGAAAATTTGAGTATTCAGTCTTTTTACGGGATTTGAGAAAGTGATTGGCTTCTTTTCCATGGAAAAGCTGAGGACCGTGGGCAAGGATTGTGACATTACATGGTTAGATGGCATCAAGTGAAAATGAGGAGTTACTAGATTGCCAATAGGACTGGCGTAGAACTGGTATTCACTTGTTTTGTTGAAGAAGTTTCTGGTTGAAAGCAGTCTACTTGAAGCTTTAATTAATTTCTGATAAGGCTATGGGACTTTGTACATTGTGATGTTAATTATTGTTTATGTGGAATTTACTTTGAGATTATTGCCTAGTAAATGATATGTTTTACAAAAGGGAGAAAAATAAGTTAACAGGGGAAAGTTAAAATGAAGGGGAAAAAATAGATAAAAGAAATTATATTGGTAAGAAATCTGAGTACTTTGACGGCTGGGTTCTGGATCGAACGAACGCTCGAGTGAATGCACGCCGCAGACACAAATGATACACACGCATGCACGCACAATGGAACTTGCGTTCGACAGAACGAATGAACGAACGGACAAACGAACGTACGCATGCTCGCACGTAGACACAAATGACACGCACGCACGCATGCATGCACAATGGAACTTACGGTCGAGCGAACGAACGAACGAATGAACGAACGAGCGGATGATTGAACGATTGAATGGGTAAACGATGCCAGTAGGACTGGCGTGATACGGGTTTTTTTTCTTTATTTATTGAAATAGTGGTAGTTTGTACTGTAAATATTATTGATGTATTTGTAAAAATTTATCATTGCATTTATATTGTTAACCATAAAGCTGTTTTTTAAGGCTTTATTCTTTTTTTATTGTAGTCAATGGATGTAATGGATTTACTTTGTAATTGATGAGTTGTATAAGTACTGTTGTACTTGAATAAAGAATAAAAAAAACAGTAAATGTGAAACAAACAAAAGTTTGATTTTAGCAACCAGTTAAGCCTCCCTGACTCACCCAACTTGCACTCAGGGCCAAGAGTTCTGGACCTGTCCAGCATAAAATATCTCTCACTCCTACCCTTGCATGCACCTGCTCCAGTGTATCTATTCTAGAGAATTTCGATAGTGAAGTAGAGGAGGGCACAGAAGATCAGGAGCAAGTGGTGGTGGCAGAGCAGGAAGTGGAGCGTGCTTTATGAAAGGTCAGCTCTGTCCTAACCTGTTGAACCCAGGCATCTGGTCTTCATGTAGCCTGTTTTTAAAGGAAAGGTGATTTTTGAGCAGAGAACTTTACAACAATCATTGAAGAATTGTTAAACAATCTGAAGTAGAGAAGGCTAGTGTGGAGGAGTCCACTACCTACATCTGAATAGTGCTGATGGACAGATTTGCAGAACTGCTAGACACAGTAGAATGTGTAACAACTTTGTGAACATCTGCTTTGGAACCCCATGGGCCAATGCCCTGCTGCCACTCATAGCATCTACCATGAATACTCAGACTACTGCTTTTCCCGGTTTCCACTAGGGATCTCATTGGGGATCTCATTGAGAGAACCCTTGGTGGTAGCAGCTCTGCTGTCTTGTTGTCTAGGCTCGAGGCTCAGTAGCAGGGCATGACTGGAGTTTGCATGGTTGGCATGAACTTGATTGAGTTTTTTGATGAGGTAACAGAGAGGGTGGATGAGGGCAGTGCAGTTGATGTTGTGTACATGTACTTTCAAAAGGCGTTTGATAAAGTACCACATACAAGAATGTTATCAAACTTGAAGCCCATGGGATAAAAGGGGCAGTAGCAAGGATACAAAATTGGCTAAGGAATAGAAAACAGAGAGTTGTGATGATTGGCTGTTTTTTGGACTGGAGGGAGGTATACAGTGGTGTTCCCCAAGCTTCAGTACTAGGACCACTGCTGCTTTTGATATACATTAATGACTTGGACGTGGGGGTACAGGGCACAATTTCAAAATTTGCAGATGGTTCAAAACTTAGAAGTGTCATAAACACTGAGGAAGATAGTAATAGACTTCAAGAAGACATAGACAGGCTGGTGGAATGAGCGGACACATGGCAGATGTAATTCAACACAGGGAAGTGTGAGGCTTACATTTTGGTAGGAAGAATGAGGCGAGACCATCCACACTAAATGGTACAATTTTAAAGAGGTTGCATGAACAGAGATACGTGGGGGTTCTTGTGTAAAAATCGTTGAAAGTGGCAGGACAGGTTAATAAAGCAGTTAATAAAACATATGGGATCCTGGGCTTTATAAACAGAGGTGTAGAGTACAAAAGCCAGGCAGTTATGCTGCACCTATATAAAACACTAGTTCGGCCCCAATTCTGGGCACCACACTTTAGGAAGGAAGTGAAGGCTTTGGAGAGGGTACAGAAGAGATTTAATAGAATGGTTCCAGGGATGAGGGAATACAGTTACGTGGTAGTTACATTGTTCTCCTTGGAGCAGAGAAGGCTATGAGGAGATTTGATAGAGGTGTTTAAAATCATGAAGGATTTAGCTAGAGTAAATAAAGGGAAACTGTTTCCAATGATTGAAGGGTCGATAACCAGGGGGCACAGATTTAAGGTGATTGGCAAAAGAACCAGAGGCAACATGAGGAAAATGTTTTTTACGCAACAAGTGGTTAGGATTTGGAATGCACTGCCTGATAGGGTGGTGGATACAGATTCAATAGTAGCCTTCAAAAGGGAATTGGATAAGTATTTGAAGGAAAAAATTCAGGGATATGAGGAAAGAGCGAGGAGCGGGATTAACTGGATTCCTCTTTGAAAGAGCCGGCACAGACTCGATGGGCAGATTGGCTTCCTTCTGTGCTGTACTATTCTACGAACGTGCTGTCTCTCAGAATGACAATGCTTCGAGATCTTACATGGCCTGACTCAAATGGCTGTAGATGTGACAGAAACTATGTAGGACCACACAGTCACTTCACCTGCAGATGTGGATGCGCTGGGCTATCTTGTGATCCAGTTCAAGGACATAGATGGTCACCTCATTTCCAATTAGATCCCAGCTGCCTCATTGACTCCTGCCATGAGAGGAGCATGTAGAAGCAGAAGGTTAGCTGTCACCAACGAGCAACATCGGGATGATAAACACTAGGCACAGACGCACATCGCCATTAGAAATTAAAATTTGATTGCAAATTGTTCAACTGTGTCCTGAGAGAGTTCTTGTTATGATTTGGATAATGTATTGGCAGGGGATAGGAATGGGTTCTTATGTAATTTATATGCCTCTAATTGCAATGTAGAATTGTAGAATCATAGAATCATAGAATGGTTACAGCACAGAAGGCGGCCATTCGGCCCGTCGAGCCCTTGCCGGCTCTCTGCAAGAGCACTTCAGCTAGTCCCACTCCCCCTCCCTTTCCCCGTAGCCCTGCAATTTTTTTCCTTCAGGTACTTATCCAGTTCCCTTTTGAAAGTCATGATTGATCTGCCTCCACCACCCTTTCAGGCAGTGCATTCCAGATCATAACCACTCGCTGCGTAAAAAGGTTTTTCCTCATGTCGCCTTTGGACCTTCTGCCAATCACCTTAAATCTGTGTCCTCTGGTTCTTGACCCTTCCGCCAATGGGAACAGTTTCTCTGTATCTACTCTGTCTAGACCCCTCATGATTTTGAACACCTCTATCAAATCTCCTCTCAATCTTCTCTGCTCTAAGGAGAACAACCTCAGCTTCTCCAGTCTATCCACGTAACTGAAATCCCTCATCCCTGGAAACATTCTTGTAAATCTTTTCTGCAGCCTCTCTAAGGCCTTCACATCCTTTCTGAAGTGCAGTGCCCGGAATTGGACACTATACTCCATTTGAGGCCAAACCAGTGTTTTATAAAGGTTCATCATAACTTCCTTGCTTTTGTACTCTATGCCTCTGTTTATGAAGCCCAGGATCCCGTATGCTTTTTTAACTGCTTTAGCAACCTGCCCTGCCACCTTCAATGATTTGTGCACATATACTCCCAGGACTCTCTGTTCATGCACCCACTTTAGAGTTGCACCCTTTAGTTTATGTTGCCTCTCCTCGTTCTTCCTGTCAAAATGTATTAATTCGCACTTTTCTATGTTAAATTTCATCTGCCATGTGCCTGCCCATTCCACTAGCCTGTCTATGTCCTCTTGAAGTCTATCACGATCCTCATCACTGTTCACTATACCTCACAAGTTTTGTTTCATCTGCAAATTTTGAAATTGTGCCCTGTACACCCAAGTCCAAATCATTTATATATATCAAGAAAAGCAGTGGTCCTAATACCAACCCCTGTGGGACATTACTGTATTTCTCCTTCAATCATTCACCACTACTCTCTGTTTCCTGTCACTTAGCCAATTTCATATCCCTGCTGCCACTGTCCCTTTTATTCCATGGGCTTCAACTTTGCTGGCAAGCCTATTATGTGGCACTTTAACAAACACCTTTTGGAAGTCCATGTACACCACGTCAACGGCATTGTCCTCATCAACCCTCTCTGTTACTTCATCAAAAAACTCAATCAAGTTAGTTAAACACAATTTGCCTTTGACAAATCTGTGCTGGCTTTCCTTAATTAATCCACACTTGTCCAAGTAATTGTTAATGTTGTCCCTGATTATTGTTTCTAAAAGCCTCCCCAAAACCGAGGTTAAACTGACTGGTCTGCAGTTGCTGGAATTATCCTTACACCCTTTTTTGAACAAGGGTCTAACATTTGTACTGTAGGATTCGCAAAATTGGACTTTGTATTAATAAGGGTCAAATGGCAGAAGAGGCCATGTTTTTAAAGACTGTTTTAAAAGAAGCCCAGAAAAAGGGGCATACAAAATGGCCGCCATACCATGTGACCGGCTCACTGGGACACTTTAAAATGGTTCCTGCGAATCCTTAGACAGCTTTGTGGATTCAACCCACAGTAGGTTCTGGAAGCCGTTTCTGAGAGAACAAACCCAGACCCACACATATACATATGGATTAGATGCAGATCCAGTCAAGATCGGCCTGGAGACAGAGTGTGGAGATGCCGGAGTTGGACTGGGGTGGACAAATGTAAAAAGTCACACAACACCAGGTTATAGTCCAACAGCTTTATTTGAAATCACAAGCTTTCGGAGCGCTGCTCCTTCTTCAGGTGAAGTGGAGAAATGCATAAAGACACAGCTTATATAGTCAGAGAATCATGTCAGATGTTTACCTTTCCAACTGCCATTAATCACACCTCGGCAGAGAGATAATCACAGCAGTCAAAGGTGTGAATGGTGTCCAAACAGGTCAGTCAGGGAAACATTACATCAAAGAACAATGAGGTGGGGTCACAAGGGGTCAAATATTGCAGATGCTGGGGTCTGTTTTTCATACAGACCCCAGCATCTGCAATATTTGACCCCTTGTGACCCCACCTCATTGTTCTTTGATGTAATGTTTCCCTGACTGACCTGTTTGGACACCATTCACACCTTTGACTGCTGTGATTATCTCTCTGCCGAGGTGTGATTAATGGCAGTTGGAAAGGTAAACATCTGACATGATTCTCTGACTATATAAGCTGTGTCTTTATGCATTTCTCCACTTCACCTGAAGAAGGAGCAGCGCTCCGAAAGCTTGTGATTTCAAATAAAGCTGTTGGACTATAACCTGGTGTTGTGTGACTTTTTACATTTGGAGACAGAGGCCATCTAAATGTTGATCCAGACAAAAGGGGACAATTTCATATTCATGAGAACAGCACCAAGGACTAGATAACAAGATCAGCAGGACATTAAAAACAATGAAGGTCATTCCAGACCAGAGATGGGCCTTTACCGGCCATCTAAAACATTTTAAAATATAATAACTACCCCGCTGTGCTCCCAGCCCGCCAAAAGTTAAACAAAGACTAACCTGATTTTGGGCGGGAAGTGGAAGCTTCTGGGGGAAAAGTATAACTGGAGGAGTTGGAGTTGTACAGACACGGACGCAGACACTCGGGACACACTGAAGGAGACACTGGAGTTGTAGTTGCGGAGACAGTTGGAGACAGCTACACTCAGAAACACACGACCGAGTGGCAGTGGGTGAAGAGGAGTCGCTTCAGGAGAAGATCAGCAAACTCCTCTCCACCACCGGAGGAGGAAGAAGAATTAAGCCAACATCAAGAAGGCCGCTTGAGCCGGCGTCCCGCCCCAGGGAAACACATCGGGAGATCATCGACCATCCCCGGGCCGTTGCCGAAGCGAGAGGCCATCGACCCAACTTGGGAGAAGAAACAAAAAAATAAAACCCCAAGAGAAGAAACCTTCCAGCCACCCCGGCTCGAAAAGAGACAGTAACAAACCAAGGAAATCTTTGGGAGCCGGCCCAAGGCTCCTCTGACCAGGGTCGCGCCGACGATCCTCGTCCCCGCCGACATCCAGGCCCGCCGGTGTCCAGCCGCCCCGACCCCCCACCTCAGGAGAGAGGTGTGGCACAGCTCGCAGGGGTTCCATGATCCACGAGGAGACGGAGCGCCTGAAGGGATCAAAACACAGACTTGATTTCAAAACATTGCACTTCCTAGTGGGATTGGTGAGCATGTTTCTGGCCCTTCACAATCAGATCTAGATAGGTTTAATAAGGGGGTGGATTTAAGGGTACAATTAACATGAGTTGTTGTCCCTCGATGTTCCGTGTGTTTCCTTATTTCATGATGATCTTTGTAGAGTATAAGATGCCTGTATTTGCCTTAGTTAGTACTGTGTTGTTATGATTTGTTTGGGTTTTTCCCTCCCATGTACTCTCTTATCTGCTTGCATTTGATTTGATATTTTTCCTTATGCAATAAAATTTCATTTTGTTTCATCAAACTTGGTCTACAAGAGTTTTCTCTACATTGCAGTTCTTGCCCCAAAGTCCAAAGTATAGAATCTAAGGGACGAGTGGGTCGAACCACTCAAGGTTTTACTGTGCAAGAGAGGGAGGCCTCTAGAGAGAGAAACCTCAGAGACATCTCTCAAGGAAATCCCCTTACAGAAAATGGCGACCGCGGCAGGACTCTGGCAGCAGGATTGCAATGTAGTAGATCCAAATTTGAATGGTCGAAATGCAATGGATGATAGAATAGCAGATTATGTCTTTGGCAAGGTAAATCTCACTAAACAGTGGATTTCCGATCTCTTGCTGGATGGGCGTCCGGTTGACGCAGCCATCAGGTGGACAGAGAGCAAAGAGCATAAGAAGTCAGTGGAGAAGGCAGTGTGGCTGATGTGTTACAAGAAGCAGGTCCAGATCTTGGACCGAGTCGTTGCAGCACAGGCAGCCAGGATCACAACCCAGGCAGCAGAGATAGAGGAAAAGGCCATGGGTGGGGAAAAACTCATCACACCGCTTCACGCGCTGAATCAGGAACGCCAAGTGGTAGCTAGTCAACATCAGGCCAGGATAGAGTACCTGGAGTGCCAGGTTACTGAGGAAAAGATTAATGAAATGAGGATACGGGAGAAAAACGCCCGCCTCGCACAACAGCTAAGAGCGCATGAGAAGAGGGTAGTGGAGGTTAAGGCAGCTTACAAGCTGGCCCTCGAGCATGGGGTTGAGAGCACAGACCACAGCCCCTGCCAAAAGACCATAGAGGACCTAAGAACGGCCCTGGTTAAGGCAAAATGCATGGTGTGTCTCGTCAGCCCGAAAGCTAGTCACATAAGAACATAAGAACATAAGAAATAGGAGCAGGAGTAGGCCAATCGGCCCCTCGAGCCTGCTCCACCATTCAATAAGATCATGGCTGATCTGATCCTAACCTCAAATCTTCTATCACTCTCCATCCACCCAAACCCATGTGATCTCCCGGGAGAGGCGAAAAACCAGATGAAAAACCCAATGGCCAATTTGGGAGAAAAAAATCTGGGCAATTCCTCTCCGACCCATCTAGGCGATTGAAACTCATCCAGGAGATCACTCTGTCCCTATATTTTCTACAGTACTTACCTTCTGTAAAGGTGATCTCCACCCCTGCCAGGAACAGGAATAAAACCATCTCCAGAAATCTAACACAGAATTAGAACACAGTAGGAGCAGAACCAGGCTACACAGCCCCTGGGCCCACTCCACTACCCACAGGGCCATGACCATTCTGAACCTAGACTCATGTCCAATTTCCTGCTCGCTCCCCGTAACCATTAATTCCCTTTACTTCTAGGAAACTGTCTATTTCTGTTTTAAATTTATTTAATGATGTAGCTTCCACAGCTTTCTGGGGCAGCAAATTCCACAAACCTACCACCCTCTGAGTGAAGAAGTTTCTCCTCATCTCAGTTTTGAAAGAGCAGCCCCTTATTCTAAGATTATGCCTCTTTAGTTCTAGTTTCACCCATCATTGGGAACATCCTCACCGCATCCACCCGATCAAGACCCTTCACAATCTTATATGTTTCAATAAGATCGCCTCTCATTCTTCTGAACTCCAATGAGTAGAGTCCCAATCTACTCAACCTCTCCTCATATGACCACCCCCTCATCCCCAGGATTAACCAAGTGAACCTTCTTTGTACTGACTCGAGAGCAAGTATGTCTTTTCTTAAGTATGGACACCAAAACTGTATGCAGTATTCCAGGTGCGGTCTCACCAATACCTTGTACAACTGCAGCAATACCTCCCTGTTTTTATATTCTATCCCCCTAGCAATAAAAGCCAACATTCCATTGGCCTTCTTGATCACTTGCTGCACCTGCATACTAACTTTTGCAGTTTTGTGCACCAGGACCCCCAGATCCCTTTGTACTACAGTACTTTCCAGTTTCTTGCCATTAAGATAATAACTTGCTCTATGATTTTTCCTGCCAAAGTGCATAACCTCACACTTTCCAGTATTGTATTCCATCTGCCAAATCTCTGCCCACTTACTTAGCCTGTCTATGTCCCTTTGCAGGTTTTTTATGTCCTCCTCACTCGCTACTTTCTGTCCAATCTTTGTATCATCTGCAAACTTTGATATGTTACACTCGGTCCCCTCCTCCAAATCGTTAATATAGATTGTAAAGAGTTGGGGACCCAGCACTGACCCCTGCGGAACACCACTAGTTACTGGTTGCCAGTCTGAGAATGAACAATTTATCCCAACTCTCTGCTTTCTGTTAGAGAGCCAATCCTCCACCCATGCCAGAATATTACCCCCAATCCCGTGATTTTTGATCTTGAGCAATAATCTTTTGTGTGGCACCTTGTCAAATGCCTTTTGGAAGTCTAAATACACTACGTCCACTGGTTCCCCTTTATCCACCCTGTATGTTACTTCCTCAAAGAACTCAAGCAAATTTGTCAAACATGACTTCCCCTTCATGAAACCATGCTGAGTTTGTCCTGTTAAATTATGTTTATCCAAATGTCCCGTTACTGTCTCCTTAATAATGGACTCTAACATTTTATCCACCACAGATGTTAGGCTAACAGGTCTATAGTTTCCAGCCTTCTGCCTACTACCCTTTTTAAATAAGGGTGTTACATTAGCAGTTTTCCAATCTGCCAGGACCTTTGCTGAGTCCAGGGAGTTTTGGAAAATTATTACCAATGCATCCACAATCCCTACCGCCACTTCCCTCAAGACCCTAGGATGCAAGCCATCAGGTCCAGGGGATTTATCCACCTTGAGTCCCATTATTTTACCAAGTACCACTTCCTTAGTGATTTTAATTGTATTTAGCTCCTCCCCCCCCAGAGCCCCCTGTTTGTCCAGTGTTGGGATATTCTTAGTGGCCTCTACCGTAAAGACTGATACAAAGTAATTGTTCAGCGTTTTTGCCATCTCCATGTTTCCCACCATTAATTTCCCGGTCTCATCCTCTAAGAGACCAACATTTACTTTAGCCACCCTTTTTCTTTTTATATAACTATAGAAACTTTTGCTATCTGTTTTTATATTTTTTGCTAATTTACTTTCATAATCTATCTTCCCTTTCTTAATCAAACTTTTAGTTATTTTTTGCTGTCTTTTAAAGACTTCCCAATCTTCTATCCTCCCACTAGATTTGGCTACCATTTATGCCCTTGTTTTTAGTCGGATACTATCCTTAATTACTTTACTTAGCCACGGATGACTATCTTTTCTTTTACACCCTTTTTTCCTCAGTGGAATATATCTTTTTTGGAAGTTGTAAAATAACTCCTTAAATGTACACCACTGATCATGTACCGTCTTACCCTTTAATCTATTTTCCCAGTCCACTCTAATCAATTCTGCTCTCATACCTTCATAGTCTCCTTTATTCAAGCTCAGCATGCTTGTTTGAGAGCCAACCTTCTCACCCTCTACTTGAATATGGAATTCAACCATGTTATGGTCACTCATTCCAAGGGGATCCTTTACTAGGGCATTTTTAATTAATCCTGTCTCATTACACAGGACCAAATCTAAGGTTGCTTGCCCCCTGGTCGGTTCAGTTACATACTGCTCAAGAAACCCACCCCTAATACACTCAATGAACTCATTTCAAGGCTGCTCTGCCCAATTTGATTTGTCCAGTTAGTATGATAATTAAAATCCCCATAATTATAACTGTTCCCTTATTACAAGCCTCAACTATTTCCTGATTAATACTCCGTCCAACAGAGTTGCAAATGTTCGGAGGCCTATAGACTACGCCCACTAGTGTTTTTTTCCCCTTATTATTCCTTATCTCCACCCAAACTGTTTGACTATCCTGCTCCTTTGACCCAATATCATTTCTCTGTATTATAGTGATTCCTTCCTTTATTAACATAGCCACCCCACCTCCCCTCCCTTCCTGCCTGTCATTCCTGATTGTTAAATAACCTGGTATGTTTAATTCCCAGTCATGGTCACCCTGCAGCCTTGTTCCTGTAATGGCCACAAGATCATACCCATATGTCGTTATTTGTGTCGTTAACTCATTCATTTTGTTACGAATGCTACATGCATTCAGATAAAGAACTTTCAAATATGTTTTGTCACACTTAGTTCCTGTTTTTTCTCCTTTTGGTACTTTACTTTTTACTCCATACCTTCTGTCCCTTCCTGACATGTTCTGTTTTTTAATTCCCCCACTGCTACCTAAGTCTATGACCTTCTCCATTGTCATTTCTATTATTTGCTCTCTAGAAACCTCCCCCCCACTAATTAGTTTAAAGCCCTATCTACAGCCCTAGTTATATGATTCACCAGGACTCTAGTCCCAGCACTGGCCAAGTGGAGTCCGTCCCAATGGAACAGCTCCCTCCTGTCCCAGTACTGGTGCCAGTGTCCCAAGAAGCAAAACCTATTTCTCCCACACCAGTCTTTGAGCCACGCATTTAACTCTTTAATTTTATTTATCCTAGCCAAATTCGCTCGTGGCTCAGGTAATAACCCAGAGATTATTGCCCATGAGGTTCTGCTTTTTAATTTGACCCCTAGCTGCTCATACTCCTTTAACAGAACCGTCCTCCTTGTCCTATCTACGTCGTTTGTACCAACATGGACCATGACAGCTGGATCCTCCCCCTCCCACTCCAAGTTTCTTTCCAGCCCAGAAGAGATGTCCTTAACCCTGGCACCAGGCAGGCAACACAGCCTTCGGGACTCCCACTCTTGACTGCAGAGAACCCTATCTATCCCCCTAATGATACTATCCCCTACCACTACAACATTTCTTTTAACTCCCTCCATTTGAATGGCCCCCTGTACCACAGTGCTGTGGCCAGGTTGCTCATCCTCCCTGCAGTCCCCGCTCCCGCCCTCACAGGGAGTAAGAGCCTCAATCCTGCTTGACAAGAGCAAGGGCTGTGGCTCCATCAACACTGCCTCCTGGATCCCTGTACCTGCCTCACTCGTAGTCACACCATCCTGCCCCTGACCACGGATTACATCTGCATTAATTAATTTCATAGGTGTGACCATCTCCTGAAACATAGAGTCCAGGAACTTCTCCCCCTCCCTGATGTGTCGCAGTGTGTGAAGCTCGGTCTCAAGCTCTTTAACATGGAGCTTGAGTTCCTCTAGCAGCAAACACTTATCGCAAATGTAATCACCATGAGCCTCAATGGGGTCCACCAGCTCCCACATTTTGCAACAGTGACACATCACCTTTTCACCCATATCTATGTAATTAATTAAATTTATTATTATTAGTTATGAAGACCCTCTGCCCTGATATAGATGACACTATTACACCACTATTCAATAGAACTTACCAACGTAAAGGAATAAAAGAGAAGGAAGAAAACCAACCAACCAGCTGATCACCAACCTCCTCCTTGAATACTGTCTGTGGGGCCTGTTTGGTTGACTCGTCTCGCTGCTCCACTTCCGCAGTGCTGTCTAAGCCTGGGAGTGGGGAAAACAGAACAAAAAACACACCCTCACCTCCCACTTGCCCGAACTCTCCCTCTTACCGAACTCTAGCAGCACTCAATGCACAGCACTCCATGCACAAGCACTAGTCCCGCCCCTTTTATACCCGGATTCTACTTCCGGTTTAAACTCCCCAACAGTTTAATATACACTTAAAAATTAAACTCACTTCAAATAATTAATTTTTAACACACTAAAATTCACAAAATACACTTAAATGACTTTTTTCCCTCTTACCGAACTCTAGCAGCACTCAATGCACAGCACTCCGTGCACAAGCACTAGTCCCGCCCCTTTTATACCCGGATTCTACTTCCGGTTTAAACTCCCCAACAGTTTAATATACACTTAAAAATTAAACTCACTTCAAATAATTAACTTTTTAACACACTAAAATTCACAAAATACACTTAAATGACTTTTCTCCCTCTTACCAAACTCTAGCAGCACTCAATGCACAGCACATGGACTTTTTAAAGGAATCAAAACAGCCGATTCCAGCTGAGGTAATTGTGGTACCAGCCACCGAGCCCTCAGCACCGCCGAGCTATAGTGAGACTTGGCCGGAAAAGGAGGGGGTAGCGAAAGAGGAGGTAGCCGAGGTGGAGTGTGAGGAAGAACCATTGGTAGCAAAGCCGGGACCAGCACCAATGTGTCCCGCTCGGCACCAGAGGTTCAGTCCCAACGCTGCCGATGGCAGTATCGGACCCCACCAGAACCAGCTCGTGGTGCCCTATGCTGGCCCGCAATTAAGGTCCACGGTGAGCCACCTCGCATGACTCACAGTAAAGGGAGATCTCTCGCTCCATTTCAGGGAGATAGAGGAAACTGATGACTCTGATGATCAGGAACAGGTGAAACTGTTGCTTTTCTCCCTGGATTGCACAATCCTTCAGTGCCTCTCAGAGGATAGTAAGAGGGGACGGAAAGGGTATGCGGATCTCAGGGAGGAAGTTTTAGAAGTAATGGGAGTGGACGACAGTAGTCCGTTCGACCGTGTGGAAGGGACCGTGCAGCTATCTGGAGAACCCCCACAGGCTTTCGCAGAAAGGCTGTGGCCAGTGTATCGACGCAGCTGTCCGGGTATGCCTGAATGGGCTGTAATGAGCGACGAACAGTGGGTTCATTGGCTCCGTTGCTTGGTTACCAACAGCTTGCCAGAGATACGGGCCCTCGCCAGATCTTGGTTTGATCCCCAAGGTCCCGGCGTCACGGAGGAGATGGTACTCCGTCAGCTAAATGTGGCCAAGGAGGAAAGGTGCATGAGGCAAAACGCGCAGCCCCAAGAAAGAAGGAGTGACGTCAGGAGGGGAATCGCCCTGCCCAAGCCAAGCTCAATTGCTACGGGTGTGGGAAGGATGGACATTGGCGCAAGGACTGTAGAAATCCGTGGAAGGATAATAAAGGGAGATTTCCCGCAGCCCAAGCCCAAGCCCAGACCGCCGCCCAGCACCAGCCAAAACCCAAGCCGTAGCTCCTGTCCCAACACAAGGAGCTGGTGCAGTTATGGATCCCGCTGCGATTGAATCAATTACAGAGACAATGCAGTCTCTGATGATTTCGCAGGGGAAAATAGCTGTCACCACCGGTCTTGTCGCTCCCGAGACTCCAACCATTGTACCCAAGTGACTAGAATCGGCGCAGCCCGTCTACCTGTGCGCGCTGCGACATGATGTATGGAGATGACCCCTCGTGGAGATGGAGGTGGAGGAGGTGAAGGGAACCTATCTGTTGGACACGGGAGCATCGTGCACCGTAATCCACGCAGATAACCCCACCGCCTCGCCTCTGTCCACCGGGGTCCCATACCTTCTGTCGGGCTTCAGGGGCGAAGAACAGGCTGGCGCGCATTCCCTTCCCCTCTCCATTCGTTTAGGACCACTCCGCACCACGTGGAAGTGTACCCTGATGAATTGGGAGGTGGGAGGTGGAACGGGAGTCACAGAATCACAGAATCCCCACAGTGCAGATAGAGGCCATTTCGGCCCATCAAGCCTGCACCACCTGGGGTCCTGGGGTCTGATTTCTTGGTAGCCCACGGGATCAACGTGGACCTAAGAAATCATTGTCTCTGGGGAGCGAGTACGAGTGTGAAGGAGATAGAGAGTGTCAAGGAGAGCCCTACGAAGGCGCGGGTTGGCCGGCGAGAAGTAAAATTCTTGGGTCTAACCCTATGCGCTTGCAAGAGAACCGTAAACCAGGAGGATAGACCGGAATCGGTGGAAAATCAACCGGTCTACGCCACTCGCACAGTGGAGGTGTCCCGACGCAGCAAGTGGTTTCGCATGAAGCGGTGCAAACTGGTTAAACCGGGTGCAAGAGCATCAGCAACCGAAGCCAGGTCTGAGGGTAAAGATCCTCAGCCTGAGGCGCGCGATGAGTCACAGACCACACAAGCTGGCGTTGTAGCCTGCTTGGAAGGAGAAGCTGTCCTGCCCACCTGGGGGGAGCTTTCCCCGATGGCCTGGGACTCGGACAAGGAGGGGCCCGAACAACAAGGTCCCACCCTCGACACGATTCTGGAGGAGGTGGAGTCGGAGGACGGAGGTCCCACCCTCGACTCAAGTGTGGGGGAGGTAGAAATTGGGGGCAGAGATCCTCCACCTGTAGGGACAGGTGAGGAGGAGCCGTCTGCCACAGACCCAAATCCCGAAGGGGCGGAGCCTGAGGGAAGGGAGCCACGGACTGTGAGAGCTAAGGTCCCACCTGAAGGTCCACTCGCTAAGGGAGCCATGCCCAAAGCACCTTTTCGCAGGTTGACTCGTAGGCCTCAGCCAGTAAAACCTTGGCCCGAGTCCCCCGTTCTCAGTAAACACCGACTTCAGAAATCCATGAAAAAACACAGTCCCCGATTAACAGCAAAAGGCTGTGGGGAACCCGAGCCACAGGTCACTGCAGCCCCGCCACAGGGAGCGGCGAGCTGCAGTCCAATCAGGGATTAGGCAAGCCGCCCGGGGACGGGCGGCGCTGTACATAAGTTTAGGTTTAAGGTTAAGGTGTATAAATATTAAAATGATTAGAGTTTAATTAGTTTTAAATCTGCCCAGTATGTGTGTGTTTTTGGATCGAGGTCGAAAGACCCGATCATGCCGTCACCTAAGCCAGAATCTCTCGGGAGCCTGGCTATATTGTGTGATTTATTACAGAAGCCAGTAAAGATGAGAGGGATCCTCGTCGTGTTCGTGACGATCGGGTGGAGCTGGGCCTATTGGGGCCGCACTAAGGACTCTACCATCTACGGGTGCTCTGGCAACAGAGGCCCCATCGCGACTGATGGAACCGGCCCACGGGACGCTGAAGAGACTGCTGTCTACTTCCATGAAGGCTGGTTGGGGTCGAACTCTACTGAATACTCCAGCCAGACGGGGTTTGCGTACAGAGAAACGTCTCTGATGTGCCCCAGGGTGCGGATCATTGCACCCAGGATCAGCGTCACCGTGGGCAAGAAGATTTGCTTGAACTGTCTGGGACATGTACCTTTGGATCGTTGGTGGTGGCTGTGTGAGTTGAGCAGCACCATGAAGAACTCCACTGTGGAGTGGGAGAGACTGGGTAATAACACCCATCGGACAATTACGGGAACTCACGGGGGGTTGAGTGTCTGTTGGGACAAATGGTGGGAACCAGATGAGGGGATCTACATCTGTATGTGGGGTCCAGAACGCGCTTGCCCCACAGGTGTCGCCATCTTTTTCCAAAGACAGTGGCAGGATGCTGGACAAGGAATGAGGTTGGACATCAGCACACGGGCGTGCGGAGTCCCATACTCTCAGATCCCAGTAAACGCCACTGAGCTCATCACCCGACTCCGCAAGCCCCTGCCCACAGTTCCAGTAGCTAAAGCCCTCAAGGAAGGGTGTCCCACCACGACAAAGGGACCCGGGAATGGATTGGTATTGGTACCCACAGGTCAGGTACTGTACCAAGGGGTCCACCACGCGGTGGCTTCGGTGATTTTAAACCTCACCGAGGTACGATTGCCAGCGTGGTGCCCCAGGGAAACGGAGCAATTATACCAGGTCCTGTTAACAAACATGTTTAAACAGTTTTACGAATTCGACTTTGCCGATGTCGACAGAGCCGAATTGTACACCACACCACATGAGGTCTTGGACAGAGTAGGGAGACAAAGAAGGGGTGCAGTAAATGATATTTTCACAGCTTTTAATACAGGAACTTCCGTCATCAACACACTGGATGATGTGGAGCTGCAAACCCAGATCAATGGTTTGAAAACACAGTTAAGAAAGATACTGACTGATGAGAATAAGGTAGTGGGTTCTGAGTTACATGAGGACCAGGCCATGACACTACACTTAAAAGAGATAATAGCTGAGCTGGAGAAACACGCCAGAACGGTAAATGCCCTCATTAGGGAGGATCGGAATGCTTACGATCAGGCTGCGCAGAACGAAGCTTGTGTGCTATATGGGGCGTGGTTACTGGGTGAGGGCCGCAGTAATCTGGAGGATTTGAAACCACTGGAGGCAGCACGGTGGCATAGTGGTTAGCACTGTTGCCTCACAGCGCCAGGGACCCGGGTTCAAATCCGGCCTCGGGTGACTGTCTGTGTGGAGTTTGCACATTTTCCCCGTGTTTGCATGGGTTTCCTCCGGGTGCTCCGGTTTCCTCCCACAGTCCAAAGATGTGCGGGTTAGGTTGATTGGCCATGATAAAAAAAAATTAAAAAAATTGACCCTTAGTGTTAGGGGGGATTAAATATGCGGGGTTACGGGGATAGGGCTTGGGTGGGATGGCTGTCGGTGTAGGGACCGGGTGCTAGGGTTTGGATGATCAGCCATGATCTCGTTGAATGGCGGAGCAGGCTCGAAGGGCCGAATGGCCTACTCCTGCTCCTATCTTCTATGTTTCGGTTTAGTCCCCTCCTGGATCAGCAACAAGCACGTCGCAGCCCTCCACCCTTTTGAGAATGCATTGAGCCCGTGCCAACTCAGGCTAGCTTCAGAGGCCTACTCAGTCCCAGTGGACTGTGGATGGTCTAATCACACCATTATGGGTATAGTGGTAAGAATGCCGGTGATGGGAAAGACAGCCAAACCCGCCCCGGTATACAGGGTGGAGAACATTGGATTCATTCAGGGGGGTGCGCACATTCGCTACACAGGGGTCCCGCCTTACATCATTCGATGGGAGCATGCAATGACGGGTACCGACCTCTCAGGGTGCCGGAGCCGGGGAGCACACATCATCCTGTGTCCCCAGCACTTGAATGCCCATTCAAAACCACAGTGCGGGTTCAGAACTGCTGGCGCAAAGCCTATAAATTGCACCATGGAGGCAATGGCACAAGGCCATGTGCCCCCACAGGTGGCATATATAGGAGGTGGGACATACTGTGTAACCACTGCAGCACCCTACTACCAGCATGGACAGCATGGTTGGTGTCCGGTTAGTGACAGCAGCTTCTGTTTCAAGCCCAGGGCAGAAGTTCAAGTGGCCCAAGAGTGAATTGTCCCCATTCCTGAACCTTCCACTGTCCACATCACTGTGAAAGAGAATTTCACCGATCTTTAGCGATTCGTTGCACATTTTGGATATATCATTCCCCCTCTCCCTGAACACCTCACCAAGATATTAAAAGCCATTGTTGTTTCACAGAAACACTTCTACACACTGGAGCAGAAGACTTTAGAGATAGGGGCAGACATATTGGATATAGTGACCCCACCATGGTGGGACCTATTCACTAATATAGAAGTCCCTTCTTGGATTAGGATAGCCTCCCACATTCTTGTAGTGTGCCATGTTGTCATTGTAGTTTATTTGCTGTTTGTACACTGTAAAAAGGTCAAACATTCGCAAAGGTATGAGAACAGAGGGGAATGGAGGGAGCATTGTGTGCGGGTAGAAAAAGAGACACCCATTTAGATTTTGCTGCTTTGTATAAAGTTAAAATTTTCCCTCCCTCCTCTGTATTATTTTTGATATGTATTCATGTGCATTGTGATTTTCGTGCGTATTTTATTTTATTATTGAAGTCTTATTAGATGTGATGTTATTATTAGAAAGTAATGTGTATGCACTAGGTGATGTAGGGGTATAAGTAAGTTGTTAGATTTTTAACTCCAAGGTATTGCCATCTATAGATGCTTAATGTACACTAGATTTTTCTGAAATGGGAAATGCATGTGTCGTGGGGTCATAGATAGGTAAATATTGGGGATGGTTAGATTGTGGAAAGTCAGAAAAGTTTGCTCACCCAGAATTATGATATGGTGTGGAGATGCCAGAGTTGGACTAGGGTGGACAAATGTAAGAAGTCACACAACACCAGGTTATAGTCCAACAGCTTTATTTGAAATCACAAGTTTTCGGAGCGCTGCTCCTTCGTCAGACTTCACCTGACGAAGGAGCAACGCTCCGAAAGCTAGTGATTTCAAATAAAGCTGTTGGACTATAACCTGGTGTTGTGTGACTTCTTAGAATTATGATACTTCAAGCAAGTTACAGTATCATCAGGGGGGAGTGTAGGATTTGCAAAATTGGACCTTGTATTAATAAGGGTCAAATGGCAGAAGAGGCCATGTTTTTAAAGACTGTTTTAAAAGAAGCCCAGAAAAAGGGGCATACAAAATGGCCACCATACCATGTGACCGGCTTACTGGGACTCTTTAAAATGGTTCCTGCGAATCCTCAGACAGCTTTGTGGATTCAACCCACAGTAGGTTCTGGAAGCCGTTTCTGAGAGAACAAAACCAGACCCACACATATACATATCGATTAGATGCAGATCCAGTCAAGATCGGCCTGGAGACAGAGGCCATCTAAATGTTGACCCAGGCAAAAGAGGACAATTTCATATTCATGAGAACAGCACCAAGGACTAGATAATGAGATCAGCAGGACATTAAAAACAATGAAGGTCATTCCAGACCAGAGATGGGCCTTTACCGGCCATCTAAAACATTTTAAAACATAATAACTACCCCGCTGTGCTCCCAGCCCGCCAAAAGTTAAACAAAGACTAACCTGATTTTGGGTGGGAAGTGGAAGCTTCTGGGGGAAAAGTATAACTGGAGGAGTTGGAGTTGTACAGACACGGACGCAGACACTCGGGACACACTGAAGGAAACACCGGAGTTGTAGTTGCGGAGACAGTTGGAGACAGCTACACTCAGAAACACACGACCGAGTGGCAGTGGGTGAAGAGGAGTCGCTTCGGGAGAAGATCAGCAAACTCCTCTCCACCACCGGAGGAGGAAGAAGAATTAAGCCAACATCAAGAAGGCAGCTCGAGCCGGCGTCCCGCCCTGGGGAAACACATCAGGAGATCATCGACCATCCCCGGGCCGTTGCCGAAGCGAGAGGCCATCGACCCAACTTGGGAGAAGAAACAAAAAAATAAAACCCCAAGAGAAGAAACCTTCCAGCCACCCCGGCTCGAAAAGAGACAGTAACAAACCAAGGAAATCTATGGGAGCCGGCCCAAGGCTCCTCTGACTAGGGTCGAGCCGACGATCCTCGACCCCGCCGACATCCAGGCCCGCCGGTGTCCAGCCGCCCCGACCGCCACCTCAGGAGAGAGGTGTGGCGCAGCTCGCAGGGGTTCCACGATCCACGAGGAGACGGAGTGCCTGAGGGGATCAAAACACAGACTTGATTTCAAAACCTTGCACTTCCTAATGGGATTGGTGAGCATGTTTCTGGCCCTTCACAATCAGATCTAGATAGGTTTAATAAGGGGGTGGATTTAAGGGTACAATTAACATGAGTTGTTGTCCCTCAATGTTCCGTGTTTCCTTATTTCATGATGATCTTTGTAGAGTATAAGATGCCTGTATTTGCCTTAGTTAGTACTGTGTCGTTATGATTTGTTTGGGTTTTTCCCTCCCATGTACTCTCTTATCTGCTTGCATTTGATTTGATATTTTTCCTTATGCAATAAAATTTCATTTTGTTTAATCAAACTTGGTCTACAAGAGTTTTCTCTACATTGTAGTTCCTGCCCCAAAGTCCAGAGTATAGAATCTAAGGGGCGAGTGGGTCGAACCACTCAAGGTTTTACTGTACAAGAGTGGGAGGCCTCTAGAGAGAGAAACCTCAGAGACATCTCTCAAGGAAAACCCCTTACAGTACTTCTCCAGTCCTCTGGCACCACCCCCGTATCTATAGATAATTGGAAGATTATAGCCAGTACCTCCGCAATTGTCACCTCCCTTAGCATCTTAGGATGCATCCCATCCGCTCCTGGTGACTTATCTACTTTAAGTACAGCCAGCCTTTCTAGTACCTCCTCTTTATCTATTGTTATCCCATCCAATATCTCAACTACCTCCTCTTTCACTATGACTTTGGCAGCATCCTTTTCCTTGGTGAAGACAGATGCAAAGTGTTCATTTAGTACCTCAGCCATGCCTTCTGCCTCCATGCGTAGGTCTCCTTTTTGGTCCCTAATTGGCATTAAATTGAAAATCCTTGTCCTTGTTTATAAATACTCCCATGGCATCAGCCATCATAGCTATGTAACCAGCCTTATATTACAGTCCTATATTCTGGCCTCCTCTGTGTTGCCCTCTCCCTTACTTTCAACATAATTGTGATTGAAATGATCAAATCTTCAACTAACTTGGCCCTACTCTCTAGAATTTTCTCCTTAAGTCTCTTTACCTTGCTACTTCTATCCATTCTTCAAAAACCTTCTCAAAACTTATTTCTTTGATCATGACTTTGGCCTTTTTCCCAACTTTTCTTTTACTATCCAATGTCTGTTTCTCCTTCTGTGAAGCACCTTGGGGTGTTTCGTATATTGAATCATTATATAAACTGTTGTATCTTGTGAGATTGAATTGTTATGACCAACATCATATCAGTCAAGGTTTCAGGTTGATAACCTTTTACCAGGAGCAATCTCATGAATGATCAATGGCTGAAATGTTAACTGTACTTTCTTCTCTCCACAGTTGCTGCCTGACCTGTTAAGTGTTTCCAGCATTTTCTGTTTTTATTTCAGATTTCCAGCATCTGCAGTATTTTGCTTTTTGTTTCATCATATAAGCCAAATTCTGTGAGGTCCTGGATTATGAAAGTCATATCTTAAGAAGCTCCAAATCATAATACACTAAAGAAAGAAAAAGTTTACATTTATATAGTGTCCTTCACAATCTCAGGATGTACCAAAGGACTTAACAGCCAATTAAGTACTTTTGAAGTGTAGTCATTGTTGCAATGTAGGGAAACATGGAGGACAATTTGTGCACAGCAAGTTCCTACAAGCAGCAATGAGATAAATGACAAGATAATATGTTTAAGTGATGTTGGTTGAGGGATAAATATTGGTCATAGCATCATAGATATTTTACAATTACCTATAAGAGCAGAGGGGCATTAGGGTAACATCTAATTCAAAAAACAACACCTCTAACAGTGCAGTACTCCCTCAGTACTCCCTCAGTACTGCACTGTGAGGTGCCGGTCTAGATTTTGTGCTTAAGTCCTGGAGTGGGGCTTGAACCAGGAATTAAGCATATAATCTAGGCTTGGCACTCATGATATCAGCTGACCTGACAGCCATTGATGTGATTTAGTAAAAATGTTAACATTTCAGTGTGTTCTAAATATGATCAACAATTCTGAATAATGCTCAAAGACATCAACATAGTAATTCAAAAAGGGCGTCAAACATAACCTTTGCTTGAACGTATTCTTGAAGTTGGCTGACACCTTCCAGTAGCCTTACATCCAGCAATACTCCTTTCGTGCCTCTTGTATTATATGGAAAGCTGACTTGTAAATTTGTAAAGAAGAAGCAGTAAATATTCAACAAAATAGAGATTCATGCCTCTACTAATATTACAGGAGAAATATTTGAATTCACTTCTGCGCAACACAGTTTGCTGCATTTTAAATGGCTTTTCGCATCCTACTGTATATTGAAATGTTCTATTCTTGATTTGCAAGAAACTTGATATTTGGGGATGTCCCTCTGATTATATTACTTAAAAGGGGATAGTCTTCATAAAATAAAGTTTGGAAAAGTTTTCAAGGGAAGATCTGAAGTAAGAAGAACAGTCCCATTATTTTGATTACAATGACATTGAAAGCAAATGCTGCAAATATCCTTTTCAATACGAGTTTCATTGTCATGTTATTTGCTGGAAAAAAAGCTGTCAAACACTTTTCACAAAGTCAGTGCCCTTTTTAAAAGACAGTTTTGTGCAATTCCAACAAATAGTGTCCTAACTATACCATATGTAATTGCTAATCATTTGTCTTACAATTAATTTTACAACAATGGTAATCAATTGACACAACGTTTCTTCTTTGGGAATATTCAGTTGCCTTTGACAGTGTGACTCTGCATTTACTATAATAGTGGCCTAGAAAAGATCATTTAAAAAGAAAAGAAAGACTTGCATTTATATAGCGCTTTTCACGACCACCGGATGTCTCAAAGCACTTTACAGCCAATGAAGTACTTTTGAAGTGGAGTCACTGTTGTAATGTGGGAAATGCGGCAGCCAATTTGCGCACAGCAAGCTCCCACAAACAGCAATATGATAATGACCAGATAATCTGTTTTTGTTATGTTGGTTGAGGGATAAATATTGGCCAGGACACCGGGGATAACTCCCCTACTCCTCTTTGAAACAGTGCCACGTCCACCTGAGAGAGCAGATGGGGCCTCGGTTTAACGTCTCATCCAAAAGACGGCACCTCCAACAGTGCAGCACTCCCTCAGCAAGGACTGGAGTGTCAGCCTAGCATTTTGTTCCCAAGGCACTGGTTAAAAGTGTTCAGTAGTTTAAAACGTTCATCTTTATTACTGTAAATTACCTATTTGTATATTTTAATAATTGCTAATGTCCTGTGCTTGCTGACCTACATTGGCTTCCGGTGTGACAATGCCTCGATTTGAAAATTCTCATTCTTGTTTTCAAATCCCTCCATGGCCTTGCCATTCCCTATCTCTATAACCTCCTCCAATCCTACAAACTTCCGAGATCTCTGCACTCTTCCAATTCTGGCCTCTTGCCCATCCCCGATTTTCATCGCTCCACCATTGGCTGCGGTACCTTCAGCTGCCTAGGCCCTAAGCTCTGGCGTTCCCTCCCTAAACCTCTCCACCTCTCTGCCTCTCTGTTCCTTTAAGGCGCTCCTTAAAACCTACCTCATCTGTCCTAATATTGCATTATGTGGCTCAGTGTCAAATTTTGTTTGATTAAGCTCCTGTGAAGCGCCTTGGGGCATTTTACTATGTTAAAGGTGCTATATAAATGCAAGTTGTTGTTGTATGATTCATAATTTCTTCAGCAACTATACAATTAATATTTGTGCATATTTTGTGTGGAGTTGCATGACTACAGTGGGGGGAGCTATTGTATGCTGAGAGCACTGAGATCAGTAAACCAATAAACCTTGTAAGGAATGTTACTCAAGGGGAATCAGAAGGATCTTTAACCCTTTCACTTTAACTCCTCATCAAAGAACCATCTGGAATTTCACTATCCATGTCAAGGAAAGTATTAGATGCCGAAATTTGGCCCGCTTGAACTATCTTACATTGGCTGGTCCAAATTATATTAACATTTACACTATCAACCCCCTATTAGGATACATGCAAAGTACTGAGTGAATCAGTTAACCTCTTCTTGTCAAAGTAATCATAGAGAAATTCAAACCATCAAATCCAGAACTAACTCTTCTTTATTGACACACTTATGTTAATACAATAAGCAGTATTTAAAAAATTAAACCTTAAAAGTATGAACATTATTTAGATAGATATAATTTACTGAGAGAAGTAGCATTTGCAGTTATGAAGACAGTTCCAGGATATCACTGTAACTCAGCATTTGCCGGGCTATATTTATTAAAAGTTAATAATATGCTCAATGTCTGATTGACATAAAGCCAGCAAAGAAAGAAAGACTTGCATCTATATAGCACCTTTCACGACCACTGGACGTCCCAAAGCACTTTACAGCCAATGAAGTACTTTTTGAAGTGTAGTCACTGTTGTAATGTAGGATAGTTTAGGTTAGACTCTGTGTATAGCTGATAAGTTAATAGCTTTTAATAGCAGTTCTATTGGATATAGCAAAGTGTAGTTAGTTTTGCTTATTGTTGATAAACTCACAGGTTTAGCAATGATTCCAGGAGCTTATGAAACCTTATGTACTGGCCTCGCTAGACATGCTCCTATCTAGTTATCCAGCAAGTTAAACACTTATTCAAATAATTCCTCGTGAAGCCGTTTCGCTGTTTGAAGCTTTACTTGAACAAATTTGTGAAACTGTAAACAAAGACAAAGTATGTTTTGTACATAAACTGAGTACTATACATTCGTAATTACATAAGATATAAACATATTTACAACAGTAGAATAGACTAATTTTATAACTAACTAACATTTGGACTGTACTTCTGTAAATATCAACTATTACTTCTCATAAACATAGTATTGTCAAAATACTACACTGACAAAGTTGCTATTATGCTAACAAACAAAGATACTCACAGATATTGCACCTGGCCTAACATATGAGATCAGATTACATTGGATTGAGGATGGAACCCCTCATGGCAGATTCTCCATTGCTCTGCTAGGTTCTTTCTGGAATTCTACTTCCTGGGTCAAACAGGAAGAAAGGTAGAAAGGTCAAATGACCTCTGCTGCATACAAACACTGCTAACACAATAACCACTACAGAGGGTGCTATCTGCATGTAAAATGTCCATAATGTCCATAAGTCCAGAACAACTTATCTTTATGAATCAGTACAGCACTGTTGGCTGCCTTGCCTCCCTCTGGAACACTTGTGTTTGCCTCTAGGACATTGATATGATGAATCTCCATCTGTCATCGTAGTACAGTATTTCTTCCTTCTTTTAATGTCTGTTGTCTCAGTAGAACTCTCCTCGCTTCTGTTCTCGGGAGCTTAACTTCTACATAAATGTGATACACTGAATTATTTGTCTATCTCTGCCTAGTAGAGTTCTTAAATTTAAAGGCTTTCTGAACTCCTATAGCCTTCCTATCTATCAAGAGCCCTCAATTCATTGGAGTTCCCATTACAATTTCTCTTTTCCTTTCTCTGATTTTAGGGCTGGATTTTCTCAGCCCCGAGGAGGCGGGTATGGAGGAGGGATTGCCGGGAAAGTTGCAGAATTTGGGGCTGGGTGGCAAACCCGCTCCAACCCGCCTCCATGCCCTCTTGCCAAGAGGCGGGAGGCTGTCCAGCCCCAGATCCCGTCTCCTTGGAGGTGGGAAGGGATTAAAGCCTATTAACTGCCTGTTAACAGATAGTTAACAGGCAGAAAATAGGATTATCCCCATTTTTCATGCTGAAGTGTGGGCTTCCCGACCTGGGGGAACCCCGCTGGGGTGTAAGAGGTGAGTAGGAAGTCTGCGGGGGTCTGCGGGGTCTGAAAGTGCAATGTAGAGTTGAGTGATGGGTGCAAGTGTGGAGTGGTAAGTATGTGAGGTGAGTGTAAAGTGTTAGAAAATGTTAACTTACCTTTGTTTCTACCTACAGCCTTCAGCCGCTGTGGAGCCGGAGTCCCGACATCTCTATTGTAGAGATCACAGACTGGCTGTTGCATCCTCCGATCCAACAGCCAGCTGATTTCTGCAAAGTAGAAAGGTTTGATGAGTCCTGAATACAAGGACTCATCAAACTACACAGAATGTCAGTGTTTGGCAGCTTCACAGAGCTGTCAAATTATGACATTTCTTCTTTCAAAGGTTCTTGACAGATGACACGGCATACATTGATGTGCTCTGTCACTGACTTCCCCCTAATTGGCCTGCTGAGCCCACTGGGCGAGCTTAACAAGGTCAATCAGGGGAAATTTCCGTTGGTTGGCCAGAAGCTGATGGAGGCGGGACTGAAACCCGGCAAGCAGCAGTTCCGCCTCCAAAAGCTTCCCATTCAGAAAATCCAGCCTTAGTGTCAAAACCACCATCTTTTACACCTTTGATTTCCAAATATTCTTCATTACCATTTTAGCTAATCTTGTGATATTTTTTTAGAAGGATTTCCTGTTTTAGTGTCAATACCTTAGACATTCATGTCAAGAACTTATCATGATCAAGTTTTAATTATTTGATAAAAGCCAGGCCTGCCAATTGGTTTCAAAATTTCATTTTTCTTCCTTTAGATTTAAATAACACTGGAAAGACAGTCCAGATAATGATTTGGTCACACCCAGGTAACCTTTTTTCTTGTGAAAATAACATAGGGGGCAATTATAACTTTCAATGGATTTTGGGTGGGCAGTGAGTGGAACAATCGCATTGCCCTCCCAGTATATTCCACAAGAAACCATAGCCATTTTAATGGTTGGACCACAATTTCATGGAATTGGGGAGCTGAGAGGACTGCCCCAGTGTTCACAGTCAAATTGGCAATTGACAAGAGGTGCGGGAAATTCAGCAGCTTCTCTGCAGAACCGAGCAGAAGTTAAAGGTTAAACAGGAGAGGCCATTGCAGAAGGGGTAACAGCGAGGCCAGCAGTGGGTGGGAAAAATTGTTGTGGGGGCCCCACAAAAATCTTTCGAAAAGCTTACTGCAGATTTTCGTAAGTGGCCGGCAGTACTCCCGACAAGGACCACTGGATAGGCAGCTCTACGTCTAATGCCAACGGGCAGAGCATACATTGCACAAGCTTCACCCATTGGTAGTTAAAAATTGAATCAGAATCTGATGCACAGCACAGGGCCCCAATTTGCATGTCTTAATGAAGCGCCTGCCTGAAATGGGTGTGCCACCTGGCTTCTCAGTTCCAGCGCTGGTTGGAAATGGCAGCAGGCATTTGAGAGTGGAAACTGGATGGTAAATTCAGTGCTACAATATTTGTAGTGCTACCATCCCATTCTTGCCTGGCTGTCACAGCGAATATTGTCCCCATAGCCTTCCATTCAACCTTGTCAAGCCTGGATGTGTATAGCTCCAGCAAGTAATTGGAACCAAATACTAGCTGGGAAAGTTGCTTTGTCCTCACAGTGCAAGGCACTATCTTGACATATCCATGGTTATTAGCATTAACTCTTCCTGTTTATATGCTTGTTTATGTTTAGAATTGGATCTGACAAAGTCCTTATATTTTTTATGCTTTGTTTTAGCATTAGTTACTGTAATGTTAATATTAGTTATCAGATTAATAGAAGGAGGGGACCTGAGTGAGAGTGGATCGGCATAAATAGCACGGTGACAGGAGGCCCTAGACCAGAAGGAGCGGAGCTGAGTAGGAGCTGAGCAATTCAAAAAGGCAGAATTTGAAAGAGTGACATCAGAGTAAAAAAAACTAAAGTGACGTCAGCACAAGGGAAGGAGCTGATTGGTGAATAGCTGGTGAGTTTCTTTTTAAGTCTTAAGTTTATTTCTGCTAAGTTAGTTAATAGTCTATTAAATAGAGGCATGGCAGGGCACCTCGGTCCCGTGGAGTGCACATCTTGTGCCATGTGGGAAATCCAGGACGCTTCCCATGTCCTGGACAACCACATGTGCAGGAAGTGTCCTCAGCTGGAGGAGCTCAAGCTCCGGGTTTCAGAGCTTGAGCAGCAGCTGGCGTCACTGCGGTGCAGCCGTGAGGCTGAGAGCTACGTGGATAGCACGTTTCAGGAGGTGGTCATGCCGTGGCTTAAAAGTGTGCAGGCAGAGAGGGAATGGGTGACCGCCAGACAGAAAAGGAGGACCAGACAGGTAGTGCAGGAGTTCCCTGAGTGCATCTACTCTCAAACCGAATACTGGTGAGGGCGATGGTTCCTCTGGGGAGTACAGCCAGAGCCAAGTCCATGGCACCATGGGTGGCTCAGCTGTACAGTGGGGGAGGAGGAAGATCGGGAAAGCAATAGTGATAAGGGATTCAATAGTTAGAGGAACAGACAGATATTTCTGTGGCCGCAGACCTGATTCCAAGATGGTATGTTGCCTCCCTGGTACCAGAGTCAAGAATGTCACTGAGTGGCTGCAGAACATTCTGAGCAGGGAGGGTGAACAGCCAGAGGTCATGGTCCATATTGGTATCAACGACATAGGTAGAAAGATGGATGAGGTCCTGCAGGCAGATTTTAGGGAGCTAGGAAAGAGATTAAAAAGCAGGACCTCAAAGGTAGTAATCTCCAGATTACTCCCAGTGCCACGCACTAGCGAGTATAGAAATAGGAGGATAGAGCAGATGAATGCATGGCTGGTGAGATGGTGCAGGAGGGAGGGCTTTAGATTCCTGGGACATTGGGACCGGTTCTGGGGGAGGTGGGACCTGCACGGTCCGGACGGGTTGCATCTCAACAGAGCCAGGACCAATATCATCGTAGTGGGGTCAGGGTGGTTGCTAGTGCTGTTGGGGAAGGTTTAAACTAATTTGGCAGGGGGATGGGGACCAGGGTGTAGTATTAGAAAGGAGAAACAAGGTGCACAAAAGAGTGGGAGATACAGATAGCACTAAAGTAAGAAATAGTATGGTATTAGGTGGGGGCAGACTAAGATGGGTTTACAATGTATGTATGTAAACGCACAAAGTGTGGTAAGTAAGGTTGGTGAGCTGCAGGTGCAAATAGCCACATGAGAATATGATGTTGTGGTGATAATGGAGACCTGGCTCAAAAAAGGGCAGAATTGGGTATTAAATATTCCTGGATATAAGGTGTTCAGGAAAGATAGGGAAGGAAAGGTGGGGTGGCAGTATTGATTAAGGAGAATATTACAGTGCTGGAGAGAAAGGATGTTCTGGAGGGGTCAAGGACAGAATCTACTTGGTTAGAGTTAAGAAACAATAGAGGTGCCATTACACTACTCGGTGTATTCTATAGGCCACCTACTAGTGGGAAGGATATGGAGCAGCAAATTTGCAGTGTAAGGGGTCGTTTTAACGAGCTTATGGTGTGCTAAATCGGTTTTGATTTTCGCACTACTCGTGAGCGGTTTCGAAGCGCTCCCCCCTCACGGTTCTAGACACTGGGCTTATTGCCAGACAACCTTTGTGTGTTGGCCCAACTCGTGACTCGGAAGACAAATGGTCAGATGAGACAGATTGAGTTTTAAATCAAAACGATCTTTATTTTTTGAAAGAGAATGTACACAGAGAAAAATGGCAAGAATAAATGCAGACGAAAAATAACGTTTCTCACAGAGGACTAAATTATACACTGAGAAAAATAACTTTAAAGCATATAAACAGTTCTAAAATAGCGATAAGCTAAAAGCGGGGGTGAGGGAAGCGCACGGACACATCGAGGGATAAATCACACTCCTGACTTACAAATACCCTTAACGTTACAAACCCTCCCGTTACTGAATATACCTCAATTATGTCAGTTAGGTAGAGTTGGGCCTTTATGCTCACCAGAATTTCAAAACCCTTCTGGACCTTGGTACTTCTTGTTACGTCTGGAATTTCCGATCTTCCTTATGGGACCGGCTCCTGGACCCTGTTACTTGGTGTCATCCGGGACCTCCAACCTTCCTTATGGTACCGGCTCCTGGACTCGCTCTCCTGTACAAACTTTGGAAGTCCTCCGAAATCCTTGAGCCGTTTTCTGTTCCGCACGGTCCTCGAACTCCTGATGGTAACTGGACTTGGACTTCACGGTGTGAACCGTCTCCGGAGGAGTCTTCCTTACTCTGGTCGAATCTTAGACTGACTTGCTGACGATTTACCTGAACGGTTATACTCTTTTCTGGCCCTAATCTTGGCGCCAAATCAACCGTTTTCCTTTGTTAAGGTTGCTTTAACAAAAGCAAGCACATTAATTTTAACTGCTCGCAAATCGAACTATAGAGTAGTGATAATGGGGGACTTCAATTATCCTAATATAAACTGGGATAGTAATAGTGTAAAGGGCAGAGAGGGGAAAGAATTTCTGAAGTGTGTTCAGAAGAACTTTCTTGAATGTTTCTGGCCCAACGAAGAAGGAGGCACTGCTGGATCTGGTTCTGGGGGAATGAGGTGGTTCAGGTGGATCAAGTTTCAGTAGGGGAACATTTAGAGGACATTGATCAAAGTATCATAAGGTTTAGGTTAGCTATGGAAAAGGACAAAGAGCAATCTAGAGTCAAAATCCTTAATTGGAGGAGCGCCAATTTCAGTGGGTTGAGAATGGATCTGGCCCGGGTAAATTGGAATCAAAGATTGTAAGGCAAAACTATAATCGAACAATGGGCTGCCTTTAAAGAGGAGATGGTTCGGGTACAGTTGAGGTACATTCCCATGAGGGGGAGAGGTAGGGCAACCAAAGCCAGAGCTCCCTGGATGATGAAAGAGTTAGAGAGTAAAATAAAGCAGAAAAAAGGGGTGTATGACAGATGTCAGGTTGAGAATACAAGTGAGAACCAGACTGAATACAGAAAGTTCAGAGGGGTAGTGAAAAATGAAATAAGAGGGGCAAAGAGGGAGTATGAGAATAGACTGACAGCTAACATAAATGTGAATCCAAAAGTCTTCTATAGGCATATAAATAGTAAACAGGTAGTAAGAGGAGGGGTGGGGCCGATTAGGGACCTAAAAGGAGACATACTCATAGAGGCAGAGGGCATGCCTGAGGTACTAAATGAGTACTTTGCATCTGTCTTTACCAAGGAAGTTGATGCTGACAAAGTCATAGTGAAAGAGGAGGTAGTTGAGATACTGGAAGGGATAAAAATTGATAAAGAGGAGGTACTAGAAAGACTGGCTGTACTTAAAGTAGATAAGTCACCAGGACCAGATGGGATGCATCCTAGGATGCTGAGGGAAGTAAAGGTGGAAATTGCAGAGGTACTGGCCATAATCTTCCAATCCCCCTTGGATATGGGGGTGGTGCCCGAGGACTGGAAAATAGCAAATCTTACACCCTTGTTCAAAAAAGGATGTAAGGATAAACCCAGCAACTGCAGGCCAGTCAGCTTAACCTCGGTGGTGGGAAAGTTTTTAGAAATGATAATCCAGGACAAAATTAACAGTCACTTGGACAAGTACGGCTTAATTAAGGGAAGCCAGCATGGATTTCTTAAAGGCAAATCGTGTTTAACTATCTTGATTTAATTTTTTGATGAGGTAACAGAGAGGGATGATGAGGGCAATGCAGTTGATGTGGTGTACATGGACTTCCAAAAGGCATTTGATAAAGTGCCACATAATAGGCTTGCCAACAAAGTTGAAGCCCATGGAATAAAAGGGACAGTGGCAGCATGGATACGAAATTGGCTAATTGACAGGAAACAGAGAGTAGTGGTGAACGGTTGTTTTTTGGACTGGAGGAAGGTATACAGTGGTGTTCCCCAAGGGTCGGTACTAGGACCACTGCTTTTCTTGATATATATTAATGACCTGGACTTGGGTGTACAGGGCACAATTTCAAAATTTACAGATGAAACAAAACTTGGAAGTATAGTGAACAGTGATGAGGATCGTGATAGACTTCAAGAGGACATAGATAGGCTGGTGAAATGGGTGGACACATTGAAGGTGGCAGGGCAAGTTGAGAAAGCGGTTAAAAAAGCATACAGGATCCTGGGTTTTATAATTAGAGGCAGAGGGGAGGATTTCAACTCAGGTGCGGGATGGTGTTGTGTTATCCGAATTTCGTGTTTCCCACACGAATCTAAATGGATGTGGCAGATTGATACAATTTTAACTGAATTGGCCAATTGATTTCCAATGTGTGGGAAGCCTTTGCAAATGGGTTTTACATGACTGAAAGTCCCCTCCGATGACGTCAACATTGCTGCTGCATTTAAGGTCCACAGCAAGCCTTGCTTCTTCTGCAGACTGCCAAGCTCCTTGACTGTGCAGTGTGAGGGAGCTGCAGCAAATATGACAAGCGGGAGGGCCAGATCAGCTCCTCGCTTTGACGAGGTGGCACTGCAGGCATTAGTGGATGGGGCTAGGGTCAACAGGGAGGTGCTCTTCCCTTCATCAGGGAGGAAGAGGCCTCCCACTGAGACCAAGGCAGTGTGGATGCAGGTGGCTGAGGAGGTCAACTCCTTGGGAGTCACCCACAGAACCTGGATACAGTGCAGGAAAAGATTTCATGACCTGCAGCGCACTGGAAAAGTGAGTATGAATTTCCCATCACCCTCAATCTGATTCCCATTGCCTTTCCTCACCAGCACTCAGCTTTAGCAATCTCTTCCTCCACATCCCACTTGACACTGACATCCATGCACCCTTACCCATTCCCTCTCTCTCTATGCTCACATTCACATAACTATTCGATCATGCAGCCCTCACACTCCCTATCACTCTGATGCTTTGAACACAACTGACAACACACAGGGAGGGCCCTTGGTCTTGCAACCTCACTCCATCTTTGTCTCCTTCTAAGTATCTATGCCATGCAATCTCTACACTCACTCCTTCATTCTCACTCAACCTCCACTTGTCTCCCTCATTGTAGGAAAAGAGCTCACAACAAAAGGGAGCGAGCCAGGACAGGAGGAGGGACAGCCTCAATAGACCACCTAGGAGGAGGCCGTCCTGGAAATTATGGGAATAGAGGATGATTCGCACGTGGGGGACAGACAGATGGGTGTAACACAGCAAGCTGGTGACAGAAAAGTTTCCCATCTCTCTCTTTGACATTGCAAGAGTCGCTGATAATGATTGTGAAGCTGTAACAGATGGACTTATGAGCATCTGCAAAAAGCTATGTGCATGTAGCCTTTGCATCACATCTCTGACTCTTTCCTTTACTCCCCACAGGACCACCACAAGCATCCATCCCCCCTAGCCAGGAAGAAGAGGCTGAGCAGCCAGACTCCTCAGAGGAAGCTGCAAGCTCTGAGGGCGCAACGTCACCAGAATTCAGGGTACCCAGCACAAGCGCAGACACTCACACCTCGGTGGGACTTTCGGGACATAGAGTAGTGTTGTCACCTGGTGTATCACAGCTCACAAGTGAGCAGCAGCAGATTGTGGAGACAGGGACAGCAGTGGAGAGTCCTAGTCAGAGGGCGCAGGACTCTGTCAGCTCGGCTCAGCTGCATGTCGATCCTCTGCCTCTGGGTCCATCCATAAGATCAGCGGTGATGGAACTCCAGGCACAGATGCAGGAGTCTCTGGCAGGTTTTGTTTCTAGGGTCGCTGCGAGTGTGGAGCAAATGGAGGAGTCCATAGCGAACATGAGCAGAGCCTTTGTGGAGTCATTGGCGCATGAACGCATCACCACGGAAAGGATGGCTACCTCCGTGGAAAGGATTGATACCTCCGTGGTAAGGCTGGCTACCATAGAGGAGAGGATGGCTACGGTAGAGGAGAGGATGGCTAGGGCCATGGAGGAGCTTAGTCGCCAGGGTATGGAAAACATGGTCATTGTTCAGAATAGAATGACATCTCTTGAGGAGCGATTGGCATCTATTGAACAGAGAAACCAGACCTTCATGGAAGTCCTTCTGAGTAGGACTGTCGTTGCAGATACGGGTCCCCATGACCTCCCTGATGTGCAGCTAGGTGCTCTCCAGCCACTTGCAGGCACTGAGGGAGACCTGACCCATGAGAGGGAGGTTGGTGGCAGACCTCAAGGAAGTGGGGGCCCCTCTCCAAGCGCTCACACTTCCATGCCATTGCAGAGCCCTTGGTCAGAGCCCCACCGGAGTTCACACCCAAGTGATATAGACGTTTCAACCCCTGCACAGCCGCAGGAGCAGCAGACTGTTGACGAGCCCTCACAGGCTCGCAACCCTAGAGGACGCCCGCCAAAGGTGTCGAGACAGGAGCAGCAGGAAAGTGAGCAAGGGGCCTCCACATCTGCTGAAGCCACAGGGGAGGCATCACATAGGAGCACGCGTAAGAGGAAAATTCTGCACAAATAGTCACAAGGGTGCAATTTTGTGTTTATTGTAAAAATGACATCATGTCATTATTGAACATAAGAATTCTGATGGCAAATGTTGCAGTTGTGGCATGTGTCATTTCGCTATTGGGACTTCCACATTGAGGGCTTAGGAATACTTGCAACTGTCAGTATGGTGGTCAGAGTGCTAGGAATCCTCTGGTTCTTGGCCATTGTCAAAGCTCTGGTAAGAAGCAGCGAGGCAAAAGTGTTTGATTGACTAGTCTAAGCAAATCTGGCCAGGATGAGTGCGTTCCTTGCATCCCGGGCAGCAATGTTCCCGTGCAATGCTGCCGCTGGTTGATGGGCGTCTGCAGGATGTTCGTTTTCGCACTCCTCCTCCTCCTCCTCATCTGAGGAGGATATATGAGGAGCCATTTGGTCCTCAGGAAACTGCAAGCCACGGCGCTGTGCCATGTTGTGAAGTGCACAGCAAAGCACAATGATTCTGGAGTCCCTGGCTGCTGAGTGCTGTAGGGCTCCACCAGATCTATCCAGGCATCTGAAGCACATCTTCCACAAACCGATGGTTTGCTCGATAATGGATCTGGTGGAAATGTGGCTGGAGTTGTAGCACTCAGTTTCGTTGGCTGGCCTCCTCAACGGCGTCATTAGCTACGTCCTCAGGGGATAGCCCTTGTCTCCAAGTAGCCATCCGTTAAGTTGGTCTGGCGGACTGAATAGTAGAGGCACACTAGACTGGCGCAGTATGAAGGAGTCATGGCAACTGCCAGGGTACATGGCACAAACATGCAAAGTTTCCTTCTTGTGGTCACACAACAGCTGAACGTTGAGGGAGTGGAAGCCCTTGCGGTTGACAAAAATACCTGGATTGCGATGGGGTGCCCTAAGGGCCACATGTGTGCAGTCAACGACGCCCTGCACCTTTGGAAAGCCTGCTAGATGAGTTAATCCAACCGCTTGAGCTGTGACACTTGCTCGATCCTTGGTGAAATGGAAGTGATTGTGCACGAGGGCAAAGAGGGCATTGGTTACCTGCATGATGCAAGTGTGTGCGGCCGCCTGGTGTAAGGGGGGTTATCTTACACCCAGGTAGTCCTGGGTACCTCAGGCTGATGTACAGTCCCTGAGGAGTTTGGGGCTTTTGACTGTTTATAGCAAACCACAGTCCTCAGAGAATTTCTCTGAGTAAGTGCTTCTTGGTTGTTTATACCAGATACAACCCCAGGCAGAGTTTCAGCCTGTCCCACTTAATCTAACTGCTCATTCCCAATTGCAGCTCATCCCCCAAATTACTGCCGTGAGGTTTTGAATCCCACTTCCCCCACTACTGTTCTACAACGCGAATTACAGCTTGGACATTTGTGACAGATTCAAATTGCAGTAACCAGAAGCAGACACCGGATAAAAGATACAACTCACTTTATTTGGACACGTGAAACACAAGCAAGGCAATAATCTCAGTACCGAACTCCACACAGCACTTCCCACTGAAAGGTCCTTGATGTCTTTAAACCTGAACAAGTTCTTAAAACAGAACCTTAAACATAGAACTTTAAACTTAACCAATCGTCCTGGGAAGGGAAAACATAGGGTGAAACCGAACTAAAATGACCTTAAACCCTATTCCTATTACCACAAGCCTCCCATCCTCCTATCACTAAGTGGGGTGATCCTCATTGAGGAAAGCTCATACTCACAGTCCCCTTCCGTACGGTTTTGAAAACGCTTTCGGTCCGGAACAGCGCGCTTTTCTCCCCCCTCGCTCTCCGGTCTCTGGTTCCGATGCCTCCGTGGTCCGCGGGCTTCTTCTTCCTTCCTTCTCGTCGGGCGTTCCTTCGACTCTGCCTCCACACGCACATGCTGTCTGTGAGATTCTCACCCCAGTTATACTGTATCTGGGCTTGAGAGTCCTTTGTCTTTAGATACCAATAATGGTCCGGTGATGGCTGTCCCTTTGTGTCCGGTCCGGTGCTCAAAGTGTGAGTAGGTGCGAAGTGTAGACTAGATTGTCCGTTAATCCTTTTCCTTTGTCTTGTTTGGCTTTGGAAGCTCCTGGCTCTGACCAGTCTGTTCCCTCTTTGTGAGGTTTGTTTTGGGTTGAGCTCGTGCCCTGTAGAGGTGTTGCATCTGGTGTTTTGGGTTGGGGTGACCAGGGCCTTTAGATGCTAATGGCCCCCAGTTCACCCTTCCTTCTGGAATGTTCTGTCGGTTGAGAATGATGTGTTGCCTTTTTAAAGAAAATGTTTTTCATGGGATCCAAAAATTCCTCCTTTTCCGGGGACCCCTTCCAACTCTGGGTAGAGGTTCTCGTATGGCCTCTCCCCAACTGGGAGACCCCCACCTTCCCCTCAGCTTAAACTAGAAATTACCACGCACACACATTTCAAAATCACACAGTTTAAACAGGTTTCTGGGGAAATGCCCCCTTCTTAGCTCGGGCAATCCACAGCTTTCTGGGACCCTGCTGTGTCCTTGGGATCCTTGTGACCCTTACACTGGGGGATGCCGCTGATGTCTGCTGCTGATCCCTGGAATGAGCTTGAGGCAAAAAAGTTGAGTGCGGTGGTGACTTTGATGGCCACTGGCAATGCTTGTCCACCTGGTCCTCTGGGCCGTAGTTCTTGCTGTAGCATTGCGCAGATGTCAGTCCCTACCTCTCGTGAAAGTCGGAGCCGCCTTTGGCATTGTTGCTCAGACATGTTGAGGTAGCTGACCCTGCATCTGTAGACCCTGTTTGGGGGGTATCTCCTGCGCCGACGGGCTTCCAGGCACTGGCCCCTTCTGGCCTGTGCAACTTCAGGTGGGTGAGCAGCAGCTTGGCGCTCCTGCTGCTGCTGCTGTTGCTGATGCTGCTGTTGTTCCTGGTTCTGCTGCTGCCGCGGCTGGTGCTCGAGCTCCTCTAATGCCCAGATGGGGAGGAAATAAATGGCTCCCATGCTTCTGGTATATGCCTCAGTTGAGGAAGTGCTGAGTGAAGGTGGCGAGAGGGGTTTCCCAGGAAGTCACACTGGAGATGGGTGTGAGGCTCCAACCTTCCACAGGTGTGGTTAAGCCTTCTAAATGTTGCCCCAGACCTGAGTCCACTAAGTCCTGCCACCTGCAAATCATGGCTGATCAAATCTCCACTTTAATGGTTGACCTGCAGTTGATAGTCAGCAATCCAATAGTGCTCCCGCCAGGTTTCACATTCATGTTTCCCACCAGGCGTGTTTAATGTGGGAAAAGGGTTAAATTCGCAAAGGCCTTTCAAAATAGGATTATAGAGGCCATTTAATGGTTGTTAAGGGCCTTAACGACCAGTCCCACCTGTTGGATGTGGGACGGAGTCGGGACCATCAGACACGACTGAGTTAAAATTGCTCGGATTCGGGAACCAGGCAGGGGTATCCCGCCTGCCAGTTTTTGCGATTTTAACCCCCCGCACGCCTCCAAGCTCGCCTTCACGGCTCAATGAAAATTGAGGCCATAGAGTACAAAACCATAGAATTTATGATGAACCTTTATAAAACATTGGTTTGGCCACAACTGGAGTATTGCATCCAATTCTAGCACCGCACTTTAGGAAGGATGTGAAGGCTTTAGAGAGGGTGCAGAAATGATTTACAAGAATTATTCCAGGTATGAGGGACTTCAGTTACGTGGATAGACTGGAGAAGCTGGGGTTGTTCTCCTTAGAGCAGAGAAGATTGAGAGGAGATGTGATAGAGGTGTTCAAAATCATGAGGAGTCTAGACAGAGTAGATAGAGAGAAACTTCCCATTGGCGGAAGGGTCGAAAACCAGAGGACACAGATATAAGTTGATTGGCAGAAGATCCAAAGATGACATGAGGAAAAACTTTTTTATGCAAGTGGTTATGATCTGGTATGCACTGCCTGAAAGGATGGTGGAGACAGATTCAATTGTGGCTTTCAAAAGGAAATTGGATAAGCAACCGAAGGAAAAAAAAAGGCAGGGCTACGTGGAAAGGGCTGGGGAGTGGAGCTTGCTGAAGTGCTCTTGCAGAGAGCCGGCATGGGCTCGATGGGCCGAATGGCCTCCTTCTGTGCTGTAACCATTCTATGATTCTAATAGATGTTTGTATTTAATAGACAGAAACATGGACAATTCATTGAAAGGGCTCAATGCAATATTAGTTAATGCACACAATAGTAGTAGGTATAGTAATAATAGATACATCTGTTCCACCAATTGAGCTGAGTAGACAAAAATATGATCAGTCTTGAATGTGTGCTTTGGGACAAATTCTGCCCCGTGCTTAATTTTGCTCTTTTGCAATAGTCTGAATATATACATTTCCTGTACTAAATAATTTTATATTTTCAAAGTTTATGATTATTTCAATTAACCTTTTCTTACAAAAGTTTTGATGATTAGATATATCTTAGATTTGAGGCCTCTCTTATACTGTGCTACCAGTCTGAGAACAGTAACTGCAGAGGACAGTTCCTAACTGGCAAAAGCCCTTTTAAATCTCCTGGATGCAAATAACATCCTCGCAGCCTTAGGAGAGCCCATGTATGTACAGAGCTCTGCTCCATGCTAATAAAGTTTGAATGTTTCCATAGCATGGGTGGGACCATCCGCTTTATCAAAGGTTTTGCTTAAATTTATAACTCACAGCTTCCAACCTGGCCTGACTACTTACTGGAGTTATACTTCATGTGGCGTTAGGTTGAAGAAGTGTGAGGCAAGGGCTCAATTTTAATTCCTGAGGCAGGTTGAAGTCGGGTTGCGTGGTGGGCGGGTTCGGGAGCTGCTTCTGGTGGGATCAGCTGCAGATGTCCGATTTTTATTCAACGAGCTTGTTAATTTCATGGAGGCGCGCTGGCCGGTCCAATGAGTGGGATCGGGTCGGCTGGTCACCTCTGATGATGTCATAATAGCAGCTGCTTTTAAAGCTGCCATCCAGCCTAAGCCTTTCTATTGTGGTTTCCTGGACTTGCTTTAAACGCTACGACTTCTTCTAGAGGTAAGGCAGCTCCTCGTTTCAATGATGAGTCCATCCAAGTTCTTGTGGATGCAGTCAGAGGGCGCAGGAAGATTCTCTTCCCTCTGGATGGCTGGAGGAAGCCTCCTCAGCAGACCAAGGCAGGCTGGCTGCGCATTGCTCAGGAGATGAACGCAAGGTCCATTTATGCACGCTCATGGATCCAGTGCCGAAAAAGGTTTAATGATCTTGTGTGAACATCAAAAGTGAGTATCCCTTCACTCTGCTTCCCTTCTCTTCTCATCACCAGCGCTCTGCGTTGTAAGCCTTCTCCTTCACATCCCACCTGGATCCATGAGCATGCATAAATGGACTTTGCGCTCACCTCCTAAGCAATGCGCAGCCAGGCTGCCTTGGTCTGCTGAGGAGGCTTCCTCCGGCCATCAGGAGGGAAGAGAATCTTCCTGCATCCTCTGGCAGCATCCACAAGAACTTGGAGGGACTCATCATTAAAACAAGGAGCTGCCTTGTCTCTTACTTCCCTTGCACCCTTTCCTATCCATCTCTGTCTCTGCACTGAATCACTTCAGCATCCTGCCTATGCACCCCTTTAGATTCGCTCTCACTGTCATGCAGTGACAACAACTAACAACGCACAGGGAGCTACCTTCCTCTTGGCACCTTACCCCATCTTTATCTCCCTCAAAGCTTCTATGGTAGGGATTATTCACACTCACTCCATCACTGTGGCTGAAACACCGCTTGAGTCCCTCCTTGCAGGAAAAGATAGCCCACAATAAGAGGGAGAGAACAATGACTGGAGGAGAAACATCTACCCTAGCAACATTGACCAGTGCTGAGGAGGCTGCTAACGAGATTGCTGGAGGTGGCAAAGACCTGGAAGTGGGCAATGGAGAGATGGGCACACTAGAGGAAACTGGTGACATAATGGAGTTTCATCCCTCTCAGAAAGCAATGGCACATGATGTTCATAGAGAATCGCATTGTATCATCTTCTGAAAAGGATGTGTCTGCTACATTAATATCAGATGTCTAAATCATGCCTTTACACTCACACAGGACCATTGAGCGCCCCCTCCCCATGATCCAGGACAAAGACCCGGACAAATCCTCAGAGGAACCTGAAGCCTCTGAGGGAGCAGCGTCATCAGGACTCAGTGCACCCAACACCAGCACAGTAACGCACAACTCGATGGGGCACTTGTGAGTTAGAGTAGTGTTGCCACCTGGTCTATCACAGTGCACAAGTGAGCATCAGCAGATGGTGGAGACAGTGACAGCAGTGGAGAGTCCTCGGCAGAGGTCGCAGGACTCTCCTAGCTCTGCTGAGCTGCATGCAGATGCTGTGCCTCTGGGGCCATCCAGAAAAAGAGCTGTTCGTGAAATACTGGAACAAGTGCAGGTGTCTCTGGAAGGGATTGCCTCCAGGGTTAGTGCGAGTGGGGAGAGAATTGAGGAGTCCATCTCTAACATCAGCACTGCCATGGTGGAGTCAATGGTGCATGAACGCACCACCATGGATAGGATGGCAACCTCTGTGGAAAGGATGACAACCTCCGTAGAAAGGATGGCAACCTCAGTGGAAAGGATGGCTACGGCCATGGAGGAAATAAGTCGACAGAGTCAGGAAAACATGGTGAATTTTCAGAATAGAATGACATCTCTGGAGGAGCGATGGGCAGCTATTGAGCAGAGAGACCAGTGCTTCATGGACGTCCCTTTGAGGAGGACTAGCCAGTGCAGATACGGGTCCTCGTGATTCCCCTGAAGTGCAGCAAGGTGCTCTCCAGCCACTTGACAGCACTGAGGTGCGGCTGACCCATGAGAGGGATGTTGTTGGCAGGACAGAAGGAAGTGTGGGCTCCTCTCAAAGTGCTCACACGACCATACCAGTGCAGAGCCCTCGGTCAGAGACCCACTTTGCAGAGACAACTGAGATGGCCGTTTCAGCCCCTGCACAGCCGCAGGAAGAGCAGACTGTTGAAGAGCCCTCCCAGGCTCCCAAACCCAGAGGATGCCCGCCAAAGGCGTCTAAGCAGGCACAGCATCCTAGTCAGCAAGGTGCCTCTACAACTGCTGAAGCCACAGGGGAAGCATCACGTAGAAGCACACGTAAGAGAAAGATTAAGCATCTATAGTCACAAGGGGAATCACTTAGGTGATGTTTCTTTTTTTTCTGACTCTTTCTGGTTTATTACCCTTTTGTCATGTGTTAAAGATAAATTATGTCAAACAGTTGATTGTGTGGCCTATGTGTTATGGGAAATGGCAAAAGTGCATTGAGGGCTCAGGGCGACTTGCTTTTGTAATGCTGATGATAAAAGTGATAGGAAATAACAGGGTATAGCAGAGATGAAGTATGACGTTGGATAAGTGTTGCCTGCAATTACAGAACCATATGGTAGCTGACGTAATAAAACTCACTACGCACTTGGTTTGAGTATAAAGCAAGGCTTTAATCAACTTGTTTCAGAACATGGAGGTCTAGTTGTACTTCACTAGTTCCTTGTCTTACAAAATGTCCCTGGAAAGCTGGGCCCACGCCCGAGTATTTATACTCCTTGGACGACGCCACCAGCTGGCCGTCCAGTGTTATTTCATGAGTAGTTTCTTGATGATGATGAGATTTATAACATTCTTCCTGCCTAAAAGATTTGGAAGTCCGACAACTTCCTCTTAACAGATTAGGTGGACCACGAATAGCCGCAGTCTTCTAGATTTTTGTTTATGGCTAGAAGGCATGTCTCCCCGGACCGTGTCTTGGTCCCTGGGCCACTTGATCCATACCGGTGGATTGACAGGGCCCGTGTTGCTCTGATCGACCCGAGGGAGGCTGGGGAGATCGTGACTCCGGGTGCGCATCCCCACAGGCGCAGAACTGGCTTCATCCTGTTGGATAGCTGGGGATTGACCAGCATCCTGGCCTTGAGTGGCCATCCCACGGGGAGCACTCAGCTCCCTGAGTGGATCCAGTGGGGTAGCTGGCAGATCTCTCGATGTCCCAGGTAGGGCGTCATCTTCGGGGGAGCGCAGAGTGTCGGCATCATCCCCATGGGTCCCTCTATCAGTTGGGTCTGTGGAACCGGCCGGACAGGGAGCCAGGTCCCGAAGCGAAACGGTGGACTCCCGGCCATCAGGGTACCGCACGTGCATGTACGTGGGGTTGACGTCCGTGAGTTCTACCTCATCGATGAGAGGATCGTTTTTAGACGATCGGACGAATCTTCGGAGAAGCACGGGGCCGGGAGCTACTAACCATGACGGTAGAGACGTCCCATGGGTGGAGTGATGCTGGAAGCTGAAGAATCACTCGTGAGGTGTGACTTTGGTAGATGTAGAAAGGAGAGACCTGATGGAATGCAACGCATCAGGAAGCATAGTTTCCCACTGCTGGTCAGGTAGGTTGCGTGAACTCAGCGCAAGACGAACAGCGTTCAAAATGATAATGTTGTATCTCTCAACCTGTCCATTACTGATGGGATGGTATGGTGTTGTTTTACTTGTGACGATTCCCCATTGGGAGAGATAACTTTTGAGCTTGCTTGACATGAAGGAGGGACCCCGATCAGAGTGGATGAAATTGGCCGTACCGCAAAGGGAAAAGACTTGATCAAGGCATTTGATCACTGTGGAAGTAAGCATATTGGGATAGGGGAAAGCAAAGGGAAAGCGTGAATATTCATCCACCATAGTCAGTAAGAAGGTGTTTCTCGTTGAGGAAGGCAATGGCCCTTTAAAGTCAATGCTGAGTCGCTGCATAGCGTGTATGAGTGAGCCATCCGATGGATGGAAGAATTGCGGTTTTAATTCCGCACAAATTCTACAGGAGGAGCACGTTTTTTTCACATCTTCCGTAGAAAATGGGAGATTTTTAAATCGCACAAAGTGCAACATACGGGTAACACCAGGGTGGCATAAGTCAGTATGAAGATCCGCCAGAGTCGAAGTTGACATAGAAGAGCAGAATGCCCGCGTGAGGGTATCCGGGGCCACATTCTCTTTGCCAGGTCGATAATGTATGGTGTATCCAAAGATGGCCAATTCCATCCTCCAGAGTTGTATTTTGTTATTCTTGATCTTAATGCGTTTCCGGTTATCCAGGTTATAAGTGTGAAATGGCGACGAGCGAGAAAATGACTCCATTTACATACTGCTTCGATGATGGCCATAGCCTCCTTCTCAACAGGAGGATAATGGAGCTCGCTACCCTGCAAAGTTCTGGACAGAAATGCAATGGGTCGACCACCTTGATTCAAGATAGCAGAGATCGCCACATCCGATGCATCACACTCGACCACGAAAGGAAGATTTTCATCAATGGAACGAAGCGTGGCTTTTTCCAGTTGTCGCTTGAGGAGGTTGAAAGCTGAAATAGCCATTGCCTCCAATGGAAATGACTTTGCGTGAAGCAGGGGCTGGATCTTGTCGGAGAAGTGGGGTATCCATTTCTCATAATAGGTGAACATGCCGAGTGCCCGACGAAGGGAGCCGAGATTCGTAGTGGGAGGGAGCTCCTGAAGCGGACGAAGTCACTCCGGATCCAGTTTGATGACACCGTTGCCCACCCAATAGCCAAGGATGTTGACTGATGGTACTGATTTCACAGATTTGGACTCATTTAAGGTTAAGTTGCGATGACGGAGAACGTCAAAAAATTTCTGGAGGTTGGCATCATGCTCCTTCTGGTTATGACCAGCAATGGTGATATTATCCAGCTATGGAAAAGTGTCCATTAAGTTCTTCTGTTTGACTAGGCTATCCATTGCCCGTTGAAAGATGGCCACCCCATTGGTGACCCCAAATAGAAGACGACAAAACTGGTAAAGCCGACCATTGGCCTCAAAGGCCGTATACTTTTTGTCAGAGTCCTTTAACGGTACTTGATGATATGCGCTCTTTAAATCAAAAGTTGAAAATACCTTGTAGTTGGCAAGCTTATTGACCATGTCATCGATGCGTGGTAGTGGGTAGGCATCCAGGTCGGTATACTGGTTAATAGTTTGTGAGTAATCGATGCAAAGACATTTCTTGTGTTGCTTCAGAGGATTTTTAACAACTACGACTTGATCCCACCAGGAAGATGAATATGGCTCAATGATACCGTCAGCTAGAAGGCGAGAGATTTCTGCCTCGATAAGGGATTGATCATCTTGGTTGAAACATCATGATTTAGTGACTATGGGCTTACATTGGGGGGAAAGATTGGCAAACAAGGCGGGCTCATCGAGCAAAGCCGCCAAAAGCGCACAAAACGGTACTTTGGAAATAGTAAGCTCCGGCTTTTACCCTCCAAACTCGAAAGTGAGCCTTTTGTATTGTTTCTAGAAATCCTGTCCCAGGAGCACATCACTGCATAGGTTCTTGAGCACCCCGAGCCAGGTGGAGAAATAACTGCGGCCATTGAGAATAAGGTCGACAAGACAAAAGCTGGAAGAATTGGTGGTCAGTGTTGTCAGAGCCATTGCAATTTCCCTGTCTGAGGGTTAAATACGCAGTTTTAACTTACTGACAGCCCACTCACTAATGAAGCTGTCAGAGCTGCATGAGTCGATTAGTGCGCTCAAAATGTGTCCATTTACTGAAACCTTTGTGGCTGCATGGGACAGACTTTGGGTAAAAACAGCTGTGATGGGAGGAGGGGCAGTTTTACCCTTGACAGCTGTAACCTTAGTGGTGGTTCTTGGGGGAGGAGCAGTTTTATAGATGGCAGCTGTAACCTTAGTAGTGACTCTTGGGGGAGGTGCAGTTTTCTAGATAGTAGCTGCAAAACTAACAGGAGCTCTCGACCGGTATACCTTAGAAAAGTGGCCTTTCTTGCTAACAGCAACTCTTGACTGGCATACCTTAGAAAAGTGACCTTTCTTGCTGCAATGATTGCAGGTTGTGTTACGAGCAGGACAAAATTTCCTATAATGGAATGCACCTCCACAGAAGAAACATTCCTTCCAGATTGCCAAGATGCCGCTAGGGTGGAGTCATCATCAGTGAAGGCTTCTAGGGTAGGGTTGTCATCTGCTAAGTTAGAGTCATTATCAGTGAGGGCTTCCGACCGAGACCTATTGAAGGAGTCATTAAAAGTGATAGCAGCAGCCCGTGCATGAGCTAAAAGATAGGTATCTGCATTCCGCTTTGCTAAGTCCAGGGAACGCGCCTGGTCATAGGCAGCCTGTAACTCGAGGGTTTTATTCTCCAACAGACGCTGGCGTATGAAGGGAGATGTAATTCCATTAATAAAGGAATCGCGAATTAGCTCCTTCTGGTACTGCTCAGCTGTGACAGCTTTAAGGTTACAATCCTTGCTGAGCCTGCGAAGCTTTTGAAGGAATTTGTCAAGTGATTCCCCGGGTTGTTGTTGAGTTGTGGCCAATAGATGCTGAGCAAAAATTTTGTTTGGGGCCTTAACATACAGTTGCTGTAATATTAGGATAGCAGAGTCATAGTCTACACAGTCTTCGATATAGTCAAATGCATGAGGAGATACATAATTGGCAAATATCTCTAATTTATCAGGAACATTCTCACCACACACCCTGAGGAAGTTGCTGAAGGTACGATACTAGTGTTTCCATACCTTAGCAGTTGTAAGTGAATTTGGGTCCAGGTCAAGACAGGTGGGTTTGAGTAGTTTGTCCATGATGAATTGATTTCTATGCCAGAGTTCCCTTCTGCAGTTGAAGTCGTAGCTGGCTGTTCCCAAAATCACTCAGAGCGTGGAGTCAATATCAAGTTGATTAAATTGATGTAATAAAACTCACTACGCACTTGGTTTGAGCATAAAGCAAGGCTTTAATCAACTTGTTTCAGAACATGGAGGTCTAGTTGTGCTTCACTAGTTCCTTGTCTTACAAAATGTCCCTGGAAAGCTGGGCCCACGCCCGAGTATTTATACACCTTGGACGGCGCCATCAGCTGGCCGTCCAGTGTTATTTCATGAGTAGTTTCTTGATGATGATGAGATTTATAACAGTAGCCACCTATGGTTGAAGAGTAAGCTTATGCTAATGTCACATGGCAGTGTGCATAGCCTGGTTGACGGGCAGCAGTGAACTGGAGGGATGCTGCATTGGTCACAACAGAGCATGCAAGGCACCCCTCATCCTCCTCCTACTCCTCTTCCCAAGAAGATCTGTGCTGAGTCATGCGGTTGCTACTCCTCCGATTATGAGGACCAGGATGAGAGGACATAAATGTTTCTCATCTCCTTGCTATAGATTTCATTTGAGGCAACACTCTTGCAAGTGCACAGTCAAAGTGGCCAGAAATTATTCCATTCATGCCACACTGCAGATGGCTGTCAGCTTGAACAGTCAGAAGGTCAGTATATGTGCAAAATTTTATCCCATACCTACAGCAGCAAAGTTGTTGCATCTGAATGTCAGCCATGTTTCAGGGGCGCTTTTAAAGTGCTCCACCAATGCATACAAATCATGTCCTCCAGCAACTCGTCTCCTTGAACCTGGCCTGTTTCTGACAAGTCAGAAAACAGGAGACAGAAGCACAACATTGGGAAACCACTATGAAAATAGGATTAGCGAGGCAGTTAACAGGCTGTTAAATGCCTTAACTACCTGTCCCACTGGTTCCAGATGGGTCAGTTTGGGAGTGGCTAAACACTCCGAAAATCGGGTGGGGGCGGGATGGAGGCGGGTTGGGTGTCTGAAGCCATTTTTTCCAATTTTCCCAACAGACCCACCTCCAAAGGGCTATTAAAATCAAGCCCAGAGTCTCTGATATGCGAATTATATTGACATCTTTGTCTTTCTGAAACCACCTTGCAGCATGCAAAAGTAACAGTATAATTAGATCGACTTCACTATCTCTACTTCACTAGCACTGTGGGAGTACCTTTACTACATGGAATGTAATGGTGTAAAAAGGCTGCTCATCACCCCCTTCTCGAGGGCAATAAATTCTGGCCTTGCATATCCCAAGAATGAATAAAATAAGTTAAATGTCTCTGGTGCCTGGATGCTCACCTGATTGAATAGCAAAACTGTTTTCTCTGCATCATTTGTACTTATATCGTGTACTTGCAGTTAAAAAGCAAACATTGTTTTGCCAAAATACGTATTATTTAATTATGCACCATTAGATTCTGCATCCTGCACAATCTGAATTTGTTTATATTTCAAAATAACTGAATTGTAATTGATGATGACAGTAAAATGTTTCTGGCCACTGTTAAAGATATCTTACATTATTGAAGAGTCCCACGGACACATGCACATACATATATATATACATTTTGTTTAGATGAAGCAAAGGTAATGTTTGCACTAATGGGGAAGAATTGCTTTGATTGTTAAATTTATCAACATCATAAATGTGTTCATGAAGACTTCTTCTGTTTACTTCAAAGAAAACATTTAGGATTTTGATTAAAAAATAATACGACCACTAGATGCAGCAACCAGTGGAATTCTACCCCCCAACCCCCACAGATTTTTATTTAACAATGTAAGTTATATTGAATCACTTCATTTAACAGAATGTTACGTTTAAAGGGTTTTCCTCATTGTTCCCATTGTCCTTATTTATTGCAGCTTAGTTGTGTTGATTGTTGTGGAATTCTGGTTGAATTTGTCTTACCCAATAGAATCACTTTCATATTTCTGATTGCCGTGCGGGCAGTGAAATTCTCTGCACGTGGAAACTACCAACACAATATTTTCAAACTCTATGGATCACCTCTGGATGACAAGAATGGTCCTTTTGGACTTTGTGTTTGCTATTTTTTTATTGTTTGAGTTTGATCAGCAATCTCTGCCCCTTCCACACACCACACACACACACACGCCCGAGTCATCACATCTGATGTTAGAATGGCCGACAACAGCCTGCTTCAGCCATGATTTGGAGAGGCCCTGGGTTCCAGCAAAATCTCGCAGACTGTGAAGTGAATCCTATCCGAACGATTCCTCCTGCCAAGGACTTTGTGAGCGCAGGTAATTATAGATTTGAGGGAAGTAATTCAATATTATCCATAAGATACATTTTAACCCCTTATTTCTGGTTTGTCCTTTGTCAATATATTCAAAGAACCCTTGAGGTATTACAGCTGTCTAATATCCGTAGTTCTCCTTGATAACATTTACTTTAATCGGCAACAATAGGAGGTCAATGCTTCCCGTTGCAGTATTTCATTCAAATTAATTTCAGGCACGTCGCCTATATAAAAATAAATCAATAAAGACGTAATAGATATTATGGCTTTATTTTGCAGGATTGTCACGGTGATGTGCTGGTTTCCCTCTGCAGCCTCCTTGTGTATTGTAATTGTTTTGATTAACTCCTTTACAGAATCATTATGACAGTGGAGGACCGAAAACAAAAAACGACAGACAAGAGTTTTGTTTAAAATTGTTCTGGACTTCACCATTGATTGCAATGGGTGCGAAAATGACGAAAATGTTTTATTGGAACTACTTCACGCTTCCTGATCAATTCAATATTACCAAGAATTTGCTGAAGTATCAAAAATGTTTTACCTGCACTTTACATCGTGATATCAATAATTACAAGCTTATGAACACAGTGATTTAAAGGATCACACGACATAGTACAAAACAATGACGTGCCCATACTTCTACCGGTTTAGGTTAAGTGCTCAGACGTTTTCTATTATTGATGGTTTTTCTATTCTATGGTTAAGAATAAACCAGCTTGTCTGTCGTTTTGGGAGTTAAAAAACTTATGATTTTCAAGCTATTATGATGTAAAATATACTAAAGATTCTGCACAATATGCTTGACAATTTGCTGACTGTTTGTCTTAAACTTGGGGCTCTTATAATCCATTGGCGCACTGTAGTGGGTCTCCTGATGTGGGAACAAAGCCACCGCCACAAAAGAGGCACATGCTACAGAGTAACTTTAAAAGTCCCTCAAAACAGTATCTGTAAAGGTTAACGCATCGATACCGTTACAATATCTCAGGAAGACACATAGGCAGCTGTACCTTTATGCCTGAAGAGAGCTGAAAGATGTGTAGCTATTTAACCTTTAAATCACTCGATACATTATATATATGCACCTGTAAGGTTACACTTATGCCCAGCAGTGGCTATTTTGCAATGTTGAGAAAGAGTGGACACTGTCACCTAATATTATGTGTCCATGAGATGTATGAACTAGCTTGAGTACTTTTTTTAAACCTGACTTCGCATCAGACTGAGTTATACTCTACTAAGTGGCAAACCCAAAACCAAGAGGTCAGTGTATTGTGAAAGATCAGACAAGTATGGAGTTTAACCTTAGTGGGAGTTTGGACTGAGCGTTCAGCCCTCAGGTGCTGCTGGACAGGATGTCGTTTCCCCCCTATAATTAATACTTGTGTAAAGTGAGTAGGAGAGGTTTGAGTCTTGTGAGAGTTTGGTGCTAGTGAGAGTTCAGGTTAACACTATCACAAAGAGATGACAGTATGACGTGTAATATGTAGCCCACCATGGCTCCTCAGTGTATCCAGACCTGAAACAGGACCAATGACCTTGCAGATAAGGTATATAGAGCAGTGGGAGATGATTTAAATCAATGTGACAGGGGGTGGAGAAAGTCTAGGTTTGAGATGAGGGACCGAGAGCAGGATTGATAAAGCTATTGGAATAGAAGCAGAAAGGATAGCATGCAGAAGGAATAAAGGAATTAGATGAGAAAAATCAAATCAATCAGTTATAAGCAGAGAATAGACTGAGAGACTAATGAGGTGTTGACTTCAACAACAAAAACATGAGGAAAAAGGAGTAAGACAGAAATAACTTGCATTTATATAGCACCTTTCAGGACCTCAGGGCATCCCAAAACACTTCACAACCAATGAAGTGCTTTTGAAGTGTAGTCACTGTTGTAATGTAGGGAAACACAGCAGACAATCTGCACACAGCAAGATCCCACATACAACATGAGAGCCATGACATTTGTTTTCGTGACTTTGGATGAGGGATAAATATTTGACAGGACACTGGGGAGAACCCATTACCATCTCCTTTTTCTTTGTACAATCATCCCTTTTGTCATTTACTCTCTCCTGCCTTCCACCCTATCACGACCTTCCCTTTTGTTCTTTCCTCCCCTCCCCCCGCCCCTGAACTAACTTAATATCTGTTACATCTCTAACTTTTTTCAGTTCTGACGAAAGGTCATTGACCTGAAACGTTAACTCTGTTTCTCTCTCCACAGATGCTGCCTGACCTGCTGAGTATTTCCAGCATTTTCTGTTTTTATTACTGGGGAGAACTCCCCGGCTGCCCTGTATTTTTTTTTACCCAGATGTGCTTCTTATTGAATGACACTAGGCGTTTGTGTATTCAAGTGCTGGAATCACAACTCTACAGGCTCACGATAACATTTGTTAAAATCACGATACATAACAGTCTCCAAGAACATCTGCATTGCCCTCCCCCTCCTCCGTATCTGCAGACAGTTACCACTTCATTCGCAGTTCTGGAAATAAGAGGACTTGTAACCACGTATTACAATAGTGAGCTGGAAAGGATCCACCAGTACTTCCTCCCCCCTGCCGCCCGTTTAACTGCCGCATGGAGTTACTATCAGATCAATCGCTTGTTGTCGCCATGCAGTTACTGGGTTTTCTTCAAATTGCAGTGCAGGCGCCGTTCATCTAGGGCAGGCGAAGCACGTGGGCCAAAAACAATTGAGCTTAACAGCACAAGCTGTCCCATCAACCTGCCGCAGACGGGCCGTAACGGAAACTGCATATGCTTTATTCTTTTAGTTTGTAATAAAATCATTCATCTGAACATCAATAACTTTTTGGAAGGGAGATTTTAGTTTTACAGGAGTCATGCAGTTAGGTAATTGTGTGTGTGTGTGTATATATATATAGATATAGACACCCACCCACACATAGAGAGCGCTGCATACTACGGTTGACTGAGCAGCAGTGAACACGGTCGTGTACTTTCAGAGCCAAACTAATATAAATCCTGGCGGAAAAACTTCCTTGTACTCAAAACGAACAAACCTAAGTTAGGATTGCAACAAATGTGATGTGTGGCTCTACAAGGCCACTGTGTTCCCTTTTTATATACAATTTAATTTATAACATAACTAGATGAATATAGCATGAGTGGGTCAGTACGGATTGCCTTTTGTGAATGTATTTTCTTTAAAAAATCAGCATATTTCTGCCTTTCTAATTCTCTAATAATTAACGTGAGTGTTTAATTTGTAACAAATAACAAAAAAGATCTGAAATGATACATATAGGGTTAGAGCTTCCTCTTTGGGCACAGTCAGCGATTCCGGTGCAAATCGTGCCCAAAATTGCACCAGTTATGAAAAGTGTTTTTTTCTCCGAGTTTCCGCTTAAACTAATTTGCATATGGCCAAACAAAATTGGCCGTCAAGCAGCGCAATTGGGCAGCATTTTTAAATGCAATTAAAAAAATAGCTTTGAAGAATAGTCCCTGATATATTTAAGAGTCATAACTTGGTGCAGTTTGATTAATACAGCTGAAAATAGGTTTATCACAAACATAAGCATTTTTGGTCACAGTGTGCTGATTTTAAATGACTGAAAATGACTTTTAGAAATTATACAAAACTATTTTCTAGTTAGATTGGGTCACAGTAGTCAGTTCCTTAGTAAATTAAAAAATGATTTAAAGCCTTTCAAAACATACCTATTAGTCTCCTTACGCCCAAAAGAACCAGCTTAATTTTTGGAGCCTCCTCGAAGGCCTGCAGACGAGTGCAATTAGCGGAAACTCCTCAATGATGGCGGAGCCCAACACGCAAGTGCAAAAGCCAAGGCTGAAGCATTTACAACCATCTTCAGCCAGAAATGCCAAGTGGATGATCCACCTCGGCCTCCTCCTGAGGTTCCCACCATCACAGAAGCCAGTCTTCAGCCAATTCGATTCACTCCACGTGATATTAAGAAACGGCTGAGCGCACTGGATACAGTAAAGGCTATGGGCCCCGACAACATCCCGGTTGTCGCGCTGAAGACTTGTGCTCCAGAACTAGCCGTGCCTCCAGCTAAGCTGTTCCAGGACAGCTACAACACTGCCATCTACCCGACAATGTGGAAAACTGCCCAGGTATGTCCTGTCCACAACAAACAGGACAAATCCAATCAGGCCAATTACTGCTCCATCAGTCTACTCTCAATCAACAGCAAAGTGATGGAAGGTGTTGTCGACAGTGCTATCAAGCGACACTTAATCACCAATAGAAGTGAAATCACTTGATCTGCTGAAAACGTATGCTTTTCCACGCTTATATCACTGTTAAACACCTCTATTAAATGTTAAGCCTTGTTGGAACAGGTGCAACTGGGGTTTTAACAGCGTATAGACTGAAAACAACTGTTTTGGCCCTGAAAAACTCATTTTATATTGATAGAATGTCAAATTTCTCCATTATGAAAAAAATTACTAGGTTTTAAAAATAATAATTTTTTAAATGTTTGTTTGTGATATTTCAGCTTGTACTTTAACCCCATGTGTATGTCCCAATCTTTATTTCACTTTCTGTAATATTTTTAAAAAGTGCAGATAATCAGTGCTTTTCATTTCCTGGTTTGCTGTCTGTGAGAATTCTTCAATGTGATTGGCTGCTTAGACAGCTTGATAACATTACTGCAGCTCTACGCTGGCGATTCCCATTACACAGTGCTACAATCAATTGCACGTCGAGAAAGGTGAAGTTCTCGGCATAGAGATCTCTGTGGGCAGCTTCCTTCGAGGGCAGTGGTGAGCGCCTCCACTGCGCCACTGACCGCAAATTACGGGCCTATGTTTTTTCTTTTCATTAAAAAGTATTCCTTGCTGCATTTAAGAGTGGTAACCTTAAGTTTTATTAATATAGCTGAAAATGGGTTTATCACTAAAAATAAGCATTTTTAATAAGTGTCCAGCCTGTGAGTAATTTGATTTAAAACCACTGAAAATGGCTTAAAAAACAATATTGAAGCATTTAGTAGTTTCATTAATGTACACTAGTCAGTTTCTTAGTAAATTAACCATTTTATGATATGAAAAAAGCTTTTAAAACATGCTTACCAGTGCCTGTACCCCTAAGAAAATTAATGCAATTTGAAGAGCCTTTCCGAACCAGTGCAATCTGCGGAATCTCACAATTTCGACCTGGGGACGTGACTAGTTTTGTGGGCAGAGCCTGAATTGGGCAAATTGAATCTTGAACAAGCATAACAGGTTGCAGAAAACAAGAGCAGAAGTGCTTTTGGGCGTAACCCAATAACATTTATAATTCTCCGATCTTTTGCATTGGTTTGGCCGATTCCGCCCAAATTGCACTGATATAACTAATGGAAACAAGCGGAAATTCAACCCCAATGTCATTGGCCCAGAAATTTGGGTTGGAGGCTTCCTGCAGATGCAAGCCTCCGACCTGCACTTACCTAGCGCGCCGGCCGTTGAGCTGTGGGCCCGCATGGGATTCCGATCCTGGACCTCCTCCAACTGCCGGCGCGCAGTGCTTGCGTATCCCAGGGGCGCAGTTAGTTCGATGCGTCCCCTGGGATCATGAGGGCCATGGAGAGCCAATGGTAGCAGGGAAATGCCTATTCATAAAATTGAAGGAAGAGCTGTCAAAACTATAAATACTATAGCCCCAAAACATCACTAAAACTTCAAATAAATTTCTTTTTAAATCACATTTTTAAAATAACTATAAATTACATAAAATAACTATTTTAAACAATTTAAATTTTTGAAAAAATTAATTACATTTTCTAATGGGGCTAAAAATAAACTTACCTTTCTAAAGTATTTAAAAATAATAAACCTGTGGAAAAAATGTTTTAATTTTAATTAATTCACCACTTACCTTGTTAAAAGCAGGCCTTGCTGGAGACTTACCCTCCTGGAGAAACCGGCAAAAAAATATGTAAGTTCCATGCGCACGCGCTGCCTCTCCAGCGTATGCGTTCGACCTCTGAACCCTTTCCTTTAAGGGAACGTAAGTTCCGGTTTCCCGCGCATGCGCAGTGCATGCACAAAACCGGCACTTCCGTTGGGCCTATGGGTGAGTACCCCGTGTGCACTCACCCGTGGTGACCCGAATTTCTGGGCCATTATCTTTATGTTGTGAGGTGTGGCACTTTCAGACTTTGGTTTTCTTCAGATGCCAGTTTACCTGATGATTGTCCTGTGCACCTTTATACATATTCAAACTACAGGTTGACTATCCCTTATCCGAAAACCTTGGGACCAGCTGTGTTTCGGTTTTCAGAAATTTTTGGATTTCAGAAGTTATTATTTCAGACTGGGAAACTCTGAACATTAAATTAATTTGGTAATTGGTATTTGTATTTAATATAAATTTTAAAAGTTCAGGCTACCTCTTGCGACTGTTCCATGTCTCATTCCCCTTCCTGCTTCTCTGTGCTGCCGCTCACAGTCTGTTTACAGCTCCCCCTGCTCCGTGTTTCATTCCCCTTCCTGCTTCTCTGTGCTGCCGCTTCCAGTCTGTTTACAGCTCCCCCTGCTCCGTATCTGAATTCCTTGACTTAGCGGGGGTCTGGGGCTCGACTGCTGCCGCCAGTTGTGGGAAAGCCGGATATCAGCTGACTCCTACGCTAAGCTGGCCCGCAAATCAGGTCAGAAAAGCATCGGCCACGTCGGGTCATGTTTGGCGCCACTCGGGTTATGTCGTGCGCATGACTTACGCTCCACAAAAAAACTTTCGGTTTTCGGAGGTTTTTGGTTTTCAGGATAGTCTACCTGCATTGTTATCTGTAATTTTATTTTATTCACAGTAGTGTCTATAAAATTTATGTAATTCAATACTGCAGTATTTTACTTTTGTTTAATTTTAATTGTTTCGACATGGATGGTAAAAGAAATATAATTACAGAGTTGTAGTCAATTTAAAACTGTGCTAGATTTTGGTGATATATAAGGGCAGATTTTCTTGCCCTCCACACCTTGACACTGGACAGGAGCATCTGAAATGCACTGCTCCTGCCTGGCCCCAGCATTGCTGGGGTTTTCTACCCTGAGCTATTTACATTTACAGACTTGCCCCCTGGCAGGGCCGAGTGTTGGTGGTGGGGACAGGAAAGTCAGGGTTAGCTGCAGGGGTCTGGCCTTGGTGATTTGAATCTTAAGTAAGAGATCGATAGCCAGCAGGTCATAATTTTACCTGTCAATTCTGGCAGGGGTATGATCATTCCTAAAATTGGTCCTACCCAAAAGCCTTTGGCCTGCCTGGAAACCCCACAGACTTTCCAGTCTGCAGGGGGTCTGAGGGTGGGCCAGAACACCCTATACTTCAGGCACTTCTGCCCCGGTGACAGCAGCAAGAGGGAAATGAGGCAGGAACTGGGAACGCCTTCGCCCACCTCATTAGCACACCTTCCAAAGGGCCTGCAGACCAAGCCCCAAGCTCCAGGAAAGCCCTGGAAATCACAGGAAAACATTAAAAGGGCAAAGACCTGGGCCTAGAAATTCAGTTAGGGGCGCCCAGCTGGCTAACGCCCAAAAGTTAGCGCTGGGCGCGGAGCCATTTGCGACCGTCAGATATTCGGCTTCTGCGCCCCAATCCGGAACCGGGCGCTATTCCAGGGTGTGCCTGCCTCCGCTTGGGGCGCTGAAACTGAATTTCAGCGCTCTTGGCGCCGCTGCGCCAGCCGCTGCGGAGCGGCAGGCTGCGGTACTGCAGGCCTCCTCCTTCTCTTAAGGGGGAGCTGCCTGCAACGGGGAGATCGCCACTGGAGAGTGCCGGCAAATGAGCCCGGCACCTCGGAGAAGTGCCGGGTTCGCGGAAAGCAGCCGGCAATGCCGCGGGGGGGGGGGGGTGGAGGAGGCCGGGGAAGGAGGTGCGGGCAGGCGGCCGCCGAAAAAGCGGCTGGCCGCACCTCCACCTTAAAGCGCCCCACTAAGGCTAGAGTACGGCCCCGTTTTCTGGTCGCTGTTTGCGGCCGCTGCGGAAGAGGCGGCCGCAACTAAATATGGGGATCGGGCCGGTTTCGGGGCGGAACCGGGGCACTGCGCACACCGATGACGTCATCGGTGCCGGCGCAGCGCTAACGGCTACCGCCGCCAATACCGCTGCGCTGAATATCAGCGCAAAGTCATTTTTGGCGCAGAAGCCCTCTTTAGGCGGTAACTGGCCGCAAAGCTGGCAGCGCCTTAATGAATTTCTAGGCCCTGATGTTCTAGGTCTCTGACTCCTTTTTGCTGACCATTGCATTTGGGGAACTAAGCATTGTCCAAGGTCAAAGATTAAGAAAATCCACCCTATTATGTTTCTAGTTTCAGAGTGATAGTACCCTGTATAATGAAACATTACAAAAAACAGGCAAATATAAAAGCCATATTGGCTCAATCAAGGCTTCAGATTTGCTGAAGCTACTTGTCTCAGTATGGTATTTGTGGAGTGCGTTGGACAATTTGGAGACCAAACTACCAACTGGGCAGCACGGTGGCATAGTGGTTAGCACTGTTGCCTCACAGCGCCAGGGACCCGGGTTCAAATCCGGCCTCGGGTGACTGTCTGTGTGGAGTTTGCACATTCTCCCCGTGTTTGCGTGGGTTTTCTCCGGGTGCTCCGGTTTCCTCCCACAGTCCAAAGATGTGCGGGTTAGGTTGATTGGCTATGATAAATTGACCCTTAGTGTTAGGGGGATTAAATACGTGGGGTTACGGGGATAGGGTGGGATATGTGTTGATGTAGGGGTTACGGGGATCGGGTGGGATATGTGTCGGTGCAGGCTCGATGGGCCGAAATGGCCTCTATCTGCACTGTGATTTCTGTGATTCTGTGATTCTGTGATTCTGTAGGACAACAACAAAGGTGTTCTGCACATGCATCCTCAAAGCCCTGGATAGAACATTTTTAATGGTGAAAAATAGGTTTACAAATTGCACAAGCACTTTCAAAACATGGTTTTGGAATTATACTGCACTTAGTGCAAACTCAAGCTAGTGTGAGATTGATTCCTGCAGGGGGCGGGGTCTCACATCATTTGGCTTCAGTGGACTCAGAAATCAGATTGGGACCCAATACCTGAGTTATACTTTTATTTCTGAGCGTACCTGTAACTACTTCATATCAGTGGAAAAATGACAGTGTACCTTCAGCCCTTGTTTCCAATGTGGTAACAGATCTGCTAATGCAAAGTAACCTGAAGAACAATCATTTGTACTTCAGGGAGCATCAACAACTCATGTTGTCAAGCTTCCTAAATCATACTTAAACAGTGACATTGTTCAATGAATCCCATTCATTTAGATATCCTAGTGCGCATATAAATATCATCCTTTTTATTCACAACTGTTAGTCTATTGTGTAAAACAAAAGTTACTTAATCTTCATATTAAAATTCCTAAATTTGCATTCAAAAAATGACAACAGCTTAAAACTACATCATTAACTTAAATAAGGCATTCTATTTATCTGATTCATTTGGACTCAAGCTCTATTTTAAATGGGAGAATAAGGAGTCAAGATTTCTTCCGTGTGTTAAGTGCAGCTAAATCGTAACCCCATTCTTTATCAATGCGTTAACAATTTCACTGCACCTAGCTCTCAGAGGAAGTCTTCTACCAATGTGCTATTATTTCCTCATCTAACTCAGAATGAGATTATTCAAGTGTTCAGTACTCAAATAAAGAGACATGATTTGGAATGGAGAAGAAAAGTCAGAATGGGGCATACATGATAGGGAGAAGGAATCAGGTCAAAATCAGAATATATAAAATATTCACATAACGCATAACAACAATTCATTAGTATATATGTTTTAAGATCACCATCTACTTAAAATTGCCTATTTTTTGTATTCAGTGGTATATTTTCCCAGACATTAAGGACAGGCCTGTCAGCTGTATCTCCAGTGATAACTGGTGAACACAGAACTGGTATCAAACAACAAACAAACATCAATCAGTTATGAGCTTGACTTCCTGTGTCATTTCAATAGATTCCTAGGATTGTTCACTTGTAAATTTTCTATTTTGGATTACAGTGACAAAAATGATGATTCGCTTAAGAATTTAAAATTTAAATATCAATTTTATGAAAGAATTTAATATTAGGCTTCAGTCAGGAAATGTATCTTTTATGTGCTTGTTTGAATTTTCAGAATAATTAATTTTCTTCTTGCTTTTATCTGATGCTCTTGAGTTTATATAATATTCAATAAGGGAATTAGCTGCTTGAGGTTGGTAATTATGTAGATACAACTGGCATAATAAGAATGAAAAAATGCAGAACAAGAAAACTAATTTGGCCAATCAAGCTCTTTCCTGGCACTGACCAGGAATGATCTGTTCCATCAATAATTCGACCATTTAAGCTCCTGAGAAAAATATCCTGCAAATTTCCTCAGTATTCCCAAAGATATGAAGTCTGTGTGAAATACATGGTCTGAGCTGCTCTGACCATGGATAGGTCATGGCATGGAAAACAACTAGCCAAGGATGAATGAGTAATGACGTCATTACTCATTCACCCTTGAATAGTTGTTTTCCATGCCATGACAAATGCATGGTCAGGGCAGCTCAGACCATGTATTTCACACAGACTTCAAACATTCTATCTGTAATTAATCATTGTTAAGGTCTCTGCCATCAGTATTTCCAAATTTATCTTTGGGAAAACAGGAATTTTGATGGCATTGCTGCACTGAGGTTTGGCTCACCCCTGTCAAATCGCCTGTGTCAGTTTGGAAGGTGTATTGATTTCTATGTGGGTTCAATGACGACGCATTCATGAAAGAGAATGTCTTTTAATCTAAAGTTTGTTCATCTAAGTTAACAGCATTACAGGAGACACCATCTTAGAGATCCATCTAAAACAAAACTGAAACTAAACTGTCTCTCTCACATGCCCTCTGCTGGTAAGGCATAAATAATCAAACAGGCAAATATGCTGGTAAGGCATCATAATCAAACAGGCAAATACCATCACTATTTGCTGATATCATTACATCTCCCTTTCTTAAAACAAAAGTATTTTACTTTTATCTAACAACATGTTTTCTTTGTATTACTCTGCATTTTAACTGTAACACTTAATGAACTTACATTATCATTATCATTATCAAGGTTTTTTAACCTTGTTTTGTGTGTTCACATGAAATATGTAAATACACTAGAACTTGAAGAGAGAATAAGATAACATTACTTCCTTCTATAACAATAGTCCTTAAACTTGCTCAATGAGTCTCTCAGGAGGCTTCACGTGTCTTGGGGATTTTCTGATTGATTGTCCTTGAATCTGAGTTGTTGCCTCAGATGATGGTTTCTCAGCTGTGTGATCAGGTTGTTGAACAGTATCAGTCTTTTGACCTGCTGTGTGATCAGGTTGTTCAACAGTATCAGTCTTTTGACCTGCTGTGGCTGGTCTCATGAGAAGATCCCGACGATTTCTTCGCAGAACAGCACCGTCATCTGTCTGAATGGTGTATGATCTTGGTTGAACTTCACTCAGGACAGTTCCCTTCTGAGTCCATATGTTTGTTTTGTCTTTGAACCTTACTTGGTCACCAGTGTGGAGTTCAGGTAGGTTTTGTGTTCCTCTGTCATAGTAGTACTTTTGCTTTTCTTTCTGTTGTTCTTTGAACTTCCTCACTTTCTCCCCCTCTTTTGTTTTCAGGAGGTTCTCCGGGATGGGTAGGTTTGACCTTAGCAGACGTCCCATAAGGAGTTGGGCTGGTGACATACCACACTCGAGCGGCGTTGTGCGGTATACAAGCAAGCTCTGGTAGAAGTCAGTTCCACTGTCTTTTGCCTTGTACATCAGTCTTTTCACTGTCTGGACCGATTTTTCCACTAGTCCATTGGACTGTGGAAAGTGAGGACTTGACGTTGTGTGGACAAAGTCCCACTCTTTGGCAAAGTGTCGGAAACTTGCATTGTAAAACTGGGGTCCGTTGTCTGTGAAGACCTCGCTTGCCATGCCATGTCTGGAAAATATGGCTTTCATACATGTTATCACAGCATCTGCAGTGGTGGTGTACATTCTACAAACCTCTGGATACAGGGAGTAATAGTCTGTGACTACAAGATATTCCTTCCCTTGACATACGAATAGGTCAGCACCTACCTTCTGGTAAGGTCTGTCTGGTGCTGGGTGTGGCTTTAGTGGTTCTACCGGATTGCTTGCTCGATATTTCAGCCATATTGTGCAGTTTGACACCTCCTTTGTCACATCTTGGTTGATTCGTGGCCAGTACATCACCTCTCGTGCTCTTTTCTTACACTTTTTGATTCCCAGATGTCCTCCATGGATCCTTTTTAGCATCTCTTTTCTCAGACTCTTTGGGATAACTATTTTACTTCCTTTGTAGATGATGTCTTTGACCACTGATAGTTCCGCCCTGCAGTTCCAGTACTCTGCCATGTCAGGTGAGCAGTCTTGCTTCATGTTGGGCCATCCATCCAAGATGCTTTTCCTCATTCGTCTCATTGTTTCATCTTTGTTTGTCTCAGTCTTTATGAGCTCCATTTTTGCATCTGCTATGGGCAGTGCACTTGTGATCATGTCCACGTAGGCGTTCACTTTTTCATCCATTTTGGTGTTTGCGGGCTCACTTGGGTCAACAGCTCTGGACAACGTGTCTGCTGTATACATCAGCTTACCCGGTGTGTACGCAACATTCAGTGTATAGCGTTGCAGCCTGATCATCATTCTTTGTATTCTAAGCGGACAGCTATTTAGTGGCTTTTGGAACAATGCAATCAAGGGCTTATGGTCAGTCTCTACACTGATTGCTTGTCCTGACACAAACTGGTGAAATCTTTCACAGGCGTATGTGATGCTGAGCAGCTCATTTTCTATTTGAGCATATCGCGTCTCCGCGTCTGTCATTGAGCGCGATGCATATGCAATAGGTTGCCAGTAGTCATACTTTTGCAGAAGAACGGCACCGAGCCCACTCTGTGATGCATCTGATGATATCTTGATGGGTCTCGCTGGGTCATAAAACCTCAGAACTGGTTCCTCTGTGAGCAGTTTCTTTAGATCGCTCCATGACTTCTCATGCTCATGATTCCATTCCCATTCTATGTTCTTTTCAGTTAGTCATCTCAGTGACGCCATCTTTTCTGAGAGGTTGGATATGAATTTACCCATGTAGTTGATCATTCCATTAAACCTCTGCACGTCCTTTTTGCATTGTGGCTTTGGCATATTCTCAATGGCGGACACCTTTCTGGGATCTGGTCTGATGCCCTCACTGCTAAGGATATCTCCCACGAATGTCAGTTCTGTCACCCCGAGCTGGCATTTCTCTCTATTCAGCTTCAGGTTTGTTTTCCTTGTTGCTTCCAGCACTTTTTTCAGTCTCTCGTCATGCTCAGTTCTCATGGTTCCCCATACTATGATGTCATCCATTGATGTATCAACTCCCTCCAGGTGCTCATAGATCATATGGATAGTTTTGTGATACACTTCAGGAGCTGAGGCAATGCCAAATGGTAACCTTAGGAATCTGTATCTGCCAAATGGACTGTTGAACGTGCACAGTCTTGAACTTGCCTCGTCCAGTTTCATCTGCCAAAATCCTGATGATGCATCTAACTTGCTGAAATACTTTGCATTTGCAAATTGTGACATGATTTCCTCACGTGTCGGAAGCTTGAAGTGCTCTCTCTTTATTGCTCTATTTAGATCTCTTGGATCCAGGCAAATTCTGAGCTTTCCATTCTTTTTGTCCACTACGACGAGGGAACTCACCCACTCAGTTGGCTCATCTATCTTCTGAATCACGTTCAGGCTTTCCATCCTGTCCAACTCTGCCTTCAGTTGCTTTTGAAGAGCAAACGGAACTTTTCTGCATGGATGTATGACCGTTGGCATACTTTTATCTACTCTGATCGTGTGTTCTCCTGGAAGGCAGCCTAGACCCTGAAATAGGTCGTTGTACTCTTTCATGAGTTCATCATAGACTGTCTCTCCTTCGCTTTCCACAACGAGGGCTCTCTTTACCAGGTTCAGTCTCTCACAGGCTTTTAAACCTAGTATGGCCTGCACATCCTTTGGCACCACGATTAATGCTAGCGTGTGCTCTCTGTCCTTGTGTGTCACTTTGACAATGCATTTTCCTTTCACTGGTATATCAGTACCTGAGTATCCTGTCACTTTCACTTTTATTCCATGTATCTTTGGTCTGGGTCTAATTTTCTTAAAATCAGTCTCTGATATCACATTAACTTGTGCTCCAGTATCCAATTTAAATGGAATGTGTATGTCATTCACTTTTAGTGTCAACATCCAGTCTCTTTTTTCTTTTTTGTTTTCAGACACAACATCTACATAGAACTCCTCTACCTCGCTTTCATCTACTGTATGGACCTTGCTTTGTTGCGCTTGGTTCTTACAGCAACGGGCATAATGGTTGTTTTTGTTGCAACTATTGGATGTTTTACCATATGCTGGACACTTTTTTGGTGGATGCTGTGTACCGCATCGACTACATGACTTTTGATTGTCCCTTTCATTTTTGTTCGCTGGCCACGCCTCTTTTTTCACATTGGCGCTCTTTTTGTTAAACGGTTTGTGTCCGTTCTTTCTCACTGCATCCACGTTGCAGCTACTGTCACTGAACAGCTCCTTTGCCTGCAACTTCACAGTCTCTGTAGCCCTACACAGTGCTATGGCTTTTCCCAGGTCTAGATTTTGCTCTCTTAGCAGCCTTTCCCTTAGACCATTATCTGGAATACCACACACCAGTCTGTCTTTTATCAGCGAGTCTGTCAGTCCCCCAAATTCACACGTTTTGCTTCTGTTTCTCAGTTCAGTCACATACTGATCAATAGTCTCTCCCATTTTCTGTACACATGTGAAAAATCTGTGCCTCTCAAACGTCACGTTACGTTTAGGTATGCAGTAGGCCTCTAACTGTTCCATTATTTTATCCAGCTTCATTTTGTCTCCATCAGCAGTGAATGTGAAGTTATTATACACCTCCAGCGCTTCATCACCCACGACATGTAAGAACACTGACGCTTTCATTTTATCACTTTTCTCATCAGCTCTGATTGCCGCTAAATACAACTCCAAACGTTGTTTGAACCTCCTCCAACTTTCAGCCACATTACCTGTCAACTGAAGCTTCGCCGGTGGGTGTAAACCTTCCATTTTTCACTTCGTTAGCTATTCTCCAAAGGTAAGTAACGATGTTCTCTTTTGGCTTGCTAATATGTGAAGAGCTGATTTCGCTGGGTAGCTTTCTTGCTACGACTCTGTTCACTGTTCCGTCGAGTTGCTAACTTCAGATTTTTCCTCTTCATCTCTTTCAATCACTTCTGACTTCTGACACCATGTATTGATTTCGATGTGGGTTCAATGACGACACATTCATGAAAGAGAATGTCTTTTAATCTAAAGTTTGTTCATCTAAGTTAACAGCATTACAGGAGACACCATCTTAGAGATCCATCTAAAACGAAACTGAAACTAAACTGTCTCTCTCACATGCCCTCTGCTGGTAAGGCATAAATAATCAAACAGGCAAATATGCTGGTAAGGCATCATAATCAAACAGGCAAATACCATCACTATTTGCTGATATCATTACAGAAGTGGCCTGACTTTTGCTATGTTCTTACACTATCAGTTTCATGTTGATACAAAGTGGTTTTGGGCATGCATCAACATGACTGTGGGAGGGCAACCTAAAAGTCAGGTTGCCATCTGATTTTTGAATACACCATTTTGTTTTCATACATTAGGGGTAATTTTCACAATTTCGTACTCCTGATGTGGAGCCTCCCCTTAGTAACACAGACTGGGAATTTGGGCATCCATTTCTCAAGATTTTCTGTCTATTTGTAAAAATAGCTCTGTGGTCTTTGTAATGTTAACAAAGAGCCCGTGCTTCTCCCAGTTCTCTTCTAATATTAAAATGCAACCATCCAGTGAGTGAAGCTTCATGTATACCGGTATTTAATTTGCGCTTAAAACTCCATGATCCTTTGCGCTGGTTATGCCAATTTAGGACGAATTGCATTGAAAAAAACAGTGCAACTGAGCGGAAACTCCAGGCGCAGATATCACTCTTAGACTAGTACAATTAAGAGCCAACTATCCTAGTTCTCTTCTAATAGCATAACTGAGGTCTACCAACTAGGTACCATTATACAGATATTAGTTTTCTTCGGTGCAATTCATCCTAAATTGGCATAACCAGCGCAAAAGGGATTGCACAAGGGTGAAAAGTAAATATTTTTGGTGTAAATATGTGTCCACTACTTTTTGATAAATTTATTACTTCACTTACCATTCTTTTATGGTTTCTGTCATTTCAGCTTTGTGCTGTGATGTGGGCTGCGAGAGGGACGGAATGATGGAGATGTGGTGAGCAAAGGGGATCTGGGGTTTAAGTCATCCTGGTGTGAGGCTGGAGGTCTGTTTGGAGGAGGTGGCAGTGTTCTGTGACCACCTCGTTGGTGAAGCAGAGCCATCTAATACACTGCTCCTCGCTTAATTGAAGGTAGGAGAAGTGCTCTCGGAATACCCTCGGAGGGTAAGGCCTCCTGGTGAGAGCCCTGATGGCCCTCCTCCTTCCTTTGCACACATGTTCCCATATTTCTCGCTGCCTGCACTCCCTCCATCGTAGATCCTGGAGGGCGAGGTGGCATGCCAAAACAGCCCCCATTAATGTTGCCAAGTGTAGCAGTTTGAATCTTTGACCACTAAATGTAGCTACTTTTTAGTTGCCAGAAGACTCCTGATACAAAAGAACCTTGAAATTACTGAATTAAACTGTTGCAGTGGGTGAAACTAACAAAAAACACTGACAGCTGCAAGTGATTACTAATGATCCCTTTAAATAATGTCCCTGGAGCCAGCTTCCTGGTGCTGCACGCCAGCTCTTCATGTCCGTGTTTTCAGTACAAAGAAGGTTCACTCGGTTAATCCCGGGGATGAGGGGGTGGTCAGATGAGGAGAGGTTGAGTAGATTGGGACTCTACTCATTGGAGTTCAGAAGAATGAGAGGCGATCTTATTGAAACATATAAGATTGTGAAGGGGTTGGATCGGGTGGATGCGGTGAGGATGTTCCCAATGATGGGTGAAACTAGAACTAGGGGGCATAATCTTAAAATAAGGGGCTGCTCATTCAAAACTGAGATGAGGAGAAACTTCTTCACTCAGAGGGTGGTAGGTTTGTGGAATTTGCTGCCCCAGAAAGCTGTGGAAGCTACATCATTAAATAAATTTAAAAGAGAAATAGATAGTTTCCTAGAAGTAAAGGGAATTAAGGGTTACGGGGAGCGGGCAGGAAATTGGACATGAGTCTAGGTTCGGAATGGTCATGGCCCTGTGGGTAGTGGAGTGGGCCCAGGGGCCGTGTAGCCTTGTTCTGCTCCTACTGTGTTCTAATTCTGTGTTAGATTTCAGGAGATGGTTTTATTCCTGTTCCTGGCTGGGGTGGAGATCGCCTTTACAGAAGGTAAGTACTGTAGAAAATATATGGACAGAGTGATCTCCTGGAAGAATTTCGATCGCCTAGATGGGTCGGAGAGGAATTTCCCAGATTTTTTTTCTCCCAAATTGGCCATTGGGTCTTTATCTGGTTTTTCGCCTCTCCCGGGAGATCACATGGGTTTGGGTAGATGCAGAGTGATATAAGATTTGAGGTTAGGATCAGATCAGCCATGATCTTATTGAATGGTGGAGCAGGCTCGAGGGGCCGATTGGCCTACTCCTGCTCCTATTTCTTATGTTCTTATGTTCTTATGTGTTTACTCCAGGTGGTGAGGTAAGTGGCGAGAATCAGTTTTGTGAATTGGGCGATCAGTGAGTGTTGCACACTCACTGACGTCACAATCTACCTGGCCTTGATGTTACCAGCGATAACTCTTACCGGCGGCGCCGGATTGGCATACACGGCTGGATTCGCCTCGCCCTGGCGATACTGGTCTAGCGTCCCATTGATGCCATCTACTGGCACTAACGGGAGGCGCTGTTTTTCCCCCTAGGTTCCAAATATCTTCCCAGTGACACATTCAGCATCTCTCCATCATCAATTACCTGCAGCAAAATTTATTTTTAGTGTCATCAACATGACAAAATCAAGTTTCAAGGTGGACACTTAACTGATAGTAGCTCTGGAGAGATCCTTCCCAACACTCTGCCACTGCTCGATGGTGTCAGAATGAACAGCTGCTTGATGCACCATAAAGGAAACCAACACTGACAACAACAGAACACTTTTCCCTTTGGATGGTTAATAAGTATCATGATCTGGAAATTTCTGTCAGGCCACTGGAACTTTCGTTCACTAGTCCCGGTAGTAACCCTTTCATAAATTCCAGGGACTGGGTAATTAGCACAAAAAGGGTGCGTGCCTGCACCATTTACAGTGCTCCCTGGGTGTCTGACCAGGGTGGGAGCCCAGAATTTCAGAGCAGCACCTTGTCACTACAATACATTGGCTGTATGCTAGGTGGAACTTAGTAACGTGGTAACAGTTCCAGGCAGGAGACGACCTTTGGTCCTTTTGATTCACCTATCCACAGTATTCCCTTGATGCATTTCTAATAACGTTGATTACCATTTGCTCACAAGAACCTGCTTAGTTCCTTCTTAAAACCCATTCAGGTTTCTTGTTCCACCAACAGAGCTGCTAGTCTCTTTCATATATTTAGCACCCTTTTGTAAAAAAAAGTTCCTCCTGCATTTCCTATTTTCTTTTGTTGTCCTGTGTAAATATGACCTCATAACATGAGTGCTTCTTCTGGCCCCACAAACCACTGCAGCCTGCTGCTGATCCATGCTGGACCCCCAGCAGGAACGTCTCCCACCCTGGCCTGGACCAGTCAACTGGCTCAGTGTAGGAGCTGGCCGACTTCCCATCATCCCACAACTGCCGAGCTTTAGTGGATTGTCTGCTTGCCACCCACAGCTCATTGGCTGCATTCAAATAAAGACTTAGCCCGAAAATGTACAGCCCTCCTGATACTGGTTACAGGCGGATGGTACGGCCCGTCTGCTGACTTCAAGCCAATCTCAGGCTGAAGTCTAAAATTCCTGTTGAACTTCCAATAGGTTAGCACAAACTAGAGCTGTTTTAACGTGGAAGGAAGGTGGAAAAGCAGAAATATTTGCAGCTGATGCTGCTCCTGCTTCCTTCTAACTTTTCTTCTAATTTTTACACTTTTCTCTTACCAGTTCTCATCTATATGCTGCCCCTTGGTGACATCATCCAAAGACATAATGTCAGGCTCTATATGTATGCTGATGACACCCAACTCTACCTTACTATCACCTCTCTTGATCCCTCCACTGCTTCTGCATTGTTAGCCTGCTTGTCTCACATCCAGTCTGGGAGGAGCTGCAATTTCCTTCAATTAAACATTGGAAAGACCAAAGCCATTGCCTTCGGCCCCCATCACAAGCTCAGGTTGAACCAGACAGTTCGCAACCTTGGCATCCTATTTGAACTTAAGTTGAGCTCTGACCTCATATTCTCTCCATCACAAAGACAGACTACTTCCACCTTTCGTAATATCACCCATCTTTTTTCTTGAATCATTCATGGGGTGTGGGCATCGCTGGCAAAGCCAGCATTTATTGCCCATCTTGCCCTTGAGAAGGTGGTGGTGAGCTGCCTTCTTGAACTGCTGCAGTCCGTGTGGTGAGGGTACTCCCACAGTGCTGTTCGGGAGGGATTTCCAGGATTTTGACCCAGCGACGATGAAGGAATGGCGATATGCTTCCAAGTCAGGATGGTGTATGACTTGGAGGGGAACTTGGAGGTGGTGGTGCTCCCATGCGCCTGCTGCCCTTGTCCTTCTAGGTGGTAGAGGACGCAGGTTTGGGAGTTGCTGCCAAAGAAGCTTTGACGAGTTGCTGCAATGCATCTTTGTAGATGGTACACACTGCAGCCACAGTATGCCGGTGGTGGAGGGAGTAAATGTTTTAGGTGCTGGATGGGGTGCCAATCAAGCGGGCTGCTTTGTCCTGGATGGTGTCGAGCTTCTTGAGTGTTGTTGGAGCTGCACTCATCCAGGCAAGTGGAGAGTATTCCATCACACTCCTTACTTGTGCCTTGTAGATGGTGGAAAGGCTCTGGGGAGTCAGGAGGTGCGACACTCGCCGCAGAATACATAGCCTCCGACCTGCTCTTGTAGCCACAGTATTTATGTGGCCGGTCCAGTTAAGTTTCTGGTCAATGGTGACCCCAAGGATGTTGATGGTGGGGGATTCGGTGATGGTAATGCTGTTGAATGTCATGGGACAGTGGTTAGACTCTCGCTTGTTGGAGATAGTCATTGCCTGGCACATCTGTGGCGCGAATGTTACCTGCCACTTATCAGCCCAAGCTTGAACGTCATCCAGGTCTTGCTGCATGCGGGCATAGACTGCTGAGGAGTTACATCTGCGACAGGTAGATTGGTGAGGACAAGGTCAAATAGGTTTTTCCCTCGTGTTGTTTCTCTCACCACCTGTTGCAGGCCCAGATTGGCAGCTATATCCTTCAGGACTTTGCCAGCTTGGTCAGTAATGGTGCTAGCAAGCCACTCTTGGTGATGGACATTGAAGTCCCCCACCGAGAGTACATTCTGTGCCCTTGCTACCCTCAGTGCTTCTTTCAAGTGGTGTTCAACATGGTGGCGTACTGATTCATCAGCTGAGGGAGGGCGGTAGGTGGTAAGCAGCAGGAGGTTTCCTTGCCCATGCTTAACTTGAAGCCATGAGACTTCATGAGGTGCGGAGTCAATGTTGAGGACTCCCAGGGCCACTCCTTCCCAACTGTATACCACTGTGCCGCCACCCTTGGTGGGTCTGTCCTGCCGGTGGGACAGGACATACCCAGGGATGGTTATGGAGTAGTTTGGGACAATGGCTGAAAGGTATGATTCTGTGTGTATGACTATGTCAGGCTGTTGCTTGACTGGTCTGTGGGACAGCTCTCCCAATTTTGGCACAAGTCCCCAGATGTGGATGAAAAGGGCGTTGCAGCGTTGACTGGGCTGGGGGTGCCGTTGTCATGTCTGTAGCAGGTGCCGAGGTCGATGCTGGGTGGTCTGTCCGGTTTTATTCTTTTTATTGTTTTTCGTAGCAGTTTGTTACAACTGAGTGGCTTGCTGGGCCATTTCAGAGGGCAGTTAAAAGTCAACCACATTGCTGTGGGTCTGGAGTCACATATAGGCCTAACCAGGTAAGGATGGCAGATTTCCTTCCCTAAAGATCTCCACTCCTGCCTCAGCACCTCTGCTGCTGAAACCCTCATACATGGTTTGGTTACCTCCAGATTCGACTATTCCAATTCTCTCCTGGCCAGAGAGCATTCCACCTGTCATAAAGTTAAGCTCATCCAAAACTATGCTGTCTATATCCTAACTTGCACCCAAGTCCCGCTCACCCAATATTAGTGCATATAAAATAGGTCCCACAGTTGTAGAGGGTTAAAGGGTGATGGGTTTGCCTGGTAACCATCTTTCAGCAGCTATTTGGTAGTAAATTCCTTTACTTACTCCCATCGAGAATCATGTGATCTTTAAATAAGCAGCAGCTTAAGGAAGTAAGTTAATACACCTACTCAAAATCAGCTGCCATTTTTTAAACCTATCATCTCAGCAAGCTCCTTAACACTAATATATATATTAATTAACAAGCGCTGATGAGTTCACATTTTTGTGACATCATAAACTGCTGGTAGTACGAACATAAAGTGCAGTCTAGAAACAGATGATGCTGACAAGTTGTTTTGAGCCAAAATTATGTCGTCTTTTCAAAGTTTTTCCAGTTTAAAGATACCTTTTTGAGACACCCACATCAATACTAATACCCAAAGGAATACCAAAAGATCATATGATAAGATTGCTTAAAAAAACAAATATAGTTGAAAAACTCCATCAAATGCCATTGGGTTGTTGAAAAGGAATGAATGATGTCAAAAGACCAGCAAAAAAATATATACAAATTCAAAGGCTAATAGCACACCCTCAAGGTGAACTGATGATAAAACTCTCACTGGAGTAAAAGATTCCAAAAAATTGCAACTTATCCTAGAAAGCAAAACATCTAACCAGAATCCTCGATGTCTGGTCAATTTAAATTCTATGTAATCTGTAAATACAGTAAAAGTAGTTTGAAAAGGACTGCATACACTGTACTTAGAGCAGAATGCCAATAACCCTCTTTGATGCCCACAATTTATCTGCAGAAAGTTCTTCACACAAAATCCACAGTTCCACTTCACCTGCATTGTATGCCTATTTCTAACTGGCATCTGCAATTGTATTCTCCTAGTGCATGGGGGTGCTTCGTTTCTGTGCCCCATTGGCCTTGTAAGTTGTAATCTTCTTCTACCTCGACTCTATTCTTTGCAGAAGCCATTACTAACTCTGAGGGTACTGAAAAGGCCCAGGAATCCAATGGAAATAAGGAGCCATTGTCCGCTGCCATTGGACACTTCAGGGAGCCCACAAGCAGCTGCTGAGCAGTGGAACAAGTCATCGCCTGTTACCAGATCCTCTGTTCCATATGAAGTTATGGCAGGCACTGTACTGAGATATGTGTAATTGTTTTGTATAATCAACTCAATTACACAAACTATGTCCAACTGTATGGAGATAACGATAGTTAAAATATATATTAGTTTTACTCAGAAAGACTGATACTGTGTTTGTAATTGTTTTTATCCATTCAAGTAAATTACATTGATTCTTCTCACATATGGCTCCAGTGTGCTCCTTCATTTTTTCTAGGCCGGCTATTTGGACCCTATATTACGATGGCTACTTAAAGCTCTTATGTGGCGCTCTAATTATTTTTGGGTAATTCAGTTAATTTATTTGCTTCTTTCTGCTAGGGAGCCTGTAGATGTGAACATATTCTTACGGAGAATGCCAGGTGTGATGCCAGTTACAAAATCATAATTATTTCCTTCATGTAAATGTGTCATGTGTTTTCTTCATGAATAGAAAGAAAGAAGAAATAACTTGAATTTATTTGGCACCTTTCACAACCTCAGGACTTTTCAAAGCGTTTTATAGCGAATTAAATGCATTTGAAGTGTAATATAGGGAAACATGGCAGCCAATTTGCACACAGCAAGGTCCCACCAACAGCAATGAGATAAATGACCAGATAATCTGTTTTAGTGATGTTGGTTGAGGGATAAATATTGGTCTGGACACCAGGGAGAACTCCCCTGCTCTTCTTTGAATAGAGCTAGAAGAGGTCAAAAGTATGGTCAAAGAGGAGGGTTGTGGCAAGGCACAGATGCTGAGGGAGGGAGTTCCAGAAGGGGGGCACAAGGTAGAATGTGCAGATATGGATGGTGGAATGGAGGGAATGGGGAATGAGGTCTAGGCTGTTGTTGAATGACCAGAGGATGCTTGCAGGGATGTAAGGCTGCAGGAAATCATAGAGGTCAGGAAAGACAATGGCGGGATTGAAAGTAAGGACAAGAATCTTAATGTTGATTCTTTGGGAGACAGGAAGGTGGTCAACTTGCTGAGTACAGGGGTGATCTGGGTGTGGGACTTAATGCGAGCGAAACAATGGTTGCAGGATTGTGAAAGACTCATTAGGGAGGACTTTTCTCAGTTTTACTGCTCAATTTCAGGCAGTATCAGGGTAAACAGAAGAAGGAAAACAGGCAATTCTCTGCCCCATCGGAACTGAACCATGTTTGCGTCCCAACTTACTTTCTGGTAAATGGGATGGTTAGATTTCATTAGCCCAATGGAAAGTCAGCTTGTTAGTAAGGAACCTAGCTTAGTACTAAGTATTGTAAAGGTATAGGATCCAATTAGGTACTCCTTATATGGAGTTATATTTTAACTTTTGGTATAATCATGTAATGTAGATATGTGCAGATTATCATGTAGTAGAGGTCAAAGAAATGTATATAAAGTTGCAATTTGTAAGGAGAGTTAGGATTCAAAGAGTTTGATCAACCTGAATACAGGTAGTGCACCGGTAATCTGGCACCCGACGGTCCGGCACCTTCAGTGGTCCGGCACCAGGAAGGTCCTGCTGTTACATTCCCTCCCTGGGATGGGTCCGGCTCGGGTCCCGGGACCGCCGCCGGGTCAGGATCAGTGCCTGGATCGCGCAGCATCACCGACGGCTCGGCGGAGCGATGGAGCCCGAGCCCGAGCAGCCCGTGGGCGGCAGGGTCGGCGGCGGCACAGGGAGGGCAGCAGCGGGAAGAGGAGGAGCAGGTGGTGGCGATGTTTGTGGTGACACCTTCAGTGGTTCAGAATTTTCAGTGGTCCGGCACCGGCCTGGTCCCGAGGGTGCCGGGTTACCGGAGTTGTACCTGTACTGAGCTCAGAACTGTAACGTGTTTGAATCCCCAACCATCAGGTGTGGTTGTAAATATTATATTTTAAGTATATGCTTAAGTACTATTGCATATACTTTAAAAATCTATTAACGCTTGACCTCAATGTTTCAAGAACCTTGTTGACTTTGAGGAATCAATAGAACACAAGAAGAGATTAATAAACTTGCTGAATGAGTGTTTAATTGGCAAACGGATTTCAATATAGATAATTGTGAGGTGGTGCATTTTGGTAGGAAGAATACAAAGGCCACATACTGCTTGGATAATAAGAGTTTAAATGGAGTAGAGGAGCAAAGGGATCTAGGGGTACACATTCACAAATGACTAAAAGTAGTGACGCAGGTTAATGAGGCCATAAAAAAAGCAAATCCAGCATTGAGGTTCATTTCTACAGGGATACAATTGAAAAGCAGAGAAGTTAGGTTAAATTTGTATCAAACCTTGGTTAGATTACACTTGGAGTACTGTGCACAGTTCGAGACTCCATGTTATAAAAAAGGATATATAGGCATTGGAGAAGGTGCAAAAAAGATTCGCAAGGATGGTACCAGACTGAGAGGATATACTTATCACAAAAGGTTGAACAGGATGGGGCACTTTTCTCTTGAAACGAGAAGGCTGAGGGGAGACCTGATAGAGGTCTTTAAGATAATTAAAGGATTTGATAGAGTAGACGTAGAGAAAATGTTTCCACTTGTGGGGGAGTCCAAAACTAGATGCCATAGATACAAGATAGTCACTAATAGATCCAATAGGGAATTTAGGAGAAACTTTTTTACCCAGAGAGTGGTAAGAACGGGGAACTTGCTACCACAGGGAGTAGTTGAGGCAAATAGCATAGATGCATTTAAGGGGAAGCTAGATAAGCACATAAGAGAGAAAGGATTAGAAGGATAAGCTGATAGGGTTTTTTGAAGAGGGTTGGGAGGAGAGTCAGGTGGAGCATAAATACCAGCATAGACCAGCTGGACCAGCTGGACCATTTCTGTTCTGTAGACTCAATGGGGCAGAATTAGCAATCGGTATGACAGCGTACATTTAGTGTATGCCGTCATACCAGCTTTGAAATTGACCGCAAGTTCAGGATATCTAAATCCCGAACTTGCAATCTGTTAAGTTCCAACTGTCAAATCCTCATTGCTGGTGCAGAGTTGGGCTAATTGGCCACCAACTGCCCAGCAATTACACAGTAGAATTTTATGAATTGTGCAAACAGGTGCAGGAACCCGTTTGCAGAGTGTGGGGTGGGGTGGGGTGTGTGTGGGGTGGGGGGAATATGCAATATTAGGTGAAGCATCAAAACAGGAGCTTGAAACTTACACTAGTTATTTTATAATGATAGAAAGGCAATTAAAAATTATCTTCAAAATAAATATTTATATTAACCTGATCTCAACACAACTCATGGAGACTAATAGGCAAAGCGTAAAAACAAACTATCAAAGCACCGACTATCAGAGCAAGATCACAAGGACGTTTTTATTAGAAAAAGATGCCACTTGTGCCGTAGCTGCAATGTATTTCACAAAACAGGTTCACCCACAGAAAAAAAAGGAAAAGGACAAAGGACTCGAAAATCAATTTAGCCCGGGAATGGGCGGAGTCATTAGAAAAGTTGGAGAATTAGTGCCAGTCGCTAATGCTTTAGACTGCATGCAAAATTCATGCTCACTGCTCAAAAAAATGATTGGACTCCTAATTCAAGTCTTAAAGCCCAAGCTCATTGGCATTATACTTAAAGGGTGGACCAATATCGGGTGCAGTCTAATCGCAAGTCATGATTGCTTCTTTCACTATTTAAACGGGAGGTTCATGATGCTGCAGAACCTCATTCTCAGCATTGCTGGCTGTGCAGCTGTCTCAGCAAGCAGCAGAAGGCCAAGGAGAAGGAGCAGAGGACTGAAGCAGCTGTACTCATGGCAGGTCCACGCCCCATGGAGAGAGCCCACAGATTCTGCGATCAAGCATTGGAGGCGTTGGTGTTCACTGTGGAGAGATGGAGGGTGGTGTTCTACCCGGCAAGTGGCAGGAGGCCCTCACCGCAAGTCCTCAGCACCATGTGGAGGGAGGTAGCGCAGCACGTCTTGGGCAGCACTGTGGGCCCCGGGACCCAACACAGTGTAGGAAGAAATTTAATGACCTTACTCGGGTGGTCAGGGTGAGTCAATGCTTCTACAAATGCTACATACCACCATCTGTACCACAATCTTCACACATTGCCCAAAGCACCACACCCCCAGCACTCATCCACTAATAATCTCTACCTACCAACACTCACACCCACATCGCACACCTTGCACACAATGACAGGTATTCAACTAAAGCAGGCACATCACCCAAACACTCACTCCACACTCACTCTCACACTTTCCTTTCTCTTGCGGGCCAAGGTTGCTCACAACAGAGGGAGCAGAAGCGCACAGGCAGGGGACAACCTGACACCCAACCACTGTCTGTGCTGGACAATAGAGTGCTGCAGATTATTGGGCGCCAGGTAGTGGGCGCCGTGGCCACTGGCGACGTTAACTCCCTTGGGGACAACAACGGTATGTTCATCCCTATTCCTTCTTCTCACATCCCACTTCCCCCTCACCCCACAAGCGTTTCGCACTTTCCAGCTAATCATGCTGCATGCATGCCTTTCTCCCTTCCTGCCCCTCCCCTCACCTTAACCTGACTCGTGCCTTTATGCTTTCAGATAATGAGCAAGCACCTGAGCAGCCTGACCCTGAGGGCACCGTAGAGAGCAAGGCGGGAGAAGAGGAGGCGGAAGAACACACCATGTCATTGCATACCTCACCCGCAGGCAGCAGCTCCAATACCGGAACTACACATTTTTTAGAGGGTAGTATAGTAGTGGGATCTGCACAGGATGAGGCACTGGGGATGAGTGGGTTGCAGCAAGGCCAGGGGGAAAAGGTAGCTCGGAGGCCAGCTCCTCGTAACACAAGTTCGCACACGAGTTCTGCTGCACTGGGCTCAGATGAGGACCTCAATGGGGTGCCGCTTAGAAGAAGGGTGATGGGCATGCACACGAGATGATAGGTGCAATGGCAAGGGTGCCCGAGAGCCTCTTGGTAGACTCCCAGAGAGAGCGCGGTGACCCAGGCCTGATGTGGCATGTGATGGATGATCTGGCAGCTTTCATTGCAGCACAGGTGGAAACGACGCAATGTCTTAGTGCTGTAATGCAGTCTATGCTTGGTGGCATCCAATCTCAGACTGCTCTCATGCAGTCTCAGCTTGATGCCCCGCAAGCTCTGACTGCTGCCATCGTGGTTGTGTCTACCACTGTCGACCGAGGCTTTCATGGTGTCGCAGCAGGCCAGCAATCTGTGCTCCAACAGATTGCTAGGGATGCTGAGGTGCTGGCCTGGGGGAGTGGCAGTGGGTCAGTGGAGCAGGAACCTGCTGTTCTCTCTCAGGATGACAGCATTCCTGTTCTCACCACTGGCACTCCGCCATTGCCCTTGTCGTTGCCTGTCATCCAGCCAACCTAGATGGCTGCCGCTCATGCTGAAGTGGTGCAGTCTATAGCCTGGCGTTCCAGGCCCAGAGCTGGTCGGGGGCGTCCTGCAAGGCCATCTGAAGTCTCCCGCATGGACACTCAGCAGCCTTCCACCAGCCCTGCTGCAGCCATTAGACCAACACTTCATAGGAGCACTAGAGTAGGCAAAGGCACAGTAACGAGAGGCACTAAGGGATTGCACAAGGGTGAATAGTTAATATTTTTGTTGTAAATATGTGTTAACTGATTTTTGATGAATTTATTAATTCAGTTTGGATTCTGTTGTGGTGTGTCTCATTTCAGCTTTGCGCTGTGATATAGCCTGTGACAGGGATGGAATGATGGGAATGTGGTGAACAATGGGGATCAGTGGTTTAATTCATTCGAACTGCAGCCTGATGAGGTGATCACGGACTGCCCTTCTGGAAGGCCGATTGAGTGACTACCTCCTCCCTCACTCCTAATCCTTCTCCTCCTCATCCTCTTCATCGTCCTCCTCATCTTCCTCTTCCACCTCATCCTCCTCTTCCCCCTCTCCCTCTTCCTCCTCATGAGGTGGTTCCGCAATCCCTGGTAGCAAGGGCTGGGCCCTCATGCTGGCCAAGTTGTGGCGCATGCAGCAAACCACCACGAAATGGGACACCCGCTCAGCCGAGTACTGGAGGGCTCCTCCCGAGCGGTCAAGGCAGTGGAACCATTGCTTCAGCAGGCCGATGGTCTGCTCGCTGACATTCCTGGCGGCAGCATGGCTCTCATTATATGAGTGCTAAGCAGGATTGTTGGGGTTGCAGAGGGGAGTCATGAGCCAGGTGCAGAGCAGATAGTCCTTGTCTCCGAGCAGCCAGCCGCGAGCTTGATGTGGTGGCTGGAAGACTGCTGGCACACCAGGCTGGCACGGGATGAAGGCATCGAGGCTGCTGCCAGGATAGCGGGCATTGACATTGAGGATTCGCTATCTGTGGTCGCATACCAACTGCACATTAAATGAGTGGTAGCCTTTGCGGTTACGGAATATCTCAGGATTGTTATGCGGTGCCCGCTGTAAAGTCCGCGCCTCAATAATACATGGACTTCGGGAGAACAGTTTAACAGGTACTTTACTGAACAGGAGGCAGCGTCAGACTGAAAATACAGAAGCCTGCTAGGGCCTTTTATACAGGGGTGGTCACTGCCGGTACTGCAGTCTAAGACCAGTTATTCCCTTAAAGGTACATACACAACAATTCCTCCCCTTTTAGATAAACAGTACATAACATTGATTTAACAACTAAATAATAACTAATTACAATTACAATTTTCTCGGTACTATATACATCAACTGAAATAGTTATTTATAAGTTCAGTCTTTGAGGAGGCTTCCAGATCCTGACTGGATAGCGCCTTTCTCGAGTATCCTGTTCTGGCGGTGGAGTCAATTCTGGCTCAATGTCATTGGTTGGTTCGTCAGCTTCCAATACCCCTGCTTCTGAGGTAGACGCAACCTGTACTTCGGGCTCATTACCAGGTGCACATGCTTGTGGTATAGGTTTGGCTTGTTCCTGTGACTCTAGAATCTGGTCAGCATGGCATCTCACGATGCTCTCTCCAACGTCCACTGTGTACATTAGTGGTCCCTGCTGTGTGCATATCATTCCTGGCTGCCATTTTTCTGTTCGGTAGCCGCGGGCCAAGACTGGTTGCCCTATCTTGAAGCTCCTGGTTGGCTTCTCATTTATGTGCTGGAACTTCTTATCCTCAACATCTTGTCTTATGTTTGGTTTGAGCAAATCCAAGCGACATCTTAGTCTCCGGTTGAAAAACAGTACGGCTGGAGTTTGGTTGGTTACTGCATGTGTCGCATTCCGGTAAGCAAACAAGAAGTTATCCACCTTGTGTTGCAGTGGTATGTCGTCATTATACATTGCCTTTATGGCCTTTTTAAAGGTCTGAACAAACCTCTCAGCCAATCCATTTGTGGCTGGATGATATGGGGCAGATGTGTAATGTTCCACCCCATTATTCCTCAGGAACCTCCGGAAATCCTCAGACACAAACTGTGGCCCATTGTCGGAACAAATCTGTGCTGGCAACCCATTCCTGGTGAAGGTGGTCCTTAGGACTGCAATAGTTTTCTCCATGGTGGTGGAGGACATTTTAATGACCTCTGGCCATTTCGAATGGGCGTCCACAGCGATTAGAAACATTGGCCTAGAAATTCAGTATAGCCACTTTTGGGGCGGTAAAGTCGGGCGGCCGCTAAAGTGTGCGCCCGCCGGAAAGTGGAGGGCAGTTCGCCGAAATTCAGTAGCTTTGGCCAAGGAGTTTGCTCGAGCGCTAAAACTGGCGATGCACGGCTATCTTTAGGCGCTAAGCCGGCGGTGCAGACTGATACCGCCGAGGCCGGGCGCAGCGCAGGTGCGGTCATGTTTTGATTGACAGCAGACACCCTGGCGCCGGCCAGCTCTTAAAGGGGGAAGGGTCGACTTGGTCTGCTGCCGCGCCCTGGATACTGCAGCCCTCCAGCTAGGCCTAAACACTGCTGCTGGAGAGAAATAGCGCCAGGAAGGATGCAGAGGGCCCGTGAGCGAGCGCAGCGCTTCTCTGGCCATGATTTAAAGGTGCTGGTTAGGGCTTTGGAGAAGAGAAGCCATATCTTGTTCCCGGACAGTGGCAAGAAGCCTCCCAACAGGGTGTACAGGAGAGCCTGGAGGGATATCGCCCAGAGGGTCACAGCCACCTGCGATGTCCCCCGGACTGTTGTCCAATGCCGGAAAAAGTTTAACGACCTCACTCGGATTGTCAGGGTGAGTGCCCTTTCCAGTGTCCTCCTCATCCTTGCATGTGCACCTCACATTATGGGCAAAGGGACCTCAAAGGCCTAATGGCCAGCCCTCATCCAGCAGCTATGGCACTGGCATGAACATCAATTGCACTTTCTGCACTTTACACACTGGCCAAGCTATTCGACCATGGGAGGCAGTGCACACAACAACAGGGCACCACACTGTACTTAGAGGCCATCCTTTCTCTTGCAGGCCAAGCTGGCCCAGAATCTGAAGAGCCGGACTGTCACCGGGGGAGGCCGTCCCCAGTTCCAGCAGCTCAGTGACCTTGAGGAGCGCGTGGGTCGACTCATGGGTGCCCGGGTGATTGGCCCCGTTGCAATTGGAGATGCCGACCCTGTGCTGGGCCCCAATGGTAAGGACATGACCTTTTGGACCTCTCTCGTTCCCCTTGCGCTTCAGATCTACATCCTTTGCCACTGTCCGATCAATGCGCAGAATGCCACCACTCATGCCTCCCTCGCTGACGCCCTGTCCTCACTCTAAAGCTACTCTTGTGCCTTCCTGCTTTCAGCTGGTGAGGAGAAGGTCCCTGAAGCTGCGAGTGTCAGTCCCTCGGAAGAGGAGGACGAGGAGGAGCAAGAGGAAGGCGGCCCATCGGGGGAACCCTCATCCGCGCCAGGGGATGGCAATGGAGGGGACACGTCTTCCCTGGAGGAGAGGCAGGGGGAAGTGTTGCAGGGGGGTGTAGCTCCTGTGCCCAGTGGCATCCAGGCACGCGGGAAGGGTTGGGCAGCACGGCTGCCTTCTCCCCAGAGGGGGGAAGTGTTGCAGGGGAGTGTAGCTCCTGTGCCCAGTGGCGTCCAGCCACGCGGGAAGGGTTGGGCAGCTCGGCTGCCTTCTCCCCAGAGGGGGGAAGTGTTGCAGGGGAGTGTAGCTCCTGTGCCCAGTGGCGTCCAGCCACGCGGGAAGGGTCGGGCAGCTCGGCTGCCTTCTCCCCAGAGGGGGGAAGTGTTGCAGGGGAGTGTAGTTGCTGGGCCAAGTGGCGTGCAGCCACGCGGGAAAGGTCGGGCAGCTCGGCGGCCTTCTCCCCAGAGGGAGAGTCCGGCCTCCAGTCCGGAGACGGTCCTCGCCCAGGAGGTGCGCCTCCTTGATCAAATGTCTGCGGACTCGGATCGTCGGCACACCGAGTTCATGGGGGTTGTGGCACGGTTGCCTGAGGCCATTGAGTCCCTGGCTCATAGTGTGTCCGATTTCGGGGCCTCACAGGCCAGGGGTTTCGAACAACTCGCAGCAGCACAGGCCAGGGGTCTCGAACAATTCGGGGCATCACAGGACGCGAGTCGGGCCGAATTCGGGGCATCACAGGACGCGAGTCGGTCCGAATTGAGGGCAGCACAGGACGCGAGTCGGGCTGAATTCAGGGCAGCACAGGACGCGAGTCGGGACGAATTCAGGGCAGCACAGGCAGCGAGTGGACAGTTGATCAGTGGTGCCGTGCAGTCACTGGCTGGTCTGATGCGGGCACAGACCAGGGCAGTACGGGCACTCACTGCTGCCACACTCGCTGTGTCAGGCAGGCATCGCCAGGGCACCCGCCGCGCTGCAGCAGCACAGCGGTCTGGCCTTCGCCAGATTGCTGCGCTTGCTGCAGTGCCAGCCCGGTCGAGTGCCAGTGTCTCAGGCGAGCAGCAAGCGCCTGGCATCAGCCAGCTTGCCCCCATTGCTGCAGCCGCCACTGCCACTCCCCCAGCGAAGCTGCGACGAGCTGCTGGAGGGACTGATGCTGCCCAGCCACAGCTGCAGCAGTCAGCAGCCGGCCCCTCGAGGGCCAGAGCTCGTCTAGGCCGACCCCCAAGGGCATCTGCCATCACGCAATGTGCCCCTCAGGAGCCTTCCCCCAGCCTTGCAGCACCCACAGGGCCCAGGTTGAGGCGGAGCAGCAGGTCGGCCAGGGGCCGGAAAAGCCTGGACAAGGACTCGCCCTCTCGGCACACAAAGTAGAGTGTGTTGGCAAATGTTTTTTTATATGGGGGTGGTTGTGTTGTCTATGGAGGGGGGTTCTTTTGGTAAGGCCGAGGATGAAGGCCATTTGGATGGACAAGTTTTGTTATTCCTCCCCAGGTTGTGGGAGTGAGATATGTTTTTGACTGTTTTTTGGGGGTGTTGTCTGTTTTTGGGTTTCATGTGGGAAGGGCCCTGAGTTTGTTCAATAAAGCTTTTTCTTTATTCAGCTTGTCCATGTGTGATGTTTCAAGTGGTTGTTGCGTTAACTGGCTGAGGGCTTGCGGAGCGGCTGCATTCATGTGCCTTCATTGCCACAAGCCATTCCCTGACAGGGGGCCTAGAAGTGTCGTTCAATAAGCTGCCGACGGACGGCCCTTGGACCTTGTGGCTCCCTCCTGGGCTGGTACTCCTCCTCCTCCTCCTCATGGTCCTCCTGCTCATCCTCCTGAGGTGGTGGTCCAACGTGAGGTGGCAGTGCCTGAGTCCTGCGGATAGCCAGGTTGTGCAGCATGCAGCAAATGACGACGAACTGGGAGACTCTATCCGGCAAATACTGCAGAGATCCGCCGGAGCGATCCAGGCAGCGGAACCGTTGCTTGAGGACGCCAATCGTTTGCTCTATGATGTTCCTTGGGGCTTGATGGCTTTCGTTGTATGCCTCCTCAGCAGGGGTCCTGGGCGCGCGGAGCGGGGTCATGAGCCATGTACACAAAGGATAGCCTTTGTCCCCGATAAGCCATCCTCTTGGGGGAGGCTGTGCCTGGAACATGTCAGCCACAGTAGTCTGGCGCAGGATAAATGCATCGTGGCTGCTGCCTGGAAAGCGGGCATTGACAGCTAGGATGCGCTGCCTGTTGTCACACACCAGCTGTACATTGAGGGAATGGTAGCCCTTCCGGTTGCGGTAATCCTCGGCATTGTCGATAGGTGCCCGCAAAGCCACATGCGTGCAGTCAATGGCTCCCTGCACCATGGGGAAGTCCGCGATCCTCGCAAATCCGACTGCACGCTGCTCCTGCCTCTCCAGGGTCATGGGGAAGGAGATGAATTGGTGTCTCCTTGTGAAAAGGGCATCGGTGACCTGCCGGATGCAGTGATGCACGGCGAACTGGGATATGTTAGCTATGTCCCCAGCAGCGGCTTGGAAGGAGCCGCTTGCATAAAAGTTCAGAGCCACCGTGACCTTCACTTCCACCGACAGAGACGTCCTGCACATCAGCTGTGGACGCAGATCTCTGTGAAGCAGCTGGCAGATCTCTGCAACCACCTCCCTTCTGAAGCGTAGCCTCTTAACACACTGCGCGGCAGTCATGGTGAGATAGGACACCTGCTGGCGGTATTCCCTGAGTGGGTAAGGCCTACGTTGCCGACGCCTGATGCCCCCTCTGCGTCTAGGCATAGCTGCCCCTCTCACACAGCGTCTGCGAGCCCTTCGCACATAATGCTGGAACTGAGGGTTGGAACCCCATACAGCCCCCATAATATACTTGCAAACAATGAAATCACAATGAGGCAAATTTCCAAGCTCTGGCCAGAAGCCAAAAATACCTCTCCTATGTTGGGCCAAATCAGTAAGGTCTCTTCCTTGGTCTCTGTCCAGAAATCCGTTGCAGAAAAGTCATTGCAGCAAAATGGCTGGCCTTTATAGTTCAGTGTAAGTGCCCTTTAATTAGCGCTCCCCGAGGCCCGCAGGGCCTCTGCTGCGTTCCACTTCACAGTTCTTAACACCGCCACGCCCACATGGGCGGGCGCGACTGAAGTTCTGGTTTGGGGCGCACAAAGGGCGTTGCACGACGAAATGACGTCATAAGTTGCGCGCGCAGCTGAGCGCGCGCAAACACTTTGCGCCAGCGCTAAATGTCTACTGAAGTTGGGCGTAGGCGCAGATCGTCCTGCGCCCGGGCGCTAAGTGCCTAGCGCTCGAGATCTACCCCTCCTAAGGCGCTAACGGCTGGCGAACGCAACTGAATTTCTAGGCCATTGAATCCATAAATGGACCAGCGAAATCAATGTGTACCTGTTGCCATGAAGATGAGGGCCACTCCCATGGATGTAGCGGGGCCTGTAGTGGAGCGTTTTGGACCTTCTGGCATCCTGTGCATCTCTTGGTCATATCCTCGATTTCTTTATCGATTCCCGGCCACCACACAAATGCCCTGGCTAGGCTCTTCATTTTTACCCCTCCCAGATGACCCTCGTGAAGCTCATTGAGCACTTTATCTCTCAACTTGGGTGGAATTAGCACTCGGGATCCACACATCAAGGTTCCCCGGCACACTGACAGCTGTTCTCTCCTTGGCGAGAATGCTGGCAACTGTGAGTCGCCATATGCTGGCCATCCCTTCACCGTCAAATCATAGACCCGAGAGAATGTTGGGTCATTTCGGGTTTCTTTCTCAATACTTGCGTTTGTAACAGGCAAACATTCAACTATAGTCGCATGGAATATCTCCACAGGGTCCACTGCAGGTGCTTCTTCCGCTGTAGGCAACGGTAGGCGCGACAGCCCATCAGCGTTTCCATGTTGTTTCGTACCTTTGTACTCTATGTCATACTGATGTGCCCCTAGAAAAAGTGACCATCTTTGCAGCCGTTGCGCCATCATCACCAGAATGCCCTTCTTTGGGTTAAAAATTGAGACCAGGGGTTGATGATCAGTCAGTAGGGTGAATTTCTGCCCGTGCAGATAGTGATTGAACTTCTTCACCCCCCACACCAGGCTGAGGGCCTCCCTGTCAATCTGGGCGTAGTTACGCTCGGCTAAGGTTAGCGAGCGCGATGCAAATGCTATTGGCCTCTCTGAACCGTCACGGAATTTGTGTGGCAGCACCGCTCCAATGCCGTAAAGTGACGCATCACATGCCAACCGAATCGGTAGTGTTGGGTTGTAGTGGGCCAATACTTCTTTTGAAGTGATTAGGCATTTACATTCCTGAAAGGCACGCTTACACTCATCACTCCATTTCCATGTTACACCTGTTTGAAGCAGGGCATTCAGTGGGTGCAGAATTGTAGATAAATTCGGCAAGAACTTATGGTAGTAGTTCACCAACCCGAGGAACGACCTCAGTTGCGACATATTTTCTGGTGCTGGAGCCTTGACTACAGCCTCAATCTTGTCCGGCGACTTATGCAACCCTTCCTCATCAATCATGTGGCCACAATACGAGATTTGTCTCCTGAAGAACTCGCACTTGGGACGGTTGGCTCGTAGCCCATATTCCTGCAATCTCGTGAGCGCCTGTTCCAGGTTGGCAAGGTGTTCATTGTCATTTTCGCCCGTAACCAGGATGTCGTCCAAATAACACTGGGTCCCCGGGATCCCTTGCAGGACTTGTTCCATTGCCCTCTGCCAAATAGCCGGGGCCGATGCTACCCCGAATACCAGTCGATTGTACTGGTAAATGCCTTTGTGAGTGTTTATCGTGAGGTATTTCCTAGATGCTTCTTCCACCTCCATTTGTAGATACGCTTGAGCCAGGTCAATCTTTGTAAAACGTTTCCCTCCAGATAGTGAGGCGAAAATATCTTCTATCCGCGGAAGCGGATACTGTACTGTGTGCAGGACTGGATTCACAGCCACCTTGAAGTCCCCACAGATGCGAACCTTCCTTGGCTCCCCAGGCATGCTGCTCAATGCTTTCTTCATTACAGGAACGATGGGTGTGGCCCACTCGCTCCAGTCCACCTTAGACAGCACCCCCGAACGCTCCAGACTCTCCAGTTCAGCTTCCACGGCTGGGCGGATCGCGTATGGCACCGGTCTGGCCTTGAAAAATTTTGGGGTTGCGTTATCCTCAATCTTTATGGTTGCCTTTACTCCTTTTAGAGTCCCAAGTCCTTATTGGAACACCTCTTCCGCGTCAGATAGAATTTGTGACAGACGTCCAGGTGCGACATCATCATCTTTTTTGTCAGCCACAGTTAGTGCCAGAATGGAATGCCAATCCAATTGTAGTTTTCGGATCCATTCACTTCCCAATAATGGTGGTCCTCCATCTTGTAATATATACATGTATAGTTTCTGTGTTTCCTTTCTGTTATATCCAACTGGCACCCTTATTTTTCCTCTGGGGTAGACCTTTTGCCCCGTGTATGTCTCCAATACAATGGACGTGTCCTTTAAGGGTATGTGTGAGAATAGCCGCTCATAGTCTCGTCGATTCATGACAGTTAGGGCTGATCCTGTGTCCAATTCCATCTTCACTGGGGACCCTGCTATCATGAGGGTGACCCAAATGGCTCGGTGATCTTCCTTTGCGATCACGTTGTGTAACTTTAAACAACTTAGTCTCCTGCTCCCGGAGTCCTTATCACTCTCCTGATCTTCTGAACTACTGTCTGTCAGTATCTTTACTTTCCTGTACTGTTCCTTAGTAGTTCTTGTCGTGTTGGTTTTCTTTCCCGACCTGCAGACTCTTGCTATATGTCCCATTTTTCCGCATTGCCTGCATATTTTGTCTTTAAACCAGCAGTCCTTCTGCTCATGGGTTGTTCTGCCGCAGCGATAGCACTTTTCGGCTCCATACGCCATTTCGTTAGCGCTGTATTCTTGTGGTTTCTGTTGTATTTCCGCAGCTCCCCGTGCTGCTGCTTCGTAGGATACTGCCACGCTGGAATCCTGTTCTAGCGTCAGGTCCTTTTTTGAAAGTAGTCGTTTCTGGGTTCCTTCACTCTGGAGCCCGCAGACAAACTTATCCCGTAAGGTGTCTGCCAGTCCTGCTCCGAACTGGCAGTGCTTCGATAACTTGCATAGTTCCGTAAGATAGTCAGCATTGCTCTCATCTTTGTGCTGGTTTCTTTTATGGAACTTGAATCTTTCTGCTATCAGCAGTGGTGTAGGGCTTAGGTGTTCCTGTAAGATATGAACAATCTCCTCAAAACTTTTCTCCATTGGTTTAGCTGGGGTAATTAAATTCCGCAATAGGCCGTACGTACTCGCACCCATCAGATTTAATAATACCGATGCCCTCTTTCCACCGGCCACCTCATTTACCTTGCAGTACACTTCAATTCTTTCCACATACGTGGTCCAGTCTTCTACCTCGTTGTTGAAAGCAGTGATACTGCCACTTTTCGGCATCTTGGGCAATTTAAAATGGCGCCTTCCATGCTTTTGCTTCTTCCCCAATGGAATAAAATGGCACCTCCCGCGCTTTTGCTTCTTCCCCAATGGAATAAAATGGCACCTTCCGCGCTTTTGCTTCTTCCCCTTGCTGCCACGCTGCTCCTAGCGTTCTACGGGGTAATGGCGGCGACCCGCAGCTTCGGCGTGTCTCGCTTTCCTTCCCCCCGTTTAGTTTCTCTCCGCTGTCCTGTTCTTGAGCACCGACCGTGCCCTGTGCGCTCCACCCTCTCTCTCTTGTTTTCTTTTCCTGGCGACGCTGCGCGGCCCGTTTTGTAGAGCTGCTCGATCGAGCTTGAGCCCGCCGCAGTCCGGAAGGGTCAGCTCACTAGCTGCTACCAGCACGATTTGCTGGAACCACAGTCTCTCCTGCAATTCTCCGAACACTGCTGAATTCTTTGGGCGGTTGCCCTCGGTCGACGCCCGTTGCTCAGACTATGACCTTCCAAGACCCTCCTCTCAGGCGAGATCCCCATGAGATGATGCCACACTGCAGGTGAGTTCGAACTTACTCGTCGCCACTGTAAAGTCCGCGCCTCAATAATACACGGACTTCGGGAGAACAGTTTAACAGGTACTTTACTGAACAGGAGGCAGCGTCAGACTGAAAATACAGAAGCTTGCTAGGGCCTTTTATACAGGGGTGGTCACTGCCGGCACTGCAGTCTAAGACCAGTTATTCCCTTAAAGGTACATACACAACACCCGCAAAGCCATGTGGGTGCAGTCAATGGCGCCCTGCACTATGGGTAGTCCTGCTATCCTAGCAAAGCCACATGTATGCTCGTCCTGCTTCTCTCTGGTGATGAGGGAGGAAATTTAGTCCATTCTCCTACTGTAGAGAGCCTGTGTGACCTCCCAGAAGCAGCGATGGACGGTGAACTGTGAGAAGTTAGTTATATCTCCTGTTGCAGACTGGAAGGATCCGCTGTCGAATAAATTGAGGATGACGGTGACCTTGACTGCTACTGTGATAGCCGTGGACACCCTGATCTGAGGCTGGAGGCCTGGTTGTAGGAGGTGGCAGAGTTCTGTGTCCACCTCAGTTGGTAACACATTCGCCTCTGAGTTAGAAGGTTGTGGGTTCAATTTCCACTCCAGGGACTTGTGCACATAATTTTATGCTGACACTCCAGTGCAGTGCTGAGGGAGTGCTGCACTGTTGGATGTGCTGTCTTTCAGATGAGACGTTAAACTGAAGCCCAGTCTGCTCTCTCAGGTGGACGTAAAAGATCCCCCGGCACTATTTCGAAGAAGAGCAGGGGAGTTATCCCCGGTGTCCTGGCAAATATTTATACCTCAATCCACATAACAAAAACAGGTTATCTGGTCATTATCACATTGCTGTTTGTGGGAGCTTGCTGTGTGCAAATTGGCTGCCGCATTTCCCACATTACAACAGTGACTACACTGCAAAAGTACTTCATTGGCTGTAAAGCCTTTGAGACATCCGGTGGTCGTGAAAGGCACTATATAAATGCAATTCTTTCTTTCTTTCTTGCTTCTCACTTAATTGGAGGTAGGAGACGTGCTCTTGGAATACCCTCACTGTGTAAGGCCTCCTGTTGAGAGCCCTGATGACCCTACTCCTCACTCTGGGCACATGTTCCAGTCTTTCTTGCTGCCTCTGCTCCCACTGCCATAGATCCTGGAGGACGAGGTTGACTGCCAGTACAGCCCCCATTAATGTAAGAATTTAAGAATAAATGTAGCTACTTTTTAGTTGCCACAACAGTCATGATACAAAATAACCTTGAAATTACTGAATGAAACTGTTGGACTATGTGAAACTGACAAGAAACCACTGAAACTCCATCAACCTGACAACTGCGAGTCATTACTGATGATCCCTTTAAATAACGTCCCTGGAGCTGGCTTCCTGTCGCTGTTTACTCCAGGCACTAAGGTAGGTGGTAACAATGAATTTCGCAGATCGGGTGGTCAGTGAGTGTTGCACACTCACTGATGTCACAATCCACCTGGCGTTGAGGCTTCCAGCGACAATTGTTACTGGCGGCGCTACAGCGGGTGCGGAATTTGGCATGCAGCGCTGGATTCGCCTCACCCCGGCGATATGCTCTAGCGCCCCTTTAGCACCATCTGCTGCTAAGGGGATGAATTTTTCCCCTCAAGTGTCTAACGTTTACAGTTAACTTTTTGAAATGCCGATGACATAGCTGACTATTCCCTGAGGCTTTCATGATTTGAACCAATTGAACGAACTATTAATGAAATGTAATGTCCCTGCAGTGAAACTTTTACACACTAGAAACCTAGATACACAAGCATGATATTTACATCGCCTCCACTAAAATTAAGCATAAAAAAAATCATGAATGGGCATCGGAGATTTCTGTTTCCTGATTGGCGCTTCAGTCCATGTGATCCCAGGGACCCTTATGCACTCGGTGCACCCCTGGGATCCGTGTGTCACTACGCCGCGTGCAACTGCAGAGCGAAACAACGCAAGTTTTCGAAGGGGGCCTCGCACCAGGTAAGTGCGGATTTCTTTCGGAGGTTGGCAGCGTACTCCTTAGCTACGCCGCCAACCACAATTTCAGGGCTAAGGTAACTTGATGTAACATAATACTGTTACAGCACTAGGAATGGATGATGTACTTGAAGGTTCAAAGACAGAAACTATTTGGTTAGGATTAAGGATCAATAGAGGAGCGATTACACTGCTGGCTGTATGCTATAGGCCATAAAATAGTGGGAAGGAGATAGAGTAACAAATTTGCAGACAAATTGCAGAAAGGTGGAATAACTTTAGAGCAGTGATAATGCAGACTTCTAATATAGACTGGGAAAATAACAATGTAAAGTGTAAAGAGTTGGAGGAATTCCTGAAATGTGTACACAAGCACTTTCTTGATCAGTATGTTTCCAGGCCAACAAGGAAGGAAGCAGTGCTGGATCTAGTTCTGGGGAATGAAGTGGGGCAAGTGGAGCGTGTTTCAGTGGGGGAGCATTTGGGAAACAGTGATCACAATATCATTAGATTTAGAGTAGTTATGGAAAAGGATAAGGAAAAATCAAATTTGAAAATACTCAACTGGAGGAGAGCTCATTTCAGTGAGTTGAAATAGGATCTGGCCCAGATGGAATGGAATCAAAGATTGCCAGTAAAATCAGTAAATGAACAATAGGAAGCCTTCAAAGAGGAGATAGTCTGGGCACAGACTAGACACATTCTCTTGAGGGGAAAAGGAAGGGAATCCAAACCTAGTGCTCCCTGAATGACTAAAGATATATAATGAAACAGAAAAAGGAGGCTTATAATAAATGTCAGGTTCATAATTCAGTAGAAAACCAAGCTGAATACAAAAAATACAGAGGAAAGCTGAAAAAGGTAATTAGAGGGACAAAGAGAATAGATTAGCGGGTAGTATAAAATGGAATCCAAAAGAATTTTATAAACATATAAATAGTAAAAGGGGAGTCAAAGGAAGGGTGGTACTGTTTAGGGACCAAAAAGGAGATCTGATTCCTGGGATGGGGGGATTGTCCTATGAGGAGAGATTGAGTAGACTAGGCCTATATTCCATAAAGTTTAGAAGAATGAGACGTGATCTCATTGAAATGTATAAAATTCTTAATGGGCTTGACAGGGCTGATTCTGGAAGGATGTTTCCCCTGGCTGAGGAGTCTAGAACTTGGGGTCACAGTCCCAGAATAAAGGGTTGCCCATTTAGGACTGAGATGAGGAGAAATTTCTTCACACAAAGGGTTGTGAATCTTTGGAATTCTCTACCCCAGAGGGCTGTGGATGCTCAGTCATTGGGTATACTCAAGACAGAGATCAATACATTTTTGGATACTAAGGGAGCCAAGGGATATCGGGATAGTGCAGGAAGGTGGAGTTGTGGTAGAAGATCCGTGTGATCTTATTGAATGGTGGAGCAGACTTGAAGGGCCGAATGGTCTACTCGTGCTCCTATTTCTTATGTTCTTATGTTCTTGTGGAGACAGAGGGCATAGCTTGGGTACTAAATGAGTACTTTGCATCTGTCTTCAATAAAGAACAAGATGTTGTCAATGTCACAGTAAAGGAAGAGATAGTAGAGAAATTGGATAGGATAAAAATAGATAAAGAGGAGGTATATAAACAGTTGGCAGCCTTCAAAATAGAAAGGTCACCCAGTTCGAATGGGATGCATCCTAGGTTGCTGAGGGAAGTAAGGATGGAAATTGTGGAGACAATGGCCATAATCTTCCAATTGTCCTTATATATGGAAGCATTGCCAGAGGACTGGAGAATTGAAAAAGGGGAGAGGCCAGTTAGCCTAATGTTGGTGGTGGAGAAACTTTTAGAGATAATAATCTGGGACAAAATTAATTGGCACTTGGAAAATTTATGGATTAATAAATGAAAGCCAGCACAGATTTATTCAGGGCAAATCATGTTTGACTAACTTGATTGAGTTAATTGATGAAGTAATGGAGAAGGTTGATAAGGGTAGTTTGATTGATGTTGTGTACATGGACTTTCAAAAGGCATTTGATAAAGTACCACATAATAGACTTGTTAGCAAAATTGAAGCCTACAGGATTAAAGGGGCAGTGGCAGCATGGATATGCAATTAGCTAAGGGGCAGAAAGCAGATTGTACTGGTAAACGCTTGTTTTTCAGGCAGGAGGGAAGTGTGCAGTGGAGTTCCCCAGGGGTCGGTGTTGGGATCACTGCTCTTTTTGATATATATATAAATGACCTGGACTTGGGTATACAAGACCTAATTTCAAAATTTGATGAAACAAAACCAGAAATATAGTAAACAGTGAGGAGGATAGTAATAGACTTCAGGAGGACATAGACAGACTGGTAAAATGGGCAGACACATGGCAGATGAAATTTAATGCCGAGAAGTGTGAAGTGATTCATTTTGATAGGAAGAACAAGGAGAGGCAATATAAACTAAATGGTACAATTTTAAATGGGGTGCAGGAGCAGGGAGCCATGGGGGTGTACATACACGAGTCTTTGAAGGTGGCAGGACAAGTTGAGAAAGTTGTTAAAAAAGGATACAGGATCCTTGGCTTTATAAATAGAGGCATGGAGTACAAAAGCAAGGAAGTTATGCTAAACCTTTATAAATCACTGGTTAGGCCCCAGCTGGAGTATTGTGGCCAATTCTGGGCACCAAACTTTAGGAAGGAAGAGAAGGCCTTAGAGACGGTGAAGAGGTGATTTACGAGAATGGTACCAGGGATGAAAGATTTCAGTTACTTGGAGAGACAAAGGCCGCGATTTTAATTGCCTCGGTGGGTCCGGGGCGGGTGATGTCGGTGGCGGGTCCCGACCCCGCTGCTGGCTCCATCCCACTCTGTGAAATGACTTTCCATTGATGGGCCTTGTTAAGCCTGCCCAGCACATTTCCCAGGCCAATTAGAGGAAGTGGGTCTGGTGACATCATTTGATGACGTGTCATCAGCCGGTTTCCTTAAAGGGACCATGGCCAACTTTATTTTGACATTTCAGCTGTCAGTGTTCCACAGCATTGAGGTGCCGCAAACACTGATAATCACTGCACAGATGTGCAAGGGTGCACCCAGGCTCTCCCATGACTGCCTCCAAATGGATATGGAGGGAGTCAGAGCATGCAGGAAGGTCCTCTTCCCTTCCCATGGGTGGAAGAGACCTCCCCAAGACACCAAGACAGCCTGGTAGCACATTGCACAGAAGGGCACAAGCAGGGATGTGTTCCTGGGTGCAGTGTTGCAAACCTTTCAATGATCTAATTAGATCACGAAACATGAGTACAAAGCCACACTCACCTTCATCCTGCTGTGCCTCTCATCACATCCCCATCACTCTGCCTTCCCAACCCTACTCCTGCACGTCCTTACTCACACCGACTTACCTTGCACCTCCACCCAATCCTCTCTCCCTCTCTACATTATCACTTCCCCATCTCACTAGCCACCCCTTACTCTCATCCTAGTGCAATCATACCAACTAACAACACAAAAGAGTAGCCACTTGGGTGTTTTATCCAATGTTCATGTAAAGTTTCTGTTAATGTGCTGTCAAACATTGAAACCTTTATTTTCAACACTTTGCATTCTTGGACAGATTTGTGTGCACCTTTGGAAGTGGCTTAGTGAGTTGCAGTGAATAGTGAGACATAACGGTACTCCCCGCAATGGTGATGAGTGTGAAAGGAATGGCTTGGGCATTGTAGGGATGCTTTATGGTTTTGCTGTGCAGTGGTGCCAACCTGGTGCATCATGTGGCAACCAGGGTGTACAGCGTCAAGTGAAGTAAATCTGGCCATGATGAGGCCATCCCTGGCCTCCCTGGCAGCAATGTGGTCGGGTGCTAATGCCCTATGTCCAGTGCAGCATCAGGTGATTGCGGAGAAGGTTGGTGTTGTTGTTGGTGCTGTTGGTGTTGGGGCTGATCATGGTTGGATTCTGAGGACCAAGTTGAGACAGTATAAAAGGCACCCAAGTTGATTGAATAGATGGCAGTTGAAGAACATATGACAGAAGCATTCTGTCCATGGTGAGAGAGTTCTTCCAAAGAGGTGATACTGGATGAAGAGTGGAAAGTGGAAAACCCGCAGAATCTGTGCTGGAAGTGGACTGAGAAACAGCTTGTGGCTGAGGAAACTGATGATCTGTCAGGTGGGAGCTTTTACTGTACATTTGAAGTTGTCAAGGAATCAGCTGGAGAAATGACCACTGAACTCCCGCCTCAGGTTGACAGACCTGGTCCCCGAACAGCGTGGTTCCCGTGGCCATGAAGTTAAAGTGAAAAGGTAAGTTAATAAAGCCTGTTAATGATTTGTCAACAAGACAATAATGAGCTTAATTGGGTCCCCCACTGTTGCCTGTCAGGTCTACTCAGTCCCGACATTGGGAAAGGCGTGTGGCGGCGGGTTGACAGCGGGGTCCCAACCAACTACTTTCCCACCCAACCAGCCACTGATTGCACCCGCTGACCCCCCACAAAATTCTGGCCTAAGAAACTGGGGTTGTTCGTCTTAGAGTAGAGAAGGTTAAGGGGAGACTTGGTAGAGGTTCAAAACCATGAAGCATTTTGGTAGAGTAAATAAGGAGAAACTGTTTCCAGTGGCAGAATGGTCGGTAACCAGAGGACACATATTTAAGGTATTTGGCAAAAGAACCAGAGGTGACATGATGGGAAAAATATTACACAGGAAGTTATGATGATCTGGAATGCACTGCCTGAAAGTGTGGTGGAAGCAGATTCAATAATAACTTTCAAAAGGGAATCGGATAAATACTTGAAGGGGATAAAATGTCAGGGCTATGGGGAAAGAGCAGGGGAGTGGGACTAATTGGATAGCTTTCAAAGAAGAGCCAGTATAGGCAAGATGGGCCAAATAGCATCCTTCTGTGCTGTGTCATCCTCTGATTCTAACATCTAAAATATCTAATAACCTCCAGTCCTGCCATTTTAGTGAGGAAACTGGAAAATAATCCCTCATAATTGCTCACTTGGCTGAGTTTGCAAAATCAACAGTAAATGAGATGGAAGCATGAGTAAAAGGTGACCACATTACCTGAGATGGAAGGGAAAAATGAGGGCAGTGAGACTCAAACCAGGATCGAATCACCACAGTGCAGTACTTGTACACCTCTTTGCAGCTGCCTCAATAGCAGCATTTCTAGAGACCTGACTGAAAATTTTGCAGAAGCAAAAGAGGGGGAGAATAATTAACATTTAGGTGAAATTATTAAGATTTTTGATGTTGTCAGTGATATTGAGAATGCAGTTCAATAACTCAGTAAAATCAGTGTCCTGGCCAATATTTATCCCTCAATCAACATAACCAAACAGATTATCTGGTCATTATCACATTGCTGTTTGTGGGAGCTTGCTGTGTGCTAATTGGCTGCCACGTTTCCCACATTACAATGGTGACTACACTTTAAAAAAAGTACTTCATTGACTGTAAAGCGCTTTGAGACGTCCGGCGGTCGTGAAAAACGCTACATAAATGCAAGTCTTTCTTTCTTTACCTGGCGCCATTTGCTTAACACTATTGATTTTGACAGAACCACCTGCTCACTTCATAGTGGGGAGGGTCTAAACAAGAAAGGCTTTGTCAAAATGGAATCTGTCTTAGTAGATTTGAAATGTTCACCTCAGAAATGTGCTTTCATTTACTCAGCAGGGCTCCATTTATCCAAGGAACAGTGTGCCTTGAGGGCAAAAGGATCCATTTTATTTACTTAGGGTAGAAATTTTCATCAAACACTTCAGAGGAACAAGGATCAAAAGAACCTCTCGGCTATGTCCAGAGATTTAAGACCAGACAAAATGGTGATAATCCAGGAAAATAAACTGTAAAATTAATAATCAGAAGAAGCTGGTAAAATTTTGTTTAGCAGTTCCTCCTCATTTACATTAACCTGTACAATTAATGTTTAAATAATGTTTATGCAACACACAAGGAACAAGAGATGGTGGTACCTTAATCGTTGTCTTAAAGCTGACACACTAGAAAAAATGAGGAATGACAAAGCTCGGAAACATGAGAGCAGATTTTCCAGTCTGAGTGCAAATGGGAATGAATCAGGTTTTGCGGGCTTCCTGCTGTCTGAATGAAAATGAATTGACCCTGCTAGTACTTCCGGGATCAGTTCCTGGCATAAAACCCACTTCAAATTGCAGGTTTGCTGATTATAGAGTGGGATATCCGCACCTGGAATTTATGTGATGGTTCTTTGGCAGGAGACTAGCGGAACTTTCAGAGGAATGGCATAAAATGGCTAAAAATGGCCAATTTTGTGGTTCCTCTGGGAGTTCTGCCAATCTCCTACCCAAGTTCTGACAGAGGATTGGGATAACCCACACAGTAATTCAGGACCTTGGTGTTGCTGCAAGCAAATCTTTATCCAGTGAGTGGTTCGAATGTGGAACTTGCTGCCACATAGAGTAGTTGAGGCAAATGGCATAGATGCATTTGAGGGCAAACTAAATAAGTACATGTGGAAGAAAGCAGTAGAAGGATATGCTGATAGGGTTAGATGAAATAGAATGGGAGGAGGCTTGTGTGGAGCATAAACACCAGCATAGGCCAGTTGAGCTTAATGGCTTGTTTCTGTGCTGTAAATTCTATATAATGTACCTTAAAGGGGATGTTTATGTGTGGTAAAATTTTGAAAATTAATTGAAGTGCTTCTTTTTACCAAGGAGAAAAGACATGCTGCAGTATAAGGTGTGGTAAAAGTTTTAAATGCTTCCATGGGTATATTATTGTAGCGAATGCGGCAGAGGATAATAGCATTGCAGGCCCCTGTCTACACAGGACAGCAGCACAGAGTTCTGGGTAGGAGGTAAATTATGTCAATGCAGAGTTCAAAGTGCAGAGTAGCTGACTGCCAATAAGTAATATATTTGGAGATGTCAGCAGGGCACACTTTGCAAGAGCAACTTAGACAAATCCATAAGTGATTCACCCTCACGCCCAGATCTTTCCATTTTGAATGTAACTGTGTAATAGAAGTCCAAGCAATCACATCCAGTGTGGATGGCACTTGACTATAATGGCATGACCCTCTGACAATTTCAAATTCTTAACTCATCTTTTCTGTTAGGTAGATAATAGATAATCCTTTTACTCAGCTCAAGGATATAGAGAGTCACTTCACCCGCCACCCCACCCCCACTCCCCCACCACCACCCCCACCCCCCACCCCACCCACCGAGGCTCCCACTGAAAGAGAGCACTAGCCACTTCATTTATTCCTGCTAAGGAGAGAAAACTTAAAAGGAACAATGTCACAAGAAGTACAATGACTTGACCAGGACAGGCAAGTTAAGAAATTCAGCATGCTCTTCAAAAAAAAATAGAAAGAAATGAAACCATAACACCACAGATGTTCCATTGGAGTTTCTGCCTCTTTCCTTGAGTATTTCCAGCATGTTCCAGTTTTGTTTCATGTTGTTTACAATCAGAGACTTGTTTAAAATGTCTCTCAGCAGCAGCAGGTGCCAAATAGGTATTTTCCTTTTCATGCAGGAGTTTGAGATGGGGAATGGGCAGCTACTTTCAAGCCTCATTTCTTTGTTTTCTCAGGTCAGAACTCAAGAGAGCAAAATGTGTTGACAAACTCCTTGAATCTTTGCTACTGAGGGAGATAGGCTTTTAAAAGGGGCCTGCAGCTGAAGTAGGCAGCTTCAGGTCTCCGCCCAAGGACATAATTGCAATCCCCGCAAATTTCCTTTAGAAAGCAGCAACCCAGTAGCACAACTGTCAAGCAAGCTGGCACCCTGACACCTACACCTCGCACACCATGTCAATGTTATGCGCACCGAACCTATATTCTCTTATCTCTCCTTAGGGCAATTGGCACTTAGTGCATGTGAGCACAGGGCGACCGGCAGAAGAACTGTCTTCCTAAAGCTCCATCACCTCCCATGCACTTTTTAACTCATATACATTGCAGGCTGTCACTTGGTACTGTCACATACACCTTGCATGACTGTAGTGATAATGCCATTTAGCATCCGTTCAGGGATTGTAGTGGGAATGACAATAAACGGCGTCTGTAGTCGTGAATGAGCACATTAGTTAACAATAGATTAAAGACCTGCTAGTGTGTACAGCAGTTTCAGATTGACAGATCGTTAAATGACAATGTCCTTTGTCACTGGTGGAAATGTATTTATTCAGATGTGAGTTCAGAGCAGATTCTCCCCAGGAGAGCTCAGAAGAAACCATTTGGCACATGCATCTGTGCTGGCTCTCTGAAAAAGATAAGCAATTAGTCCTATTCCCCTGCCTTTTCCCCAAACCTTTTCATTCTTTATTTTTCAAACATTTACCCACTTCCCTTTTGAAAGCTATGACTCTGCTTCCACCATTATTTCTGGTAGGGCATTCCATGGCCTCTACAAAAAAGCATTCCTACTCCCTTCATTCTTTAGGTGATCTTAAATTTACATCCTCCAGCTATTCACTCAGTGACCAGTGGAAATGTTTTTTCTCTATTTACCTTTCATAATTTTGAACACCTCTATCAGATTTCCTCTTAGCCTCTCTGCTCGTGTGAAAAGAGCCCCAGTTTCTCTAGTCTGTCTTCATAACTAAAGCTTCTCATCATGCAGTGAATCTGTTCTGTACCCTCTCATAAGATAGCTATCATTGAGGAAAGCCATTTTGCCCATCTAAATTCATCCATCAAGAGAGACCCTAAAGCCCCCCATTTGTAGCATTTAATTGTTTCTCAAATGCTTCCAGGATTTTTGCCTCCACTACTCTCTTTGGAATTCTATTCCATATGTCGATCATATTCTTCATTACACAAAGAAAGAAGAATTTCCTGATATCTGTTCTAAAATTACCTTCTATTCTTTGAACCTTTGTCCTCTTGTCCTAGTCTCAATTTAATTTAAAGTAACATTCCAGATGTTTCTATTTCCTTAACTATCTTATATACCTCTATAAGATCTCCTCTCAGAAGCCCAAATTTTCCTCATAATGCAGACCTTTGACATTGGGAATCATCCTCCTGGGTCTTTGTTATACTGCCTTCAGGACTCCCTTGCAGAAGCACTATTCAAGCTTCAGTCTGACCAAAACTTTATGGTTTCATTACAACTTCCTTCAACATATTCTACTGTTTTCTCTATGTAGTTTAACATTCTATTGGCCTTGTTGATTGCCACTCTGCATTGGCTGGATATGTTTAGCAATGAGTCTACTAAGACTCCTAGGTTTCTTTCAGTTTAGCTATTTCAACACCATTCATGGAGTATATGTATGGCCTACTTTTCCTCCCAAAGTGCAGTACTTTACACTTTTCTGCATTACATTTTATCTGCCTATGACTTTGAAACCCTTCCTAAAGCAGGATGCACAAAGTTGGAAACAATAGAAGATGTTTTTCTTTCTGACAGGCACAGCACAACCTAGATGTGCGAAACCTGGATCCTGTAGACACCCAGGTCCACAGCAGTCCAAGGACAGGCTCTTGAGCTAGCTGGGGCACCGAATGAAAAAATGAGAGGAATATTAAGACGGAAGGCAGACAACACCCTCTCGCTGGGCCTGCACCTAGTAGAAAGGAAGGATCTTGCATTTATATGGTGCTTTTCACATCCTCAGGACATTCCAAAGTGCTTCACAACCAATGAGGTACTTTTGAAGTGTAATCACTGCTGTAATGCAGGGAAACACGACAGTCAATTTCTGAGCAGCAAAGTCCCACAAACAATGAGATAAATGACTAGATAATATATTTTAGTGGTGTTGGCTGAGAGATAAATGTTGGCCAGGATACTGGGAGAACTCCTCTGTTCTTCTTCAAATAGTGCACCTATTACAGATGCAGGTGCCATGAAATTGAGGGGCAACACTATGGGTGTGGAGTCCTGACATAATGGGCTCCGCTCAATTTCTTCTTCCCTGTGTCTGGAGATTTCCAAATGGGGGACACTGCTGGGAATGATCTTAGTATAATCTCTGGGATCTCACCCAAGGAATTTCAGAGTCACTTTCCTTGTTCCAAAATAAGCTGCCAGGCAATTTTCATTCAAATATATTTACAAAGTTCTGCATCCTGTCCATCTATGTGAGAATGGGTTGTGTTTAGGCCAGAAATTAAAAATAGCTGATCAGTGCCCATTGAGTGTGTGCACTAATTATTGTGCTGCGGGGAAGGGGGTCCGTGTGACAATACTATGTAATATGCAACATAGAATCATAGAATTTTAAGCACAGAAGGAGTCCATTGTGCTGGGCCAAAATACTACAATTGTTCAGCTAACTTGCTCTAGTTTGTACTGTAAGCCACCACCAGAGCAGTCCCTGCAGTGGAAGGATTGTATTTGGAGCTCAAAAGTCTGCCATATTATATTTTGGGCTTTCAAATGCCCATTGTAGTGCCTAGGGATTCTGCAGCAGTGTAATCAACCACATATGGAGCAGACAACACATGCATCCCAGAAGCTAACCTTACATTCTTTCTTGCCACTCAAACAGTTGGAGGAACCTTGATTCGCTAAACTTGCATAATTTTTTGTTGTTACTCACATACCATCTGAATACTGAGATAACAGTAATCTTTTCCAATGATAAAAAGGACAGCTCTGCCTGTTAGTGCACGAATGGTGACAGGATTGAACGTCAATGCACCTGATAAACAGGAAATGGCACATAACTGGTAAAATTGAGTCTGCCTCTCTAGATGGTGCTGCATGCTAGTGTTGAACTTAAAGCACAGCCACAAATAGCATTCGTTACTGCAGTGATACAGTGGTGCATTGCATACTGGCAAGTGAGGTCTCCTGTTAATGCCTGGAAGCACCCAGAAGCATAGCTGTTGAATGTAGTAGTCACTTTTATTATGTCCATGTGTAATTGAGACACGGACTGCAGGAGTTGGTTATAACAGGTCTTTACTGAGTGGAGACAAACTGGAACTAACTATGCAAGGTTACTACACAGGCTTATATACAGAGGTGGTCACTACTGGTACTGCAGTATACAGGGGCTGCAGAATATAGTTCCTTCTGCAAAGTACATACGCTACAATTCCTCCCCTTTTAGCTAAACAGTACATAGCATTCGATTAATAATTAAATAACATATTTACAATTACAGTTATCATATACATTAGCTGAAGTTAAACAATTATAAGTTCAGTCTTTGAGGATGCTTCCTGATTCTATCTGGATAACGCCTCTTTGGGGTATCAGGTTCTTCTGGCAGAGTTGATTCAGAATCAACATCGTTGTTGGGTTCGTCTGCTTCCAATATTCCCGATTCTGAGGTAGATGCAATTGGTACTTCAGTTTCATCACCAGGTGTATCGGATCGTGGTGTGGAATTGACGTTTTCCAGTGACTCTAGAATCTGGTCAGCATGGCATCTTACAATGCTCTCTCCAACGTCCACGGTATACATTAGAGGTCCTTGCCGTGTACAGATCGTTCCTGGCTGCCATTTCTCTGTGCGGTAGTCCCAGGCCAAAACTGGTTGACCTATCTTAAAAATCCTGGTCGGCCTTTCATTCATATTCTGAAACTGCCTGTTCTCCACATCTCTTCTGATGTTTGGCTTAACCAAATCCAAGCGGCATCGTAGTCTTCGATTGAAGAACATCATGGCTGGAGTTTGGTTGGTAACCGCATGTGTCGCATTCCGGTAGGCAAACAAGAAGTTATCCACCTTGTGTTGTAGGGGTATGTCTTCATAACACATTGCCTTGATAGCCTTCTTGAATGTTTGAACGAACGTCTCAGCCAATCCATTGGTGGCTGGATGATATGGGGCGGATGTGTAATGCTTAACACCATTGTTCTTTAAGAACCTCCGGAACTCTTCAGACACAAACTGTGGTCCATTGTCGGAGCAAATCTGTTCAGGCAGCCCATTTCTGGCGAATATGGTTCGTAAGACTGTGATAGTTTTTTCTGTGGTGGTTGAGGACATTTTTATTACCTCTGGCCACTTTGAATATGCATCCACCGCAATTAAAAACATCGAGTCCATAAATGGACCAGCAAAATCAATGTGCACCCTTTGCCATGGAGATGAGGGCCACTCCCATGGATGTAGAGGGGCTTGTGGTGGGGCGTTTTGGACCTTCTGGCATCCTGTACAGCTCTTGGTCATCTCTTCGATTTCTCTATCGATTCCCGGCCACCACACAAACGCTCTGGCTAAGTTCTTCATTTTTACCCCTCCCAGATGACCCTCATGAAGCTCATTGAGCACTCTATCCTTCAATTTGGGTGGAATTACTACTCTGGATCCACACATCAAGGTTCCTCTGCACACTGACAGCTGTTCTCTTCTCGGCAAGAATGCTGGCAACAGTGGTTCGCCATGTGCTGGTCATCCCTTCACCATTAAATCATAGACCCAGGAGAGTGTCGGATCATTTCGTGTTTCCTTTTCTAAGTTTGCATTCGTCACAGGTAGACATTCGACTATGGTCGAGTGGAATATCTCCACTGGATCCACTGCAGGTGCTTCTTCCACCGTCGGCAACGGTAGGCGCGACAATCCATCAGCATTCCCATGCTGTTTAGTTCCTTTGTACTCGATGTCATATTGGTGTGCCCCTAGGAAAAGGCACCACCTCTGTAGCCATTGTGCTATCATTATCGGGACGCCCTTCTGAGGGTTGAAAATGGAGACAAGAGGTTGATGATGAGTTAGTAGAGTAAATTTCGGACCGTGCAGGTAGTGATTGAACTTCTTCACCCCCCACACCAGGCTGAGGGCCTCTCTGTCAATCTGGGCGTAGTTACGCTCGGCTGAAGTTAACGAGCGTGACGCAAAAGCTATCGGCCTCTCTGAACCATCAAGGAATTTATGTGACAGTACCGCTCCAATGCCGTAGGGAGACGCATCACACGCCAGTCTTATCGGTAGTGATGGGTTGTAGTGAGCCAATACTTCTCTTGAAGTGATTAGGTCTTTACTCTTCTGAAAGGCCCGCTTACATTCATCACTCCATTTCCATGCTACTCCAGTTTGTAGTAGGGCATTCAGTGGGTGCAGAATTGTGGACAAATTCGGCAAAAACTTATGGTAGTAATTCACCAATCCGAGGAATGACCTCAGTTGCGACACATTTTCAGGCGCTGGAGCCTTAACTACCGCTTCAATTTTGTCAGGGGACTTATGTAACCCCTCTTCATCAATCACGTGGACACAATACGAAATTTGTTTCTTAAAAAACTCGCACTTGGGGCGATTGGCTCGTAGCCCATGTTCTCTTAGTCTAGTGAGCACCTGCTCTAGGTTGGCAAGGTGTTCGCTGTCATCTTCACCTGTCACTAGGATGTCGTCCAAGTAACACTGAGTCCCCGGAATCCCTTGCAGGACTTGTTCCATCGCTCTTTGCCATATCGCCGGAGCTGATGCTACTCCGAATACCAGTCGATTATACTGGTAAAGACCTTTGTGAGTGTTCATCGTGAGATACTTCCTAAAGGATTCTTCAACCTCCATCTGCAAATATGCTTGTGCTAGGTCAATTTTTGTAAAACGCTTCCCTCCTGATAGTGAGGCGAAAATATCTTCTATTCTCGGGAGAGGATATTGTACTGTGTGAAGGACTGGGTTCACCGTTAGCTTGAAGTCCCCACAGATGTGAACCTTCCTTGGCTCCTCAGACTTATTGTTTAACGTTTTCTTCATGACAGGAACGATGGGTGTCGCCCACTCGCTCCAGTCTACCTTAGATAACACGCCTGCATTCTCCAGATTCTCCAGCTCTGCCTCAACGGCTGGGCGAATTGCATATGAACATAAGAACATAAGAAATAGGAGCAGGAGCAGGCCAATCGGCCCCTCGAGCCTGCTCCGCCATTCAATAAGATCATGGCTGATCTGATCCTAACCGCCAATCCACTATCATAGAACCATCTCCTGAATCTAACAGAATTAGACACACGAAATAGGAGCAGGATCAGGCTACACAGCCCCTGGGCTCGCTCCGCTACCCATAGGGCCATGACCGATCCGAACCTAGTCTCATGTCCAAATTCCTGCCCGCTCCCCGTAACCCTTAATTCCCTTTACTTCTAGGAAACTGTCTATTTCTGTTTTAAATTTATGTAATGATGTAGCTTCTACAGCTTCTTGGGGCAGCATATTCCATGGACCTACCACCCTCTGAGTGAAGTAGTTCCTCCTCATCTCAGTTTTGAAAGAGCAGCCCCTTATTCTAAGACTATGCCCCCTAGTTCTAGTTTCACCCATCATCGGGAACTTCCTCCTCGCATCCACCCGATCCAACCCCTTCACAATCTTATATGTTTCAATAAGATCGCCTCTCATTCTTCTGAACTCCAATGAGTAGAGTCCCAATCTACTCAACCTCTCCTCATATGTCCATCCCCTCATCCCCGGGATTAACCGAGTGAACCTTCTTTGTACTGACTCGAGAGCAAGTATGTCCTTTCTTAAGTATGGACACCAAAACTGTGCGCAGTATTCCAGGTGCGGTCTCACCAATACCTTGTACAACTGAAGCAATACCTCCCTATTTTTATATTCTATCCCCCTAGCAATGAAAGCCAACATTCCATTGGCCTTCTTAATCACTTGCTGCACCTGCATACTAACCTTTTGAGTTTCGTGCACCAGGACCCCCAGATCCCTTTGTACTTCAGTACTTTCCAGTTTCTTGCCATTAAGATAATAACTTGCTCTACGATTTTTCCTGCCAAAGTGCATAACCTCACACTTTCCAGTATTGTATTCCATCTGCCAAATCTCTGCCCACTTACTTAGCCTGTCTATGTCCCCTTGCAGGTTTTTTATGTCCTCCTCACTCACTACTTTTCCTCCCATCTTAGTATCATCTGCAAACTTTGATATGTTACACTTGGTCCCCTCCTCCAAATCGTTAATATAGATTGTAAAGAGTTGGGGACCCAGCACTGACCCCTGCGGAACACCACTAGTTACTGATTGCCAGTCTGAGAATGAACCATTTATCCCAACTCTCTGCCTTCTGTTAGATAGCCAATCCTCTATCCATGCCAGAATATTACCCCCAATCCCGTGATTTTTTATCTTAAGCAATAATCTTTTGTGTGGCACCTTGTCAAATGCCTTTTGGAAGTCTAAATACACTACGTCCACTTGTTCCCCTTTATCCACCCTATATGTTACTGTATGGTACCCTATATGGTACCGGTCTTGCTTTGAAAAACTTGGGAATTGTATTCTCTTCTATTTTTACCGAGGCGGTTACGCCTTTAAGAGTTCCCAGTTCTTGTTGAAATACCTCTTTGGCGTTAGCTAAGATTTTTGACAATCGTCCAGGTGTGACGTCGTCATCTTTTTTACCAGCCACCGTCAGTGCCTGAATGGAGTGCCAGTCAAACTTATCTTTCTGATCCATTCACATCCCAATAACGGTGGTCCACCATCTTGCAGTATGTACAGATACAATTTCTGTATTTCCTTGCCGTTGTATTTGACAGGCACCCTTATTTTCCCTCTGGGGTATACTTTTTGCCCCGTATACGTCTTCAAGACAATGGATGTCTCTTTCAAGGGTATGTGTGAGAATAGCCGCTCGTATTCTCATCGATTCATGACGGTCAGGGCTGATCCTGTATCCAATTCCATTTTGACTTGGGACCCTGCTATCATGAGGGTGACCCAAATGGTTTGGTGATCCTCTTTTGCGATTACGTTGTGAAGTTTGAGACAGCTTAGTCTCTTGTTCCCGGATTCACTATCGCTCATCTGGTCTTCGGAACTACTGTCCGTCATCTTTTGTACTTTCCTGTATTGTTCCTTAGTAGCCTTTTTGTTGTCGTTAGTCTTCTTCCCAGACCTGCAAACTCGTGCAATGTGTCCCATCTTTCCACATTGCCTGCATATTTTGTCCTTGGACCAGCAGTCCTTCTGGTCATGGGTTGTTCTGCCGCAGCGATAACATTTTTCAAATCCCCGTGTCATTTCGTGGGTGCCGTATTCCTGTGGCTTTTGCTGTATTTCCGCAGCTCCCCTTGCTGCTGCTTCGTACGATACTGCCACGCTGAAAACCTTATCTAGCGTCAGCTCTTTCTCTGAGAGTAACCTCTTCTGGATTCCTTCACTCAGGAGTCCACAGACAAATTTGTCCCATAGAGTATCTGTCAGTCCTGCTCCGAACTGGCAGTGCTTTGATAGCTTGCGTAGTTCCGTAAGGTAATCAGCATTGCTCTCATCTTTATGCTGATTTCTCCTGTGGAATTTAAATCTTTCTGCTATCAGCAGCAGTGTAGGATTTAGGTGTTCCTGTAGGATATCAACAATTTCGTTATAACTCTTTGCCATTGGTTTGGCTGGAGTAATCAGGCTCCGCAATAGGCCGTACGTTCATGCGCCCATTAAGTTTAGTAGTACCGATGCCTTTTTCTCATCGGCTACTTCGTTTGCCTCACAATATACTTCGACTCTTTCCACATACGTGGTCCAGTCTTCTATTGCATTATCGAAGGCAGTGATATTGCCAGTCTTCGGCATCTTGGAAATCTAAGATGGTGCCTCCCGTGCTTTGCCTTCTTCCCCGATTTAACAAAATGGCGCCTCCCGTGCTTTCCGTCTTCTCCGCTGCTGCTAGCGCTGTTGCTGGCGTTTTATGCCTTGATGGCGATGCCCTATGGTCTTCGCGCACTTCCCCCCCGCGCTGCTGCTAACGCCGCTCTCCACGGTTCCCGTGGCAAGCTGCAGCTCCTCGCGGCTTTCTGCGCTTCTAATTTCTTTTATTTACCCGTCGTCACAGCAACCCTACGGGACACTTTCCTCCCTCTTCTTGGGTCTGTACGCTGCCCGGCTTCGTAGCATCGGCCGCGCCCTGTGTGCTCCACCCTCTCTCTCTCTCTCTCCTCTTTCCGACAACGCTGCTCGGCCCTGTTGAAAAGCCACCCGATCGAGCTCTAGCCCGCCGCAGCCCAGGAAGGATCAGTGTACTACCTGCCACCAGCCCGATTAGCTGGAACACCATCGCCAGGATAACCAAGCCCCGCTCTCGACAGCCTCTCCTGCAAATCTTCAACTCCGATGAATCAGAGGCGGTTGCCCACGGTCGATGCCCGTTTCTTCTGTTTGTTTTATTGATTTTTTCTTTCTTCTGGCCTCGACCTCTGACAACTTCACTTCAGGGATGGATCCCCATGAGGTGGTGCAGACTGTAGGTAAGTTCGGATCTGCTCGTCGCCAGTATTATGTCCGTGTGTAATTGAGACACGGACTGCAGGAGTTGGTTATAACAGGTCTTTACTGAGTGGAGACAAACTGGAACTAACTATGCAAGGTTACTACACAGGCTTATATACAGGGGTGGTCACTACTGGTACTGCAGTATACAGGGGCTGCAGAATATTGTTCCTTCTGCAAAGTACATACACTACAACTTTCCTTTCCAGTCTGAGTGCCGTCTGGCTTTTGCTTGGTGGTTATAGGTCTGGTTACAAGGGACACAAGACTGAAATTGAATGTCAATTGAGGCGCAGCCTCCTTGTGCACTGTTCCTTACTGAGCTCTAGGTAGATTATAGGTACTCCCTTGGGCAGTACCAAGTCATGGAAAAAACACCTTTTATGGCCTTGAATCTTCCAGGCTGACATTTTGCTGTTGTTGTTCATCCTCCTCTAAAGTACCTAGTATTGACAGACTTGATGTGACACCCTTACTGCAGAATTCATTAAAATACTCCTCTTTTGGATTAATGGGTAAATTTTACAAGACTCATGCCACCAGCAGAGCATCACATGCAGCCAGTGTGTATCCGTGAACTACAGCGCACTACAGTTACAGCCAATAAACGACATTTTCCAAGATTGGTTATTTCCACCAGTGCCAGTGAAACAAAGTGATTTTCCACCCATTGACATCCACCAATGTAATTTATGAGCTGTGATTTCCTCAACCCACATTGGCTTATAATCAATTAAACTGTATAAGAGAAGTGAGCAGGACAACATTTAATCTGCAATGGAGACAGTCCAGGGATTTGTATTCAAAATTGTCCTTATGCTGGTCTAGGGATTTGCCTCTTAATATTGAATATGTAAACCACTGATTGTTGTGGTTTTCTGTTGGCTGCATACTTATTTTGCACCATTGATAAACTCAAAAAGAACTCTCTATGTTTCACTGTATAAGTGTAAAGTGTTACTTATTGGAAAAAAAAGGTGGTGTATGTACTTAGAGTCATACAGTCATAGGGGGGAAAATTCAGTATCACCCTGTTTGGGGCGCCATTATCGGCCATGTGCAAAGTTTAGCGCCTGGCGCTAATTATCGCCTCCGACGGCAAACTTGGCTTTTATCGCCCCCTGGAGGTGATTGGAGCGCTAAATCAGGCGCTTCACACCTGTCTTAAGGCGCAAAGGCCGAGCAGTGAGGCGCTAACTCAGAGCGCAGGCGCAGCGCAGGTGCTGTCAGTTAGCGATTGAACACAGACACACTGGCGCCGGCCAGTTCTTAAAGGGGAGGGTTGATCTTGCTCTCCAGCCACACCCTGCTCATTGGAGCCTTGAATCTCGGCCTGGAGAGCCCTATGGCTAAATCTTGCAGCCAAGGACTATGGAGAGGGTCAGGGAGCGAGCACAGCATTTCAGAGAGTGGGCCTTGGAGGCTCTGGTTGGCGCAGTGGAGCGCAGAAGATCAATACTGTACCCAGAGATTGGCAGGAAGCCTTTGTTGCGCGAGTACAGAAGAGTGTGGAGGGAGGTGGCTCAGAGCATCTCCACCAGGAGCATGGTGCCCAGGACCCATATACAATGTAGAAAAAAGTTCAACGACCTCTCTCCTGTCGTCAGGGTGAGTGTTTTTTTTTCAATACCTCTCCATTCCTCCATCTCAACCTCACTCTATGGCCAAAGGGTCTTAAAGCCCCAATGCCCAACACTCATCCAACACCTATGGCCCTCTCATGAAACACACATGCACATTCCACACTTTGCATACAGTGCAGGCCAAGCTATCTCATAATAGGAGACAGCAGCAACGGACGGGTGGAGGGCGGCCTCAGCTGCAACCCCTCAGCGATCTTGAAGCGCGCAGCCAGAGGATTGTGGCAAGCCGGGGGATTGGTCCCGTCGCCACTGGAGACGCCGACCCTGTTCTGGACAGCAATGGTAAGGTCATCACCTTTTTGTCCTCTCTCCTTCCACTTGTCCCTCACAACACCAGCCTTTGACACTTTCACTCCAACTTACTAAATCGCTGCACTCATTCCTCCCTTACTGCCACCCTGTCCTCATGCTAAAGTCACTCTTGTACCTCAGTGCTTTCAGATGAGGAGACGGGCATTCAAGCTGCCAGTGGGAGTGAAGCTGCAGGCGAGGAGGAAGATGAAGCCGGAGCATCAGCACCACCCTCTCCCGAGGAAGCCCATGCCCACACTGGGAACACGCCTTCCCTGAAGGGGAGCAGGGGGGAAGGGTCTGATGAGGGTGAAGCTCCAGGGCCCTGTGGGCTGCAGCAATGCGATGGGGTTAGGGAAGCTTGGGGGCTGTTAGAATAAAATTTTGCTGGACAAGCTTGCTGGACAAGATTTTGCTGGAAAAGACACAAACAACAAATTCGTTGACTGGGACTAATTGAATCACTGCACAGTGAGACATGCCACACTTACGCATGGCTGGAACAAAGTTCGTCTCGTGTCCTGACTGGGACTAATTGGATCACTGAGGACTAACAAGGTTCACTGGTATCCTATCATCGAACTAATCACTTGTATCCTATTATCGAACTAATCACATTCCGCCGGGGAACAAGACGGAACGAAGACCTGAAGAGGCAGAATTGGCAACACAAGTGTGTAAACTCCTGACTGGAGGAAAATAACGATATGCACTAATAAACAAATTGATTGGATGAATGTAAATGATCTAAAACCAACTTCTTGGAATTGTATATAAGCTTGGCACGTACTACAATCGGGGAGAAGGTGCTCTCGCAGACCGCGTGGTTGCAGACGCTTCTCCCAGAGCTCTGTCATTTAATAAAGTTGTCTCTCTTACTCAAAGTCTAGTTTCCGAGGAATCATTTTTCCTACAACAGGGGCCTACTCCCCGGTGGGAGAGTATGCCAGCGAGTCCTGCTGCACTGGATGCAGAGGAGGAGCGGCTCATCGCTGAAATGAACACCCAGGCAGTGGACATGCACACTGAGCTCATGGGTGCAGTGGGAAGGGTGCCCGAATGCATTGAATCACTGGCAAGGAGTGTCGAGCACTTTGCTGTAGCACAGGCGGATGCCACACAAGTGTTTAGTGCTACAATTCAGTCACTGGCTGCCATGACCCCATCTCTGACTGCTCTCATGCAGACTCAGATTGAGGCCACGCGAGCACTGACTGCTGCCATCCTTGCTGGTTCGGACATATTTCCCTGGGGCTCTCACAGCGCCGCAGCAGGCCAGCAATCTGTGCTCCAGTAGATTGCTCCGGATGCTGAAGTGCTGCCCCGTGGGAGTGCCAGTGTTTCGGTCGAGCAGGGAGTTGCTGTCCTCTCTCAAGATGACAGCATTCCTGCTGCCACCACTATCACTTCTCCACTGCACTTGCCACCGCCTGTAGGACAGACTGCTGCCGCCTATGCAGAGTTGGTGCAGTCTGCAGCCGAGCCCTCCAGGCCCAGAGCTGGTCGAGGCCGTCCTTCAAGGGCATCTGCAGTCTCAGGTTCTGACAATCAGCAGCCTCCACCAGCATTGCTGCAGCCACTGGGGTCCCATTACAAAGGAGCAGTAGGGTGGGAACGGGAGACCTGCGCAAGGGAAGGAGATCACCCTCGAAGGGCAAAAAGTAGGAGGTGTGACAAAATGTAGGTCATTTTTTTATTAAAGGCCGAGGGTAGTGGTCAAACTATTATTTAGTGTTTTGGATATTATCTCCAGGTTGTGAGAACCAGTTATGTTAATGAATGATTTTTTTGTGTTTTTTTTATTAGCTTGTCATGAGGAAATGACACACACAGAGTTTGTAAAATAAATAAGTTTTTGTTTTCAAAATGTACATGTTTGGTCTTTGGAATCATTGCTGCATTGCCCGGCTTAGGGGTTGCGGGTTGGTTTCATTCATTGGCTGGGTCCTGAGGATTGCCAGGTTCTGCAGCATGTAGCACACAACTACGAAGAGGGAGACTCGCTCAGGTGAGTACTGCAGGGCTCCTCCTGAGTGGTCCAGACAGCGGAACCATTGCTTGAGCACGCCGATTGTGTGCTCAATGATGTTCCTGGTAGCAAGATGGCTCTCGTTGTACCGCAGCTCAGCAGGGATGTTGGGCATATGGAGCGGTGTCATCAGCCAGGTGCACAGATGACCGAGCGGCGTCAGTTGGACGGTGCAAATCGGCGGCAGTTTGAAATCGGCGGCAGTGAGTGAGGAGCGGCCCGACCAGAGCGGACCTGCGTGGGAACACTGAGCATCGGCGGCAGTTTAAAACCGGCGGCAGTGAGTGAGGAGCGGCCCGACCAGAGCGGACCTGCGTGGGAACACTGAGCATCGGTGGCAGTTTAAAACCGGCGGCAGTGAGTGAGGAGCGGCCTGACCAGAGCGGACCTGCGTGGGAACACTGAGCATCAGCGACAGTTTAAAACTGGCGGCAGTGAGTGAGGAGCGGCCCAACCAGAGCGGACCTGCATGGGAACTGTAGTGTATGTACCCGTCTACCTTTAAGGAAACTATTGTATGTAACCGTTCACCTTTAAGAGAACTACTTTAGGTGTGGCACTACTTGTTTGGCTTCTGTATACTGTAATACCGACAGTGATCACACCAGTATATAAGTGTTGTGGCAGGATTGCTGGGGCAGATTCGCCCTGACCTTCGAATAGTAAAGACCTGTTTGTTTGTTATTCCTGAAGTCTGTGTCGTTATTAACTGTACAACCCACAGACTTTACAGTGGCGACGAGTCCGATCGTACCCTGCGGCAAGACTACCAAAGCAACTAAAGAGCGTCGAAGAGAGGCAACCGCCCTCGTCGTTCTGCTGGAAGAAAACACGAGGCTGCAGCAATAGAAAGGAGGAAGACTTTAGCAACAAAAGCTTCCATCAGCAACAGGCACTGACTACCCTTCTACCACGGTGCGGAGTGAGCCGATCAGCAGGAAACAAGGCGGCCGCGGAGACTGTGAGTAGGGGAAAGTGTAAAGAATATCCGGAGGATAAGGGCTGTGCACTCGACCACGGTCGAGGGGGAGCGGAGCCGGTCAGAAAGTCGGGTCCAACGGCGTCGTGAGACAGCCGGACCGCGATCGGCGGGAAAAAGCCGGGCAGCGACCGAAGCCACGAAGCGCTGAGACCGGGAGCTGGCGCGGGAAGAGAGAAACTCAGCCGCAGCCGGGGAGGGAAGCACCGGACTGCGTGAGGGCTGGGAGGCGAACGGGAACAGAGCGTGTGGGAGAGGCAGAGCTGACCAAAGGAGGCTGCGCGAGAGCCAGTCCAGCGGCTGAACTGTCCTCCACCAACGGGGTACCCAGCGCCGGTAGAGCCGAGTGTGCGGGAGAGAGAGAGACAGAGCCGAGCAAGGGGAGAGAGACTGCGCGAGAGCCAGTCCAGCGGCTGAACTGTCCTCCACCAACGGGGTACCCAGCGCCGGTAGAACCGAACGTGCGGGAGAGAGAAAGACAGAGCCGAGTAAGGGGAGCTGTGCGAGAGCCAGCCCAGCGGCTGAACCTGTCCGTTGTGGGGAAAACATACCCCTTCCACCAGGGAAGAAACGCGGGAAGCCGCCATTAGGCGGCGAAGACGACAGAAGCGGGAAACCGCCATTGAAGTGGGCGGGGAGAGAAGGAAAGAGCGGGAAACCGCCATTTTCGCGGGAAAAGCTGCCATCTTAGGAAAAAAATAAAAATAAAATTGTGTTGTACCCAAGGAAAGGAAGATGCCTAAGCGGGGGGACATCAACGATTTTAATTCTGAGATAGAAGACTGGGCCACGTACGTGGAACGTATTGAGATACATTGTAAGGCTAACAAAATAGCTAAGGATGAAAAAGCTTTAACCTTACTTAACATGATGGGTGCGAAAACATTCGGGTTGTTGAAGCATCTTCTCTCACCAGCTAAACCGGCGGATCAGACTTTCGATGATATTGTAGCAGTGCTGAAGGATCACTTGAACCCCACACCGTTGATACTGGCTGAACGATCCAAATTCTATGCAAGAACGCAGAAGAAAGACGAAAGCAACACGGAATACTTGGTCGAACTGCGTAGGCTAGCGGAACACTGCCAGTTCGGAGGGAATCTGACAGAGGCACTGCGAGACAAGTTCGTATGTGGATTGTCCAAAGAAGGGACGCAAAAGCGACTACTGGAAGAGAACGACCTCACACTAGACAGGGCTGTCCTTATAGCTGCATCGCACGAAGCCGCAGCGAAAGGAACGGCGGAAATGCAGCTAAAGGCGGCGGCACTCGGGGTGGACCAAATTACCTCGAGGACAACAAAATGCTATCGTTGTGGGAAGACAACACACGACCAGAATCAATGCTGGGTTAAAAACCAAGAATGCAGGAAATGTGGCAAGATTGGGCACATAGCTAAGGTATGCCGGTCAGGAACAACGTACAACAATAAGGAGTCACCACAAAAATGGTACGGAAAAGTGCAAGAGGTGACTAGGAAGAGTCTGAGGGAACAGAAGTCGGACTCACACTCCAAATGCAAAGGACTGGACAGTCTGAGAATTCACAATGTGAGTAATGAAGCTGACCGACAAACTATCTGGATAACGCTACAGATTGCAAAGGTCCAAGTAAAAATGGAAGTGGACACCGGATCGGCGTTGACGGTCATGAATAAGCATGACTATAAAAAGTTTTTCAAGCATATTCCACTACGGGATACGGAACTAGTACTACAGACATACACGGGGCACAAAGTATTCCCCATCGGAAAGATAGAAGTCAAGGTGAGATACAAGGATAAAGATCACCACCGGTTGGACCTGTATGTGTTGCCTGAGGGAGGTCCACCACTTCTGGGACGGGAGTGGATCCGAAAAATAAAGATGGACTGGCATTCACTAAACACCATGACGGTGGATTCGGAAAAAGAGGATGTCAAACCGGAACGGTTGTCCAGAATATTGGACGAAGCTAAAGAGGTATTCCAGCAAGGACTGGGAACACTGCGAGGAATTAAAGCAAAGGTTAAGATTGCAGAACATGCAAGCCCAAAGTTTTTTAAGGCCAGATCGGTACCTTACGCAATACGACCAGCGGTGGAGGCAGAACTGGAAGAACTTGAACGATCAGGGGTTCTGTCAAAAGTGGACTGGAGTGAGTGGGCCACGCCCATTGTTCCCGTCATGAAGTCCTCACCAAGTAATAAGCCAGGGGGACCGGGGAAGGTCCATATCTGCGGAGATTTCAAGATCACTGTGAATCCGGCGCTTCACACGGTACAATACCCGCTTCCGCGGATTGAAGATATCTTTGCTTCGTTGGCTGGAGGGAAGCACTTCACGAAAATAGACCTGGCTCAGGCATATTTACAGATGGAGGTCGAGGAAGAGTCACGCCAGTACCTCACCATCAACACTCACAGAGGCTTGTATCGCTATAATAGACTGGTCTTTGGGGTAGCTTCGGCGCCAGCAATTTGGCAGAGGGCCATGGAACAGGTGTTACAAGGAATTCCAAGCACGCAGTGCTACTTAGATGACATTTTAATCACGGGAAAAGATGAGGAAGAACACCTCACGAATTTGAAACTGGTGCTCACCAGGTTGAAGGAGTATGGCCTTCGGGTTAATCGCAAGAAGTGTGAGTTCTTCCAAAAACGGATCTCATACTGCGGTCATGTCATTGACCGAGAGGGACTGCATAAGTCACCTTAAAAGATAGAAGCGGTCGTGAAGGCCTCCGCTCCAGGAAACGTTTCACAGTTAAGATCATTCTTGGGGTTGATTAATTACTATCACAAGTTTCTGCCAAATTTATACACGGTGCTGCATCCACTGAATGATCTGTTGCGGAAAGAAACACCATGGAAGTGGAGTGAAGAATGCAAAAGGGCTTTTTGCAGAAGCAAGGAGTTGATTACCTCTGAAGAAGTGTTGGCTCATTTCAACCCAGCATTACCCCTTCGTCTAGCTTGTGATGCTTCCCCGTACGGAATTGGGGCAGTACTTTCGCACAGGCTACCAAATGGCTCGGAAAGGCCAGTGGCATTCGCGTCACGATCATTGACACCCGCGGAGCGAAATTACGCTCAAATAGATAGGGAGGCCCTCAGTCTTGTGTGGGGCATGAAGAAATTCAACCATTACCTACAATGTAAAAAGTTCACATTGCTGACAGACCACCAGCCGTTGGTGTCCATATTCAACCCAAACAAGGCCGTGTCCACCATGACAGCACAAAGGTTACAAAGGTGGTCCGTGTTACTTGGGGCACACCAATATGAAATTGACTACAAAAGGTCCAAACAGCATGGAAATGCTGATGGGTTATCACGCTTGCCATTGCCGATGGTGGAAGAAGCGAGTACAGTGGACCCAGTAGAGTTGTTCCACTCATCCATAGTGGAGTGTCTACCGATAACAAACTCAATGATTGAGAATGAGACAAGGAATGACCCGACTCTTTCACGAGTCTATGATGTAACGGTGGAGGGATGGCCAGCACAGAGCGAACCAACACTGCAAGCATTTTCACAGAGGAAAGAACAACTGTCAGTGTGTCGAGGAACCCTGATGTGTGGATCTAGAGTGGTGATTCCACCCAAACTCCAAAAGAAAGTGCTAAAGGAGCTGCACGAAGGACATCTGGGTGGAGTAAAGATGAAGAATCTAGCAAGAACGTTTGTGTGGTGGCCAGGCATTGATGGAGACATAGAGGAGATTACGAAGAACTGCCTAGGATGTCAGAGGGTTCAGAACGCGCCACCACAGGCTCCTCTGCATCCATGGGAGTGGCCCTCATCTCCTTGGCAAAGAGTACACATCGACTTTGCTGGTCCATTTATGGACTCGATGTTCCTAATAGCGGTGGATGCCCACTCCAAGTGGCCGGAAGTAATTAAGATGACCACCACCACGACGGAAAAAACCATCACAGTGTTAAGGACTATGTTTGCTCAGAATGGCCTGCTGGAACAGATCTGTTCTGATAATGGACCGCAATTTGTGTCCGAAGAATTCAAGAAATTCTTAAAGAGCAATGGGGTTAAGCATTACACGTCAGCCCCATACCATCCCGCCTCAAATGGATTGGCTGAAAGGTTTGTCCAGACCTTCAAGAAGGCCGTAAAGGCCATGAGTAATGAAGACATAAGTCTACAACATAAGGTGGATAGCTTTTTGTTGGCATACCGGAATGCAACACATGCGGTCACAAATCAAACTCCCGCAATGATGTTTTGTAATAGACGCCTAAGATGCCGGCTGGATTTGCTCAAACCAAACGTCAGAAGGGACGTAGGGAACCGGCAATTCCAGGGCATGAATGAAAGGGCCACTAGATCTTTCCAGATCGGTCAACGAGTTTTGGCCCAGGACTACCGTACCGAGAAATGGCAGCCTGGAACTATTGGGAAAAGGCTAGGGCCGTTGATGTACACCGTGGACATTGGGGACAATATAATAAGGCGCCATGTTGACCAAATCATAGGGTCCGCCACAAATGGGCAACCGACTTCACCACCTTACCTGGGTAATGTTGAGTCTGAGATACCCAGAACACCTACTTCTGATCTGGTAATACTGGAATCAGCTGAACCTGACACTGTCTTTCAAGCCGAATCGACTTTGCCAGAAGCACCTACTAGCCCGCCTGGAACGACGACACCACTGCGGCGTTATCCGGACAGAATCCGGAAACCTCCAGAAAGACTGAATCTATGAACTGTCTTACATAAGCTGTATATATGTTATAATGTATGTTCACTATGGACTCAGTATGTTGAAAGCTAAAAAGGGAGGATTGTAGTGTATGTACCCGTCTACCTTTAAGGAAACTATTGTATGTAACCGTTCACCTTTAAGAGAACTACTTTAGGTGTGGCACTACTTGTTTGGCTTCTGTATACTGTAACACCGACAGTGACCACACCAGTATATAAGTGTTGTGGCAGGATTGCTGGGGCAGATTCGCCCTGACCTTCGAATAGTAAAGACCTGTTTGTTTGTTATTCCTGAAGTCTGTGTCGTTATTAACTGTACAACCCACAGACTTTACAGGAACACTGAGCATTAGCGGCAGTTTAAAACCGGCGGCAGTGAGTGAGGAGCGGCCCGACCAGAGTGGACCTGCGTGGGAACACTGAGCATCGGCGGCAGTTTGAAATCGGCGGCAGTGAGTGAGGAGCAGCCCGACCAGAGTGGACCTGCGTGGGAACACTGAGCATCGGCGGCAGTTTGAAATCGGCGGCAGTGAGTGAGGAGCAGCCCGACCAGAGCGGACCTGCGTGGGAACACTGAGCATCGGCGGCAGTTTGAAATTGGCGGCAGTGAGTGAGGACCAATTCAACAGCCGGGGAGAGAGGTAAAAAGTAATCCAAGTGTGATGTCACCAGGAAGCAGGTAAGTGATTGGTTGGTGAGTATTTCTTTCTCCTTTTCATTACAAGCTTAAATTCTGCGGTTTATATTTTCTTGGGTCTCTGTGGTGTAGTGGGGACAGTTGGTAAATAAGCACCCTAGAGTATATCTTTAACTGGTGGTATTGAATTAATTTAAATTAATTAAAGGGGTAAGTCATGCCAGGAGAGCCCAGCCCCGTGTTATGCTCCTCTTGCTCTATGTGGGAATTCAGGGACGCTGCCAGTGTCCCTGACGACCACGTGTGCCAGAAATGCATCCAGCTGCAGCTACTAATGGGCCGTATGGAGGCGCTGGAGCTGCGGATGGATGGGTTGTGGAGCATTCACGATGCTGAGAGGGTCGTGGATTACACGTTTGATGAGTTGGTCACACCGCAGGGTAGGGCTGCACAAGCAGAAGGGAAATGGGTGACCACCAGGTGGAGCAATAGAAGCAGGCAGGTAGTGCAAGGGACCCCTGTGGCCATCCCCCTTTCAAACAGGTATACCAGTTTGGATACTGTTGAGGGGGATGACTCACCAGGGGAGGGCGGCAGCAGCCAACTTCCTGGCACCAGGGGTACTTCTGCTGCTCAGGAAGGGAGGAAAAAGAGTGGGAGAGCAATAGTGGTAGGGGATTCTATCGTAAGGGGAACAGATAGGCGTTTCTGTGGCCGTAGACGTGACTCCAGGATGGTTTGTTGCCTCCCTGGTGCCAGGGCCAAGGATGTCACTGAATGGCTGCAGGGTATTCTGAAGGGGGAGGGTGAACAGGCAGAGGTCGTGGTTCACATTGGGACCAACGACATAGGTAGGAAGAGGGATGAGGTCCTGCAGCAAGAATTTAGGGAGCTAGGTAGCAGATTAAAGAGCAGGACCTCAAAGGTTGTAATCTCTGGATTACTCCCGGTGCCACGTGCTAGTGAGTATAGGAATAGGAGGATAGAACAGATGAATGCATGGCTAATGAGATGGTGCAGGAGGGAGGGTTTTAGTTTCCTGGATCACTGGGCCTGCTTCTGCGGAAGGTGGGACTTGTACAAGTCGGATGGGTTGCACCTGAACCAGAGCGGGACAAATATCCTTGCGGGGAGGTTTGCTAGCACTGTTCGGGGGGTTTAAACTAAAATGGCAGGGGGTTGGGAACCTGAGCAGGGAGACAGAGGAAAGGAAAACAGGGATAAAAGCAAAAGATAGGAAGGAGAAAAACAAAAGTGGCAGTCAGAGAAATCAACGGTTTAAATCAAACGTGGCCACAGTAAATAATAATTCTAATAGGTCTAAGAGCGTTAAAAAAACAAGCCTGAAGGCTTTGTGTCTTAATGCGAGGAGCATTTGTAATAAGGTGGATGAATTGGCTGCGCAAATAGAGGTAAACGAATATGATTTGGTTGGGATTACGGAAACATGGCTCAAGGATGGCCAAGACTGGGAACTCAATATCCAGGGGTATTCGATATTCAGGAAAGATAGGCAAAAAGGAAAGGGAGGTGGGGTAGCTTTACTGGTTAAAGAAGGGATTAATACAATTGCAATGAAGGATAATGGGCCAGTAATTCCGGTCCCAACGCATGAGTACGGACGGGGGTACTCACGCGTGGGCCCGTTGGAAGTGCCGGATTTCAGCATGCACAGCGCATGCGCGGGAAACCGGCATTTCCTGTCCTCTGAACCAAGGGGTTCAGAGGACGAACGCGTGCGCGCAGGAGTCTGCGCGTGCGCGCTGAAATTCCTTTTTTTCCACAGGTTTGCGCGTGTGTAAGGGCCTCTCCTTTTTACGAATGTAAAAAGGAGATGTAAAGACTTCATTCTTTAAGGTAAGTGGTCTATTACTTAAATTAAAACATTTTTCCACAGCTTTATTGTTTTTAAGGACTTTACAGTAAGGTAAGTGTAGTTTTAGAACCGATTTTTAAAAAAATTATTTTTTTCAAGAATTTGATTAATTGTTTAAAATAGTTTTTTTAAAGTTATTTATAGTTTATTTAATTATTGGGATGTTTTTTAAAATTTTATTTAAAGTTAAACTAGTCTTTTGGGCGCCTGTACTTTTCATGAGTTTGACAGTTCTTACTATCAAACTCATGAATGAAGTTTCCCCTCCCCTGATTGGCTGCACAGTGCTCACCTGATCCCAGCCGGCATATCGCACTAACTACGCCGCTGGATCAGGCAAGCACAGCGCGCCGACATCTGAACCGGGCCAGTGACAGGAATTCCAAGCAGGCCCAGGCTTCAGATGTCGGCGCGCCGGGTGAGTGCACATCGGGGGCTTGCACGTGCGGCAAGCCCCCGAACCTAATTTCTGGGCCATTAGCTCTGATGATGTGGAATCTGTATGGGTAGAATTGAGAAATACTAAGGGGAAAAAAACATTAGTGGGAGTGGTAGATAGACCTCCAAACAGTAAGGCGGAGGTTGGGGATGGCATTAAAAGGGAAATTAAAGAAGCGTGCAATAAGGGCACAGCAGTCATCATGGGTGACTTTAATCTACATATTGATTGGGCCAACCAAATTAGTAACAATACTGTGGAGGAGGAATTCCTGGAGTGGTTACGGGATGGTTTCCTGGACCAATATGTCGAGGAACCAACCAGAGATCAGGCCATCTTAGACTGGGTATTATGTAACGAGAAAGGATTAATTAGCAATCTTGTTGTACAAGGCCCCTTGAGTCGGAGCGATCATAATATGATCGAATTCTTCATTAAGATGGAGAATGAAGTAGTTGACTCAGAGACAAGGGTCCTCAATTTAAATAAAGGAAACTACGATGGTCTGAGGAGCGAGTTGGGTAGGATTGATTGGGGAATGGTACTCAAAGGGTTGACGGTGGATAGGCAATGACAAACATTCAAAGACCGAATGGATGAGCTACAGAATTTGTTCATCCCAGTTTGGCATAAAAATAAAACAAAAAAGGTGACTCAACCGTGGCTAACAAGGGAAATTAGGGATAGCATAAGATCCAAGGAGAGGACATATAAATTGGCTAGAAAAAGCAATAATCCTGAGGATTGGGAGCAGTTTAGGAATCAACAAAGGAGGACAAAGGGATTAATTAAGAAAGGGAAAATAGAATATGAGAGTAAGCTTTCAGGGAACATAAAAACTGACTGTAAAAGCTTTTATAGATATGTGAAGAGAAAAAGATTGGTGAAGTCAAGCGTAGGTCCCTTACAGTCAGATTCAGGGGAATTTATAATGGGAAACAAGGAAATGGCAGACCAAATAAATACATACTTTGGTTCTGTCTTCACAAAGGAGGACACAAATAACCTCCCAGAGATGCCGGGGAACATAGGTTCTAATGAGAGGGAGGAACTGAAAGAAATCAGTATTTGTAGGGAAATGGTGTTAGGAAAATTGATGGGACTGAAGGCCAATAAATCCCTAGGGCCTGATAATCTACATCCCAGGGTACTTAAGTAAGTGGCCCTAGAGATAGTAGATGCATTGCTGGTCATCTTCCAGAACTCGATAGACTCTGGAACAGTACCCATGGATTGGAGGGTAGCTAATGTTACCCCACTATTCAAAAAAGGTGGTAGAGAAAAAGCAGGGAATTATAGACCGGTAAGCCTGACATCGGTAGTGGGGAAGATGCTAGAGTCTATTATAAAAGATGTAATAGCAGAGCACTTGGAAAGCAGTGACAGGATCGGACAAAGTCAACATGGATTTACAAAAGGTAAATCATGCTTGACTAATCTACTGGAATTTTTTGAGGATGTAACTGGTAAAATAGATAAGGGAGAATCAGTGGATGTGGTGTATTTGGACTTTCAGAAGGCTTTCGATAAGGTCCCACATAAGAGATTAGCGTGCAAAATTAAGGCACATGGGATTGGGGGCAAGGTATTGACTTGGATAGAGAACTGGTTGGCGGACAGAAAGCAAAGGGTTGGAATAAACGGGTCATTTTCCGAGTGGCAGGCAGTGACTAGTGGGTTACCGCAAGGATCGGTCCTAGGACCCCAGCTGTTCACAATATATATTAATGATCTGGACGAGGGAATTGAATGTAATATCTCCAAATTTGCAGACGACACAAAGCTGGGTGGGAGGGTAAGCTGTGAGGAGGATGTCGTGAAACTCCAGTACGATTTGGACAGGTTGGGTGATTGGGCAGAAGCATGGCAAATGCACTATAATGTGGATAAATGTGAGGTTATCCACTTTGGTGGCAAAAACAGGAAGGCAGATTATTATTTGAATTGCAATAGATTGGGAGAAGGGGAAATGCAAAGAGACCTGGGTGTTCTTGTGCACCAGTCGCTGAAGGTAAGCATTCAGGTGCAGCAGGCGGTTAAGAAGGCAAATGGTATGTCGGCCGTCGTAGCAAGAGGGTTTGAGCACAAGAACAAGGATGTCTTGCTGCAGTTGTACAGGGCCTTGGTGAGACTGCACCTTGAGTATTGTGTGCAGTTCTGGTCACCTTACCTGAGGAAGTACATTCTTGCCATGGAGGGAGTGCAGCGAAGATTCACCAGGCTGATACCTGGGATGGCAGGAATGACGTACGAGGAGAGATTGTGTCGATTGGGCTTATACTCACTGGAGTTTAGAAGATTGAGAGGGGATCTCATCGAAACCTATAAAATTCTGTCAGGCCTGGACAGACTAGATGCAGGAAGGATGTTTATGATGGCCGGGGAATCCAGAACCAGGGGTCATAGTCTAAGGATAAGGGGTAAGCCATTAAGGACTGAAATGAGGAGGAATTTCTTCACCCAGAGAGTGGTGAACCTGTGGAATTCTCTGCCACAGAGGGTGGTGGAGGCCAGTTCATTAAATATATTCAAGAAAGAGTTGGATATATTTCTTGAGGCTAAAGGGATCAAGGGATATGGGGAGAAGGCGGGGACAGGGTACTGAATTTGGATGATCAGCCATGATCTCATTGAATGGCGGAGCAGTCTCGAAGGGCCGAATGGCCTACTCCTGCTCCTATCTTCTATGTTTCTATGTTTCTATCCCTTGTCCCCAAGAAGCCAACCACCTGGGTGATGCGGTGCCTGAAAAAGTTCTGCCACAGTAGTCTGGCGCAGGATGAATGCATCGTGGCTGCTGCCAGGATAGTGGGCATTGACAAGTGAGTATCAGCTGTCTGTGGTCACAGACCAACTGCACGTTTAAGGAATGGAACCCCTTTCGGTTGCGGAATTCCTCTGCATTCTCATGCGGAGCACGCAAAGCCACATGCGTGCAGTCAATGGCGCCCTGCACCATGGGGAAGCCCGCTATCCTCGCAAAGCCCATTGCGCGTTCATGCTGCTTGGCCGTGGTCATGGGGAAAGAGATGTACTCTCGTCTACTTTTATAGAGGGCATTTGTGACATGACGGATGCAGCAATGGACTGCGAACTGGAAGATATTGGCGATGTCCCCAGTAGCTGATTGAAATGAGCCGGTGGCATAAAAGTTCAGAGCCACTGTGATCTTCACTGCCACCGACAGAGACGTCCTGGTCCTCAGTTGAGGCTGCAGATCTGGCTGCAGCAGGTGGCAGAGCTCAGTGACCACCACCTTGCAGAAGCACAGCCTTCGCAAACACTGCTTCTCAGACATATTAACGTAGGAGAATTGTTGGCGAAATACCCTGGGAGGGTACGGTCTCCTGTACAGAGGCCTGTTGGCCCCCCTCCATCTGGCCATGATGGCCACTCTCTCTCTGCGTCTCTGTGCCCTCCGAATCTGATGGCGCAGGATGACGTCGCCAATCAGTGCAGCCCCCATAGTATTTTGGCAATCAAAGTAATGAAGGTCAAAAACCAAAGTACAATACCTGCAAAGTGATGTTCAGCAGCCAAAACTACTTCACACAGCATTGAATCTATGCAAAAGTCTCTCTTTCTCTCTCTCAGAATCTCTCTCTCTATCTCAGAATGAGTGGTGCAAAAATGTACCACAGAAAAAGCCAGGAAGAGGCCCCCTTTAAATAGCGCCCCCTCCAACCCCAGCCCCACAGCAACTTGGAAGCATTCCAGTCTACCTGTTGTTGGTTGTGTCAGGCAGAAAGGAGGGGGGCGCCACTCAATTTCCATTCCGGGGTGCCACAAGGGCGTTGCACACTCGAATGACGTCAAGATCTGCGTGTGCAGGAGATCGGGGCGGTATTGTTTAGCACTGTCGCAAAAGTCCGGTCAATTTAGCGCGTGGCGCAAACATCGCTGCGCCCGGGCGCTAGTTGTTTAGCGTCACATTAGCGCCCTCTTAAGGCGCTAATGGGAGGCACAAACAACTGAATTTTTCCCCCATAGAGTCATTGGGCTGGATTTTGCCAGGCCCAAGGAGGCGGGAATGGAGGCGTGTGGGGTGTTAAAATTGCAAAAAGTGGCGGGCGGGCCCGACCCCGCCTCCATCCCGCCTCCAAGCAATTTTCCCAAATGCGTGGTTTCTGATCCCGTCTCTGTCCCGCCTCCAAGAGCCTTAAGGCCCTTAACAACCACTAAATTGCCTCTATAATCCCATTTTGAGAGGCCTTTCTGATTTTAACACATTTCCCACATGATTCACATCTCCTCTGAAACACGACGGTGAAACCTGACGGGAGCACAATTGGATTGCTGACTATCAGCTGCAGCTCCAACATTAAACAGGAGATTTGATCAGTCATCATTTTCAGGTGGCAGGACTTTGTAGTCTCAGGTCTGGGGGAACTTTTAGCAGGCATAACCATAGATGTGGAAGTTTGGAGCCTGACACCCATCTCCAGTGTGACCTCCTGGGAAACTCCTCTCGCCTCCTTGACTGAGCGCTTCCTCAACTGAGGCATCTACCAGAAGCATGAGAACCATTTATTTCCTTCCCTCCTGGACATCAGATGAGGACAAAGACCAGCCTCGGCAGCAGCAGAACCATGAACAACAGCAGCACCAACAGCAGCGGCAACAACAGGAGCGCCAAGCTGCTGCTCACCCACCTGAAGCTGCACAGGCCAGAAGGTGCCAGCTCATGGAAGCCCGTCGGTGCAGGAGATACCCCCCAGACAGGGTCTACAGATAGAGGATTAGCTACCTCAACATGAGTGAGCAACAGTGCCAAAGGCGGCTCCGACTTTCGCGAGAGGCAGTGGGCGACATCTGCGCAACGGTGCAGCAAGACCTGGAGCCCAGAGGAGCAGGTGGACACCCCTTACCAGTGGCCGTCAAAGTCACCACCGCACTCAACTTTTTGCTTCAGGCTCATTCCAGGGATCAGCAGCAAACATCAGCGGTATCTCCCAGGCGGCTGCACACACTTGTATCATGCAGATAACTGATGCCCTCTTTGCCATCGCGCACAATCACATCCATTTCACCAAGGATCAAGCAAGTGTCACAGTGCGTGTGGTTGGATTAGCTAATCTAGCAGGCTTTCCAAGGGTGCAGGGCATCATTGACTGCACACATGTGGCCCTTAAAGCACCCCATCTTAATCCAGGTATTTTTGTCAACCGCAAGGGCTTCCACTCCCTCAACGTTCAGCTGGTGTGTGACCACGAGAAGGAAATTTTGCATGTTTTGCATGTTTGTGCCAAGTACCCTGGCAGTTGCCATGACTCCTTCATACTGCGCCAGTCTAGTGTGCCTCCGCTCTTCAGTCTGCCAGACCAACTTAACGGATGGCTACTTGGAGATAAGGGCTATCCCCTGAAGATGTGACTAATGACACCGTTGAGGAGCCCATCCAACAAAGCCGAGGAGAGCTACAACTACAGCCACATTTCCACCAGATCCATAATCGAGCAAACCATCAGCATGCTGAAGATGCGCTTCAGATGCCTGGATAGATCAGGTGGAGCCCTGCAGTACTCAGCAGCCAGGGTCTCCAGAATCATCGTGGTTTGCTGTGCACTTCACAACATGGCACAGCGTCATGGCTTGCAGATTCCTGAGGACCAAATGGCTCCTCACATATCCTCCTCAGATGAGGAGGAGGAGAGCAAAAATGAACATCTTGCAGAGGCCCATCAACCAGCGGCAGCAGTACGCGAGAACATTGCTGCCCGGGATGCAAGGAATGCACTCATCTTGGCCAGATTTGCTTAGCCTAGCCAATCAAGCACTTTCGCCTCGCAGCTTCTTACCAGTGCATCGACAATGGCCAAGAACCAATGGATTCCTAGTACTCTGGCCACCACTCTGACAATTACACGTAATCCTAAGCCCTCAACGTGGAAGACCCATTTGTGAAATGACACACGCCACAATTGCAACAGTTCCCATCAGAATTTTTATTTACAATAACCAACTGATGGCATTTAAAAAATAAACACAATATTTCACCCAAGTGACTAACCTTGTGACTATTTGTGCAGTATCATTCTCTTACGCGTGCTCCTACGTGGTGCTTCCCCTGTGGCTTCAGCAGATGTGGAGGCCCCTTGCTCACATTCTTGCTGCTCCTGTCTCAACACCTTTGGCGGGCGTCCACTGGGGTTGCGAACCTGTGAGGACTCGGCAACAGTCTGCTGCTCCTACGGCTGTGCAGGGGTTGAGATGCCGATCTCAGTTGGGTGGCGACTCTGGTGGGGCTCTGACCGAGGACTTGGCAGTGGCATGGCCGTGTAAGCGCTTGAAGAGGAGCCTCCACTTCCTTGTTCTCTGCCACCAACATCCCTCTCATGGGTCAGGTCCACCTCAATGCTTGTGAGTGGCTTGCTTCACATCAGTGGAGCCATGGTGTATGATTTGCAAAATTTCTACATTTCCCCAAAGGTTATTATTAACAAAAGGGACCCTGCATGGACATTTTAACTGAAAAGGGTACCCAAGATGGTGTCCATGCCTCATGGCAGAAAGCCTGTGAGATTTTAAAAACTTGGGCCTAGAAATTGGGTATAGCCCCGCTTGAGGCGTTAGAACTGGCGATGCGCTAAGTTTATAGCCAGACGAGAGCTATCCGCGCCTGGCGCGATATTGGGTTGCATCGCCCCCAAAAGGGATTGAGGCGCTAAATCAGCCGTTGCATGGTGCTCTTAAGGCGCAAAAGGTCAGGCGCTACTCAATTTCGACGCGGACGGGCGCAGCGCAGGTGAACTCAATTACGACAAAGCACGAGACCTGCAGGCGCCGGCCGGCTCTTAAAGGGGTGGGTCAGTCAGACTGAGCTTCAACACCCAACGCCCTGTAGGCCTCAGGTTCGGCGCTCGCCCTTGTCTGGCGGTACAAAGTTGTTCATTATGGAGAAGGTTAGGCAGAGAGCAGAGCGCTTCAGCACTGAGGCTCTGGACCACTTGGTGGCTGCAGTTGAACACCGTCGACAGGTCCTGTACCCGGATAATGGCAAATGGCCAAATCAGAAGGCTTATCGACGATCTTGGAGGGAGGTTGCTGTGAGGGTCAACTCCAGCAGCATGGCGACCAGGACCCCTGTTCAGTGCAGGAAGAAATTCAATGACCTCACACGGATCGTTAGGGTGAGTGATGGTTTACCAAACTTGTGCTTCCCTCCATCTGCAGCTGACTTCGGGCACCCTGCTGCAATGATGTGCCACTGGCCATCTGTCAGTATGCACCCATGGCCCTTTCTGGGCAGACACATGGACAGATGTCTCAGGGCCTCATGTAAGGGCTCTTGCACAATGGGGGGCATGCGATGATGTCTCAAGGCCTCATGTAAGGGCTCTTGCACAATGGGGGGCATGCGATGATGTCTCAAGGCCTCATGTAAGGGCTCTTGCACAATGGGGGGCATGCGATGATGTCTCAAGGCCTCATGTAAGGGCTCTTGCACAATGGGGGGCATGCGATGATGTCTCAAGGCCTCATGTAACAGAACCTCCCCTTCTTTCCCCTGCAGCCCAAGATGGTGCAGATTAGAAAAGAACAGCGTCGAACCGGTGGCGGACCTGCACAAGTGGTCACTCTCACGGATCTGGAGGAGAGAGTGCACCAGATACTTGGAGGACGTCTGTCTGGTCCAGTGACCACTGCATCTGCCGACCCCATTACCGACAGCGAGGGTAAGACTCTTACCTTTTCCACCTGTTGCCTTCCACTTGGTCCCCCCACCAGCATGCATCCTCAGTGTGCAGCCATGTCAGAGCCATGCCGCAATCTGGCATGCCTTTCAGCAAACCTGTCCTTTTGCTAAAGCCACTCTTCCACCTCCCACTTTCAGATGAAGCAGCACCAACTCGGGCTCAACGCGCTGAAGCTGCCAGTGCCAGTGCCACCGGAGGCGAGGACCAGGAGGAATCCGGACCAGCCGTTGCAGAATCCGGGGAGCTGAGACATCTGCAGACTGGGGATAGTAGTCCCCTGGAGGGGAGGGGGGGTGGCTCTGAGGATGAACCAGTTGCCGGACCAAGCGGCATGAAGCAACGCAGGGGGGATAGGCAAGTTCTGCCACCGTCTCCCCGCAGGGCAAGGCAGGTCGTCATGACTGCTGCACAGAGTGCAGATGAGGTCCGTCGCCTGGCAGAGATGAGCAAACAGGCCCGGGTCAGACACACGGAGCTGATGGTTGCAGTGGAGAAGATGCCTGAGTCAATAGATTCATTGGCTAGGAGTATGTTGGACTTCGGGGCAACAATGGAGAGGACTCTGCAGGGCTTTGGCACAACAATGGAGAGGACTCTCCAGGTGTTCGGGGAAACAATGGACATGTCTATCCAGGGCTTCGGGGCCACAATGGACAGGACTATCCAGGGCTTCGGCCCAACAATGGAGAGGACTGTCCACGGCTTTGAGTCGGCAATGGAAAGGACTGTTCAGGTCTTTGGACAATCCCTGGAAAGGTCTGTGCAGGGCTTGTCCGAGGCAGTGGAGCGGTCGGCTCCTGCCTTGTCCGAAGCCATGGGAAGAACTGTCCAGGCCTTCTCCGAAGCACTGGCACCTGGCACACAGGTCCTCACTGTTGCCACGCATTCACTTGCTGGGCTCCTCCACAGCCAGATTGACGCAATGCGATGTCTCACTGCAGCCACCCTCTCTGCATCAGATAGGATCACCCCGGGCCCTTCCACTCCCGTACAAGGCCAGGAATCCATGGAGCTTGCGATTGTGGCGGATGAGCCGAGCCGCTCCCCTCAGATAGCCAGTGTGTCATCCGACCATGGTGCAGGTGTCCTCTCTCGTCAGGAGACCATTGCACATGCCAGCGCTGGGACGCCTGCATTGCAGCTGCCACCACCTGCAGCCCACACTGCTTCCAGCCATGCTCAAAGCAAGCATCCTGCGTCCGCACCCTCCAAGCCCAGAGGTCGGCCAGGCCGTACCTCAGGGGCTTCTGCGCTTCCAGACAGTCGGCAAGCGTCCCCCAGCCTTGAGGCCGCCACTGGGGTGCAATTACGTAGGAGCAGCAGGGAGGGAAGGGGCCGGGCGCGAACGAGAAGTCATTCTCCCTCAAGGGGCCAGTTGTAGAGGGAGGTGCTGAGATGTTTGTTTGTCCAAATTCAAGGACACCCTCACCTGCTGTTATAGGTGCAGATTTTTGTTGAGTTTTGCTGCTTTGCCGAACACATCACATTTATGTTGGAAGTTATGGTTTCTGCTCACTTTACGTTGTTTAGCTGTAATGAAAGAATTTTGTGTCAATAAGCAGAAGTTTCAATGTTGCTTGGTGCATGTGACTACTTTCAGTGATGCTGGCATGCAGAGGCCCTCAAACATCCAAAGTGCGCATGAGGTAAGACTCTCATCATTCCGCCACAGGGGTGTCGAGACGAGTCCAGAGGAGCCTCTGACGTATGGACCTTCCACTTTCAGCAGCCCTTCCATCTTCCTCCTCCTCCTCCGCCTGCTCTTCCTCCTCCTCCTCCTCCTCCTCCTCATACTCCTCCTCCTTTGCCTGCTTGTGCAGGGTCTGAGGGAAGGTAATGAATGGACGCGTTCGCCTATAAAGGGCATCTGTCACTTGCCGGATGCAACAGCGGACTGCAGCCTGAGCGACAGTCGCATCGTCCCCAATGGCTGACTGAAAGGATCCGTTGGCATAAAAATGGAGGCCTTCAGTCAGTGTAGCCATCACGGACAGAGAGGTTCTGCAGCGTTCACGCGGCTGCAAACCCTGACCAAGCAGGTGGCACAGATCAGTAACAATGTCCCTCCAGATTCGGAGCCTTCGCAAACACTGCTCCTCCGACATGTCAAGGCTTGTCACCTGCTGCCTAAAGACCCTCGCAGCATCCCGTCGGATTGGCCAACCTCCATTGCCCCTCCTCCTTCTGGCCAATCCCGGCCCTCTCTCCCGCCGTCTCTCTGCCCCTTCACAGTGTTGGGCGATGAGGCCGTCGCCCTCCAAACAAGCTCCCATTCCGATGCCAGTTGGTCAAAAGGCTTTTAGGTGTAGTGCTGCAAGTGCTTCGGACAGGGTTGAAGGTCCCAAGTGCTGTAAAGCTCAAATCCCAGAACTCTGCTCCACATTAGCTCGCCAACTCTCTCTAGCAGCGATCGCAATGAGCAGGCCAAGTGGCAGAAGATTCTGCACTAGAGCTGTCCCCTTTAAATAGCCCCGCCCTACTCCGAGAAGGGCCTGTTAGCCCTCCCTCGAACTGTCACTAATAGTGCTGGGCGCTAAGGCTCCGGGCGCCACCCAATATGCGCTCAGGTGCTCCTAAAAGGCGTTGCACACTGAAATGACATCATGAGCTGCTTGCGCTCACGGGCGCGTGCAAACACTTAGCGCAGGCGCTAAATGTATAGTCAATTTCTGAGTCGGCGCTATCCTCATAGCGTTCACCCCAACATAGGGCTTTGCCCCAATTCTAGGTCTCTTTAGGCGCTCAGCGCCGGCGCTACCAACCCAATTTCTAGGCCTTGGACTCTGCGGCACAGGCAGCTTGTGGAGAAATCGAAACCAAAGCTGCAGTTTCAGTGAAGAGAGACTTTGCATTTTGAAAACCAGACAGGACTTTGAATTATGTATTAGACCAAATCAGAGACAGATCAAAACCCAGTTAGGCCTATAGTTAAGGCCATCAAGCTGTTTGCATAAATAATCAGGAACAGCTTAAGGAAGCCATCGAGGCTGGACAGGTCCATTAAGATGTATTAATAACAAAACAAGTCAATTATCAGGCCAGTAGATGTAATTACCTGCCATCTAAAAACAGTTAGTGTAGATTGCTACCATTATTTAAAATAGCCCGCCAAGATTGGGACAAAGAACTAACCTGATTTGCCGTGCAGATAAGGGCTGTCCGAAGGAGTATAATTGTAGGCCCACTGGCAACCTTCTCTCTCTGCTCTCTGCCCTTGCTCCCGGCTCCTGCTCTGGCCCCTCGCCCTTGTGGCTACTGCTCTTGCCCCATCCTGCGCTTACCGCCCGGCCACTGCCCGTGCCTTCCCCATTCCATCAGGGACGCCCGGCATTGCACCAGGCGGACACGGACAAACCAGGTCAGGCGAGGCGAGACGTGACGAGGCGGGGTGGTGAAGAAGACGAATGGAAAGACGATTGAAGAAAAGCTTCGACTAAACAGGCCTTCAGTCCAGCTGACCGGCGACTATCTTCATGCAAACTCCAACTGTCGGCCGAGGAAGAGGAACCATCATCCCTGCGAGATAAAGTACCCAAGCAGAGACTTTAACTTTGGGGTACTTGTACCTGGACAACGCCCTTGCAGCACCCGGAGACCACGTGATGACGGCAGGCTCCAGAGAGCACAAAGAGCGAACCCCAAGCCCCACCGCTGTTTTGAATTCAGCAGATCTTTGATTGGTGAGCATAAATTCTGGCCCATCATAGCTTAATCTAGTTAGGTATAGGGGGTGGGATAAGGATAAGGGGATTGTTAAGATAGTTGTTTTCCCTCGATGTGCCGTGTGTTCCCCATTCCCTGTATAAGTATATAGTTATTTGTATTTGCCTGTAATTTTCTTTATACTAGTAGCTTCTCGTAAGACGGTGTTATTTTCTACTTCAATAAAATCTTGGTTTCGCTTACATCCAAACCACCTGTCTACTCGAGTCTTTTCTGTATTGCCGCCTGTACCTAAGTCCGGTGTCTAGAACCCAGGGGCGTGGGAACGATTTGAACCGCTCACAAACAGTCAGAGGCATAACTGACTGGGTGTACGCGCCACCCCACCACCATCGCCCCCTACAGAAATGGCGACCGCGGCAGGACACTGGCAACAGGGTTGCGATACAGTAGACAATGGTTCGGATGAGCAAACCATGATGGAGGAAAGGATTTCTGATTATGTGTTTAGCAAGGTGAATATCACTAAGAAGTGGATCACCACTCTGTTAAAGACTGGACGTCCAGCAGATGCAGCAGCTAAGTGGACAGAGGGAAAGGAACACAAGAAGTCCTTAGAGAAGGCAGTTTGGCTGATGTATTTTAAAAAGCAGGTCCATCTTTTGGACAGGCTCGTTGCAGCACAGGCAGTCGAGTTAAGGGAGTCAGCCCTGGAGATCCAGGATAAGGCTCTCGCAGGGGAGAAGTTATTAGTAGCTTTGCAGGCTTTGAATCAGGAGAGAGTGCATTTAGTAGGAGAACACAAGGCCCAGTTGGAATACCTACGGTGCCAAGTCACCGAGGCCAAGGGAAATGAGTTAAGGTTGCAGGAGAAAAATGCTCGCTTGGCAAAGCAGATTAGGGAACAGGAAGAGAAAGTGCAGGAGGTAAAAGCCACTTACAAGCTACCGAGTGAACAGGGGTTTGAGGAGGCAGACCACGGCCCCTGTAAAGAGAGGATAGAAAATCTGAGCCGGGCCCTCTGGAAGGCAAAAGGCATGGTATGCCTCATACACCCAAAGGCAGGCCAGGCAGATTTTATGGGGAATGAGGGGAGGACAGTTCCAACGTCACTGGTAGTGTCCAGGGACGACCCGGTTGAGAGAGAGGAGACCTCAAGACCACCACCTGTAGCGCCAAGTTTCAGCGAGGTTTGGCAGCAATGGGGGGTGGAACCCGGAGTGGAGCCAGAGGTGGAGGCAGAGGTAGAGCAACCCCCGCCAGAGTGGTTGGAGCCAGGACCGATGTGCCCAGCATGGCATCGGAGGTTCGGCCCACCCGCCAATGGCGACATTGAGGGACCCCTCCAAAACCAGTTCATATTACCCTTCAACACCCAACAGCTTAGGGTTATGGTCAACCATATCCCGAGGCTCTCCGAAAAGGGGGACCCCTCGCTCCACTTCAGGGAAATAGAGCAGACAGCCAGCGTCAACGACTGCGATGACGCTGAGAAGGCCAAGATGCTGCTATTCTCCCTGGAGAGTAGTCTCCTCCAATCCCTCTCTGATGAGTGTAAAAAGGGGCAGAGCAGGTAGGAGGAGCTTAGAGATGCGGTTCTGGAGGCCATGGGGATGGATGAGGGAAGTCCTTTCTCCCGCGTGGAGAAGACGATCCAGCTCTCAGGGGAACGCCCGCAGGCTTTTGCAGACCGGCTGTGGCCGGTGTACCGGAAGGCCTGCCCGGGGACGCTGGACCGAGTGTTCCTGAACAGGGATTCCCTGGCCCATTGGCTCCGTTGCCTGGTGGTGAACAGCTTGCCACAGGTCCGGACCAAAGCAGAAGTCTGGTTCGACCCCAAAGATCCCCAGACCACCGAACTCATGGTAATTAGGCAGCTCACTCTGGCCTATAAAAGCAGTAGGGGAGCCGATTCACGCCCACCCAAGGGTAAGGTGCATGAGGTAAAACCCAGACCAGGTAGGAAAGAGTGGCACCAGGAAGGGAGTAACCCCCCCAACACAAAGACCAATTGTTATGGGTGTGGGAAGGATGGTCACTGGTGGAAGGAGTGCAAAAACCCTTGGAAAGATAACAAGGAAAAGCATCCCACAGCCCCAGCCCAAAAGGGGGGGGGGGCAGGGACCCCTTCCGCAGAGGTCGAGTCACTTTTGGATGCCATGAGGTCCTTACTGACTGGCCAGGGGAGAGTAGCAGCCGCCACCGGTGCTCTCACCCCGTCCACCCCATCCAACCCACAGCCATGACTAGAGCCAGCGCAGCCTGTTTATCTGTGTTCCCTTCGGTATGATGAGTGGAAAAGACCCCTTTTGGAGATGGAGGTGGAGAAGGTGATGAGGACCTATCTGTTAGACATGGGGGCATCATGCACCGTGGTCTACTCAGCTAACCCCACCACCTCACCTCTCTCCAGTGGGGTCCCATATAGTCTATCAGGGTTCACGGGTAGGGAACAGGCTGGCTCGTTTTCCATCCCACTCCCCATTCGGTTAGGACCGCTCCGCTCCAAGTGGACCTGTGTCCTGATGAAATGGGACGTTGAGGGTGGAAGAGGGGTCCTGGGAGCCGACTTTATCGTAGGCCACGGGATTCTAGTGGATTTGAGGAATCACTGCCTTTGGGGGGCAGGTAGAGTAAAGAACGGAGAGATCGTAGTAATCCCGGGAAAGGAAGGGAAGGGGACCCTCTGCACCATGAAGCCCAAAGAGGATTATAACCTCAGGCTCATGGTCAGCAACACCCCACCAGAGTTCCAGGCATTTGTGCAGGCCCACCTGGCCACACTTGCCACTCACAAACACGACTGTGGGAGAGTCACAGGGTTTGAGGTCAGCGTAGATGGGGACCCCATGGCCTGACCACAGAAACAGTATAACTTCCCCAGGGATGCAGAACTGGACATGGAAGCAGCCATGTCCTCGTTAGTGCAACAGGGAGTTCTGAGACCGATAGCTACCCACGTGAATTCTCCGTTATGGCCGGTCAGAAAGTCGGACAATTCCTGAAGGGCCACGGTGGACTATTGAGTGCTCAATAGCAGCATCCCAGCCTGCGCACCCACAGTAGCAGCAGTTGCCGACCTCATAGGGAGTATTCCAGCATCCGCAACCACTTTCACGGTGCTGTATATTTCCAATGGGTTTTGGTCCATCTCTGAAAGGAGGGAGGATCAGTACAAGTTTGCCTTTACGTTTAAAGGGCAACAGTACACGTGGAACTGTTTGCCGCAGGGCTTTCACAACAGCCCCAGCATTTTCCATCAGTGCATGGCCAACAGTTTGAAGGATTTTAGCCAGCCCAGACAGTTGGTTCAATATGTGGATGACCTGCTCCTGTTCACTGATTCGAAAGAGGAGCATGGCCTGCTATTGGCCGAACTGCTGGAGCTGCTAGGGCAGAAGGGTTTCAAAGTGAATCCCAAGAAAGCGCAGATCGGCCAGCAGGAGTTGAAATTCCTCGGCCTGACTGTGCGCGCTGGAGAAAGGGCCATAGATAAGGCTAGGAGGGAGGCGGTACAAGAACTACCGGTCCCCAACACAGTAACGGGTGTGAGGTCATTTCTAGGGCTAACCGGGTACCGTAGAGACTTTATTGAGGACTATGCAGCCACCGCAGCTCCTCTGCTCCGGCTCCTACACAAGGGAGTGGAGTGGCTTTGGGATGAGGGTTGCCAGGCAGCATTTGTCAGGCTCAAGAAAGACTTGCAGACCGCACCAGCTTTAGGGGCCATAGATGGGGGGAAAGAGTTATTCCTGGAGGTAGCAACCAGCGGGGATAGCCTGAGTGCTGTGCCGCTCCAAGAGCGGCACGGCCGGCTGCGGCGGCTGCGGCCGGTGGTCTAAACCTCCAGGATACTCACAGATGTGGAAAGGAGCTATTCCAACTATGAGCGGCATCTTTTGGCCACACATTGGGCTGTGAAAAGATCACTGATCTTCACAGGCACCTCTCCCATCACCCTCCTCACTCATCACACACCCACCCAGATGCTTCTGGATGGGAGGATCAAGGATGTGACAGTGAGCAGTGCCCGCATTGCCCGCTGGACCATGCTCCTCTCACAGATGGATCTGAAGGTGAAGGGTCTCTGTGAGCCAAAGCTCGCAGCCAACCTGGTATACCCTGGAACAGCCCATCGGTGTTCCATTAAAGGGGTTTGGGAAGTAAACATAGGTTTACGGGCAGGGATACATCTCACAGGCCGCAAAATCTATGTAGACGGTTCCAGCACGGTATCTGCTGGCGAGCATCTCACGGGGTGTGGCGTTTACGACCCAGCGGCAAACATTGCCCTGGCGATTAAGCTCCCCAGCACCATGAGCGCCCAGCAGGCTGAACTCTCCTCGGTGGCATACATTGTTACACACCCCGAAATCTTCCCCACCCCCTACACGATTTGCTCGGACAGCATGTTCACGTGCAATTCGTGTACGGAGCACCTGGCCATCTGGTCCCGCCGCGGATACACCTCCGCTGAAGGGAGGCCCCTCACAGTAAAACCCCTGCTGGAAAAGATCCTGGCAGCAGTGGGGGAGGAAGGGGAGGTTTTCATCCACAAGGTGAAGGCCCATTCCTCCACAGAACCCCGCGGCCAAGGCAACCAGCAGGCTGACTTGCTCGACAAGGAGGTTGCCTGCACAGGCACTTTCTGGGACCCATTTGGGTCCAGACCCATGGCGGCGGTCAGAGGTAGGGACGAGACCCATGGGAGTGTAGGGGTAGCATTATCCCCGGATCTTAAGACGGTCCAAGCCCAAGACCCCATCCTCAAAGCAGTCCTCAGCGCTGTAGCTGAGGGAAAGGGAATAGAAGGTCCCTACGGCACAGCGACTCTCTCCGTTAAAGAGGGTATGCTGTGCCAGGGGGAACAGTGGGTTGTGCCGCAGCAGCACTGGAGGGAATTCCTTCAACTGGCCCATGAGGGTCCAGGAGCGGGACACCCCGGGCCTGAGACCACCTGGCAGCGGGTGGAACAGGTGGGATGGTGGCCGGGACTCAGGGACGATGTCCGCGAGTTCTGTGCAGGCTGTCTTGTGCGCGCTGCGAATAACCCCGACCCCCACAAAAGGAAGTTACCTATGGGACACGTCAGGAGGGTAGAGGGATCATGGCAGTCGATACAAGTCGACTACAGTGTGGCATCGGCAGCGGGTGGAGGCGGAGCTGAGCGGCAGAGCGACTACAAGAGGCCCCAGAGGCTCAGGTAGGCCCCAGCGCGGCATCGGCAGCGGGTGGAGGCGGAGCTGAGCGGCAGAGCGACTACAAGAGGCCCCAGAGGCTCAGGTAAGGCCCCAGTGCGGCATCGGCAGCGGGTGGAGGCGGAGCTGAGCGGCAGAGCGACTACAAGAGGCCCCAGAGGCTCAGGTAGGCCCCAGTGCGGCATCGGCAGCGGGTGGAGGCGGAGCTGAGCGTCAGAGCGACTACAAGCGGCCCCAGAGGCTCAGGCAGGCCTCAGTGCGGCATCGGCAGCGGGTGGAGGCGGAGCTGAGCGGCAGAGCGACTACAAGAGGCCCCAGAGGCTCAGGTAAGGCCTCAGTGCGGCATCGGCAGCGGGTGGAGGTGGAGCTGAGCGTCAGAGTGACTACAAGCGGCCCCAGAGGCTCAGGTAGGCCTCAGTGCGGCATCGGCAGCGGGTGGAGGCGGAGCTGAGCGGCAGAGCGACTACAAGAGGCCCCAGAGACCAGGTAAGGCGTACCAATCTCCAATCTCAGGGAAGGAGAGAGGTAAAAAGTATTCAAGGTGTGACGTCACCACAAAGCGGGTAAGTGATTGGTTGGTAAGTATTTCTCCCTTTTTAAGCTTAAATTTCCTTGGTTTATAGTTTCTAAGGTGTGATATTCACCATCTAGAATCGAGGCAGAGGGTATTTAATAATAATAATAAATTAAATTAATTACATAGAATGGGAGATCAGGCGATGTGTTGCTGCTGCAATATGTGGGAGCTGGTGGACACCATTGATGCTCACGGTGATTACATTTGCAGTAAGTGTTGGCTGCTCGAGGAATTCCGGCTTGAAGAGCTGGAGTCCGAGCTTCAAACACTGAGACACATCAGGGAGGGGGAGAGTTACCTGGACTCTGTGTATCAGGAGGTAGTCACACCAATTAGATTAATTAATTCAGATGTAGTCCGTGGCCAGGGTCAGGATGGTGTGACTAGAAGTGAGGCAGGTACGGGGATCCAGGAGGTAGTGTTGGAGGAGCCGCAGCCCTTGCACTTGTCCAACAGGTTCGAGGCTCTTACTCCCTGTGAGGATGGGAACAGGGACTGCGGGGAGGATGAGCAACCTGGCCACAGCAACGTGGAGCGGGGGGCCATTCAAGTGGGAGGAGTTAAAAGAAATGTTGTAGTGGTAGGGGATAGTATCGTTAGGGGGATAGATAGAGTTCTCTGCAACCGAGAGCGAGAGTCCCGAAGGCTGTGTTGCCTGCCCGGTGCCAGGGTTAAGGAGATCTCCTCTGGACTGGAGAGAAACTTGGAGTGGGAGGGGGAGGATCCAGTTGTCGTGGTCCATGTTGGTACCAACGACATAGATAGGACAAGGAAGGAGGTTCTGCTGAGGGAGTTTGAGCAGCTAGGGGCCAAATTAAAAAGCAGAAGCACAAGGGTAATAATCTCTGGATTATTACCTGAGCCACGAGCGAATTTGGCTAGGACAAATAAAATTAGAGAGTTAAATGCGTGGCTCAAAGACTGGTGTGGGAGAAATGGGTTTTGCTTCCTGGGACACTGGCACCAGTACTGGGGCAGGAGGGAGCTGTTCCGTTGGGACGGGCTTCACTTGGCCAGTGCTGGGACTAGAGTCCTGGCGGATCATATAACTAGGGCTGTAGAGAGGGCTTTAAACTAACTAGTGGGGGGGAGGTTCCTAGAGAGCAAATAATACAAATGACAACAGAGAAGGTCATAGACTTAGGTAGCAGTGGGGAAATTAAAAACCAGAGCGTGTCAGGAAGGGGCAGAAGGTATGGAGTAAAAGGTAAAGTAATAAAAAGGGCAAAAGCAGGAACTAAGTGTCACAAAACACCTTGAAAGTTCTCTATCTGAATGCACGTAGCATTTGTAACAAAATAGATGAGTTAATGGCACAAATAACTACATATGGGTATGATCTTGTGGCCATTACAGAAACATGGCTGCAGGGTGACAATGCCTGGGAATTAAACATACCAGGTTATTTAACGATCAGGAAGGACAGGCAGGAAGGAAGAGGAGGTGGGGTGGCTATGTTAATAAAGGAAGGAATCACTGTAATACAGAGAAATGATATTGGGTCAAAAGATCAGGACAATGAAACAGTTTGGGTGGAGGTAAGGAATAATAAGGGGAAAAAAACACTAGTGGGCGTAGTCTATAGGCCTCCGAACTGTGGCAACTCTGTTGGACGGAGTATCAATCAGGAAATTGTTGAGGCTTGTAATAAGGGAACAGCTATAATTATGGGGGATTTTAACTATCATATTAATTGGACAAATCAAATTGGGCAGGGCTGCCTTGAGGATGAGTTCATTGAGTGTATTAGGGATGGGTTTCTTGAGCAGTATGTAACTGAACCGACCAGGGGGCAGGCAACCTTAGATCTGGTCCTGTGTAACGAGACAGGATTAATTAAAAATGTCCTAGTAAAGGATCCCCTTGGAATGAGTGACCATAACATGGTTGAATTCCATATTCAATTAGAGGGTGAGAAGGTTGGATCTCAAACAAGCATGCTAAGCTTGAATAAAGGAGACTATGAAGGTATGAGAGCGGAATTGAGTAGAGTGGATTGGGAAAATAGATTAAAGGGTAAGACGATACATGATCAGTGGTGTACATTTAAGGAGTTATTTTACAACTTCCAAAAAATATATATTCCACTGAGAAGAAAAGGGTGTAAAAGAAAAGACAGCCATCCGTGGCTAAGTAAAGAAATTAAGGATAGTATTCGACTAAAAACAAGGGCATATATGGTAGCCAAATCTAGTGGGAGGATAGAGGATTGGGAAAACTTTAAAAGACAGCAAAAAATAACAAAAAGATTGATTAAGAAAGGGAAGATAGATTATGAAAGTAAATTAGCAAAAAATATAAAAACAGATAGTAAGAGTTTTTATAGTTATATAAAAAGAAAAAGGGTGGCTAAAGTAAATGTTGGTCCCTTAGAGGATGAGACCGGGAAATTAATGGTGGGAAATATGGAGATGGCAAAAACACTGAATGAATATTTTACATCAGTCTTTACAGTAGAAGACACTAAGAATATCCCAACACTGGACAAACAGGGGGCTAAAGGGGGGGAGGAGCTAAACACGATCAAAATCACTAAGGAAGTGTTACTCGGTAAAATAATGGGACTCAAGGCGGATAAATCACCTGGACCTGATGGCTTACATCCTAGGGTCTTGAGGGAAGTGGCGGTAGGGATTGTGGATGCATTGGTGATAATTTTCCAAAACTCCCTGGACTCGGCAATGGTCCCGGCAGACTGGAAAACTGCTAATGTAACACCCTTATTTAAAAAGGGCAGTAGACAGAAGGCTGGAAACTATAGACTGGTTAGCCTAACATCTGTGGTAGGTAAAATTTTGGAGTCCATTATTAAGGAGACAGTAACGGGACATTTGGATAATCATAATTTAATAGGACAAAGTCAGCATGGTTTTATGAAGGGGAAGTCATGTTTGACAAATTTGCTGGAGTTCTTTGAGGAAGTAACATATAGGGTGGATAAAGGGGAACCAGTGGGCGTAGTGTATTTGGAGAAGGGGACCGAGTGTAACATATCAAAGTTTGCAGATGATACTAAGATGGGGGGGAAAGTAGTGAGTGAGGAGGACATAAAAAACCTTCAAGGGGACATAGACAGGCTAAGTAAGTGGGCAGAGATTTGGCAGATGGAATACAATACTGGAAAGTGTGAGGTTATGCACTTTGGCAGGAAAAATCGTAGAACAAGTTATTATCTTAATGGCAAGAAACTGGAAAGTACTGAAGTACAAAGGGATCTGGGGGTCCTGGTGTACGAAACTCAAAAGGTTAGTATGCAGGTGCAGCAAGTGATTCAGAAGGCCAATGGAATGTTGGCTTTCATTGCTAGGGGGATAGAATATAAAAATAGGGAGGTATTGCTTCAGTTGTACAAGGTATTGGTGAGACCGCACCTGGAATACTGCGTACAGTTTTGGTGTCCATACTTAAGAAAGGACATACTTGCTCTCGAGTCAGTACAAAGAAGGTTCACTCGGTTAATCCCGGGGATGAGGGGATGGACATATGAGGAGAGGTTGAGTAGATTGGGACTCTACTCATTGGAGTTCAGAAGAATGAGAGGCGATCTTATTGAAACATATAAGATTGTGAAGGGGTTGGATCGGGTGGATGCAGGGAAGATGTTCCCGATGATGGGTGAAACTAGAACTAGGGGGCATAGTCTTAGAATAAGGGGCTGCTCTTTCAAAACTGAGATGAGGAGGAACTACTTCACTCAGAGGGTGGTAGGTCCATGGAATATGCTGCCCCAAAAAACTGTAGAAGCTACATCATTACATAAATTTAAAACAGAAATAGACAGTTTCCTAGAAGTAAAGGGAATTAAGGGTTACGGGGAGCGGGCAGGAATTTGGCATTGAGTCTAGGTTCGGATCGGTCATGGCCCTGTGGGTAGCGGAGCGGGCCCAGGGGCCGTGTAGCCTGATCCTGCTCCTATTTCGTGTGTCTAATTCTGTTAGATGCAGGAGATGGTTCTGTGATAGTGGATTGGCAGTTCGGATCAGATCAGCCATGATCTTATTGAATGGCGGAGCAGGCTCGAGGGGCCGATTGGCCTACTCCTGCTCCTATTTCTTATGTTCTTATGTTCTTATGTACATCGGGCCCCTGCCCACTGCCCAGGGAGGCTATAAGTACTGCCTAGTCCTGGTGGACGTGTTTACCAAATGGGTAGAGGCCTTTCCCTGCAGAACAGCCACAGCTCTGGGTACTGCCAGGATCCTGGTCCGGGAAGTGTTCTCGCGGTGGCGACTGCCACAGTTTGTGGAGTTCGACCAAGGGAGTCACTTCACCGGACAGGTGATGCAGAACACCCTGATTCTGCTAGGCATTGAAGGGAAATGGCATGTGGCCCACAACCCCCAGTCATCGGGGATTGTGGAACGTATGAATCGGACCCTCAAAGAAAGGTTAAGGAAGGAAACGGTGGACTCGCCCTGTAAATAGGCCGAAGTCCTACCGTTGGTTTTGATGGGGATCTGGGCCACCCAGTCTAAAAGCACGGGGTACTCCCCGTCCGAGCTAATGACTGGCAGGGTTATGCGGACCCCCACCCATGTACTAGCCCCAGTGCTCACGGAGGGTCAGCTCAGAGAGGTAAACCGGGACAGGTTCGCCCGAAACCTCTTTGAGCACCTGAAGCAGGTCCATGAGCAGGCGGCTGGGAACATGGGAAGGCAGCATCGGAGTAACCGATTGCTGCTCGCACCAAGAAAGCACCACGAGTGGGAGGTAGGAGATCAGGTTATGGTAAGAAACTATGCCCGAGTAGAAAGTTTGGAACCATTGTACATGGGGCCCTACAGCACTGTAGATAAAGCCAGCCCCATGGTATATGCCGTGATGATGCCCCGGCGTACAAAATGGTTTCATATCAACCAGTGTAAGCTGTTTATGCCTGAAAGGGGAAAGCAGCCAGTTGGGGTAAGGTCTGAGGATAAAGATCCTCAGCCTGCAGCAGAAGTGAGTTCACAGACTGCACAGGCAGGCGCTGTGGCTTGCTTGAAGGGAGGGGCCATCCCGCCCATCGATTGGGACACTCCCCCACTCTTCTGGGACCCAGACGAGGGGGAGGGACCTGAGGGCGAAAACCCCGCTCCGTAACCCAGGTGTAGAGAGGGAGGGACCTGAGGTCAAAAACCCCGCCCCGGACCCAGCCATGGGACCTGGGGGCGGAGACTCTCAGTTCGCAGCAGCAGGCTGCAAAGAGTTACCTGCCCCCAGCCCAGGTTCGGGAGGGGACAAACCTGAGGGAGCAGCGGTTCGGGTTAAAGGCCCAGCGGCCAAGAAAGCCCCACCCGCCAAAGTCCCTAGAATGTCCCCACGGACGCCCCAGCCGAGAAAGCCATGGTCACCAGCCCTCCAGTTACCAAGAGCCGCCCCTCGAGTCAGGGAGAGGTCCAAGGACAGAGGTCCTCAGCCAGCAGCCACGGGCTGCGAGGGACCAACAGTGAAGGATGGCGCGGTCACACCGGGGGGTAACGGCGAGCCGCAGTCCAAACAGGGATTAGCCTGGCCGCCCGGAGACGGGCGGCGGATATATATAGTTTTAGTTTAAGTTTTAGTTTAAGGAAAGTTTAAGTATTTAGCTTAAGTTTGGGTGTTTTAGTTTAAGTTTAGTAAGGTGATGGGTAGTTTAAAGTAAGTAATCTGCTTAGAGTGTATATATTGGGGTCGAGGTCGCGAGACCCGACCATGCTTCACCAAGCCAGAGAATCTCTTGGCGACCTGGCTGCATGTTTTTACATTTTTTGCAGGAAGTCTTTCAGGATGGAGGGGATCGTGACCCTATTCGCCCTGATTGGGATGAGCATGGGAAGATGGAGCGACGTCCAGGATTCCCACATCTACGGGTGCTCGGGAGACAGGGCGCCTATAGCGACCGATGGAAGTGGTGAACGGGATGCGGAGGAGACCGCCGTGCACGAGGGAAGGTGGTCAGGATGGCTGGGGTCAATTCATCTCAGTACTCCAGCCAAACCGGATTCACGTACGGGGAGGCCTTCCTCCTGTGCCCCAGGTTACGGGTCGTTACCACGAGGGTCAGCGTCACCGTTGGAAAGCGAATGGCCTAGAAATTCAGTTGGGCGCGCCAGCCGTTAGCGCCTTAGGAGGAGTAGATCTCGAGCGCTAGGCGCTTATCGCCCGGGCGCAGCACGATCTGCGCCTCTCCCCAACTTCAGGACACATTTAGCACCGGCGCAAAGTCTTAGCGCGCGCCCTGCTGCGCGCGCAGATCACGACGTCATTTAATAGTGCAACGCCCTTTGTGCGCCCCAAACCGGAACTTCACTCGCGCCGGCCCATTGTGCGCCGGGCGGCCCTAACGACTGTGAAGTGGAACGGTACACAGCCGTGCCGGGCCGCGGGGAGCGCTAATTAAAGGGCACTTACCCTGCACTATAAAGGCCAGCCATTTTGCTGCATTCACTCTTATGCCACGGTTTTTTGGACAGAGACCAAGGAGGAGAGCTTACTGGTTTGGACCAACACTAGGACAGGTATTTTTGGCTCAGGCCAGAGCTTAGCAATTATCTTTGCCTTCATTGAGAGCTTAGTGTTTGCCAGCATATAATGGGGGCTGCATTGGGTGCCAACGCTGACTTTCAGCCTTATGCCAGAAGGGCTTACAGACGCCGTGAGAGAGTGGCAGCCCTGGCCAGATGCAGAGGGGGCAACAGGCGTCGCCAACTGAGGCCTTACCAACCCAGGGTATACCGCCAGCAGTCCTCCTATCTCAACATGTCTGCCGCGATGTGTGTTAGGAGGCTGCGATTCAGAAGGGAGGTGGTTGCAGACATCTGCCAGCTGCTTCACAGAGATCTGCAGCCACAGCTGATGCACAGGACGTCTCTGTCGGTGGCAGTGAAGGTGACGGTGGCTCTCAACTTCTATGCCACCGGCTTCTTCCAATCCGCTGCTGGGGACATCGCTAACGTCTCCCAGTTCGCCGTGCATTGCTGCATCCGCCAGGTGACAGAAGCCCTTTTCACAAGGAGACATCAATTCATCTCCTTCCCCATGACCCTGGACAAGCAGCAGCAGCGTGCAGTGGGATTTGCAAGAATAGCAGGCTGCCCCATGGTGCAGGGCGCCATTGACTGCACGCATGTGGCTTTGCGGGCACCTCTTGAGCATGCCGAGGATTACCGCAACCGGAAGGGCTACCATTCCCTCAATGTACAGCTGGTGTGTGACCACAGGCAGCGCATCCTAGCTGTCAATGCCCGCTTTCCAGGCAGCAGCCACGATGCCTTTATCCTGCGACAGACAACTGTGGCTGACATGTTCCAGGCACAGCCTCCCCCAAGAGGATGGCTTATCGGGGACAAAGGCTATCCTTTGTGTACCTGGCTCATGACCCCGCTCCGCACGCCCACGACCCCTGCTGAAGAGGCATACAACGAGAGCCATCAAGCGACTAGGAACATCATAGAACAAACAATCGGCATCCTCAAGCAACGGTTCCGCTGTCTCGATCGCTCCGGGGGAGCCCTCCAGTATTCGCAGGATCGAGTCTCCCAATTCGTCGTCGTTTGCTGCATGCTGCACAACCTGGCTATCCGCAGGACTCAGGCACTGCCACCTCACGTTGGACCACCACCTCAGGAGGAGGAGCAGGAGGAGCATGAGGAGGAGGAGGACGAGGAGTACCAGCCCAGGAGGGAGGCAGAAGGTCCAAGGGCCACCCGTCGGCGGCTTATTGAACGTCACTTCTAGGCCCCCTGTCAGGGAATGGCTTGTGCCAATGAAAGAACATGATTGTAGCCGTTCCACAAGCCCTCAGCCGGTTAAGGCAACAAACACTTCAAAGATCAAACATGGACAATGTTAATAAATAAAATGCTTTATTGTTCAAACTCAGCTCCCTTCCCACATGAAAACCAAAAACAGACGAAACCCCCAAAAAACACTCAAACAAATTACTCGCTCCCAGAACCTGGAGAGGATTAACAAAATAGTGCAACTAAAATGGCCGTCATTCTCGGCCTTCGTAAAAAACAAACATCACATCATCGGCCTTCAAAAAACAAACATCCAAATCTCGGCCTCAAAAAACAAACACAACTGGCCACACATTCGACTATTTGGCCCGCTAGGGCGATGCCTTGGCCATCTTTGTGTGGCCCCTGCCCGCCCTGCTGCTCCTCCTCAAAGTAAGGCCATTGGCTGCTGCAAGGCTGGGGGCAGGTGCCTGAGGGGCACATGTCGTGATGGCAGATGCCCTTGGGGGTCGGCCTAGTCGAGGTCTGGCCGTCGAGCGGTCGGCTGTTGAATGCTGCAGCTGTGGCTGGCCAGCATCAGTCGCTGCAGTAGCTTCTGCCAGCTCCACTAGGGGAGTGGCAGTGGCGGCTGGAGGAATGCGGGCAAGCTGGCGGATGGCAGGCGCTCGCTGGTCGCCTGAGACACTGGCACTCGCCCGGGCCAGCACTGCAGCATGCGCACCAATCTGCCGAGGGACAGACCGCTGTGCTGCTGCAGCGTGCCGGGTGCCCTGGCGATGCCTGGCTGACACAGCGAGTGTGGCAGCAGTGAGTGCCCGTGTTGACCTGTTCACTGACCGCATCAGAGCAGCCAGTGACTGGACGGCACCACTGATCACCTGGCCAGTCGCTGCCAGAGCTGCCCCAAATTCCGCCCGACTCGCTGCCTGATCTGCCCCGAATTCCGCCCGACTCGCTGCGTGATCTGCCCGGAATTCCGCCCGACTGATGGCCTCTGAGGGCCCGAACTCGGTCACACTCCGAGAGAGGGACTCGATGGCCTCAGGCAACCGTGCCACTGCCGCCATGAGCTCCGTGTGCCGGCGCTCCGAGTCCGCGGACAAGTCCTCGAGGCGTTCCATCTCCTCGGCGAAGACCATCTCCGGACTGGGGGCCGGACTCTCCCTCTGGGGAGAAGGCCGCCGAGCTGGCCGACCCTTCCTGCGTTGCTGTTCGCCGCTGGGCCCAGCGATTGGACTCCCCTCCGACGCATCCCCCCTCTGGGGAGAAGGCCGCCGAGCTTCCACCCCCCTCCCGCGTTTCTGCAGGCCGCAGGTCCCATGAGCTCCCCTCCCCTTCGAAACTTCCGCCACGCTCCCCTCCAGGGAAGACGTGTCCCCTACATTGGCCTGGGTGGCCGCGGCTGAGGGTTCCCCTGATGGGCCGCCTTCCTCTTGCTCCTCCTCCTGCTCCTCTTCTGAGGGGCTGTCACTGGCAAGTTCAGGGACCTCCTCCTCACCATCTGAAAGCAGGAAGGCACAAGAGTAGCTTTAGACTGAGGAGAGGGCGTCAGCAAGGGATGCATGAGTGGTGGCATTCAGCGCATTGGTCGGACAGTGGCAAAGGATGTAGATCTGATGCGCAAGTGGGACGAGAGAGCTCCACACGTGGATGTCCTTACCATTGGTGGCCAGAACAGGGTTGGCATCTCCACATGCAAGAGGGCCAATCACCCGGGCACCCATGATGCGCTCCACGCGATGTTGAAGCTCGGTGAGCGGCAGGATCTGGGGTCGGCCTCCCCCGGTCGCAGTCCGGCTCTTCCGATTATTTGCCAGCTTGGCCTGCAAGAGAAAGGACGGCCTCTAAGTACAGTGTGTCGCCCTGATCTTGTGTGCACTGCCTCCCATGGTGGAATAGCCTGGCCAGTGTGTCGCCCTGATCTTGTGTGCACTGCCTCCCATGGTGGAATAGCCTGGCCAGTGTGCTAAGTGCAGATTGTGCAATTGATGTTCATGCCTGTCCCATCGCTGCTGGATGAGGGCTGGCCATTAGGGCTTTCAGGTCCCTTTGCCCATAATGTGAGGTGCACATGCAAGGATGAGGAGGCCACTGGAAAGGGTACTCACCCTGACAATCCGCGTGAGGTCATTAAACTTTTTGCGGCATTGGACACCGCTCCTGGGGACCTCGCTGTTGGCTGACAGCTTGCTGGCGACATGCCTCCAGGCTCTCCTGTAGACGCGGAACAGCGCCCTCTTGCCATTGTGCGGGTACAAAACATGGCGCCTCTTCTCCACAGCACCAACCAGCACACTCAGATCACGCTCTGAGAAGCGCTGCGCACGTTCACGGGCCTTCTCCATGGCTTCAGGCGCTATTTGGGTCCAGCAGCAGTGTTCAGGCCTAGCTGCAGGGCTCCACTATCCAGGGCGTGGCAGCAGACACAGTCGACCCTTCCCCCTTAAGAGCTGGCCGGCGCCAGGGTGTCTGCTGTCAATCACGAGATGGCCGCACCTGCGCTGCGCCCGGCCTCGGCGCTATCGATCAGCACCTCCGGCTTAGTGCCCAAACAGAGGCGTCCAACACCAGTTTTAGCGCTCGAGCGAACTCTTAGGGGGAAGCTAATAAATGTCGGAGAAGTGGCCTCGATTTGGCGGCGGGCGCAAACTTTAGCGGCCACCCCACTTTACCGCCCCAAAAGTGGCTACAATGAATTTCTAGGCCAATATGTTTAACGTGTAAAGGACACATTCCACTGGATAGGTGGTGGTGTCTCAGAAAGCTGAGCAAAGGCATGAGGAACCCTGAAGTCGGGTGGGAACGGTTGGGGAACAACACCCACCGGACGATTACAGGGACTCATGGAGGATTAAGTGTGTGTTGGGACAAGTGGTGGGAACCGGACCAAGGGATTTATATCTGTATGTGGGGGTCAGAGAGGGTCTGCCCCACAGGCATATCCATTCTTTTCCACCGGCAGTGGCAAGACGCCGGGGAGGGGATGAGGTGGGATACCAGCCTGAAGGCGTGTAAGGTTCCATACACCCAGATCCCAGTCAATGCCACTGAGCTGGTAACCCGCCCCTGTAAGCCCCTGCCCACGGCGCAGGCAGCGAGGTTATCCAGGGAAGGCTGCCCCACCACCACCAAGGGACCAGGGAATGGGTTGGTATTAGTCCCCACCGATCAGATGCTGTACCGGGGGTTCACTACGCGGTAGCCTCCGTGATTTTAAATCTCACCGAGGTACATTTACCGGAGTGGTGTCCCAAAGAAACAGAGCAGCTGTACCAGGCCCTATTAAAGGACATAATAGGGTTTTACGAGTTTGATTTTGCCCATGTGGACAAGACCGAACTGTACACCACACACACACCGGGAATTTTTGGATAATGTCGGGAGGCAAAGAAGGGGTGTATGGAATGATGTTTTTACTGCGTTTAATACTGGGTCCTCTGTCATCAACAGTTTGGATGACATAGAGCTGCAGACCCAGATAAATGGCTTAAAAACACAGTTAAAGAAAATATTACTGGATGAGAACAAGGCAGTGGGCTCGGAGCTGCATGAGGACCAGGCCATGACGGTCCATTTAAAAGAAATCATAGCGGAGTTGGAAAAGCACGCAAAGACAGTAAATGCTCTCATAAGGGAGGACAGAAATGCTTCTGACCAGGCTGCGCAGAATGAGGTGTGCGTGTTATATGGGGCGTGGTTACTGGGCGAGGGCCGCAGTAATCTGGAGGATTTAAAACAGGGTTTGGTCCCCTCCTGGATTAGCAACAAGCACCTCGCAGCCCTCCACCCTTTTGAGAATGCATTGAGCCCGTGCCAACTCCGGCTAGCCTCCGAAGCCTACCCAGTCCCCGTGGATTGTGGACGGTCCAACCACACAATCATGGGAGTAGTAGTTAGGATGCCGGTCATGGGTAGGACAGCCCGACCCACGCCAGTATGCAGGGTTGAGAGCATTGGAATAATTCAAGGGGGTGCACACATTCGTTTCACAGTGGTCCCGCCTTACATCATAAAGTGGGAACATGCTATGACAGGTACTGACCTCTCAGGGTGCCGGAGCCTGGGAGCACACATAATCCTGTGTCCCCAGTACTTGAATGCCTATTCAAAACCGTAGTGTGGGTTCAGAGCTGCTGGCGTGAAACCTATAAATTGTACCATGGAGGCAATGGCACAAGGCCATGTTCCCCCGCAGGTAGCATATATAGGAGTTGGGGCATATTGTGTCACCACCGGCGCGTCCCACTACCAGCATGGACAGCATAGCTGGTGTCCGGTCAGTGACAGCAGTTTCTGTTTCAAACCCGAGGCTGAAGTTCAAGTGGCCCAGGAGCAAATTGTCCCCATTCCTGAACCCTCCACTGTTCACCTCACTGTCAAGGAGAATTTTACGAATTTGCAAAAGTACATGGCGCACTTCGGCTACGAAATTCCCCCTCTCCCCGGAACACCTTACCAAAATACTCAAAGCCGTTATAGTTTCGCAGAAACATTTTTACACTCTAGAGCAGAAAACAGTAGCGATAGGGACTAAGATATTGGATATTGTGATTCCACCCTGGTGGGACATTTTCAATAACATAGAGGTCCCTTCATGGATCAGACTGGCTTCCCACATTCTCGTGGTTTGCCAGTTAGGGATAGTGTTGTATTTAGTTTGCATTCAATGTAAGGGGAAAGGTCAGTGGTCAGAATTCCGAAACCAGAGGATCTGGAAGGAACATTATGTAAAGGTGGAGAGAGATACGCGTGTTTAAGTCCTTTTCCCTGTATTTTTGATTAAAGATTGTTGTTTTTTTGTGTTTGTTATTTTTAATAAAGGTTTTTCTGTTTTTTTGCGATGGTTTAATAAAGATATATGTGTGTACCAAGTGGTGCAGGGGTTTTGGACCCCCTCCATGCTTGGATGTGTGTAAAAGACTATAATTTACTCTCTGTATGCTGATGTACACTACATTTTCGCGGAATGGGAAGTGCATGTGTCGTGGGTATATTTAGATAGATAATTACAGGGGAAGGTTGACTATGGAGGGTCAGAAAAAGTTTGTTCACCTCCTTAAAAGTATGATACTTCAAGCAAGTTTTAGTATCACAGGGGGGAGTGTAAGATTTGCAAAATTTCTACATTTCCCCAAAGGTTATTATTAACAAAAGGGACCCTGCATGGACATTTTAACTGAAAAGGGTACCCAAGATGGCGTCCGCGCCTCGTGGCAGAAAGCCTGTGAGATTTTAAAAAATTGGACTCTGCGGCACAGGCAGCTTGTGGAGAAATCGAAACCAAAGCTGCAGTTTCAGTGAAGAGAGACTTTGCATTTTGAAAACCAGACAGGACTTTGAATTATGTATTAGACCAAATCAGAGACAGATCAAAACCCAGTTAGGCCTATAGTTAAGGCCATCAAGCTGTTTGCATAAATAATCGGGACCAGCTTAAGGAAGCCATCGAGGCTGGACAGGCCCATTAAGAGGTATTAATAACAAAACAAGTCAATTATCAGGCCAGTAGATGTGATTACCGGCCATCTAAAAACAGTTAGTGTAGATTGCTACCATTATTTAAAATAGCCCGCCAAGATTGGGACAAAGAACTAACCTGATTTGGCGTGCAGATAAGGGCCATCTGAAGGAGTATAATTGTAGGCCCACTGGCAACCTTCCCTCTTTGCTCTCTGCCCTTGCTCCCGGCTCCTGCTCCGGCCCCTCGCCCTCGTAGCTACTGTTCTTCCCTCGTCCCACGCTTACCGCCCGGCCACTGCCCGTGCCTTCCCCATTCCATCAGGGACGCCTGGCATTGCGCCAGGCGGACATGGACAAACCAGGCCAGGCGAGGTGGGACGCGACGAGGCGAGGTGGTGAAGAAGACGAATGGAAAGACGATTGAAGAAAAGCTTCAAATAAGCGGGCCTTCAGTCCAGCTGACCTGCGACTATCTTCATGCAAACTCCAACTGTTGGCCGAGGAAGAGGAACCATCATTCCTGCGAGGTAAAGTACCCAAGCAGAGACTTTAACTTTGGGGTACTTGTACCTGGACAACGCCCTTGCAGCACCCGGAGACCACGTGACGATGGCAGGCTCCAGAGAGCACAAAGAGCGAACCCCAAGCCCCACCGCTGTTTTGAATTCAGCAGATCTTTGATTGGTGAGCATAAATTCTGGCCCCTCATAGCTTAATCTAGTTAGGTATAGGGGGTGGGATAAGGGTAAGGATAAGGGGATTGTTAAGATAGTTGTTTTCCCTCGATGTGCCGTGTGTTCCCCATTCCCTGTATAAGTATATAGTTATTTGTATTTGCCTGTAATTTTCTTTATACTAGTAGCTTCTCGTAAGACTGTGTTATTTTCTACTTCAATAAAATCTTGGTTTTCTTACATCCAACCACCTGTCTACTCGAGTCTTTTCTGTATTGCCGCCTGTACCTAAGCCCGGTGTCTAGAACCCAGGGGCGTGGGTGTGATTCGAACCGCTCACAAACGGTCAGAGGCATAACTGACTGGGCGTACGCGCCACCCCACCACCACCACCCCCTACAATGGGGACCCGTATCTGCACTACTCAGAAGGACTTCCATGAAGGTCTGGTTTCTCTGTTCAATAGCTGACCATCAGTCCTTGTGATATCCGAGTGGTAAGGTCAGAAACTGAGATAAGCCAGACTTCAGGAACCAAAACCCAACTTTTTAATTAAACGATTTGTAGCAGGCTGCCAGCAAGATACTCAATTCTTACTGTGCGATCCAAAGATGGAGGATCAACCTCTGAGTCATTCCCAGAATACAAAGCCACTACCTTAATAAGTGGTGTGCCAGCATATTACCTTAATATTTGTCTCCATCTGGTGGATAACTTAAGCATTACATCCCAGATTACTATATCCCCCCCTCTTATGTTTACAATAATTTCTTAACAACATTCTTAAAAAGTCCATAAGGGAACTCCTTTAACGATAGTCCATACTGAATGAATCTAGTAGGTCGTGATCAATCTCTCTGGCGGCTTGTGAGACCTTGGTGAACGTCTTACAGTCAAGTCCCTGCTTGTTTGTGGTAGAGCCACCTGCTGCTCCTGAGCAGTACTCAGAATATCTGACTCTGCTACGATGGTTTCCTCTTGACGAAGGGGTCCAGGTATAACTGGCTCTGTTCGTGGTGTTGGTACCACCAATGCATTTGGATAACCGGGGACCAACTTGTCCTCCAACATTTCCTCTGGAACCTCCAGTTCGATTTCCCTTTGTCTGGTCAGTATCTGATCCACATGTCTGCGTACCACCTGACCAGTTCCCACCATGACCGTATATGAAACTGGACCGGTCATTGAGTCTATGACGCCAGGAATCCATTTTGGACCATAACTGAAATTCCTGGTAAGGACCGCATCACCTTCTCCAAAACTGCAGCTCTTTGTCCTTCTGTCATGGTTCTCCTTTTGTTTGATTTGTCAGTTTTCCACCTTCCTTTTTAGATCTGGGTGAACCAGGCCAAGAGTGGAGCGTAGTCGACGTCCTAACAACAACTCAGCAGGAGAGAGTCCTGTGGTAGATTGAGGTGTTATTCTGTAACTGAACAGAACTCGTGACACCTTTGCTGCCAAACTCCCTTCCGCACTTTTTTTCATCATCTCCTGAAATGTTTGTATGGCTCTCTCCGCAAGACCATTTGAAGACCGATGATATGGAGCTGAAGTCACGTGCACTATGCTATTGTTTCTCATGAACTCTTTTGTTTCTGTACTCACAAAACATGTGGCATTGTAATCAGAGTGTGACGTCACCAGGGAGCAGGTAAGTGATTGGTTGGTGAGTATTTCTCTTTTTTAAACTGTAACTCTGTGGTTTATAGTTGCTAAGGTCTTTTCTGGTGTAGCGGGGACTGTTGGTAAAACATACAAGCGCCTTAGAGTTTATCTTTAATTGGTGATAGTGAATTAATTTAAATTAATTAAAGGGTAAGTCATGCCAGGAGAGCCCAGCCCCGTGTTATGCTCCTCTTTCTCTATGTGGGAATTCAGGGACACTGCTGGTGTCCCTGATGACCACGTGTGCCAGAAATGCATCCAGCTGCGGCTACTAGCAGACTGCATTGTGGCGCTGGTGCTGCGGATGGATGGGCTTTGGAGCATTCATGATGCTGAGAGGGTCATGGATAACACGTTTAGTGAGGTGGTCACACCGCAGATAAGGGCTGCACAGGCAGAAGGGAAATGGGTGACCATCAGGCAGAGCAGTAGAGGCAGGCAGGTAGTGCAGGGGACCCCTGTGGCCATCCCACTCTCAAACAGGTATACCGATTTGGATACTGTTGAGGGGGATGACTTACCAGAGGAAGGCAGCAGCAGCCAACTTCCTGGCACCAGGGGTGCTTCTGCTGCTCAGGAAGGGAGGAAAAAGAGTGGGAGAGCAATAGTGGTAGGGGATTCTATCGTAAGGGGAACAGATAGGCATTTCTGTGGCTGTAGACGTGACTCCAGGATGGTTTGTTGCTTCCCTGGTGCCAGGGTCAAGGATGTCACTGAACGGCTGCAGGGCATTCTGAAGTGGGAGGGTGAACAGTCAGAGGTCGTGGTTCACATTGGGACCAATGACATGGGTAGGAAGAGGGATGATGTCCTGCAGCAAGAATTTAGGGAGCTAGGTAGCAGATTAAAGAGCAGGACCTCAAAGGTTGTAAACTCTGGATTACTCCCGGTGCCGCGTGCTAGTGAGTATAGGAATAGGAGGATAGAGCAGATGAATGCGTGGCTAAAGAGTTGGTGCAGGAGGGAGAGCTTTAGTTTCCTGGATCACTGGGCCTGCTTCTGGGGAAGGTGGGACTTGTACAAGTCGGACGGGTTGCACCTGAACAAGAGTGGGACAAATATCCTTGCGGGGAGGTTTGCTAGCACTGTTCGGGGGGGTTTAAACTAAAATGGCAGGGGGTTGGGAACCTGAGCAGGGAGACAGAGGAAAGGGAAGCAGGGATAAAAGCAAAAGATAGGAAGGAGAAAAACAAAAGTGGCAGTCAGAGAAATCAACGGTTTAAATCAAACGTGGCCACAGTAAATAATAATTCTAATAGGTCTAAGAGCGTTAAAAAAACAAGCCTGAAGGCTTTGTGTCTTAATGCGAGGAGCATTTGTAAGAAGGTGGATGAATTGGCTGCGCAAATAGAGGTAAACGAATATGATTTGGTTGGGATTACGGAAACATGGCTCAAGGATGGCCAAGACTGGGAACTCAATATCCAGGGGTATTCGATATTCAGGAAAGATAGGCAAAAAGGAAAGGGAGGTGGGGTAGCTTTACTGGTTAAAGAAGGGATTAATACAATTGCAATGAAGGATAATGGGCCAGTAATTCCGGTCCCAACGCATGAGTGCGGACGGGGCACTCACGCGTGGGCCCATTGGAAGTGCTGGATTTCAGCATGCACAGCGCATGCGCGGGAAACCGGCATTCCCTGTCCTCTGAACCAAGGGGTTCAGAGGACGAACGCGTGCGCGCAGGAGTCTGCGCGTGCGCGCTGAAATTCCTTTTTTTCCACAGGTTTGCGCGTGTGTAAGGGCCTCTCCTTTTTACGAATGTAAAAAGGAGATGTAAAGACTTCATTCTTTAAGGTAAGTGGTCTATTACTTAAATTAAAACATTTTTCCACAGCTTTATTGTTTTTAAGGACTTTACAGTAAGGTAAGTGTAGTTTTAGAACCGATTTTTAAAAAAATTATTTTTTTCAAGAATTTGATTAATTGTTTAAAATAGTTTTTTTAAAGTTATTTATAGTTTATTTAATTATTGGGATGTTTTTTAAAATTTTATTTAAAGTTAAACTAGTCTTTTGGGCGCCTGTACTTTTCATGAGTTTGACAGTTCTTACTATCAAACTCATGAATGAAGTTTCCCCTCCCCTGATTGGCTGCACAGTGCTCACCTGATCCCAGCCGGCATATCGCACTAACTACGCCGCTGGATCAGGCAAGCACAGCGCGCCGACATCTGAATCGGGCCAGTGACAGGAATTCCAAGCAGGCCCAGGCTTCAGATGTCGGCGCGCCGGGTGAGTGCACATCGGGGGCTTGCACGTGCGGCAAGCCCCCGAACCTAATTTCTGGGCCATTAGCTCTGATGATGTGGAATCTGTATGGGTAGAATTGAGAAATACTAAGGGGAAAAAAACATTAGTGGGAGTGGTAGATAGACCTCCAAACAGTAAGGCGGAGGTTGGGGATGGCATTAAAAGGGACTAAACTAGGAGGGGGGGTGGGCTCAGAGGAAGAGACCAGGAAGCTCCAGAGCGATTTGGACAGACTGGGCGATTGGGCGGATAAATGGCAGATGCACTATAATGTGGACAAGTGCGAAGTTATCCACCTTGGGTGCAGGAACGGGAGGGCAAATTATTATTTAAATGGCAATAGATTGGGAGAGGGGGAAGTACAGAGAGACCTGGGTGTTCTTGTACACCAGTCACTGAAGGCGAGCATGCAGGTGCAACAGGCGGTCAAGAAGGCAAACGGTATGCTGGCCTTCATAGCAAAAGGGTTAGAATACAGGAACAGGGATACCTTGCTGCAGCTGTACAGGGCACTGGTGAGACCACACCTCGAGTACTGTGTACAGTTTTGGTCGCCTCATCTGAGGAAGGATGTTCTTGCCATGGAGGGGGTGCAGCGGCGATTCACCAGGCTGATACCAGGAATGGCGGGAATGACCTATGAGGAGAGACTATGTAGTTTAGGGATGTACACACTGGAGTTTAGAAGATTGAGAGGGGACCTCATAGAAGTGTATAAAATTCTGACAGGTCTAGACAGACTGGATGCAGAAGGAATGTTTCCCTTGGCGGGTGAGAACAGAACAAGAGGACATAATTTAAGGATAAGGGCTAAACCATTTAGGACAGAGATGAGGGGGAATTTCTTCACTCAGAGAGTGGTGAACCTGTGGAACTCATTGCCACAGAGGGCAGTGTACGCCAGCTCATTAAATATATTTAAGAGGGAATTAGATATATTTCTACGGGCAAAAGGGGTTAAGGGTTACGGAGAGAAGGCGGGGACGGGATACTGAATTAAAGGATCAGCCATGATCTCATCGAATGGCGGAGCAGGCACGAAGGGCCGAATGGCCTACTCCTGCTCCTATCTTCTATGTATCTATGTATCTATGTAAATTAAAGAAGCGTGCAATAAGGGCACAGCAGTCATCATGGGTGACTTTAATCTACATATTGATTGGGCCAACCAAATTAGTAACAATACTGTGGAGGAGGAATTCCTGGAGTGGTTACGGGATGGTTTCCTGGACCAATATGTCGAGGAACCAACCAGAGATCAGGCCATCTTAGACTGGGTATTATGTAACGAGAAAGGATTAATTAGCAATCTTGTTGTACAAGGCCCCTTGAGTCGGAGCGATCATAATATGATCGAATTCTTCATTAAGATGGAGAATGAAGTAGTTGACTCAGAGACAAGGGTCCTCAATTTAAATAAAGGAAACTACGATGGTCTGAGGAGCGAGTTGGGTAGGATTGATTGGGGAATGGTACTCAAAGGGTTGACGGTGGATAGGCAATGACAAACATTCAAAGACCGAATGGATGAGCTACAGAATTTGTTCATCCCAGTTTGGCATAAAAATAAAACAAAAAAGGTGACTCAACCGTGGCTAACAAGGGAAATTAGGGATAGCATAAGATCCAAGGAGAGGACATATAAATTGGCTAGAAAAAGCAATAATCCTGAGGATTGGGAGCAGTTTAGGAATCAACAAAGGAGGACAAAGGGATTAATTAAGAAAGGGAAAATAGAATATGAGAGTAAGCTTTCAGGGAACATAAAAACTGACTGTAAAAGCTTTTATAGATATGTGAAGAGAAAAAGATTGGTGAAGTCAAGCGTAGGTCCCTTACAGTCAGATTCAGGGGAATTTATAATGGGAAACAAGGAAATGGCAGACCAAATAAATACATACTTTGGTTCTGTCTTCACAAAGGAGGACACAAATAACCTCCCAGAGATGCCGGGGAACATAGGTTCTAATGAGAGGGAGGAACTGAAAGAAATCAGTATTTGTAGGGAAATGGTGTTAGGAAAATTGATGGGACTGAAGGCCAATAAATCCCTAGGGCCTGATAATCTACATCCCAGGGTACTTAAGTAAGTGGCCCTAGAGATAGTAGATGCATTGCTGGTCATCTTCCAGAACTCGATAGACTCTGGAACAGTACCCATGGATTGGAGGGTAGCTAATGTTACCCCACTATTCAAAAAAGGTGGTAGAGAAAAAGCAGGGAATTATAGACCGGTAAGCCTGACATCGGTAGTGGGGAAGATGCTAGAGTCTATTATAAAAGATGTAATAGCAGAGCACTTGGAAAGCAGTGACAGGATCGGACAAAGTCAACATGGATTTACAAAAGGTAAATCATGCTTGACTAATCTACTGGAATTTTTTGAGGATGTAACTGGTAAAATAGATAAGGGAGAATCAGTGGATGTGGTGTATTTGGACTTTCAGAAGGCTTTCGATAAGGTCCCACATAAGAGATTAGCGTGCAAAATTAAGGCACATGGGATTGGGGGCAAGGTATTGACTTGGATAGAGAACTGGTTGGCGGACAGAAAGCAAAGGGTTGGAATAAACGGGTCATTTTCCGAGTGGCAGGCAGTGACTAGTGGGTTACCGCAAGGATCGGTCCTAGGACCCCAGCTGTTCACAATATATATTAATGATCTGGACGAGGGAATTGAATGTAATATCTCCAAATTTGCAGACGACACAAAGCTGGGTGGGAGGGTAAGCTGTGAGGAGGATGTCGTGAAACTCCAGTACGATTTGGACAGGTTGGGTGATTGGGCAGAAGCATGGCAAATGCACTATAATGTGGATAAATGTGAGGTTATCCACTTTGGTGGCAAAAACAGGAAGGCAGATTATTATTTGAATTGCAATAGATTGGGAGAAGGGGAAATGCAAAGAGACCTGGGTGTTATTGTGCACCAGTCGCTGAAGGTAAGCATTCAGGTGCAGCAGGCGGTTAAGAAGGCAAATGGTATGTCGGCCGTCGTAGCAAGAGGGTTTGAGCACAAGAACAAGGATGTCTTGCTGCAGTTGTACAGGGCCTTGGTGAGACTGCACCTTGAGTATTGTGTGCAGTTCTGGTCACCTTACCTGAGGAAGTACATTCTTGCCATGGAGGGAGTGCAGCGAAGATTCACCAGGCTGATACCTGGGATGGCAGGAATGACGTACGAGGAGAGATTGTGTCGATTGGGCTTATACTCACTGGAGTTTAGAAGATTGAGAGGGGATCTCATCGAAACCTATAAAATTCTGTCAGGCCTGGACAGACTAGATGCAGGAAGGATGTTTATGATGGCCGGGGAATCCAGAACCAGGGGTCATAGTCTAAGGATAAGGGGTAAGCCATTAAGGACTGAAATGAGGAGGAATTTCTTCACCCAGAGAGTGGTGAACCTGTGGAATTCTCTGCCACAGAGGGTGGTGGAGGCCAGTTCATTAAATATATTCAAGAAAGAGTTGGATATATTTCTTGAGGCTAAAGGGATCAAGGGATATGGGGAGAAGGCGGGGACAGGGTACTGAATTTGGATGATCAGCCATGATCTCATTGAATGGCGGAGCAGTCTCGAAGGGCCGAATGGCCTACTCCTGCTCCTATCTTCTATGTTTCTATGTTTCTATCCCTTGTCCCCAAGAAGCCAACCACCTGGGTGATGCGGTGCCTGAAAAAGTTCTGCCACAGTAGTCTGGCGCAGGATGAATGCATCGTGGCTGCTGCCAGGATAGTGGGCATTGACAAGTGAGTATCAGCTGTCTGTGGTCACAGACCAACTGCACGTTTAAGGAATGGAACCCCTTTCGGTTGCGGAATTCCTCTGCATTCTCATGCGGAGCACGCAAAGCCACATGCGTGCAGTCAATGGCGCCCTGCACCATGGGGAAGCCCGCTATCCTCGCAAAGCCCATTGCGCGTTCATGCTGCTTGGCCGTGGTCATGGGGAAAGAGATGTACTCTCGTCTACTTTTATAGAGGGCATTTGTGACATGACGGATGCAGCAATGGACTGCGAACTGGAAGATATTGGCGATGTCCCCAGTAGCTGATTGAAATGAGCCGGTGGCATAAAAGTTCAGAGCCACTGTGATCTTCACTGCCACCGACAGAGACGTCCTGGTCCTCAGTTGAGGCTGCAGATCTGGCTGCAGCAGGTGGCAGAGCTCAGTGACCACCACCTTGCAGAAGCACAGCCTTCGCAAACACTGCTTCTCAGACATATTAACGTAGGAGAATTGTTGGCGAAATACCCTGGGAGGGTACGGTCTCCTGTACAGAGGCCTGTTGGCCCCCCTCCATCTGGCCATGATGGCCACTCTCTCTCTGCGTCTCTGTGCCCTCCGAATCTGATGGCGCAGGATGACGTCGCCAATCAGTGCAGCCCCCATAGTATTTTGGCAATCAAAGTAATGAAGGTCAAAAACCAAAGTACAATACCTGCAAAGTGATGTTCAGCAGCCAAAACTACTTCACACAGCATTGAATCTATGCAAAAGTCTCTCTTTCTCTCTCTCAGAATCTCTCTCTCTATCTCAGAATGAGTGGTGCAAAAATGTACCACAGAAAAAGCCAGGAAGAGGCCCCCTTTAAATAGCGCCCCCTCCAACCCCAGCCCCACAGCAACTTGGAAGCATTCCAGTCTACCTGTTGTTGGTTGTGTCAGGCAGAAAGGAGGGGGGCGCCACTCAATTTCCATTCCGGGGCGCCACAAGGGCGTTGCACACTCGAATGACGTCAAGATCTGCGTGTGCAGGAGATCGGGGCGGTATTGTTTAGCACTGTCGCAAAAGTCCGGTCAATTTAGCGCGTGGCGCAAACATCGCTGCGCCCGGGCGCTAGTTGTTTAGCGTCACATTAGCGCCCTCTTAAGGCGCTAATGGGAGGCACAAACAACTGAATTTTTCCCCCATAGAGTCATTGGGCTGGATTTTGCCAGGCCCAAGGAGGCGGGAATGGAGGCGTGTGGGGTGTTAAAATTGCAAAAAGTGGCGGGCGGGCCCGACCCCGCCTCCATCCCGCCTCCAAGCAATTTTCCCAAATGCGTGGTTTCTGATCCCGTCTCTGTCCCGCCTCCAAGAGCCTTAAGGCCCTTAACAACCACTAAATTGCCTCTATAATCCCATTTTGAGAGGCCTTTCTGATTTTAACACATTTCCCACATGATTCACATCTCCTCTGAAACACGACGGTGAAACCTGACGGGAGCACAATTGGATTGCTGACTATCAGCTGCAGCTCCAACATTAAACAGGAGATTTGATCAGTCATCATTTTCAGGTGGCAGGACTTTGTAGTCTCAGGTCTGGGGGAACTTTTAGCAGGCATAACCATAGATGTGGAAGTTTGGAGCCTGACACCCATCTCCAGTGTGACCTCCTGGGAAACTCCTCTCGCCTCCTTGACTGAGCGCTTCCTCAACTGAGGCATCTACCAGAAGCATGAGAACCATTTATTTCCTTCCCTCCTGGACATCAGATGAGGACAAAGACCAGCCTCGGCAGCAGCAGAACCATGAACAACAGCAGCACCAACAGCAGCGGCAACAACAGGAGCGCCAAGCTGCTGCTCACCCACCTGAAGCTGCACAGGCCAGAAGGTGCCAGCTCATGGAAGCCCGTCGGTGCAGGAGATACCCCCCAGACAGGGTCTACAGATAGAGGATTAGCTACCTCAACATGAGTGAGCAACAGTGCCAAAGGCGGCTCCGACTTTCGCGAGAGGCAGTGGACGACATCTGCGCAACGGTGCAGCAAGACCTGGAGCCCAGAGGAGCAGGTGGACACCCCTTACCAGTGGCCGTCAAAGTCACCACCGCACTCAACTTTTTGCTTCAGGCTCATTCCAGGGATCAGCAGCAAACATCAGCGGTATCTCCCAGGCGGCTGCACACACTTGTATCATGCAGATAACTGATGCCCTCTTTGCCATCGCGCACAATCACATCCATTTCACCAAGGATCAAGCAAGTGTCACAGTGCGTGTGGTTGGATTAGCTAATCTAGCAGGCTTTCCAAGGGTGCAGGGCGTCATTGACTGCACACATGTGGCCCTTAAAGCACCCCATCTTAATCCAGGTATTTTTGTCAACCGCAAGGGCTTCCACTCCCTCAACGTTCAGCTGGTGTGTGACCACGAGAAGGAAATTTTGCATGTTTTGCATGTTTGTGCCAAGTACCCTGGCAGTTGCCATGACTCCTTCATACTGCGCCAGTCTAGTGTGCCTCCGCTCTTCAGTCTGCCAGACCAACTTAACGGATGGCTACTTGGAGATAAGGGCTATCCCCTGAAGATGTGACTAATGACACCGTTGAGGAGCCCATCCAACAAAGCCGAGGAGAGCTACAACTACAGCCACATTTCCACCAGATCCATAATCGAGCAAACCATCAGCATGCTGAAGATGCGCTTCAGATGCCTGGATAGATCAGGTGGAGCCCTGCAGTACTCAGCAGCCAGGGTCTCCAGAATCATCGTGGTTTGCTGTGCACTTCACAACATGGCACAGCGTCATGGCTTGCAGATTCCTGAGGACCAAATGGCTCCTCACATATCCTCCTCAGATGAGGAGGAGGAGAGCAAAAATGAACATCTTGCAGAGGCCCATCAACCAGCGGCAGCAGTACGCGAGAACATTGCTGCCCGGGATGCAAGGAATGCACTCATCTTGGCCAGATTTGCTTAGCCTAGCCAATCAAGCACTTTCGCCTCGCAGCTTCTTACCAGTGCATCGACAATGGCCAAGAACCAATGGATTCCTAGTACTCTGGCCACCACTCTGACAATTACACGTAATCCTAAGCCCTCAACGTGGAAGACCCATTTGTGAAATGACACACGCCACAATTGCAACAGTTCCCATCAGAATTTTTATTTACAATAACCAACTGATGGCATTTAAAAAATAAACACAATATTTCACCCAAGTGACTAACCTTGTGACTATTTGTGCAGTATCATTCTCTTACGCGTGCTCCTACGTGGTGCTTCCCCTGTGGCTTCAGCAGATGTGGAGGCCCCTTGCTCACATTCTTGCTGCTCCTGTCTCAACACCTTTGGCGGGCGTCCACTGGGGTTGCGAACCTGTGAGGACTCGGCAACAGTCTGCTGCTCCTACGGCTGTGCAGGGGTTGAGATGCCGATCTCAGTTGGGTGGCGACTCTGGTGGGGCTCTGACCGAGGACTTGGCAGTGGCATGGCCGTGTAAGCGCTTGAAGAGGAGCCTCCACTTCCTTGTTCTCTGCCACCAACATCCCTCTCATGGGTCAGGTCCACCTCAGTGCTTGTGAGTGGCTTGCTTCACATCAGTGGAGCCATGGTGTATGATTTGCAAAATTTCTACATTTCCCCAAAGGTTATTATTAACAAAAGGGACCCTGCATGGACATTTTAACTGAAAAGGGTACCCAAGATGGTGTCCATGCCTCATGGCAGAAAGCCTGTGAGATTTTAAAAACTTGGGCCTAGAAATTGGGTATAGCCCCGCTTGAGGCGTTAGAACTGGCGATGCGCTAAGTTTATAGCCAGACGAGAGCTATCCGTGCCTGGCGCGATATTGGGTTGCATCGCCCCCAAAAGGGATTGAGGCGCTAAATCAGCCGTTGCATGGTGCTCTTAAGGCGCAAAAGGTCAGGCGCTACTCAATTTCGACGCGGACGGGCGCAGCGCAGGTGAACTCAATTACGGCAAAGCACGAGACCTGCAGGCGCCGGCCGGCTCTTAAAGGGGTGGGTCAGTCAGACTGAGCTTCAACACCCAACGCCCTGTAGGCCTCAGGTTCGGCGCTCGCCCTTGTCTGGCGGTACAAAGTTGTTCATTATGGAGAAGGTTAGGCAGAGAGCAGAGCGCTTCAGCACTGAGGCTCTGGACCACTTGGTGGCTGCAGTTGAACACCGTCGACAGGTCCTGTACCCGGATAATGGCAAATGGCCAAATCAGAAGGCTTATCGACGATCTTGGAGGGAGGTTGCTGTGAGGGTCAACTCCAGCAGCATGGCGACCAGGACCCCTGTTCAGTGCAGGAAGAAATTCAATGACCTCACACGGATCGTTAGGGTGAGTGATGGTTTAAGAAACTTGTGCTTCCCTCCATCTGCAGCTGACTTCGGGCACCCTGCTGCAATGATGTGCCACTGGCCATCTGTCAGTATGCACCCATGGCCCTTTCTGGGCAGACACATGGACAGATGTCTCAGGGCCTCATGTAAGGGCTCTTGCACAATGGGGGGCATGCGATGATGTCTCAAGGCCTCATGTAAGGGCTCTTGCACAATGGGGGGCATGCGATGATGTCTCAAGGCCTCATGTAAGGGCTCTTGCACAATGGGGGGCATGCGATGATGTCTCAAGGCCTCATGTAAGGGCTCTTGCACAATGGGGGGCATGCGATGATGTCTCAAGGCCTCATGTAACAGAACCTCCCCTTCTTTCCCCTGCAGCCCAAGATGGTGCAGATTAGAAAAGAACAGCGTCGAACCGGTGGCGGACCTGCACAAGTGGTCACTCTCACGGATCTGGAGGAGAGAGTGCACCAGATACTTGGAGGACGTCTGTCTGGTCCAGTGACCACTGCATCTGCCGACCCCATTACCGACAGCGAGGGTAAGACTCTTACCTTTTCCACCTGTTGCCTTCCACTTGGTCCCCCCACCAGCATGCATCCTCAGTGTGCAGCCATGTCAGAGCCATGCCGCAATCTGGCATGCCTTTCAGCAAACCTGTCCTTTTGCTAAAGCCACTCTTCCACCTCCCACTTTCAGATGAAGCAGCACCAACTCGGGCTCAACGCGCTGAAGCTGCCAGTGCCAGTGCCACCGGAGGCGAGGACCAGGAGGAATCCGGACCAGCCGTTGCAGAATCCGGGGAGCTGAGACATCTGCAGACTGGGGATAGTAGTCCCCTGGAGGGGAGGGGGGTGGCTCTGAGGATGAACCAGTTGCCGGACCAAGCGGCATGAAGCAACGCAGGGGGGATAGGCAAGTTCTGCCACCGTCTCCCCGCAGGGCAAGGCAGGTCGTCATGACTGCTGCACAGAGTGCAGATGAGGTCCGTCGCCTGGCAGAGATGAGCAAACAGGCCCGGGTCAGACACACGGAGCTGATGGTTGCAGTGGAGAAGATGCCTGAGTCAATAGATTCATTGGCTAGGAGTATGTTGGACTTCGGGGCAACAATGGAGAGGACTCTGCAGGGCTTTGGCACAACAATGGAGAGGACTCTCCAGGTGTTCGGGGAAACAATGGACATGTCTATCCAGGGCTTCGGGGCCACAATGGACAGGACTATCCAGGGCTTCGGCCCAACAATGGAGAGGACTGTCCACGGCTTTGAGTCGGCAATGGAAAGGACTGTTCAGGTCTTTGGACAATCCCTGGAAAGGTCTGTGCAGGGCTTGTCCGAGGCAGTGGAGCGGTCGGCTCCTGCCTTGTCCGAAGCCATGGGAAGAACTGTCCAGGCCTTCTCCGAAGCACTGGCACCTGGCACACAGGTCCTCACTGTTGCCACGCATTCACTTGCTGGGCTCCTCCACAGCCAGATTGACGCAATGCGATGTCTCACTGCAGCCACCCTCTCTGCATCAGATAGGATCACCCCGGGCCCTTCCACTCCCGTACAAGGCCAGGAATCCATGGAGCTTGCGATTGCGGCGGATGAGCCGAGCCGCTCCCCTCAGATAGCCAGTGTGCCATCCGACCATGGTGCAGGTGTCCTCTCTCGTCAGGAGACCATTGCACATGCCAGCGCTGGGACGCCTGCATTGCAGCTGCCACCACCTGCAGCCCACACTGCTTCCAGCCATGCTCAAAGCAAGCATCCTGCGTCCGCACCCTCCAAGCCCAGAGGTCGGCCAGGCCGTACCTCAGGGGCTTCTGCGCTTCCAGACAGTCGGCAAGCGTCCCCCAGCCTTGAGGCCGCCACTGGGGTGCAATTACGTAGGAGCAGCAGGGAGGGAAGGGGCCGGGCGCGAACGAGAAGTCATTCTCCCTCAAGGGGCCAGTTGTAGAGGGAGGTGCTGAGATGTTTGTTTGTCCAAATTCAAGGACACCCTCACCTGCTGTTATATGTGCAGATTTTTGTTGAGTTTTGCTGCTTTGCCGAACACATCACATTTATGTTGGAAGTTATGGTTTCTGCTCACTTTACGTTGTTTAGCTGTAATGAAAGAATTTTGTGTCAATAAGCAGAAGTTTCAATGTTGCTTGGTGCATGTGACTACTTTCAGTGATGCTGGCATGCAGAGGCCCTCAAACATCCAAAGTGCGCATGAGGTAAGACTCTCATCATTCCGCCACAGGGGTGCCGAGACGAGTCCAGAGGAGCCTCTGACGTATGGACCTTCCACTTTCAGCAGCCCTTCCATCTTCCTCCTCCTCCTCCTCCTCCTCCGCCTGCTCTTCCTCCTCCTCCTCCTCCTCCTCCTCATACTCCTCCTCCTCTGCCTGCTTGTGCAGGGTCCGAGGGAAGGTAATGAATGGACGCGTTCGCCTATAAAGGGCATCTGTCACTTGCCGGATGCAACAGCGGACTGCAGCCTGAGCGACAGTCGCATTGTCCCCAATGGCTGACTGAAAGGATCCGTTGGCATAAAAATGGAGGCCTTCAGTCAGTGTAGCCATCACGGACAGAGAGGTTCTGCAGCGTTCACGCGGCTGCAAATCCTGACCAAGCAGGTGGCACAGATCAGTAACAATGTCCCTCCAGATTCGGAGCCTTCGCAAACACTGCTCCTCCGACATGTCAAGGCTTGTCACCTGCTGCCTAAAGACCCTCGCAGCATCCCGTCGGATTGGCCAACCTCCATTGCCCCTCCTCCTTCTGGCCAATCCCGGCCCTCTCTCCCGCCATCTCTCTGCCCCTTCACAGTGTTGGGCGATGAGGCCGTCGCCCTCCAAACAAGCTCCCATTCCGATGCCAGTTGGTCAAAAGGCTTTTAGGTGTAGTGCTGCAAGTGCTTCGGACAGGGTTGAAGGTCCCAAGTGCTGTAAAGCTCAAATCCCAGAACTCCGCTCCACATTAGCTCGCCAACTCTCTCTAGCAGCGATCGCAATGAGCAGGCCAAGTGGCAGAAGATTCTGCACTAGAGCTGTCCCCTTTAAATAGCCCCGCCCTACTCCGAGAAGGGCCTGTTAGCCCTCCCTCGAACTGTCACTAATAGTGCTGGGCGCTAAGGCTCCGGGCGCCACCCAATATGCGCTCAGGCGCTCCTAAAAGGCGTTGCACACTGAAATGACATCATGAGCTGCTTGCGCTCACGGGCGCGTGCAAACACTTAGCGCAGGCGCTAAATGTATAGTCAATTTCTGAGTCGGCGCTATCCTCATAGCGTTCACCCCAACATAGGGCTTTGCCCCAATTCTAGGTCTCTTTAGGCGCTCAGCGCCGGCGCTACCAACCCAATTTCTAGGCCTTGGACTCTGCGGCACAGGCAGCTTGTGGAGAAATCGAAACCAAAGCTGCAGTTTCAGTGAAGAGAGACTTTGCATTTTGAAAACCAGACAGGACTTTGAATTATGTATTAGACCAAATCAGAGACAGATCAAAACCCAGTTAGGCCTATAGTTAAGGCCATCAAGCTGTTTGCATAAATAATCAGGAACAGCTTAAGGAAGCCATCGAGGCTGGACAGGTCCATTAAGATGTATTAATAACAAAACAAGTCAATTATCAGGCCAGTAGATGTAATTACCGGCCATCTAAAAACAGTTAGTGTAGATTGCTACCATTATTTAAAATAGCCCGCCAAGATTGGGACAAAGAACTAACCTGATTTGCCGTGCAGATAAGGGCTGTCCGAAGGAGTATAATTGTAGGCCCACTGGCAACCTTCTCTCTCTGCTCTCTGCCCTTGCTCCCGGCTCCTGCTCCGGCCCCTCGCCCTTGTGGCTACTGCTCTTGCCCCATCCTGCGCTTACCGCCCGGCCACTGCCCGTGCCTTCCCCATTCCATCAGGGACGCCCGGCATTGCACCAGGCGGACACGGACAAACCAGGTCAGGCGAGGCGAGACGTGACGAGGCGGGGTGGTGAAGAAGACGAATGGAAAGACGATTGAAGAAAAGCTTCGACTAAACAGGCCTTCAGTCCAGCTGACCGGCGACTATCTTCATGCAAACTCCAACTGTCGGCCGAGGAAGAGGAACCATCATCCCTGCGAGATAAAGTACCCAAGCAGAGACTTTAACTTTGGGGTACTTGTACCTGGACAACGCCCTTGCAGCACCCGGAGACCACGTGATGACGGCAGGCTCCAGAGAGCACAAAGAGCGAACCCCAAGCCCCACCGCTGTTTTGAATTCAGCAGATCTTTGATTGGTGAGCATAAATTCTGGCCCATCATAGCTTAATCTAGTTAGGTATAGGGGGTGGGATAAGGATAAGGGGATTGTTAAGATAGTTGTTTTCCCTCGATGTGCCGTGTGTTCCCCATTCCCTGTATAAGTATATAGTTATTTGTATTTGCCTGTAATTTTCTTTATACTAGTAGCTTCTCGTAAGACGGTGTTATTTTCTACTTCAATAAAATCTTGGTTTCGCTTACATCCAAACCACCTGTCTACTCGAGTCTTTTCTGTATCGCCGCCTGTACCTAAGTCCGGTGTCTAGAACCCAGGGGCGTGGGAACGATTTGAACCGCTCACAAACAGTCAGAGGCATAACTGACTGGGTGTACGCGCCACCCCACCACCATCACCCCCTACAGAAATGGCGACCGCGGCAGGACACTGGCAACAGGGTTGCGATACAGTAGACAATGGTTCGGATGAGCAAACCATGATGGAGGAAAGGATTTCTGATTATGTGTTTAGCAAGGTGAATATCACTAAGAAGTGGATCACCACTCTGTTAAAGACTGGACGTCCAGCAGATGCAGCAGCTAAGTGGACAGAGGGAAAGGAACACAAGAAGTCCTTAGAGAAGGCAGTTTGGCTGATGTATTTTAAAAAGCAGGTCCATCTTTTGGACAGGCTCGTTGCAGCACAGGCAGTCGAGTTAAGGGAGTCAGCCCTGGAGATCCAGGATAAGGCTCTCGCAGGGGAGAAGTTATTAGTAGCTTTGCAGGCTTTGAATCAGGAGAGAGTGCATTTAGTAGGAGAACACAAGGCCCAGTTGGAATACCTATGGTGCCAAGTCACCGAGGCCAAGGGAAATGAGTTAAGGTTGCAGGAGAAAAATGCTCGCTTGGCAAAGCAGATTAGGGAACAGGAAGAGAAAGTGCAGGAGGTAAAAGCCACCGAGTGAACAGGGGTTTGAGGAGGCAGACCACGGCCCCTGTAAAGAGAGGATAGAAAATCTGAGCCGGGCCCTCTGGAAGGCAAAAGGCATGGTATGCCTCATACACCCAAAGGCAGGCCAGGCAGATTTTATGGGGAACGAGGGGAGGACAGTTCCAACGTCACTGGTAGTGTCCAGGGACGACCCGGTTGAGAGAGAGGAGACCTCAAGACCACCACCTGTAGCGCCAAGTTTCAGCGAGGTTTGGCAGCAATGGGGGGTGGAACCCGGAGTGGAGCCAGAGGTGGAGGCAGAGGTAGAGCAACCCCCGCCAGAGAGGTTGGAGCCAGGACCGATGTGCCCAGCATGGCATCGGAGGTTCGGCCCACCCGCCAATGGCGACATTGAGGGACCCCTCCAAAACCAGTTCATATTACCCTTCAACACCCAACAGCTTAGGGTTATGGTCAACCATATCCCGAGGCTCTCCGAAAAGGGGGACCCCTCGCTCCACTTCAGGGAAATAGAGCAGACAGCCAGCGTCAACGACTGCGATGACGCTGAGAAGGCCAAGATGCTGCTATTCTCCCTGGAGAGTAGTCTCCTCCAATCCCTCTCTGATGAGTGTAAAAAGGGGCAGAGCAGGTACGAGGAACTTAGAGATGCGGTTCTGGAGGCCATGGGGATGGATGAGGGAAGTCCTTTCTCCCGCGTGGAGAAGACGATCCAGCTCCCAGGGGAACGCCCGCAGGCTTTTGCAGACCGGCTGTGGCCGGTGTACCGGAAGGCCTGCCCGGGGACGCTGGACCGAGCGTTCCTGAACAGGGATTCCCTGGCCCATTGGCTCTGTTGCCTGGTGGTGAACAGCTTGCCACAGGTCCGGACCAAAGCAGAAGTCTGGTTCGACCCCAAAGATCCCCAGACCACCGAACTCATGGTAATTAGGCAGCTCACTCTGGCCTATAAAAACAGTAGGGGAGCCGATTCACGCCCACCCAAGGGTAAGGTGCATGAGGTAAAACCCAGACCAGGTAGGAAAGAGTGGCACCAGGAAGGGAGTAACCCCCCCAACACAAAGACCAATTGTTATGGGTGTGGGAAGGATGGTCACTGGTGGAAGGAGTGCAAAAACCCTTGGAAAGATAACAAGGAAAAGCATCCCACAGCCCCAGCCCAAAAGGGGGGGGGGCAGGGACCCCTTCCGCAGAGGTCGAGTCACTTTTGGACGCCATGAGGTCCTTACTGACTGGCCAGGGGAGAGTAGCAGCCGCCACCGGTGCTCTCACCCCGTCCACCCCATCCAACCCACAGCCATGACTAGAGCCAACGCAGCCTGTTTATCTGTGTTCCCTTCGGTATGATGAGTGGAAAAGACCCCTTTTGGAGATGGAGGTGGAGAAGGTGATGAGGACCTATCTGTTAGACATGGGGGCATCGTGCACCGTGGTCTACTCAGCTAATCCCGCCACCTCACCTCTCTCCAGTGGGGTCCCATATATTCTATCGGGGTTCACGGGTAGGGAACAGGCTGGCTCGTTTTCCATCCCGCTCGCCATTCGGTTAGGACCGCTCCGCTCCAAGTGGACCTGTGTCCTGATGAAATGGGACGTTGAGGGTGGAAGAGGGGTCCTGGGAGCCGACTTTATCGTAGGCCACGGGATTCTAGTGGATTTGAGGAATCACTGCCTTTGGGGGGCAGGTAGAGTAAAGAACGGAGAGGTCGTAGTAATCCCGGGAAAGGAAGGGAAGGGGACCCTCTGCACCATGAAGCCCAAAGAGGATTATAACCTCAGGCTCATGGTCAGCAACACCCCACCAGAGTTCCAGGCATTTGTGCAGACCCACCTGGCCACATTTGCCACTCACAAACACGACTGTGGGAGAGTCACAGGGTTTGAGGTCAGCGTAGACGGGGACCCCATGGCCTGACCACAGAAACAGTATAACTTCCCCAGGGATGCAGAACTGGACATGGAAGCAGCCATGTCCTCGTTAGTGCAACAGGGAGTTCTGAGACCGATAGCTACCCACGTGAATTCTCCGTTATGGCCGGTCAGAAAGTCGGACAATTCCTGAAGGGCCACGGTGGACTATCGAGTGCTCAATAGTAACATCCCAGCCTGCGCACCCACAGTAGCAGCAGTTGCCGACCTCATAGGGAGTATTCCAGCATCCGCAACCACTTTCACGGTGCTGTATATTTCCAATGGGTTTTGGTCCATCCCTGAAAGGAGGGAGGATCAGTACAAGTTTGCCTTTACGTTTAAAGGGCAACAGTACACGTGGAACTGTTTGCCGCAGGGCTTTCACAACAGCCCCAGCATTTTCCATCAGTGCATGGCCAACAGTTTGAAGGATTTTAGCCAGCCCAGACAGTTGGTTCAATATGTGGATGACCTGCTCCTGTTCACTGATTCGAAAGAGGAGCATGGCCTGCTATTGGCCGAACTGCTGGAGCTGCTAGGGCAGAAGGGTTTCAAAGTGAATCCCAAGAAAGCGCAGATCGGCCAGCAGGAGGTGAAATTCCTCGGCCTGACTGTGCGCGCTGGAGAAAGGGCCATAGATAAGGCTAGGAGGGAGGCGGTACAAGAACTACCGGTCCCCAACACAGTAACGGGTGTGAGGTAATTTCTAGGGCTAACTGGGTACTGTAGAGACTTTATTGAGGACTATGCAGCCACCGCAGCCCCTCTGCTCCGGCTCCTACACAAGGGAGTGGAGTGGCTTTGGGATGAGGGTTGCCAGGCAGCATTTGTCAGGCTCAAGAAAGACTTTCAGACCGCACCAGCTTTAGGGGCCATAGATGGGGGGAAAGAGTTATTCCTGGAGGTAGCAACCAGCGGGGATAGCCTGAGTGCTGTGCCGCTCCAAGAGCGGCACGGCCGGCTGCGGCGGCTGCGGCCGGTGGTCTAAACCTCCAGGATACTCACAGATGTGGAAAGGAGCTATTCTAACTATGAGCGGCATCTTTTGGCCACACATTGGGCTGTGAAAAGATCACTGATCTTCACAGGCACCTCTCCCATCACCCTCCTCACCCATCACACACCCACCCAGATGCTTCTGGATGGGAGGATCAAGGATGTGACAGTGAGCAGTGCCCGCATTGCCCGCTGGACCATGCTCCTCTCACAGATGGATCTGAAGGTGAAGGGTCTCTGTGAGCCAAAGCTCGCAGCCAACCTGGTATACCCTGGAACAGCCCATCGGTGTTCCATTAAAGGGGTTTGGGAAGTAAACATAGGATTACGGGCAGGGATACATCTCACAGGCCGCAAAATCTATGTAGACGGTTCCAGCACGGTATCTGCTGGCGAGCATCTCACGGGGTGTGGCGTTTACGACCCAGCGGCAAACATTGCCCTGGCAATTAAGCTCCCCAGCACCATGAGCGCCCAGCAGGCTGAACTCTCCTCGGTGGCGTACGTTGTTACACACCCCGAAATCTTCCCCACCCCCTACACGATTTGCTCAGACAGCATGTTCACGTGCAATTCGTGTACGGAGCACCTGGCCATCTGGTCCCGCCGCGGATACACCTCCGCTGAAGGGAGGCCCCTCACAGTAAAACCCCTGCTGGAAAAGATCCTGGCAGCAGTGGGGGAGGAAGGGGAGGTTTTCATCCACAAGGTGAAGGCCCATTCCTCCACAGAACCCCGCGGCCAAGGCAACCAGCAGGCTGACTTGCTCGACAAGGAGGTTGCCTGCACAGGCACTTTCTGGGACCTATTTGGGTCCAGACCCATGGCGGCGGTCAGAGGTAGGGACGAGACCCATGGGAGTGTAGGGGTAGCATTATCCCCGGATCTTAAGACGGTCCAAGCCCAAGACCCCATCCTCAAAGCAGTCCTCAGCGCTGTAGCTGAGGGAAAGGGAATAGAAGGTCCCTACGGCACAGCGACTCTCTCCGTTAAAGAGGGTATGCTGTTCCGGGGGGAACAGTGGGTTGTGCCGCAGCAGCACCGGAGGGAATTCCTTCAACTGGCTCATGAGGGTCCAGGAGCGGGACACCCCGGGCCTGAGACCACCTGGCAGCGGGTGGAACAGGCGGGATGGTGGCCGGGACTCAGGGACGATGTCCGCGAGTTCTGTGCAGGCTGTCTTGTGCGCGCTGCGAATAACCCGACCCCCACAAAAGGAAGTTACCTATGGGACACGTCAGAAGGGTAGAGGGACCATGGCAGTCGATACAAGTCGACTACAGTGCGGCATCGGCAGCGGGTGGAGGCGGAGCTGAGCGGTAGAGCGACTACAAGAGGCCCCAGAGGCTCAGGTAGGCCCCAGCGCGGCATCGGCAGCGGGTGGAGGCGGAGCTGAGCGGCAGAGCGACTACAAGAGGCCCCAGAGGCTCAGGTAAGGCCCCAGTGCGGCATCGGCAGCGGGTGGAGGCGGAGCTGAGCGGCAGAGCGACTACAAGAGGCCCCAGAGGCTCAGGTAGGCCCCAGTGCGGCATCGGCAGCGGGTGGAGGCGGAGCTGAGCGTCAGAGCGACTACAAGCGGCCCCAGAGGCTCAGGTAGGCCTCAGTGCGGCATCGGCAGCGGGTGGAGGCGGAGCTGAGCGGCAGAGCGACTACAAGAGGCCCCAGAGACCAGGTAAGGCGTACCAATCTCCAATCTCAGGGAAGGAGAGAGGTAAAAAGTATTCAAGGTGTGACGTCACCACAAAGCGGGTAAGTGATTGTTTGGTAAGTATTTCTCCCTTTTTAAGCTTAAATTTCCTTGGTTTATAGTTTCTAAGGTGTGATATTCACCATCTAGAATCGAGGCAGAGGGTATTTAATAATAATAATAAATGTAATTAATTACATAGAATGGGAGATCAGGCGATGTGTTGCTGCTGCAATATATGGGAGCTGGTGGACACCATTGATGCTCACGGTGATCACATTTGCAGTAAGTGTTGGCTGCTCGAGGAATTCCGGCTCCGTGTTGAAGAGCTGGAGTCCAAGCTTCAAACACTGAGACACATCAGGGAGGGGGAGAGTTACCTGGACTCTGTGTATCAGGAGGTAGTCACACCAATTAGATTAATTAATTCAGATGTAGTCCGTGGCCAGGGTCAGGATGGTGTGACTAGAAGTGAGGCAGGTACGGGGATCCAGGAGGTAGTGTTGGAGGAGCCGCAGCCCTTGCACTTGTCCAACAGGTTCGAGGCTCTTACTCCCTGTGAGGATGGGAACAGGGACTGCGGGGAGGATGAGCAACCTGGCCACAGCACCGTGGAGCGGGGGGCCATTCAAGTGGGGGGAGTTAAAAGAAATGTTGTAGTGGTAGGGGATAGTATCGTTAGGGGGATAGATAGAGTTCTCTGCAACCGAGAGCGAGAGTCCCGAAGACTGTGTTGCCTGCCCGGTGCCAGGGTTAAGGACATCTCCTCTGGACTGGAGAGAAACTTGGAGTGGGAGGGGGAGGATCCAGTTGTCGTGGTCCATGTTGGTACCAACGACATAGACAGGACAAGGAAGGAGGTTCTGCTGAGGGAGTTTGAGCAGCTAGGGGCCAAATTAAAAAGCAGAAGCACAAGGGTAATAATCTCTGGATTATTACCTGAGCCACGAGCGAATTTGGCTAGGACAAATAAAATTAGAGAGTTAAATGCGTGGCTCAAAGACTGGTGTGGGAGAAATGGGTTTTGCTTCCTGGGACACTGGCACCAGTACTGGGGCAGGAGGGAGCTGTTCCGTTGGGACGGGCTTCACTTGGCCAGTGCTGGGACGAGAGTCCTGGCGGATCATATAACTAGGGCTGTAGAGAGGGCTTTAAACTAACTAGTGGGGGGGAGGTTCCTAGAGAGCAAATAATACAAATGACAACAGAGAAGGTCATAGACTTAGGTAGCAGTGGGGAAATTAAAAACCAGAGCGTGTCAGGAAGGGGCAGAAGGTATGGAGTAAAAGGTAAAGTAATAAAAAGGGCAAAAGCAGGAACTAAGTGTCACAAAACATCTTTGAAAGTTCTCTATCTGAATGCACGTAGCATTCATAACAAAATAGATGAGTTAATGGCACAAATAACTACATATGGATATGATCTTGTGGCCATTACAGAAACATGGCTGCAGGGTGACAATGCCTGGGAATTAAACATACCAGGTTATTTAATGATCAGGAAGGACAGGCAAGAAGGAAGGGGAGGTGGGGTGGCTATGTTAATAAAGGAAGGAATCACTGTAATACAGAGAAATGATATTGGGTCAAAATATCAGGACAATGAAACAGTTTGGGTGGAGGTAAGGAATAATAAGGGGAAAAAAACACTAGTGGGCGTAGTCTATAGGCCTCCGAACTGTGGCAACTCTGTTGGACGGAGTATCAATCAGGAAATTGTTGAGGCTTGTAATAAGGGAACAACTATAATTATGGGGGATTTTAACTATCATATTAATTGGACAAATCAAATTGGGCAGGGCTGCCTTGAGGATGAGTTCATTGAGTGTATTAGGGATGGGTTTCTTGAGCAGTATGTAACTGAGCCGACCAGGGGGCAGGCAACCTTAGATCTGGTCCTGTGTAACGAGACAGGATTAATTAAAAATGTCCTAGTAAAGGATCCCCTTGGAATGAGTGACCATAACATGGTTGAATTCCATATTCAATTAGAGGGTGAGAAGGTTGGATCTCAAACAAGCATGCTAAGCTTGAATAAAGGAGACTATGAAGGTATGAGAGCGGAATTGAGTAGAGTGGATTGGGAAAATAGATTAAAGGGTAAGACGATACATGATCAGTGGTGTACATTTAAGGAGTTATTTTACAACTTCCAAAAAATATATATTCCACTGAGAAGAAAAGGGTGTAAAAGAAAAGACAGCCATCCGTGGCTAAGTAAAGAAATTAAGGATAGTATTCGACTAAAAACAAGGGCATATATGGTAGCCAAATCTAGTGGGAGGATAGAGGATTGGCAAAACTTTAAAAGACAGCATAAAATAACAAAAAGATTGATTAAGAAAGGGAAGATAGATTATGAAAGTAAATTAGCAAAAAATATAAAAACAGATAGTAAGAGTTTTTATAGTTATATAAAAAGAAAAAGGGTGGCTAAAGTAAATGTTGGTCCCTTAGAGGATGAGACCGGGAAATTAATGGTGGGAAATATGGCGATGGCAAAAACACTGAATGAATATTTTACATCAGTCTTTACAGTAGAAGACACTAAGAATATCCCAACACTGGACAAACAGGGGGCTAAAGGGGGGGAGGAGCTAAACACGATCAAAATCACTAAGGAAGTGGTACTCGGTAAAATAATGGGACTCCAGGCGGATAAATCACCTGGACCTGATGGCTTACATCCTAGGGTCTTGAGGGAAGTGGCGGTAGGGATTGTGGATGCATTGGTAATAATTTTCCAAAACTCCCTGGACTCGGCAATGGTCCCGGCAGACTGGAAAACTGCTAATGTAACACCCTTATTTAAAAAGGGCAGTAGACAGAAGGCTGGAAACTATAGACTGGTTAGCCTAACATCTGTGGTAGGTAAAATTTTGGAGTCCATTATTAAGGAGACAGTAACAGGACATTTGGATAATCATAATTTAATAGGACAAAGTCAGCATGGTTTTATGAAGGGGAAGTCATGTTTGACAAATTTGCTGGAGTTCTTTGAGGAAGTAACATATAGGGTGGATAAAGGGGAACCAGTGGGCATAGTGTATTTAGACTTCCAAAAGGCATTTGACAAGGTGCCACACAAAAGATTATTGCTTAAGATAAAAAATCACGGGATTGGGGGTAATATTCTGGCATGGATAGAGGATTGGCTATCTAACAGAAGGCAGAGAGTTGGGATAAATGGTTCATTCTCAGACTGGCAATCAGTAACTAGTGGTGTTCCGCAGGGCTCAGTGCTGGGTCCCCAACTCTTTACAATCTATATTAACGATTTGGAGGAGGGGACCGAGTGTAACATATCAAAGTTTGCAGATGATACTAAGATGGGGGGGAAAGTAGTGATGAGGAGGACATAAAAAACCTTCAAGGGGACATAGACAGGCTAAGTAAGTGGGCAGAGATTTGGCAGATGGAATACAATACTGGAAAGTGTGAGGTTATGCACTTTGGCAGGAAAAATCGTAGAGCAAGTTATTATCTTAATGGCAAGAAACTGGGAAGTACTGAAGTACAAAGGGATCTGGGGGTCCTGGTGCACGAAACTCAAAAGGTTAGTATGCAGGTGCAGCAAGTGATTAAGAAGGCCAATGGAATGTTGGCTTTCATTGTTAGGGGGATAGAATATAAAAATAGGGAGGTATTGCTTCAGTTGTACAAGGTATTGGTGAGACCGCACCTGGAATACTGCGTACAGTTTTGGTGTCCATACTTAAGAAAGGACATACTTGCTCTCGAGTCAGTACAAAGAAGGTTCTCTCGGTTAATCCCGGGGATGAGGGGACGGACATATGAGGAGAGGTTGAGTAGATTGGGACTCTACTCATTGGAGTTCAGAAGAATGAGAGGCGATCTTATTGAAACATATAAGATTGTGAAGGGGTTGGATCGGGTGGATGCAGGGAAGGTGTTCCCGATGATGGGTGAAACTAGAACTAGGGGGCATAGTCTTAGAATAAGGGGCTGCTCTTTCAAAACTGAGATGAGGAGGAACTACTTCACTCAGAGGGTGGTAGGTCCATGGAATATGCTGCCCCAAAAAACTGTAGAAGCTACATCATTACATAAATTTAAAACAGAAATAGACAGTTTCCTAGAAGTAAAGGGAATTAAGGGTTACGGGGAGCGGGCAGGAATTTGGCATTGAGTCTAGGTTCGGATCGGTCATGGCCCTGTGGGTAGCGGAGTGGGCCCAGGGGCCGTGTAGCCTGATCCTGCTCCTATTTCGTGTGTCTAATTCTGTTAGATGCAGGAGATGGTTCTGTGATAGTGGATTGGCGGTTAGGATCAGATCAGCCATGATCTTATTGAATGGCGGAGCAGGCTCGAGGGGCCGATTGGCCTACTCCTGCTCCTATTTCTTATGTTCTTATGTTCTTATGTACATCGGGCCCCTGCCCACCGCCCAGGGAGGCTATAAGTACTGCCTAGTCCTGGTGGACGTGTTTACCAAATGGGTAGAGGCCTTTCCCTGCAGAACAGCCACAGCTCTGGGTACTGCCAGGATCCTGGTCCGGGAAATGTTCTCGCGGTGGCGACTGCCACAGTTTGTGGAGTTCGACCAAGGGAGTCACTTCACCGGACAGGTGATGCAGAACACCCTGATTCTGCTAGGCATTGAAGGGAAATGGCATGTGGCCCACAACCCCCAGTCATCGGGGATTGTGGAACGTATGAATCGGACCCTCAAAGAAAGGTTAAGGAAGGAAACGGTGGACTCGCCCTGTAAATGGGCCGAAGTCCTACCGTTGGTTTTGATGGGGATCCGGGCCAGCCAGTCTAAAAGCACGGGGTACTTCCCGTCCGAGCTAATGACTGGCAGGGTTATGCGGACCCCCACCCATGTACTAGCCCCAGTGCTCACGGAGGGTCAGCTCAGAGAGGTAAACCGGGACAGGTTCGCCCGAAACCTCTTTGAGCACCTGAAGCAGGTCCATGAGCAGGCGGCTGGGAACATGGGAAGGCAGCATCGGAGTAACTGATTGCTGCTCGAACCGAGAAAGCACCACGAGTGGGAGGTAGGAGATCAGGTTATGGTAAGAAACTATGCCCGAGTAGAAAGTTTGGAACCATTGTACATGGGGCCCTACAGCACTGTAGATAAAGCCAGCCCCATGGTATATGCCGTGACGATGCCCCGGCGTACAAAATGGTTTCATATCAACCAGTGTAAGCTGTTTATGCCTGAAAGGGGAAAGCAGCCAGTTGGGGTAAGGTCTGAGGATAAAGATCCTCAGCCTGCAGCAGGAGTGAGTTCACAGACTGCACAGGCAGGCGCTGTGGCTTGCTTGAAGGGAGGGGCCAACTCGCCCATCGATTGGGACACACCCCCACTCTTCTGGGACCCAGACGAGGGGGAGGGACCTGAGGGCGAAAACCCCGCTCCGTAACCCAGGTGTAGAGAGGGAGGGACCTGAGGTCAAAAACCCCACCCCGGACCCAGCCATGGGACCTGGGGGCGGAGACTCTCAGCTCGCAGCAGCAGGCTGCAAAGAGTTACCTGCCCCCAGCCCAGGTTCGGGAGGGGACAAACCTGAGGGAGCAGCGGTTCGGGTTAAAGGCCCAGCGGCCAAGAAAGCCCCACCCGCCAAAGTCCCTAGAATGTCCCCACGGACGCCCCAGCCGAGAAAGCCATGGTCACCAGCCCTCCAGTTACCAAGAGCCGCCCCTCGAGTCAGGGAGAGGTCCAAGGACAGAGGTCCTCAGCCAGCAGCCACGGGCTGCGAGGGACCAACAGTGAAGGATGGCGCGGTCACACCGGGGGTAACGGCGAGCCGCAGTCCAAACAGGGATTAGCCTGGCCGCCCGGAGACGGGCGGCGGATATATATAGTTTTAGTTTAAGTTTTAGTTTAAGGAAAGTTTAATTATTTAGCTTAAGTTTGGGTGTTTTAGTTTAAGTTTAGTAAGGTGATGGGTAGTTTAAAGTAAGTAATCTGCTTAGAGTGTATATATTGGGGTCGAGGTTGCGAGACCCGACCATGCTTCACCAAGCCAGAGAATCTCTTGGCGACCTGGCTGCATGTTTTTACATTTTTTGCAGGATGTCTTTCAGGATGGAGGGGATTGTGACCCTATTTGCCCTGATTGGGATGAGCATGGGAAGATGGAGCGACGTCCAGGATTCCCACATCTACGGGTGCTCGGGAGACAGGGCGCCTATAGCGACCGATGGAAGTGGTGAACGGGATGCGGAGGAGACCGCCGTGCACGAGGGAAGGTGGCCAGGATGGCTGGGGTCAATTCATCTCAGTACTCCAACCAAACCGGATTCACGTACGGGGAGGCCTTCCTCCTGTGCCCCAGGTTACGGGTCGTTACCACGAGGGTCAGCGTCACCGTTGGAAAGCGAATGGCCTAGAAATTCAGTTGGGCGCACCAGCCATTAGCGCCTTAGGAGGAGTAGATCTCGAGCGCTAGGCGCTTATCGCCCGGGCGCAGCACGATCTGCGCCTCTCCCCAACTTCAGGACACATTTAGCGTCGGCGCAAAGTCTTAGCGCGCGCCCTGCTGCGCGCGCAGATCATGACGTCATTTAATAGTGCAACGCCCTTTGTGCGCCCCAAACCGGAACTTCACTCGCGCCGGCCCATTGTGCGCCGGGCGGCCCTAACGACTGTGAAGTGGAACGGTACACAGCCGTGCCGGGCCGCGGGGAGCGCTAATTAAAGGGCACTTACCCTGCACTATAAAGGCCAGCCATTTTGCTGCATTCACTCTTGTGCCACGGTTTTTTGGACAGAGACCAAGGAGGAGAGCTTACTGGTTTGGACCAACACTAGGACAGGTATTTTTGGCTCAGGCCAGAGCTTAGCAATTATGTTTGCCTTCATTGAGAGCTCAGTGTTTGCCAGCATATAATGGGGGCTGCATTGGGTGCCAACGCTGACTTTCAGCCTTATGCCAGAAGGGCTTACAGACACCGTGAGAGAGTGGCAGCCCTGGCCAGACGCAGAGGGGGCAACAGGCGTCGCCAACTGAGGCCTTACCAACCCAGGGTATACCGCCAGCCGTCCTCCTATCTCAACATGTCTGCCGTGATGTGTGTTAGGAGGCTGCGATTCAGAAGGGAGGTGGTTGCAGACATCTGCCAGCTGCTTCACAGAGATCTGCAGCCACAGCTGATGCACAGGACGTCTCTGTCGGTGGCAGTGAAGGTGACGGTGGCTCTCAACTTCTATGCCACCGGCTCCTTCCAATCCGCTGCTGGGGACATCGCTAACATCTCCCAGTTCGCCGTGCATTGCTGCATCCGCCAGGTGACAGAAGCCCTTTTCACAAGGAGACATCAATTCATCTCCTTCCCCATGACCCTGGACAAGCAGCAGCAGCGTGCAGTGGGATTTGCAAGAATAGCGGGCTTCCCCATGGTGCAGGGCGCCATTGACTGCACGCATGTGGCTTTGCGGGCACCTCTTGAGCATGCCGAGGATTACCGCAACCGGAAGGGCTACCATTCCCTCAATGTACAGCTGGTGTATGACCACAGGCAGCGCATCCTAGCTGTCAATGCCCGCTTTCCAGGCAGCAGCCACGATGCCTTTATCCTGCGACAGACAACTGTGGCTGACATTTTCCAGGCACAGCCTCCCCCAAGAGGATGGCTTATCGGGGACAAAGGCTATCCTTTGTGTACCTGGCTCATGACCCCGCTCCGCACGCCCACGACCCCTGCTGAAGAGGCATACAACGAGAGCCATCAAGCGACTAGGAACATCATAGAACAAACAATCGGCATCCTCAAGCAACGGTTCCGCTGTCTCGATCGCTCCGGGGGAGCCCTCCAGTATTCGCAGGATCGAGTCTCCCAATTCGTCGTCGTTTGCTGCATGCTGCACAACCTGGCTATCCGCAGGACTCAGGCACTGCCACCTCACGTTGGACCACCACCTCAGGAGGAGGAGCAGGAGGAGCATGAGGAGGAGGAGGACGAGGAGTACCAGCCCAGGAGGGAGGCACAAGGTCCAAGGGCCGCCCGTCAGCGGCTTATTGAACGTCACTTCTAGGCCCCCTGTCAGGGAATGGCTTGTGCCAATGAAAGAACATGATTGTAGCCGCTCCGCAAGCCCTCAGCCGGTTAAGGCAACAAACACTTCAAAGATCAAACATGGACAATGTTAATAAATAAAATGCTTTATTGTTCAAACTCAGCTCCCTTCCCACATGAAAACCAAAAACAGACGAAACCCCCAAAAAACACTCAAACAAATTACTCGCTCCCAGAACCTGGAGAGGATTAACAAAATAGTGCAACTAAAATGGCCGTCATTCTCGGCCTTCGTAAAAAACAAACATCACATCATCGGCCTTCAAAAAACAAACATCCAAATCTCGGCCTCAAAAAACAAACACAACTGGCCACACATTCGACTATTTGGCCCGCTAGGGCGATGCCTTGGCCATCTTTGTGTGGCCCCTGCCCGCCCTGCTGCTCCTCCTCAAAGTAAGGCCATTGGCTGCTGCAAGGCTGGGGGCAGGTGCCTGAGGGGCACATGTCGTGATGGCAGATGCCCTTGGGGGTCGGCCTAGTCGAGGTCTGGCCGTCGAGCGGTCGGCTGTTGAATGCTGCAGCTGTGGCTGGCCAGCATCAGTCGCTGCAGTAGCTCCTGCCAGCTCCACTGGGGGAGTGGCAGTGGCGGCTGGAGGAATGCGGGCAAGCTGGCGGATGGCAGGCGCTCGCTGGTCGCCTGAGACACTAACACTCGCCCGGGCCAGCACTGCAGCATGCGCACCAATCTGCCGAGGGACAGACCGCTGTGCTGCTGCAGCATGCCGGGTGCCCTGGCGATGCCTGGCTGGCACAGCGAGTGTGGCAGCAGTGAGTGCCCGTGTTGACCTGTTCACTGACCGCATCAGAGCAGCCAGTGACTGGACGGCACCACTGATCACCTGGCCAGTCGCTGCCAGAGCTGCCCCAAATTCCGCCCGACTCGCTGCCTGATCTGCCCCGAATTCCGCCCGACTCGCTGCGTGATCTGCCCGGAATTCCGCCCGACTGATGGCCTCTGAGGGCCCGAACTCGGTCACACTCCGAGAGAGGGACTCGATGGCCTCAGGCAACCGTGCCACTGCCGCCATGAGCTCCGTGTGCCTGCGCTCCGAGTCCGCGGCCAAGTCCTCGAGGCGTTCCATCTCCTTGGCGAAGACCATCTCCGGACTGGGGGCCGGACTCTCCCTCTGGGGAGAAGGCCGCCGAGCTGGCCGACCCTTCCTGCGTTGCTGTTCGCCGCTGGGCCCAGCGATTGGACTCCCCTCCGACGCATCCCCCCTCTGGGGAGAAGGCCGCCGAGCTTCCACCCCCCTCCCGCGTTTCTGCAGGCCGCAGGTCCCATGAGCTCCCCTCCCCTTCGAAACTTCCGCCACGCTCCCCTCCAGGGAAGACGTGTCCCCTACATTGGCCTGGGTGGCCGCGGCTGAGGGTTCCCCTGATGGGCCGCCTTCCTCTTGCTCCTCCTCCTGCTCCTCTTCTGAGAGGCTGTCACTGGCAAGTTCAGGGACCTCCTCCTCACCATCTGAAAGCAGGAAGGCATAAGAGTAGCTTTAGACTGAGGAGAGGGCATCAGCAAGGGATGCATGAGTGGTGGCATTCAGCGCATTGGTCGGACAGTGGCAAAGGATGTAGATCTGATGCACAAGTGGGACGAGAGAGGTCCAAACGTGGATGTCCTTACCATTGGTGGCCAGAACAGGGTTGGCATCTCCACATGCAAGAGGGCCAATCACCCGGGCACCCATGATGCGCTCCATGCGATGTTGAAGCTCGGTGAGCGGCTGGATCTGGGGTCGGCCTCCCCCGGTCGCAGTCCGGCTCTTCCGATTATTTGCCAGCTTGGCCTGCAAGAGAAAGGACGGCCTCTAAGTACAGTGTGTCGCCCTGATCTTGTGTGCACTGCCTCCCATGGTGGAATAGCCTGGCCAGTGTGTCACCCTGATCTTGTGTGCACTGCCTCCCATGGTGGAATAGCCTGGCCAGTGTGTTAAGTGCAGATTGTGCAATTGATGTTCATGCCTGTCCCATCGCTGCTGGATGAGGGCTGGCCATTAGGGCTTTCAGGTCCCTTTGCCCATAATGTGAGGTGCACATGCAAGGATGAGGAGGCCACTGGAAAGGGTACTCACCCTGACAATCCGCGTGAGGTCATTAAACTTTTTGCGGCATTGGACACCGCTCCTGGGGACCTCGCTGTTGGCTGACAGCTTGCTGGCGACATGCCTCCAGGCTCTCCTGTAGACGCGGAACGGCGCCCTCTTGCCATTGTGCGGGTACAAAACATGGCGCCTCTTCTCCACAGCACCAACCAGCACACTCAGATCACGCTCTGAGAAGCGCTGCGCACGTTCACGGGCCTTCTCCATGGCTTCAGGCGCTATTTGGGTCCAGCAGCAGTGTTCAGGCCTAGCTGCAGGGCTCCACTATCCAGGGCGTGGCAGCAGACACAGTCGACCCTTCCCCCTTAAGAGCTGGCCGGCGCCAGGGTGTCTGCTGTCAATCACGAGATGGCCGCACCTGCGCTGCGCCCGGCCTCGGCACTATCGATCAGCACCTCCGGCTTAGTGCCCAAACAGAGGCGTCCAACACCAGTTTTAGCGCTCGAGCGAACTCTTAGGGTGAAGCTAATAAATGTCGGAGAAGTGGCCTCGATTTGGCGGCGGGCGCAAACTTTAGCGGCCGCCCCACTTTACCGCCCCAAAAGTGGCTACAATGAATTTCTAGGCCAATATGTTTAACGTGTAAAGGACACATTCCACTGGATAGGTGGTGGTGGCTCAGAAAGCTGAGCAAAGGCATGAGGAACCCTGAAGTCGGGTGGGAACGGTTGGGGAACAACACCCACCGGACGATTACAGGGACTCATGGAGGATTAAGTGTGTGTTGGGACAAGTGGTGGGAACCGGACCAAGGGATTTATATCTGTATGTGGGGGTCAGAGAGGATCTGCCCCACAGGCATATCCATTCTTTTCCACCGGCAGTGGCAAGACGCCGGGGAGGGGATGAGGTGGGATACCAGCCTGAAGGCGTGTAAGGTTCCATACACCCAGATCCCAGTCAATGCCACTGAGCTGGTAACCCGCCCCTGTAAGCCCCTGCCCACGGCGCAGGCAGCGAGGTTATCCAGGGAAGGCTGCCCCACCACCACCAAGGGACCAGGGAATGGGTTGGTATTAGTCCCCACCGATCAGATGCTGTACCGGGGGTTCACTACGCGGTAGCCTCCGTGATTTTAAATCTCACCGAGGTACATTTACCGGAGTGGTGTCCCAAAGAAACAGAGCAGCTGTACCAGGCCCTATTAAAGGACATAATAGGGTTTTACGAGTTTGATTTTGCCCATGTGGACAAGACCGAACTGTACACCACACACACACCGGGAATTTTTGGATAATGTCGGGAGGCAAAGAAGGGGAGTATGGAATGATGTTTTTACTGCGTTTAATACTGGGTCCTCTGTCATCAACAGTTTGGATGACATAGAGCTGCAGACCCAGATAAATGGCTTAAAAACACAGTTAAAGAAAATATTACTGGATGAGAACAAGGTAGTGGGCTCGGAGCTGCATGAGGACCAGGCCATGACGGTCCATTTAAAAGAAATCATAGCGGAGTTGGAAAAGCACGCAAAGACAGTAAATGCTCTCATAAGGGAGGACAGAAATGCTTCTGACCAGGCTGCGCAGAATGAGGTGTGCGTGTTATATGGGGCGTGGTTACTGGGCGAGGGCCGCAGTAATCTGGAGGATTTAAAACAGGGTTTGGTCCCCTCCTGGATTAGCAACAAGCACCTCGCAGCCCTCCACCCTTTTGAGAATGCATTGAGCCCGTGCCAACTCCGGCTAGCCTCCGAAGCCTACCCAGTCCCCGTGGATTGTGGACGGTCCAACCACACAATCATGGGAGTAGTAGTTAGGATGCCGGTCATGGGTAGGACAGCCCGACCCGCGCCGGTATGCAGGGTTGAGAGCATTGGAATAATTCAAGGGGGTGCACACATTCGTTTCACAGTGGTCCCGCCTTACATCATAAAGTGGGAACATGCTATGACAGGTACTCACCTCTCAGGGTGCCGGAGCCTGGGAGCACACATAATCCTGTGTCCCCAGTACTTGAATGCCTATTCAAAACCGTAGTGTGGGTTCAGAGCTGCTGGCGTGAAACCTATAAATTGTACCATGGAGGCATTGGCACAAGGCCATGTCCCCCCGCAGGTAGCATATATAGGAGTTGGGACATATTGTGTCACCACCGGCGCGTCCCACTACCAGCATGGACAGCATAGCTGGTGTCCGGTCAGTGACAGCAGTTTCTGTTTCAAACCCGAGGCAGAAGTTCAAGTGGCCCAGGAGCGAATTGTCCCCATTCCTGAACCCTCCACTGTTCACCTCACTGTCAAGGAGAATTTTACGAATTTGCAAAAGTACATGGCGCACTTCGGCTACGAAATTCCCCCTCTCCCCGGAACACCTTACCAAAATACTCAAAGCCGTTATAGTTTCACAGAAACATTTTTACACTCTAGAGCAGAAAACAGTAGCGATAGGGACTAAGATATTGGATATTGTGATTCCACCCTGGTGGGACATTTTCAATAACATAGAGGTCCCTTCATGGATCAGACTGGCTTCCCACATTCTCGTGGTTTGCCAGTTAGGGATAGTGTTGTATTTAGTTTGCATTCAATGTAAGGGAAAAGGTCAGTGGTCAGAATTCCGAAACCAGAGGATCTGGAAGGAACATTATGTAAAGGTGGAGAGAGATACGCGTGTTTAAGTCCTTTTCCCTGTATTTTTGATTAAAGATTGTTGGTTTTTTGTGTTTGTTATTTTTAATAAAGGTTTTTCTGTTTTTTTGCGACGGTTTAATAAAGATATATGTGTGTACCAAGTGGTGCAGGGGTTTTGGACCCCCTCCATGCTTGGATGTGTGTAAAAGACTATAATTTACTCTCTGTATGCTGATGTACACTACATTTTCACGGAATGGGAAGTGCATGTGTCATGGGTATATTTAGATAGATAATTACAGGGGAAGTTGACTATGGAGGGTCAGAAAAATTTTGTTCACCTCCTTAAAAGTATGATACTTCAAGCAAGTTTTAGTATCACAGGGGGGAGTGTAAGATTTGCAAAATTTCTACATTTCCCCAAAGGTTATTATTAACAAAAGGGACCCTGCATGGACATTTTAACTGAAAAGGGTACCCAAGATGGCGTCCGCGCCTCGTGGCAGAAAGCCTGTGAGATTTTTAAAAATTGGACTCTGCGGCACAGGCAGCTTGTGGAGAAATCGAAACCAAAGCTGCAGTTTCAGTGAAGAGAGACTTTGCATTTTGAAAACCAGACAGGACTTTGAATTATGTATTAGACCAAATCAGAGACAGATCAAAACCCAGTTAGGCCTATAGTTAAGGCCATCAAGCTGTTTGCATAAATAATCGGGACCAGCTTAAGGAAGCCATCGAGGCTGGACAGGCCCATTAAAAGGTATTAATAACAAAACAAGTCAATTATCAGGCCAGTAGATGTGATTACCGGCCATCTAAAAACAGTTAGTGTAGATTGCTACCATTATTTAAAATAGCCCGCCAAGATTGGGACAAAGAACTAACCTGATTTGGCGTGCAGATAAGGGCCATCCGAAGGAGTATAATTGTAGGCCCACTGGCAACCTTCCCTCTTTGCTCTCTGCCCTTGCTCCCGGCTCCTGCTCCGGCCCCTCGCCCTCGTAGCTACTGTTCTTCCCTCGTCCCACGCTTACCGCCCGGCCACTGCCCGTGCCTTCCCCATTCCATCAGGGACGCCTGGCATTGCGCCAGGCGGACATGGACAAACCAGGCCAGGCGAGGCGGGACACGACGAGGCGAGGTGGTGAAGAAGACGAATGGAATGACGATTGAAGAAAAGCTTTGAATAAGCGGGCCTTCAGTCCAGCTGACCTGCAACTATCTTCATGCAAACTCCAACTGTTGGCCGAGGAAGAGGAACCATCATCCCTGCGAGGTAAAGTACCCAAGCAGAGACTTTAACTTTGGGGCACTTGTACCTGGACAACGCCCTTGCAGCACCCGGAGACCACGTGACGATGGCAGGCTCCAGAGAGCACAAAGAGCGAACCCCAAGCCCCACCGCTGTTTTGAATTCAGCAGATCTTTGATTGGTGAGCATAAATTCTGGCCCCTCATAGCTTAATCTAGTTAGGTATAGGGAGTAGTTGAGACAGAGATGCACTTCCTCACAGCCTGTGGAAAATATCAGGGCATCAGAGAGAATTTCTATCAAAAATTCTCACAAATATGCCCTGAATTCAGAAATCTGACTGACAACCAAAAACTCCCATTCCTACTGGGGGAGGAGAGAAGCTGTGTAACACTGGCGGCGCACTATGTTACAGCTTGCCATGAACAGAGGGACAACCAGTAAACTAAGACAAGAGTATATATAAACAAGGCGAAAATATATTTATAAACTCAGGGATATACCTGGTTATACACTGTATGAATGGAACCGCGTTTATGTGTTCAACCATAAATATATTTTGATGCTTTGGCAACATAAGATGTACCTTATCATGCCAATAAAGCGATTTGTATTGTATTGGGTGGGATAAGGGTAAGGATAAGGGGATTGTTAAGATAGTTGTTTTCCCTCGATGTGCCGTGTGTTCCCCATTCCCTGTATAAGTATATAGTTATTTGTATTTGCCTGTAATTTTCTTTATACTAGTAGCTTCTCGTAAGACTGTGTTATTTTCTACTTCAATAAAATCTTGGTTTTCTTACATCCAACCACCTGTCTACTCGAGTCTTTTCTGTATCGCCGCCTGTACCTAAGCCCGGTGTCTAGAACCCAGGGGCGTGGGAGTGATTCGAACCGCTCACAAACGGTCAGAGGCATAACTGACTGGGCATACGCGCCACCCCACCACCACCACCCCCTACAATGGGGACCCGTATCTGCACTACTCAGAAGGACTTCCATGAAGGTCTGGTTTCTCTGTTCAATAGCTGACCATCAGTCCTTGTGATATCCGAGTGGTAAGGTCAGAAACTGAGATAAGCCAGACTTCAGGAACCAAAACACAACTTTTTAATTAAACGATTTGTAGCAGGCTGCCAGCAAGATACTCAATTCTTACTGTGCGATCCAAAGATGGAGGATCAACCTCTGAGTCATTCCCAGAATACAAAGCCACTACCTTAATAAGTGGTGTGCCAGCATATTACCTTAATATTTGTCTCCATCTGATGGATAACTTAAGCATTACATCCCAGATTACTATATCCCCCCCTCTTATGTTTACAATAATTTCTTAACAACATTCTTAAAAAGTCCATAAGGGAACTCCTTTAACGATAGTCCATACTGAACGAATCTAGTAGGTCGTGATCAATCTCTCTGGCGGCTTGTGAGACCTTGGTGAACGTCTTACAGTCAAGTCCCTGCTTGGTTGTGGTAGAGCCACCTGCTGCTCCTGAGCAGTACTCAGAATATCTGACTCTGCTACGATGGTTTCCTCTTGACGAAGGGGTCCAGGTATAACTGGCTCTGTTCGTGGTGTTGGTACCACCAATGCATTTGTATAACCGGGGACCAACTTGTCCTCCAACATTTCCTCTGGAACCTCCAGTTCGATTTCCCTTTGTCTGGTCAGTATCTGATCCACATGTCTGCGTACCACCTGACCAGTTCCCACCATGACCGTATATGAAACTGGACCGGTCATTGAGTCTATGACGCCAGGAATCCATTTTGGACCATAACTGAAATTCCTGGTAAGGACCGCATCACCTTCTCCAAAACTGCGGCTCTTTGTCCTTCTGTCATGGTTCTCCTTTTGTTTGATTTGTCGGTTTTCCACCTTCCTTTTTAGATCTGGGTGAACCAGGCCAAGAGTGGAGCATAGTCGACGTCCTAACAACAACTCAGCAGGAGAGAGTCCTGTGGTAGATTGAGGTGTTATTCTGTAACTGAACAGAACTCGTGACACCTTTGCTGCCAAACTCCCTTCCGCACTTTTTTTCATCATCTCCTGAAATGTTTGTATGGCTCTCTCCGCAAGACCATTTGAAGACCGATGATATGGAGCTGAAGTCACGTGCACTATGCTATTGTTTCTCATGAACTCTTTTGTTTCTGTACTCACAAAACATGTGGCATTGTAATCAGAGTGTGACATCACCAGGGAGCAGGTAAGTGATTGGTTGGTGAGTATTTCTCTTTTTCAAACTGTAACTCTGTGGTTTATAGTTGCTAAGGTCTTTTCTGGTGTAGCGGGGACTGTTGGTAAAACATACAAGCGCCTTAGAGTTTATCTTTAATTGGTGATAGTGAATTAATTTAAATTAATTAAAGGGTAAGTCATGCCAGGAGAGCCCAGCCCCGTGTTATGCTCCTCTTGCTCTATGTGGGAATTCAGGGACACTGCTGGTGTCCCTGATGACCACGTGTGCCAGAAATGCATCCAGCTGCGGCTACTAGCAGACTGCATTGTGGCGCTGGTGCTGCAGATGGATGGGCTTTGGAGCATTCATGATGCTGAGAGGGTCATGGATAACACGTTTAGTGAGGTGGTCACGCCGCAGATAAGGGCTGCACAGGCAGAAGGGAAATGGGTGACTATCAGGCAGAGCAGTAGAGGCAGGCAGGTAGTGCAGGGGACCCCTGTGGCCATCCCACTCTCAAACAGGTATACCGATTTGGATACTGTTGAGGGGGATGACTTACCAGAGGAAGGCAGCAGCAGCCAACTTCCTGGCACCAGGGGTGCTTCTGCTGCTCAGGAAGGGATGAAAAAGAGTGGGAGAGCAATAGTGGTAGGGGATTCTATCGTAAGGGGAACAGATAGGCATTTCTGTGGCTGTAGACGTGACTCCAGGATGGTTTGTTGCCTCCCTGGTGCCAGGGTCAAGGATGTCACTGAACGGCTGCAGGGCATTCTGAAGGGGGAGGGTGAACAGTCAGAGGTCGTGGTTCACATTGGGACCAATGACATGGGTAGGAAGAGGGATGATGTCCTGCAGCAAGAATTTAGGGAGCTAGGTAGCAGATTAAAGAGCAGGACCTCAAAGGTTGTAAACTCTGGATTACTCCTGGTGCCGCGTGCTAGTGAGTATAGGAATAGGAGGATAGAGCAGATGAATGCGTGGCTAAAGAGTTGGTGCAGGAGGGAGAGCTTTAGTTTCCTGGATCACTGGGCCTGCTTCTGGGGAAGGTGGGACTTGTACAAGTCGGACGGGTTGCACCTGAACAAGAGTGGGACAAATATCCTTGCGGGGAGGTTTGCTAGCACTGTTCGGGGGGGTTTAAACAAAAATGGCAGGGGGTTGGGAACCTGAGCAGGGAGACAGAGGAAAGGGAAGCAGGGATAAAAGCAAAAGATAGGAAGGAGAAAAACAAAAGTGGCAGTCAGAGAAATCAACGGTTTAAATCAAACGTGGTCGCAGTAAATAATAATTCGAATAGGTCTAAGAGCGTTAAAAAAACAAGCCTGAAGGCTTTGTGTCTTAATGCGAGGAGCATTTGTAATAAGGTGGATGAATTGGCTGCGCAAATAGAGGTAAACGAATATGATTTGTTTGGGATTATGGAAACGTGGCTCAAGGATGGCCAAGACTGGGATCTCAACATCCAGGGGTATTCAATATTCAGGAAAGATAGGCAAAAAGGAAAGGGAGGTGGGTAGCATTACTGGTTAAAGAAGGAATTAATACAATTGTAATGAAGGATATTAGCTCTGATGATGTGGAATCTGTATGGGTAGAATTGAGAAATACTAAGGGGAAAAAAACATTAGTGGGAGTGGTATATAGACCTCCCAACAGTAAGGCGGAGGTTGGGGATGGCATGAAAAGGTAAATTAAAGAAGCGTACAATAAGGGCACAGCAGTCATCATGGGTTACTTTAATCTACATATAGATTGGGCCAACCAAATTAGTAACAATACTGTGGAGGAGGAATTCCTGGAGTGTTTACGGGATGGTTTCCTGGACCAATATGTCGAGGAACCAACCAGAGATCAGGCCATCTTAGACTGGGTATTATGTAATGAGAAAGGATTAATTAGCAATCTTGTTGTACGAGGCTCCTTGGGTCGGAGCGGTCATAATATGATCGAATTCTTCATTAAGATGGAGAATGAAGTAGTTGACTCAGAGACTAGGGTCCTCAATTTAAATAAAGGAAACTACAATGGTCTGAGGAGCGAGTTGGGTAGGATTGATTGGGGAATGGCACTCAAAGGGTTGACGGTGGATAGGCAATGGCAAACATTCAAAGACTGAATGGATGAGCTACAGAATTTGTTCATCCCAGTTTGGCATAAAAATAAAACAAAAAAGGTGATTCAACCGTGGCTAACAAGGGAAATTAGGGATAGCATAAGATCCAAGGAGACGACATATAAATTGGCCAGAAAAAGCAATAATCCTGAGGATTGGGAGCAGTTTAGGAGTCAACAAAGGAGGACAAAGGGATTAATTAAGAAAGGGAAAATAGAATATGAGAGTAAGCTTTCAGGGAACATAAAAACTGACTGTAAAAGCTTTTATAGATATGTGAAGAGAAAAAGATTGGTGAAGTCAAGCGTAGGTCCATTGCAGTCAGAATCAGGGGAATTTATAATGGGAAACAAAGAAATGGCAGACCAACTAAATTCATACTTTGTTTCTGTCTTCACAAAGGAGGACACAAATAACCTCCCAGAGATGCCAGGGAACATAGGGTCTGATGAAAGGGTGGAACTGAAAGAAATCAGTATTTGTAGGGAAATGGTGTTCGGAAAATTGATGGGACTGAAGGCCGATAAATCCCCAGGGCCTGATAATCTACATCCCAGGGTATTTAAGGAAGTGGCCCTAGAAATAGTAGATGCATTGCTGGTCATCTTCCAGAACTCGATAGACTCTGGAACAGTACCCATGGATTGGAGGGTAGCTAATGTTACCCCACTATTCAAAAAAGGTGGTAGAGAAAAAGCGGGGAATTATAGATCGGTAAGCCTGACATCGGTAGTGGGGAAAATGCTAGAATCTATTATAAAAGATGTAATAGCAGAGCACTTGGTAAGTAGTGACAGGATCGGACAAAGTCAACATGGATTTACAAAAGGTAAATCATGCTTGACTAATCTACTGGAATTTTTTGAGGATGTAACTGGTAAAATAGATGGGGGAGAACCAGTGGATGTGGTGTATTTGGACTTTCGGAAGGCTTTCGATAAGGTCCCACATAAGAGATTAGCGTGCAAAATTAAGGCACATGGGATTGGGGGCAAGGTATTGACTTGGATAGAGAACTGGTTGGCGGACAGAAAGCAAAGAGTTGGAATAAACGAGTCGTTTTCCGAGTGGCAGGCAGTGACTAGTGGGGGACCGCAAGGATCGGTCCTAGGACCCCAGCTGTTCCCAATATATATTAATGATCTGGACGAGGGAATTGGATGTAATATCTCCAAATTTGCAGACAACACAAAGCTGGATGGGAGTGTAAGCTGTGAGGAGGATGTCGTGAAACTCCAGTACGATTTGGACAGGTTGGGTGATTGGGCAGAAACATGGCAAATGCACTATAATGTGGATAAATGTGAGGTTATTCACTTTGGTGGTAAAAACAGGAAGGCAGATTATTATGTGAATGGCAATAGATTGGGAGAAGGGGAAGTGCAAAGAGACCTGGGTGTTCTTGCGCACCAGTCGCTGAAGGTAAGCATGCAGGGGCAGCAGGCGGTTAAGAAGGCAAATGGTATGTTGGCCTTCGTAGCAAGAGGGTTTGAGTACAGGAACAAGGATGTCTTGCTACAGTTGTACAGGGCCTTGGTGAGACCGCACCTTGAGTATTGTGTGCATTTTTGGTCGCCTTACCTGAGGAAGGACGTTCTTGCCATGGAAGGAGTGCAGCGAAGAATCACCAGGCTGATACCTGGGATGGCAGGAATGACGTATGAGGAGAGATTGTGTCGATTGGGCTTATACTCACTGGAATTTAGAAGATTGAGAGGGGATCTCATCGAAACCTATAAAATTCTGTCAGGCCTGGACAGACTAGATGCAGGAAGGATGTTTATGATGGCCGGGGAGTCCAGAACCAGGGGTCATAGTCTAAGGATAAGGGGTAAGCCATTTAGGACTATAATGAGGAGGAATTTCTTCACCCAGAGAGTGGTGAACCTGTGGAATTCTCTGCCACAGAGGGCGGTGGAGGCTAGTTCATTAAATATATTCAAAAAAGAGTTGGATATATTTCTTAAGGCTAAAGGGATCAAGGGATATGGGGAGAAGGCAGGGACAGGGTACTGAATTTGGATGATCAGCCATGATCTTATTGAATGGCGGAGCAGGCTCGAAGGGCTGAATGGCATACTCCTGCTCCTATCTTCTATGTTTCTATGTCACTTACTACACATCTCCGTTACCCCTTGATTACTAAAACTCCTACGCAGGCAGTCTATAGTAACAGTAGATAAAGCAAAATTTACAGGATACACATCCATCCATTTGGAATGTGCATCAATGATTATGAGGAACATCTTTCCCATGAATGGACCCGCATAATCTACATGTAATCTTCTCCATGGTTTATCCGGCCACTCCCAGGGGTGGAATGGAGCCACTGCTGGTGCCTTCCTATGTACTTGACAAGTGCTGCATGTCTTGACAAGATTTTGTATCTCCTCATCTAGCTTTGGCCACCACAAGTAACTCCTTGCTAATGCTTTCATACGCGAAACTCCATGATGACACTGATGTATTTGCACTAGGATAGACTGTCGTGCTGGCTGTGGAATAATCACTCGAGCTCCCCACAACACGCAACCATCCTGCACACTCAGCTCTGTTTTCCTGACACTGTAAGGTGTGAAATCAGTCCCTTCCAGATGTTGTGGCCAGCCCCTCATTACATATTCTCGGACTCTAGACAGTACTGGATCTTTACCAGTCCAAGTCCTTACTTGTTCAGCGGTCACAATTGCCTTGTCCGTGTCCTCCAACATCAAAACTCTGGCCTCTGGAGCTGCACGGATAGGTGTACCTGGTAGTGGAAGACGGCTCAAGGCATCTGCGTTCCCATGGTACTTGCCCGCCTTGTAAACGATGACATAATCATACGCCCTTAACGTAACTGCCCACCTGTGGATCCGGGGTGACATCATCTGTGGCACTGCCTTCATTTCATTAAAAAGAGATAGAAGATGTTTATGATCGGTGCATATGGTGAATTTCCTGCCATATATGTACTTGTGAAACCTCTGTAACCCAAACATTACTGCTAATCCCTCTTTATCTAACTGGGAATAGTTTTTTTTCCGCTGGGGTCAGAGTTCAAGACATAAACCCTATCGGTCTTTCTGTTCCATCTTCCAGGCTGTGTGAAAGAACTGCCCCCACCCCGTAAGGTGAAGCGTCACAAGAGAGAATGATTTTTTTCTCTGCATTGTAGTGAACCAACACATCCGAGGACAGTATCAGTTTCTTGGACTGTTCAAATGAAACCCTCTGTTCCTCTTCCCACTGCCACTGTGTCTCCTTGCGCAGAAGTTTGTGAAGAGGTGCTAACACTGTTGCCAAGTTTGGTAAAAACCTGTTATAATAGTTTAGCAGTCCCAGGTAAGCTTTTAACTCAGTCACATTTGTAGGAGCTGGGGCCTCCTGCAGTGCTTGCACCTTCTCCTTGATTGGATGGAGCCCTGTGGCATCCACTCTATGTCCCAGGAACACAGCCTCATTCCCCAGGAAAGTGCACTTACTCCTCTTGAGCCGTAACCCAGCCTTATCCAATCTTTGTAGTACCTCTCTCAGAGTGCTCAGATGCTCCTGGTTGGTTCTTCCCATCACCAGAATGTCATCCAGATAGATTGAAACATGTGGAATCCCTTGCAGTACACCCTCCCATAGTCCTCTGGAAGATAGCTGGATTAGATGAGACACCGAATGGCAAGCGGTTATAGGTAAACAAACCCTTGTGTGTATTTATGGTTACATGCTTCTTGGATTCCTCATCTAGTGTAATCTGCAAGTATGCATGACTCATATCCAGCTTCATGAATTTCTTCCCTCCAGCCAGGTTTGCAAAAAGATCCTCAGTTTTAGGAATAGGATACTGTTCTAGTTTAGACACCCTATTTACAGTCAATTTATAATCTCCACAGATTCTTACCGAATTGTCTGGTTTTAAAACAGGTACAATGGGAGCTGCCCATTCTGAACATTTTACGGGTTCCAGAATGTTCTCTCTCAAAAGGCGGTCAAGCTCAGCCTCTACCTTCGGTTTCATGGCATACGGCACAGGTCATTGTTTAAAAAACCTTGGCAGTGCCTCCTTGTCTACATAAATCTTAGCTGGGGGGCCATTAAATGTTCCAAGTTCTTCCTTGAACACGTTCTCATGTTCAATCAACACGTCTTGCAAAGACACTTGTTTTCCTCCCTCTAGTTGATTTATTGCTCCCCAATCTAATTTAAGTTCTTTTATCCAGCCCCGACCTAACAAGTTTGGTCCAGAACCCGATACTACAACTACAGGTAGTTGTTCCACGGTCTCCCTGTTTTTCACAGTTACAGTAGCTGTACCCAATATCGCCACTCATTCACTGGTATATGTTTTAAGCTTCATAGAGCAAGACTTTAACTCTGGAACTTTTGCACGGTTCCACAATTTTGAGTACTCTTCCCTGTTCATTATGGTAACACCACATCCGGTATCCACCTCAAAGTTCACCTTAGAGTCATTTACTATCAGTTGCAAAGTGATAGGATCCACTTTTGGAATGTCCTCTACCATAATATGCAATATGAACATGTCGTCTTCTTTCTCAGCTTCTCCACTGATGTGATGTGCTCCCTGTTTTTTCACTTCTCTTACTAGGTTTTGCTTTCCTCCCCCTTTAGGTTTGTATACCTCCAGGGTAGCTTTTGCTCGGCATGCACGTTTTATATGTCCTTGTTTCCCACACTTGTGGCACTTTTCCTCCAGAAACCTGCATTCCCTCGCCAGGTGATCATTGCATCTATAACATGCCTTTACATGCTCACGTTGTGGTTTCTGACTCATATTTAACTTGTGCACAACCGGACCTCCAACTTGCTTTGTCGTAGCCCAGTCTGAACCTTGTATTTCTTGTACATCACGGTTAGCTGTCTCTATTAATTGAGCAAGTTCCAATGCTTTTTCATACGTAAGCCCAGTCTCGGACAATAATCTCCTCTGCATTCGAGCATCCATTATCCCGCAAACCAGCCTATCTCTCAGCATGCCTTTCAAACTGTTCCCGTAATTGCAATTGTGTGCCAGTTTTCTCAACACCGCTACATAATTCAATACAGTCTCTCCCGGTTTCCTGATCCATGAATTAAATTTGAAACACTGTACAATCTCACTCGGTCTGGGATTGAAATGTTCCTTTAGCAAGTCCACTAAGTTAGCAAATGGTACGTCTCCAGGCTTTTCAGGACTTCATAAGTTTCTCATTAAACTATACGTCGGACTTCCCACGGAAGTAAGCAAAATAGCTCTCCTTTTCCCGACATCAACTATATCATTTGCTACAAAGAAATGCTCCAGCAACTCACAATATTCTTTCCATGTCAGCGTTTGAACATCAAAAGCAGAGAGCTGTCCTACTATAGCAGCCATGATTCCTTGATTCAGTGCTTTTCTTTTATTTCTCCTTCTTCAAGATGAGATCTGTTCAGCCTCGTCACCAAATGTGATATCCGAGTGGTAAGGTCAGAAACTGAGATAAGCCAGACTTCAGGAACCAAAACCCAACTTTTTAATTAAACGATTTGTAGCAGAGAACATAGCTTTACAGGCTGCCAGCAAGATACTCAATTCTTACTGTGCGATCAAAAGATGGAGGATCAACCTCTGAGTCATACCCAGAATGCAATGCCACTACCTTAATAACCGGTGTGCAAGGACATTACCTTAATATTTGTCTCCATCTGGTGGATAACTTAAGCATTACATCCCAGATTACTATACTCCTCAAGAGATGTCAGTCTATTCTGAACACTCACCATGTTTTCTACACTCTGGTGACTTAGCTCCTCCATGGCCATAGCCATCCTCTCGTCTACTGTAGCCATCCTTTCCACGGAGGTTGCCATCCTTTCTGTGGTGCTGTGTTCATGCTCCAATTACTCCACAAAGGCTCTGCTCATGTTCGCGATGGACACCTCCATTCGCTCCACACTCGCAGTGACCCTGGAGGCAAAACCTGCCAGAGACTCCTGCACCTGGTCCTGGAGTTCCAGCACCGCTGTTCTTCTGGATGGACCCAGAGGCAGGGGGTTGACAAGCAGCTGACCCGAGCTGGGAGAGTCCTGCGCCCTCCGACTAGGACTCTGCACTGCTGTCCCTGTCTCCATAATCTGCTGATGCTCACTTGTGAGCTGTGATACACCAGGAGACAACACTACTCTATCGCGCGATGGTCCCACCGAGGTGTGAGTGTCTGCGCTGGTGCTGGGTTGGCTGAATTCTGCTGATGCTGCGCCCTCAGAGGTTGCAGCTTCCTCTGAGGAATCTGGAGACGCAGGGATAGTGGGGACAGGTGCTTGCGATGGTCCTGTGGGGGAGTAAAGGAAAGAGTCAGAGATGTGAGGCCAAGGTTACATGCACATTGCATATTGCAGATGATCATAAGTCCATCTGTTAGCGCTTCAGAATAATTATCAGCGACTCATGCAATGTCAATGAGAGAGATGAAAATCTATTCTGTCACCAGCTTTCTCTGATACACCCGTCTGTCCGTCCCCCACTTGCGCATCGTCCTCGAGTCCCACTATCTCCAGGACCGCCTCCTCCCAAAGGGTGAGGTGGGCTCCTGAGGGTGGCTCTCCTCCTGTCCTCACTCTTTCCCTCTTATTGTGAGCTCTCTTTTCCTGCAATGAAGGAGACAAGTGGAGTTTGAGTGAGAATGAAGGAGTGAGTGTAGAGAGAATCCATAGCATAGATGCTTAGAAGGAGACAAAGATGGAGTGAGTTGGCAAGACCTAGGGCCCTCCCTGCATTTTGTAAGTTGTTTTCATAGCATCACAGTGATAGGGAGTGTGAGGGCTGCATAGTCGAATAGTTAGGTGAATGTGACCATAGAGAGAGAGGGAATGGGTAAGGGTGCAGGGATGTCAGTGTCAAGTGGGATGTGGAGGAAAATGTTGCTAAAACTGAGTGCTGGTGAGGAGAGACAATGGGGATCAGATTGAGGGTGATGGCATAGTCATACTCACTTTTCCCGTGCGCAGAAGGTCATGAAATCTCTTCCTGCGCTGAAGCCAGGTTCTGTGGATGATGGACAACGAGTTCACCTCCTGGGCCACCTGGACCCACACAGCCTTCATCTGCTGGGGAGCCTTCTTCCTCCTTGAAGAAAGGAAGAGCACCGCCTTACTAGCTCTTGCTCCCTCCACCAAAGCTTGCAGGGCGACGTCATCAAATCTGGGAGCAGACTTAGCTCTCCCGCTGCTCAATCTGCCTCCAGGTCCCTCTCACTGCAAAGGCCAAAAGGTTGGTATTCTGCAGAAGAAGCAAGGCATCTTGCAGACCTTAAATGCAGCAGCAATGATGATGTCATTGGAGGCGAGTTTCAGACTGAAAAAACTAATTGGGCCATGGGTTTGCACACGCTGGAACTCAATTGCCCAATTATGTGAAAATCGCATCAATCTCCCACATCGATTTGGAATCGGGTGGATAACACGAAAAGCGGATGACACGACCCCAGCCCGTCCCAATGACAAAACCCAGCCCATTGAGTCATAATGGCACAGAAGGAGGCCATTCGGCCCATTGAGTCTGTGCCGCCTCTGCAGAGCAATCCAGTTAGTCTCATTCCCTCGCTCTATCCCTGTAGCCCTGCAAGGTTATTTCCCTCAAGTGCCTATCCAGTGTCCCCTTGAAAACATTGAGTTGTCTCCGTTAACACCACTTCCGTTGGCAGTGAGTTCCAGGTCCTCATTATTCGCTGCGTAAAAAAGTTTTTCTTCTCGTCCCTCCTGTATCTCTTGTCCAATAACTTAAATCTGTGTCCCCTAGTCCTTGTACCATCAACAAGTGGGAACAGCCTTTCCCCGTCTAGTCTATCCAAACCCCTCATAATCTTGTACACCTCGATCAAATCACCTCTCAACTTCCTTTGCTCTAATGAAAACAAATCCAGCTTCTCCAACCTGTCCTTGTAGCTAAGATCCCCCATCCCCAAAACCATTCTGCTAAATCTCCTCTGCACCCTCTCAAGGGCCTTCACATCCTTCCTAAAGTGTGGTGACCAGAACTGGATGCAATACTCCAGTTGTGGCCTAACCAGCGCTTTATAAAGGTTCAGCATAACTTCTCCACTTTTGTACTCAATGGGGGAGAAATTGGGTGAGTAGCGCCACCTGTTAGCGCCTAAAGAGGCAGTCAGTGGTTGTAGCGCCACTGTCTGCGTCTCCGGCGATATTCAGTAGGGGCGCTAATGGTGGCATTAGGCATTTGTGCTGCGCCGCCACCGATGACGTCATCGGTGTGCGCAGCACCCCATTCGTGCCCCGTTCGCGATATTTGGTAGCGAACGCCGCAGTTGCACCGCTCGCTACCCGCGCCCGGTTCACGGGGCCTTACTGTGCCGGCAGCGGCGCAAGTTAAGGTGGAGGTGCAGGGCGGCCGCTTTTCCGGCGGCCGCCTGCCAGCACCTCCGTCCCCGGCCTCCTAACCGCCCCCCCGCGGCATTGCCGGCTGTTCCCCGAGAGCACGGCACTTCTCCTTGGTGCCGGGCTCATTTGCCGGCACTCGCGATCGGGGCTCGCGCTGTTGCATGCACCTCCCCCTTAACAGTGGGAGGAAGGCCTGCAGTACCGCAGCATGCCGTGCCGCAGCGTGTGGCGCTGCGGCACGTTGCGCTGCGATAATCAGTTTCAGCGCCCTAAGAGGGACGCGGAGCGCCTCGAGCCTCGCCCCGTCTCCCTCGAGGGGCACTGAAACTGAATATCTGGTGATCGGTATCACTCCGATCGCTGCGCTAAATCCTGCGCTCCGCCGACTTTTGCGCCACTTTGGCGCCCCAACCCAATTTCTAGGCCAATACCTCTATTTATGAAGCCCAAGATCCCACATGCTTTGCTAACCACTCTCTCAATAGGTCCTTCCACCTTCAGGGACCTATGCACATTAACTTCCAGGTCCCTCTGTCCCTTACACTCTTTAAAACTGTGCTATTAAGTGTATATTGCCTCTCCCTGTCCCTTCTGCCAAAATGTATCACCTCACATTTCTCTGTATTAAATTCCATCTGCCACTTGTCTACCCATTCCGCTAGCCTTTCTATGTCCTGCTGCAGCCGATTGGTATCTTCCTCACTGTTTGCCACTCCCCCAAGTTTGGTGTCATCGGCAAATTTAGAAATTCTACTCTGTATTCCAATATCCAGGTCATTTATATATATCAAAAAAAGCAGTGGCCCCAGCACTGACCCTTGGGGAACACCACTGTCTACCATCTTGCAAGGAACATAAAAGCGGATTGTAAAAGCTTCTACAAGTATGTAAAAAGAAAAAGATTAGTGAAGACAAATGTAGGTCCCTTACAGTTAGAAATGGGAGAATTTATAATGGGGAACAAGGAAATGAGTGAGCAATTAAACAAATACTTTGGTTCTGTCTTCACAGAAGAGGACACAAATAACGTCCCTGAAATATTAGGGAACCAAGGGTCTAGCGAGAAGGAGGAATTAAAGGAAATTAGTATTAGTAAAATAATAGTGCTGGAGAAATTAATGGGACTGAAAGCCGATAAATCCCTAGGGCCTGATAATCTGCATCCCAGAATACTAAAAGAGGTAGCCATGGAAATAGTGGATGCATTGGTTGTCATCTTCCAAAATTCTATAGATTATGGAACAGTTCCTGCAGATTGGAGGGTGGCAAATGTAACCCCACTGTTTAAAAAAGGAGGGAGAGAAAACAGGGAACTACAGACCGGTTAGCCTAACATCAATAGTAGGGAAAATGCTCGGGTCTATTATAAAGGATGTGATAATAGGGCACTTAGAAAATATCAACGGGATTAGACAGAGTCAACATGGATTTTTGAAAGGGATATCGTGTTTGACAAACCTACTGGAGTTTTTTGAGGATTTAACTGGTAGAATAGATAATGGAGAACCAGTGCATATGGTGTATTTGGATTTTCAGAAGGCCTTTGATAAAGTTCCACATAAGGTTAGTGTGCAAAATTAAAGCACATGGGATTGGGGGTAATATACTGGCATGGATTGAAAATTGGTTAACAGACAGGAAACAGAGAGTAGGAATAAATGGGTCTTTTTCAGGGTGGCAGGCGGTGACTGGTGGGGTACCACAGGGATCAGTGCTTGGGCCCCAACTATTCACATACAAACATAGAAACATAGACGATAGGAGCAGGAGTAGGCCATTCGGCCCCTTGAGCCTGCTCCGCCATTCAATGAGATCATGGCTGATCATCCAAACTCAGTACCCTGTCCCTGCTTTCTCCCCATATCCCTTGATCCCTCTCGCCTTAAGAAATATATCTAACTACTTCTTGAATATATTTAATGAATTGGCCTCTACTGCCTTCTGTGGTAGAGAATTCCACAGGTTCACCACTCTCTGGTTGAAGAAATTCCTCCTGATCTCTGTCCTAAATGGCTTACCCCTTATCCTTAGACTGTGACCCCTGGTTCTGGACTCCCCAGCCATCGGGAACATCCTTCCTGCATCTAGTCTGTCTAGTCCTGTTAGAATTGTATAAGTTTCAATGAGATCCCCTCTCATTCTTCTAAACTCCAGCGAGTATAAGCCCAATTGACCCAATCTCTCCTCATACGTCATTTCTGCCATCCCAGGTATCAGCCTGGTGAATCTTCACTGCACTCCCTCCATGGCAAGAACATCCTTCCTCAGATAAGGCGACCAAAACTGCACACAATACTCAAGATGCGGTCTCACCAAGGCCCTGTACAACTGCAGCAAGACATCCTTGTTCCTGTAATCGAACCCTCTCGCTACGAAGGCCAACATACCATTTGCCTTCTTAACGGCCTGCTGCACCTGCATGCTTACCTTCAGAGACTGGTGCACAAGGACACCCAGGTCTCGTTGCACTTCCCCTTCTCCCAATCTATTGCCATTCAGATAATAATCTGCCTTCCTGTTTTTGACACCAAAGGGGATAACCTCACTTTTATCCACATTATATTGCATCTGCCATGCTTCTGCCCAATCACCCAACCTGTCCAAATCATACAGGAGTTTCTCGGCATCCTCCTCACAGCACACACGCCCACCCATAGAGTCATAGAGTTATACAGCACGGATAGAGGCCCTTCGGCCCATCGTGTCCGCGCCGGCCATCAAGCCCTGTCTGATCTAATCCCATATTCCAGCATTTGGTCCGTAGCCTTGTATGCTATGGCATTTCAAGTGCTCATCCAAATGCTTCTTAAATGTTGTGAGGGTTCCTGCCTCCACAACCCTTTCAGGCAGTGAGTTCCAGACTCCAACCACCCTCTGGGTGAAAAAGTTCTTCCTCAAATCCCCTCTAAACCTCCCGCCCTTTACCTTGAATCTATGCCCCCTAGTTATTGACCCCTCTACTAAGGGAAAAAGCTCCTCAGCATCCATCCTATCTATGCCCCTCATAATTTTGTACACCTCAATCATGTCCCCCCTCAGCCTCCTCTGCTCCAAGGAAAACAAACCCAATCTGCCCAGTCTCTCTTCATAGCTGAAGCGCTCCAGCCCTGGTAACATCCTGGTGAACCTCCTCTGCACCCTCTCCAACACGATCACATCCTTCCTGTAGTGTGGCGACCAGAACTGCACACTGTATTCCAGCTGTGGCCTAACCAGTGTTTTATACAGTTCCATCATAACCTCCTTGCTCTTATATTCAATGCCTCGGCTAATGAAAGCAAGTATCCCATATGCCTTTTTTACCACCTTATCCACCTGTTCCGCCGCCTTCAGGGATCTGTGTACTTGCACACCCAGATCCCTCTGACCCTCCGTCTTGCCTAGGGTCTTACCATTCATTGTGTATTCCCTTGCCTTGTTAGTCCCCCCAAAGTGCATCACCTCGCACTTTTCCGGGTTAAATTCCATTTGCCACTGTTCCGCCCATCTGACCAACCCATCTATATCGTCCTGCAGACTGAGGCTACCCTCCTCGCTATTTACCACCCTACCAATTTTTGTATCATCCGCGAACTTACTGATCATACCTTTTACATTCATATCCAAGTCATTAATGTAGACCACAAACAGCAAGGGACCCAGCACCGATCCCTGTGGTACCCCACTGGCCACAGGCTTCCAGTCACAAAAACAACCTTCGACCATCACCCTCTGCCTTCTGTCACTAAGCCAGTTTTGTATCCAATGTGCCAAGGCACCCTGGATTCCATGGGCTCTTACCTTCTTGACCAGTCTCCTGTGCGGGACTTTATCGAAGGCCTTACTGAAATCCATATATACCACATCCACTGCGTTACCCTCATCCACACACCTAGTCACCCCCTCAAAAAATTCACTCAAATTAGTCAGACATGATCTTCCCTTGACAAAGCCATGTTGACTATCCCTGATTAATCCTTGCCTCTCCAAGTGGAGACAAATTTTGTCCCTCAGAATTTTTCCAATAATTTTCCTACCATTGATGTTAGGCTCACTGGCCTGTAGTTCCCCGGTTTTTCCCTACTTCCCTTCTTGAATAATGGTACTACATTAGCGGTTCTCCAGTCCTCTGGCACATCCCCTGTGGCCAGAGAGGTCCTGACTATATGTGTTAGAGCCCCCGCAATCTCTTCCTTTGCCTCACACAGCAGCCTGGGATACATTTCATCCGGGCCTGGGGATTTATCCATTTTTAGGCCAGCTAAAACCGCCAATACCTCCTCCCTCTTGATGTGAATATGTTCGAGCATATCACAGTCCCCCCGCCCTATTTCTATGTCTACATCGTCCTTCTCCATAGTGAAAACAGATGCAAAAAATTCATTTAGAACCCCTTCTACATCTTCCGGCTCCACACACAGATTGCCACTTTTGTCCCTAATGGGCCCTATTTTTTCCCTAGTTATCCTCTTACCCTTAATATACTTATAAGACATTTTAGGATTTTCCTTTATTTTGCTCACCAGTGTTATTTCATGGCCCCTCCTTGATCTCCTAATTTCCTTTTTAAGTATCCCCCTGCACTTTTTGTACTCCTCTAGGGCTTCCTCCGTCTTTAGCCTTTTGTATCTGCCAAAAGCCCTCCTTTTTTTCCTAATCCATTCTCGTATATCCCCTGACATCCAAGGTTCCCTGTGGTTTTTGGAACCACCCTTGACCTTTACGGGAACATGTTGCCATTGTATGATCTCAATCTCCCTTCTGAAAGCCTCCCATTGCTCTGATGCGGATTTTCCTACAAGTAGCTGATCCCAGTCCATTTTGGCCAGATCCTGCCTTATCCTATTAAAATCGGCCTTCCCCCAATTTAGAACCTTTATTTCCGGCCCATCCCTGTCCTTTTCCATGACCACCTTAAATCTTACCATATTATGGTCACTGTCACCAAAGTGCTCGCCTACTAGCACTTTTTCCACTTGGCCGGCCACATTCCCTAGAATTAGGTCCAGTACCGCCCCCTCTCTTGTAGGACTTTCTACATGCTGGCTCAAAAAGCTCTCCTGGATGCACTTTAAGAGTTCTACACCCTCTGAGCCTTTCACACTCTGACTATCCCAGTTAATATTGGGGACGTTGAAATCCCCCATTATTATTACCCTATTATTTGCACATTCCTCTGAGATTTGCCTACATATCTGTTCCTCTATCTCCCCCTGACTGTTTGGAGGCCTATAGTACACTTCCAGCAAAGTGCTTGCCCCCTTTTTGTTTTTAAGCTCCACCCATATGGCCTCATTAGAGGAACCTGCTAATATATCATCCCTCCTTACTGCAGTAATTGACTCCTTAATTAATATTGCGACACCCCCTCCTCTTATACCTCCCCCTCTGTCTCGCCTGAAGATTCTGTACCCCGGAATATTGAGCTGCCAGTCTTGCCCCTCCCTCAACCATGTCTCCGTGATAGCAACAATATCATACTCCCATGTGTTTATCAACACCTTCAGTTCATCCACCTTACTTGCAAGACTCCTTGCATTAAAATAGATGCCATCCAGCCTTGCCCTTATATATTTGCCCTGTCTACCAAGCTGACTTGTTTTTTTCTCTATAATTGGCAGCACATCACCCCCTATTTCAGCTCCCCTCTGTATCCCATCCCCCTGCCAAGTTAGTTTAAACCCCCCCCAACAGTGCTAGCAAACCTCCCCGCAAGGATATTTGTCCCGCTCTGGTTCAGGTGCAACCCGTCCGACTTGTACAAGTCCCACCTTTCCCAGAAGCAGGCCCAGTGATCCAGGAAAGTAAAACCCTCCCCCCTACACCAACTCTTTAGCCACGCATTCATCTGCTCTATCCTCCCATTCCTATACTCACTAGCACGTGGCACTGGGAGTAATCCAGAGATTACAACCTTTGAGGTCCTGCTCTTTAATCTGTTACCTAGCTCCCTAAATTCTTGATGCAGGACCTCATCCCCCTTCCCACCTATGTCGTTGGTCCCAATGTGGACCACGACCTCTGCCTGCTCACCCTCCCCCTTAAGAATGCCCTGTAGCCGCTCAGTGACATCCCTGACACTGGCCCCAGGGAGGCAACAAACCATCCTGGAGTCACGTTTGCGGCCACAGAAACGCCTATCTGTTCCCCTTACGATAGAATCCCCTACCACTATTGCTCTCCCACTCTTTTTCCTCCCTTCCTGAGCAGCAGAAGCATCCCTGGTGCCAGGAAGCTGGCTGCTGCTGCCTTCCCCTGGTGAGTCATCCCCCTCAACAGTATCCAACTTGGTATACCTGTTTGAAAGGGGGATGTCCGCAGGGGTTCCCTGCACTACCTGCCTGCCTTTGTTGCTCCGCCTGATGGTCACCCCCTGTGCTGCCCTACCCTGAGGCGTGAACAACTCGCTAAACGTGCTATCCACGACCCTCTCAGCATCGCGCATGCTCCAAAATTCATCCACCCGCAGCTCGAGTGCCGCAATGCGGTCTACAAGTAGCTGCAGCTGGATGCATTTCCCGCACACATGGTCGTCAGGGACACTGGCAGCATCCCTGACTTCCCACATGGAGCAAGAGGAGCAGAACACGGATCTGAACTCTCCTGCCATGACTTACTCCTTTAATTAATTTAAAAATTTATTCAATACCCTGATGCGCCATCAATTACTCAAAAGACTGAGGTTGAGTGAGTAACAATCAGGCTTTTATTAACTAAAGAATGAAGGTCTTGTCTCGAGTGGTCGACCCGTCCAGAATACTAAGGGACTGGGAGGTAGTCACTTATATACCTGGAATAGTGGGAGGAGTCAGCCGAGGCATGTCCAGACCTGTACCTAGTGGAATACACATACCTCTACAGACAGGTATAACAGTGGTTTACCACATTCACCCCTTGTTTAAAAATGAGTCCGGCGGGGTGAAGTGTATTTAAAAGTTCGTGTATTGGAGTCTCTCCGGAGGTCTTGTCTGCCGCTGTGATCGATGTGGCGATGGCAGGGGTGGTGGAGCTTCCGGCGCCGCGTCCCGTGTAGGCTGGGGCCCTGGAGTGTAGTCCTCGTGGGTGACGGTCCAAGGCAAGCCGGCTGCTGGGGTTGGATATCGGGTCGTGGGGGGTGGTGGTAATGGGTAGTGGGTTACAGCGGTCCCCGAGGGTGCGAGGTCCCGTATGGAGACTGTGTCCTCCCGCCCTACAGCAGCCCCCGAGGGTGCGAGGTCTCGTATGGAGACTGTGTCCTCCCGCCTGTCCGGGTACGCAATGTAAGCGTACTGAGGGTTGGCGTGGAGGAGGTCGACCCTCTCGACCAGGGGGTCTGTTTTATTGGCCCTCACGTGTCTTCTCAGTAGGACCGGCCCTGGGGACGTCAGCCATGGCGGTAACGATGTCCCCGATGTGGACTTCCTTGGGAAGACAAACATTTTCTCGTGAGGGGTGGCATTGGTGGCAGTGCAGAGCAGTGACCGAATCGAGTGGAGCGCATCGGGGAGCACCTCCTGCCAGCGGGAGGTCGGAAGGCCCCTAGACTTTAAGGCTAGTAGGGCGGCCTTCCAAACTGTCGCATTCTCTCTTTCCACCTGTCTGTTCCCCCGGGGGTTGTAACTGGTGGTCCTGCTTGTGGCTATACCCCTAGCGAGCAGGTACTGGCGGAGTTCGTCACTCATAAACGATGAGCCCCGGTCGCTATGGATATAGCTGGGGAAACCGAACAGGGTGAAGAGGCTGTTCAGAGATTTAATGACCGTGGCACTGGTCATGTCCGAGCAGGGGATAGCGAACGGGAAACGGGAGTACTCGTCAATGATGTTGAGGAAGTACACATTGCGGTCGGAGGAGGGGCGAGGCCCTTTAAAATCGACGCTCAGGCGTTCGAAAGGGCGAGTGGCTTTTATCAGGTGGGCTCTGTCTGGTCTATAAAAGTGCGGTTTGCACTCAGCGCAGACTTGGCAGTTCTTGGTCATGGTCCTGACCTCCTCGATGGAGTAAGGCAGGTTGCGGGCCTTGATGAAGTGGAAGAACCTGGTGACCCCCGGGTGGCAGAGGTCATTGTGGAGGGCCCTCAGCCTATCGATCTGCGCGCTGGCGCAGGTGCCACGCGATAGGGCATCTGGGGGTTCATTGAGCTTCCCAGGCCGGTACAAGATCTCGTAGTTGTAGGTGGAAAGTTCGATTCTCCACCTCAAGATCTTGTCATTTTTGATTTTGTCCCTCTGCTTGTTGTTGAACATAAAAGCAACTGAGCGCTGGTCAGTGAGCAGGGTAAATCGTTTTCCGGCCAGGTAGTGCCTCCAATGACGCACAGCCTCCACAATAGCCTGGGCCTCCTTCTCGACCGCGGAGTGCCTGGTCTCCGGGCCCTGGAGGGTTCGTGAGAAGAATGCCACAGGTCTCCCCGCCTGATTAAGGGTGGCGGACAGAGCGAAGTCGGACGCATCGCTTTCCACCTGGAAGGGGATGGATTCGTCCACTGCGTGCATGGTGGCTTTGGCAATGTCCTCCTTGATGCGGTGGAAGGCCGAGCGGGCCTCTGCCATCAGGGGAAAAGAGGTGGATTTGATCAGCGGACGGGCTTTGTCTGCATAGTAGGGGACCCACTGAACATAGTAGGAAAAAACCCTAGGCACCTCTTCAGGGCTTTTAGGCAGTGGGGCAGTGGGAGTTCCATAAGGGGACGCATCCGGTCCGGGTCGGGACCGATGACTCCGTGTTCCACAACACAGCCAAGGATGGCGAGGCGGTCTGTGCGGAATATGCACTTCTCCTTGTTATATGTCAGGTTCAGGAGTTGGGCGGTGCGGAGGAATTTCTCGAGGTTTGCGTCATGGTCCTGTAAGTCCTGGCCGCAGATGGTCACATTGTCTAGGTAAGGGAAAGTGGCCTGCAGCGCGTTTTGATCGACCATCCGGTCCATCTCCCTTTGGAAGACGGAGACCCCGTTGGTAACGCCGAAGGGAACCCTAAGGAAGTGATAGAGGCGGCCGTTTGCCTCAAAAGCAGTATACCGGCGGTCTTCAGGGCGGATGGGGAGCTGGTGGTATGCTGATTTCAGGTCAATGGTCGAAAAGACGCGGTACTGCGCGATCTGGTTGACCATGTCAGCTATGCGGGGGAGTGGGTAGGCGTCCAGCAGGGTGTGGCGGTTTATTGTTTGGCTGTAGTCGATGACCAGGCGTTGTTTCTCGCCGGTCTTAACGACCACAACCTGGGCTCGCCAGGGGCTGGAGCTGCCCTCAATAATCCCCTCCTTCAGGAGTCGCTCCACTTCGGTTTTGATGAAAACCCTGTCCCCGGCACTGTATCGCCTGCTCTTTGTGGCGATGGGCTTACAGTCGGGGGTGAGGTTAGCAAACAGTGGGGGGGGTGGGACTCTGAGTGTGGAGAGGTTGCATCTGGTGCGCGGCGGGCAATTTGGAGGCTGCTGGCTGTGGACTGTGAGTGGGGGGAGGGGGCCACCGTACGCCATCGTAACGCTTTTGAGGTGGCACTGGAAATCCAACCCCAGTAGGACGGCAGCGCAGAGGTCGGGCAGGACCAGGAGTTTAAAATTATTGAATACAGTCCCGTCTACTACTAGTGTCACCACGCAGTAGCTGCCAATGTCCGCTGACTGGGACTCGGAGGCCATAGAAATCCGCTGGTGCACAGGCAGGACTGGGAGAGAGCAACGCCGCACCGTGTCGGGGTGGATGAAGCTCTCTGTGCTCCCGGAGTCAAAAAGGCAGTTTATTGCATAGCCGTTTACCTTAACGTCCATTTTGGACCGAGCTAGTTGGTGCGGTCTCGTTTGGTCCAGCTTAACAGAGGCCAGCGTAGGGGTCGGTGTGTCGCTGCGGGTATCAGATGGGGGGGGTTGGCGGTCTGCTGCGTCCCGGCTGGTGTCCAAGATGGTGGCGTCCATGATTCCCATGTGGCTGGAGTCATCCAAGATGGCTGCTGCTGCGGTGGTTCGCACATGGCTGGGGAGGCCCAAGATGGCTGCCCACACAGCCCACACGCGGCGCTGTTGGGGGCCCAAGATGGCGGCTCGCCCGGCCCACACGCGGCGCTGCTGGCGTTCGGGGTGGCTTTGGCCTTGCAGACGCTGGCGTAGTGTCCCTTTTTCCCGCAGCCCGAGCAGGTCGCATTCTTCGCCGGGCAGCGCGCTCTGGGGTGTTAGGCCTGGCCACAGAAGTAGCATTTCTGGCCTTGGGATACTGCTGTCTGGCTTTGGGACACTGCTGCGGTAGTTGGGCCGTTGTTGGGCTTTGGCTGGGGTGGCACGGTGCTATGGGGCTGTCCTACCGTGTCCCAGGTTGTCGTTCCTCGCGGCATCCATGGTGCAGAGGAGTAGGCATCCATACCCCGGTAGGCTGCGTCCAGCGTTAGTGCGATTTCGGAGGCTTTGTTGAGGTTGAGGTCGCTCTGCTCCAGCAGACGCTGTCGGGTGTAGTTGGACCTGTGGCCCGCTACGAAGGCATCCCGGATCAGTTCCTCCGTGTACTTAGCGGGCGTTACCGCCTTACACCCACAGGCCCGGCCAAGCACGGACAGTGCTTGGAGGTATTCCTCAGTTGATTCCCCAGGTTGTTGCTTGCGACTCCCCAGGAGGTGCCTGGCGTACACTTCGTTCACAGGGCGCGCGTACTGGATCTTGAGGAGCTGGAGGGCGTCTGTGTACGAGGTCGCGTCCTGGATGACTGAGTACACTCGGTGGTTCACCTTGGAGATCAGGACAGACAGTTTGTCCGCATCCGTTGTGACCGCAGTGGAGACAGTCAGGAATGTCTCGAAGCACATGAGCCAGTGAGCAAACTTGGTGGAAGCGTCCGCTTCCCGACTGTCCAGGTCCAGGCATGCTGGTGTGAGGATCTTCTCCATTATAAAAATTTAGTTAATAAAATTGATGCGCCATCAATTACTCAAAAGACTGAGGTTGAGCGAGTAACAATCAGGCTTTTATTAACTAAAGAATGAAGGTCTTGTCTCGAGTGGTCGACCCGTCCAGAATACTAAGGGACTGGGAGGTAGTCACTTATATACCTGGAATAGTGGGAGGAGTCAGCCGAGGCATGTCCAGACCTGTACCTAGTGGAATACACATACCTCTACAGACAGGTATAACAGTGGTTTACCACATACCCCAGTTACAGGTATACTCTAGGGTGCTTTATTTACCAACTATCCCCACTACACCACAGAAATTTAACACCACAGAATTCAAGCTTGTATTGAAAAGAGAGAAATACTCACCAACCAATCACTTACCTGCTCCCTGGTGACGTCACACTTGGATTACTTTTTACCTCTCTCCTGGAACCTGGATTGGTATGCCTCTGACTGCTCCCTTTTAAGCCTTCAAGCTCTCCCGCCTCGGGCTGCTCCCGCGCAGGTCCGCTGCTTCTCCGGTCTTGGGGCTGTGGGCCTTGGTGCCTCTGACTGCTCCCTTTTAAGCCTTCAAGCTCTCCCGCCTCGGGCTGCTCCCGTGCAGGTCCGCTGCTTCTCCAGTCTCGGGGCTGTGGGCCTCGGTGCCTCTGACTGCTCCCTTTTAAGCCTTCAAGCTCTCCCGCCTCGGGCTGCTCCCGCGCAGGTCCGCTGCTTCTCCGGTCTCGGGGCTGTGGGCCTCGGTGCCTCTGACTGCTTTGTGTCGTCTGCGAACTTGGAGATATTACATCTAGTTCCCTCGTCCAGATCATTAATATATATTGGGCCAGAAATTCGTGACCAAATGCGTGAGTACGGTCTGGGTACTCACGCATCTGGCCGTTGGAAATGCCGGCGTTCAGCATGCACAGCGCATGCGGGGAACGCCGGCATTTCCAGTCCTTGGAACGAAGGGGTTCATAGGTACAGCGCGTGCGACTGCACAGGCAGCGCTTGCGCAGTGAACTTCGTCGATTTCATTCATGGATTCAGTGAGGGTAAGTCCTTACAAGTTACACTTGAAAAAAGCATGTGTAAAGTTGTTCCAAGGCTGCGGAGGAAGATATATTTTATTGTGGAGCTTCTGAAAGGCAATATTTTTGTTTGGGAAAGGGAGGGAAGTTATTTTAAGAAATTTTAAGTAAGTTTTAAAGTTTAAATTTTTTTTTTTAAACGGGTTTTCAGAACGGTAGGTAGAAGGAGCAATTGTGGCTGTGTGAATTGAATGTGAAAATGAGTGTTCTAAAATGAGTAATGTAACATTTCCAGCACTTTTAAGAAAGAAACTTTTCATCAGTAATAAGTAATTATGTATGTATGTCCGCATATATTCCTTTACGTATACGTATGTATGTTTTATAGTCCTTTACTTATGTGTATGAATGTATGTTTTTAATTATGATTTTCCAATAAGTTACTTTCTCTGAAAGTCATAATTAAATAATACATTCATACACATAAGTAAAGGAATATATACATAACACGCAAAGGAATATATACAGACATACATACTTTCAGAAGCTCCACGATAAGAAATATCTTCCTCCGCAGCCTCTGGAGCAACTGTACCCATGCTTTTTTCATGTGTAAGTTGTAAGGACTTGACCTCACTGAAAGCATGAATGAAAGCGGCGAATTTTACTGCGCACGCGCTGCCTGTGCAGTCGCACGCGTTCTGCCTCTGAACCCCTTCGTTCAGAGGACAGGAAATGCCGGTTTTCCCCACATGCACTGTGCATGCTGAAAACCGGCATTTCCTCCGGCCAGACGCGTAAGTACCCCGACCGTACTCGCGCATTTGGAAGGGAATTACTGGGCCAACATTTTACATGTCAATAAAATGAAAAATTTAACAATTGCACGATTTTCCCCCTCGCATCTGCGACTGAGGGTCCAAGGAGGTGCATTGCGCAAGAGGTCATCGTCGTACGTATCCTCACACTGTTCCCTTTCGGGAACTGTATGAAGTGGTGGAAGGATTTATGGCCATGATTAACGCTCATTCCGTGACCGTAACCATCTTTGAACCAGCCATTAGGGTGGTTAGTCCTATGGCGTGAGGGTTTTACGGGCTTCCACAACCCATCTGAGGGGGGGGGGCCACCCACACCCACGGACGCAAGTATCCCGCTGGATCTCCACCCAGAATTTATAGTTGGAGCTCCGACTCCACTTGCCGGGACTGTCTGGAGTGGGGTTCGAAACCCTACTCCTTCTGGCCCAGCGGCGGGGATGCTTACTGCTACGCAAAAGGCCCACTCCGCACAAAAGGTGACACCCATACGTTTCCTGCGCCTTTTCCCTCCCCGTGACCGGAGCCCTATGCTGCCACTTGAAAGACCAAGCTATCATCTGCCCTTTTTGCGGCGCCTTTGACTTCTCATTACCAATGATGAGCAGGCGCTGCGCCTCCACCTCCTTGAGGAGATTGCTGAGGTCATCATCAGTTCAATTGTGAGTTCTTTTAATGCCGTGAATTGTGCTCATTCCAACCATTTCACGTTGCTAATCGGATTGGGCCTTTGGCATAGCGGTAGGATCCCCGCCGCTGGGCCAGATCAGGGTAGGGTTTCGAACCCCGCTCCAGACAGTCCCGGCAAGTGGAGTCGGAGCTCCGGCTCTAAATTCTGGGTTGACATCCAGTGGGATATTTGCATCCGTGGGTGTGGGTGGCCCCCCCTCCTTGTATAGCTTGTGGGAGCCCGTAAAACCCTCCCGCCATAGGACTAACCGCCCTAATGGCTGGTTCAAAGATGGTTACGGTCACGGAATGAGCGTTAATCATGGCCATAAATCCTTCCACCACTTCATACAGTTCCCCAAAGGGAACAGTGTGAAGACACGTATGACGACGACATTGCTAAATAAATAAATGGAATTAAAAAAAGTCTTTAAGGGCTTTTAAAAGTCTTTAAATTGCTTTAATTCTGTTTAAAACTACTTCAGATTCTTCAAAATAATGTAAACGTTTTTAAAAGTTTATAAAAGTTACCAAAAGCTTCAAAAAACTTCCAAAAACCTATTTAAACTGCTGCTTTGCATGTAAAAATGCTTAGCAGCTTGGCAGAAACATTGGGGGCGTGTCCTGTTAAACTGAGACCTCAAGGGGCGTGCCTCAGTTGCACAGCGCGCTCCAGGCTTCGCGCTGGCTGCACTCCTGGGCGGCGTGACGTCAAACGCTGCCCGGGATTCTTCAGATTCTAAATGGAATTCCAGGCGTCCCTGGAGGTGATCGGCAGGCGCGTCGGGTAAGTGCAAATCGGGACCTTGCATGCGCGGCAAGCCCCGTTCACGAATTTCTGGCCCATTGTGAATAGCTGGGGTCCTAGGACCGATCCCTGCGGTACCCAACTAGTCACTGCCTTCCACTCGGAAAAAGACCCATTTATTCCAACTCTTTCCTTTCTGTCTGCCAACCAGTTCTCTATCCAAGTCAATAGCTTGCCCCCAATCCCATGTGCCTTAACTTTACATGCTAATCTCTTATGCGGGACCTTATCGAAAGCATTCTCAAAGTCCAAATACACCACATCCACTGGTTCTCCCTTATCTATTTTACCAGTTACATCCTCAAAAAATTCCAGTAGATTAGGCAAGCACGATTTACCATTTGTAAATCCATGTTGACTTTGTCCAATCCAGTCCCTGTTTTCCACGTGCTCTGCTATTACATCTTTTATAATGGACTCTAGCATTTTCCCCACTACCGATGTCAGGCTTACCGGTCTATATTTCCCCGTTATCTCTCGACCAGCTTTTTTGAATAGTGGGGTAACATTAGCTACCCTCCAATCCATGGGTACTGTTCCAGAGTCTATCGAATTTGGAAGATGACCAGCAATGCATCTACTATTTCAAGGGCCACTTCCTTAAGCACCCTAGGATGTAGATTATCAGGCCCTGGGGATTTATCGGCCTTCAATCCCGTCAATTTCCCCAACACCATTTCCCTACAAATACTGATTTCTTTCTGTTCCTCCCTCTCATTAGACCCTATGTTCCCCGACATCTCTGGGAGGTTATTGTGTCCTCCTTTCTGAAGACAGAACCAAAGTATGTATTTAATTGGTCAGCCATTTCTTTGTTCCTCATTATAAATTCCCCTGACTCTGACTGCAAGGGACTTATGCTTGACTTCACCAATCTTTTTCTCTTCACATATCTATGAAAGCTTTTACAGTCAGTTTTTATGTTCCTTGCAAGCTTACTCTCATACTCTATTTTCCCCTTCTTAATTAATCCCTTTGTCCTAATTTTTTTGAATCCTAAACAGCTCCCAATCCTCAGGTTTACTGCTTTTTCTGGCCAATTTACATGTCCTCTCCTTGGATCTTATGCAATCCCTAATTTCCCTTGTTAGCCACGGTTGAGTCACCTTTTTTGTTTTATTTTTATGCCAAACTGTGATGAACAAATTCTGTAGTTCATCCATGCGATCTTTGAATGTTTGCCATTGCCTATCCACCGTCAACCCTTTGAGTGACATTCCCCAATCAATCCTACCCAACTCGCGCCTCATACCATCGTAGTTTCCTTTATTTAAATTCAGGACCCTAGTCTCTGAGTCAACTACTTCACTCTCCATCTTAATGGAGAATTATATCATATTATGATCGCTCCGACCCAAGGAGCCTGGCACAACAAGATTGCTAATTTATCCTTTCTCATTACATAATACAGTTTTTACAGTAGAGGACACAAAAAATATCCCAACACTGGACAAACAGGGGGCAATGGGGGGGGGGGGAGGAGCTAAACACGATTAAAATCACTAAGGAGATGGTACTCAGTAAAATAATGGGGCTTAAGGCGGATAAATCCCCCGGACCTGATGGCCTACATCCTAGGGTCTTGAGAGAAGTGGCGGTAGGGATTGTGGATGCATTGGTGATCATTTTCCAGAACTCCCTGGACTCAGGAAAGGTCCCGGCTGATTGGAAAACTGCTAATGTAACACCCTTATTTAAGAAGGGAAGTAGACAAAAAGCTGGAAACTATAGACCAGTTAGCCTAACATCTGTGGTTGGCAAAATGTTGGAGTCCATTATTAAGGAAACAGTAGCAGAGCATTTGGATAAGCATAATTTAATAGGACACAGTCAGCATGGTTTTACGAAGGGGAAGTCATGTTTGACAAATTTGCTCGAATTCTTTGAGGATGCAACATACAGGGTGGATAAAGGGGAACCAGTGGATGTAGTGTATTTGGACTTCCAAAAGGCATTTGACAAGGTTCCACACAAAAGATTACTGATCAAGATAAAAAATCACAGGATTTGGGGTAATATACTGGCATGGGTGGAAGATTGGCTATCTAACAGAAAACAAAGAGTTGGGATAAATGGTTCGTTCTTGGGCTGGCAATCAGTAACTAGTGGTGTTCCGCAGGGGTCAGTGCTGGGACCCCAACTCTTTACAATCTATATTAACGATTTGGAGGAATGGACCGAGTGCAACATATCCAAGTTTGCCGACGATACAAAGATGGGAGGGAAAGCAGTGAGTGAGGAGGACATAAAAAACCTGCAAAAGGACATAGACATGCTAAGTGAGTGGGCAGAGATTTGGCAGATGCAATATAATGTTGGAAAATGTGAGATTATGCACTTTGGCAGAAAAAATCAAAGAGCAAGTTATTATCTAAATGGAGAGAAACTGCAAAGTGCTACAGTACAAAGGGATCTGGGGGTCCTGGTGCATGAAACACAAAAAGTTAGTTTGCAGGTGCAGCAGGTGATCAGGAAGGCCAATGGAATCTTAGCTTTTATTGCAAGGGGGATGGAGTATAAAAACAGGGAAGTCTTGCTGCAGTTATACAGGGTATTGGTGAGGCCACACCTGGAATACTGCGTACAGTTTTGGTTTCCATATTTAAGAAAAGATATACTTGCTCTCGAGGCGGTTCAGAGAAGGTTCACTCGGTTGATTCCAGAGATGAGGGGGTTGACGTATGAGGAAAGGTTGAGTAGGTTGGGACTCTACTCATTGGAGTTCAGAAGAATGAGAGGCGAGCTTATCGAAACATATAAGATTGTGAGAGGGCTTGATCGGGTGGATGCGGTGAGGATGTTTCCACTGATGGGTGAGACTAGAACTAGGGGGCATAATCTTAGAATAAGGGGCTGCCCTTTCAAAACTGAGATGTGGAGAAACTTCTTCACTCAGAGGGTAGTAAATCTATGGAATTTGCTAACCCAGAGAGCTGTGGAAGCTGCAACATTAAATAAATTTAAAATGGAGATAGACATTTTCCTAGCAGATAAGGGAATTAGGGGTTACAGGGAGAGGGCAGGGGAGTGGACGTGAGTCTAGATTCAGATCAGCCATGATCCTATTGAATGGCGGAGCAGGCCCAAGGGGCCGTATGGCCTACTCCTGCTCCTATTTCTTATGTTCTTACCCAGTCTAAGATGGCCTGATCTCTAGTTGGTTCCTCAACATATTGGTCCAGGAAACTATCCCGTATACACTCCAGGAATTCCTCTTCCACAGTATTGTTACTAATTTGGTTAGTGCAATCTATATGTAGATTAAAGTCACCCATGATAACTGCTGTGCCCTTATTGCACGCTTCTCTAATTTCCCTTTTAATGCCATCCCCAACCTCCACATTACTGTTTGGAGGTCTATATACCACTCCCACTAACGTTTTCCACCCCTTGGTATTTCTCTGTTCTACCCATGCAGATTCCACATCATCAGAGCTAATATCCTCCCTTACTCTAGTCCTTCCTTACTCTAATATCCTTCCTCTGTTAATCCCCTCTTTAACCAGCAATGCTACCCCACCTCCTTTTCCTTTTTGCCTATCTTTCCTGAATATTGAATACCCCTGGATGTTGAGTTCCCAGCCTTGGCCACCCTGGAGCCATGTTTCCGTAATCCCAATCATATCATATTCGTTTACCTCTATTTGCGCAGCTAATTACGAATGCTCCTTGCATTAAGACACAAAGCCTCCAGGCTTGTTTTTTTAATGCTCTTAGACCTTTTAGAATTATTATTTACTGTGGCCATGTTTGCTTTAAACCCTTGATTTCCCTGACTGCCACCTTTGTTTTTCTCCTTCCTGTCTTTTGCTTCTATCCTTGTTTCCCTTTCCTCTGTCTTCCTGCTCAGGTTCCCAACCCCCTGCTATTTTAGTTTAAACCCTCCCCCAGAGCACTAGCAAACACTCCTCCTAGGACATCGATCCCTGTCCTGCCTGTTAAGTCTGTGTGTTCTAGTTGTAATTACTAACACAGACTACAAGATTAAAGTTCAACAGGTCTTTACTGGTTGGAGGTCAGGACTATACTAAATACAATATTACTACACAGTGCTTATATACCAGTGGTCACCACCGGTATTACGTATACAGCAGCCAGAGAAAGTAGTACATCTCTTAAGGTGGAACAGGCTTAAGTTCTCTTAAGGTGGAACAGGTTACATACACCACAATCCTCCCTTTTTAGCTTAACAGTCATATCCCCATTTAACATAACATAATAACATATATAACTTCAGGTATAAACAGTTCAAAGGTTCAGTCTCTCAGGAGGCCTTCTGATTCAGTTTGGATAATGCCTTTCAGTGGTCTCTGATTCCTGTTGCTGAGGTGACTCCTCTAGTTGGTCTCCCATGCATTGGGTGTTATCATCATCAGGTACATTCCCTGCCGAGGTAGATGCTTCAGGTTCATTAGTGTCTTCCACAGTTGTCTCTGTCGCAACCATGGGTTCGACCCTTGCTCTCGATTCTACCAGTTGATCCGTATGACGCCTTATCACATTGTTACCAATATCTACTGTGTACATCAGAGGTCCTTGTCTGGCCCGAATTGTTCCGGACTGCCATTTTTCGTTTCCATAGCCCCTTGCCAACACTGGTTGTCCTACGTCGAAACTTCGAGTGGTCTTGTTATTAATATGCCGGAACTGTTTGTTTTCCACTTCCCTCCGCACATTTGGTTTTAACAAGTCCAACCTGGACCGCAACCTCCTGTTATAAAACATCATGGCAGGACTTTGGTTAGTCACTGCATGAGCGGCGTTTCGATATGCCATTAGGAAATTGTCCACCTTGTGCTGTAGCGGAATCTGATCATCGTTCATGGCCTTTATTGCCTTTTTGAATGTTTGGACAAATCTCTCGGCCAACCCGTTTGTCGCCGGATGATATGGGGCAGAGGTATAATGTTTCACCCCATTCTTCTTTAAGAATTTTTGGAATTCTTCCGACACGAACTGTGGTCCGTTGTCCGAACAGATCTGTTCTGGCAATCCGTTCCTTGCGAATATTGTTCTTAACACCGCAATTGTCTTTTCTGAAGTAGTGGTATTCATCTTGATCACTTCTGGCCATTTGGAATGTGCGTCCACCGCAATTAGGAACATGGAGTCCATGAATGGACCAGCAAAGTCAATATGTACGCGTTGCCATGGGGCTGAAGGCCATTCCCATGGGTGTAGTGGTGCGATCGGAGGTGCATTTTGCACTTTTTGGCACCCAGCGCAGCTTTTCGTCAACTCCTCTATCTGTTGGTCAATACCCGGCCACCATACATAAGCCCTAGCAAGACTTTTCATCTTAACTCCCCCCAGATGACCTTCATGCAGTTCTTTTAGAACTCTTTCCCTTAACCTGGGAGGAATAATCACTCTTGTCCCGTACATCAAAGTACCATGGCAGACGGACAGCTGGTCTCGCCTTGCCGAGAATGCCGGTAACAGAGGATCACCACGTGTTGGCCATCCTTTCACTGTCACCTCGTAGACTCTGGACAGTGTCGGGTCGCTCCTGGTTTCTCTTTCAATACTTGCATTGGTGACTGGTAAACACTCGATGATGGTCGAATGAAATAACTCAACAGGGTCAACTTTCGTCGTTTCTTCTTCTTCAGGTAGTGGCAGGCGCGACAGCCCATCAGCATTGCCATGCTGCTTCGTACCTTTGAATTCTATTTGATATTGATGTGCCCCTAGGAAAAGGGACCATCTCTGGAGACGCTGTGCAGTCATCACTGAAACACCCTTCTTAGGGTTAAAAATGGATACCAACGGCTGATGGTCTGTCAGAAGTGTGAATTTTTGGCCCTGCAGGTAATGATTAAACTTCTTCACTCCCCATACAAGGCTGAGAGCCTCCCTATCGATCTGCGCATAGTTGCGCTCAGCGGAGGTCAATGATCTGGATGCAAACGCGACTGGCCTTTCCGTGCCATTTGGCAACTTGTGTGAGAGTACTGCCCCAATACCATATGGAGAAGCATCACAAGCCAACCGAATAGGCAGTGTCGGGTTGAAGTGAGCCAACACTTCCTCTGAGGTGATCAATTCTTTGCTTTTGCGAAATGCCTTCTTACAGTTTTCGCTCCATTCCCATGGTACCCCCTTCCGTAAAAGAGCGTTTAGCGGGTGCAGTACCGTGGATAGATTTGGTAGAAATTTATGGTAATAGTTAATCAATCCTAGAAACGACCTCAACTGAGAGACATTATCCGGAGCGGGAGCCTTTACAACTGCCTCTATCTTGTCAGGAGACTTATGAAGCCCCTCCCGGTCAATGACATGACCACAGTACGAGATCTGCTTCTGGAAGAACTCACATTTCTGCCGATTAACTCTAAGTCCATACTCTTTCAGTCTGTTGAGCGCCAGTTCCAAGTTTGCGAGGTTTTCTTCATCACCATCACCTGTAATCAGAGTATCGTCCAGGTAACATTGTGTGCCTGGAATTCCCTGTAATACCTGCTCCATGGCCCTCTGCCAAATTGCTGGAGCCGATGCCACTCCAAAAACCAGCCTATTGTACCGGTACAAACCTCGATGCGTGTTGATCGTGAGGTATTGGCGTGACTCTTCTTCAACCTCCATCTGCAAGTACGCCTGTGCCAGGTCTATCTTGGTGAAGTGTTTCCCGCCAGACAACGAAGCAAAAATATCCTCAATCCGCGGAAGTGGATACTGCACCGTGTGAAGCACCGGATTAACGGTGATTTTGAAATCTCCACAGATGCGAACCTTCCCTGGTTCTCCTGGCTTGTTGCTCGAAGGACGTTTCATAACGGGAACAATGGGCGTAGCCCACTCACTCCAATCTACCTTAGACAGTACACCTGAACATTCTAGCGCTTCCAGTTCCGCTTCTACAGTAGGTCGTATTGCATAGGGTACCAGTCTGGCTTTAAAAAATTTTGGGTGTGCATGTTCATCAATCTTGATGTTTGCCGTAATTCCTCTCAGTGTTCCCAGTCCCTGCTGGAACACCTCTTTAGCATCATCCAATATTTTGGACAATCGTTTAGGTTTGACATCTGCTTCCCCGGAATCTACCGTTAGTGCCTTCAAGGAGTGCCAGTCCATATTCATTTTCCTAATCCACTCCCGTCCCAGTAGTGGTGGACCTCCTTCAGGTAGCACATATAAGTCCATTACTTGGCTTTCTTCGCCCTTGTGGACCACTTTTACCTCTATCTTTCCGATGGGGTACACTCTTTGCCCCGTGTATGTTTTCAATATAATCTCCGTATCCCGTAGGGGAATATGTTGGAATAACCTTTTGTAATCTTTCTTATTCATGACCGTCAATGCTGATCCAGTGTCCAATTCCATCTTTACTTGGACTCCTGCTATCTGGAGGGTGACCCAAATTGTCTGGAGATCTGCATCCTTACCAACGTTGTGTACTCTTAAGCTACCCAGTTCATTACTGCTAGCGTCTGAATCTGACTTCTGTTCGGTCGAACTGTTCTTTGTCACCTTGTGTACCTTTATGTATTTTCCTTGCGGTGACTTTTTGTTGCTGGTCTTCTTTCCTGACCGGCATACTTTAGCTATGTGGCCAAGCCTGCTACACGTTCTGCATTCTTGGTTTTTAAACCAACACTGGTTCTGATTGTGCGTTGTCTTTCCACAACGATAACATTTTACAGTACTCAAACCCAATTTATTTGTACTGAGTTCCGGTGACCGTAGCTGCATTACTGCCGTGCCTCTCGCTGCGGCTTCATGTGCTGCTGCCATAGTGACCGCTTTCTCAAGCGTCAGCTCATTCTCCTCGAGCAGCCGCTTTTGTGTATCTTCTTTTAATAAACCACACACAAATTTATCTCGTAGCGCCTCTGTCAGTCTCATTCCATACTGACAGTACTTTGCTAGCTTACGCAATTCCATTAAATATTCAGCATTGCTTTCATCCTTCAGCTGCCTTCTGCTGTAAAATTTAAATCGTTCCGCTAGCATCAGCGGCGTGGGGTTTAGATGATTTTTCAGGACAGTAACAATCTCCTCGAACGTCTTATCCGCCGGTTCATCTGGTGATAAAAGGTGTTTCAATTGCCCGTATGTCTTCGCACCCATTAAGTTTAATAATGTTAGTGCTTTCTCTTCATCTGGGATTTTATTTGCTTTACAATAATTTTGTATGCGTTCTACATACATGGCCCAATCTTCGATGTCACTGTCAAAGGTATTAATGTTCCCATGTTTAGGCATCGTTGCAATTTAATTTATTTTAATTTTTATCCAAGATGGCGGCTTCCCGCTCTTGTCTTCGTCCTCCGCCTACAAAATGGCGGTTTTCCCACGCTTGGCGGTCTTCACCCGTCCCTCGCGCCTTCAGTTGCCCCAGACGCTGCGCCTTTTTAGCCCGAATGCGGCCCGGCCCTTATCACCAGCCGCGATCGATGTCCCCGCGCTGCGCCTTTCGGCCCGAATGCGGCCCGGCCCTTATCCCCGGTCGCGATCGATCTCACCGCCCTTATTCCTCCGTCTTCCCTCCCCGTCTGTACAGCCAACGCGGCCGACTTTCTGGTCGCGTCACTGCCCGGCTTACCCACCACCGAGGTAGAAAGAAGATAGCTGACAGCCGCTGATGGAGGCTTTGAGTTCAGGATGTCTTCTGCACTCTGGTTTCTCGATGTCTGCCGCACGATGTGTCTTCCAGCAGGGTGATGAGGGTGGAAGCCTCTCTTCGACGTCCGTTCTGTGGACGAAGCCGCCGTGGATATAAACTGCCGCAGGGTAAGAATCGGACTTGTCGCCACTGTTAAGTCTGTGTGTTCTAGTTGTAATTACTAACACAGACTACAAGATTAAAGTTCAACAGGTCTTTACTGGTAGAGGTCAGGACTATACTAAATACAATATTACTACACAGTGCTTATATACCGGTGGTCACCACCGGTATTACGTATACAGCAGCCAGAGAAAGTAGTACATCTCTTAAGGTGGAACAGGCTTAAGTTCTCTTAAGGTGGAACAGGTTACATACACCACACTGCCCAGGTGCAAACCATCCGGTTTGTACTTGTCCCACCTCCTCCAGAACCGGTTCCAATGTCCCAGGAATTTGAATCCCTCCCCCTTGCACCATTCCTCTAGCCGCATATTCATCTGAAATATCCTTCTATTTCTACTCTGACTAGCACGTGGCACTGGTAGCAATCCTGAGATTACTACCTTTGAGGTCTTATTTTTTAATTTACCTCCAACTCCCTATATTCAGCTTTTAGGACCTCATCCCGTTTTTTACCTATATCATTGGTACCTATATGCACCACGACAACTGGCAGTTCACCCTCCCCTTCCAAAATGTTCTGCAGCCGCTCTGAGACATCCTTGACCCTTGCACCAGGGAGGCAACACACCATCCTGGAGTCTCATTTGCGGCCGCAGAAATGCCTATCTATTCCCCTTACAATAGAATCCCCTATTACTATAGCTCTACCCCTCTTTTTCCTCCCGTCCTGTGCAGCAGAACCACTCCTGGTGCCAGGAAGTTGGCTGCTGCTGCCTTCCTCTGATAAGCCATCCCCCCAACAGTATCCAAAGTGGTATATCAGTTTGAGAGGGGGATGACCACAGGGGACTCCTGCACTACCTGCCTGCACCTACTCCTCTGCCTGGTGGTCACCCATTCCCTTTCTGCCTGTGCAACCTTTACCTGCGGTGTGACCAACTGATTAAACGTGATAGCCACAACCTCTTCAGCATCGCAAATGCTCTAGTATGTATCCAATCGCAGCTCCAGCACCGCAATGTGGTCTGCCAGTAGCTGCAGCTGGATACACTTCCTGCACACATGGTCGTCAGGGACACAGGTAGTGTCCCTGATTTCCCACATAGCGCAGAAGGGGCATAACACGGGGCCAAGCTCTCCTGCCATGACTTACCCTTTAATTAATTTAAATTAAATTAAATCAAATCAATACCACCAATTAATCTATAATTAAATGATATATTCAAGGGCCCTTGTTTACCAACAGACCCGCTACACCACAGAGAAATTAGAACCTATAAACCACAAAGTTTAAGTTTGGAAAAACGGAGAAAGAGAGAAATATTCACCAACCAATCACTTACCTGCTTTCTGGTGACATCACACTTCGATTACTTTTTACTTCTCTCTCTCCCGCTCTGAGATTGGTAAACCTACCTGCTGCTGCCGCCTCGGTTTTGTTAGCTCCGCCACCGACGCCTCGCTCCACCCAGGTCCGCCGCCGCTGTGGGGCCTACCTGCTGCTGCCGCCTCGGTTTTGTTAGCTCCGCCGCCGCCACCTCACTCCACCCAGGTCCACCGCCGCTTACAATTTATATCAATGATTTAGTTGAGGGAACCAAATGTAATATTTTCAAGTTTGTTGATGACACAAAACTAGGTGGGATTGTGAGTTGTGAAGAGGATGCAAAGAGGCTTCAAGGCGATTTAGACAAGTTGAGTGAGTGGGCAAATACATGGCAGATGCAGTATAACGTAGATAAATGTGAAGTTATCCACTTCGGTAGGAAAAACAGAAAGGCAGAGTATTATTTAAATGGTGATAGATTGGGAAATGTTGATGTACAGAGGGACCTGTACACCAGTCACTGAAAGTAAACATGCAGGTGCAGCAAGCAGTTAGGAAGGCAAATGGTATGTTGGCCTTCATTGCAAGAGGATTTGAGTACAGGAGCAAGGATATCTTACTACAGTTATACAGGGCCTTGGTGAGACCACACCTGGAGTACTGTGTGCAGTTTTGGACTCCGTACCTAAGAAAGGATATACTTGCCATAGAGGGAGTGCAGCGAAGGTTCACCAGACTGATTCCTGGAATGGCAGGACCGTCGTATGAGGAGAGATTGGGTCGACTAGGCCTGTATTCACTAGAGTTTAGAAGAATGAGAGGGGATCTTATTGAAACATATAACATTCTGAAAGGGCTAGACAGACTGGATACAGGGAAGATGTTTCCCCTGGCTGGGTGCGGGGGGAGTCTAGAATGAGGGCTCACAGTCTCAGCATACAGGGTAGAACATTTAGGACTGAGATGAGGAGAAATTTCTTCACTCAGAGGGTGGTGAACCTGTGGAATTCTCTACAACAGAAGGCTGTGGAGGCCAAGTCACTGAATATATTTAAGAAGGACATAGATAGATTTCTAGACACAAAATTAGTCAAAAGGTTTGGGGAGAGAGCGGGAATATGGTATTGAGATAAAGGATCAGCCATGATCATATTGAATGGCGGAGCAGGCTCGAAGGGCTGAATGGCCTACTCCTGCTCCTATTTCTCTATGTTTCTATGTTCTATCCTCCAGTCTGAAAAACAGTAATTTACCACAGCTCGCTGTTTTCTATCCTTAAGCCAATTCCTTATCCAAGCTGCCACTGACCCACCTATTCTATGAGCCTCAATTTTGTTAACCAGCCTTCTATGTGGTACTTTGTCAAATGCCTTCCTAAAATCCATGTAGACAAGATCCATTGCATTCCCTGTTACTTCGTCAAAACAATTCAATTAGCTTAGTCAAACACGATCTGCCTTTTACAAATCCGTGTTACCTCTCCTTAATTAGCTTAAACCTTTCCAAGTGCCTGTTAATTTTTTCCTTGATTATTGTTTCTAAAACTTTACCCACCACTGATGTTAAACTGACTGGCCTGTAGTTACTAGAATTGTCCTTACGCCCTTTCTTGAACAATGGTGTCACATTTGCCCCCTTCCAATCCTCAGGCACCTCCCTCGCATCTAGGGGAGATTGGAAAATTATGACAGGCGCTGCCGCTATCTCCTCCCCCAATTCCCATAGCAACCTGGGATGCAGGCCATCTGGTCCAGGCAACTTATCCACTCTAAGCATACCCAGCCTTTCTAGTACATCCTGTGTATCAATTTTCACCCCTTCCATTGCTTCTACCGTATCAAATTTTACCGCTATTTTGTCAGCATCCACCTCCTTAGTAAACACCGATACAAAGTGCTCATTGAGTATTTGAGCCTTGCCCTGCGCCTCTAAGCATATATCACCTTCTTTGTCCTTAATAGGCCCCACCCTGCCTCTTACTACCCGCTTACTGTTTACATGCCGGTAGAAGATTTTTGGGTCCCCTTTTATGTTAACCGCCATTCTACTCTCATATTCCCTCTTTATCAATCTTATTTTCATCTTCACATTCCCTCGCAACTTATTGTATTTGGTCTTGTTCTCCCTTGAAGAATTCACCTGACATGCATCATACACCCTCTTTTTTTGTTTCATCATCTTCTCTATCTTCTTCGTCATCCAAGGAACCTTTGCTTTGGTTCCCTTACCCTTCCCTCTTATTGGAATGTACCTAGCCTGTACCTGGAACATCTCCTCCTTAAAGATCACCCATTGTTCAATTACAGTTTTTCCTGTCAGTCTTTGGTTCCATTTTAACCTGATTAGATCCTTTCACATCCAATTGAAATTAGCCCTATTCCATGAATGGGCTTGAAACAACTAAGGATAACATTGAAAGAGACCTAGGAATTTTAGTAGACTTAACACTCAATGAGGTGAATTTTGAGGCCTATGCAGAAACAGGGTGGTAGTGCCCCCAAAATGGTGGACAATGACCTATCACCCTATTGCCACCATTGTTGTGGCCATGGCAATATTACTCTGGGCCTACCATTGGGTGGCAGGAGCAGCCCCCTGAGTCAAGCATGCTAGGCCCAATTGAAATGCTGATGGGGGTCCTATGACAGACATGGGACCCCGCTTGCCATGTTTGGACTGACCAGCATGAAGTGGCAGGCTGGCTGAAGAGAATTCTGCAGGTGATTTCCTCTTCATTTTTTTTTTCAAGACATTTTTGGAAATGTTTTATTGGAAACCTACCTGCTGAATAGATGGTGTCAATTCAAATGATGTTTTTCTGTCTAGAATACACTGCAAGAATTGCCTGGGGTGCAATATTCTAAGCCTGATTTCTCTAAATCATTGTAGGACATGGTTTAGAACATCTGGCAGAGGATTAAGTTTGTAAGTGAACTGTGGAAATTTATATTTTCAATATAAGGCAGAGTTCATCTTTAGGTTACATTTCAATTTGGCTACAAATCAGTAAAGACTACAACCCACAGTACAGTACCACAAAAAGCCTAAGGACAGAACATTATTCTTTTGAGCACTGTCAAACAGAATGTATATCTTCATTCCTCTTCATTGTAATGATGCTGCAGTTCAGTGTTTCACTACTTCAGAGAGGTAAGAACAGTTTAATAAATATTTGTGTGATGTATCTAGTGTTTGCTGATACCACATGCATAGCGTACTATTATATTTTCAATTCAAAAATAAATCCTGCATGAAAAACCATAATGACATTTGTGTTATTTTTTACTGTTAAATCATTTTTTTGAATTACATTTTTGAATAATTTACATATGGGAACATTCTTGACATAACAATATAAAAAAGAACCATGAAAAAAAGGCCATTCGGCCCAGCAAGCTTGTCCCTCTTGTATGTCAGCTCACCCAACCTGACATCCGATCTTGAACTCCCCGAATGTCGTTGGTTCCTCTACCTTCCCTAGTCGATTATTCCCAAAAATTCTCATCTTTTGAAAGAAGAAAAGAAAGACTCAGGGGCCTAGAAATTCAGTATAGCCAGTTTTGGGGCGGAAAAGTCGGGCGGCCGGTAAAGTTTGCGCCCAGCGCAAAGTCGAGGCCACTTCGCCGATATTCAGTAGCTTCGCCCTAAGAGTTTGCTCGAGCGCTAAAACTGGCGTTCCACAACTATCTTTAGGCGCAAAGCCGGCGGTGCTGAGCTAAACCGCCGAGGCCGGGCACAGCGCAGGTGCGGTCATTTCTTGATTGACAGCAGACACCCTGGCGCCGGCCAGCTCTTAAAGGGGGAAGGGTCGAGTTCGTCTGCTGCCACGCCCTGGACACTGCAGCCCTCCAGCTAGGCCTAAACACTGCTGCTGAACAGAAATAGCGCCGGGAAAGATGCAGAAGGCCCGTGAACGAGCGCAGCGCTTCACTGGCCATGATTTGAGGGTGCTGGTTAAGGCTTTGGAGAGGAGACGCAAACTCTTGTTCCCGGACAGTGGCAAGAAGCCTACCACCAGCGTCTACAGGAAAGCCCGGAGGGAGGTCGCCCACAGGGTCACATCCAACAGCGAGGTCCCCAGGACTGGTGTCCAATGCCGGAAAAAATTCAATGACCTCACAAGGATTGTCAGGGTGAGTGCCCTTTCCAGTGTCCTCCTCATCCTTGCATGTGCACCTCACATTATGGGCAAAGGGACCTAAAAGCCCTAGTGGCCAGCCATCATCCAGCAGCTATGGGACTGGCATGAACATCAATTGCACATTCTGCACTTTACACACTGGCCAAGCTATTCGACCATGGGAGGCAGTGCACACAAGATCAGGGCACCACACTGGCCAAGCTATTCGACCATGGGAGGCAGTGCACACAAGATCACGGCACCACACTGTACTTAGAGGCCGTCCTTTCTCTTGCAGGCCAAGCTGGCACACAATCAGAAGAGCCGGACTGTGACCGGGGGAGGCGGTCCCCAGATCCAGCAGCTCAGTGACCTTGAAGAGCGCGTGGGTAGCCTCATGGGTGCCCGGGTGATTGGCCCCGTTGCATCTGGAGATGCCGACCCTGTTCTGGGCACCAATGGTAAGGACATCACCTTTTCGACCTCTCTCGTCCCACTTGCGCTTCAGATCTACATCCTTTGCCACTGTCCGACCAATGCGCTGCATGCCACCACTCATGCCTCCCTCGCTGACGCCCTCTCCTCACTCTAAAGCTACTCTTGTGCCTTCCTGCTTTCAGATGGTGAGGAGGAGGTCCCTGAACTTGCCAGTGACAGCCCCTCAGAAGAGGAGGAGGAGGAGGAGGAAGAGGAAGAGCAAGGTGGCCCATCAGGGGAACCCTCAGCCGCGCCAGGGGATGCCAATGGAGGGGACACGTCTTCCCTGGAGAACAGCCAGGGGGAAGTGTCGCAGGGGAGTGTAGCTCCTGTGCCCAGTGGCGTGCAGCAACGCGGGAAGGGTCGGCCAGCTCGCCGGCCTTCTTCCCAGAGGGGGGAAGGGTCACAGGGGAGTGTAGTTGCTGGGCCCAGTGGCATCCAGCAACGCGGGAAGGGTCGGCCAGCTCGGCGGCCTTCTCCCCAGAGGGAGAGTCCGGCCTCCAGTCTGGAGATGGTCCTCGCCAAGGAGGTGCGCCTCCTTGATCAAATGTCCGTGGACTCGGATCGCCGGCACACCGAGTTCATGGGGGTTGTGGCACGGTTGCCTGAGGCCATCGAGTCCCTGGCTCATAGTGTGGCCGATTTCGGCGCCTCACAGGCCAGGAGTTTCGAACAATTCGAAGCAGCACAGGCCGCGAGTCGGGCAGAATTCGGGGCAGAGCAGTCCGCGAGTCGGTCCGATTTCGGGGCAGAGCAGTCCGCGAGTCGACAGGTGATCAGTGGTGCCGTGCAGTCACTGGCTGGTCTGATGCGGGCACAGACCAGGGCAGTACGGGCACTCACTGCTGCCACACTCGCTGTGTCAGCCAGGCATCGCCAGGGCACCCGCCGCGCTGCATCAGCACAGCGGTCTGTCCTTCAGCAGATTGCTGCGCATGCTGCAGTGATGGCCCGGGCGAGTGCCAGTGTCTCAGGCGAGCAGCGAGCACCTGCCATCAGCCAGCTTGCCTCCATTCCTGCAGCCGCCACTGCCACTCCCCCAGTGGAGCTGCGACGAGCTGCTGGAGAGCCTGCTGCTGCCCAGCCACAGCTGCAGCAGTCACCAGCCGGCCCCTCGAGGGCCAGAGCTCGTCTAGGCAGACCCCCAAGGGCATCTCCCGTCACGCCATGTGCCCCTCAGGAGCCTTCCCCCAGCCTTGCAGCAGCCACTGGGCACACTTTGAGGAGGAGCAGCAGGGCGGCCAGGGGCCGCAAAAGGCTGGTCAAGGAATCGCCCTCGCGGGCCACAAAGTAGAGGGTGTGGGCAAATGTGTTTATATATGGGGATGGTTGTTTTGTTTATGGGGATGGTTGTTTTGTTTATGGGGATGGTTGTTTTTGTAAGGCCGAGGATGAAGGCCATTTTTGTGGAAATGTTTTGTTATTCCGCCCCAGGTTGTGGGAGTGAGTCATGTGTGTGACTGTTTTTTGGGGGTCTTGTCTGTTTTTGGGTTTCATGTGGGAAGGGCCCTGAGTTTGTCCAATAAAGCATTTTATTTATTCAGCTTGTCCATGTTTGATGTTTGAAGTGGTTGTTGCCTTAACCGGCTGAGGGCTTGCGGAGCGGCTGCATTCAGGTCCCTTCATTGCCACAAGCCATTCCCTGACAGGGGGCCTAGAAGTGACGTTCAATAAGCCGCCGACGGGCGGCCCTTGGACCTTGTGCCTCCCTCCTGGGCTGGCACTCCTCCTCCTCCTCCTCCTCCTCCTCATGCTCCTCCTGCTCCTCCTCCTGAGGTGGTGCTCCAGCGTGAGGTGGCAGTGCCTGAGTCCTGCGGATAGCCAGGTTGTGCAGCATGCAGCAGACGACCACGACCTGGGAGACTCTCTCCGGCGAATACTGCAGAGATCCTCCGGAACGATCCAGGCAGCGGAACCATTGCTTGAGGACACCAATCGTTTGTTCTATGATGTTCCTAGTGGCTTGATGGCTTTCGTTGTATGCCTGCTCAGCAGGGGTCCTGGGCGCGCGGAGCAGGGTCATAAGCCAGGTACACAAAGGATAGCCTTTGTCCCCGATAAGCCATCCTCTTGGGGGAGGCTGTGCCTGGAACATGTCAGCCACAGTAGTCTGTCGCAGGATAAATGCATCGTGGCTGCTGCCTGGAAAGCGGGCATTGACAGCTAGGATGCGCTGCCTGTGGTCACACACCAGCTGTACATTGAGGGAATGGTAGCCCTTCCGGTTGCGGTAATCCTCGGCATTGTGGATAGGTGCCCGCAATGCCACATGCGTGCAGTCAATGGCACCCTGCACCATGGGGAAGCCCGCTGTTCTCGCAAATCCCACTGCACGCTGCTGCTGCTTCTCCAGGGTCATGGGGAAGGAGATGAATTGGTGTCTCCTTCTGAAAAGGGCATTGGTCACCTGGCGGATGCAGCAATGCACGGTGAACTGGGATATGTTAGCAATGTCCCCAACAGCGGCTTGGAAGGAGCCGCTTGCATAGAAGTTCAGAGCCACCGTGACCTTCGCTTCCGCCGACAGAGACGTCCTGCACCTCAGCTGTGGACACAGATCTCTGTGAAGCAGCTGGCAGATCTCTGCAACCACCTCCCTTCTGAAGCGCAGCCTCCTAACACACTGCGCGGCAGGCATGGTGAGATAGGACACCTGCTGTCGGTATTTCCTGAGTGGGTAAGGCCTAGGTTGCGGACGCCTGTTGCCCCCTCTGCGTCTAGCCAGGGCTGCCCCTCTCACACAGCGTCTGCGAGCCCTTCGCACATAATGCTGAAACTGAGGGTTGGCACCCCATGCAGCCCCCATAATATACTGGCAAACAATGACCTCACAATGAAGGCGAATTGCCAAGCTCTGGCCTGAAGCCAAAAATACCTCTCCTATGTTGGGCCAAAGCAGTAAGCTCTCTTCCTTGGTCTCTGTCCAGAAATCCGTTGCACAAGAGTGATTGCTGCAAAATGGCTGGCCTTTATAGTTCAGGGTAAGTGCCCTTTAATTAGCGCTCCCCGATGCCCGCATGGCCTCTGCTGCGTTCCAGTTCACAGTTCTTAGGAGCGCCACGCCCACATTGGGCGGGCGCGACTGAAGTTCCGGATTGGGGCGCACAAAGGGCGTTGCACGAGGAAATGACGTCTTAATCTGCGCGCGCAGCTGAGCGCGCGCAAACACTTTGCGCCAGCGCTAAGTGTCTACTGAAGTTGGGCGTAGGCGCAGATCGCGCTGCGCCCGGCCGCTAACTGCCTAGCGCTCGAGATCTACTCCTCCTAAGGCGCTAACGGCTGGCGCACGCAACTGAATTTCTAGGCCAGGATGTGCAAAAGCACTTTGCAGCCAATGAAGCACTTTTTTGAAGTTTAGTCACTGTTGCAATGTAGGAAACATGGCAGCCAATTGACACACAGCAAGCTCCCACAAACAGCAATATGATAATGACCAGATAATATTGGGCTACAAATTCAGTGCATTTGCGCCTCTCGCTAGCGTCCCTGAAGGGCGTTAACGGGGCGCAAATGACTTTTCACCTGGGCTTGGCTGCGCTAACAACTCCTGCTAAATTCAGCGGGAGTTTAGTGGCGGCGGTAGCTGGTAGCACCCCGCTCCACTGCGCAGGCAATGATGATGTCATCACCGTGCACAGTGCCCCGTTTCCGCCCCACCTGCAAAATTGGCCCGCGCCCCCGGAATCTGTGCTGGCCGATGACAGCTCCGGAGCGCTAAGTAAAGGGGAGGTGGCGGGTGGGGAAAAAAATCGTCCAACTTACTTGTCGCGACCCATTGCATCTTTGAAGGCGGGGTCCGTGCCATGATCTGGCAGCCCGGCACTCCGCTCCCTGGTGATCCAGTTAGGGCCCCACAGAGTTGTGGGCTTGTGTATTCCTCTTTAATGAGGGGAAGAGCCCTACCATGTGGTAGCACTACGTGGCCCAGTGTGTAGCACTGCAGAACGCACCGCCCCGATATTTGGGGTTAGCGCCCTAAGAAGGAAATGGAGCACTTGAATTAACGCTCCACCTCCCTCTTGGGGTGCTAAAACTGAAGTTAGCGATCACCGGCGCTATTTCTCGCCGGGCACTAAATTTAGCGCCCAGGCGATGTTAACAACCCAAAATCGTTGCTAACGAATTTTTCCCCCAATCTGTTTTAATGATATTGGTTGAGGGGTAAATATTAGCCAGGACACCAGGGAGAACTCTTGGGGCTAGATTTTCAGTTGCTTGCGCCAGCAGTTAGCGCCTTAAGAGAAGTGATTTCCGGGCGCTATGCGTGTAGCGCCCGGGCGCAGCGCAGTTTGCGCCTCGCCCCACATTAAGTTGGCCGTTAGCGCCGGCGCAAAGTTTAGCGCCCGCCCGGATGCGCGCGCAGAAAATGACGTCACATCCTCGTGCAACGCCCTTTGGCCGCCCCGATTCCAAACTTCAGTCGGACCGCCCCATTGTGTGGCTGGCGGCCGGAGCGTTTGAAAAAAGGAACGCAACACAACCAGCGCGGGCCCCGGGGGGCGCAAATTAAAGGGGACGTGCCCTCCAGTATAAAGGCCAGCCATTTTTCAGCAAACACTCTGGTGCAACGCATTTCTGGACACACAACAAGGAGGATAGCTAACTGGTTTCAAGCAGCAACAGCTCAGGTATTTTTGGACTCAGGCCAGAGCGCTGCAAGTGGCCTTTTGGAAATTTGAGTGTTTGCCAGGATTTGATGGGGGTTGCATGGGGTGCCAACGCGGAGCTGCAGCGCCATGTCCGTAGGGCTCGCAGACGCATTGTGAGAGGGGCAGCCCTGGCTAGAGGCAGAGGGGGCTACAGGCGTCGGCCACGTAGGCCTTACCCAGTCAGGCTATACTGCCAGCAGCGCTCCTACCTAAACATGAGTGCCGCGCGATGTGTTAGAAGGCTCCGATTCCGAAAGGAGGTGATTGCAGAGATCTGCCACCTGCTTCGCAGAGATCTGCGGCCAAAGCTCAGGTGCAGGACGTCTCTGTCGGTGGAAGTGAAGGTGACGGTGGCATTGAACTTCTATGCCACCAGCTCCTTCCAATCCGCTGCTGGGGACATAGCAAACATCTCCCAGTACGGCGCGCATCGCTGCATCCGCCAGGTGACCGAAGCACTGTTCAGAAGGAGAAGCCAATTCATCTCCTTCCCCATGGCCCTGGAGAGCCAGCATCAGCGCGCATTGGGATTTGCCAGACTCGGGGACTTCCCCTTGGTGCAGGGCGCCATTGACTGTACGCATGTGGCTTTGCGGGGCCCTCTGGAGCATGGCGAGCAGTATTGCAACAGGAAGGGCTACCATTCTCTGAATGTGCAGGTGGTGTGTGACCACAAGCAGCGCATCATGGCTGTCAATGCCAGCTTCCCAGGCAGCAGCCACAATGCCTTTATCCTGCGGCAGAGTACTGTGCATGACATGTTCGAGGCACAGCCTCCCCCAAGAGGATGGCTACTCGGGGACGAAGGCTATCCTTTGTGTACCTGGCTCATGACCCCGCTCCGCGCGCCCAGGACCGCTGCTGAAGAGGCCTACAACGAGAGCCATCAAACCACCCGCAACATCATCGAGCAAACTATTGGGGTCCTCAAGCAGTGGTTCCGCTGCCTTGATCGCTCCGGAGGAGCTCTCCAGTATTCGCCGGACCGGGTCTCCCAATTTGTGGTAGTTTGCTGCATGCTACACAACCTGGCTATCCGCAGGACTCAGGCACTGCCACCTGACGTTGGAGCAGCACCTCAGGAGGAGGAGCAGGAGGAGCATGAGGAGGAGCAGGAGTACGTTCCCAGGAGGGAGCGACCAGGGCCAAGGGCCGCGCGACGCCACCTTATTACACGGTACTTCTAAGCCCCCTGTCAGGGAATGCCTTGGGGCCATGAGGGAAGATGAATGCAGCCGCTCCGCAAGCCCTCAGCCGGCGAAGCCAACAAACACTAAGAAGAACAACCATGGAGACTGCATGAATAAAGATACATTTTTATTACACAAAAATGAAAACCCCTTCCCACATGAATCCCCAAAAACAATCAATGGGCCCAACAAAAAGCCCAACAAACGACTCACTCCCACAAACTGGGGAGGAGTCACTCCACATTTGTACAACCCGGGCCTCAACCTCGGCCTAATGCAAAAAAAAAGCCCACGAACCAAACAACCATGGGCAAAAGAAAGATGGCCACCGCCATATAAAACGAAAGCTGGCCACACCCTCTACTGAGTGGCCCGCGAGGGCGAGACCTTGCCCAGCCTTTTGCCTCCCCTGCCCGGCCTGCTGCTCCTTCGCAAGCTCTGCCCAGTGGCTGCTGCGAGGCTGGGGGAAGGCGCCTGAGGCTCAGATGTCCTTCCGCCAGATGCCGCTGGGGGGCGGCCTACACGGCCTTTGGGCCTCGAGGGGCCGTCTGCTGAGTGGCGCACCTGAGCCTGGCCAACATCAGCTCCAGCCGCTTGCCCTTGACGCCCCAGTGGGGGAATGGCGGCGATGGATGGCGCAATGTGGGCCAGCTGGCGTCTGGGATGGGCTGGCTGGTGCTGTGGCGCGCTGGCACTCGGCCGGGCCCGCAATGCAGGATCCGCAACAATCAGCCGAGGGGCGGCTCGCTGGGATGCTCCAGCGCGGCGGCTGCCCTGGCGATGCCTGCCTGAGACAGCGCGTGTGGCAGCAGTGAGTGCCCCTGTTGTCCTGGTGTGCGCCCGCATCACACCCGCCAGGGTCTTGACGGCATCAGTCAGCATGCGGCCACTCGCGGCAGTTGCTGCCCCGAACTCGCGCACACTGGTCGCCAGCAACTCGATGGCCTCAGGCATGCGCCCCACCACGCTCATGAGCTCCGTGTGACGCCGGTCCGAATCCTCGGCCATCTTATCCAGCTTCCGCACCTCCTCCGAGGTGAAGGTGTCCGGACTGCAGTCGCGACTCTCCCGCTGGGGAGGAGGGGGCCGAACTAGGGGAACCTTGCCACGTTGGTGGCGGCGAGTGTGCCGATCAGCAGCACTCCCCTCTGAGCCTTCCCCCCTTTGGGGGGAAGGCCGCGGGCCACGCGCACGGCTCCTGGGTGGCTGGACGCCACTGGTCCCAGAAGCTGCATTCCCCTGCGACAGTTCCTCCAGGCACTCGTCCAGTGAGGACGTGTCAAGCCTTTCGTCCTCTCCGGCGGGACCTGAGTGTTCCCCCGATGGTCCGGCTTGCTCCTCCTCCTCCTCCTCCTGCTCGGAGGGGCTGTCACTGGCAGCTTCAGGGTCCTGGTCGTCACCAGCTGAAAGCAGGAATGCACAAGAGTAGCTTCAGAGTGAGGAGACAGCGTCAGCGAGGGAGTTAGGACTGGTGGCATTCAGCGCATTGGTGGGACAGTGGCAAAGGAGGTAGCTCGGATGCGCAAGTGCGACGCGAGAGGGCCAAAAGGCGAGGTCCTTACCATTGCCGGGCAGTGGAGGGTCGGCGACTCCGCACGCTGTGCGCACGATCAGACGGGCTCCCATGAGCACACACACGCGCTCCTCCAGCCGAGTGAGCTTCTGCAGCTTTGCGCGGCCTCCCCTGGCCCTGGCACGGGCCTGGCGATTATACACAACTTTAGCCTGCAAGAGAAAGGGCGGGCTGTAAGTGCGCAGTGTAGCCCTGATGTAGTGTGCACTGCCTCCCATGGTGGAATAGCTTGGCCAGAGTGTAGCCCTGATGTAGTGTGCACTGCCTCCCATGGTGGAATAGCTTGGCCAGAGTGTAGCCCTGATGTAGTGTGCACTGCCTCCCATGGTGGAATAGCTTGGCCAGAGTGTAGCCCTGATGTCATGTGCACTGCCTCCCATGGTGGAATAGCTGGGCCAGAGTGTAGAGTGCAGAATGGCCGATTGATGCTCATGACTGTCCCAATGCTGCTGGCTGAGGGCTGGCCATTAGGACTTTCAGCTCCCTTTGCCCATCATGTCAGGTGTCCATGCAAGAATGAGGAGGAGACTGGAAAGGGTACTCACCCTGACAATCCTGGTCAGGTCGTTGTATTTTTTACGACATTGTTTGTGGGTCCTGGGGGCATCGCCGGTGAACGTCACCCTCTGGCCGATCTGCTTCCAGGCTCTGGTGTAGTCGTGGTGGTTCGGATTCCTCCCACTCTCTGGGAACAAGATCCTGCGCCTCTGCTCCAGAGCTGTGACCATTATGTCCAGATCACCCTCTGAGAAGCGCAGGGCACGCTCACGGGCCTTCTCTGGCGTTGCCATGACTCCCTGGGGCTGAGCAGCAGTGAGGCCTCTTTGCAAGGCTGCAGTGTGCAGGGCGTGGCAGCAGACCAATTCGTCCCTTCCCCCTTTAAGAGCTGGTCGGCGCCACGGGGTCTGCTGTCAGTCAAAAAATGACCGCACCCGCGCTGCGCCCCGCCTGGGCGCTATCCCTCTGGACCGCCGGCTTAGCGCCTAAAGATAGTTGTGGAACGCCTCTTTTAGCGCTCCAACAACCTCTTAGGGCGAAGCCACTGAATTTCCGGCAATGGGGCGCTACTTTGGGGCGGGCGCTAACTTCGGGCGGGCGCTAAGGTTAGCGCCCCAAAACTGGCTATACTGAAATTCTAGGCCTTGGTGTCCAAGAAAAAGATAAGACAGTGCAGTACTCCCTCAGAACTGCACTGAAGTGTCAGCCTAGATTATGTGTTCAAATCTCTGGAGTGCGACTTAAACCCAAACCTTCTGACTCAAATATATAGGTAGGTGCATGGAGAATCAAAGCTTCGCTGGGTACCCTGAATTTTCATGCAGGATTTTGAGGCTCTAGATGCACACCATCTAAAAGTTGAGGGCACGTAGGAGGAAAAATTCAGTTGGTTGCACCTCCCGTTAGCGCCTTAAGAGGGCGCTAACGGGACGCAACGCAACTAGCGCCCGGGCGCGGCACAGCCCACGCCTCCCGCAAAATTCAGCGGGAGGTTAGTGGTGGCGCTAACCGGTAGCGCCCTGCGGCGCTGCGGCACTGGCGATGACGTCATTTGCGTGTGCAGCGCCCCACCAGCACCCCGGCCACGATCTTCGGGAGCGCCCCCTGACTTACCGCCGGACGCTATGTCCAACGGGGTCAGGGGGGCATACATGCGCAATTTAAAGGTGAGGTGCGGGGTGGCCATTTTTGTCGCTGGCCGCCTGCCAGCACCTGCCTGCGCTCCCATCCCAGACCTCCTGAAACGCTCCCCCCCCCCACGGAGTGCTGGCTGCTCTCCAAGAGCCCGACACTTCTCTTGAGTGCCGGGCTCTTTTGCCTGCACTCTCGATCCCCGGGGCCCCAGGTCATGCTGCACAAGGCCCCTCCCCTTTAAGAAGGGGAGGAAGGCCTGCAATACTGTGGCGCGACGTGCCGCAACATAACACCGCAATATTGACTCACAGCGCCCCAAGAGGGATGCGGGGCACTTCCAGTAGTGCCCCGCTTCCTTCTTGGGGCGCAACCACTCAATTTCCGGCATGGGGACGCTAATTTGCCCCGACGAAGTATTGGGGTGCTAATCAATTTTTAGCCCATAATCTCTTCCAGGTCAGATATGGCCCTACATTGGGTGCAGGTGCATGAATAGCTATGTGTGTGCAGTCCGTATTGCCCTGCACTCTGGGAAAGTAGGCCAGTTTGTAGATTGCAAGGTTTTTTTGCTCCTGCTGTTGGTGGTTGTCACTAAATTTGATATACATTTGCGATTGCCAAATAGTGCCTGACTCAGGCAAAGTCTCTGGAAAGTAAATGAAGAAATTGCATTTATATAACGTCTTTTATGTTTTCATGATGACCCAAAGTATTTCACAAACAATGAATTACTTTTGAAGCAGAGTCATTATTGTTTCATAGCCAAGTGCAGCAGCCCATTTGCACCCATCTGGAAGATGGTATTCCTCAAATTTTTCAGCATACAGGCCTTCATATATTAAACTGGGTCTCGAATGAACTGGGGAAGGGATGGGGCGGGGGTGGGGGTGGTCCCTGCCCACAGGGCCACTCCCTTAAGTCATTGACCATGTCAGAGACAGGTAAATGCTCTGCCCCTTATAAGGCTGACCAAAGCATCCTAGTTGGAACATAGGAACATAAGAACAGGAGTAGGCCATTCAACCACTCGAGCCTGTTCTGCCATTCAATTAGATCATGATTGATCTGTACCTCCACTCCATTTAACTGACGTTGCTCCATATCCCTTGATACCCTTGCCTAACAAAAATATACTGATCTCACACTTGAAAATCCCAACTGACCCAGCGTTCTCAGTGTTTGGGGGGAGCGATTTCCAGATATCCACTGCCCTCTGTGTCGAAAAGTCCTTCCTTATTTTACTCCTAAATGGCTTAGCTATAATTTTAAGATTATGCCCTCTTGTTTTGGATTTCCCCACCAGAGGAAACAGTTTCACTATATCCAACCTATCAAATCCCTTTATCAGTTTAAACTCTTTGATTAGATCACCCTCAACCTTCAGAACAATTGGGAATACAAACCAAGTCTATGCAACCTGGCCTCATAATTTAACCCTTTAAGCCCTAGTATCATTCTGGTGAATTTGCACTGTACCTCCTCCAAAGCCAATATACCCCTCCTGATGATAGGTGCCCAGTTCTGGTATGTTCTACTGGACATCCGCTAGTATTGCATATGGAGTCGGTTGGAGCTCTCGAGAAAATTGGGGGCTTATGGGTTTAAGTCTTAAGAGTGGGGGTTAAACACACAACCTTCTGACTCAGGCGAGAGTGCTACCACTGAGCCAAACTTATAGAATGATATAAAAGTTAAGAGCATTGTCTCAATCAAGGTCACCTCTCATCACTTCCTTGTATCCCTCAATACTCATTCTCTTTCCAACCCCACATCCTTCTGTATTTGTCACTGGAGTAACTCACTTACAATAACACCATCAGAGCAATGGGAGGCTTTCAGAAGGGAGATTGAGATCATACAATGGCAACATGTTCCCGTAAAGGTCAAGGGTGGTTCCAAAAACCACAGGGAACCTTGGATGTCAGGGGATATACGAGAATGGATTAGGAAAAAAAGGAGGGCTTTTGGCAGATACAAAAGGATAAAGACGGAGGAAGCCCTAGAGGAGTACAAAAAGTGCAGGGGGATACTTAAAAAAGAAATTAGGAGATCAAGGAGGGGCCATGAAATAACACTGGCGAGCAAAATAAAGGAAAATCCTAAGATGTTTTATAAGTATATTAAGGGTAAGAGGATAACTAGGGAAAAAATAGGGCCCATTAGGGACAAAAGTGGCAATCTGTGTGTGGAGCCGGAAGATGTAGGAGGGGTTCTAAATGAATTTTTTGCATCTGTTTTCACTATGGAGAAGGACGATGTAGACATAGAAATAGGGCGGGGGGACTGTGATATGCTTGAACATATTCACATCGAGAGGGAGGAGGTATTGGCGGTTTTAGCTGGCCTAAAAATGGATAAATCCCCAGGCCCGGATGAAATGTATCCCAGGCTGCTGTGTGAGGCAAAGGAAGAGATTGCGGGGGCTCTAACACATATATTCAGGACCTCTCTGGCCACAGGGGATATGCCAGAGGACTGGAGAACCGCTAATGTAGTACCATTATTCAAGAAGGGAAGTAGGGAAAAACCGGGGAACTACAGGCAAGTGAGCCTAACATCAGTGGTAGGAAAATTATTGGAAAAAATTCTGAGGGACAAAATTTGTCTCCACTTGAAGAGGCAAGGATTAATCAGGGATAGTCAACATGGCTTTGTCAAGGGAAGATCATGTCTGGCTAATTTGATTGAATTTTTTGAGGGGGTGACTAGGTGTGTGGATGAGGGTAACGCAGTGGATGTGGTATATATGGATTTCAGTAAGGCCTTCGATAAAGTCCCGCACAGGAGACTGGTCAAGAAGGTAAGAGCCCATGGAATCCAGGGTGCCTTGGCACATTGGATACAAAACTGGCTTAGTGACAGAAGGCAGAGGGTGATGGTCGAAGGTTGTTTTTGTGACTGGAAGCCTGTGGCCAGTGGGGTACCACAGGGATCAGTGCTGGGTCCCTTGCTGTTTGTGGTCTACATTAATGACTTGGATATGAATGTAAAAGGTATGATCAGTAAGTTCGCAGATGATACAAAAATTGGTAGGGTGGTAAATAGCGAGGAGGGTAGCCTCAGTCTGCAGGACGATATAGATGGGTTGGTCAGATGGGCGGAACAGTGGCAAATGGAATTTAACCCGGAAAAGTGCGAGGTGATGCACTTTGGGGGGACTAACAAGGCAAGGGAATACACAGTGAATGGTAAGACCCTAGGCAAGACGGAGGGTCAGAGGGATCTGGGTGTGCATAACTCTATGACTCTATGACTCTAAACTCCAAACTGTCCAACCTTTGGCCTTCCATTCAGCATGCTACTTCTGCAGCTGTTGATCTGCTCCATCACTCCTGCACCTTTAATGCCCTTGTTCCCAGTAAAATCCTTACTCTCCTCAGCCTGGTTGTTCTCCCTGGTATAGCCCTATCTTTCGAATTTCAAGTCCAAGGGGCACAGGTTTGAACACATCTGGCGCACAACTGGTTTGGCCATCCATTGTCAGATCTGGCTGGACCACATCAAGCACTATCAAGCCTTGATCTCCTCTGCTAAAACCGTGCTCTACTCCAAGATTATCCTGAAATGCTGGAAATGTGGAGCTCCTTTTCTCCACTACAAACCATCCCTTTAAACCCCTCATGCCTGCCCCCTCCACCCTCATCTCCAGCAAGTGTGAGGAGCTCATGGTTTCCTTTCACACTAAGATAGCCACCATCTGTTCAGCTGCCTCTGCCAAATCCCATTGTCCCTTTGCCCATCTGGCCAAACATCCTACATGGTTCCCCTGACCTAGTCCTGAACCATTGTATTTTTCTATATTCCCTCCTATCTTCCCTCACGCCCTTGCCAAGCTTACCTTGCCCATGAGACCCACGCCCTGCTCTCTCAGCTCCATTTGCACTAAACTGCTGACACCTAACTTCCCTTCCTGGCCCCATTATAGCTGACATTATCAATAGTTCCTTCTCTTCAGGTTCTGTCCCCTTCCCTTTCAAAACTGCCATAATCACCCTGCTCTATAAAACGAAATACATTCGACCCCTCTGAGCTTGCAAACTACTGCCCCATCTCCAACATCCATTTCCTCTCCAAAGTCCTTGAACATGTGGTTGGCTCCCACAGTGTTAGAAAAAAGTAGGTTGTCTTGTGTTCACTATGGACTTCATTTTATTGAAATAAAATATGCACTGGCACTTACCGTTTCAAATGGGATTTACAGTCATATAGGAAAGGGCGCATTTGTTTATCTCTGCCGTATTCATTTTTGAGCTGATTATTGGCTGAGTCAATACAAAGAAAAATTAGGCAGGGTTTATAATGGGCGGCCAATCCAACACCGCCAGTTTCCCGAGCTTCCCACAAAGTTTAAAGTTACCCATAGGGTTTACGGCAGAGGAATGGGAGAAGCACCAAAGTAATTCCCGGCATCAATACTGTTGCAGAAATCATTGGTAAAAAACAATGCAAATTCATTTAATCTTTTCTTAATTTTATATATTCTTGGTCTTTGCTATAAAAATCATATTTGAAATAGATGGGCAGCAAAGGGGCAATTTTACAAGTCCATGTCACCAGGTAAAGAATTCCTTCCCCATATTACATGCACAGAATTATTTATATGTGTGGTATGTGAGGGAGCAAATTTAGTTATCGACCTGAAGTGGGTAAGGAAAATGGCATTTATTTATGTAATAGGAACTAATGAAAACCTATTTCACTATCTCTGGGGAGATCTCTTACAATTTTTTTCCACATTCTTTTGTTCAAGATGTGTACTTTTCCCCCTATTTCTGCACCTAGCACCTCCCACATTTTTATATTTATTCTTGGGAAGTGGGTGCCACTGGCAAGGCAGTAATTGTTGCCCATCCCTCATTGTCCTGAGGGCATTAAGAGTTAAACCATGTACAGGTAGTGTGGGACTGGAGTCACACGTAGGTCAGACCAGGTAGGACTGGCAGGTCCCTCCCTGAAGGACATTAGTGAAGTAATTGGAATTTTACGACAATGCGGCAGTTTTCATTATCAGATTTATTGAATATAATTTCACAATTTGACCTGATAGGTTGTTAGTCCAGTACTATAGCCAAGGTACTAGCATATGCCCTGTAACAACATAACCTCTAAGTCACTGTAGGCAATGCTACTGGAGATCCGACAGTATATAATATATAAACAAAGACATATAAGGGTTGGTTTTATGAAATTACGCTCTAGGTGGAAAGCGAAGCCTGCCAGCAGTGCACATCAGGAAATCACGAGTGCACTCCATACAATTTTCCTTCTAGAAAGTTGGTGGGAGGACACCCATTATTTCTCAATATGCACTCCCGGCAGGTGTGGCTCCCGCCAGGAGCACAATTTCATCAAATCGGTCCTATGGAGTACATAGTGTGAGAAACCATAATACTGGATGCAGTGTTATCAGTTCCCACATATTGTTTGGGTTCTAATGAATTACTAAGCATCACCCTTTAATAATTTTGACAAAAATCAGAACACTTTGAGTATGTTACAGCTTGGAAACACACCCACTCATTTTTTATTCCATGTTTAGTTGTGTAATTGGTAATAAATTTCATAGGAGATGATGACTTACAATTAGACTCGATAAAAATGTTATTCTGGAAAAATGCAGATGACACAATTACCTATCTATTGGAACAATTCCACATGCTCTCAAACAGCAAAGGGATTTACAATAACTCATGCCAGGTTTATTTTATTACTGAGAAGTGCATTACACAGTTCAGCGTCTCTCAGAAGAAGCAGCAAAAAAATTTCATTCACAACTAAATATGGAATTGTTTTACCCCCTGTGCTATTGAGGCCACAATCAAAAACAAAATAACAAAGCATCAATGTAATTTATCAGGCTTCAGTAACGAGCAGCTTTCTGGTCTGATCAAAGATTCAAGGAGTGCACTGTCACTAAATTATTCAGCCTTGTCAAAAACCCAAGAAGCTTCAAGTTTGCCAGAATACCCACATTCCCTCAAGCATCGTCTGAAATATTTACATTATTGGAACTTGTAAAGAAATCCAAAAGAAAGCATAGACTTGGTAAATACCCAAACTGTGGAGTAATACACACTTCACACTCACACTTCACACTCAAAAGTCGTCGATCAGTTCACAGGTCTGATTCTCTAATTAACAGCAATAGTCAAAACAAGTTTGTTTAGGTTAACTCAGGCAACCAAATGGAATACTTCTTGATAGCAAAATCATGAGGGATGAGAAAGGGAAATTCTAATGATCTTATTCAGACAGCCAGTTACACAATAATTATGCTGATAGTCTTGGACAGTGAAATCATTTGGGCTGCTCCATAGCCAAAGGAGGCTATGAGGTGTTCGGTGGACTTGGACAGTAACAAATAGGTAAAAAGCAAAGGAAAACAGAAATGTCTACAATAAATAAAATAATATATATTCTGAGCTCAGAGCAGCACTGACAATTACTAAAGTGAACTTTGCCAAAGTAGTACAATAAACTCTCTGCATCACAGCAATATGTAATTAATAATGCAACCTTTTTCAAAATCTAAAATGCTGAACAGTTTAGTGTTAACCAAAAGTTTGCAGTTAACCACAACTGAATAGAACACAATTTCACAAGCAAGGCCTATTTTCACAGCATTGCAATAAAACAATAATGAGTAGGAATGTATGTTGTCACAAGTTTCATCCCACACAAATTTATTATTTAATGGTATTTCACAATTGCTCCCTACACACTCCAGTTTCTGATACTGATCCAAATTATAGATTTGCAATGTCTATTAACACAGTGCTAAACCAATCAAACCCTCGTTTTTACCCGATGTTTAAAATATACACTTACATTAACAGATGACACCTTTTACACAATATTTAAAATGTAAATAAACAATGTACATAATTCTCAGACAGTAGCTTGTAATAAGTCATACTTTTACTTTTCAAAGCGTTGGGTTGACATTTCTTACATACATTTTTAAATTTTAATTGCAACTTATTTAAGAGTGCGGAATGTTAGTATAGGTCAACAAGTTCATGTTACACAGAAGTCTAGTTTGAGCAGCTGTTTGATTGTCTCAATCGATGAGATATTCTTTCTGCATATAAAATAGCCTTAAATATAAACTGTAATTAAATACATAAATAGGATAAAAGTTTCCATTTCTGTATTAGATAGTGTAAATCCTGTCAGGACAATAGTATTCTTTTGCACCAGTATGTGTATATTTGTACATTATTAAAAATATTAGGCAGGGTACACACTTCCTTTTTCCAGAAACTATACTTCCTCGTCACACTTTTTGGTCATGCTTTTGTGTCAATATTTACCTTTGTAAATTGCTATGTCAACATATTCTGTTCAATTTTGCTATGTCAACTGTCAGTTTACCTTGGTAGTGGTGAAGCTTTTGGAAACGATGCTCCGGAACAAAATGAACAGTCACTTGGACAAGTGTGGATTAATTAAGGAAAGCCAGCACAGATTTGTTAAAGGCAAATTGTGTTTGACTAACTTGATTGAGTTTTTTGATGAGAGGGTTGATGAGGACAATGCAGTTAATGTGGTGTACATGGACTTCCAAAAGGTGTTTGATAAAGTGCCACATAATAGGTTTGCCAGCAAAGCTGAAGCCCATGGAATAAAAGGGACAGTGGCAGCATGGATACAAAATTGGCTAAGTGACAGGAAACAGATAGTGGTGAACGGTTGTTTTTCAGACTGGAGGAAGTTATACAGTGGTGTTCCCCGGGGTTCGGTTCTAGGACCATTGCTTTTCTTGATATATATTAATGACTTGCACTTGGGTGTATAGGGCACAATTTTAAAATCTGCAGATGACACAAAACTTGGAAGTATAGTGAACAGTGATGGGGATAGTGATAGACTTCAAGAAGACATAGACAGGCTGGTGAAATGGGCGGACACATGGCAGATGAAATTTAATGCAGAAAAAAGCGGTTAAAAAAGCATACGGGATCCTGGGCTTCATAAGTAGAGGCATAGAGTACAAAAGCTGGGTGGGAGGGTAAGCTGTGAGGAGGATGTCGTGAAACTCCAGTACGATTTGGATAGGTTGGGTGATTGGGCAGAAAAATGGCAAATGCACTATAATGTGGATAAATGTGAGGTTATCCACTTTGGTGGCAAAAACAGGAAGGCAGATTATTATTTGAATGGCAATAGATTGGGAGAAGGGGAAGTGCAAAGAGACCTGGGTGTTCTTGTGCACCAGTCGCTGAAGGTAAGCATGCAGGTGCAGCAGGCGGTTAAGAAGGCAAATGGTATGTTGGCCTTCGTAGCAAGAGGGTTCGAGTACAGGAACAAGGATGTCTTGCTACAGTTGTACAGGGCCTTGGTGAGACCGCACCTTGAGTACTGTGTGCAGTTTTGGTCGCCTTACCTGAGGAAGGACGTTCTTGCCATGGAAGGAGTGCAGCGAAGATTCACCAGGCTGATACCTGGGATGGCAGGAATGACGTATGAGGAGAGATTGTGTCGATTGGGCTTATACTCACTGGAGTTTAGAAGATTGAGAGGGGATCTCATCGAAACCTATAAAATTCTGTCAGGCCTGGACAAACTAGATGCAAGAAGGATGTTTCTGATGGCCGGGGAGTCCAGAACCAGGGGTCATAGTCTAAGGATAAGGGGTAAGCCATTTAGGACTGAAATGAGGAGGAATTTCTTCACCCAGAGAGTGGTGAACCTGTGGAATTCTCTGCCACAGAGGGCGGTGGAGGCCAGTTCATTAAATATATTCAAGAAAGAGTTGGATATATTTCTTAAGTCTAAAGGGATCAAGGGATATGAGGAGAAGGCAGGGACAGGGTACTGAACTTGGATGATCAGCCATGATCTCATTGAATGGCGGAGCAGGCTCGAAGGGCCGAATGGCCTACTCCTGCTCCTATCTTCTATGTTTCTATGTTTCTATGGCCTAGAAATTGGGTATCGCCCCGCTTGAGGCGTTAGAACTGGTGCTGCGCAAAGTTTATAGCCAGACGAAACTTATCGCCGCCTGGCGCGATATTGGGTTGCATCGCCCCTAAAAGGGATTGAGGCGCGAATTCAGGCGTTGCACGGGCCTCCTAAGGCGCAAAACTTCCGGAGCTACCCAATATCGGCGCGGACGGGCGCAGCGCAGGTGATCTCAATTACCGATTGCCACGAGACTTCCAGGCACCGGCCGGCTCTTAAAGGGTTGGGTCAGTCAGCCTCAGCTTCCACACTCAATGCCCTGTAGGCCTCAGAATCGGCGCTCTTCCTTCTCTGGTGCAAAAAACTTGGTCAGGATGGAGAAGGTGAGACAGAGGGCAGAGCGCTTCAGCACTGAGGCTCTGGAGGAGTTGGTGTCCGCAGTGGAGCGCCGTCGAGATGTTCTGTATCCTGACAATGGCAGGAGGCCGAATCAAAAGGATTACCGCCGAGCTTGGAGGGATGTTTCTCAGAGGGTCAACTCCAGCAGCATGGCGACCAGGAGCCCTGTTCAGTGCAGGAAGAAATTCAACGACCTCACTCGGGTCGTTAGGGTGAGTGTTGTTTATGCAAACTTCTGATTCCCTCCATCTGCACCTGACTTCGCGCACCCTCTTGCCATGATGCCCCAATGGCCATCTGTCAGCAAGCACCCATGGCCCTTTCTGGGCACACACATGCACATTTGACTCAAGGCATCATGTAAGGGCTCTTGCACCATGGGGGGCATGAGATGATCTCTCAAGGCATCATGTAAGGGCTCTTGCACCATGGGGGGCATGAGATGATCTCTCAAGGCATCATGTAAGGGCTCTTGCACCATGGGGGGCATGAGATGATCTCTCAAGGCATCATGTAAGGGCTCTTGCACCATGGTGGGCATGAGATGATCTCTCAAGGCATCATGTAAAGCCTCTTGCACCATGGGGGGCATGAGATGATCTCTCAAGGCATCATGTAACAGAGCTTCCCCTTCTTTCCCCTGCAGTCCAAGCTGGCGACGATCCGAAAGGACCAGCGTCGAACCGGTGGCGGACCTCCACAAGTGGTCACTCTCACGGATCTCAAGGAGAGAGTGCACCAGATTCTTGGAGGACGTCTGAGTGGTCCTGTTACCACTGCAGCTGCCGACCCCCTTCTCGACAGTGAGGGTAAGGCTCTCACCTTTTTCAGCTGTCTCCTTCCACTTGGTCCCCCCGCCAGCATGCTTTCTCAGTATGCAGCCATGTCAGAGCCTTGCCACAATCTGGCATGCCTTGCCGCCAAACTGACCTTTTGCTAAAGCCACTCTTCCACCTCCCTGCTTTCAGATGATTCATCACCAACTTGGGATCTGCGCCCTGAAGCTGCCAGTGCCAGTGCCTCCGGAGGCGAGGATCAGGAGGAAGCCGGAGCATCCGTTCCAACTTCAGGGGAGCGTACACATCTGCAGACTGGGGATAGTAGTTCCCTGGAGGGGAGGGCGGGGGGCTCTGCTAATGAGCCAGTTGCCGGAACAAGCGGCATGCAGCAGCGCGGTGGGGGGGGTAGGCAAGTTCGGCCACCGGCTCCCCGGAGGGCAAGGCAGGGAGTGATGACTGCTGCACAGAGTGCAGAGGAGGTGCGTAACCTTGCTGAAATGAGCACCCAGGCCCGGCTCAGGCACACTGAGCTGATGGTTGCAGTGGGGAGGATGCCTCAGTCGATAGAAACACTGGCAAAGAATGTGTTGAACTTTGGAGCAGCAATGGAGAGGACTGTCCAGGGCTTCGGGGCAGCAATGGAGAGAACTGTCCAGGGCTTCGAGGCTGCTATGGAGAGGACTGTCCAGGGCTTTGAGGCTGCTATGCAAAGGACTGTTCAGAGCCTCAGACAATCCCTGGAAAGGTCTGTCCAGGGCTTGTCCGAGGCAGTGGAACGTGTTGTGTATGTACCTTTAAGAGAAGAACTGATTCTATACTGCAGTACCGGCAGTGACCACCCCTGTATATAAAGCCATAGCAGACTTCTGTACGTCAGTCTTAAGTTACCCTCTGTTCAGCTGCAAGCACGAGCAGAGGGAGCAGCCAGACTTTGGAGAGTGGATTAAAGTGGTTGTCCCCTGACCAGGAAGAGGAGGAGAACGTTGGACCACCACCACCTCCACCATCATTACATCAACTGAGGTGCCTGGAGAGAGAGGACAGAGGAGGAGAAGGAGAAAGGAGGCCTACATCAACATCAACCAGGGGAGAGGCCTTTCTATCACTGCCTCCCCAAATTGGCCTCCACTTCAGGAGAGGGAGAGAGGGGAGAGAAACCAACTGCTTGAAAGGAGGGAAGAAAACTTCATCCGGAACATCTACAGGTGGGTGTTATTTGGGGCACTCTCCCAAGACTTTGTATTTTAGGTGGGGGGAGAAAAGAAGAAGCAAGGCCGGATAATCAAGGGGTGTAGTGTGTGTGTGCTCTTGTTAAAAGCTAGGCCACACACACCACTAATTAGCATCCCTTCTATTGCCTGCCCTGGGAGAGCTTGGAGCTGCCCAAGGTGAAGTCCTTAATTTAATTTAATTACATCGTTAAGACCTGTTGCAGGACTAAGCCTGGGCTTCTCCAGCTTTTCCAGGTGAAGACGTCTTCTCCCCCTGCCAGAAGACCACCATCACCAAAGACTTTTTCCATCGGAGAGTGCAACCCTGCCAACACCCACCCACCATCCTGAGTGGCAACACTGCCCTTTGCGGCCTCCCTCCTTCCCACCCACCCACCTCTCTCTCTCTCTTTGTCTCTCTCTGCCTGTCTTTCTAAGGCACCTTAGTTTCATCTATTTTATTAATTGCCAATTGAGCAGAGGGGAGAGGGCTCCTCTCCCAATTTAAATCAATAAGGAGAGAGGTGTGTCCTCATTTTAATCAGCTCCCTCTGCTCAATAGAGGACAAAAAAAATATATATATACACCGAGGCCATTAACACCTTCAGGCCTGTGACTTGGGGTGAAAGTAGCCCTTAAAAAAAGCACCCCAGAATGGCGACTGCGTCTTCGTCGGTGACGGGGCCAGCCGGGACCTATGCGAGAGTGGTAGCCACAGCCACAGCTGCTCCCGCTGTTCCTGCTGCCCCGTCACCTTTTTGATTAATAACAAAAAAGCTTGGGGTGAAGAGCTACACTCACCCCACTATGACCATCGAGGCCTGCGTCAAGGCCATGGCTGGGGTTCTCGGCCCCTCAGCCATCGTCGCGGCCTCGAAAATGTATGGGAAGGCTGTGTTCTTCCTGGGGTCGGAGCGGGCGGTGTCCCTGGCTGTTGCCAAGGGGCTCACCGTGGGCGGGACCTTCCTGCCGGTGGATCCTCTCGAGGCCACCGCGCAGAGGATCATTATTTCCAACGTCCCGCCCTATGTTCCTGGTGAGCTCCTCCTTCCCCATTTGCGACAACTTGGGGAGGTGAGGTCGGGGATCACACCCATCCCGCTCGGCTTCCGGGAGGCCAGCCTTCACCACGTCTTCTCCTTCCGTCGCCAGCTGTTTATCCAGCTGGCGCGGGAGGAGGACACTGAAGGGGCGTTCGCCGTCCTCCACGAGGGGACCGCCTACCGCGCCTTTTGGACGTCGGACGGTGTGAGGTGCCATGCCTGCAGGGAGGTGGGGCACATCAGGAGGAACTGCCCTGCCTCCAAGGCCGCCGGATCATCTCGTGCGGCCGAGGCTGGCGCCGCCGCCGCCACCCTTCCCCCCGGATCTGCCCGCACGTCAAGTATGTCTGATGCGCGGTTGACGTCGGGGGCCGATGCCACCAAGGCCTCCGGCGGGGGGGAGGGAGCGTGTCCGGCCGGAAAGAATGCGCGGGGAAAAAAGAAGCACCTTAGGGCAGGTCCCCCCGTGGATGGTGAGCCCTTGCCCCTTGAGCCCCTTACACCCGCGCTCCTCGCGGAGTTGATCAGGGCAGATGTGAGCGGGAGGGGCCCCGTGCCCAAGCCTGTGGCCGCAACCGCCGCAGCAGTAATGCCAATACCTGCGGCCGGGCTCGGGCCCGAGGAACCCGACAAACCTGCTCCGCCGGAGGGAGTCGAGGAGGAGGCCTTTGCAGACATGGAGGGCTCCCTCCGTGCTAAAAAGAAGGCGCGACCCCCTGGATGAGGAGGAGGACCGGGAGGAGGAAGGTCCCTCCGAGCAGGGGGAGTCATCGCCCGCCGCGGGTACTGCGCCCCCCCCCCAGCGCTGTCGTCATCACCAGCGATCGGCAGGGGTCGCCTGTCCCTCGGGAGGCTGAGGCAGATGTGTCTGTCCAGCACGTGCCTCCCGGGGATGGGGATGAGACCCTGCCCGTGGGGGGGGTTGCGGAACAACCCGCGGCAGTAATTGAAGTTGACCTTTTATCGGTGTCGTTACCCCTCGCCGGGTCGGGCAGCCTGGGGGCTGGGTCGGGCGAGCTCGAGGATAATGAACTCGCCCAATGCGACCCGGACGTCTCCCAGGGGATGCTCGTCCTGGTAGAGCTTTTAATTCAAAACCCCCCGTCCGCTGGGTCGGAGGTTGGTGGCGGGGAGGAGGATGGCCCCCTGGCTGCGTCTCTGATGCCGGACGTACTGGAGGAGCTGGAAATTGTTGTTTCTCCAGTCGTTCCGGCGTCTGAGGCGGAGGGGAGCTCTGAACCGCCGCCGTCTTCTGGCCCGGCACCCCTAGAGGAGCCCAGGGAGAAATCCTCTGCCGCCGATCCTGGGGGTGGGATCCGGGCGGAGGCGGGGCTGGCTGGCACGGCCGAGTCGTTCGCTTCGCACTGCGCGGCGGACGGGTCGGCCGCTGGTGACGACCCCCTGGAGGAGGATGGGGACTCGGTGATGGGCACGGAGGACGATTCGGACTCCAGCGCCGACGTGGCGATGGATGACCTCGTGCCCCTTGCCGAGTCTCCCCTCATTTCCGTAAGGGAACTCTGGGATTTTACGGCCACGTGCCTGGGTTAGCGCAATAAGGTCCGGCTGGCCCTTGACAGGTGGTCGGAGCTGGCGCTGCTCATCGATTCCGTCCGCGCCGCCGTTAAGATCTTGGGTGCGGACAAGGGTGTGAACCCGCTCGAGCTGCGTCGGCTCACAACGTTTCTCACTGGGCTGCTGAGGAAGTGGCGGCGGACCAGCGGCTGCGCTTCCTCCCCCCGTTAGGTGTAGGTAGAGGTTGCACTATGCTTCTGACATGAAGATAACCATAGCCAGCCTCAACATCAACGGCAGCAGGGAGGCGCGCCGCAGATTCAATAACTTCTCGGTCCTTCGGGACGGGAAGTATGCGGTGTGCTTCCTGCAAGAAACCCACACCGTTCCGGGAGACGAAGCCACGTGGCTCCTGGAGTGGCAAGGAGGGGTCAGCATGAGTCACCTATCCAACAATTCCATCGGGGTGGCTATCTTGCTGGCCCTGCATTTTCAGCCGGAGATCTTGGGGGTCAAGGAGCACGTGCCGGGCCGCTTGCTCCAGGTCACTGTTCGCCTGGGGGGCGTGCCGCTCCATCAAGTGAACGTGTACGCCCCTCAGACCAGTGCGCAGCAAGTGCGCTTCTTCGAAGAAGTGTCCGCTCTCTTGGGCTCCATCGACGTGGGCGAGTGCGTCATCCTCGGGGGGGATTTTAACTGCACCCTCGAGGCGAGGGACTGTTCGGGTCCCCCGCGAAGCCCGGCGGCGATGGAGAAGTTGAGGGACCTGGTTGGGTCCTTCGACTTGGTGGACATCTGGCGAAATCTCCACCCCGACTCCAGCGCCTTCACTAGCGTGAGGTCTGGGGGAGGAAGGTCCAGAATCGACCGCCTCTACATTTCCCGGGCGTACGTCTCCTGCGTTCCGGCAGCTTCCATGCGGCCGGTGCCGTGCACGGACCACCACCTGGTGTGGGCGGAGCTCGCTCCGCTGCGCGCGCGGGGGTGGTCCGTGTACTGGCATTTTAACAACCTGCTGCTGGAGGACGCACGGTTCCGGGATGCGTTTCGTCGATTCTGGGCCGACTGGAGAAGGAAGCAGGGGGGCTTCCCCTCCTTGAGGCTATGGTGGGATGTGGGCAAGGCTCACATCCATCTCTTCTGTCAGGAGTACGCGAAGGGGTCGACCAAGAGGCGGGAGGCCCGGGTCGGGCGGTTGGAGAAGGAGGTGCTCGACCTGGAGTCCCGTCTCGGTCAGGTCGTCGAGGACCCGGCCCTGCGGAAGGTGTACGAAGAGAAGAAGGGCGCGCTGCAGGACCTGCAGCTCGTCGGGTCCCGAGGCGCGTACGTGAGGTCGCGGATCCAGCTCCTGCGGGACCTGGACCGCGGCTCCCCCTTCTTCTACTCGCTGGAAAAAAGACGGGGGGTCCGTAAGCAGCTCTTGGGGCTGCTGGCTGACGATGGATCTCTGGTCTCGGATCCGGAGGGAATCAGCGCGGAGACCCGCGCCTATTACGGGGCTCTGTTCTCTCCGGATCCGTCCAGCGAGGATGCGCGCAGAGTTTTGTGGGAGGACCTGATGAAGGTTGGCCCGGAGGGCGCCGAAAAATTGGACGCTCCGCTAAGTCTGGCGGAGCTGACCGGCGCCCTCCGCCAGCTCTCTAGGGGAAAGTCCCCGGGGCTGGACGGGCTGACCGTGGAGTTCCACAGGGCGTTCTGGGACGTCTTGGGGGGCGACTACGCGCGGGTCCTGGGGGAAAGTTTGGCGACCGGGGAGATGCCCCTCTCTTGGCGCAGGGCGGTCATTGTCCTGCTGCCTAAGAAGGGCGATCTCCGCCTCCTTAAGAACTGGCGCCCGGTCTCCCTCCTCAGCACGGACTATAAAATCTTTGCCAGGGCCATGTCTGCTCGCCTTGGCACCGTGCTGGCCCACATGATCCACCCCGACCAGTCCTACACGGTCCCGGGCCGGACCATCCACGATAACATCCATCTGGTCCGGGACCTGGTCCACCACTCCCAGAGGGCTGGTCTGTCGGTCGCCTTCCTTTCCCTGGATCAGGAGAAGGCGTTCGACAGGGTGGATCACGAGTATCTCTTCGGGACTCTGCGCGCATTCGGGTTCGGGACGCATTTCGTCGCCCGGATCCGACTTCTGTACGCCGCCGCGGAGTGTCTGATTAAAGTTAACGGGTCCTTGACGGCGCCCCTTCGCTTCGGGAGGGGGGTGCGTCAGGGATGCCCCATGTCCGGTCAGTTATATGCCATTTGCGTGGAGCCTTTCCTGCGCCTCTTGCGGAAGAGGTTGACGGGACTGGCTCTGCAAGGGCCGGGCGTGGAGGTGGTCCTCTCGGCTTACGCCGATGACGTGCTCCTCATGGTCACGGATCCCGCTGACTTGCGGAGGATGCGGGAATGCCAGCAGATTTACTCGGACGCATCCTCCGCCAAGATCAACTGGGAGAAATGTTCCAGACTCCTGGTGGGTCAGTGGCGGGTGGACTCCCTGCCGGAGGAGTTCAGGCCTTTCGCCTGGAGCACCACGCACCTCCTCTATTTGGGAGTCTACCTTAGCCCTGCCGAGGACGCTTGGCCGGCGAACTGGCAAGAGCTGGAGGCCAAAGTCACCCCTCGCCTAGGACGCTGGACAGGACTGCTCCGAGTGTTGTCCTACAGGGGTCGAGCGCTGGTCATAAACCAGCTGGTGGCCGCCATGTTGTGGTACCGGTTGGTCACTTTGATCCCTCCCCCTGCGTTTGTCGCCAAGATTCAGAAGAAGCTCATCGACTTATTCTGGGACAAAAGGAAGCACTGGGTCTCTGCCGCGGTTCTGTGTCTCCCGCTTAGGGAGGGCGGTCAGGCGCTGGTGTGCCTTCGCACCCAGGCTGCGACTTTCCGTCTTCAGACGCTGCAGAGATACCTGTACGTCGAGAAACCTCCGAGATGGTGTGCGCTGGCGACGTTTTTCTTCCGCCAGCTGCATGGCCTCAATTACGACACGCAGCTCCTGTTTGCCAAAGTGGGCAGCAGGCGTGCCGGCCTGCGGGAGCTGCCTGTCTTCTACCAGGAACTACTATGGGTTTGGAACTACGTCGCTTCCAGGCGGAGCTCTCCCCCGTCAGGAGCGGCGGCTCTCCTTCGGGAGCCGCTGCTCAGGGATCCGCACCTCCACGAACACGGGTTCGGGCGGCTGGCGGAGGGTAGGGCTGTGGCTGGCAAGGTGACCAGAGTCGGGGACCTGCTCGATGGCGGAGGAGCGGGCTGGATGGCGCCGGAGGAGCTGGCGCGGCGCCTGTCCTGGGCCAACGTCCAGCTCGCGGTCGAAACCATCGAATCGGTAAAAGCGGCACTGGGCCCCGACTCCACTAGGTGTATCGAGGCGGCTCAAGCACGTGGGGCGATTCCGTCCGAGCTTACCCCCGTTCGGACGGAATTCCTCATCGGCGCCCAGACCCGAAACTCCCCTCGGGAACCGGCGCCTCACAACTTGAGCCGTCTCGAGGAAATACCCTCCATGCCTTTTCATTCCGCGCGGAGGGGTTTCCTGTACGGGCTGCTCCTGCACACTCTCCACTTTGCCATCTTCGTCTACCGTCCGGACACGCCTTGGCGTGGCGTTTTGCCGACTGGCGGTAGCGGAGGTCCCCAATGGAGGGCTCTCTATGCGGGAGTCCTCCCTTGTTCCATCGGGGACTTGGCCTGGAGGGTGTTGCACGGAGCGGTCCCGTGCAATAAGGTTTTAAGTAGGTTCACGGACTCCCAGGCCGCCTGCATTTTTTGCGGCCTGGAGGAGTCCGTGTTTCACGTTTATATGGACTGAGAGGTTGCAGCCCCTCTTTCACTACTTGAAGGGGCTGCTCCTCGATTTTTGGTTGCACTTCAGTCCCACGCTCTTGATCTACGGTCACCCAGTGCGGAGGGGAGCGGACAGGTTGGAGGACCTCCTTGTGGGCCTGCTCCTGGGCCTGGCTAAAAGAGCCATCAATTGGTCCAGGCAGCGGGCGGTCGAGGGGGTCGTCCAGCCGGATTGCCTGCATCTCTTCCGCGGCCATGTTCGCGCCCGGGTGGCCCTGGAGATGGAGCACGCGGTGTCCGCCGGTGCGCTTGTGCATTTCCGCGACCGGTGGGCGCCGCGGGGACTGGAGTGCATCATCAACACGGAAAACCAAATTTTAATTTGATTTGTTAAGCTTCAGTTGAACTTTTGTTTATTTACAGTCGAATTGGTTTTTTTTGGGTCCAAATAAAAGAGTACCCTCTGTTCCAGCATTTCCGGCTGTGCAGCTGCCTCAGTCAGCAGGAGGAGAAGGAGCAGCCAAACCAGGAGAGTGGAAAGTGGTGGTCTCCTGACCAGGAAGAGGAGGATATCAATAGACCACCACCACCTCCACCTCCACCATCATCACAGCAACTGAGGTGCCTGGAGAGAGAGGACAGAGAAGGAGAAGGGAGGCCAGCAACAACACCAACCAGGGGAGAGGCCTTTCCATTACTGCCTCCCCAAATTGGCCTCCACTTCAGGAGAGGGAGAGAGGGGAGAGAAACAACCAACAACCACCAACTGTTTGGAAGGAGGGAAGAACAACATCATCTTTCAGGTGGGTGTTATTTGGTGCACTCGCCCAAAGACTTTGGCCTAGAAATTCATTATAGCCACTTTTGGGGCAGTAAAGTCGGGCGGCCGCTAAAGTTTGCGCCCGGCGCAAAGTCGAGCCCCCTTCGCCGATATTCAGTTGCATCGCCCTAAGAGGTTGCTGCTGCGCTAAAACAGGCGATGCACGACTATCATTAGGCGCTAAGCCGGCAGCCCGGGGCGCTAAGACCGGAAGTTGGGCGCAGGGCAGGTGCGGCGAGCTGCTGATTGCCGGCAGACACTCTGGCTCCGGTGAGCTCTTAAATGGGGAGGGTGGATTTGTTTTTTTGAAAGGCCAAGACTAGTGTATTTGTGGAGGGCTTCCCTCCATCAGTAGTAGTAGTAGTAGTCCTCCTCCTCCTCCTCCTCCTCCTCCTCCTGAAGGAGTGTTGCAAAACGGCTGCCGGTTCTACTGCAGGAGTGCTCTTTAACTTGCGCTCTCCGCGGCCCGCATCGGCTGAGCACCGTTCGACTCAACAGTCGCTCGGGCCGCCAGGCGCACAATGGGGCGGCGCGAGTGAAGTTCCGGTTCCGGGCGCACAAAGGGCGTTGCACGACGAAATGACGTCATAATCTGCGCGCGCAGATGAGCGAGCGCAATGACTTTGCGCCGGCACTAAATGTCTACTGAAGTTGGGGCGAGGCACAGATCACGCTGCGCCCGGGCGCTAAGCGCCTAGCGCTCGAGATCTACTCCTCCTAAGGCGCTAACGGCTGGCGCAGCCAACTGAATTTCTAGGCCTTTGTATTTTAGGTGGGGGGAGAAAAGAAGAAACAAGGCTGGATCATCAAGGGGTGTCTGTGTGTGTGTGTGTGGCTCTTGTTAAAAACTAGGCCACACACACCACTAATAAGCACCCCTTCAATTGCCTGACCTGGGACAGCTGGAGCTGCCTAGGTGAAGTCCAATTACATCGTTAAGACCTGGTGTGGGATTGAGCCTGGGGCATCTCCAGCTTTCCCAGGTGAAGACATCTTCTCCCCCTGCCAGAAGACCACCTTCAAAGACTTTAAATTCCCATCGGAGAGTGCACCCCTGCCAACACCCACCCACCCACCACCCTGAGTGGCAACCCTGCCTTTGCGGCCTCCCTCCTTCCCACCCCCCCTCTCTCTCTCTCTTTGTCTCTCTCTGCCTATTTCTCTGAGGCACCTCAATTTCATCTCTTTTTATTAATTGCCTATTGAGCAGAGGGGAGAAGGCCCCTCTCCCAATTTCAATCAATAAGGGGAGAGGTGTGTCTTCATTTTAAACAGCTCCCAGTGCTCAATAGAGGACCAAAAAAATACCTGAGGCCATTAACACCTTCAGGCCTGTGACTTGGGGTGAGTGTAGCCCTTATAAAAACACCCCATAATGGCGACTGCATCTTCGCCGGTGGCGGGGCCAGCCAGGACTTATGCGGGAGTGGCAGCCACAGCCACAGCTGCTCCCGCTGCTTCTGCTGCCCCGTCACCTTTTAAACTTATGACAAAAAAGCTTGGGGTGAAGAGTTACACTCACCCCACTATGACCATTGAGGCCTGCGTTAAAGCCATGGCTGGGGTTGTCGGCCCCTCAGCCATCGTCGCGGCCTCCAAAATGTACAGGAAGGCTGTGTTCTTCCTGGGGTTGGAGTGGGCGGTGTCCCTGGCCGTCGCCAAGGGGCTCACCGTGGGCGGGACCTTCCTGCCGGTGGATCCTCTCGAGGCCACCGCGCAGAGGATTGTCATCTCGAACGTCCCGCCCTATGTTCCTGGTGAGTTCCTCCTCCCCCATTTATGCCAACTTGGGGAGGTGAGGTCGGGGATTACGCCCATCCCGCTCGGCTTCCGGGAAGCCAGCCTTCGCCACGTCTTCTCCTTCCAGCGCCAGCTGTTTATCCAGCTGGCGCGGGAGGAGGACACTGACGGGGCGTTCGTCGTCCACCACGAGGGGACCGCCTATCGCGTCTTCTGGACGTCGGACGGTGTGCGGTGCCACGCCTGCAAGGAGGTGGGGCACATCCGGAAAAACTGCCCCGCCTCCAAGGCCGCCGGATCATCTCGTGCGGCCGAGGCTGGCGCCGCCGCCGCTCCTCCCCCCGGATCTGCCCGCGCGTCGGGAACATCTGATGCGCGGTCGACGTCGGGGGCCGAATCCACCAAGGCCTCTGGCGGGGGGGGGAGGGAGCGCGTCCGGCCGGAAAGAAGGCGCGGCGGAAAAATAAACACCTTAGGGCGGGTCCCCCCTTGGATGGGCAGCCCTTGCCCCTTGCGCCCCTTACACCCGCGCTCCTCACGGAGTTAATCGGGGCAGACGCGAGTGGGAGGGGCCTCGTGCCCGAGCCTGTGGCCGCAACCGCCGCAGCAGTAACGCCAATACCTGCGGCCGGGCTCGGGCCCGAGGAACCCGACAAACTTGCTCCACCGGAGGGAGCAGAGGAGGAGGCCCCTGCAGAGATGGAGGTCTCCCTCGCTCCCTCCGTGCTAAAAAGAAGGCGCGACCCCCTGGAAGAGGAGGAGGACTGGGAGGAGGAAGGTCACTCCGAGCAGGGGGAGTCATCGCCCGCCGCGGGTACTGCGCCCCCCACCCCCGCTGTCGTCATCACCAGCGATCGGCAGGGGTCGCCTGTCCCTCGGGAGGCTGAGGCAGATGTGTCTGTCCGACGCGTGCCTCCCGGGGATGGGGACGAGACCCTGCCCGTGGGGGGAGTCGCGGAACAACCCGCGGCAGAAATTGACATTCTATCGGTGCCGTTACCCCTCGCCGGGTCGGGCAGCCTGGGGTCTGGGTCGGGCGAGCTCGAGGATAATGAGCTCGCCCAATGCGACCCAGACATCTCCCAGGGGCTGCTCGACCTGGTAGAGGTTTTAATTCAAAACACCCCATCCGCTGGGTCGGAGGTTGGTGGCGGGGAGGAGGATGGCCCCCTGGCTGCGTCTCTGGTGCCGGACGTACTGGAGGAGCTGGGAATTGTTCTCTCCCCGGTTTCTCCGGTCGTTCCGGCGTCTGGGGCGGGGGGGTGCTCTGAACCGCCGCCGTCTTCTGGCCCAGCACCCCTAGAGGAGCCCAGGGAGGAATCCTCTGCCGCCGATCCTGGGGGTGGGATCCGGGCGGAGGTGGGGCTGGCTGGTGACGACCCCCTGGAGGAGGATGGGGACTCGGTGATGGGCACGGAGGACGATTCGGACTCCAGCGCCGACGAGGCGATGGATGACCTCGTGCCCCTTTCCGAGTCTCCCCTCATTCCCGTAAGGGAACTCCGTGACTTTATGGCCACGTGCCTGGGTCGGCGCAATAAGTTCCGGCTGGCCCTCGACAGGTGGTCAGTGCTGGCGCTGCTCATCGTGTCCATCTGCGCCGCCGTTAAGATCATGGGCGCGGACAAGGGTGTGAACCCGCTCGAGCTGCGTCGGCTCAGAACGTTTCTCACTGGGCTGCTGAGGAAGTGGCGGCGGACCAGCGGCTGCGCTTCCTCCCCCCGTTAGGTGTAGGTAGAGGTTGCATTATGCTTCTGACATGAAAATAACCATAGCCAGCCTCAACATCAACGGCAGCAGGGAGGCGCGCCGCAGATTCAATAACTTCTCTGTCCTTCGGGACGGGAAGTATGCGGTGTGCTTCCTGCAAGAAACCCACACCGTTCCGGGAAACCGCTTACAGTATGGATTGATATCTTCCTCTGACACTTGGTTTGGCCATCCATTTGCTATGTAATCATACACCTTTGACATAATTGGGTCACATTTTGTTGCCCTACCAATCTCTTCAGTTGTGACTGGCAGCTCATCAATGAATGAGAAATAGAACACTTCTTCCTTATTGGGTGTAACTTGTGATGGGGATGGCAACCTGGACATAGCATCAACATTACTGTGATCAGCTGATCATCTATACTCAATGTCATACGTATACACTGGCAAAAGCAAAGCCCATCTCTGCATTCAGGCTGCAGCTAAGGTTGGAACTGGCGACTTTGGATGGAGGATTGCTGTCGGGGGCTTATGGTCAGTAACTATGGTAAACTTACAATCAAACGCGTATTTGTGAAACTTCTTGACCGCAAAAATTAATGACAAAGCTTCCCTTTCGATCTGCGTATAATTCCGCTCACTGGCACTGAGAGTGTGTGAAGCAAAAGCAATTGGTCTCTCCTCCCCACTATCTAATACATGAGCGATCACTGCCCCACCTCCGTACGGAGAGGCATCACATGCGAGCTTTATCTTCTTAGATACCTCATAGTGGACTAACATAGTACTAGGGAGTGCTAGCAGCAGAGAGTGCCTTTTGAGAGTTTGGGTAAGTGAGAGTTAGGGTAAGTGGGGTGTGAGGTGCTGTTTCTGTTTTGTTTTTCCTGCCAGTCTTAGGATTAGCAGACATCATGGAGGTGGAGCAGCGAGGCGAGGCCCAGTCGAGGCCCAGTCGAGGCAGCCGGGAGCAGCAGCAGGTGTCGAGTCGGAGCAGCGAGGCGAGGCAGCCTAAACAGGCTCCACAGGCAACATTCCAAAGGGAGGTCAGAATTCAAAAGAGACATCACAGCCAAGCTGGTAGGTGATTGGCTGGTTGGTGAGTACTTTTCCTTCCCTTTTAAACCTTTATAAGTTGGTAAGTTCAATTAAATAGAGGTGTGATATTCATCATCTAGAATCGGGGCAGAGGGTATTTAAAAATAATAATAATAAATTTAATTAATTACATAAAATGGCAGAGCAGGTGATATGTTACTGCTGCAATATGTGGGAGCTGGTGGACACCATTGATGCTCACGGTGATCACATTTGCAGTAAGTGTTGGCTGCACGAGGAACTCCGGCTCCGTGTTGATGAGCTGGAGTCCGAGCTTCAAACACTGTGACACATCAGGGAGGGGGAGAGTTACTTGGACTCTGTGTTCCAGGAAGTAGTCACACCAATTAGATTAACTAATTCAGATGTATTCCGGGGTCAGGGACAGGAGGGTGTGACTATGAGTGAGGCAGGTACGGGGATCCAGGAGGTAGTGTTGGAGGAGCTGCAGCCCTTGCTCTTGTCCAACAGGTTCAAGGCTCTTACTCCCTGTGGGGACAGGAACAGGGACTGCAGGGAGGATGAGCAAACTGGCCACAGCACCGTGGAACGAGGGGCCATTCAAGTGGGGGGAGTAAAAAGAAATGTTGTAGTGGTAGGGGATAGTATCATTAGGGGGATAGATAGGGTTCTTTGCAGCCGAGAGCGAGAGTCCCGAAGGCTATGTTGCCTGCCCGGTGCCAGGGTTAAGGACATCTCTTCTGGGCTGGAGAGAAACTTGGAGTGGGAGGGGGAGGATCCAGTTGTCATGGTCCATGATGGTACCAATGACATAGATAGGACAAGGAAAGAAGTTCTGATGAGGGAGTATGAGCAGCTAGGGGCCAAATTAAAAGCAGAACCACAAGGGTAATAATCTCTGGATTACTACCTGAGCCATGAGCAAATTTGGCTAGGGTAAATAAAATCAGAGAGTTAAATGCGTGGCTCAAAGACTGGTGTGGGAGAAATGGGTTTTGCTTCTTGGGACACTGGCACCAGTGCTGGGATGGGAGAGAGCTGTTCCATTGGGACGGACTTCACTTGGCCAGTGCTGGGACTAGAATCCTGGGGAATCGAATAACTAGGGCTGTAGAGAGGGCTTTAAACTAATTAGTGGGGGGGGGGGAGGTTTCAAGAGAGCGAAAAATAAAAATGTCAGCGGAGAAGGCAATAGAGCAAGGTAACAGTGGGGGAATAAAAAACCAGAGAGTGTCAGGAAGGGACAGAATGTATAAAGATAAAGGTAGAGTAGTAAAGGGGGTAAAAGCAGGAATAAATTGTCACAAAACATATTTAAAATTTCTCTATCTGAATGCATGCAGCATTCGTAACAAAATAGACGAGTTGACGGTACAAATAACTACACGAGTATGATCTGGTGGCCATTACAGAAACATGGCTGCAAGGTGACCATGACTGGGAACTAAACATCCAGGGGTATTTGACAATTAGGAATGACAGACAGGAAGGAAAGGGAGGTGGGGTGGCTATGTTAATAAAGGATGGAATCACTGCAATAGTGAGAAATGATATTGGGTCAAAGGATCAGAATAGTGAAATAGTTTGGGTGGAGATAAGGAATAATAAGGAGAAAAAGTCACTAGTGGGCGTAATCTTTAGGCCTCCTAACAGTTGCAACTCTGTTGGTCGGAGTATAAATCAGGAAATAGTTGGGGCTTGTAATAAGGGAACAGCTATAATCATGGGGGATTTTAACTTTCATATTGACTGGACAAATCAAATTGGGCAGGGCAGCCTTGAGGAAAAGTTCATAGAGTGCATTAGGGATGGTTTCCTTGAGGAGTATGTAACTGAACCAACCAGGGGGCAGGCAATCTTAGATCTGGTCCTGTGTAATGAGACAGGGTTAATAACAATGTCCTAGTAAAGGATCCCCTTGGAATGAGTGACCATAACTTGGTTGAATTCTGAATTCAGTTGGAGGGTGAGAGAGTTGGATCTCAAACCAGCATACTAAGCTTAAATAAAGGAGACTATGAAGGTATGAGAGCAGAGTTGACTAAAGTGGACTGGGAAAATAGATTAAAGTGTAAGACGGTACATGAGCAGTGGTGTACATTCAAGGAGATATTTCACAACTTTCAAGAAAAATATATTCCAGTGAGGAAAAAGGGGTGTAAAAGAAAAGGCAGCCATCCGCGGCTAAGTAAAGTAATAAAGGATAGTATCCGACTGAAAACAAGGGCATAAAAAGTAGCCAAATCTAGTGGGAGGATAGAAGATTGGGAAGCATTTAAAAGCCAGCAAAGAATAACTAAAAGATTAATTAAGAAAGGGAAGATAGATTATGAAAGTAAACTAGCAAAAAATATAAAAACAGATAGCAAGAGTTTCTACAGTTATATAAAAAGAAAAGGGATGGCTAAAGTCAATGTTAGTCCCTTAGAGGACGAGACCGGGAAATTAGTGGTGGGGAACATGGAGATGGCAAAAACGCTGAACAAATATTTTGTATCAGTCTTTACAGTAGAGGACACTAAAAATATCCCAACACTGGACAAACAGGGGGCTATAGGGGGGAGGAGCTAAACACGATTAAAATCACTAAGGAGGTGGTACTCGGTAAGATAATGGGACTAAAGGCTGATAAATCCCCTGGACCTGATGGCTTACATCCTAGGGTCTTGAGAGAAGTAGCGGTAGGGATTGTGGATGCATTGGTGGTAATTTTCCAAAACTCCCTGGATTCAGGAAAGGTCCCAGCAGATTGGAAAACTGCTAATGTAACGCCCTTATTTAAAAAGGGAGGTGGACAAAGGGCTGGAAACTATAGGCAAGTTAGCCTAACATCTGTGGTTGGTAAAATGTTGGAGCCCATTATTAAGGAAGCCGTAACAGGACATTTGGATAAGCATAATTTAATCGGACAGAGTCAGCATGGTTTTACGAAGGGGAAGTCATGTTTGACAAATTTGCTCGAATTCTTTGAGGACGTAACAAACAGGGTGGATAAAGGGGAACCAGTGGATGTGGTGTATTTGGACTTCCAAAAGGCATTTGACAAGGTGCCACACAAAAGATTACTGCACAAGATAAAAAATCACGGGATTGGGGGCAATATACTGGCATGGGTGGAAGACTGGCTATCTAACAGAAAACAGAGAGTTGGGATAAATGGTTCATTCTCGGGTTGGCAATCAGCAACTAGTGGTGTTCCGCAGGGGTCAGTTCTGGGACCCCAACTCTTTACAATCTATATTAACGGTTTGGAGGAAGGCACCGAGTGCAACGTATCCAAGTTTGCTGACGATACAAAGATGGGAGGGAAAGCAGTGAATGAGGAGGACATAAAAAACCTGCAAAAGGACATAGACAGGCTAAGTGAGTGGGCAAAAATTTGGCAGATGGAATATAATGTTGGAAAGTGTGAGGTTATGCACTTTGGCAGAAAAAATCAAAGAGCAAGTTATTATCTAAATGGAGAGAAACTGCAAAGTGCTACAGTACAAAGGGATCTGGGGGTCCTGGTGCATGAAACACAGAAGGTTAGTATGCAGGTACAGCAGGTGATCAGGAAGGCCAATGGAATCTTGGCTTTTATTGCAAGGGGGATGGAGTATAAAAGCAGGGAAGTCTTGCTGCAGTTATATAGGGTACTGGTGAGGCCACACCTGGAATACTGCGTACAGTTTTGGTTTCCATATTTAAGAAAAGATATACTTGCTCTCGAGGTGGTTCAGAGAAGGTTCACTCAGTTGATTCCGGAGATGAGGGGGTTGACTTGTGAGGAAAGGTTGAGTAGGTTGGGCCTCTACTCATTGGAATTCAGAAGAATGAGAGGCGATCTTATCGAAACATATAAGATTGTGAGGGTGCTTGATTGGGTGGATGCGGTGAGGATGTTTCCACTGATGGGTGAGACTAGAACTAGGGGGCATAATCTTAGAATAAGGGGCTGCCCTTTCAAAACTGAGATGAGGAGAAACTTCTTCACTCAGAGGGTAGTAAATCTATGGAATTTGCTACCTCAGAGAGCTGTGGAAGCTGCGACATTAAATAAATTTAAAATGGAGATAGACAGTTTCCTAGCTGATAAGGGAATAAGGGGTTATGGGGAGAGGGCAGGGAAGTGGACATGAGTCTATGTTCGGATCAGCCATGATCCTATTGAATGGCGGAGGAGGCCCGAGGGGCCGTATGGCCTACTCCTGCTCCTACTTCTTATGTTCTTTATGTTCTTATGTTACTCTCTACTAACTGACTTTTACACTCTTTGAATGCAGTGTCGCATTCTTTTGACCACTTCCAAGGGACCTGTTTTGTCAACAGCACATTCAGTGGATGTAACAATGTAGCCAAGTTTGGGAGGAACTTTCGGTAATAATTCAAAAGACCCAAAAATTACCGAAGTTCAGAGACATTCTTGGGAGTGGGTGCATTTCTGATTGCATCCAGTTTTCCTTTGGTTGGGTGTAAACCATCTTTGTTTACTCTGTGCCCTAAGTACTCCGCTGAGTTTTGAAACAACTCACACTTGTGAGCTGTCACTCATACTATGTACTTCTCTAGCCATTTGATCACTTCATTCAACACCTCAGCCTGTTTGGTGCTGAAATGAGTATGTCATCCAAATAACACACTACCCCTTCAATCCCTTGCAAAATTTGGTTCATCACCCCCTGGAATATGTCGGGGGCAGAAGACAGTCCAAATGGTAGCCTATTGAACTAATAACGGCCTTGGTGAGTATTTATAGTCAAGCATGACTTGGACTCTTCATCTAACTCAAGTTGTAGATAGGCGTTTGTTAGATCTAACTTCGAAAAGATCTGGCCACCTGTCAGCGTTGTGAACAAATCTTCCACATTTGGCAACGTATTGGGTAGATTGCACTCTAGAACCTGGGTTATGGTTACCTTATAATCACCACACAACCGTACCTTACCATCTGACTTAGGTACCACAACAATGGGTGTAGCCCAATTACTCAGATCTACCTTAGGGATAATGTTCTCAGTTTCTAGTCTTCTTGAGTTCTTGCTCAACTATTTCCTTGAGTGCATATGGTACGGGACGTGGCTTGCAGTAAACTGGTCATGCGTCCTTCTGCACTCTGACACTCGCCTTGAGGTCTTGGGTCAGACTGCCCATTTCGTTGAACACCTTTGGATACTGCTTGATGACATCATCTTTCGATGCAAATTTTGCTTCCACATGAAAAATCTCATTCCAATCCAGCTTCAGTGATCCCAACCAAATTCTACCTATCAAGGCAGGCTTGTCTCCTGCGACTACTATGAGAGGCAAGCTCTGACACTGATCCTTGTATTTCACTGGTATGGTGACACTTCCTACTACAGGGATTTGCTATCCTGAGTATCCTCGCAGCTCTACCTTCGATTTCTCTAGTCGATAATCACGCAACTTGTCGCGATATAGTGATTCCGGTACTATGCTCACGGATGCACCAGTGTCGATTTCCATGGGTATCCTGGTTCCTGCGACATCTACTTGGATGACAATAACTTGCGAATCGTTGTTAAATACCTTCATGCACCTGATGACGTGAATCTCCAGAATCTCCTCGTCCTGCTGCTTCTCTTCAATGGTATGTAGTGTCTGGCAATTTCTACTTCTAGTATTGCCAATTGTTTTACTCTTCTGTCGGCATGTCTTCGCAAGATGCCCAGTTTTCTTGCAGTAGAACCACAATGGGGGGGATTTTAACTTAGGTGCGGGATGGTGTCGTGTTATCCGAATTTTGTGTTTCCCACACGAATCTAAATGGATGTGGGAGATTGATGCAATTTTACCTGAATTGGCCAATTGATTTCCAATGTGTGGGAAGCCTTTGCAAATGGGTTTTTCATGACTGAAAGTCCCCTCCGATGATGTCATCATTGCTGCTGCATTTAAGGTCCACAGCAAGCCTTGCTTCTTCTGCAGACTGCCAAGCTTCTTGACTGTGCAGTGTGGGGGAGCTGCAGCAAATATGACAAGCGGGAGGGCCAGATCAGCTCCTCGCTTTGACGAGGTGGCACTGCAGGCATTAGTGGATGGGGCTAGGGTCAACAGGGAGGTGCTCTTCCCTTCATCAGGGAGGAAGAGGCCTCCCACTCAGACCAAGGCAGTGTGGATGCAGGTGGCTGAGGAGGTCAACTCCTTGAGAGTCACCTGCAGAACCTGGATACAGTGCAGGAAAAGATTTCATGACCTTCAGTGCACTGGAAAAGTGAGTATGAATTTCCCATCACCCTCAATCTGATCCCCATTGCCTTTCCTCACCAGCACTCAGCTTTAGCAATCTCTTCCTCCACATCCCACTTGACACTAACATCCATGCACCCGTACCCATTCCCTCTCTCTCTATGCTCACAGTCACATAACTATTCCACCATGCAGCCCTCACACTCCCTATTACTCTGATGCTTTGAACACAACTGACAACACACAGGGAGGGTCCTTGGTCTTGCAACCTCACTCCATCTTTGTCCCCTTCTAAGTATCTATGCTATGCAATCTCTACACTCACTCCTTCATTCTCACTCAACCTCCACTTGTCTCCCTCATTGCAGGAAAAGAGAGCTCACAACAAAAGAGAGCGAGCCAGGACAGGAGGAGGGACAGCCTCAATAGCCCACCTGACCTCCTGGGAGGAGGCTGTCCTGGAAATTATGGGAATAGAGGATGATTCGCACGTGGGGACGGACAGGCGGGTGTAACACAGCAAGCTGGTGACAGAAAAGTTTCCCATCTCTCTCTTTGACATTGCATGAGTCGCTGATAATGATTGTGAAGCTGTAACAGATGGACTTATGAGCATCTGCAAAAAGCTATGTGCATTTAGCCTTTGCATCACATCTCTGACGCTTTCCTTTACTCCCCCACAGGACCATCACAAGCATCCGTCCCCCCTAGCCAGGAAGAAGAGGCTGAGCAGCCAGGCTCCTCAGAGGAAGCTGCAACATCTGAGGGCGCAGCTTCAGCAGAATTCAGCGCACCCAGCACCAGCGTAGACACTCACACCTCGGTGGGACTTTCGGGACATAGAGTAGTGTTGTCACCTGGTGTATCACAGCTCACAAGTGAGCATCAGCAGAGTGTGGAGACAGGGACAGCAGTGGAGAGTCCTAGTCAGAGGGCGCAGGACTCTACCAGCTCGGCTCAGCAGCATGTTAACCCTCTGCCTCTGGGTCCATCCATAAGATCAGAGGTGATGGAACTCCAGGCACAGATGCAGGAGTCTCTGGCAGGTTTTGTCTCTAAGGTCGCTGCGAGTGTGGAGCGAATGGAGGAGTCCAGAGCGAACATGAGCAGAGCCTTTGTGGAGTAATTGGCGCATGAATGCATCACCACAGAAAGGATGGCTACCTCCGTGGAAAGGATTGATACCTCCATGGTAAGGCTGGCTACTGTAGAGGAGAGGATGGCTACAGTAGAGGAGATGATGGCTACGGCCATGGAGGAGCTTAGTCACCAGGATATGGAAAACATGGTCATTGTTCAGAATATAATGACATCTCTTGAGGAGCGATGGGCATCTATTGAACAGAGAAACCAGACCTTCATGGAAGTCCTTCTGAGTAGGACTGCCATTGCAGATACAGGTCCCCATGGCCCCCCTGATGTGCAGCAAGGTGCTCTCCAGCCACTTGCAGGTGCTGAGTGGGACCTGACCCATGAGAGGGAGGTTGGTGGCAGACCTCAAGGAACTGGGGGCTCCTCTCCAAGCACTCACACTTCCATGCCACTGCAGAGCCCTCGGTCAGAGCCCCACCAGAGTCCACACCCAAGTGAGATAGATGTCTCAACCCCTGCACAGCCGCAGGAACAGCAGACTGTTGACGAGCCCTCACAGGCTCGCAACCCCAGAGGACGCCCGCCAAAGGCGTCGCGACAGCAGCAGCAGGAAAGTGAGTAAGGGGCCTACACATCTGCTGAAGCCACAGGGGAGGCACCACGTAGGAGCATGCATAAGAGGAAAATTCTGCACAAATAGTCACAAGGGTAGTCACTTAGGTGCAATGTTGTGTTTATTGTAAAAAGGCCATCATGTCGGTATTCAACATAAAAATTCTGATGGAAAATGCTGCAGTTGTGGCGTCTGTTATTTCGCTATTGGACTTCCACATTGAAGCCTTAGGAATAGTTGCAACTGTCAGTATGGTGGTCAGAGTGCTAGGAACCCTCTGGTCCTTGGCCATTGTCAAAGCTCTGGTAAGAAGCAGCAAGGCAAAATTGTTTGATTGACTAGGTTATGCAAATCTGGCCAGGATGAGTGCGTTCCTTGCATCCCGGGCAGCAATGTTCTCGCGTAATGCTGCCGCTGGTTGATGGGCCTCTGCAGGATGTTCGTTTTCGCACTCCTCCTCCTCCTCCCCCTCCTCCTCCTCTTCCTCCTCATCTGAGGAGGATATGTGAGGAGCCACTTGGTCCTCAGGAATCTGCAAGCCACGACGCTATGCCATGTTGTGAAGTGCACAGCAAACCACGACGATTCTGGAGACCCTGGCTGCTGAGTACTGCAGGGCTCCACCTGATCTATCTAGGCATCTGAAGCACATCTTCTGCAAACCGATGGTTTGCTTGATAATGGATCTGGTGGAAATGTGGCTGGAGTTGTAGCTCTCCTCAGCTTCATTGGCTGGCCTCCTCAATGGCGTCTTTTGCCACGTCTTCAGGGAATAGCCCTTGTCTCCAAGTAGCCATCTGTTAAGTTGGTCTGGCAGACTGAATAGCGGAGGCACACTAGACTGGCGCAGTATGAAGGAGTCATGGCAACTGCCAGGGTACTTGGCGTAAACATGCAAAATTTGCTGCTTGTGGTCACACACCAGCTGAACGTTGAGGGAGTGGAAGCCCTTGCGGTTGACAAAAATACCTGGATTGCGATGGGGTGCCCTAAGGGCCACATGTGTGCAGTCAATGATGCCCTGCACCCTTGGAAAGCCTGCCAGATGAGCTAATGCAACCGCTTGCGCTGTGACACTTATTCTTTCCTTGGTGAAATGGATGTGATTGTGCGCGAGGGCAAAGAGGGCATCGGTTACCTGCGTGATGCAAGTGTGTGCGGCCGCCTGGGAGATGCCGCTGATGTCTGCTGCTGATCTCTGGAATGAGCCTGAGGCAAAAAATTTGAGTGCGGTGGTGACTTTGATGGCCACTGGTAATGCTTGTCCAGCTGGTCCTCTGGGCAGCAGGTCTTGCTGTAGGATTGCGCAGATGTCAGTCACTACCTCTCACGAAAGTCAGAGCCGCCTTTGGCACTGCTGCTCAGTCATGTTGAGGTAGCTGACCCTGCATCTGTAGACCCTGCTTGGTGGGTATCTCCACGCCGACGGGCTTCCAGGCGCTGTCCCCTTCTGGCCTGTGCAGCTTCAGGTGGGTGAGCAGTAGCCTGGTGTTGCTGCTGTTGCTGCTGCTGCTGTTGTTGCTGTTTCTGCTGCTGCTGCGGCTGGTGCGTGAGCTTCTCTAATGCCCAGATGGGAAGGAAATAAATGGCTCCCATGCTTCTGGTATATACCTCCATTGAGGAAGCGCTGAGTGAAGGTGGCGAGAGGGGTTTTGTTGTGTTTGCAAAGATAATCCAGAGGCTGTATGCAGAGCTCAGTTCATGTTGCTTTTAATGGCTGATCCAAACACACTCTCACAGGCAAAAGCAATTGAATACCTATATCCAATGTCAGACACAATACAAAGCTAACTGCAGTGTCCGCGCCTTAATAATACACGGCCTGCAGGAGAACAATAAAACAGGTATTTACTGAACAGAGGGTACTCTTTTATTTGGACCCCAAAAAAAACCCAATTGGACTGTAAACAAACAAAAGTTCAACTAAAACTTAACAAATCAAATTAAAATTTGGTTTTCTGGGTTGATAATGCACTCCAGTCCCCGCGGCGCCCACCGGTCGCGGAAATACACAAGCGCACTGGCGGACACCGCGTGCTCCATATCCAGGGCCACACGGGCACGAACATGGCCGCGGAAGAGAGGCAGGCAATCCGGCTGGGCGACCCCCTCGACCGCCCGCTGCCTGGACCAATTGATGGCTCTTTTAGCCAGGCCCAGGAGCAGGCCCACAAGGAGGTCCTCCAACCTGTCTGCTCCCCTCCGCACCGGGTGACCGTAGATCAAGAGCGTGGGACTGAAGTGCAACCAAAAATCGAGGAGCAGCCCCTTCAAGTAGTGAAAGAAGGGCTGCAACCTCTCACACTCCATATAAACATGAAACACGGACTCCTCCAGGCCGCAAAAAATGCAGGCGGCCTGGGAGTCCGTGAACCTACTTAAAACCTTATTGCACGGGACCGCTCCATGCAACAACCTCCAGGCCAAGTCCCCGATGGAACAAGGGAGGACTCCCGCATAGAGAGCACTCCATTGGGGACCTTCGCCACCGCCAGTCGGCAAGACGCCACACCAAGGCGTGTCCGGACGGTAGACGAAGATGGCAAAGTGGAGAGTGTGCAGGAGCAGCCCGTACAGGAATCCCCTCCGTGCAGAATGAAAAGGCATGGAGGGTATTTCCTCAAGACAACTCAAGTTGTGAGGCGCCGGTTCCCGAGGGGAGTTTCAGGGCCGGGCGCCGATAAGGAATTCCGTCCGAACGGGGGTAAGCTTGGACGGGATCGCCCCATGTGCTTGAGCCACCTCGATACACCTAGTGGAGTCAGGGCCCAGTGCCGCTTTCACCGATTCAATGGCTTTGACCGCGAGCCGGACGTTGGCCCAGGACAGGCACCGCGCCAGCTCCTCCGGCGCCATCCAGCCCGCTCCTCCGCCATCGAGCAGGTCCCCGACTCTGGTCACCTTGCCAAGCACAGCCCTGCCCTCCGCCAGCCGCCCAAACCCGCGTTCGTGGAGGTGCGGATTCCTGAGCAGCGGCTCCCGAAGGAGAGCCGCCGCTCCTGACGGGGGAGAGCTCCGCCTGGAAGCGACGAAGTTCCAAACCCATAGCAGTTCCTGGTAGAAGACAGGCAGCTGCCGCAGGCCGGCACGCCTGCCGCCCACTTTCGCGAACAGGAGCTGCGTGTCGTAATTGAGGCCGTGCAGCTGGCGGAAGAAAAACGTCGCCAGCGCACACCATCTCGGAGGATTCTCGACGTACACCTATCTCTGCAGCGTCTGAAGACGGAAAGTCGCAGCCTGGGTGCGAAGGCACACCAGCGCCTGACCGCCCTCCCGAAGTGGGAGACACAGAACCGCGGCAGAGACCCAGTGCTTCCTTTTGTCCCAGAAGAAGTCGATGAGCTTCTTCTGCATCTTGGTGACAAACGCAGGGGGAGGGATCAAAGTGACCAACCAATACCACAACATGGCGGCCACCATCTGGTTTATGACCAGCGCTCGACCCCTGTAGGACAACACTCGGAGCAGTCCTGTCCAGCGTTCTAGGCGAGCGGTGACTTTGGCCTCCAGCTCTTGCCAGTTCACTGGCCAGGCGTCCTCGGCAGGGCTAAGGTAGACTCCCAAATAGAGGAGGTGCGTGGTGCTCCAGGCGAAAGGGCTGAACTCCTCCGGCAGGGAGTCCACCCGCCACTGACCCACCAGGAGTCCGGAACATTTCTCCCAGTTGATCTTGGCGGAGGATGCGTCCGAGTAAATCTGCTGGCATTCCCGCATCCTCCGCAAGTCAGCGGGATCCGTGACCGTGAGGAGCACGTCATCGGCGTAAGCCGAGAGGAGCACCTCCACACCCGGCCCTTGCAGAGCCAGTCCCGTCAACCTCTTCTGCAAGAGGCACAGGAAAGGCTCCATGCAAATGGCGTATAACTGACCGGACATGGGGCATCCCTGATGCACCCCCCTCCCGAAGCAAAGGGGCGCCGTCAAGGACCCGTTAACTTTAATCAGACACTCCGCGGCGGCGTACAGAAGTCGGATCCGGGCGACGAAATGCGTCCTGAACCCGAATGCGCGCAGAGTCCCGAAGAGATACTCGTGATCCAACCTGTCGAACGCCTTCTCCTGATCCAGGGAAAGGAAGGCGACCGACAGACCAGCCCTCTGGGAGTGGTGGACCAGGTCCCGGACCAGATGGATGTTATCGTGGATGGTCCAGCCCGGGACCGTGTAGGACTGGTCGGGGTAGATCATGTGGGCCAGCACGGTGCTAAGGCGAGCAGACATGGCCCTGGCAAAGATTTTATAGTCCTTGCTGAGGAGGGAGACCGGGCGCCAGTTCTTAAGGAGGCGGAGATCGCCCTTCTTAGGCAGCAGGACAATGACCGCCCTGCGCCAAGAGAGGGGCATCTCCCCGGTCGCCAAACTTTTCCCCAGGACCCGCGCGTAGTTGCCCCCTAAGATGTCCCAGAACGCCCTGTGGAACTCCACGGTCAGCCCGTCCAGCCCTGGGGACTTTCCCCTGGAGAGCTGGCGGAGGGCGCCAATCAGCTCCACCAGGCTTAGCGGAGCGTCCAATTTTTCGGCGCCCTCCGGGCTGACCTTTGGCAGGTCCTCCCACAAAACTCTGCGCGCATCCTCGCTGGACAGATCCGGAGAGAACAGAGCCTCGTAATAGGCGCGGGTCTCCGCGCTGATTCCCTCCGGATCCAAGACCAGTGATCCGTCGTCGGCCAGCAGCCCCAAGAGCTGCTTACGGACCCCCCGTCTTTTTTCCAGCGAGTAGAAGGGGGAGCCGCGGTCCAGGTCCCACAGGAGCTGGATCCGCGACCTCACGTACGTGCCTCGGGACCCGACGAGCTGCAGGTCCTTCAGCGCGCCCTTCTTCTCTTCGTACACCTTCCGCAGGGCCGGGTCCTCGACGACCTGACTGAGACGGGACTCCAGGTCGAGCACCTCCTTCTCCAACCGCCCGACCCGGGCCTCCCGCCTCTTGGTCGACCCCTTCGCGTACTCCTGACAGAAGAGACAGATGTGAGCCTTGCCCACGTCCCACCATAGCCTCAAGGAGGGGAAGCCCCCCCGCTTCCCTCTCCAGTCGGCCCAGAACCGACGAAACGAATCCCGGAACCGCGCGTCCTCCAGCAGCAGGTTGTTAAAATGCCAGTACACGGACCCCCCCCGCGCGCGCAGCGGAGTGAGCTCCGCCCACACCAGGTGGTGGTCCGTGTACGGCACTGGCCGCATGGAAGCCGCCGGAACGCAGGAGACGTACGCCCGGGAAATGTAGAGGCGGTCAATTCTGGACCTTCCTCCCACAGACCTCACGCTAGTGAAGGCGCTGGAGTCGGGGTGGAGATTTCGCCAGACGTCCACCAAGTCGAAGGACCCGACCAGGTCCCTCAACTTCTCCTTCGCCGCCGGGCTTCGCGGGGGACCCGAACGGTCCCTCGCCTCGAGGGTGCAGTTAAAATCCCCCCCCCCCCGAGGATGACGCACTCGCCCGCGTCGACGGAGCCCAAAAGAGCGGACACTTCTTCGAAGAAGCGCACTTGCTGCGCACCGGTCTGAGGGGCGTACACATTCACTAGATGGAGCGGCACGTCCCCCAGGCGAACAGTGACCTGGAGCAAGCGGCCCAGCACGAGCTCCTTGACCCCCAAGATCTCCGGCTGAAAATGCGGGGCCAGCAAGATAGCCACCCTGCTAGAATTGTTGGAGAGGTGACTCATGCTGACCCCTCCTTGCCACTCCAGGAGCCATGTGGCTTCGTCTCCCGGAACGGTGTGGGTTTCTTGCAGGAAACACACCGCATACTTCCGGTCCCGAAGGACCAAGAAGTTATTGAATCTGCGGCGCGCCTCCCTGCTGCCGTTGATGTTGAGGCTGGCTATGGTTATCTTCATGTCAGAAGTATAGTGCAACCTCTACCTACACCTAACGGGGGGAGGGAGCGCAGCCGCTGGTCAGCTGCCACTTCCTCAGCAGCCCAGTGAGAAACGTTCTGAGCCGACGCAGCTCGAGCGGGTCCACGCCCTCATCCGCGCCCATGATTTTAACGGCGGCGCGGATGGACACGATGAGCAGCGCCAGCTCCGACCACCTTTCGAGGGCCAGCCGGATCTTATTTTGCCGACCCCGGCACATGGCCATAAAGTCCCGGAGTTCCCTTACGGGAATGATGAGAGACTCGGCGAGGGGCACGAGGTCATCCAGCGCCTCGTGGACGGTGGAGTCCAAATCGTCCTCCGTGCCCATCACCGAGTCCACATCCTCCTCCAGGGGGTCGTCACCAGTGGCCGACCTGTCCGTCGCGCAGTGCGCAGCGAACGGCTCGGCCGCACCAGCCGGCCCCGCCTCCGCCCGGATCCCACCCCCAGGATCGGCGGCAGAGGATTCCTCCCTGGGCTCCTCTAGGGGCGCCGGGCCAGAAGACGGCGGCGGTTCGGAGTCCCCCCCCGCCTCAGACGCCAGAACGACCGGAGAAACCGGGGAGAGAACAATTCCCAGCTCCTCCAGTACGTCCGGCACCAGAGACGCAGCCAGGGGGCCATTCTCCTCCCCGCCACCAGCCTCCGACCCAGCGGATGGGGTGTTTTCAATTAAAACCTCCACTGGGACGAGCAGCCCCTGGGAGATGTCCGGGTCGCATTGGGCGAGCTCATTTTCCTCGAGCTCGCCCGACCCAGACCCCAGGCCGCCCGACCCAGCGAGGGGTAACGGCACCGATAAAATGTCAATAGCCGCGGGTTGTTCCGCAGCCCCCCCACGGGCAGGGTCTCGCCCCCATCCCCGGGAGTCACGTGCTGGACAGACACATCTGCCTCAGCCTCCCTAGGGACAGGTGATCCCTGCCGATCGCTGGTGATGACGAAAGCGGGGGGGGGGCGCAGTACCCGCGGTGGGCGACGACTCCCCCTGCTCGGAGGGACCTTCCTCCTCCCGGTCCTCCTCCTCTTCCAGGGGTTCGCGCCTTCCTTTTAGCACGGAGGGAGCAAGGGAGACCTCCATGTCTGCAGAGGCCTCCTCCTCTGCTCCCTCCGGCGGAGCAGTTTGTTGGGTTCCTCGGGCCCGAGCCCGGCCGCAGGTATTGGCGTTACCGCTGCGGCGGTTGCGGCCACAGGCTCGGGCACGAGGCCCCTCCCACTCGCGTCTGCCCCGATTAACTCCACGAGGAGCACAGGTGTAAGGTGCGCAAGGGGCAAGGGCTGGCCATCCACGGGGGTACCCGCCCTAAGGTGTTTATTTTTCCGCCGTGCCCTCTTTCCAGCCGGACGCGCTCCCTCCCCCCCCGCCGGAGGCCTTGGTGGCATCGGCCCCTGACGTCGACCGTGCATCAGACGTTCCCGACGCGCGGGCAGATCCGGGGGGAGGAGCGGCGGCGGCGCCAGCCTCGGCCGCACGAGATGATCCGGCGGCCTTGGAGGCGGGGCAGTTTTTCCGGATGTGCCCCACCTCCTTGCAGGCGTGGCACTGCACACCGTCCGACGTCCAGAAGACGCGATAGGCGGTCCCCTCGTGGTGGACGACGAACGCCCCGTCGGTGTCCTCCTCCCGCGCCAGCTGGATAAACAGCTGGCGCCGGAAGGAGAAGACGTGGCGAAGGCTGGCTTCCCGGAAGCCGAGCGGGATGGGGGTAATCCCCGACCTCACCTCCCCAAGTTGGCATAAATGGGGGAGGTGGAGCTCACCAGGAACATAGGGCGGGACGTTCGAGATGACGATCCTCTGCGCGGTGGCCTCGAGAGGATCCACCGGCAGGAAGGTCCCGCCCACGGTGAGCCCCTTGGCGACGGCCAGGGACACCGCCCGCTCCGACCCCAGGAAGAACACAGCCTTCCCGTACATTTTTGAGGCCGCGACAATGGCTGAGGGGCCGACAACCCCAGCCATGGCTTTAACGCAGGCCTCAATGGTCATAGTGGGGTGAGTGTAGCTCATCGCCCCAAGTTTTTTGTCATAAGTTTAAAAGGTGACGGGGCAGCAGAAGCAGCGGGAGCAGCTGTGGCTGTGGCTGCCACTCCCGCATAAGTCCTGGCTGGCCCCGCCACTGGCGAAGATGCAGTCACCATTATGGGGTGTTTTTAATAAGGGCTACACTCACCCCAAGTCACAGGCCTGAAGGTGTTAATGGCCTCAGGTATTTTTTGGTCCTCTATTGAGCAGAGGGTGCTATTTAAAATGAAGACACACCTCTCCCCTTATTGATTGAAATTGGGAGAGGGGCCTTCTCCCCTCTGCTCAATAGGCAATTAATAAAAAAAGATGAAATTGAGGTGCCTCAGAGAAATAGGCAGAGAGAGACAAAGAGAGAGAGAGAGGGGGGGTGGGAAGGAGGGAGGCCGCAAAGGCAGGGTTGCCACTCAAGAGGGTGGGTGGGTGGGTGTTGGCAGGGGTGCACTCTCCAATAGGAATTTAAAGTCTTTGAACGTGATCTTCTGGCAGGGGGAGAAGATGTCTTCACCTGGGAAAGCTGGAGATGCCCCAGGCTCAATCCCACACCAGCTCTTAACGATGTAATTGGACTTCACCTAGGCAGCTCCAGCTGTCCCAGGTCAGGCAATTGAAGGGGTGCTTATTAGTGGTGTGTGTGGCCTAGTTTTTAACAAGAGCCACACACACACACAGACACCCCTTGATGATCCGGCCTTGTTTCTTCTTTTCTCCCCCCACCTAAAATACAAAGTCTTTGGGAGAGCGCACCAAATAACACCCACCTGAAAGATAATGTTGTTCTTCCCTCCTTCCAAACAGTTGGTGGTTGTTTGTTTCTCTCCCCTCTCTCCCTCTCCTGAATTGGAGGCCAATTTGGGGAGGCAGTAATGGAAAGGCCTCTCGCCTGGTTGGTGTTGTTGCTGGCCTCCCTTCTCCTTCTCCTCCTCTGTCCTCTCTCTCCAGGCACCTCAGTTGCTGAGGTGGAGGTGGTGGTGGTATATCGATATCCTCCTCTTCCTGGTCAGGAGACCACCACTTTCCACTCTCCTGGTTTGGCTGCTCCTTCTCCTCCTGCTGACTGAGGCAGCTGCACAGCCAGAAATGCTGGAACAGAGGGTAACTTAAGACTGACGTACAGAAGCCTGCTATGGCTTTATATACAGGGGTGGTCACTGCCGGTACTGCAGTATAGAATCAGTTCTTCTGTTAAAGGTACATACACAACAATTCCTCCCCTTTTAGATAAACAGTACATAACATTCATTTAACAACTAAATAATAACTAATTACAATTACAATTTTCTCTGTACTATATACATCAACTGAAATAATCATTTATAAGTTCAGTCTTTGAGGAGGCTTCCTGATCCTGACTGGATAGCGCCTTTCTCGAGTATCCTGTTCTTGCGGCGGAGTTGATTCTGTTTCATTGTCATTGGTTGGTTTGTCAGCTTCCAATACCACTGCTTCTGAGGTAGACGCAATTTGTACTTCGGGTTGATTACGAGGTGCATCTGCTCGTGGTATGGGTTTGGCTTGTTCCTGTGACTCTAGAATCTGGTCAGCATGGCGTCTCACGATGCTCTCTCCAATGTCCACTGTGTACATTGGTGGTCCCTGCTGTGTGCATATCGTTCCTGGCTGCCATTTTTCTGTTCGGTAGTCGCGGGCCAAGACTGGTTGCCCTATCTTGAAGCTCCTGGTTGGCTTCTCATTTTTGTGCTGGAATTGCTTATCCTCAACATCTCGTCTTATGTTTGGTTTGAGCAAATCCAGGCGACATCTTAGCCTTCGGTTGAAGAACATTATGGCTGGAGCTTGGTTGGTGACTGCATGTGTCGCATTCCGGTAAGCAAACAAGAAATTATCCACCTTGTGTTGTAGTGGTATGTCATCATTATACATTGCCTTTATTGCCTTTTTAAAGGTCTGAACAAACCTCTCAGCCAATCCATTTGTGGCTGGATGATATGGGGCAGATGTGTAATGCTTCACCCCATTATTCCTCAGAAACCTCCGGAAATCCTCTGACACAAACTGTGGCCCATCGGAGTAAATCTGTTCTGGCAAGCCATTCATGGCGAAGATGGTCCGTAGGACTGCAATAGTTTTCTCCGTGGTGGTGGGGGACATTTTGATGACCTCTGGCCATTTCGAATGGGCGTCCACAGCGATTAGGAACATTGAGTCCATAAATGGACCAGCAAAATCAATGCATACCCATTGCCATGGAGATGAGGGCCACTCACATGGATGTAGCGGGGCCTGTGGTGGAGTGTTTTGGACCTTCTGGCATCCTGTGCAGCTCTTGGTCATATCCTCGATTTCTTTATCGATTCCCGGCCACCACACAAACGCCCTGGCTAGGCTCTTCATTTTTACCCCTCCCAGATGACCCTCATGAAGCTCATTGAGCACTCTATCTCTCAACTTGGGTGGAATTACCACTCGGGATCCACACATCAAGGTCCCCCAGCACACTGACAGCTGTTCTCTCCTTGGCGAGAAGGCTGGCAACAGTGAGTCGCCATGTGCTGGCCATCCCTTCACCGTCAAATCATAGACCCGAGAGAGTGTCGGGTCATTTCGGGTTTCCTTCACTATACTTGAGTTTGTAACAGGTAGACATTCGACTATGGTCGCATGGAATATCTCAACAGGGTCCACTGCAGGTGCTTCCTCTACCGTAGGCAACGGTAGGCGCGACAGCCCATCAGCGTTTCCATGCTGTTTCGTACCCTTGTACTCTATGTTGTACTGATGTGCCCCTAGATAAAGTGACCATCTTTGCAGCCGTTGCGCCGTCATCACCGGAACGCCCTTCTTTGGGTTAAAAATGGAGACCAGGGGCTGATGATCAGTCAGTAGGGTGAATTTCTGCCCGTGCAGATAGTGATTGAACTTCTTCACCCCCCACACCAGGCTGAGGGCCTCCCTGTCAATCTGGGCGTAGTTACGCTCGGCTGAGGTTAACGAGCGCGACGCAAAGGCTATTGGCCTCTCTGAACCGTCAAGGAATTTGTGTGACAGCACCACTCCGATGCCATAGGGAGACGCATCACATGCTAACCGAATCGGTAGTGTTGGATTGTAGTGGGCCAATACTTCTTTTGAAGTGATTAGGCATTTACATTTCTGAAAGGCACGCTTACACTCATCACTCCATTTCCATGTTACTCCAGTTTGCAGCAGGGCGTTCAGTGGGTGCAGAAGTGTAGATAAATTCGGCAAGAACTGATGGTAGTAGTTCACCAACCCGAGGAACGACCTCAGTTGCGACACATTTTCCGGTGCTGGAGCCTTGACTACAGCCTCAATCTTGTCCGGCGACTTATGCAACCCTTCCTCATCAATCATGTGGCCACAATACGAGATTTGTCTCCTAAAGAACTCGCATTTGGGGCGGTTGGCTCGTAGCCCATATTCCTGTAATCTCGTGAGCACCTGCTCCAGGTTGGCAAGGTGTTCACTGTCATTTTCGCCCGTAACCAGGATGTCGTCCAAATAACACTGGGTCCCCGGGATCCCTTGCAGGACTTGTTCCATCTCCCTCTGCCAAATAGCCGGGGCTGATGCTACCCCGAATACCAGTCGATTGTACTGGTAAAGGCCTTTGTGAGTATTTATCGTGAAGTATTTCCTAGATGCTTCTTCCACCTTCATTTGTAGGTAGGCTTGGCCAGATCAACTTTGTAAAGCATTTCCCTCCAGATAGTGAGGCGAAAATATCTTCTATCCATGGAAGTGGATATTGTACTGTGTGCAGGACTGGGTTCACAGTTACCTTGAAGTCCCCACAGATGCGAACCTTCTTCGGTTCCCCAGGCGTGCTGCTCAATGATTTCTTCATTACAGGACTGATGGGTGTGGCCCACTCGCTCCAGTCTACCTTGGACAGCACACCCGAATGCTCCAGACTCTCCAGCTCCGCTTCGATGGCTGGGCGGATCATGCAAGGTACCGGTCTGGCCTTAAAAATTTTGGGTTTGCGTTATCTTCGATTTTTATTGTTGCCGTTACTCCTTTTAGCGTCCCAAGTCCTTGCTGGAACACCTCTTTCGCGTCAGTTAGAATTTTTGAGTCGTCCAGGTGTGACGTCATCATCCTTTTTGTGAGTCACAGTTAGCGCCTGAATGGAATGCCAATCCAATTGTATTTTTCGGATCCATTCACGTCCCAATAATGGTGGTCCTCCATCTGGTAGTATATATAGATACCGTTTCTGTGTTTCCTTGCCGTTGTATTCAACTGGCACCCTTATTTTTCCTCTGGGGTAGACTTTTTGCCCCGTGTATGTCTTCAATACAATGGACGTGTCCTTCAAGGGTATGTGTGAGAATAGCCGCTCATAGTCTCGTCGATTCATGACAGTTAGGGCTGATCCTGTGTCCAATTCCATCTTTACTGGGGACCCTGCTATCATGAGGGTAACCCAAATGGTTCGGTGATCCTCCTTTGCGATCACGTTGTGTAACTTTAGACAACTTAGCCTCCTGTTCCCGGAGCCATTATCACTCTCCTGATCTTCCGAACTACTGTCTGTCAATTTCTTTACTTTCTTGTACTTTTCCTCAGTAGTTCTTGTAGTGTTGGTTTTCTTTCCCGACCTGCAGACTCTTGCTATGTGTCCCATTTTCCCACATTGCCTGCATACTTTGTCCTTAAACCAGCAGTCCTTCTGATCATGGGTTGTTCTGCCGCAGCGATAGCACTTTTCTGCTCCATATGCCATTTCGTTAGCGCTGTATTCTTGTGGTTTCTGTTGTATTTCCGCAGCTCCCCGTGCTGCTGCTTCGTAGGACACTGCCACGCTGAAAGCCTGTTCTAGCGTCAGGTCCTTTTCCGAAAGTAGTCGTTTCTGGGTTCCTTCACTCTGGAGACCACAGACAAACTTATCCTGTAAGGTGTCTGCCAGTCCTGTTCCGAACTGGCAGTGCTTCGATAACTTGCGTAGTTCCATAAGATAGTCAGCATTGCTCTCATCTTTGTGCTGGTTTCTTTTATGGAACTTGAATCTTTCTGCTATCAGCAGCGGTGTAGGGTTTAGATGTTCCTGTAAGATATTGACAATCTCTTCAAAACTTTTCTCCATTGGTTTAGCTGGGGTAATTAAATTCCGCAATAGGCCGTACGTTCTCGCGCCCATCAAATTTAATAATACCGACACCTTCTTTCCATCGGCCACCTCATTTACCTTGCAGTACACTTCAATTCTTTCCACATACGTGGTCCAGTCTTCTACCTCATTGTCGAAAGCAGTGATACTGCCACTTTTTGGCATCTTGGGTGATTTAAAATGGCACCTCCCGCGCTTTTTCTTCTTCCCCAATGGATTAAAATGGCGCCTCCCGCGCTTTTCCTTCTTCCCCAATGGAATAAAATGGCGCCTCCCGCGCTTTTCCTTCTTCCCCTTGCTGCCACGCTGCTCCTAGCGTTCTACAGGGTAATGGCAGCGACCCATGGCTTCAGCGCGTCTCACTTTTCCTTCCCCTCGTTTGTTTTTGCTACGCTGCCCGGTTCTTGAGCACCAACCGCACCCTGTGCGCTGCACCCTCTCTCTCTCTCTCTGTTCCTCCCGACGACGCTGCATGGCCCCTTTGCAGAGCCGCTCGATCGAGCTCAAGCCCGCCGCAGTCCGGAAGGGTCACCGCACTACCTGCTACCAGCACGATTTGCTGGAACACCTTGACTGGGAAGCCAAGCCCAGCTCTCCACAGCCTCTCCTGCAACTCTCCGAACTCCGGTGGATCCTTGGGCGGTTGCCCGCGTTCGACGCCCGTTGCTCTGACTTCGACCTCCAAGAAGCTTCTTCTCAGGGAAAGATCCCCGTGAGGTGATGCAGTACTGCAGGTGAGTTCGAACCTGTTCGTCGCCAGTGTAGTGTCCGAGTATCAATAATACACGGACTGCAGGAGAACAATAATAACAGGTATTTACTGAACAGAGGGTAACTTAAGACTGAAGTACAGAAGCCTGCTATGGCTTTATATACAGGGGTGGTCACTGCCGGTACTGCAGTATAGAATCAGTTCTTCTCTTAAAGGTACATACACAACACTAACAGCACTATCAAACTCCATGTGCTCAGGCCAAGGCAATCGAGTACCTATCACCAATGTCAGACATAACATTTCCTCCCCCCTCACAGAATTTCAAACATGATATGTAGTGACAAAGTCCTGTAGGTGGCCAGGGCGAGAACGTGTACGAACAGGCTGAGGTGCGGACTGGTGAAGAGCAGGCCGAAGTGGGGACTGGTGAGGAGCAGGCTGAGGCACAATATCTGCTTGAGGGTTGGCTGGCTGAGCCACATGTGCATCCTGCCACTCTGGGGGTAAGGCTTGAGGATTAGGTCCGTATAATCCTGCATCAGGGGGTGCTGGCAACTTCCGAAGGCGGCTGGCATGCCACCGAGAGCCGTCAGTGAGGCAGAAAGTGGCTGGTCCAATTTGGCGGCTGATTTGGAGAGGGGAGGACCAGAATGAGGCCATCTTATTATTGCGGTGAGGCCTGCGGACTCTGACCCAATTGGAGACTGAGATGTTGGGCGCCTTGGCCCTCTTCGACTGGTCGAAGCGGAGTTTCATCTTCTCCTGCTGTCTAGCGACTGTGGCTTGAGCCCGTGGAGCAGGGCTCTGAGCTAACGAGGGGCGGAGCCTGCCAAGGGGCAGCGTGAGCTCACGGCCTAGCATGAGGGATGTGGGTGAGACCCCTGTAGTGGAATGCTGGGAGGCTCTGTAGTGCAGCAGTGTGTGGAGGAGGGCCTTGTCAAACGCACACCCCTGGGATAGGTGTGCTTTGAGGCCATTTTTCAGTGTCTGGTTAAAACGCTCCACCCCCCCATTTGACTCGGGGTGGTAGTACGTATCTGACGGATGCCCTTGTTCTCAAGGTAAGAGGAGAGTTCCGAAGAGACCATTTGGGGGCCATTGTCTGTGGCGATGGCCTTTGGATGCCCCCAGCGGGAGAAGAGGGACTCAAGGATATCGATGATGACCCGAGAGGTGACGGAGCCCACGGCAGTGACCTCTGGCCATTTTGAGTGCAGGTCATAGGTCACCACTAGGAACCGTTGATGGTGGGGGACACCATGGATCTCACCGCAGACGTCCAGCTGCAGGTGCTCCCAGGGCTGAGAGGGCCAGGCAAGGGGTTGCAGGGGTGGAGGAGCTTGGTGGCCAGTCTTGCCACTTACAAGGCAGGCTGCACAGTCCTTGACCAGGGCCTCGATTTCCCTGTCGATACCCGGCCACCACACTAGGTCTCGGCATCGTTGTTTGAGCTTCACTATGCCCAAGTGGCCCTCGTGCGCCATGGATAAAACACGCGCACGAAGGGCACTTAGGACCACAGTGCAGAGCCCACATGCAACACAGGAGTCATTCCAGCAGGAGAGCTCCTCTTTAACTCTGGAGTAGGCAGACAGTTCCTCAGGCACCTTGCGAGGCCAGCCATCTCTGATGAAGGTGCACAGCTGGGAGAGGGCCGGATCCTGTTCAGAGGCCTCTTTGAGCTCCTGGAGAGAGACTGTGGTTTGGAGAGGCGTGTGCAGCATCTGGACAATATCCTGTTCCACATGTTCAGACCCGATGAGTGGGGCTGGGGCAGAGACAGTGCGGGAGAGCAGATCTGCAACAACATTGTCACGACTTGGTGTGAACTGGAGACTGAAATTGTATTGGCGGAGGCGGTCAGACAAGCGGTGTAGACGCAGTGATCTGTGGCCCGTGCCGGATGTCGACAGCAGGGCAGTGAGAGCCTGGTGATCGGTTCGCAGGGTGAAGGCACGGCCATACGTGTACAGGTGCCACCGCTCACATGCCCAGACGCACGCCAGCGCCTCACGCTCGCCTACTGAGTACTTCTGTTCAGTGGGGCTAAGGGCTCGGGAGGCAAAGGCGATTGGTTTCTCCACTCCATTCTGTACCTGCGATAACACCACCCCCACAGCTGCAGCGGACGCGTCGCAGGTGACGAGGGTGGGGCTGGCGACGTCAAAGTGAGCCAACACTGGAGGCGACGTGAGCTGCGATTTGAGGAGGCGAACAGCTTCCGTACAGGCTTGTGACCACACCCGGGGCTCATCCTTTCACAGGAGCTGGCGCAGTGGGGCTGTGGTGGCTGAGTACTGGGGCAAAAACTTCAGGTAGTACCCAGTCGTGCCAAGGAAGGAGGCAACCTGTGCTGCAGAGCTGGGCTCTGGGATGCTGTGAATGGCATCCACATTTGACTGGAGTGGGGATATACCGTCAGCCAACAACCGAAACCCCACAAATTCGATCTCTGAAACAGCAAAGACACACTTTTCGCCATTCAGTGTGAGCTTGTGTTTTGCTAGAGCCGTGAAAACTCTGTGAAGGCGTTCGTCGTGAGTGGAGGTCGAGGGCCCATGCACGACAATGTCATCTAGGTAGATGGCCACCCCAGGAATGCCCGTGAGCACAGAGGACATCACCTTTTGGAAGCAGCTGGGTGCAGAGCTAAGTCCAAATGGCATCCTGGTGTACCGAAAGACGCCAGCGTGTGTCACAAAAGCAGTGAGGTCCCTGCTGCTGGGGTGGAGGGGAACCGATAGTTAGCCCTGTCGAAGGTCCAGTTTCGAGAACAGGATGGAACCATAGAACTGCGCTGTGAGTTCCTCTGACGTGGGCAGTGGATATTTGTCAGGGATTATGGCCTTATTCACTGCTCAAAGATCGACACAGACGTGTAGACCACCTGACTTTCTCGTTGCGACCACCAGGTTGGAGACCCATGGGGAGGCATCATCTGGTTCGATGATGCCAGCTTCCAGTAGCTGCTTTAGTTCAGCTGTGAGTTAAAATTGCTCGGAGTCGGGAACCAGGCGGGGGGGGGGGGGTCCCGCCTGCCAGTTTTTGCGATTTTAACCCCCTGCACGCCTCCAAGCCCGACTCCATGGCTCAATGAAAATCGAGGCCAATGTCTTCACATGTGTGTAGTGTATGTAACTGTTCTACCTTTAAGAGAACTATTGTATGTAACCGTCCACCTTTAAGAGAACTATTTTAGGTGTGGCACTACTTTATCCTGGCTGCTGTATACTGTAATACCGACGGTGACCACACCGGTATATAAGTGCTGTGGCAGAATTTATTGGGCAGATTCGCCCTGACCTTCGAATAGTAAAGTCCTGTTTAAGTTACTCTTGTAGTCTGTGTATTACTTCGCTATACAACCCACAGATTTTACAGTGGCGACGAGTTCGATCTTACCCTGCGGCAACAATACTTCTGAAGAAGTAAACGAGCGTCGAGAAGAGGCACCCGTCCTCGTCGTTTTGCTGAGAGAAAACGCGAGTCTGCAGACCAAGAAAGGAGGAAGATTTCAAACACGAAGTCTTCCATCAGCAACAGGCACGGATTGTCCCTTCTGCCACGGTGGTGAGTGAGCCGATCAACACGAGAAGCAAGTCGGCCATGGTGACTGTGAGTAAAGGGAAAATAGAAACAAATAAACGGAGGATAAGGGCGGTGCACTCGACCACGGTCGAGGGGGAAAGGAGCCGGACAGAAGTCGGGCCCAGAGGCGCTGAGACTGGGGCAGCGTGGAGCAGAAGCCGCGGTACAAGCGGGCTGGGGAGCGTCGTGAGACGACTAGACCGCGACGGCGAAAAAGGCCGGACAAATACCGCGACCACGAGGCGCTGCGACCGGGATCGTAAGGCGCGGGAAGATATAAACATAAATAAGCCACGGAGAACTCAGCCGCAGCCGGGGAGGAAAGCACCGGACTGTGAGAGGGCTGGGAGGCGCGATTGGAGCGAAAAAGGCCAGGCACCTACCGAGGCCGCGAGGCGCTGCAACCGGGATCATAAGGCGCGGAGGCAATAAATAAATAAATAACTAAATAACCCGCGAAGAATCAGCCGCAGCCGGGGAGGAAAGGACCGGACTGCGGGAGGTCTGGGAGAGGCGTTTAAAGCCACTGAGGGAGAGCCGCGCGAGCGGGAGAGACAGAGCCCGAGAGAGAGCGAGCGAGAGCCGAGCGAACGGGAGAGACAGAGCCCGAGAGAGAGCGAGCGAGAGCCGCGCGAGCGGGAGAGACAGAGCCCGAGAGAGAGAGACCGAGCGAGGTTCCGGCCAGCGGCTTGCAGCAGCTGCCGTGAAGGACCAGGAGCTGGATCTGTCTGACGCCAACTGGTCGTCCCCAGCGCCGGTTGCCCCTGCCGAAAAGAAGGGGGGGGGGAACAAGGAACGCGATCGGCTTTTCTAGCGCGCGCTTCAGAATAAACTGAAGCCGGCGCACAGGCTACAAACCCCGTAAACCAGCGGTCGTCGCCCGAGGGCAAAGCTTACCCCTCCCACCAGAGGAAGAAGTCAGGAGCGGGAAACCGCCATTTTGCCAGTAGGGGGGAAGAAGACAAGCGCGGGAAACCGCCATTTTTGGACAAAAAAAAGAAAAAGTTAAAAAGTTAAAGAGAAATCCTGTTGTTTCACAGAAAGATAGTGAGAGATAGTGAAGATGCCTAAGCATGGTAACATCAACAACTTCGATGCCGAGGTGGAAGATTGGGCCACGTACGTAGAACGTATCGAGATATATTGTGAGGCCAATAAAATAGAAGATGATGATAAAGCTATAACCTTGCTAAACTCGATGGGCGCGAAGACATACGGGTTATTGAAGCATCTTCTATCACCAGCTAAACCGGCGGATCAGACTTTCGATAATATTGTTGCTGTTCTGAAGGATCACTTGAACCCCACACCGCTGATGTTGGCGGAACGATTCAAATTTTATGCGAGAACGCAACGGAAAGAGGAAAGCAACGCGGAATACTTGGTCGAACTGCGTAGACTAGCGAAATACTGCCAGTTTGGAGGAAATCTGACAGAGGCATTGCGAGACAAGTTCGTGTGTGGGCTGTCGAAGGAAGGAACGCAAAAGCGACTACTCGAAGAGAACGACCTTACACTTGAGAGGGCTGTCCTTATTGCAGCATCGCACGAAGCTGCAGCGAAAGGAACTGCGGAAATGCAGCTAAAGGCAGCGGTACTCAGTGTGGATCAAATTACTTCGGGTACAACGAAATGTTATCGTTGTGGGAAGACAACACACGACCAGAACCAATGCTGGTTTAAAAACCAGGAATGTAGAAAATGTGGCAAACTGGGTCACATAGCTAAAGTATGCCGGTCAGGAAAGAAGACCAACAACCAAAAAAAGCCATCACAGGGAAAGTACAACAAAGTACACAAGGTGGCTGAGAAGAGTTCAGACGAACAGAATTCGGATTCAGACCCAAACGGCCAGGAACTGGGTAGTCTGAGAATTCACAATGTGAGTAAGAAAGCTGACCTACAAACTATCTGGGTCATGCTAAAAATAGCCGGAGTCCAAGTGAAAATGGAGTTGGACACTGGATCAGCCCTATCAGTCATAAATCGAAGGGATTACAACCGGCTATTCTCACATATACCCTTGAGAGATACCAAGTTCGTATTGCAGACATACATGGGGCATAAAGTATACCCCATGGGGAAGATAAGAGTCAAGGTGAGAGACAGGGGCAAAGAACACCCAGGAATGGACTTATATGTACTACCTGAGGGAGGACCACCACTTCTAGGATGGGAGTGGATCAAGAAAATAGACATGGAATGGCACTACCTAAAAGCAATAACGAGTGAGGACTCGGTGCAGACAATCAGCTCAGACTCTGAAACGGATGACGTTGAGACCAGCCCAAGTATGAAAGACAAGTCTAAAATGAACTTGCTGACTGAGGTTGGAAAAACGAAGGCGTGCATAAAGGCTTATGCTCCAGAGGAGAACAAAGTTTCAGAACAGAATTCCACTGAACAACAACAACATAGTTTGACAGAGAATTCTGAGTCTGTCCAGTTTACAGACATATACATTACTGAGGAACACCGAGCTCAAACTCAACTTTATTTCAAATTACAACAGCAATTAGAACAATTGAGTTGCCGTCTTGAGCAAGAGACAACAGCAATGAAAAAGTTCTTGGACACAGAGTGGGAGAATCTGGAAAGACAACAGAAGCAGCTGGGGGAGAAAATGGAGCAGGAGCACACAAACCGTCTGCGCGAGGAGGCCAAACAAATCAAAGCTGATTCGGTCTCTGAAGGTGCGTGCTCTAATCTGGTGGAGCAAGATGTTCAGCAACTGAAGGCGCTTGTTAGCAGGTTGCAGGCAGAAAAGGCTGATTTGGTCGCCATGAATTCCGAGCTCCTACTGAAGTCGGGTGCAGCATCACCGGACGATTCATTTGTGGAAATTCGAATGGTGGAGGCTGCGGATGATGGCGAAGTAGAAGCAGCAAAGGGACCCCAGTGCAAGGTTCTAAACAGCCCTGCAGCTAATGGGAAAGGGATGATGGCAGAAGAGTTAACAGTCAGCCAACTCATTCATATGCTGAGGGATAAAACTCTAAAATGGGAAAAACTTAAATACGAGCCTCAATCTTCAAAGGGAAGGGAGCTCTCAAAAGTCATTGGAAGAGCTGAGGTGGCAACCCAGACTGAGAAGTCTGCAGCAGAACAGCCCTTGGATGCCAAAAGTACGCTGACGCACGGCAATGTAGAACAACAGAATACTGAAACAGCTACTTCAGTAGAGGGATTGAATAGTCCGATCAATCAATCTCCGAATGAAGTTGAAGTATTGAAATCACAAATGAGGTCATTAGTAAAAGACTTGCAGGAAGCCCAGAAAAAGCGGGATGAATCTGAACGCATGATGAAGTCTCTTCAGGACAGATGTCGGGATTTGGAACAAAAGTCGGCTAACGTTCAGCTGGGTAAGGAGGAAATAGAAGACCCTCTCGCTGGCCTAGCTCAGGACGACACCGAATATTACCATGATCTGTTGAGTGACACTGAATATTACGAGGACCTGGTCTGCCCAGCTTGTGCCGAGAACTCCCAAAGTGCCGAAATCAGGATGAATCACTTAAAGTCTAAGGAACATAGGGAGATGGTGGCGTTACAGCTGGCAGCTGACAATGGAGCTCAGAGAGTCTCCAAAAAGCAAAAAAGGAAAAGACGAAGCAGAAGATGATAACCATCTGAACCATTATTACCTCTACCCGAGCACACACGTGGTCCCCCGAACGGAGCCAAATCAGTTGGAAGGTTGGAAAATTTCCCAAGGCAATCCAACTGTTTTTTATTTGTTTTAAAAAGTCAGCAATGCTGGTTCAGAAGTGATGGAAGTAAAGCTGTTAAGTCTAGGGAAGGACTATGGGATGAGTCCCTCTAGCAAGGTGACCCGACTACACCACGGAGGCGTGGTCCGGACCGAGTCAAGAAGATCAGAGACTGAATCTGTGAACTGTTTCCCGCAGAGACTGAATCTGTGAACTGTTTCCGCAGAGACTACCTCTGTGAACTGTTGTAACATGAAGTTGGATATGTTATGATGTTATGTTAATGGGGAATAAGTATGTTGTAAGCTAAAAAAGGAGGATTGTAGTGTATGTAACTGTTCTACCTTTAAGAGAACTATTGTATGTAACCGTTCACCTTTAAGAGAACTATTTTAGGTGTGGCACTACTTTATCCTGGCTGCTGTATACTGTAATACCGACGGTGACCACACCGGTATATAAGTGCTGTGGCAGAATTTATTGGGCAGATTCGCCCTGACCTTCGAATAGTAAAGTCCTGTTTAAGTTACTCTTGTAGTCTGTGTATTACTTCGCTATACAACCCACAGATTTTACAATGTGGACAGCTTTGAGCGATGTGTTGTCCCAGGCATCGATTAGCACAACTTCAATGCACTGTTATCTTGGCCAGTTGCTGAGGCCTTGGGGCCCAACTACCTTTTACTTTTAACCTGCAGCTGATTCACCTTGGTTGTCTGATGACTGGAAATGGCGCTGAATGCTCGGGAGTATCGGTCGGCCATATCCATTGACATAGCTGTCTGACAAGCTAAGTCAAAAGTCAAGTTAGGGGTTGTCAACAATTTACTTGTGATACGTTCATTTTTCAACCCACAAACAAAGCAGCCACGCAAAGCTCAGTCCTGAAAATTTCTGAAATGGCAGTGAATGGATAACTTTTTTTAAAGTTACAATGTACTCACTGATACCCTCATAATTTAATTGATCACATGTTCCAAAACAATAACTTTCAGCAATTTCCAGGGGCTCAGGACTGTAGTGCTGTTCTAACTTGGTTAGGATCTCCTTCAGTGGTGGGTCCTTCGGCTTGGTGGAAACAAGCAAATTTTTCAGGGTTTCATACACCTCAGGGCCTGCTTCAGTCAAACAAATAGCCCGTTTCAATTCTAAACCCCCCCGGTTACGGTTTCCATCATCGGGGACTTCGACAATACTACTCGTGGTGAAAAACATTTTTAGCCGCTCCACATACGCTCCGAAAGTCTCTCGGTCATGATGGAACTCGCACAAGTGCCCTATTATTCCCATAGGTGCGGCCATCTGGACTCTGGCAACTTCGAAACTTCAGCCACACATGCTTGAAATTTACCTCAAATTTTTAAGTTTCTCTGCAAAACAAAGAACCTCTAACAGTCCCTCCATTGGTTGGCAGGATTATCCGCCAACAAAAATTTCAGCTAGGGAATCCGCAATCGCATCCTCATCGCCAATTCTGTGATATGTTGTGACACAGCATATATATACAACAGCACAACATGGCTTCCGGTAAGAGCTGTACTGCACATGGCTTTATTATTATATACATCCGTAGTCCACTAGGTGGCTCTAGTACATTGACCACTCTCAGGATAACAGCATTCCTGCTCCACCACTGCCACTCCGCCATTGCCCTTCTTGCTGCCTGTCATCCAGCCAGGCCAGACTGCCGCCACCCAAACTGAGGTGGTGCAGTGTACAGCTGCACCTTACAGGCTTAAAGGCGTCCTGCAAGGCCATCTGTAGTCTTTGGCAACGACACTCAGCAGAATTCCACCAGCCATGCGGCAGCCACTGGGGACAGACTACATAGGAGCAGTGGATTAGGAAAAGGCTCTGTAAAGCGGGGAAGTAAGAGTTTGCACAAGGGTGATTAGTTAATATTGTTGTTGTATATATGTGTTTACTGAATGATGATAAAATTATTAATTGAATTTTGCAGAATTTGTGATGTCTCTCATTTCAGCTTTGCACTGTGGTATGGCATGTGAAATGAATGGAATGATGGGGATGTGGCAAGAAACCGGGATGTGGGGTAGAATTTATTGGAACCGCAGTCTGATGAGGTGGTCACGGACCGCCCTTCCAGAAGGCCAATTGAGTGTCTGCCTCCTCCCTCGCCGCTGTTCCTCCTCCTCCTCCTCCTCCTCCTCACCCTCATGAGGTGGTCCCGCTATGCCTGGTGGCAATGGCTGGGCCCTCATGATGGCCAAGTTGTGCAACATGCAGCACACCATGACGAAAAGGGACACCCACTCAGCCAAGTACTGGAGGGCTCCTCCCGAATGGTCAAGGCAGCAGAACCATTGCTTGAGCACCCCGATGGTCTGCTCGATCATGTTCCTGGTGGCGGCACGGCTCTCATTATATGAGTGCCAGGCAGCAGTTTTGGGGTTGCAGAGGGGAATCATGAGCCAAGTGGAGACCGCATCGCCCTTGTCTCCGACCAGCCAACCACGAACTTGATATGGTGGCTGGAAGAATGCTGGCAGGATGAAGGCATCGTGGCTGCTGCCAGGATAACGGGCATTGATGGTGAGGATTCACTGTCTGCGGTCACACACCAACTGGACATTAAGTGATTGGTAGCCTTTGCAGTTACAGAAGATCTCAGGATTGTTATGGGGTGCCCGCAAAGCGATGTTGGTGCAGTCAATGGCACCCTGCACCATGGGGAAATCGACTATCCTGGCAAAGCCACATGCACGCTCGTCCTGCTTCTCTCTGGTGATGGGAAAGGAAATGTAGTCCCTTCTCCTGCTGTAGAGAGCTCTGTGACCTCCCAGATGCAGCAATGGATGGCAAACTGTGAGATGCTAGATATGTCTTCTGTTGCAGACTGGAAGGATCCACTGGCATAGAAATTGGGGGTGACCTTGACTGCCCCTGAGAGAGCTGTGGTGGTCCTGATCTGAGGCTCGAGGTCTGGCTGCAGGAGGTGGCAGAGCTCTTTGACCACCTCCTTGCTGAAGCGGAGCCTTCTAAGACACTGTTCCTCAGTGAAAGTGTTCCCGGAATGCCCTGGGAGGGTAAGGCCTCCTGTTGAGAACCCTGTTGGCCCTCCTCCTTCTGGCCACATTATCCAATCATTGTCTCTGCTGCCACTGCCTCTGACATTGATACTGGCGGTCGAGTGCCAGTACAGTCCCCATTAACGTTACCAAGTGTAGGACTTCCAAATCCAGAAAGTAATAAACTCACTGAAAACGGCTGTTTCGCAATATGAACCTGACAAGGCAGCATTGATTGGCCACTAAAAATAAACCAGCTGTTGATCCCTTTAAATACCGCTCCTACAGCTGCCACCCGAATGCATCACGTCTCCTCTTCCTGCTGTTGTTCACGCCTGGTGCTAAGGCAGGGGGCGACAGTCAATTTTGCATCTGGGCCATTAACGGGGCGTTCCAAACGCAATGATGTCACGATCTGGCAGCCGCTAAAGGCCTAGACGATAACTATCCTGGGTGAATGTCGCGTGTGGCGTTGGATTCGTCGTGCCGTGGCCCACCACCAACCCATTAGCGTCCCGTTCGTGACCCCTCCCAGGTGCTAACAGGAGGCACTAACATGCTGAATTTCTCCCCCATAGACTCCAAACCTCTTGCGGAGGGCTTGATGGGGTTTTGGGGGTGGGGGCTGGTGGGGAAGCAGACCGCTGTGGAGAACCCTGGCCTCATAAGAATACAAGATTTATATTTCTGGAGCTCAGATACTTTACAACACACATCTGAAGAGCTAATCATAAAAATTCTACAATGATGTTAATAAGAACATAAGAACATAAGAAATAGGAGCAGAAGTAGGCCATACGGCCCCTCGGGCCTGCTCCGCCATTCAATAGGATCATGGCTGATCTGAATCTAGACTCACGTCCACTTCCCTGCCCTCTCCCCGTTGTAATGATCAATAACATGTCACTCTATAGTGGACACTAGGTGGAGCCGTAGAGCTGTGTAGAGCTGTATATAAGACTACACTACCCAGCTATATATATATATTAAGACTACATTACCCATGAGGCACTAGGCTACCCACAAGGCAACAGTCAAGATGGAAGCCTCTACAGATACTGTACCAGTCCACATGTGCTCAATAAAGTAACTAGCAAAAGCTAGCTGTGTTCATAATAAGAATGGCTATTTATTAATGAACATAAGATGGTACCAGGAGTGGGGTGGTGAAGATCTGCTGAAAATTGGGAAAAGCGACATGGAGAATTTGAAGCCACTAGAGCGTTTGAAACTCACAGGAAACATCGACTACAACTGGCAGACTTTTAAACAACAATTCGAACTCTACATTGCAGCCATTGGATTCGGTACAAAGCCAGACGCAAGGAAGATAGCATTGCTGCTTACGGTTGCAGGCCCACAGGCGATAGAGGTATTTAATACATTTGTATTTAATCCAGTGGAGAACAGAGAAAAATTAGAAGATGTGCTAAAAAAATTTGATGCACATTGCTCTCCCAAAAAGAATGAGACCTATGAAAGATACATCTTCTGTTCTTGGACACAGCAGCAAAATGAGACTTTTGATAGCTTTATAACTGATCTGAAACTGAAAGCACAGACATGTAATTTCAATGAGCTCAAAGCATCCATGATTCGTGACCAGATTGTGTTTGGTATTCATGATAAAAAAAGTCAGGGAACGTCTGTTGAGAGAAACCGAACTAAATTTGGAAAATGCGGTGAAAATATGCCAAGCCAGCGAACTAGCTCGAAAGCACGCGAAGACTTTCAGTGAAATCAATAATGATGCGATTGTAACGAGTGATAATGCTGCTGTACGTGCTGCATCCTATAAGGGGAAGAAACATGGGCAGAACAGAAATGAAAAGCAATCGGAGGATGAAATTTTTAATTGTAAATGCTGTGGTTACAAACACCAGTTAAGACAATGCCCAGCATTTGGAAAAATGTGCACAAAGTGTAATGGAAAGAATCACTTTTCCAAACAATGCTTCTCAAAAGTACAAACTAAGAAAGGGCAACGAGTTAATGTAATTGAGGACACTGATTTAAGTGAGACATTTTTTGTAGGAATGGTGTCATGTGACAATATCAAAAAGGATACAGAAAATGTGCAGCCCTCAGAAATGGACAATGCTGAACATAAAGTTAATGCAGTAAAAGAGGACAAATGGATGATCCCACTGCAGGTAAATGGAGCATTAGTTACCTTGAAACTAGACACTGGGGCAAAAGCAAACTTAATCAGTATGAGTGACATTAACAATATGAAAGAAAAGCCCAAAATACAGAAAAAGTCAGTGCTACTGAAGGACTATAATGGACAGAAAATAGATAGCTTAGGTGTATGCAGACTTAAAGTGACAGTCAAAGACAAAGTGCATCATCTCATGTTTTCTGTTGTGGCTGAAAGGCTTGATTCACTGCTGGGTGACAAAGCTTGTGAGGACTTAGAACTGGTCAAAAGAGTCTACCGGATAAACTGTGCCATAAGCAGACCAGATGACTCGGTGGATTCTGTAGTGAATAATTTCCAGGATGTGTTCAAAGGATTTGGAGTTCTACCATTCACTTACAAGATCCAACTAAAGCAGAATGCTCAGCCAGTGGTACATGCTCCACGAAGAGTTCCAGCACCCCTGCATGACCGGCTCAAGAATGAACTGGACAGAATGACCACACTAGGAGTCATCAGCAAAGTCGAAGAGCCAACAGACTGGGTTAACTCCATGGTATGTGTAAAGAAAAAGAACAATGATCTAAGAATATGCATGGATCCAAAGGACTTAAATGCAAATATAAAACATGAACACTACCAGATTCCCAAGCGAGAAGAAATCACCAGTGAAATGTCAGGTGCCAGATACTTTACAAAGCTCGATGCCTCACAAGGATTTTGGCAACTAAAACTGGATGAAGAGAGCACCAAATACTGTACCTTCAACACACCATTTGGCAGGTATTGTTTCCTCAGAATGCCTTTCGGGATAATATCTGCATCTTAAATCTTTCATAGAGTGATGGAACACATAATTGAAGGTCTGGAAGGAGTTCGGGTCTATGTTGATGACATCATCATCTGGGGCTCCACACTGATGAAAGAACACAATGAGAGACTGATTAAAGTGCTGCAGAGCATACGCCGGAATGGACTGAAGCTCAACAAAGCCAAGTGTCAGTTTGGCGTCCAGGAAGTCACTTTCCTAGGAGATAATCTATCTGGTAAAGGAATAGAGCCAGATATGGAAAAAGTAAACACCATACTCAAAATGCCCCGACCCACTGACAAAAAAGGAGTGCTACGCATCATGGGGATGATAAACTTCATTGGAAAGTTCATTCCTAACTTGTCAGCCAAGACAGCCTGTCTGCGAGACCTGCTACATAAAACAAATGAGTTCGCATGGACAGAAAGACATGAACAAGAGTGGATAAACCTCAAAACAGTGCTGACAACCACACCTGTACTCACCTTCTTTGACCCAACAAAAAGAATCAAAGTGTCAACGGATGCATCAAAAGATGGCCTAGGTGCAGTCTTGCTACAAGCAGAGGGTGAAGATTGGAAGCCTGTTGCCTATGCCTCCAAGTCTATGACTGATACTGAGTGTCGATACGCCCAGATTGAAAAGGAATGTCTAGGCTTGGTAGTTGGACTAGAAAAGTTTCATGGCTACATATATGGACTTCCCACCTTCACAGTTGAGACAGACCACAGCCCTCTGGTTGCTATCATAAAAAAGCTGCAAAGATATGACTTTGAACTGATCTACACACCAGGCAAATACATAGTGTTAGCAGATGCACTATCCCGAGCACCCACAATGAGTCATGTGAGCTCTACTGAAGAAGACGTGGATGTTCATGTGAGTATGGTCACTGCTACGCTGCTCGTGTCAGACACAAAATCAAAGCAAATAGCAGAAGAAACAGTAAAAGATACAGTATTACAAACAGTAATAGAGAACATTCATCATGGTTGGCCAAAAGGTTCCTGTCCAAAATATTTTCACATAAGGTCAGAATTGAGTGTCGCAAGTGGACTATTACTAAAACAGAACAGAATAGTCATTCCACAGGCTCTACGTCAAGACATGCTCAAAAGGATTCATGAGGGACACCTCGGAATTGAAAAATGCAAAAGGAGAGCAAGAGACACTGTTTATTGGCCTGGCATAAATAAGGACATTGAGAACATGATAGGCAAATGTGAGACATGTCAGAAACACCAAAACAAACAAGCAAAGGAACCAATGATAGTAGCTGACATACCAACAGCAGCATGGCAAAAGGTTGGTATGGACCTTTTTCATTTAAATGGTAAAGACTATCTAATAGTGATTGACTACTATTCTAACTATCCTGAGATGGCGCTGCTCTCAAGCACCACAGCAAGCAGTGTCATAATGCATGTGAAATCCATCTTCACCAGACATGGAATTCCCAGGATTGCCGTTAGCGACAATGGTCCGTGCTTCAACTGTAAGGAGTGGCAACAGTTTACAGCACATTATGACTTTCAGCACATCACATCCAGCCCTTTGTATGCTCATTCAAATGGTAAGGCAGAGAAAGGTGTTCAAGTTCTCAAGCAGCTACTGAAGAAAGCGACAGAAAGCAAGTCTGATACTTATCTCACCCTGCTGAGCTACCGAGCCTCACCTTTAGACTGTGGTTCTTCACCTGCTGAACTACTAATGGGTCGCAAGTTGCGCACCACGCTACCCTGCTGTGCAAAAGAACAGCAAAGTGAGGAACTGAGACAGAGACTTCAACTGTTAAAGCTGAAACAGAAATGATACTATGACAAGTCATCCAAAACTCTAAAACCATTGACAAGGGATGATGTTGTCAGGATTGAGGATCCAGATGCATAGAACAGGAAAGCTACAGTTCTTGAGGAAGTAGGACCAAGGTCATACACTGTTAGAACTGAGGAAGGACAGATTCTCAGGAGGAACTGCCGTTCCCTCCTAAAAACACAAGAGACTATTCAAGACCAGATTGATGACAATGCCACAACTGCATCGTGTCATTCACCGCCAGAACAATCTCATGAAGACACATCAGACTTACCCGTGTTGAGAAGATCCACACATGAAGTAAAATAGCCTGATAGACTTAATCTTTGAGTACAATGTAAAGCTTTGAAAATGTGTTGACTGTTTTGAAAATGTTTATGTTTATAGAGCACTAACAAAAGTGTTACTGATATTATCTTTATTGTTTTCTTGAAAGTTGATTGATATTGATTTTGTTAAACCTCAAAGAAAGGGGGATGTAATGATCAATAACATGTCATTCTATAGTGGACACTAGGTGGAGCCGTAGAGCTGTGTAGAGCTGTATATAAGACTACACTATCCAGCTGTAAAAAAATATTAAGACTACATTACCCATGAGGCACTAGGCTACCCACAAGGCAACAGTCAAGATGGAAGCCTCTACAGATACTGTACCAGTCCACATGTGCTCAATAAAGTAACTAGCAAAAGCTAGCTGTGTTCATAATAAGAATGTCTATTTATTAATGAACATAAGACCCGTAACCCCTAATTCCCTTATCTGCCAGGAAACTGTCTATCTCCATTTTAAATTTATTTAATGTTGCAGCTTCCACAGCTCTCTGGGGTAGCAAATTCCATAGATTTACTACCCTCTGAGTGAAGAAGTTTCTCCTCATCTCAGTTAAACCCATGAATAGGCATGCAAGTGCCGTAAATAACGCTCAGTGTATCAATCTAGCTGTGTAATATGCAAATTGGAGTGCAGATGGAATAAGAAGCAGAAAGGCACTTCAGGTTATTGTGGATAGCATGGGGGTGCGGGGGGTGAGGTGGAATGGAGAAATGCCTTTTCGGTGTCAGGTGTGGCTCAGTAGAAAAAAAATATAATAAACCAAGTGACTAAATGTAGAAGTTGGATTCCATTCTCACTCCAGGCTGATGAAATGAAGTTTTATCTTTGCCAGAATTAACGTCTTGTATGAAATGAGTTCAGACGGCCTTAAACCAGTGCTTAGTGGGCACAGATATGCATTATGAATTACCCATGATTCAACATTTAATTGGCAGTCATTTCCAGGGCACAATATTAGCTGATTTGTAAAGGGAGAATTACTAATAAGTGCAGTAGCATTTTAAACCTCGCAAACCCCGAGGAGAAAGGCCATAGAGAAGGCTGGAGGTGGAGAAGTGGGAGAACTAGCCTCAGCTCAGGCTTCTAGTTGCCAGTTTCTCCTCTTTCTTCTCATCTTACTCTCTCATTCACTCACTGGTGACAAACTGCATATCGAAGCACTTTACCACATCTCTCCTTCCACTGGAAGCAATAGGAACAATTCAGCAGTGGCGTGCTCAGGGAACAGCCTCTCGCCATAGTGCAGCAGCCCATCAGATCAGGAAGTAGGCCTCAGTGCACTCAATGCTGAACTTCAAATTCATGAGAGAAAAATAATTCTCTCAAGAAAGTTTTTGAGGCCATGGTTTCTGTGTGTGCTGGCCTCATTGTGCACAACAACAATATGGTAATGAATGTAAATTAGACCGAATCCAAATTCCGTGTGTATTTTTGCAGTGCATTTTTGAACTGCTGAGTGCCTGTATAAAATGGTGTTGGTAGACCTGCAAGCTGTTCATGAAAGAACGCTATTACTTTAAGTTGGGTTGCCTTATTATTGAAACTTGTCCTCTCACTGCTGTTTTTAACTTGAGTAACTGAAATTTGAGCATTCGAGCTCATGAGTTTTTATTGCCGGCTGCTTGCTGCTATTTTCTTTCAATTCAATTCCTTTGGTGCAAACCTCCCACATCTCTGTTTGAGTGCATCATGGGAGTACACAGTGGACACTGAGGCAGCAGGGCTGGAAACATCCTTACATTGGGCCTGTGCACAGACTCTGTTATGCTATTGTGGGATGCCCAGAAATCCTGGGGCAGCATTGAGGGGTAGAATGCTGATGTAATCAATCTTTTCCCCTTATTTCCACTTCCTTGGACTTTAGGCTAGCTTAAGGAGATCGGCTTGAATATCGCATGATACACTAATCAGGCAGAAATCAGCGGAAGGTATTCTCCGCCCAATATCCCAAACCTTGCACACATGTTCTGAGTTGACAGCATCGATCTCAGCCAGAAAATATGCCACAAATCTTTGCTCAGTGTAGGTACCACAATCTGTCATTCTATCATTAGCTATGCCAGGGCTGTCACCACAATTCAAGTAGCTCTGTAACTCAACAACGCTGGGAAAGGTACAGCTTATTTCAGAATTCTTTTTGCAGTTTGTACAGCCCTCCCAGCCTTTCCAACAGTTTGCAAATAATGAGGACTTCCAATGGTATGCATAAAGTCATACCGTGCTCTGAATGTATGCAACTCTACAGCCATAAACTGCATCCCAGTATCCCTGACAGGTTCCTCAGGGATATTCCCATCACATATGGTATCTGATCGATCATATAGAATGCGACTAAAAAGAACATTTTATCAAACTTCATCATTCTAATGTATTCACTCCCTGCAAATTTCCATTGCACAGCAATGTTCCCTCCAGCTATTAACTGGAATAAATGTCATTGTTCTTCAGCTCCCTAAGTGAGTGTTCCACTGTATTATAAAATTATATATCTGTCAAGTAGACTGACTTGCAGATTTTGTCCACTAGAGCAAAATACTATGTGAAATGCGCAAAGTCTTTGATTGACAGACCCCAATAGAGTAGGTCAAGGTCCTAAGCCAATGTACATCAATGTGTGCTTCAAAGTTCTACCTAAGAAAAAGAGTCAAATATGAATTTCTAATATATTGCTGGTTTTAGTTTGATTCCCAAACATAAATATTTTTTGCTTTTCAATTATATATAAACATTATTGGATGTTAGCAAGCTTCAGTAAGAAAATATTCTTTGTAAACATTATGAAGTAGGAATTAAGTTCAGCCAGTCAAAGGCCAAATTATTCAATGTTGCTATCACTTCTAAAACCAACAGTCAGGACACAAGAGGCACAGAAAACAGGACAGTGTGAAATTTTCTTTTTTGAAAGAAAATGTACAGATAGTTAGAATAGGGCATATTAGACAGAAATAAGTTACAGGTAGAGTCAAAATAATAAAAATAAGACAGAATAGGAAGAATTACTATGAAGCAGTGAGAGGAAGGAAATTAAGGCCCCGACATTAACTTTGAGGATCGTTGGGAGTGGGGTGGAAGGGGGGTGGATTTCGATATCGCGTGGGAAACCCGGAAGTAATTTAAGCACGTCTATCTGTGGCATTTGAAACATACAAAATTCTTGCAGGGCTTGACAGGGTAGATGCAGGAAGGATGTTTCCCCTGGCTGGGGAGTCTAGAACCAGGGGTCACAGTCTCAGAATAAGGGCTCAGTCATTTAGGACTGAGATGAGGAGAAATTTCTTCACTCAGAGGGTGGTGAATCTTTCAAATTCTCTACCCCAGACGGCTGTGGCAGCTCAGTTGTTGAATATATTCAAGACAGAGATCAATAGATTTTTGGATATTAAGGGAATCAAGGGATATGGGGATAGTGCAGGAAAGTGGAGTTGAGGTAGAAGATCAGCCATGATCCTATCGAATGGCAGAGCAGGCTCGAGGGGCCAAATGACCTACTCCTGTTCCTATTTCTTATGTTCTTATGTTCTTATTTAAACACAGCCACCTCTGTTACGTCCGTGTATAATAAGAAACGGACTGCGGAGAACGGTACAACAGGTGTTTACTCAACGTGGCTCAAACTGCAACTGAACTGTACAGATTACTTCTCAGTGTTATATACAGGTGTGGTCACTGCCGGTACTGCAGTATACATGAGCTGTAAAACATAGTCCCCCCCTTAAAGGTATATACATTACAATTCCTCCCCTTTTAGATTAACAGTACCATAACACTCATTTAACAATTAAATATCAAACTAATTACAATTAACACTTTTAACATGCAACATTAGCTGAAAACAGTCTATTTATATATTCAGTCTTTGGGGAGGATTCCTGATCCTTTCTGGATAGCGCCTTTCCGAGTGTGTTGCTCTTGGTGCGGAGGCGATTCTGGCCCCCTGTCGTCGGTTGGTTCATCAGCTTCCGATGCTACTGTTTCTGGGGTAGATGCGACCTGTATGTCGGGTTCATCACCAGGTACGTATGGGTGAGGCATGGGGTTGACTTGTTCCTGTGACTTTAGGATCTGGTCAGCATGGCATCTCACGATGCTATCCCCAACGCCCACTGTGTACATTAGTGGGCCCTGCCGTGTGCATATCGTTCCTGGCTGCCATTTTTCTGTTCGGTCGTCGCGGGCCAAGACTGGTTGCCCTACATTGAAGCTCCTTGTTGGCTTCTCATGGATGTGCTGGAGTTGCTTACTCTCAACATCTCTTCGTACGTTTGGTCTGAGCAAATCCAGGCGAGATCTTAACCTTTGGTTAAAGAACATCATGGCTGGGGCCTGGTTGGTGACTGCATGTGTCGCATTCCGGTAGGTGAACAGGAAATTGTCCACCTTATGCTGCAGCGGAATGTTGTCATTGTACATAGCCTTTATTGCCTTCTTAAAGGTTTGTACGAACCTCTCAGCCAATCCATTTGTGGCTGGATGATACGGATGTGTAATGCCTTACCCCACTCTTTTTCAAGAACCTCCGGAACTCTTCGGACACAAACTGTGGTCCGTTGTCGGAGCAAATCTGTTCTGGCAAGCCATTCCTGGCAAAAATGGTCCGTAGGACTGCAATAGTTTTCTCCGTGGTGGTGGAGGACATTTTGATGACCTCAGGCCATTTCGAGTGCGCATCCACGGCTATTAAAAACATTGAGTCCATGAATGGACCAGCAAAATCAATATGCACCCGTTGCCATGGAGATGAGGTCCACTCCCATGGGTGTAGAGGGGCCTGTGGTGGTGCATTTTGGACTTTCTGGCATCCTGAGCAGCTCTTGGTCAGGTCCTCGCCTTGTTTATCGATTCCCGGCCACCACATATAAGCCCTAGCAAGGCTTTTCATTTTTACCCCTCCCAGATGACCCTCATGAAGCTCATTGAGCACTCTCTCCCTTAACTTGGGTGGAATTACCACTCGGGATCCACACATCAAGGTCCCCCCGCACACTGACAGCTGTTCTCTCCTTGTCGAGAATACTGGCAACAGTGAGTCGCCATGTGCTGGCCATCCCTTCACCGTCAAATCATATACCCGAGACAGTGTCGGGTCATTTCGGGTTTCCTTTTCGATACAAGCGTTAGTTACCGGTAGGTATTCAACTATAGTTGAATGGAATATTTCGACAGAATCCACTGCTGGTGCTTCCTCCGCAGTAGGCAGTGGCAGGCGTGATAGCCCATCAGCATTTCCATGCTGTTTCGTGCCCTTATATTCAATCTCATAGTGGTGCGCCCCTAGAAAAAGTGACCATCTTTGTAGTCGTTGCGCAGTCATCACCGGAACGCCCTTCTTCGGATTAAAAATGGAGACAAGAGGCTGGTGATCAGTCAGCAAGGTGAATTTCGGCCCGTGCAGATAGTGATTGAACTTTTTCACTCCCCACACTAGGCTGAGGGCCTCCCTGTCAATCTGGGCATAGTTACGCTCGGCTGAGGTTAGTGATCGTGACGCAAAGGCTATTGGCCTCTCTGAGCCGTCCGAGAATTTGTGCGACAGCACCGCTCCAATGCCGTAGGGTGACGCATCACATGCCAACCGAAATGGTAATGCTGGGTTGTAATGGGCCAATACCTCTTTCGATATGATTAGTGTTTTGCTCTTCTGGAAAGCTCGTCTACATTCGTCACTCCACTTCCATGGCACCCCAGTTTGCAGTAGGGTGTTCAGTGGGTGTAGTATTGTGGACAAATTTGGCAAGAACTTATGGTAGTAGTTTACCAGCCCAAGGAACGACCTCAGTTGTGACACATTTTCCGGTGCTGGAACTTTGACTACTGCCTCAATCTTCTCTGGGGACTTATGTAACCCCTCTTTATCGATAACGTGGCCACAATACGAGATCTGTTTTCTAAAAAACTCGCATTTGGGGCGGTTAGCTCGGAGCCCATATTCCTGCAATCTAGTGAGCACCTGCTCCAGGTTGGCAAGGTGATCACTGTCATTTTCGCCCGTGACCATGATGCGTTCAAATAACACTGGGTCCCTGGGATCCCTTGCAGGACTTGTTCCATTGCCCTCTGCCAAATAGCCGGAGCTGATGCTACCCCGAATACCAGCCCGTTGTATTGGTAGAGACCTTTATGGGTGTTGATTGTGAGGTATTTTTTTGATGCTTCTTCTACCTCCATTTGCAGATACGGATGGGCCAGATCAATCTCAGTGAAGCGTTTCCCTCCAGATAGCGAGGCGAAAATATCTTCAAACCGCGGAAGTGGATATTGTACGGTGTGAAGGACTGGGTTCACTGTTACCTTAAAGTCCCCACTGTAATGTATGTAATGTATATATACACCTTAAAGGAGAGAACTACTTTTTACAGTTCCTGTATACTGTAGTACCGGCAGTGACCACACCTGTATATAAACCCTGAGTAGTGATCTGTACAATTAGTTCTAGAGTAACCCTCATTCAGTAAACACCTGTTGAATCGTTCCCTGCAGTCTGTTGTCTGATTATTGAAGGACACAACATTAAGATACACGGACCTAACATTGGCGACAAGGCAGATTCGAACCTACCTGCAACTCTGCATCACCTCCCAGGGATTCGCTCCTGGAGAACAGTGGAAGAAGGTCGAGTCCAGAAGCACGGGCGTCGACCACGGGCAACCGCCCAGTCATCCAGCGGAGATTTGAGCATCGCAGGGGAGGCTGTCGAGAGCGAGGCTTGGCTTTCCAGTCACGGTGGTCCAGCGGCACGGGCTGGCAACAGGTACTGCGCAGACCCTTCCCGGACAGCGGCGAGCTAGAGCCCGACCGAGCGGCACAGAAAAAGGCCGAGCAGCGTCGACGGGGGAGAGAGAGAGGGCAGAGCGCAAAGGGCGCAGCCGGTGTTCAGGACCGAGCGGCGTCAACGGGGCAGAGAGACGAGAGAGAGCAGAGTGCGCAGCCAGTGTTCAAGGGCCGAGCAGCGTCAACGGGGGAGAGAAGCGCACAGGAAAACGCGAGGCGCTGCCATTGCCACGAGGACCACAGAGAGTGGCATTGCCAGCAGCGCAGGAGCAGCGCATGAAACCGACAGGGCGTCACCATTCGCCACAAGGGCCGCCGAGAGCGGCGTTGGCAGCAGCGCGGGAGACGCCATTTTAAGCCACAGCGGGGAAGAAAGGAAAGCGTGGGAGACGCCATTTTAAGCCAGTCTAACCACACACAAAAATGCCAAAGAGTGGCAGTGTCACAGAGTTCGACAATGAAGTCGAAGATTGGACGACATATGTCGAACGCATAGAAGTATACTGCAAGGCGAATGAAGTGCCAGATGACAAGCAAGCACTGGTATTGTTGAATTCAATGGGTGCAAAAACGTATGGCTTACTACGAAACCTAGTAACCCCAGAGAAGCCAGTAGAAAAGGATTTAGAAAACATAGTGTCAATCCTACAGGACCACTTAAACCCCACACCGCTGCTGATAGCAGAAAGATTTAAGTTTCACAAAAGGAACCAGCATAAAGATGAAAGTAATGCTGAGTATTTAACGGAACTGCGCAAGCTATCGAAACACTGCCAGTTTGGAACGGGACTAGCAGATACTTTAAGGGACAAGTTTGTGTGTGGGCTTCAAAGTGAAGGAACCCAGAAACGGCTTCTATCAGAAAAGGATCTTACGCTGAACAAGGCTTTCAGCATTGCAGTATCACATGAAGCAGCAGCACGGGGCACTGCAGAGATACAATGGAGACCACAAGAATATGGCACAAATAAAATGTCATACGGAACAGTGAAGTGCTATCGCTGCGGCAGAACAACACACGACCATAATGATTGCTGGTTCAAGGACAAAGTGTGCAGACAGTGTGGAAAAGTAGGACACATAGCAAGAGTCTGCAGGTCGGGAAAGAAAACCAGCAGCAAGAAATCTCCACAGGAGAAGTACAAGAGGGTACATAAGGTGACGGAGAGTAGTTCAGACGAACAGAAGAGTGATACAGACTCCGGAAGCAAGGAGCTGGGTTGTCTGAAACTACATAATGTGATCAAAACGGAGGATCACCAAACTATCTGGGTCACGCTCAAGATAGCAGGAGTCCAAGTGAAAATGGAATTGGACACAGGATCAGCCCTAACAGTCATAAACTGAAGGGACTACAACCGGCTATTCTCACGTATACCCTTGAGAGATACAAAGATTGTCTTGAAGACGTACACGGGGCAAAAAGTCTACCCCAAAGGAAAAATAAGGGTGAACGTTATATATAACGGCAAGGAAACACCAAAAATGGACCTATATGTATTGCCAGATGGAGGACAACCACTACTAGGACGTGAATGGATCCGGAAGATACAGCTACATTGGCATTCCATACAGGCACTGACTGTGGCTGACAAAAAGGATGACGACGTCACGCCTGGGCGACTGTCAAAGATCCTAACTGACGCGAAAGAAGTGTTCCAGCAAGGACTCGGAACACTAAAAGGCATGACAGCGATGATTAAAATTGAAGAAAACGCAAGCCCAAAATTTTTTAAGGCCGGTACCTTATGCGATCCGCCCAGCCGTCGAAGCAGAGCTGGAGAGTCTGGAACGTTCAGGTGTACTGTCCAAGGTAGACTGGAGCGAGTGGGCTACACCCATCGTCCCTGTGATGAAAAAGTCGTTGAGCAGCACGCCTGGGGAACCAAGGAAGGTTCGCATCTGTGGGGAATTTAAGGTAACAGTGAACCTGGTCCTTCACACCGTACAATATCCACTTCCGCGGATTGAAGATATTTTCGCCTCGCTATCTGGAGGGAAACGCTTCACTAAGATTGATCTGGCCCAGGCGTATCTGCAAATGGAGGTAGAAGAAGCATCAAAAAAATACCTCACAATCAACACCCATAAAGGTCTCTACCAATACAACGGGCTGGTATTCGGGGTAGCATCAGCTCCGGCTATTTGGCAGAGGGCAATGGAACAAGTCCTGCAAGGGATCCCAGGGACCCAGTGTTATTTGGATGACATCATGGTCACGGGCGAAAATGACAGTGATCACCTTGCCAACCTGGAGCAGGTGCTCACTAGATTGCAGGAATATGGGCTCCGAGCTAACCGCCCCAAATGCGAGTTTTTTAGAAAACAGATCTCATATTGTGGCCACGTTATCGATAAAGAGGGGTTACATAAGTCCCCAGAGAAGATTGAGGCAGTATTGAAGGCTCCAGCACCAGAAAATGTGTCACAACTGAGGTTGGTCCTCGGGCTGGTAAACTACTACCATAAGTTCTTGCCACATTTGTCTACAATACTACACCCACTGAACACCCTACTGCAAACTGGGGTGCCATGGAAGTGGAGTGACGAATGTAGATGAGCTTTCCAGAAGAGCAAAACACTAATCACATCGAAAGAGGTATTGGCCCATTACAACCCGGCATTACCAATTCGGTTGGCATGTGATGCATCACCCTACGGCATTGGAGCGGTGCTGTCGCACAAATTCTTGGACGGCTCAGAGAGGCCAATAGCCTTTGCGTCACGATCACTAACCTCAGCCGAGCGTAACTACGCCCAGATTGACAAGGAGGCCCTCAGCCTAGTGTGGGGAGTGAAAAAGTTCAATCACTATCTGCACGGGCAGAAGTTTACCTTGCTGACTGACCACCAACCACTTGTCTCCATCTTTAATCCAAAGAAGGGCGTTCCGGTGATGACTGCGCAACGGCTACAAAGATGGTCCCTTTTTCTAGGGGCGCACCAATATGAAATTGAGTATAAGGGCACGAAACAGCATGGAAACGCTGATGGACTATCACGCCTGCCACTGCCTACTGTGGAGGAAGCACCAGCAGTGGATCCTGTCGAAATATTTCATTCAACTATAACTGAATGCTTGCCAGTAACTAACGCTGGTAGAGAAGGAGACCCGAAATGACCCGACACTGTCTCGGGTATATGATTTAACGGTGAAGGGATGGCCAGCACATGGCGACTCACTGTTGCCAGCATTCTCATCCAGAAGAGAACAGCTGTCAGTATGACAGGGGACCTTGATGTGTGGATCCGAGTGGTAATTCCACCCAAGTTAAGGGAGAGAGTGCTCAATGAGCTTCATGAAGGTCATCTGGGAGGGGTGAAAATGAAAAGCCTTGCTAGGGCTTATGTGTGGTGGCCAGGGATCGATCAGCAAATCGAGGACCTGACAAAGAGCTGCTCAGGATGCCAGAAGGTCCAAAATGCACCACCACATGCCCCTCTACACCCATGGGAGTGGCCCTCATCTCCATGGCAACGGGTGCATATTGATTTTGCTGGTCCATTCATGGACTCAATGTTTTTAATAGCCGTGGATGCGCACTCAAAATGGCCTGAGGTGATCAAAATGTCCTCCACCACCACAGAGAAAACTATTGCAGTCCTACGGACCATTTTTGCCAGGAACAGCTTGCCAGAGCAGATTTGCTCTGATAACGGATCACAGTTTGTGTCCGAAGAGTTTCGAAGATTTATGAAAAGGAATGGGGTCAGGCATTACACATCCGCCCCGTATCATCCAGCCACAAATGGATTGGCTGAGAGGTTCGTACAAACCTTTAAAAAAGCAGTAAAGGCCATGTGTGATGATGACATTCCACTGCAGCATAAGGTGGACAATTTCCTGTTAGCCTACAGAAATGCGACACATGCAGTCACCAACCAGGCCCCAGCCATGATGTTCTTCAACCGAAGGTTGAGATCTCGTCTGGATTTGCTCAGACGAAATGTACGAAGAGATGTTGAGAGTAAGCAATTCCAGCACATCAATGAGAAGCTGACAAGGAGCTTCAATGTAGGGCAACCAGTCTTGGCCCGCGTCTACCGAACAGAGAAATGGCAACCAGGAACGATATGCACACGGCAGGGGCCACTAATGTACACAGTGGACGTTGGGGAGAACATTGTGAGACGCCATGCTGACCAGATCCTAGAGTCACAGGAACGAGTCAACCCCATGTCTCGGCCATACGTACCTGGTGAGGAACCCGATGTACAGGTCGCATCTACCTCAGAAACAATAGCATTGGAAGCTGATGAATCAACTGACGACAGGATGCTAGAATCGCCTCCGCACCAAGAGCAAGACACTCGGGAAAGGCGTTATCCAGAAAGAATCAGGAAGCCTCCCCAGAGACTGAATATATGAATGGATTATTTTCATATAACATTGTATATTAAAAATGTTAATTGTTAAATGAGTATTATGGTACTGTTAATCTAAAAGGGGAGGAATTGTAATGTATGTAATGTATATATACCTTAAGGGAGAGAACTACTTTTTACAGCTCCTGTATACTGTAGTCCCGGCAGTGACCACACCTGTATATAAACCCTGAGTAGTGATCTGAACGGTTAGTTCTAGAGTAACCCTCATTCAATAAACACCTGTTGAATCGTTCCCTGCAGTCTGTTGTCTGATTATTGAAGGACACAACATTAAGATACACGGACCTAACACCCACACATGCGAACCTTCCTTGGTTCCCCAGGCGTGCTGCTCAACGACTTTTTCATCACAGGGACGATGGGTGTAGCCCACTCGCTCCAGTCTACCTTGGACAGTACACCTGAACGTTCCAGACTCTCCAGCTCTGCTTCGACAGCTGGGCGGATCGCATAAGGTACCAGTCTGGCCTTAAAACATTTTGGGCTGCGTTTTCTTCAATTTTAATCATCGCTGTCATGCCTTTTAGTGTTCCGAGTCCTTGCTGGAACACTTCTTTCGCGTCAGTTAGGATCTTTGACAGTCGCCCAGGTGTGACTTTGTCATCCTTTTTGTCAGCCACAGTCAGTGCCTGTATGGAATGCCAATCCAGTTGTATTTTCCGGATCCATTCACGTCCCAGTAATGGTGGTCCTCCACCTTGCAATACATACAGGTCTAGTTTTGGTGTTTCCTTACCGTTACATATAACGGTCACCCTTATTTTTCCTTTGGGGTAGACTTTTTGCCCCGTGTACGTCTTCAAAATAATTTTTGTGTCTCTCAAGGGTATGTGTGAGAATAGCCGCTCGTAGTCCCGTCGGTTTATGACTGTTAGAGCTGATCCTGTGTCCAATTCCATCTTTACCTGGACTCCTGCTATCTTGAGAGTGACCCAAATGGTTCGGTGATCCTCCGTTGTGATCACATTATGTAGTTTCAGACAACTCAGTTCCCTGCTTTCGGAGTCGTTATCACTCTTTTGTTCGTCTGAACTATTCTCTGTTATCTTATGTACCTTCTTGTACTTCCCTTTGGTCGGTTTCTTATTGCTGGTTTTCTTTCCCGACCTGCAGACTCATGCTATGTGTCCTACTTTTCCACACTGTCTGCACACTTTGTCTTTGAACCAGCAATCATTCTGGTCGTGTGTTGTTCTGCCGCAGCGATAGCACTTCTCTGTTCCATATGGCATTTCGTTTGTGCCATATTCTTGCGGTCTCTGTTGTATCTCTGCAGCACCCCGTGCTGCTGCTTCATATGATACCGCAATGCTGAAAGCCTTTTCCAGCTTAAGGTCCTTTTCAGATAAAAGCCGTTTCTGGGCTCCTTCACTTTGAAGCCCACACACAAACTTGTTCCTTAAGGTATCTGCCAGCCCCGCTCCAAACTGGCAGTGTTTTGATAGTTTGCGCAATTCTGTTAAATAATCAGCATTGCTTTCATCCTTATGCTGGTTCCGTTTGTGAAACTTGAATCTTTCTGCTATCAGCAGCGGTGTGGGGTTTAAATGTTCCTTTAGTATCGTTACTATGTCTTCAAAACTCTTTTCCATTGGCTTCGTTGGGGTTACAAGATTTTGTAATAAACCATACGTCTTTGCACCCATTAAATTTAACAATACCGACGCTTTCTTGTCATCAAACACCTCATTTGCTTTGCAGTACACTTCTATTCGTTCAACATATGTAGTCCAATCTTCGACTTCATTGTCAAATGCGGTGATGCTGCCACTCTTCAGCATTTTGGGTGTGGTTTAAAATGGCGTCTGCCAATGGCGTCTCCCGCGCTTTCCTTCCTCCCCCGCTGCTGCCGACGCCGCTCCCGGCGGTTCTCGTGGCAATGGTGGCGCCCTGTAGGTTTTGCGCACTTCTCCTGCACTGCTGCCAATGCCGCTCTCGGCGGTCCTCGTGGCAATGGCAGCGCCTCGCGGGTTTCTGCGCGTCTCTCTCTCCCTCTCTCCGACGCTGCTCGGCCCCTGAACACCGGCTGCACCCTGTGCGCTCTGCCCTCTCTCTCTCTCCCCATCGACGCTGCTCGTCCCTTTGCTGTGCCGCTCGGTCGGGCTCTAGCCCGCCGCCGTCCGAGAAGGGTCTGCGCACTACCTGTTGCCAGCCCGTTTTGCTGGACCACCTTGACTGGAAAGCCAAGCCTGGCTCTCGACAACCTCCCCCGCAATTCTCGAGTCTCTGCCGGATGACTGGGCGGTTGCCCGTGGTCGACGCCCGAGTCTCTGGCCTTGACCTCCAATCCACTGATCTCCAGGAATGAATCCCCGGGAGGTGATGCAGAGTTGCAGGTAGGTTCGAACCTGCCTCGTCGCCAATGTTACGTCCGTGTATAATAAGAAACGGACTGCGGAGAATGGTACAACAGGTGTTTACTCAACGTGGCTCAAACTGCAACTGAACTGTACAGATTACTACTCCCATTCCTACTGGGAGAGGAGAGAAGCTGTGTAACACTGGCGGCACACTATGTTACAGCTTGCCATGAACAGAGGGACAACCAGTAAACTAAGAAAAGAATATATATAAACAATGCGAATGTATATTTATACACTCAGGGATATACCTGTTTATACACTGTATGAATAGAACTGCGTTTATGTGCTAAACCATAAATGTATTTTGATGCTTTGGCAACATAAGATGTAACTTATCATGCCAATAAAGCGATTTGAATTGTGAATTGTGAATTGTGAATTGTTATATACAGGTGTGGTCACTGCCGGTACTGCAGTATACATGAGCTGTAAAACATAGTCCCCCCCTTAAAGGTATATACATTACAACCTCATTATCATTTTACTTCTGGGTTTGGCATTGAAGGCACAGCAGTGGACGTGGTGCAGATCCACATGACGCAAACTCAAGTCCAGTACTTAAAGGGTCAATTCAAAGATGGAATTTGGAAGAGTCGGGTTCTTTGGCACAGAGGCAGCAATTATAGAATATGGACTCAGGGCACTCAAAGGCTGCGTCCCGCTTTAATGACACTTCGCTTGATGTACTGCTGGGGGCATGAGGAGCCGGAGAGGGATAATCTTCCCCAGCAAAGGAGGCATGGCTGGTGGTGGCCTAGGAGGTCAGCAGCAGGAGCACTGTGCCACACTCCTGGCTTCAGTGCTGAAACTTCTTTACCCTGAGAGTGGTGAGGATGTGGAACCCGCTACCACCGGGAATGGTGCGGGGAATAGTATAGATGCATTTAAGGGGAGGCTAGATAAGCATATGAGGAAGAAGGGAATAGAGGGTTATGCTGATAGTTAGATGAGGAAAGATGGGAGGAGGCTCAAGTGGAACATAAACGCCGGCATGGGCTGGTTGGGCTGAATGGCCTGTTTCTGTTCTGTATATCCTATGTAATCCTATGTAAAATGCGCATTTATGACCTAACCAGGTCAGGAAATGTGAGTACAATTGCACATTCACCTACATCCTGTTGTGTGCATCACCCCACTCCCACTCTGCCTTGTCAAGCCTACTGCATCACATCACTTCTCAAAGCCACTTACCTTGCAAATGCACCCATCCTTCTCTTTCTATGCACCTCCTCACATCCCCATCAATCCATCCACCACTGCCACTCACCCTTATGCAATTTGATGTCTCTCACCAAATGCACTCCATCTATCGAGTGAACACATGACATTACAGTCACTCATAGTTCTGTTCATTCCCACGTTGCAGAAGAAGAGAGAAAAAAACAGAAGGGAGAGGGAGAGAACTGAAGGTGGTACTCCACAGATCCCACAGATGACAACTGCAGAGGAGGAACCGCTGGAAATCAGTGGCACCTCAGCGTCCTTGGTCATCGGAGATGGGAAGATGGGGACCTCTCAGCTACCTTGTGACAGAATTCAATATCATCGACCCACATGTCATATAACACTCAGTCATGTTGAATTGATTTCAGCAGTCAGTAGCCCACATGCTGCCTTGTCTCCCGATGGCCGAGTCTGCCCCCGCACAGGTGCAGGTGGAGCAGTCTTTAGCGGGTCCCTCTTCGGCTCCAAAACTCAGAGGTTGTCGGCCAAGAGCATCTCAGCAGTCAGAGCAGGGATCTGAAAAGCCTGCCTCCACCCCTGCTGAACTGCTGAAGCCACAGGGTTGCACCATGTAGGAGCGGTGGGAAAAAGAAAGAGTAAAGCTTTGTAGTTGCATAAGGGTATGCACATGGATGTATGAGAAAATGTTACGTTGTTAAGTTTCTGTTCTTTAGTAGAATCACATTTATTACTTTGCACACTTTCCTGTGATGTCCTTTCTTGGATGCCGGGTAGCGACTCACCTTTTCAGTTGTTTGTGGATGAATGGGAAGGCATGAATTGACGGAAACCAATGGGGGGGATGTGCAATGGGTGGTTGGTTGGAAGCAGGACTGCTTTGTGTTAGTGGGATTGGGTGGGAGGTGTGTGGGGGTGGGGGGGGTGCGGCTGCGATGAGAGTGGCCATTGGATGTGGTTGTTATTTGGGTCCAGTAGTGATAACTAATTGAACTATACAGATATAAGGGAATCCCTGACATCCTGGCCAGCAATGTGAGCATCTAGTGCTGCAATGGGTTCGCCATCTTCTTCCTCCTTCTCCTCCCTCTTCCTCTTCCTCTTACTCCTCCTCCTCCTCCTCGGATTTGTCCACAGATGATGCGTGCTTAGCACCTTGTTCCTCCTGCAGTTCCATTCCTCACTGCTGCGCAACACCTCTATCATTCAGCATACTGAAGGGCACCTCCAGGTCTGTCCAGGCACCTGAAGTGCATCTTGAGCATGCCAATCACTTGCTCATTCACTGATCTAGTTGTCATATGGCTTTTGTTGTACTTGGGCTTCATTGGTTGGGTTCCTCATGGGTGTCATCAGCCAAGTTTGAAGGGGGTATCCTTTGTCTCCTAGTCCGCTTAAGTCTGCTTATGGGTCAAAAGAGCTGAGGGAGCTTAGACTGCCACAGGATGAAAGCATCATGGCAGCGCTCCAGGAATCTGTGTAAAGGAATAGCCATATTTCAGAAAAATACACCATCCTATGAACAGAATTCTGACTTTATTAAAACATGACAAACTGGGGTTAAAAATCTAAAAGCCTCAACAACACAAGCTGTAAACAGAAATACAGGCTTCTGAGATAAAATGAGTTGTTGACACAAAGCTGTAAACACCATACAAGCTTTTGAAATGGGAATTGGTTGTTGATACTAAAACAATGACCCTATTGAAGAAGCAAAGGGTTGCTTCCAGAAAGTCTGCAGTTTGGGAGAAACACAATACCATAACCCAGCTTAAAGTGTTATAAACTAACACTTCGAACAGAAACACAGAACATTAAAGAAACATGTGCCTTTGTAAAAGTAACATCAAATGAAAGACAGAAGACATAAGTTTGTAATACAACCAATTGAGATGGCTAGGGAAGCAATCAAGTACTCGGTTGAAGTGTTTTTGATTTACATATTGTAAAAGGTACAAACAGAAGACTTTGTAAATATGAAATCAATAGATGCACCAAGTAATCACATTGTGTTTGTTTTGAACTTGGAACAGTTAGGAGACACTGGGGGAGAAATTCAGTATCGCTCCGTTTGGGGCGCCATTATTGGACATGTGCAAAGTTTAGCGCCTGGCGCTAATTATCACCTCCGACAACAAAGTTGACTTTTATCGCCCCTGGAGGTGATTGGAGTGCTAAATCAGGCGCTTCACACCTGTCTTAGGGCACAAAGGCCGAGGAGTGAGGCGCTACCTCAGAGCGCTGGCGAAGCAAGGAAGGGCAAATCAAAATTAACCTGCAAAGTGCTGCTCAGTATTCAAAACTCCTTCACACAACATTGAATGTCTCCAGAAGTCTCTCTCTCTCTCAGAATGCATGGTGCAAAAATGTCACCGACAAAAAAAGGCAGGAAGTGGTTGCCTTTAAATAGGGCTCCCCTAATCCCTTTCTGACAGCATAATGCTCCCCTGAATCTGTCGTTGCTAGCGGCAGGCGGTAAGGGAGGGGGCGCCACTCAATATCTGGTCTGGAGTGCTAACGGGGCATTGCGCGCTCGACTGACATCACGATCTGCCAGCACAGGAGATCGTAGCGGTAGTGTTTAGCGCTGCCGCAAAATGTCTAGTTAATTTCGCGAGCGGCGCAAACATCGCCGCACGCGGGCGCTAGTTGCTTTGTGCCCCAATTGGCGCCCTCTTAAGGCGCTACCGGGAGGCGCAAACATCTGAATTTTTCCCCCACTAAGTCTGCTTACAACCAGCTAAGGTGATTTAAGAATTGAATTGAAGTCCTTCGTAAAAATGGCATCAAATAAAAAACTACTGTCATATTGTTTTTTATGATAAGTCTTGAACACCTACACAGCAGACAGGATTTTGCAAGTTAACAGCTGAATTGACAGTAAGGATAGAAAGAAGTCAACAGAAAGATGACTAGAGATAATTAGCTTACATCAGCAGAAAACTTCAAAGGATATACCACTGCAAAAAGAGTATAAAATATAGAACTTTCAAATAGGAAGTCAGTAGTCACTGAAAGGGGCAAGCGATTCTCTCACTCTTCAGAGGCAGGCTCTGTAAGTTTTTAACTCTTTGAGTCTCAGGGATCAAAAGGTACTTTTATTTGATTTTGGTGGATATCGTGGATTAGAAATAAGACTTAGAAATGTAGAAATGTAACGAAGTTAAGATTTGAGAATAAGGATCTCTGAGAATAAGAATTGTAAGCTATTTGTATTTTGAACTGTTAAAGTTGCTATTGCATCACCAGCTGTTAGCTGCATGTCAGTTCTTTAATAAATCTATATAATTTTAGAATTGTCTCGCATAGTATTTCTGTATCAAACTCGCAAACTCAATCTCTGTACACTCTTTTGTGAGGAGTTGCAGAATTCTGGGGGGGGGGGGGCGGTTTCCGGACCCTTATAATATCCGGAAGGTTACAGTCTAGTTAAACTTATTAAAGTGCTACCTGGAGGACGGTAATATCTTCAGTTCATTCTTTTCCTTTAGGGAGAGATAGCCTGAACCTTTAGACCCAATTAAGCGTCTCTAGGATTCGGCTACCTCTAACTTTAGTTGAAGGTGTCTGGGGAATACACCTGATCCAAGGTAGCCCGAAAAGGGCTAGGACTAGTAATTATCCCTTCATCTGGTGCACAGCTGCATAAATCTTTTCATGCGGTTGCACATCAGCTGCACATTGATGGAATGGAATCCTTTGTGGTTGACAAACACTCCTGGTTGATATGGGGGTGCACGGATTGCCACGTGTGTGCAGTCAATGACGCTCTGCATCTGTGGGAAGCCATCCAGATATGCAAACCTGAGCGCCCGCTCATTCTGACTGGCATCATCACAGGCCAAGTTAACATAATTGCCGGCTCTGGCAAACATCCCATCTGTGATCTGCCTGATGCACTTGTGTGCAGCCAACTGGCAGATCATGGATATGTCACTGGCAGAGCCCTGGAAGGATCTGGAGGCAAAGAAGTCGAGGGTGGTGGGCAAGTTCACAGCCACTGGTAATGCGTGGCCACCAGGTCCAGCAGGGAGCTGGTCTTTTTCTAGAAGGCTGCAAATGTCTGCCAACACCTGAAGCAACAACCTCTGCCTCCACAAGCATTGCTCTTCCGAGAGGTCTAGGAAGCTGAGTGCCTGCGTGTACACCCTATGTCGCAGGTATTGCCTTCTGCAAGCTCGACCCCTCTGCTGCTCCCCTCTCTGCTGACCACATTTAGGCCTCTCTGCAACAGGCTGTTGCTGCTGCTGATGGTCACCTTGCTTCTCATCCAAGGTCCAATCTAAGGCAGACAAGGTGCCACCCATCCTGGTCTGAGTCTCAAAATGCCCAAAGTATAGAAACTAACCTCTCACCACAAGTACTCTGAACAAACCCTTTCCCAGTGTTCGGTAAGAAAGCAGTTGTGAGCACTGAGTATTTATTGCAATATTTGCCTGATTTTTAATGAGCCCCATGAAGTTGCTTTGTGTTCTCACCGTGGTTTCAATGGTGAGTTTCAGGTAGTCCAGGAAACCCGTGCATGAGCCGTTAAATTTGAAAGGACGCTGAAATATCACTACAATGGAGCAATTTGCATATTTAAATTGGTAACCAGCCTCTCTCGAGGGGGTACACGCAACCAGCTGAATGCGCTCGAGTTAAATCCGGAAATTGGTGGGTTGGAATTGGCTTCCAGACGTGCTGACAGTTTTGGCAAACTTAACCCCCCACCTGCAACTAAACCCACGTGCTCTTCAACTTTAAAATCTCCCCCGAAGTGTTTACATTTTTATTTTAAATTGTTTTAATATCACAATGGTAAAGCTACTCTTGATATCTAAACCTATCCAGCATAATAGCACTATATTTGGGGTGGGCAAGGGCTAGCATGGATGGAAATTGGGGCAGGTCCCTGTCCACTGAAATGTCCAAGCCATTTATTTAATGGTAGGAGCATACAAACGTAGGAATAATATCACATGAACTAGAAAAGCTGGGATTGTTCTCCTTAGAGCAGAGAAGGTTCAAAGGAGATTTGATAGAGGTGTTCAAAATCATGAAGGGTTTTGATAGAGTAAATAAGGAGAAAATGTTACTCGTGACAGAAGGGTCGGTGACCAGAGGGCACAGATTTAAAGTAATTGGCAAAAGAACCAGAGGCAAAATGAGGAGAATTTTTTTTCACAGTGGGTTGTTATGATCTTGAATACACTGCCCGAAAAGAAGCAGATTTAATACTAACTTTCAAAAGGGAATTGGATATATACTTGAAGGGAAAAAAATTGCAGGGCTATGGGGAAAGGGCAGGGGAGTGGAACTAATTGGATAGCTCTATCAAACAGCCGACACAGGCACGATGAACCAAATGGCCTCGCCCTGTGCTGTATCATTCTATGATTCTATGAACGAATTCCTGCCTTTGCGCCCTTAGCAACACGGGGCAAAAGGGCCGCTTGTACATCCCTTGGTGTCCAATTTTGCTAAGTGCTTCAGAGTTTATTAAATTGTTAAAGGTCAGGGTTTCCCCTGTTTGATTGTGTGGGAATTGGACTATTCAAAAAGGCATTGAGCCTTTTGCCTAAATTTGTTTGGCTCAACCACTACTACTGCAGCCAGATCCTGTTCTGAATTTCCTGTTGCACCATTAATGGTGGAGGCACCCGCCCAAAACATTAAAATGTTCCTGACCCCTAGCATCAGGAGCACATTTGTGGGATGGGCAGAGCTTTGAGAAACCTTGGGGTCAATGTTTATTGATAATGTGTTGGATGGCATTGTAAGGGATGGATTTGGAGTGTCTCTTCTAGGCATTTCTGAATATAAACTGCAGCACTCCAGATTATATTATGTTATTGACAGACTCACCTGAGGGCATAATGAACTCTACTCACCATTTTAACTAATAGGTTAACAAGAGAGATTTGGTGCTGAGCGCCCTGAAGGGTGTAATTATGACTTTGCACAGCTCAAGAAAGAAACTCTCTTTGGAAGATGCAAGAAGTGTTTTTCTCAACTGTTGATTCATATCAGTATCTGGCAGTTCTGGTGGATGCAAATTTTAGCTTGAACGCAGTTCTTCGAGAATCATTTGAGAATGGGAGAAGGACATTTCAGTATTCATGCCTTTCTCCAATGATGGCAAAATCCCAGAGCAGGTTAAGTTTGTGGCTATATAGGTCTGTGTCCAAATAGTTCTGCTTCAGAGTTCAGAACTCCTAGGCATGCAATGGAATGATTTATTTCAGCCTATGTAGGATATCTACAAGCAAGGTGTAAGGTGGATTTGTGTAGGTCATTAAGGCTGTGGCCTACAACAACTTGGCTCACTTGTAGCCAAAAGTCTTTTGCTGATTAAGATTGGCTGTCATTATGCTTGACCGAAAGTTGTGTTGTTGGGCAAATTCCATAATCAACAATCAAACTTTTGCAGCTACAAGCTATTTACAGATAAGGAAGTAGGCAATGAGGTGTTACGAAGCTACAATCAAGACCTCCTGAAAGGAGGTCTGCAAGATGAACACAAGTCAATGACCTTTGCACAATGCATATTGTGTTGCTGATCACCTCTGCAAACTTTGCAACCCTCTCAGACATTGTTTAAGTGACCGAGTCTGATAAGGAGAAAAAGACATTAATAGCTGACAATAGCCAGTGGACTCAGGACACAATGGAAGAATGCCAACTCAACCAACTCCTTCCACATACCAGAGAAAGGAGGGAATGCCCCTTTGCAGCACAGAGTGCATTACCGAGAAGAATAAAAGACAATGCCCAAAAAGATAACTGGACTGTAGTCAGAAGAGGTGGCCTGGCCAGTCATCTCACCCACGAGGATAGGGCTACAGTTGGAAGAGGGGTGTGACTTGGTCGGTCAGCCAGAGAACCTACAATCAACACAAACTGACCATCCGTGGATGACCGTATGTATATCCTATCTGTAACATATGTTAGTGTTGACGGGCATGGTATTGCAACAGTTTAGTTTTGACATTGTATTGTAACCTTTGATCTCTAATGTTTCAATAAAGTTGAGTTAAGTCAGAATCCACGTTTGTGTCAATTGCTCAATTATAATTCTCGGGTCAGAATCTTAAACCTGTGACATCCAAAAAGGAAACATCTTGCACACTGGTGGGACCTAGAATGGTAGAGCTATTACTGGGGATTGGGGTTTTTCTTACTCGGCGCTAGATAATGCTGTAGGCCAATGTTGTAATAGGCAGTACGCTCCTTGGTGGACAAGCTCACTGGTGCTGTGTTGTGGAAACCGACACAGTTTTAGTCAATTGGTACCCATAAGTACACTTGAGGTCCTAATTTTTCTCAGCTTAGGTAAGTGGGGTTTCTACAAGGAGGTGAAGAAAGCACATTAATTTGAAATAACACCATTTGGGAGAAAAATTCGGTTGGTTAGCGCCTCCTGTTAGTGCCTCCAGGGGCGCTAATGGGGGGCTAGAAACTTAGCACCCGAGCGCAACGATTTTAGCACCACTCGCAAAATTGACCAGTCATTTTGCGGTGGCGCTAAACACTACCACCACGATCTCCTGCGCCCGCAGATCGTGACGTCAGTCAGTAGCACCCCAGACTGGATATTGAGTCGTGCCCCCTGCCTTAGTGCCTGCCACTAGGATCAACAGGTAGAGGGGAACGGTTTCAAGTCGGGAAGGGGCTGGGGGAGCAATATTTAAAGGCGGGTGCTTCCTGCCTTTCTTGTCAGCGAAATTTTTGGTTTTAATGCAGTCCTAAGGAGTTTTGGCCCTCAGCACCACTTTTGAGGTTCCTAAGCGCCGAGCTCTTTCCCGGGGCCTATCCATTAGTGCTTCCAACACAATTGCTTTTGAGGTCTCTCCAGGCCGAGATTCAAGGCTGCAATGAGCAGGGAGTGGCTGGCCAGCAATATAGCCCCTCCCCTTTAAGACCTGGGTGGCACCAGTATGTCTGGCTTCCATGGAAGCCTGAGCTTCAGTAACGTTCTGAGGTAGCGCCTCGCTCCCTGACGTTTGCACCTTAAGAGAGGTGTGTAGCGCCTGATTTAGCGCTCAAATCACCTCCAGGGGCGATAGAGGCGAATTTTGCAGTCGGAGGCAATAATTAGTGCTGGGTGGTAAACTTTGCGCCCAGCCAATATTAACGCCCCAAAATGGATGATACCCAATTTTTCCCCCTTTATGTCTTCAGAGCACCCCAAAGCATTTCACAGCCAATTCATTATTTTTGAACTGTAGCCATTGTTATACAGGTGTGCACAGCAACCAATTTACACATAGCAAGACCTCACAAACAGTAATGGACAGTTAGTCTGTCTTAATTGAGGGATTAGTGTTGGTTGCGACATCAGGAGAACACCGTATTCTTCTTCAAGTCGTGCCATGGCATCTTTTATGTCCTCTTGAACAGATGCAAAGTGTTGTATCCGTGTGTTAATGGAGACACGGAATGCAGGAGTTGGTTTAACAGGTGTTTACTGAACAAAGTCTGGAGGAGAACTAAAAGATACAAGACACTATACAGGCTTATATAGCCCGAGTGGTCACTACCGGTATTACAGTACACAGGGGCTCTTAAAGGTACATACACTACAATTCCTCCCCTTATAGATAATTAGTACGTAACATTTTAAGTAATCATTAATTAACATGTTTACAAGAACAATAATCTACACATTTGCTGCAGTTAATCAATTATACGTCAGTCTCTCTGGAGGCTTCCTGACTCGGTCCGGATAACGCCTCGGTGGTGTACTAGTTTTCGGTGGTGTAGTAGGTTCTTTTGGCAAGGTCGATTCGGCTTGAATGCCAGTGTCGGGTTCATCTGGTTCCAGTATCACCGGATCAGAGGTAGATACTATGGGTATCTCTGCTTCATCATTAGGCGTATAGAGTTGTGGTGTAGGTTACCCTTTTCGGATGACTCTATGATCTGGTCAGCATGGCGCCTTATTATGCTTTCTCCAATGTCCACGGTATACATCAGCGGTCCTAGTCATGTGCAAATAGTTCCAGGCTGCCATTTCTCAGTACGGCAGTCCCGGGCCAAAGCTTGTTGACCTATCTGGAAGGTTCTAGTTGGCCTTTCATTCATGCCTTGAAATTGCCGGTTCTCTACGTCCCTTCTGATGTTTGGCTTGATCAAATCCAGCCGGCATCTTAGTCTTCTATTGAAAAACATCATGGCGGGAGTTTGGTTTGTAACCACGTGTTGCATTCCTGTACGCAAACAAGAAGTTATCTACCTTATGTTGTAGATTTATGTCTTCATTACCCATGGCCTTTATGGCCTTCTTGAAGGTCTGGACAAACCTTTCAGCTAATCCATTGGTGGCGGGATGGTATGGGGCGGACGTGTAGTGCCTAACCCCATTGTTTTTTAAGAACTTCCTGAATTCTTCGGATACAAACTGCGGTCCATTATCAGAACAGATCTGTTCAGGCAGCCCATTCCTGGCGAATATGGTCCTTAATACTGTGATGGTTTTTTCCGTGGTGGTGGAGGACATCTTTATTACCTCCAGCCACTTGGAGTGTGCATCCACCGCGATTAAGAACATTGAGTCCATAAATGGACCAGCAAAGTCGATATGTACCCTTTGCCAGGGAGATGAGGGCCACTCCCATGGATGTAGAGAGGCTTGTGGTGGGGCGTTTTGAACCTTCTGGCATCCTAGACAGCTCTTGGTCATTTCTTCGATGTCTCCATCGATACCTGGCCACCATCCAAATGCTCTGGCTAGGTTCTTCATTTTCACTCCACCCAGATGCCCCTCGTGAAGCTCCTTTAGCACTTTATCCTGGAGTTTGGGTGGAATCACCACTCTGGATCCACACATCAAGGTTCCTCGGCACACTGACAGCTGTTCTCTTCTTTGCGAGAATGCTGGCAACAGTGGTTCGCCATGTGCTGGCCATCCATTCACCGTTAAATCGTAGACTCGTGAGAGAGTTGGGTCATTTCTCGTTTCCTTTTCAATGGTAGAATTTGTTACTGGTAGACATTCCACTGTGGTTGAGTGGAACATCTCCACTGGGTCCACTGTAGATGCCTCTTCTACCGTTGGCAACGGTAGGCGCGATAAACCGTCAGCATTCCCATGCTGTTTTGATCCTTTGTATTCTATGTCATATTGGTGTGCCCCTAGGAAAAGGGACCACCTCTGCAGCCTTTGCGCTGTCATAATGGGAACGCCCTTTTTAGGGTTGAATATGGAGACGAGTGGTTGATGGTCAGTCAACAAGGTATATTTTTGTCCGTGTAGGTAATGGTTGAATGTCTTCACTCCCCATACCAGGCTGAGTGCTTCCCTGTCGATCTGGGCAAAGTTACGCTCAGCTGAGTTCAATGAGCGTGACGCAAAAGCTATCGGCCGCTCCGAGCCATCAGGGAATCTATGCGACAATACCGCTCCTACGCCGTAAGGGGATGCATCGCACGCCAGTCTGATTGGCAGTGATGGGTTGTAATGAGCCAACACTTCCTTGGATGTGATCAAGCCTTTGCATTTATGGAAGGCACGTTTACAGTCTTCGCTCCATTTCCAAATTACTCCCGTTTGTAGCAGTGCGTTAAGAGGGTGCAGAACAGTTGACAAGTTCGGTAAAAATTTATGATAGTAATTTATCAATCCCAGGAATGACCTTAATTGTGAGACATTTTCAGGTGCTGGGGCTTTTATGACCGCTTCAATTTTTTCAGGTGACTTATGCAACCCTTCTTCATTAATTATATGGCCACAATATGATATTTGTTTCTGGAAAAATTCGCACTTGGGGCGATTTGCTCATAGGCCCAGTTCTCTCAGCCTAGTGAGCACCTGCTCCAAATTGTCAAGGTGCTCGTTGTCGTTTTCTCCTGTTACAAGGATGTCGTCTAGGTAGCATTGAGTCCCCGGAATCCCTTGCAGGACTTGCTCCATAGCTCTTTGCCAGATAGCTGGAGCTGATACTACTCCTAAAACCAGTCGATTGTACTGGTACAGGCCTTTGTCTGTGTTTATCGTGAGATACTTTTTAGAGGCCTCCTCAACCTCCATCTGTAGATATGCCTGTGCTAAGTCAATTTTGGTGAAACGTTTCCCTCCGGACAGTGAGGCGAAAATATCTTCTATCCTCGGAAGAGGATACTGTACCGTGTGAAGGACCGGGTTTACAGTCACCTTGAAGTCCCCACAGATGTGAATTTTTCTCTGTTCTTCAGATTTATCATTATTCGTTTTCTTCATGACCGGGACGATGGGTGTTGCCCACTCGCTCCAATCTACCTTGGATAACACGCCTGCCTTTTCCAAATTCTCCAGCTCTGCCTCGACTGCTGGACGAATTACGTATGGCACCGGCCTTGCCTTAAAAAACTTGGGAATTGCCGCATCTTCCACTTTTATTGAGGCGGTGACGCCTTTCAAGGTTCCTAGTTCCTGTTGAAACACTTCTTTGGCGTTGGCCAAGATGTCTTTTAATCGTTCAGGTATGACGTTATCATCATTTTTTTTCTTACTGGTCACCGTCAGTGCCTGAATGGAATGCTAGTCTAAACGTATCTTCCTGATCCATTCACGTCCCAACAGCGGTGGACCACCATCTTGCAGAACGTATAAATACAACTTCTGTATTTCCTTGCCGTTGTATACAACAGGCACCCTTATTTTTCCTCTGGGGTATACTTTCTGCCCCGTATATGTCTTCAAGATAATGGATGTGTCTTTCAAAGGTATATGCGGAAATAGCCGCTCGTAATCCCGTCGAATTATGACGGTCAGAGCTGATCCTGTATCTGGCTCCATTTTAACTGGGGACCCCGCTATCGTGAGGGTAACCCAAATGGTCTGGTAATCTTCTTTGGCAATTACATTACGTAATTTGAGACAGCTTAGTCTCTTGTTTCCGGAGTCGCTATCGCTCTTCTGGTCTTCGGAGCTACTGTCCGTCATCATTTGTACCTTTCTGTATTTTTCCTTATTGATTTTTTTTCTGTCAGTGGATTTTTTGTTTCCAGATCGGCATACACGTGCAATGTGTCCCATCTTTCCACATTACCTGCATGCTTTGTCCTTGAACCAGCAGTCCCTCTGGTCATGGGTGGATCTGCCGCAGCGATAACATCTCTCGAAACCCCGTGTCATTTCATGGGTGCCGAAGTCCTGTGGCTTTTGCTGTATCTCTGCAGCTCCTCTTGCTGCTGCTTTGTATGATACAGCCACACTGAAAGCCTTGTCCAGTGTCAAATCTTTCTCAGAAATTAGCCTGTTCTGTGTTCCTTCACTTAGGAGACCGCAGACGAATTTGTCTCGTAGAGAATCTGCCAGTCCTGCCCTGAATTGGCAGTGCTTTGACAGCTTTCTTAATTCGGTGAGGTAATCAGCATTACTTTCATTCTTGTGCTGATTCCTCCTGAAGAATTTGAATCGTTCCGCTATCAGCAGCGGTGTTGGGTTTAAGTGCTCCTGTAGGGTATCAACAATCTCCTTAAAATTCTTGTCCATCGGTTTGGCTGGAGTGATTAAGTTTCGTAACAGCCCGTATGTCCTTGCGCCCATCAGATTTAGAAGTACCGATGCCTTTTTATCATCCTCTACTTCATTCGCTGTGCAATATACCTCCACTCTTTCCACATATGTGGTCCAATCCTCTATATCACTATCGAAAGCAGTAATATTGCCAGTCTTAGGCATCCTGAAAATCAAAAATGGTGCCTCCTGCGCTTTCCTTTCTTCCCTGCTGAGAAAAAAAGGGCGCCTCCCGCGCTTTTCTGCCGCTGCCGCTGCTGACAACGTTGTTCTCCGCGGTTTTTATTTACACAGATATTTTTAATAGTTGGAGACTCGTTCCCGCAGGACTCTCTGGGACTTTTCCCTTCCTCTGCTTGGTCCAAACGCCGACCTGCTTTGCAGCGCCGGCCGTCTCCCGAGTGCTCCACCCTCCGTCTCTGTTTGCTTCCGCCTTCCGACTCGCTGCTCGGCCCCGCTGCAGAGCCAGCCGATCGAGCCCCAGCCCGCCGCCCAGGAAGGATTAGTGCAGTACCTGCCACCAGCCCGGCTAGCTGGTGAAACCACAGTTTGGTTTTTTTTCATTTTTTTTCTTCGACCCTCATCTGAGGAATCGATCTCCTTGAGGTGCTGCCGAATTGCAGGTAAGTCCATTTCCAATTCGTCGCCACTGTTGTATCCATGTGTTAATGGAGACACGGAATGCAGGAGTTGGTTTAACAAGTGTTTACTGAACAAAGTCTGGAGGTGAACTAAAAGATATAAGACACTATACAGGCTTATATAGCCCGAGTGGTCACTACCAATATTACAGTACACAGGGCTCTTAAAGGTACATACACTACACAAAGGACCTTGCTTTAATGCTTAATTTGAAAGACAGCACCTTCAATAATACAATACAATGTATTGCGTTGCAGTGTCATCTAGATTATGTGCTTGTCTTAGCATCTACAACCTTCTGACTTAGAGACAAGAGTGCTATCACTGAGCCAAGCTGACACTTGTGTGTGCCATATCAGGTAAATGGAAAATCTAATTAGGGTGGATTTCTTAGTAATTTGGTTTGCAGACTTCATAACCTATACTCCCGTGTAAAGTATTCTCAGACATTCTTCTATGTGAAGGTTGCTTGAGAATGCACGCAATTGTTGATGATGAATGTTCATGCTCTTCTCTTTAATATCTAAGGGCTAGAAATTCGTTCCAGCCAAGGAATGGGCGGTGTCAGTAGAAAAGTTGGAGAATTAGCACCAGGCACAAATGCTTTAGACTGTATGTAAAATTTGTGCTCATTGCTCAATAAAATGATTGGAGTCCTAAATCAAGTCTTAAAACCCAAGCTCATTGGCATAACACTTAAAGGGTGGACTAATATCGGGTGCAGTCTAATTGCAACTCATGATTGCCATAGGCTTTTTCACTACTTAAAGGGGAGGTTCATTGATGCTGCAGCACCTCATTCTCAGCATTGCTGGCTATGCAGCTGCCTCAGCAAGCAGAAGCAGAGGCAAAACAAGGAGCAGGAGCTGGAGGACTGAACCAGGTGTGCTCATGGCAGGTCCACGCCTCAGGGAGAGAGCCCACAGATTCTCCGATGAAGCATTGGAGGCATTGGTTTTCGCTATGGGGAGACGGAGGTCGGTGCTCTACCCAGCAAGTGGCAAGAGGCCCTCACCACAAGTCTTCTGTGCCATGTGGAGCGAGGTAGCAAAGCATGTCTCAGGCAGCACTGTGGTCCCCAGGACCCACACACAGTGCAGGAAGAAATTTAACGACCTCACTCGGTGGTCAGGGTGAGTGACTGCTTCAACAAATGCTACATACCACTATCTGTACCACAACCTTCACACACTGCCCAAAGCACCACACCCCCAGCACTCACCCACCAACAATCTCCACCTAACAACACTCACATCCACATCTCGCACCTTGCACACAATGACAGCTATTCAACTATGGCAGGCACAAGGGTCATTAATTATTAGAATTCATGTGATATGTGGTGAGCTACAGGGACCTGGGGTTTCATTCACGTGAATCAGAGTCTGATGAGCCAGTCATGCAAAGCCCGTCCAGAAGGCCAATTGTCTCACTGCCTCCGCCCTCCCTCTTGTTCCTGCTCCTCCTCATCCTCTTCCTCCTCATCCTCCTCCTCATCCTCCTCTGTCTCAACCTCCTCCTGAGGTGATCCCACAATCCCTGCTGGCAAGGGTAGTGCCCTCATGATAGCCAAGTTGTGGAGCAGGCAGTTGACCACCATGAAATAGGACACCCACTCTGGTGAGTGCTGGAGGGCTCCTCCCGAGCAGCCAAGGTAGTGGAACTGTTGCTTCAATAAGCCAATGGTCTGCTCGATGATGTTCCTGGTGGTGGCATGCCTCTCATTATATGAGTGCTGGGCATGAATGTTGGGGTTGCAAGGGGAGTCATCAGCCAGGTGGGGAGAAGATAGCCCTTGCCTCCAAGCAGCCACCCTCGAGCTTGACATGGTGGCTGGAAGAGTGCTGACACACCAGGCTGGCACTGGCTGAAGGCATTATGGCTGCTGCCAGGATAGCAGGCATTGACATTAAGGATTTGCTGTCTGTGGTTGCACACCAACTGCACATTCAGTGAGTGGTAGCCTTTGCAGTTACGGAAGATTTCAGAATCGTCATCAAATGAACCTTCAAATTACTGAATGAAACTGTTACAGTGGGTGAAAGTAACAAAAAATACCACTGAAACTGCACTAACTTGACAGCTGCGAGTGAGTACTGATGATTCCTTTAAATAATGTCCCTGGAGCCAGCTTCCTGGTGCTGCATGCCAGCTCTCCCTGTCGGTGTTTACTCCAGCTGGTGAGGTAAGTGGCGAGAATCAATTTTGCAAATCGGGTGGTCCGTGAGCATTGCACACTCACTGACGTCACGATGTACCCGGCAATGACGTTCCTGGCGATACCTCTTAGGGGGACCGGATTTGGCGTGCAGCACTGGATTTGCCTTGCCCCAGCGATACTGGTCTAGTGCCCCATTAGTGCTGTCTACTGGCGATAATGGGGGGCGCTGAGGGGACAAAATTTTCTCCCTAATAGACTTAAGTATAAAGTTAGAGACAAGGAGCAGATTTCATTATCACTTTGTTCCTCTGGTATACACCGACAGAACCCCAAATCATTATTACTCATAACAAGATTCTAGTCGTGGAACTCATAATGGATTCAACTGTATGTGAGAAGGCATAGATGCAAAACATGTTTATTATGCTGTTCAATGATAAGGCTGTATATTAAATATTAAAATTACAGCTCAACAATAAGACAAGTTAAAATATTAAAACATATCTTTCCAGAGGCAGCTTCCAGCAATCCCATTAAAGACCATTGGTTTGGCTGCCAAGTGCCTAAGAATAGTGACCACAGCTTGCATGGCGCATACTAAGGTCAGTGACAAACACATTTTGCATCTGGGGCCTCAAACAGGCATTAGGTTCCCTATTTGCACATGCCCTGGACATCTATGCAGGAGCATTACCAATATGGAGGGCAGTGTACTTCTGGTGTGAAATGCCAGCTGCAATGTTGGATGCTTAGGCACCTGTTTAATGCCTATAAAATGGACACAGTGCCATCGAATTTCTAGGGCTAATTTACCCCTGTACTGTTTTATTAATGCATTTGAAAAATGCATTCTTGTTGCATACAATCAAGTGGCTACTAGTTGAACTATATGACTGTATAATCTATTTTCCATGACTACAAGCAAAAGTGGTCTAATGTTGAAAGATGATTGTTGACAGAGTAAGGTGCCCCTTATGGCTTAGGTGGTAAATCAATTGCCTGGCGTGGACTGAGTCCAATGAAACATGCCGGTTCAATGCGACTGTTTTGTCAAACATCCCCAAGTCTATCCACAAGATTGAACCTGACCTCCTGCAGCTGGCTACTATTAACGTTCCCTCCCACTTTCACACTGACCTATAGCTTCCTACACTGTTCCAACCATGCTCAACCCAGTATTCAGGAATAGTATTTTCTCTTTCTCTTGGGTTCTCTGCAATCTTCGGGTCTGAGCACTGACTTTAGTAGCTACAGATTTGAGCAATATCCCCCATTTTCTTTACAGCAGGGTTGCTGTTGAATTTGGATTTGTTGGTATCTGGGAGGAGGGGAGGCAGTTTGACATTTGACAAGGGAACGATAACGTAGTGGTTATGTTACTGGAACTAATAATCCAGTAGGCCTGGACTAATAAGTTCAAATCCCAGCACGGCAGCTGGGGAATTTAAATTCAGTTAATTAATAAATCTGGAATAAAAAGCTAGTATCAGTAATGGTGACCATGAAGCTACCAGATTGTCATAAAAACCCATCTGGTTCACTAATGTCCTTTAGGGAAGGAAATCTGCCGTCCTTATCTGGTCTGGCCTATATGTGACTCCAGGCACACAGCAATGTGGATGACTCTTAACTGCCTTCTGAAATGGCATAGCCAGCCACTCAGTCTTTCAAGGGCAATTAGGGATGGGCAATAAATGTTGGCCTTGCCAATGATGCTCACATCCTGCGAATGAATAAAAACAAATTTTGGGTGTAGACTTAGCATCAGTACACAGTTCTGGCAGGGTGATGGTCTGTTTTTTTCTTTTCAGAACTTATGAACCTGCTGTATATTTTCAGGTACTTTTCTGTTTTCTTTTCACATAACCTTCCTGCAGATAGACACTAATGTGAGTGTGTATGGAACTCTGTTTATCTCCCACCATTTAGAAAATATTGTCCTCTTCTCTTGCTGTAGATGACTGACAGCAATAAAGAAGCAGAGGTGGCAGAGAAGTGAATCAGGACAATTGCTTCTGGCCTTGCAAATACTGTCTTACCCTTTCTCTTAGCATGAATCAGCTGGAAATTTCCATCTGGGGAGGAGACGGGAGTTAGATATGAAATGAAGAGATGCAGAGGGCAATGCATTCAGCATCAGTGTACAGGAGGGTGCAGGGTGGAACATGGGGAGTCCGACGTTCACAGGTGGAGGGTCATAGAGGTCAACCTTTACTGTAAAGCCTATGGACCCCAATCTCATGGGTCTTGCTTTTTAAAAGAGGATGCTTGCTTAGCATGTATCACTATGGGGAACTGCAGACAGTCTCTCAGAATGTGTAGCATTTCTTTGGCCAACTGGAGGAGTCCACAGCTAGCCACTGAGGCACCATTATGGGATGGGTTCACTGCTCTGAAGGCCATCCTGAAGATGTGGCAGCTCTAAGTATGTCTAAATCTCTCCAATTAGGTTTCCACCCCTGCTACAGCTCCGAAATAGCCTTAACCAAAATCAGAAATTATATCCTCTATGATTGTCCCTGTGATGCATTATCCCTCCTCGTTTAGCACAGTCAACCATACCATCCTAGGCCATAACATCTCCTCCATTGTCCAGCTCAGTGCGACTGTCCTAGCTTGGTTCCACTCTTATTTATCCAATCATACCTAGAGCATCTCTAACAAAGACTTCTCTTCTTGCCCCTGCACAATTAGCTCTAGACTCCCCCATTGAACTATACATGGGATTTATACCAATGATTATGTTAATGGGACTGCAAGTGAGCAAATCCAGGAAACTCATATGGAACTCCCACTTCAGGCCACCAGCGGACATATTTTTAAAATAAGAAGCAACAGCAGTATAGCTCATTTTAAGCCATAGAAGCATCCAGCCACATTAACGGGACAATTGAAGCAGTAATATAGCATGACCTCAGTCAGTATGAGAACATATTACTCAATAGAAGTACAGCAATGTCAATTAAGGGTGGCATAGAATGCATCAGTTATTTTTATACAAATGTAAGAAATTAAGATTGTTAAAGTAATATATGTCCTAGTGATCTTTGAGGGAAGAGTATAGTTCCAGTGATTAATTACATGTCCTACTATGCCTGTAGGGCACAATGTTGGTCTGTTTCATTGGCTTGTCCAGTTGTATCTAAAATCAAAGATCCGATTGATGTACTGTTGTACTGTTGCACCCTATTAGTTTAATTGGAGATACTGTCTGCCTGCTGTCTGTTCTCATCCTCACACTGTTAAATAAGATAGTTGGAGACATTTATAAGCAAAGTAACGGGAGTAGCACTGAGTCCATCAGTCTTCACTTTCAAGTAATGTGAACACTAATTGGGATCACAATAAGTCTCTCCATTTTGCAAATGAGATGATGTCGCTCTGTATCATTTCTACTGCTAAACTGATATCACACCCAACTTCCTGAGAACCTGCTGGCAAACCAGTTAGTCAGTTTAACGCACTATCAACTTACATACTGAATTGAAGACCAATAGACACCAACAGGCAGAAGAATTTCTATTTTTCCAGCTGATCCCCAAAATCATTGGTATAATGTCTGGGTTACTTACTTTCACAGTGTGTAGTGCACAGCAGCTGCTACTCCAGTGAGACACCCAGGTCCAATTGCCCCCTCTGCATAGTGTGCAAACTCGACTGAAATTTGTAGTTGCAACTGACACCATCTCAGATGAAGAGGATTATTTTGGTCTGCGAGAAAATGCATATGATTACTGCAAAAACATTAGGATGAATATGTTACTGTGTTTAAATATAAAGTCCATCCTTCAATTCCAATGGTTTTATTGGCCCCAGGCTGATTCTAATTTTAAGAAGAAATCTGCAGTTTGTACTGCTCATCAATAAAATGTGACGGCCCCCACTCACCAATATATTTTAAGATATATTTGTTTGAAATATATTTTTAATATATTCACTGAGTCGTGTATTGATTCTAAGGCTGAGGGTGACCGAAAAGAGGTCTTTAAAATCATGAAAGGTTTTGCTAGAGTAGATACAGAGAGAATGTTTCCACTTGTGGGGAAGAGCAAAACTAGAGGCCATCAATACAAGATAGTCACCAAGAAATCCAATAGGGAATTCAGAAGAAACTTCTTTACCCAGAGAGTGGTGAGAATGTGGATCTCGCTGCCACAGGGAGTGGTTGAAGCGAATAGTATAGATGTATTTAAGGGGAGGCTAGATAAACATATGAGAGAGAAGGGAATAGGGGGTTATGCTGATAGAGTTAGATGAGGAAAGACAGGATGAGGCTCGAGTGGAGCATAAACACCATCATGGACGAGTTGGGCCGAATGGCCTGTTTCGGTGCTGTATAGCCTATGTAATCCTATGTAATGTCCTAACAACTTGCTATTTTTTTTAAAAGTCAAAACAGTAGTGATCAGAAATGCTGATCAATCAAAATTGGAAGGCATGCAAGAACTGATTTTATGAATGTACACTCCTGGCCGGGAGCCTCACCTGCTGAGAGTGTATATCAGGAAATCACACGTGCACTCTCAATAGTTTTCTGTTCATTGATGATCTGTGCATCTGGGATGGCATGGTCCCCACTTGAAGTACATATTCACAAAAATGGTCCTGTGATATGGAGAAAGATCATAAATAAGTGAATATTTTCAGGTGTGTTTATATTGCAACTGTAGCATCAAAGCAATTTCCACTTCAATTTTTATTTATTTATGTTTTTTTAAATGCATCACATAGCGAGCCGCTAAGGTGCTGAAGCAAAAATATCATTGGTTTGCCCCTACTACTAAACCAGCGCTTCAAAGTTCACATATTAGGAAAGAGAAGTTCAAAGAGCGAGCTGAAAACTTTAAGTTTATTGCTGAAAAAGGTCCAATTGACCAATTAGTCAGAAATAATGTGGGATTACCTGAGGCTAAAATCCATCCTGTGGGAAGTTTCTGATCTTTGACCGACTATCACAGAAACCCCACAGTGCAGATAGAGGCCATTTTGGCCCATCGAGCCTGCACTGACACATATCCCACCCGATCCCCATAACCCCTACACATCCCACCCTATCCCCGTAACCCCACGTATTTAATCCCCCTAACACTAAGGGTCAATTTATCATAGCCAATCATCCTAACCTGCACATCTTTGGACTGTGGGAGGAAACCGGAGCAAACCCACGCAAACACAGGGAGAATGTGCAAGCTCCACACAGACAGTCACCCGAGGCCGGATTCGAACCCGGGTCCCTAGCGCTGTGAGGCAACAGTGCTAACCACTATGCCACCGTGCTGCCCTAATAGTTGATTCCTGATGGTTTAGTAGCAAATTCCATCTGCATTTCTTGCCAGGTTCTCTACGGCAGTATAATTAGCGGGTGTGGATTTTGTCTATATTTTTCAGTTGTCCAAGGAGACTCATTCATCTGCCAGTGGGTTATGAATTTGACAGGCTGCGAAGCTGAAACCCTAGAAGACCTGAATGCTCATTCCTGCAACTTACTGAGTCCAGGAACATGATAGAAAAGAAGTTAGTTAAGTCGGATGATAAATGCAGCATCTCAGCATCTTCCAGATGTGAAAAGGAATTTTCAAAATTGGAAAATAGGAAAACAATTTGTGAAAAGTGTCACACATAAAAAATGAGCAGAATTATTCTCGATAAGACAAGCTAATCTACATTTTATTTCACAGTCATGAGAAATATCTAGAGTATATGGTCAACATTTATATTGGTTTTGGAAAGGGAGAGCTGGTGTATTACAACACTGGCTCTTCACATCTCAGGTCTGAATTCAATCACAAGCCAAATTGATGGAATATCAGGATTAATTTTACAAAATCGTGCGCCCGGTGTAGAGTCTCACCTGCCAGGAATGTATATCGGGAATTCGAGTACAAGTCAGTTAAAATTAATTGTAGGGTCATGTGCCAAGATTCCTATAGGATAAATTCATCAATCATAAAATTACAAAGACATTAATAGATTAAGTGAATGGACAAAACTGTGACAGATGGATTTCAATAAAAGCAAGTGTGCGGTCATTCATTTGTACCTAAAAAGGATAGATCAGAGTACTTCCTAGATGGTGAAAAGCTAGAAACAGTGGATGTCCAAAGAGACTTAGGGGTCCATGTACAAAGATGGGTAAAATGTCATGGACAGGTACAGAAAATAATCAAAAAGGCTAATGGAATGTTGGCCCTTATATCTAGAGGACTCGAATACAAGGGGGTAGAAGTTATGGTACAGCTATGTGTTAGATCCGTGATTCTGAGAGTATGATGTTTTTCAATAACCACACGGATGCTGTAACTTAACAATCAACAGGTATTTACTGGAGTAGGGTAGTCTCAAGACTGGGGGTACAGAGGCATGCTCAAGGCTTATGTACAGGTGTGGTCACTGCCGGTACTACAGTAAACAGGAGCTGAAAAAGTAGGTCTCTCATAAAGGTACATACACTACAATTCCTCCCCTTTTAGATTAGCAGTACCCATAATATTCAAATAACAATTAACACTTTAACATGTACATTAAACAACAATAGTCCATTTATAGATTCAGTCTTTGGGGCGGCTTCCTGATCCTTTCGGGATAGCGCCTTTCCTGAGGTTCTTGTTCTTGGTGCGGAGGCGATTCAGGCCCCTTTTCGTCGGTTAGTTCATCGGTTTCCACTGCTACTGGTTCTGAGGTAGATGCTACCGATATGTCGGGTTCATCCCCAGGTACTCGAGACATGGGGTTGACTCGTTCCTGCGACGCTAAGATCTGATCGACGTGGCGTCTCACAATGTTCTCCCCGACATCCACTGTGTACATTAATGGCCCCTGCCTTGTGCATATCGTTCCGGGTTGCCATTTCTCTGTTCGGTAGTCACGGGCGAAGACTGGTTGTCCTACATTGAAGCTCCTTGTCGGCTTCTCATTGATGTGCTGGAATTGTTTATCCTCAACATTTCTTCGCACATTTGGTCTGAGCAAATCCAGACGAGATCGCAACCTTCGGTTAAAGAACATCATGGCCGGGGTCTGGTTGGTGACTGCATGTGTCGCATTTCTGTAGGCTAATAGGAAATTGTCCACCTTATGCTGCAGTGGAATTTCATTGTTGCACATGGCCTTTATCGCCTTTTTAAAGGTTTGTACGAACCTCTCAGCCAATCCATTTGTGGCTGGATGATACGGGGCGGATGTGTAATGCCTGACCCCATTCCTTCTCATAAATTTCCGAAACTCTTCGGACACAAACTGTGGTTCATTATCAGAGCAAATCTGCTCTGGCAAGCCATTCCTGGCAAATATGGTCCGTAGGACTGCAATCGTTTTCTCTGTAGTGGTTGAGGACATTTTTATCACCTCAGGCCATTTCGAGTGAGCATCCACTGCTATTAAGAACATTGAGTCCATGAATGGACCAGCAAAATCAATGTGCACCCGTTGCCATGGAGAGGAGGGCCACTCCCATGGGTGTAGAGGGGCATGTGGTGGTGCATTTTGGACCTTCTGGCATCCTGACCAGCTCTTGGTTAGGTCCTCGATTTGTTGATCGATCCCCGGCCACCACACATAAGCCCTAGCAAGGCTTTTCATTTTCACCCCTCCCAGATGACCTTCATGAAGCTCATTTAGCACTCTCTCCCTTAACTTGGGTGGAATCACCACTCGGGATCCACACATCACTGTCCTCTGGCATACTGACAGCTGTTCTCTTCTGGATGAGAATGCTGGCAACAGTGAGTCGCCATGTGTTGGCCATCCCCTCACCATCAAATCATATACCCGAGACAGTGTCGGATCATTGCGGGTCTCCTTCTCTATATCCGCATTCGTTACTGGCAATCATTCAATTATTGACGAATAAAATATCTCGATAGGGTCCACTGCTGGTGCTTCCTCCACAGTAGGCAGTGGCAGGCGTGATAGCCCATCAGCGTTTCCATGCTGTTTCGTGCCTTTATATTCTATTTCATATTGATTCGCCCCTAGAAACAGGGACCATCTTTGTAACCGTTGTGCAGTCGTCACTGGAACGCCCTTCTTAGGATTAAAGATGGAGACAAGTGGTTGGTGGTCAGTCAGCAAGGTGAACTTCTGCCCATGCAGATAGTGGTTGAATTTTTTTACTCCCCATACTAGGCTGAGGGCCTCCCTGTCAATCTGGGTGTAGTGGCGCTCGGCTGAGGTTAGTGACCGAGACGCAAAGGCTACTGGCCTCTCCAACCCATCTGGGAATTTGTGCGACAGCACCGCTCCAATACCATAGGGTGATGCATCACATGCCAAACGAATTGGTAGTGCTGGGTTGAAATGGGCCAACACCTCTTTTGATGTGATCCATTCTTTACACCTCTGGAAAGATCGTCTACGTTCGTCATTCCACTTCCATGGTACCCCTGTTTGCAGTAGGGTGTTCAGTGGGTGTAATACCGTGGACAAATTTGGTAAGAAGTTATGGTAGTAGTTTACCAGCCCGAGGAACGACCTCAGTTGTGACACATTTTCCGGTGCTGGAGCCTTGACTACTGCCTCAATCTTTTCAGGGGACTTATGTAACCCCTCTTCATCGATGACGTGGCCACAATACGAGATCTGCTTCTGGAAAAACTCGCACTTGTGGCGATTAGCTCGTAGCCCATATTCCTTTAATCTGGTGAGCACCTTCTCCAAGTTGGCGAGGTGATCACCGTCATTTTCGCCCGTGACCAGGATGTCGTCCAAATAACACTGGGTCCCTGGAATCCCTTGCAGGACTTAATCCATCGCCCTTTGCCAAATAGCTGGAGCCGATGCTACCCTGAACAACAGCCGGTTGTATTGATAGAGACCTTTATGAGTGTTGATCGTGAGGTATTGTTTCGAGGCTTCTTCTACCTCCATTTGCAAGTACGCCTGGGCTAGATCAATTTTGGTGAAGCGCTTACCTCCAGATAGCGAGGCGAAAATATCCTCAATTCGTGGAAGCGGATATTGTACCGTGTGAAGGATTGGGTTCACTGTCACCTTAAAATCCCTACAGATGCGGACCTTCTTTGGTTCCCCAGGCGTATTACTCAACGACCTCTTCATTACAGGAACGATGGGTGTAGCCCACTCGCTCCAGTGTACTTTGGACAGTAATCCTGAACGTTCCAACCCTTCCAGCTCTGCTTCGACGGCTGGTCTGATCGCATAAGGCACTGGTCTGGCCTTAAGAAACTTTGGGCTTGCATTTTCCTCTATTTTAATCGTTGCTGTTATGCCTTTAAGTGTTCCGAGTCCCTCCTGGAACACTTCTTTTGCGTCAGTTAGCATTTTTGACAGTCGTCCAGGTGTGACGTCATCATCCTTTTTGGCCTCAACCTTCAGTGCCTGTATGGAATGCCAATCTAATTGTATCTTCCCGATCCATTCACATCCTAGCAGTGGTGGTCCTCCATCTGGCAATACATATAAGTCCATTTTAGGTATTTCCTGGCCTTTGTATATCACTTTCACCCTTATTTTTCCTTTGGGGTAGACTTTTTGCCCCGTGTACGTCTTCAAGACAATCTCTGTAGCTTTCAAGGGTATATGTGAAAATAGCCGCTTGTAGTCCCTTTGGTTTATGACTGTTAGGGCTGATCCTGTGTCCAATTCCATTTTCACTTGGACTCCGTCTATCTTGAGTGTAACCCAGATAGTCTGGTGATCCTCCATTTTGGTTACCTTATGTAGTTTCAGACAACCCAGCTCCTTGCTTCTGGAGTCTGTGTCACTTTTCTGTTCGTCTGAACTACTGTCCATCACCTGGTGTACCTCTTTGTACTTCTCCTGTGGAGATTTCTTACTGTTGGTTTTCTTCCCAGACCTGCAGACTCTTGCTATGTGTCCTGCTTTTCCACACTGTCTGCACACTTGGTCCTTGAACCAACAATCCTTCTGGTCATGTGTTGTTCTGCCGCAGCGATAACACTTCCCTGTTCCATAGGACATTTCATTGGTGCCATATTCTTGCGGTCTCCGTTTTATCTCTGCAGCGCCCCTTGCGGCTGCTTCATGTGACACTGCCATACTGAAAACCTTGTCCAGCGTAAGATCCTTTTCTGATAGAAGCCGTTTCTGGGTTCCTTCACTTTGAAGCCCACACACAAACTTGTCCCTTAACGTATCTTCTAGTCCCACTGCAAACTGGCAGTGTTTCAATAGCTTGCGCAGTTCCGTTAAGTACTCATCATTGTTTTCGTCTTTGTGTTGGTTCCTTTTATGGAACTTAAATCGTTCTGCTATCAGCAGCGGTGTGGCGTTTAAGTGGTCCTGTAGGATTTCTACTATGCTTTCGAAATGCTTATCCACAGGCTCCTCTGGGGTTATTAGATTTCGCAGTAACCCATAAGTTTTTGCACCCATGGAATTTAACAAAACCAGTGCTTTCCTAGCATCTGGCACTTCATTCGCCCTGCAGTACACCTCAATACGTTCCACATATGTCGCCCAATCTTCGACTTCATTGTCGAACGTAGAGATACTGCCACTCTTCGGCATCCCTGGGTGTGATTTAACTGTCAAAAATGGCGTCTCCTGCGCTTTCCCTTCTTCTCTGCTGGCACAAAATGGCGTCTCCCGCGCTTTCCTTTCTTCCCGCGCTCGCCCTTCTTCTCCGCTGCGGCTTCTAAAAATGGCATCTGCCGCGCTCTTCCTTCTTCTTCGCGGCTCAATGACGTCTCCCGCGCTCTCCCTTCTTCTCCCCATGGACACTGTTCAGCCCTTGAGCCCTGGCTGCGCTCTGCGCGTTTTTTTTTTCTGTGCGCCTTTCCCGTTTCCGCCGCTCGGTCCTGAAACCGCCTGTTGCTTTACCCTCTCTCTCTCCGTTTTGTTTTTCCTCGACGCCGCTCGGTTTCAACCCCCGGCTGCGCCCTGTGCGCTTCACCCTCTATCTTACCCCGTCGACGCTGCTCGGCTTTTTCTCTGCCGTCGGTCGGCTCCAACCGCCGCTGTCCGGGAAGGGTCTGCGCTGTACCTGGTACCTGTCATCAGTCTGTTGCTGATTGTCATGGCTGGGGAACGAAGCCCGGTTCTCCACAGCTTCCCCTGCGATGTTCACTCTCTGCCGGACGACTGGGCGGTTGCTCGTGGTCGACGCCCGTGTTTCTGGCCTCGACTTTCTTCCACCGCCCTCCCGGAGCGAATCCTCGAAGGGAAATGCAGAGTTGCAGGTAGATTCGAATCGACACTCGTCGCCACTGTTAGATCCGTGATTCTGAGAGTATGATGTTTTTCAATAACCACACGGATGCTGTAACTTAACAATCAACAGGTATTTACTGGAGTAGGGTGGTCTCAAGACTGGGGGTACAGAGGCATGCTCAAGGCTTATATACAGGTGTGGTCACTGCCAGTACTACAGTATACAGGAGCTGTAAAAGTAGTTCTCTCTTAAAGGTACATACACTACACTATGCAAAGCCCTACTTATACCACACCTGGAATTCTGTGTTCAGTTCTGTGCACCACACTTTAGGAAAGATATATGACCTTGGAGGGAGTGCACCATAGATTTACCAGAATGATACCTGGACTCCAAGGGTGAGGAGCGGTTACACAAACTAGGGTTATATTCCCTGGAAGTTAGAAACATAAGGGGTGGTTTGATCGAAGTTTTCAAGATATTAAGGGGAACTAATAGGGTAAATAGAGAGAAACTATTTCTGCTGGTTGGGGAGATCTCATTGAATGGCAGAACAAGCTCGAGGGGTTAAATGGCCTACTCCTGTTCCTATGACTCCTATGCTGTCCAGTGGGGAACCGCACTTAAAGGAAACATGGGTAGGACATAGGGAAACAACTCTATGGGCAACTCAAACCTACCCACCCACAAGAAACTCACCCTGGAGCCACCAGGAGTGCATTATCCACAATTTTAACCTGCTCTCCTGAGCAGGCAGCAGAGACACCCACCCAAACGTGGTGGGATCCTTCTTTGCATATGCTTGTCAGATCCTAATGATGTCATCAGGACCCGACCGTAATTTTAACTCAGGCCTGAATGTGGAAGCTGCTGTAATTTTCCCGCCAGGCCAAACCAAAACAGAAAAGGGTCAGTGCCAGAAGAGATCAAAAAATGTAAGTGTTCTTCCTTTGTGGGGTTGGAGGAGCAGGAACACTCCACCAGATTCGATGAGGAAAGCTTTGGCCTTCCATCCAGAATCTGGAACTCTCGTGTGATACCTCCAGTACCTACCTTGTGTCGACAAGAAGCCTCTGAACCGCAGTATTTTTCGCTGCTTCCTGCCATTACATTCTGTCACAGGCAGGTGGGAAACTAAATTGCCAGTGCAGTTTCTTGCTGGAAACCCCCTGGCTGTTAAAAGTCGAGACCTATATTACTGACTCCCTGATCGGCATGCCCTTTGCATGAAGCTACCTGCTGGAAGCACGGGACCAGTGAGTTTACCCTGGCGAGGCTGCTTGTCAGAACTCAATTTCATCAGTTACCCCTACAGTCCTTTTCTTTCTGTTTCTTACCAAAAGTTCAGTAAACTTGGGTGTTTCCTAGTTCCTAACAAACATTCTAAATCACGATCGACACTAATGCAACAATTTCTCTTAGAAGCACTATTAAGATAGATAATGAGAGAAAGAAAGAACTAACTTGCATTAATATAAGGCCTTTCACGACCTCAGGACATCCCAAAGTGCTTCACAGCCAATGAATTACTCTTTGAATTGTGGTCACTGTTGTAATGTATGAGCAGTATTAGAAAAATAATGGCACTATTCCCAGGACCTGATAGTTTCCATCCAAAGGTTTTACAGGAAGTAAGTGAGGAAATTGCAAATGCTTTAGCCATAATCTTCCATAGCTCTCTCGATTCAGAAATTGTCCCTTTAGGTTGGAAAATTGCAAATGTAACTCAATGATTTAAGCAAGTTGAGAGAGAGAGAAACCAGGAAATTATAGGCCTGTTAGCCTAACATCTGTTGTGGGGAAGATATTGGGATCTATAATTAAGGACAGAGTGACAAAGCACTTAGAGAAATTTGAGCTGATTAGAGAGAGCTAACATGGATTTGTAAATGGTAGGTCATATCTCACAAACCTAATTGAATTTTTGAGGAAGTAATTAAAGTAGTAAACAGGGGAATGTCTATGGATGTAGTTTATATGGACTTCCAGAAGGTATTCGATAAGGTTCCATATCAGAGTCTATTAGCTTAAATTAAAGCTCATGGAATTGAAGGCAAATTATTGACCTGGTTAGGAGATTGGTTAGATGGTAGAAGACAGAGAGTAGGGTTAAGGGTTATGTACATAAATTGGAAGGAAATGACTCGTGGTGTCACACATGTATCTGTGCTGGGGCCTCAACTATTCACTATATTTACTAATGACTTAGATAACACAATAGAGAGCCATATATCCAAGTTTGCCATGACACAAAGATTGGTGATACAGTAAGTAGTGTAGAAGGGAGCATAAAATTAGAAAGAGACATTGATAGATTAAGTGAGTGGGCGAAACTGTGGCAGATGAATTTCCATACAGGTAAATGTGAGGTCATCCAGTTTGATCAAGAAAGGATTGATCCAAGTATTATTTAAATGGTGAAAAGCTAGGAATAGTGGAGGTCCAAAAGGACTTAGGGGTCCATGTACACAGATTGTAGTGGTCAGATACAAAATATAATCAAAAAGGCGAATGGAATGGAATATCTAGAGGGCTAGAATATAAATATGAGGAGGTTTTGCTGCAGCTATACAAAGCCCTGGAGGAGAGAGGTGAAAAATAATCCAAGAGTGATGTCACCAGGAAGCAGGTAAGTGATTGATTGGATTGGTTGGTGAGTATTTCTTCTTTTTATTACAAGCTTAAATTCTGCGGTTTTTTTTCGAGGGTCTCTGTGCTGTAGGGGAGACAGTTGGTAAACCATTTAACTGTTGTAATTTAGAGGGATTGATTTAATTTAAACCCAATTAATTAAAGGGGATACTAGAATCTATAATCCGGCAGAGGGTGTCCATAACTAACAATAATTTTTTTTAAATTAATTACATAGAATGGAGCAGATGATGTGTTACTGTTGCGAGATGTGGGAGCCGGTAGACCCCATTGAGGCTAACGGTGATTACATCTGTGACAAGTGTCTGCTGCTACAGGATCTCCAGCTCCGTGTTGATGAGCTGGAGTCTGAACTACGGATACTGCGACACATCAGGGAGGGGGAGAAGTACCTGGACTCTGTGTATCAGAAGGTGGTCACACCTATGAAGTTAATTAATTCAGATGTAGCCCATGGTCAGGGACAGGACGGTGTGGCTACGAGTGAGGCAGGTACAGGGATCCAGGAGGTAGTGTTGGAGGAGCCACAGCCCTTGCTCTTGTCCAACAGGTTCGAGGTTCTTACTCCCTGTGGGGATGGGAGCAGGGGCTGCAGGGAGGATGAGCAACCTGGCCACAGCACCGTGGAGAGGGGGGCCATTCAAGAGGGGGGAGTAAATAGAAATGTTGTAGTGGTAGGGGATAGTATTATTAGGGGGATAGATAGAGTTCTCTGCAGCCAAGAGCGAGAGTCCCGTAGGCTGTGTTGCCTACCCGGTGCCAGGGTTAAGGATATCTCCTCTGGGCTGGATAGAAACTTGGAGTGGGAGGGGGAGGATCCAGTTGTCGTGGTCCATGTTGGTACCAACGACATAGATAGGACAAGGAAGGAGGTTCTGCTGAGGGAGTTTGAGCAGCTAGGGGCCAAATTAAAAAGCAGAACCACAAGGGTAATAATCTCTGGATTATTACCTGAGCCACGAGCGAATTTGGCTAGGACAAATAAAATTAGAGAGTTAAATGCGTGGCTCAAAGACTGGTGTGGGAGAAATGGGTTTTGCTTCCTGGGACACTGGCACCGGTACTGGGGCAGGAGGGAGCTGTTCCATTGGGACGGGCTTCACTTGGCCAGTGCTGGGACTAGAGTCCTGGCGGATCATATAACTAGGGCTGTAGAGAGGGCTTTAAACTAACTACTGGGGGGGAGCTTCCTAGAGAACAAATAATAAAAATGACAACAGAGAAGGTCATAGACTTAGGTAGCAGTGGGGAAATTAAAAACCAGAGCGTGTCAGGAAGGGGCAGAAGGTATGGAGTAAAAGGTAAAGTAATAAAAAGGGCAAAAGCAGGAACTAAGTGTCACAAAACACATTTGAAAGTTCTCTATCTGAATGCACGTAGCATTCGTAACAAAATAGACGAGTTAAAGGCACAAATAGCTACATATGGGTATGATCTTGTGGCCATTACGGAAACATGGCTGCAGGGTGACAATGCCTGGGAATTAAACATACCAGGTTATTTAACAATCAGGAAGGACAGGCAGGAAGGAAGGGGAGGTGGGGTGGCTATGTTAATAAAGGAAGGAATCACTGTAATACAGAGAAATGATATTGGGTCAAAAGATCAGGATAATGAAACAGTTTGGGTGGAGATAAGGAATAATAAGGGGAAAAAAACACTAGTGGGCGTAGTCTATAGGCCTCCGAACAGTCGCAACTCGGTTGGACGGAGTATCAATCAGGAAATAGTTGAGGCTTGTAATAAGGGAACATCTATAATTATGGGGGATTTTAACTATCATATTAATTGGGCAAATCAAATTGGGCAGGGCTGCCTTGAGGATGAGTTCATCGAGTGTATTAGGGATGGGTTTCTTGAGCAGTATGTAACTGAACCAACCAGGGGGCAAGCAACCTTAGATCTGGTCCTGTGTAACGAGACAGGATTAATTAAAAATGCCCTAGTAAAGGATCCCCTTGGAATGAGTGACCATAACATGGTTGAATTCCATATTCAATTAGAGGGTGAGGAGGTTGTATCTCAAACAAGCGTGCTGAGCTTGAATAAAGGAGACTATGAAGGTATGAGAGCGGAATTGAGTAAAGTGGATTGGGAAAATAGATTAAAGGGTAAGACGATACATGATCAGTGGTGTACATTTAAGGAGTTATTTTACAAATTCCAAAAAAAGTATATTCCACTGAGAAAAAAAGGGTGTAAAAGAAAAGATAGCCATCCGTGGCTAAGTAAAGAAATTAAGGATAGTATTCGACTAAAAACAAGGGCATATAAGGTAGCCAAATCTAGTGGGAGGATAGAGGATTGGGAAAACTTTAAAAGACAGCAAAAAATAACAAAAAGATTGATTAAGAAAGGGAAGATAGATTATGAAAGTAAATTAGCAAAAAATATAAAAACAGATAGTAAGAGTTTTTATAGTTATATAAAAAGAAAAAGGGTGGCGGAAGTAAATGTTGGTCCCTTAGAGGATGAGACCGGGAAATTAATGGTGGGAAATATGGAGATGGCAAAAACACTGAATGAATATTTTGTATCAGTCTTTACAGTAGAGGACACTAAGAATATCCCAGCACTGGAGAAACAGGGGGCTATAGGGGGGGGAGTAGATAAACACGATCAAAATCACTAAGGAAGTGGTACTCGGTAAAATAATGGGACTCAAGGCGGATAAATCTCCTGGACCTGATTGCTTACATCCTAGGGTCTTGAGGGAAGTGGCGGTAGGGATTGTGGATGCATTGGTAATAATTTTCCAAAACTCCCTGGACTCAGCAAAGGTCCCGGCAGACTGGAAAACTGCTAATGTAACACCCTTATTTAAAAAGAGCAGTAGACAGAATGCTGGAAACGATAGAACGGTTAGCCTAGCATCTGTGGTAGGTAAAATTTTGGAGTCCATTATTAAGGAGACAGTAACAGGACATTTGGATAATCATAATTTAATAAGACAAAGTCAGCATGGTTTTAAGAAGGGGAAGTCATGTTTGACAAATTTGCTGGAGTTCTTTGAGGAAATAACATATAGGGTGGATTAAGGTGAACCAGTGGACATAGTGTATTTAGACTTCCAAAAGGCATTTGACAAGGTGCCACACAAAAGATTATTGCTTAAGATAAAAAATCACGGGATTGGGGGTAATATTCTGGCATGGATAGAGGATTGGCTATCTAACAGAAGGCAGAGAGTTGGGATAAATGGTTCATTCTCAGACTGGCAATCAGTAACCAGTGGTGTTCCGCAGGGGTCAGTGCTGGGTCCCCAACTCTTTACAATCTATATTAACGATTTGGAGGAGGGGACCGAGTGTAACACATCAAAGTTTGCAGATGATACTAAGATGGGAGGGAAAGTAGTGAGTGAGGAGGACATAAAAAACCTGCAAGGGGACATAGACAGGCTAAGTAAGTGGGCAGAGATTTGGCAGATGGAATACAATGCTGGAAAGTGTGAGGTTATGCACTTTGGCAGGAAAAATCGTAGAGCAAGTTATTATCTTAATGGCAAGAAACTGGAAAGTACTGAAGTACAAAGGGATCTGGGGGTCCTGGTGCACGAAACTCAAAAGGTTAGTATGCAGGTGCAGCAAGTGATTAAGAAGGCCAATGGAATGTTGGCTTTCATTGCTAGGGGGATAGAATATAAAAATAGGGAGGTATTGCTTCAGTTGTGCAAGGTATTGGTGAGACCGTACCTGGAATACTGCATACAGTTTTGGTGTCCATACTTAAGAAAGGACATACTTGCTCTCGAGTCAGTACAAAGGAGGTTCACTCGGTTGATCCGGGGGATGAGGGGATGGACATATGAGGAGAGGTTGAGTAGATTGGGGCTCTACTCATTGGAGTTCAGAAGAATGAGAGGCGATCTTATTGAAACATATAAGATTATGAAGGGGTTGGATCGGGTGGATGCAGGGAGGATGTTCCAGATGATGGGTGAAACTAGAACTAGGGGGCATAGTCTTAGAATAAGGGGCTGCTCTTTCAAAACTGAGATGAGGAGGAACTACTTCACTCAGAGGGTGGTAGGTCCATGGAATATGCTGCCCCAAAAAGCTGTCGAAGCTACATCATTACATAAATTTAAAACAGAAATAGACAGTTTCCTAGAAGTAAAGGGAATTAAGGGTTACGGGGAGCGGGCAGGAATTTGGACATGAGTCTAGGTTCGGATCGGTCATGGCCCTGTGGGTAGCGGAGCGGGCCCAGGGGCCGTGTAGCCTGATCCTGCTCCTGTTTCGTGTGTCTAATTCTGTTAGATTCAGGAGATAGTCCTGTCATAGTGGATTGGCGGTTAGGATCAGATCAGCCATGATCTTATTGAATGGCGGAGCAGGCTCGAGGGGCCAATTGGCCTACTCCTGCTCCTATTTCTTATGTTCTTATGTTCTTATGTAAGACCACACGTGGAGTACTGTGTACAGTGTAACATTTGCATACTGAATTATCATTGGCCCGCAGGCATCTGTAAGGAATACCTATTATATTCACATGTGATCACATGCTGAGTTGTCATTGGCCTGCAGGCATCTGTAAGGACTGCTTTTGTTTTAGAAGACCCAGGGGTCCTAACTCCATCTTGTGCACATGGTGCTGTACTGATATGAGTAAGCACAGACCTGATGCTTCAATAAAAGAGTTTAAACTGTAATACTCCGTTGTCCTACAATTTATTATTTTTGTACAAAGTGTGCAAAACAAGACATGGTGTCAGAACAGGGATTTGAAATGGACATTGTTGGAGCTCCCTTACCTCGAATGAATTGGGAATCTTTGAACTTAGCTAGAGAAAGAAAAATGCAGCGACCTAATCTTGTGGATCGGAGAAAAAGGGAGAGACATTTTTAACACATGATCTCTCACCGCAGATGAAGCAAAGGTACTGAAAAGTTATTTTGACCGTTTTGAAGCATATGTGATGCCCAAGACAAATACGATATTCGCTAGGTACAAGTTTCAGGAGAAAGTACAAGGAGCTTGTACTGGCTGCGCTAGACGTGCTCCTATCTAGTTATCCAGCAAGTTAAACACTTATTCAAAAATAATTCTTCGTGAAGTCATTTGCTGTTTTGAAGCTTTACTTGAACAAATTTGTGAAACTGTAAACAAAGATAAAGTATGTTTTGTACATAAACTGAGTACTATACATTCGATATTACATAAGATATAACATACTTACAACAGTAGAATAGATTAATTGTATAACTAACTAACATTTGGACTCACTTCTGTAACTATCAAATATTAACCTTTTATAAACATAGTGTTATCAAAATACTACTCAGACAACATTGCTATTATGCTAACAAACAAAGATACTCACAGATATTGCACTTGGCCTAACATATGAAATCAGATTACATTGGATTGTGAAACCCTCATGGAATTCTCCATTACTCAGTTCAGGTTCTTCCTGGAATTCTACTTCCTGGGATTCTACTTCCTGGGTTACAGGTAGAAAGGTAGAAAGGTCAAATGACCTCACACAGGAAGAAAGGTAGGAAGGTCAAATGACCTCTCACAGGAAGAAAGGTAGAGAGGTCAAATGACCTCTGCTTCATACAAACTGCTAACATGATAACCACCACCAGAGGGTGCTATCTGCATGTAAAAATGTCCAGAATGTCACTGCTATACGATAGCTACCACCAGAGGGTCCAGAACACTCCCCGCCTGGGGTCGTTAACGACTCCACATAGTCCGAACTCGACTTGTCACTGGAGTCCTCTGGCGACAAAAGAAGAACCACCTTAGAGACAGTCCGTCGGTGTCGACGATAGGATGCAGCTTCCGTAGACTGCTGTGAGGGGATAGGTTGCGTTCTGCTACGTACAGTTCCAATCTGGGTATGGTGAGGTCTGGCTGGGGCGCCAACTTGCCTCTATCAAAGACAAAGCCGATTTTGCTTTGTCCTTCTTGAGTGGTGACCTTCAGATAAGCCACACTTGCAATGGCCTTAGCGGATGCATCTGCAAAGACGCAAAGCTCTTTGAATTGGGCATTTAAGGGAGAGAAAGACGATAGCAGCGAGGTATTCGGATCTCCTGTAAGTCTTGGAGTGAGTCTCTCCATCTGTCCCACTCTGCTTCCATCTCTTCAGGGAGAGGTGAATCCCACTCTTCAGCACGTGTGGAGAGTTCCCTGAGGAGCAGCCTGCCTTGTATGGTGACAGGGGCTAAGAAGCCGAGAGGGTCGTATAGGCTGTTGGCTGTAGAGAGCACTCCTCTACGTGTGAAGGGTTTCTTGACGTCTAAGACATGGAACGTGAACGTGTCTGTTGCTATGTTCCACGACAGCCCTAGGCTACGCTGTAGGGGGAGGTCATCAGTGAAGAGGTCTAGGTCCTTGACGTCCTTAGCACGATCTTCAGGGGGGAATGCCTCCATCACTGCTGGTCTGTTAGAGGCTATCTTATGCAGCCTGAGGTTGGATAGTGCAAGAAGTTCCTGGGCTCGTCCGAGGGTACTGATGGCCTCTGCTTCGGTCGGGAATGACTTCAGTGCATCGTCTACATAGAACTCTCATTCGATGAACCCTCTCACATCACTGCCAAAGTCGTCGTCTTCCTTGGCAGCCCTCCTTAGTCCGTATATGGCGACAGCAGGGGATGGGCTACTCCCAAAGATATGGACACGCATTCTGTAGTCCACAATGTCTCTATTGGGGTCGTTGTCCCGATACCACAGGAAGCGGAGGAAGTCTCTGTGGTCTTCTCTCACCACAAAGCAATGAAACATGTGATGGATATCGGCAGTGATGGCGACGGGCTCTTTCCTGAATCTCATGAGCACTCCCAAGAGGCTGTTGTTAAGATCGGGCCCTGTGAGGAGTACGTCATTGAGAGAGACTCCCTGATATGGCACACTGGAGTCAAACACCACGTGGACCTGACTACTGCATGGGGTAAGGTAGCTTGGACGAACATTCTCCAAGATGGAAGTCTTGAGTGTGCTCACCTGAGATGGCTTGTTCTCTAGTGTGCGACGTCCTACAGGGTACACATTAACGAGGCATATCTTGGAGCATGCTCTTGCGCTCACTCCTTCTCCACACACCTCGGTGCACCTGGATGTAATCTCCGGACCGGCAGCTCCCTCTCTCTCCCCGCCTTGCTCTGAAGCGGAAGGAGGCGACTCTGACTCCCAAGGAGCTGGGCCTGGGTGTAGTGCTGAAACGTGCCAATCCCTTTCACATTCTGTGCATTTTGCATCTACCTTGCAGTTCTTGATGAGATGGCTCGTGGAAGAGCAGCACTTGAAACATATAAAGTTCTCTTTAAGATATTGTTTCCGATCTTCCAGGGACATCTCCCTGAAGCCTCTGCACTTCTTTAAAGGATGGGGCTTGTTGTGGATAGGGCATTGTTTGCTCATATCCTCAGGTTTCTTCTGAATCGTTGTGTTCTCAGTTGAGGACACTTGCATTTTGTGGACAGATATTGGTGTCCTTCCATGTCTGTCGAACTTGTCTCTTCTGGCAAGTGCTGGGTGGGAGGAGAAGAAGTTGAAGCTGGGGTCGTTCCTGGCTTTGGCTTCTTTACGGATGAATTTAACGAACGCAGAGAATGGTGGGAACGCCACGTTGTGCTTTAGCTTGAGCTTTGATCCAAACTTTATCCACTTCTCCTGCAGGTTAAATGGAAGCTTCTCAATGATGGGACTTACCCCTCTGGAAGTGTCTAAGTACGATAGACCGGGTAGCTAGCCGTCCTGCTTTGCGGCTTCGAGTTCCGACAGCAGATCTCCAAGGTCGCGGAGCTTCTGGGGTTCCTTACTCGTCAACCTCGGAAAGTTCTCCAACCTGTCAAAGAGAGCCCTTTCAATGGCTTCGGGCGAGCCGTAGCTTTCTTCCAGCCTCGCCCAAGCCTTCTTCAACCCCTCTGGCAGCTGCCCCACATTGGCCGCTTTTATCCTGCAGGCCTGTCCGGCGGACTCTGGGCCGAGCCATTTGATAAGGAGGCTGAGCTCTTCTCCTGCCGACAGGTCTAAGCTCGATATGGCATTGTGGAAGCAGGACTTCCAAGCCCAATAATTCTCCGGCCTGTCATCAAACTTGATTAACTCCGAAGTCACCAGCTGGGTGCGTGCAAGGTATTTGGCGAGGTCATAGGTGCTGGGACCTGTGCCAGGCTTGCCTTGGCTAGGGGCTCTGTTGGGGGTCTCAAGGAACCGAGAGGGGATTTGCCTCTGACTTTCTCTATTTGGCGTCCTATTCCTCTGCACCATGTCTTCCGTTCTGCTGGGGGAGACTCTGCGGCTTGAGGCATGCCGTCTGCTTTGACCTTGATTGGCAACTTGTGGCATGTTATACGAAGTGCTTGCGTCTGTAGAGATGTGCGGGCCTCCATCCCTTTCTCCTGTAAACTGTATGTCGGCGTGGTTGCTCACGTAATCTATGGTGCGCTGTCATGGACTCTGCCACGAAACGGGAATTAAAGGTTTGTAAGCTGTCTCAGGATCAGCTCCCTCCAAAATTGCCTCGAATACTTGTGTTTAAGTGTCCAAATCCAAATTGTACACTCTCGGGAGCCGCAAGCCTACATTTCGTTGTACTGCACTTGTGCACTAACAATGACAATAAAAGTTGATTTGATTTGATTTGATTTGAATGCAGCATCTCTCTCTTTTTGTTGCTGCAGAGCATCTAATGTGGCTTGGAGATGGGCCTGTTCAGCCTGACGTTCAACTTGGTGACGGGCCTGTTCAGCCTGGCGTTCAACTTGGTGACGGGTCTGTTCGGCTTGGAATCGGGCCTGTTCGGCTTGTGATTCAGCTTGGAGTCGGGCCTGTTCGGCTTGTGATTCAGCTTGGAGTCGGGCCTGTTCGGCTTGTGATTCAGCTTGGAGACGGGCCTGTTCGGCTTGGGATTCAGCTTGGAGACGGGCCTATCTTACTTATATCTCTATTTCACTGTTCGCATGCGCAGCTCTGGCTTGAGCTGCCAGTAGCTTAGCCCGTGCTCTGGCGATAGTCACACTTATTCTAGAACCACCTGATGACCGTGAACCAGCTTGCGATCTGAAGTAACCGGAGCTTATAGACCGATTGTCACCTTCTACAGTTTCATCTGCCTGTTTAAGGTCTTCTCCTCGCTGCAAAGCATTTTCGTTATTATCTTCTGACATGTTGATGTGAGGTAGGTGTGCTCTACGAGGTTAAGGCTTATGCTGGGTTCCTCCTGCTCCGCTCGTCACAGCTAGCCATATTGCTATCTTTTCACTGTACTGGCCACGCTAGACGTGCTCCTATCTAGTCATCCAGCAAGTTAAACACTTATTCAAAAATAATTCTTCATGAAGCCGTTTGCTGTTTTGAAGCTTTACTTGAACAAATTTGTGAAACTGTAAACAAAGATAAAGTATGTTTTGTACATAAACTGAGTACTATACATTCGATATTACATAAGATATAACATATTTACAACAGTAGAATAGATTAATTTTATAACGAACTAACATTTGGACTCACTTCTGTAACTATCAAATATTAACCTTTTATAAACATAGTGTTATCAAAATACTACTCTGACAACGTTGCTATTATGCTAACAAACAAAGATACTCACAGATATTGCACTTGGCCTAACATATGAAATCAGATTACATTGGATTGTGAAACCCTCATGGAATTCTCCATTACTCAGTTCAGGTTCTTCCTGGAAATCTACTTCCTGGGATTCTACTTCCTGGGTCACACTGGAAGAAAGGTAGAAAGGTCAAATGACCTCACACAGGAAGAAAGGTAGGAAGGTCAAATGACCTCTCACAGGAAGAAAGGTAGAGAGGTCAAATGACCTCTACTTCATACAAACTGCTAACACGATATCCACCACCAGAGGGTGCTATCTGCATGTAAAAATGTCCAGAATGTCACTGCTATACGATAGCTACCACCAGAGGGTCCAGAACAGAACTAGTGAGTCGTTTGAACAGTTTGTGACTGAATTAAAACTGCTGGTAAAAGACTGTGTATATGCAGATAAAGATGAGATGGTCAGAGACCGCATCGCGTTTGGAATACATTCAGTTAAAGTGAGAGAGAAACTTTTGAATGTTGGGTCCGGGCTAACGCTGGACAAAGCTATGGACATAGCTAGATCGCACGAGATAGCCCAAGCACAGTTGAAAACCATAACCAGCGCCACGAGCAGCTCGAGTGAACAGACAGTCCACGCAGTTAATAGATACACACCAAACAACACTGCCCAGTGAGCGTGTTTCAGAACAGAAAGAACAGCGAGAGTTCTAAAAATGGGCGACACAGGCATAAAACGCTTCAAAAACTGTGGATATTGTGGAAACAACTGGCATGGAGAAAAGGAGTACTGCCCTGCCAAAGGAAGGCAATGTACTAAATGTGGTAAACAGAAACAATTTGCTAAAGTTTGCAAGACTGTTTTTCGAAAAGCAGTACACACAGTGAGTGACAGCCAAATGCCAGATAGAGAGCCAAATGCAGAGGAACTGTTTATTGATTCTGTGTCACAGAAAAAACAGATTTCAGAGACTGAGCAAGCTTTTGCCGATATTGAGATAGGAAAACAGGGCAAAGAGCTTACGTTTAAACTAGACAATGGATCTCAGGTTAATGTAATTCCTCTGAGTGAGTATCACAGCTTGAAGGATGAGTGTGAGCTACAGCCCACCTCATGCAAACTGACCGGCTATGGAGGTGAGCAGCTCATTGTAAAAGGCACATGCGTGATGAAATGCAAGTACAAAGAAAGCGACATGATGCTGGACTTTTACATTATTGACACTCAAGCACCTCCAGTGCTAGGTCTAAAGACATGTTTAGACATGGACCTCATCAAGCTAGTGCTATCATTGACAGCACCAGTTGAGAAGCAGACAGTCATGGAGGAGTTTGCTGACATTTTCAAAGGAATCGGACTATTCCCAGGTGAATGCACTATTCACCTTGACCCAGCAGCAACAACTGTGGTTTGCCCACCGAGAAGGATACCCCTTGCCCTACGTAGTCACCTGAAGGAGGAGCTGCAGAGCATGGAGAATACAGAAATCATCGTCCGGGAAACAGAACCGACAGAGTGGGTCAACGCGTTAGTAGTGGGTGAGAAACCATGTACAGGCAAGCTCAGAGCCTGTCTCGACCCCAGAGATTTGACCAAGGCTATCAAATGCCTCACTACCCTCTACCAACGCTAGATGACATCACACCCAAGCTAGTGGGAGCACGTTACTTCAGTGTAATGGACGCACGATCAGGATACTGGAATATCAAGCTCACGGAAGAGTCATCTAAGCTAACAACGTTCAACACACCATTTGGACGCTACCGATTTCTGCGTTTACCATTTGGTCTTATCTCAGCTCAGGATGAATTCCAGTGGAAGATCGACGAAACCTATGAAGGCCTTGACGGAGTAGTTGCAATCGTAGATGACATCCTCATCTATGGCAGGAATAGAGAGGAACATGACAGGAACCTCTGTGCGATGCTACAAAGGTCACGGGAAAAAGGTATCCGGCTCAACCCCGAGAAAAGCATAATTGGATCCACCGAGATCAGTTATTTCGGGCATCGCCTCTCGACCGATGGCATTAAGCCGGACCCAGAGAAAATCTCCGCCATCAAGAAGATGGAGCCGCCAAAGAACCGCGCAGAGCTAGAGACAGTACTAGGCATGGTTAACTACTTAGCCAAGTTTGCCCCGAGCCTCTCCGAAATCAATGCACCTATGCGTCAGTTGCTCAAACAATCCAATGAGCTCCTGTGGGACAAACAACATGACACAGCATTTCAGAAAATGAAAGACCTAATCACCAGAGAACCAGGACCAGTTCTTGCCTACTTCAACCCCAACAAAGAGCTCAGACTACAAGTGGACGCGTCAAAGAATGGACTAGGCGTAGTATTACTGCAAGAAGGAAAGCCCATTGGCTACGCTTCCAGATCTCTCTCAGACAGTGAAATCAACTATGCTCAAATCGAGAAAGAGCTATATGCAATTCTGTTTGGACGTAAGCGTTTCCACCAGTACGTCTATGGCCAACAAGTCATTGTGGAATCCGACCATAAGCCCCTTGAGTCAATCAAGAGGAAACCACTAGCCGCAGCCCCACCAAGGCTACAGAGAATGATCGATAGCAAAATACTGCAGATGCTGGAAATCCAAAATAACAACAGAGAATGCTGGAAAAGCTCAGCAGTTCAGGCAACATCCGTGGAGAGAAATTTGAGTTGCCACGGATGTTGCCTGAACTGCTGAGTTTTTCCAGCATTCTCTGTTGTTACAGAGAATGATCCTTCAGCTACAGAAGTATGACTTCACAATCATTCACCGTCCAGGCAAAGACATTCCTGTCGCAGACATGCTCTCCAGAAAGTCTCTTAGCTACCAGGACAGCAGCCTCAGTGAAGGCATGGATGTGCAGGTGCACATGGTGTACAACAGCTTACCTGTGAGTGACTCAAAACTGAAGGAGATCCGAGCAGGAACAGAGAAAGATGCATAACTCACACTGCTGAGCAAAGTCATACATGAAGGATGGCCTGAGGAAAGGAGGAAATGCCCTCAGAGCATATCTGAATTCTGGAACCACAGAGATGAACTGTCACAAATCACAAATCAACGGAATCGTCTTCAAAGGGGAGAAAATCATCATTCCTACCAGTCTCAGAGAAGAGATGTTGACAAAAATTCATGCTGGATATATGGGCATGGAAAAATGCAAACAAAGAGCACGTGACAGTATGTTTTGGCCCGGAATGTGCAAACACATTGAGGACATTGTCGGAAAATGTTCCATTTGTCTAGAACGCCGCCCATCAAATGTCAAAGAGCCCATGATACCTCGTCGTATCCCAGACAGGCCCTGGCAGGTCATCAGCTGCAAGCAAGTGCCTGCAAAACGTGTACAGAGACAGCAACATCAAAAGAGATACTATGACAGGTCAGCTAGACTACTGCTGCCGCTACACAATGGAGAATCCATCAGAATCCAGGAACATGACTACTGGAAGCCAGCAGTCGTCATCCAGCCAGCTGACACTGAGCGATCGTATCACGTCCGCACCCCAGAAGAACAGGTGTACCGCCGCAATCGCAGGCACCTCCTGATCACCAAGGAACAACACCGTCATTCCGACGAGAGGATCAGTTCAGCAGAGTGTGATGAACAGAGCAATACACAAAACACATCATACTTACCTGAACCTGAACCTGAATTGTTGACCGATTCAGGAGCATACTCAGCTCCATACCACACAAGGTCGGGACGAGAGGTCAAGCCTAGAGTTATCCTTGACTTGTGAACTGTCAAAGGGTATAGGCGGTTCGCTGCCCTAAAAAAAACTGTACATCGTTATTAAAACGTTGAGATGTTTTCAGTGCTAGTTAAATGTTGATTTACTTATATGTTGATGCTACTGAGAACATTATGTAGAAGAAAGGTTCAAAAGTAATGCATAACATTTTTCTTTTAAAAGAAAGGGGATGTAACATTGCATACTGAATTATCATTGGCCCGCAGGCATCTGTAAGGAATACCTATTATATTCACATGTGATCACATGCTGAGTTGTCATTGGCCTGCAGGCATCTCACAGAATCACAGAAACCCCACAGTGCAGATAGAGGCCATTTCGGCCCATCGAGCCTGCACCGACACATATCCCACCCGATCCCCATAACCCCTACACCAACACATATGCCACCCTATCCCCATAACCCCACGTATTTAATCCCCCTAACACTAAGGGGGATTCTTTTGTTTTAGAAGACCCAGGGGTCCTAACTCCATCTTGTGCACACGGTGCTATACTGATATGAGTAAGCACAGACCTGATGCTTCATTAAAAGAGTTTAAACTGTAATACTCCGTTGTCCTACAATTTATTATTTTTGTACAAAGTGTGCAAAACAAGACATACAGTTCTGGGCAAATGGATATATTGGCCTTGGACGGAGTGCAGCGCAGGTTCACCAGAATGTTACCAGGGCTTCAAGGGTTAAATTATGAGGAGAAATTACATTAACTATGCTTGTACCCCCTGGAATATATATGGCTAAGGGGTGATTCGATTGAGGTCTTGAAAAGAATTGATAGGATAGATAGAGAGAAACTTTTTTCCGCTGGTGTGGGAGCCTAGGACAAGGGAACATAACCATAAAATCAGAACCAGGCCATTCAGGAGAAAAGTTAGGAAACACGTCTTCACACAAAGGGTGGTAGAAGCGTGGGCCTCTCACCCACAAAAAAACAATAGATGCTAGCTCAATTAATAATTTTAAATCTGAGGTCAATAGATCTTTGCTAGTTAAGGCTATTAAGGGATATGGAGCCAAGGCAGGTAGATGGAGTTAGGATACAGATCAGCCATGCTCTTATTAAATGGTGGTAGAGGCTTGAGGGGCTGTATAGCCTACTCCTGTTATGTTCCTATTTTCCTATGTTCCTATATGAAGTAGCCAATTTGTATACATCAAGGCTCCACAAACAGCAATGAAATAAATTGATCAATTAAACTGTTTTTGTGGCATTGGTTGAGGGGTAAACATTGGCCATGACACCAGGAGGACTCACTGCTATTCTTCGAATTTTGCCATGGGATATTTTGCGTCCACCTGGGAAGGCAGACAGAACCTCGCTTTAACGTCTCATCCAAAAGTATTGCACTGGAGGTCAGCCGACATTATGTGCTCAGGTCTCTGGAGTGGGGCTTGGACCCTCGAATTTATGACTTAGAGATGAGCATGCTACCACTGAGCCATGGCTGACACTTGACACGTTTACAAGCATTAGCAGGGTTTCTGTCGCACTTCCGCCGAAGTTACAGCAGTGGAGCGAGTGAAGCTGGGAGGAAATTCACCCCCAATGTAAAGCATGAAAAGGTAATATAAATACAATGGACATTCGGCAGTGGGGGATGAGCTATATTGTTATAGAACACGAGTAATATGCAGTCAATGAGTACAAAGCAAAAATAAATCCATTCTTCAGCACGGGCAACCATCTCCAGCTTTGTAACTATACATAGGGGATTACACTTCTGATTATTCTGTTGATACAGAAATGTAAAAATTACTGTTGCTGCTCTGTCATATGAATGCTTAATGTGCTCATATCAAAGCCCACTCTCCACGATCATAATAGAGACATCAATATGTTTATAACACAGGAATTATAAACATGCTTTAATTGGGAGAACCCAATCAGAATGTGGGCACATTTTGCCCATTGTGCACATTTCCATCAGTCAAAAAAGACAGGAGCAGGAAGCTCACATCTGAAATAGACAAGAGACATGCAGGAGCTTCACTGCAATATTTTAATGAAGCACAGACAACATCATTCCATCCTGCATGCTATTTCATAGCTTTTGTGCATACAGAACACTCAGGGATTTTCATGCCCAGAATTAATGAATCTCCAGGATTGCTTGGGGATTAACTGTGTACAGTTTCATGTAAAGAGCATTGTAAGAAGCCTGAACAATTTTCAGGTCATTTCTACGTTATTTTTCTTCGTATTTTTCTTTTTATTCTGCTGACACATAAGGCCGCGATATTGACAAGAGCGGGCTTGGTAAGCGGGGTTGGGGAGAGTGGAGTTTCAGTCGGGAGGGAGTGCGTATTCCCCGCATGCTATGGAGTTTTAACTCCATGGTGTGCGACTTTTTTTTTTTAACAGGATCCCTGCTTGGAAGTCAGCCTGATTGACAGGTTTGGCGACCAGTGGGGCGGGGAGCACTCCAGAGCAGGCCACAGCCCCAGGTAGGAAGCCTGAAGCTGCTAGTGAGAGCGTGGGGTGGGGGATCCAATCCCCGACCTCGGGGTGGGGGGGGGGGAGGGATCCGATGGCAGGGAAGCAGCTAAGCTTGGGGGGCTGGGGGAAAGCACTCCTGCTCCTGCTGGCCCACAAACATTGCTGTAAAGGCACTTACCTTCTGCCAAAGCTGTCCTAGCCTCCATTTAGCTGCTAGGTTTCTCGAGGCTTGGGAAACCTGGCCAGCCAGGGTTAAATCAGTAAGGCAGGTTAAATGTGAGGCTCCCAGTCTCAGTATAATAGAAGGGGGTTAGCTGCCCGCCCCCTGTCCCGCCTCCATTAAATATGGAAGTGGGCGGGTTGGAGGCATGTTTGAGATTTTAAAATTTTAACATTTCATCCGACCCCAGCCCACCCATTTTTGGGGGTTAAAAGTACCCCCTGAAATTTTCAGGTGCCTTTGTGGCAACTGTTTTGTTGCTTCATTTTTTGCCAGCATCATTACTGCCACCAATGGATTTTCCAATGGGAATTCCCATATATCAGGAAGAGGAAGACCAGTGGAGGAATGCCAGGCTGATCAGTCTGCACTAAGGTGCTCTAGACCCACCCACTAGTGCCCTGACACTCATATCTACAAATAGAAGTGCTTTTACCTTACTTTAGCAGATGATTCGTGCATACAGAAGTTCCAATTTCCAAGGGAGGTTTGACTACAGAGAATGATATGTGAATGGCTGACTAACTAATGCAGGATACTTCCTCAGAAGTGCCCCAATCACCGTATAACATACTTTCAATGGTACTGAACTGAAAAAGGCATGCTAGAGTAATCAACAGCCAGCAACTGGCTGGATTTACTTGCCAAGGTGCCACTAACCATACCTGCAGGTTCTGGTAAACCTACCTTGCAAGAACCATGAGTTCAAAGGCTTTGGTTCAGCAGAAAGCCTTATACCGATTTATATAATCTGCTGCAAAGACAGCTACAGCTACCATGAAGGATACTGCCAGCACAGGCAGTGAGAATATTGGCCAGCTGAAGCCTCAAACTTGCCTCCTTGTAGACATGTTGCAATGCTGACCTATAGGGAAAATGCTGTGGAGGGGCATACAGGCGTCACTCTCCTAGCAATTACCTCATGCAGCATCGTCTCCAGTTCAGCAGCCAACAGAAAGACGGTAGGTGCAGGGTTGCTCTGTCACTTTTTTGCTGACCCATGCTTGTACTTTGGGTTCCTTTTCATTTTATTTTTGCCGGTCACTTCTTAGCTCGCTCCTCCTTCAGCCTTGGCAAAGGTTGTCAGTGGGTTCAAATGCCTTTTGAGCCTGTCCGAAGGCTGCAAAGATTCGTAAAGATTTCTGTCCCCCTATTTTGACACTTTCCTTTAGTTGTCCATGTCCCTTTGAATTCCGCCGATACACAATTTGCCACTCGTGTGCTCTCTGCACACACCTAAATGTGCACCTAAAGTTATACATAATTATAATAATGAGTATGCAAAAGTGGATGCAAGCAGCTCAATTCACATCAGGTGAGCTCAGCACCTGTTTTAACCATTTAGGAGTAAACTGCACCCATATTGGAAAATCTACCCTAATGGCTTCATTAAAATAGCAGAGCAAATCATTTAGTATGAGTGTGTTAGGTATTCAAACGATGGCCCAGTAATTCCTGCCACAACGCGTGAGTACGGACAGGGTACTCACGCGTGTGCCAGGAGGAATTGCCGGTTTTCAGCATGCACAGCGCATGCGCTGAAAACCGGCATTTCCTGTCCTCTGACCCAAGGGGTTAAGAGGCTGAACGCATGCGCGGTATTGGGCAGCGCGTGCGACTTGGATTTCCTGTATTTTTACAGATTTGCGCATGTGTAAAGGGCTCCGGTTTTTACGCACTGAAAAACCACACGTAAGTACTTAGTTTTACAGGTAAGTGGTCTTTTAGTACAATTTAGAATTTTTTTTCCCACAGGTTTATTATTTTTAAAGAATCTACAGTAAGGTAAGTTTAGTTTTAGACCCTATTTTTTAAAAATTTATTTTTTTCAAAAATTTGATTAATTGTTTAAAATAGTTTTTTAAAGTTATTCATATTTAATTTAATTATTGGGATGCTTTTTAAAATTTTATTTAAAGTTTAAGTAGTGTTTTGGGGTGCCGTACTTTTCATGAGTTTGACAGTCTTTACTATCAAACTTATGAATGAAGTTTCCCCTCCCCTGATTGGCTGAACAGTGCTCACCTGATCCCAGCCGGCACATCGCACTAACTACGCCGCTGGGTCAGGTTAGCACAGCGCGCCGAGATCAGGACCGGGCCACTTACAGGAAATCCACTGCGGGCCAGGTTTCAGATGTCGGCGCGCCGGGTAAGTGCACATCGGGGGCTTGCACGCGCGGCAAGCCCCCGACAGGAATTACTGGGCCGATAACTTTGTCAATAATATTTTCCACCTTAAGATTACAATATGTTGATGGTAATGTTCTTTCGGCAGTGTCAGCCGTGGCTCAATGGGTAGTACCCTTGCCTCTGAGTCAGAAAATTGTGGGTTCAAGTCCCACTCCTGAGGCTTGAGCATGAAAATCTAGGCTGACACTCCACTGTAGTATTGAGGGAGTGCTGCACTGTCAGAGGAGCCATCTTTCAGATGCGATGTTAAACCGAGGCCCTGTCTGCTCTCTCAGGTGTAAAGGTCCTATGGCACTATATCAAAGAAGAGTGGGACCCAGTGTTCTGGCCAATATTGATCCCTCAATCAATATCCCCCCAAAAAAAGATTATCTGGTCATTATCAGATCGCTGTTTGTGGGAGCTTACTGTGCACAAATGGGCTGGCGTGTTTCCTACATTACAACAGTGACTAGACTTCAAAAGTACTTCAATGGCTGAAAAGCACTTTGGGATGTCCTGAGGTTGTGAAAGGTGCTATGTAAATCTAAATTATTTTGTTTCTCTAAAGAGGGAGAAATTCATTATAGCCCAGGAATGGACGCTAACTTTAGAAAAGTTTGAGATTTAGCGGCAGGCGCTAATGATTCAGACTGCATGCAAAATTCAGTCTCATTGCTGAAAGAAAGCATTGGAGCGCTAAGTCAAGCGCTAACGGACTAGCTTAGTGGCGTTCAACTCAAAGTGCTGACCAATATCGGGTGCAGTCTAATTTCAAGTCATCACCGCCACAGGATTTTCCCAGTACTTAAAGGGGAGGTTCATTGATACTGCAGCACCTCATTCTCAGCAATATTGGCTGTGCAGCTGCCTCAGCAAGGAGAAGCACAACAAAGAGAAGGCGCTGAAGGACTGAAGGAGGTGTGCTCATAGCAGATGCACCTCACTTGGGTGGTCAGGGTGATTGAATGCTTCACCAAATGCTACATTCCACCATCTGTACCACAAGCTGCACACACTGCCCAAAGCACCACACCCCCAGCACTCACAAGCAACAATCTCTACCTACCAACACTCACACCCCCATCTCACGCCTTGCACACAATGACAGCTATTCAACTATGGCAGGCACAAGGGTCATTAGTTGTTGGAATGATTGCACTATGTGTGATATGTTTATGCATAAATTTATTCATGGAGTTTACAATATTTTGTTGTCTCTCTCAATTCAACTGTGCGCCCAGGAGGATGTTGTGATATGGCATGACAGAGGGATGGTGTGAGGCTGGTGGTCTATTTGGAGGAGGTGGCAAAGTTCTGTGACTACCATCTTGGTGATGTGGAGCCCTTTAATACACTGCTCCTCGCTTCATTGAAGGTAGAAGTGTTGTTGAAATACCCTCGGAGGGTAAGGCCTCCTGTTGAGAGCCCTGATGACCCTCCTCCTTGCTGCCTCCGCTCCCTCTGCAGTAGATTCTGGAGGGCGAGGTCGGATGCCAGTACAGCCCTCATTAATGTAATGAGGTGTAGCACTTTGATATGTTGTCAGAATAAATGTAACTAATTTTTAGTAGCCACAACACTCCTGAAACTAAAGAACCTTTAAAACACTGAATTAAACTGTTGCTCAATCGCAAACTGACAAGGAAGCTGTGAAACAGCACCAACCTGAGAGCTGTGACTCATTACTTATGATCCCTTTAAGTAGCGCCCCTGGAGCCGACATCTGCCTGCTTGACGCCTCCTCTCCCTGTCACTGTCGGGGCGAGGCGCTAAGGCAGGGGGCGACAATGAATTTGGCAGATCGGGTGCCCAGTGAGCGTTGCACGCTTACTGACGTTGACGTAAGAAAACTACTAGGCACTTGGTCTGAGTATTAAACAAGGCTTTAATCAACTGTTTTTCAACAGGGAGATCTAGTTGTGTCCTTCACTAGTTCCTGTTAAAGAATGTCCTGAGCAAGCTGGGCCTATGCTCGAGTATTTATACTCTCCCTGGACAGCGCCACCAGCAGCCCGCCCAGTATCATTTCATAAGTCATTTCCACATGAATGACAAGATTCATGTCAGACGTCACGATCTGCCTGGCATTGAAGTCCCCGGCGGTAACTGTTAGTGGCGGCACTAGGGGTGGGGGGGATGGCCAGATTTGGCATGCGGCACTGGATTTGCCTCGCCCCAGCACTACTGTATCAGTGCCCCATTAGCGCCCCTGCCAGGTGCTAATGGGAGGCGCTATCCAACTGAATTTCTCCCAGTGTCCAAATATAAATAATAAGACTATAAGAGCAAGTCAGAGGCTGGGTATCCTGCAGCGAGTGTCTCACCTCCTGACGCCCCAAAGCCTTTCCACCATTTACAAGGCACAAGTTAGGAGTGTGATAGAATATTCCCCACTTGCCTGGTTGAGTGCAGCTCCAACAACACTCAAGAAGTTCAACACCATCCGGGACAAAGCAGCCCGCTTGATTGACACCCCATCCACCACCTTAAATATTCACTCCCTCTACCATCAGCGCACTGTGGCTGCAGTGTGTACCATCTAAAAGCAACTCTCCAAGGCTTCTTCGGCAGCATCTCCCAAACCTGCGGGCTCTACCACCTAGAAGGATGAGGGTAGCAGGCGCATGGGAGCACCACCACCCCCAAGCTGCCCTCCAGGTCACACACCATCCTGACTTAGAAATATATTGCCATTCCTTCATAGTCGCTGGGTCAAAATCCTGGAACTCCCTCCCTAACAGCACTGTGGGAGTACCTTCACCACACGGAACATAAGAACATAAGAAATAGGAGCAGGAGGGCGAGTCATCAAAGAGTGCTGTGAGTTTGGGTAAGTGTGAGAGTTCTTTAATTGTTATTTCTCTTTAAATCATTCTTGATAAGATTACTTAAGCAGTTTAAGTAAAGGGGAAAAGTTAAATATTTGGGATTCTGTTGGTTTAAGAAGAGTAAAACAAGGTGACACTGCAGTAGGAGTAAATTGGCACAGCAGGCAGTGGAAATCAGTTTTCTAACCAATCAGCAGGGGTGACTCATTTGGCTGTAAACAAACAAACAGTATAAAAAGACCAGTCCTAGTGCGAGCAAGCAGTGAGTGCGAGTCATCAAAGAGTGCTGTGAGTTTGGGTAAGTGTGAGTTAGGGTAAGTGGGGTGTTAGGTGCTCTTTTCAAACTTTAACTCTGTGGGTTGTAGTTAATAAGGCCTTTCTGCCACAGAGTGACTGTTGGTAAACCATTTAACTGGTGTAACTAAAGGGATTGATTTAATTTAAATCCAATTAATTAAAGGGGATACTAGCATCTAAAATCGGGCAGAGGGTGTCCATAACTAACAATAAAAAATTGAATTAATTACATAGAATGGAGCAGGTGATGTGTTACTGTTGCGAGATGTGGGAGCCGGTGAACCCCATTGAGGCTCACGGTGATTACATCTGTGACAAGTGTCTGCTGCTACAGGAACTCCAGCTCCGTGTTGATGAGCTGGATTCTGAGCTTCAGACACTGCGACACATCAGGGAGGGGGAGAAGTACCTGGAATCTGTGTATCAGGAGGTGGTCACACCTATGAAGTTAATTAATTCAGATGTAGCTCATGGTCAGGGACAGGACAGTGTAACTATGAGTGAGGCAGGTACGGGGATCCAGGAGGTAGAGCTGGAGGAGCCGCAGCCCTTGCTCTTGTCCAACAGGTTCGAGGTTCTTACTCCCTGTGGGGACAGGAGCAGGGACTGCAGGGAGGATGAGCAACCTGGCCACAGCACCGTGGAACAGGGGGCCATTCAAGAGGGGGGAGTAAATAGAAATGTTGCAGTGGTAGGGGATATTATTATTAGGGGGATAGATAGAGTTTTCTGCAGCCGAGAGCGAGAGTCCCGAAGGCTGTGTTGCCTACCCGGTGCCAGGGTTAAGGACATCTCCTCTGGGCTGGAAAGAAACTTGCAGTGGGAGGGGGTGGATACAGTTGTCTTGGTCCATGTAGGTACAAACGACGTAGATAGGACGAGGAAGCCGGTTCTGTTAAAGGAGTATGAGCAGCTAGGGGTCAAATTAAAAAACAGAACCTCAAGGGTAATAATCTCTGGATTATTACCTGAGCCACGAGTGAATTTGGCTAGGACAAATACAATTAGAGATTTAAATGCATGGCTCAAAGACTGGTGTGGAAGAAATGGGTTTTGCTTCCTGGGACACTGGCACCAGTACTGGGGCAGGAGGGAGCTGTTCCGTTGGGGCGGGCTTCACTTGGCCAGTGCTGGGACTAGAGTCCTGGTGGATCATATAACTAGGGCTGTAGAGAGGGCTTTAAACTAACTAGTGGGGGGGAGCTTCCTAGAGAGCAAATAATAAAAATGACAACAGAGAAGGTCATAGACTTAGGTAGCAGTGGGGAAATTAAAAACCAGAGCGTGTCAGGAAGGGGCAGAAGGCATGGAGTAGAAGGTAAAGTAATAAAAAGGGCAAAAGCAGGAACTAAGTGTCACAAAACATATTTGAAAGTTCTCTATCTGAATGCACGTAGCATTCGTAACAAAATAGACGAGTTAATGGCACAAATAACTACATATGGGTATGATCTTGTGGCCATTACAGAAACATGGCTGCAGGGTGACAATGCTTGGGAATTAAACATACCAGGTTATTTAACGATCAGGAAGGACAGGCAGGAAGGAAGAGGAGGTGGGGTGGCTATGTTAATAAAGGAAGGAATCACTGTAATACAGAGAAATTATATGGGTCAAAAGATCAGGTTAATGAAACAGTTTGGGTGGAGGTAAGGAATAATAAGGGGGAAAAAACACTAATGGGCGTAGTCTATAGGCCTCCGAACAGTTGCAACTCTGTTGGACGGAGTATCAATCAGGAAATAGTTGAGGCTTGTAATAAGGGAACATCTATAATTATGGGGGATTTTAACTATCATATTAATTGGACAAATCAAATTGGGCAGGGCTGCCTTGAGGATGAGTTCATTGAGTGTATTAGGGATGGGTTTCTTGAGCAGTATGTAACTGAACCAACCAGGGGGCAAGCAACCTTAGATCTGGTCCTGTGTAACGAGACAGGATTAATTAAAAATGTCCTAGTAAAGGATCCCCTTGGAATGAGTGACCATAACATGGTTGAATTCCATATTCAATTAGAGGGTGAGAAGGTTGGATCTCAAACAAGTGTGCTAAGCTTGAATAAAGGAGACTATGAAGGTATGAGAGTGGAATTGAGTAGAGTGGATTGGGAAAATAGATTAAAGGGTAAGACGATACATGATCAGTGGTGTAAATTTAAGGAGTTATTTTACAACTTGCAAAAAAAATATATTCCACTGAGAAGAAAAGGGTGTAAAAGAAAAGACAGCCATCCGTGGCTAAGTAAAGAAATTAAGGATAGTATACGACTAAAAACAAGGGCATATAAGGTAGCCAAATCTAGTGGGAGGATAGAGGATTGGGAAAACTTTAAAAGACAGCAAAAAATAACAAAAAGATTGATTAAGAAAGGGAAGATAGATTATGAAAGTAAATTAGCAAAAAATATAAAAACAGATAGTAAGAGTTTTTATAGTTATATAAAAAGAAAAAGGGTGGCTAAAGTAAATGTTGGTCCCTTAGAGGATGAGACCGGGAAATTAATGGTGGGAAATATGGAGATGGCAAAAACACTGAATGAATATTTTGTATCAGTCTTTACAGTAGAGGACACTAAGAATATCCCAGCACTGGACAAACAGGGGGCTATAGGGGGGGAGGAGATAAACACGATCAAAATCACTAAGGAAGTGGTACTCGGTAAAATAATGGGACTCAAGGCGGATAAATCACCTGGACCTGATGGCTTACATCCTAGGGTCTTGAGGGAAGTGGCGGTAGGGATTGTGGATGCATTGGTAATAATTTTCCAAAACTCCCTGGACTCAGCAAAGGTCCCGGCAGACTGGAAAACTGCTCATGTAACACCCTTATTTAAAAAGAGCAGTAGACAGAAGGCTGGAAACTATAGACCGGTTAGCCTAACATCTGTGGTAGGTAAAATTTTGGAGCCCATTATTAAGGAGACAGTAACAGGACATTTGGATAATCATAATTTAATAGGACAAAGTCAGCATGGTTTTATGAAGGGGAAGTCATGTTTGACAAATTTGCTGGAGTTCTTTGAGGAAGTAACATACAGGGTGGATAAAGGTGAACCAGTGGACGTAGTGTATTTAGACTTCCAAAAGACATTTGACAAGGTGCCACACAAAAGATTATTGCGTAAGATAAAAAATCACGGGATTGGGGGTAATATTCTGGCATGGATAGAGGATTGGCTATCTAACAGAAGGCAGAGAGTTGGGATAAATGGTTCATTCTCAGACTGGCAATCAGTAACTAGTGGTGTTCCGCAGGGGTCAGTGCTGGGTCCCCAACTCTTTACAATCTATATTAACGATTTGGAGGAGGGGACCAAGTGTAACATATCAAAGTTTGCAGATGATACTAAGATGGGAGGGAAAGTAGTGAGTGAGGAGGACATAAAAAACCTGCAAGGGGACATAGACAGGCTAAGTAAGTGGGCAGAGATTTGGCAGATGGAATACAATACTGGAAAGTGTGAGGTTATGCACTTTGGCAGGAAAAATCATAGAGCAAGTTATTATCTTAATGGCAAGAAACTGGAAAGTACTGCAGTACAAAGGGATCTGGGGGTCCTGGTGCACGAAACTCAAAAGGTTAGTGTGCAGGTGCAGCAAATGATTAAGAAGGCCAATGGAATGTTGGCTTTCATTGTTAGGGGGATAGAATATAAAAATAGGGAGGTATTGCTTCAGTTGTACTAGGTTTTGGCGAGACCGCACCTGGAATACTGTATACAGTTTTGGTGTCCATACTTAAGAAAAGACATACTTGCTCTCGAGCCAGTACAAAGAAGGTTCACTCAGTTAATCCCGGGGATGAGGGGATGGACATATGAGGAGAGGTTGAGTAGATTGGGACTCTACTCATTGGAGTTCAGAAGAATGAGAGGCGATCTTATTGAAACATATAAGATTGTGAAGGGGTTGGATCGGGTGGATGTGGGGAGGATGTTCCCGATGATGGGTGAAACTAGAACTAGGGGGCATAGTCTTAGAATAAGGGGCTGCTCTTTCAAAACAGAGATGAGGAGGAACAACTTCACTCAGAGGGTGGTAGGTCCATGGAATATGCTGCCCCAAAAAGCTGTAGAAGCTACATCATTACATAAATTTAAAACAGAAATAGACAGTTTCCTAGAAGTAAAGGGAATTAAGGGTTACGGGGAGCGGGCAGGAATTTGGACATGAGTCTAGGTTCGGATCGGACATGGCCCTGTGGGTAGCGGAGCGGGCCCAGGGGCCATGTAGCCTGATCCTGCTCCTATTTCGTGTGTCTAATACTGTTAGATTCAGGAGATGGTTCTGTGATAATAGATTGGCGGTTAGGATCAGATCAGCCATGATCTTATTGAATGGCGGAGCAGGCTCGAGGGGCCGATTGGCCTACTCCTGCTCCTATTTCTTATGTTCTTATGTTCTTATATAGGAGTAGGCCAATCGGCCTCTCGAGCCTGCTCCACCATTCAATAAGATCATGGCTGATCTGATCCTAACCTCAAATCTTCTATCACTCTCCATCCCACCCGAACCCATGTGATCTCCCGGGAGAGGCGAAAAACCAGATAAAAAACCCAATGGCCAATTTGGGAGAAAAAATCTGGGAAATTCCTCTCCGACCCATCTAGGCGATCGAAACTCTTCCAGGAGATCACTCTATCCCTATATTTTCTACAGTACTTACCTTCTGTAAAGGTGATCTCCACCCCATCCAGGAACAGGAATAAAACCATCTCCTGAAATCTAACACAGAATTAGAACACAAGAAGTATGAGCAGAACCAGGCTACACAGCCCCTGGGCCCGCTCCAGTACCCACAGGGCCATGACCATTCCGAACCTAGACTCATGTCCAATTTCCTGCCTGCTCCCCGTAACCCTTAATTCCCTTTACTTCTAGGAAACTATCTATTTCTGTTTTAAATTTATTTAGTGATGTGGCTTCCACAGCTTTCTGGGGCAGCAAATTCCACAAACCTACCACCCTCTGAGTGAAGAAGTTTCTCCTCATCTCAGTTTTGAAAGAGCAGCCCCTTATTTTAAGATTATGCCCCCTAGTTCTAGTTTCACCCATCATTGGGAAGATCCTCACCGCATCCACCCGATCAAGCCCCTTCACAATCTTATATGTTTCAATAAGATCGCCTCTCATTCTTCTGAACTCCAATGAGTAGAGTCCCAATCTACTCAACCTCTCCTCATATGACCAATCCCTTCATCCCCGGGATTAACCGAGTGAACCTTCTTTGTACTGACTCAAGAGCAAGTATGTCTTTTCTTAAGTATGGACACCAAAACTGTATGCAGTATTCCAGGTGCGGTCTCACCAATACCTTGTACAACTGCAGCAATACCTTTTTGAGTTTCATGCACCAGGACCCCCAGATCCCTTTGTACTGCAGTACTTTCCAGTTTCTTGCCATTAAGATAATAACTTGCTCTATGATTTTTCCTGCCAAAGTGCATAACCTCACACTTTCCAGTATTGTATTCCATCTGCCAAATCTCTGCCCACTTACTTAGCCTGTCTATGTCACTTTGCAGGTTTTTTATGTCCTCCTCACTCACTACTTTCCCTCCCATCTTTGTATCATCTGCAAACTTTGATATGTTACACTCGGTCCCCTCCTCCAAATCATTAATATAGATTGTACAGAGTTGGGGACCCAGCACTGACCCCTGCGGAACACCACTAGTTACTGATTGCCAGTCTGAGAATGAACCATTTATCCCAACTCTCTGCTTTCTGTTAGAGAGCCAATCCTCCACCCACGCCAGAATATTATCCCCAATCCCGTGATTTTTTACCTTGAGCAATAATCTTTTGTGTGGCACCTTGTCAAATGCCTTTTGGAAGTCTAAATACACTACATCCACTGGTTCTCCTTTATCCACCCTGTATGTTACTTCCTCAAAGAACTCAAGCAAATTTGTCAAACATGACTTCCCCTTCATGAAACCATGAGTTTGTCCTATTAAATTATGTTTATCCAAATGTCCCATTACTGTCTCCTTAATAATGGACTCTAACATTTTACCAACCACAGATGTTAGGCTAACAGGTCTGTAGTTTCCAGCCTTCTGCCTACTACCCTTTTTAAATAAGGGTGTTATTGTACAAAGGACTGCAGCGGTTCAAGAAGGTGCCACCTTCTCAAGGGCAATTAGGGATGGGCAATAAATGCTATCCTTGCCAATGACGCCCACATCCTGTGAACGAATAAAAAAATAACATAGTTGACCTATTGAAAGCAAATTCAGTAATACTGTAAATAGGTTTGATATATGATGTGATTTTTTTTCTTGAGTTCAAACTGATAACACAATGCATTATCTTCAAGTGTATTGGCTGGAAAAAGATAAAATAGTTGTAGACAGCTGTGAACATTCACATGCTGCATATAGATTGTTTCTAGCTCTCTGAAAAGTAGAAGGATTGAACATTTTTCCTGCCTTCCTGTGTCTATCAATTGAAGCAGGAGCAACATGACTTAAGTGCTTTATGTCTGCAGCATGACCTGATAAAACTCAAGTGGCACTACATCAAGATTCATAAGTGTGTAAAAAGTACTGTTAGCCTGTCTAATTTAATTTAGGTCATCTTTCAACAATGTCCACCTGATCCTTAATGACCCCTGTCTAGGGTCAAACAGCAGAGTACACACAGCACTGCCTGTCACTGTAAAGGTTATGGAGGCCCTCAGCCTTTATGGCACAGGCTCATTCTAGGCTGCAACAGGTGACATAAGCAACATCAGTGAACTAGTAGTCCATATTTGCCATCAAGCCGGTGACAGATGCCTTCTTGGCAAAAAGACAGCAGTACATCACCTTCCCCATAGAGGTTACTGATCAGGAAGAGAGAGCTCTCGGAGTTTCCCGCATTGCTGGATTTCCTTAGGTACGAGATGTCATTGACTGCACACACGTATCCCTTTGCTGTCTCTGTCAAGAATCAGCCATGTTTTATAACAGGAAGGAGTTCCACTCCCTGAATGTTCAGCTGGTCCTTGACCAAAGGTAGCAACTAATGTAGGTCTGTGCTCGGCATTCTGGCCCATAATCTTTTCATCCTTGTTAAGTGCACCCATTTTTTCTAATGTAATCATTTTCCTTCTAAAGATGTACTTTTTATTAGTAATTTCTGGCTACTATATCTCTTTTTTTCCATATTGTATGAAGCCGGACCAGTGAATGTGGGGGTAGAGTTTCCACTTTGGGCTCAATCGGGAAACTGGGCGCAAATCACGCTTGATATTTCGCTGGTTTTCAGAAGTGAAGTTCTGGTTCAAGTTTCCGCCCAAACTCATTTGCATAATCACAAACCTAGGGGTCGATTTTCAGTGTGCCGTGAGGCGGGCTTTTAGGCGTGCGGGGGGCAAAAATCCCGAATTCGGGGATCCCGACGCGATCCCACCCAAATCCCGCCTCCACGTAAGTTTCAAAGGAGGCGGGTACCCGCCCCGCACTGGGACCCGCCGACCCGAGGCAGGAAGGGATTAGTGCCAATTAACTGCCTGTTAACAGGTAGTTAACAGGCAGTTTTTAGCCTAATCCCGATTTTGAAGGGTGTTGTGTGGGATTCCCGACAGCTCCAAACCACGCCAGGTTAGAGGAGGCGGGCCATCGGGTTGAAGGACTTGGAGGGGTCGAGATGTCGGTGTTCAGGTGAGTGATGTGTGCATGAGTGCAAAGGTAAGTGTGTTTGGTGTGTCTAAAGTGTGTGAAGAAGTTTAAATTACCTGTACTTACCTTTACAGCCTTCCTTCCTCTAGGCTTCGGGAGTCCATCATTCAGCCGGCACAGAAAGCAGAATGGCCGCGAGCTGTCAAAAGTGACAGCCTTCAGCTTTCAGTGCCGGCGAGATTTCTAACTGAGTCTGCATAGAAGGACTCAGATTAGAAGTAAGACTGTCAGTGTTTGACAGCTTCAAACAGCTGTGAAACACTGATATTTCATCTGTCAACACGTCTTGACAGATGAAATTTTAGTCTGTGACGTCACCTGTTGCCGGGTGGCCCTTAATTGGCCTGCTGAGCCCGCTGGGTGGGCTCAACAAGGTCAATCAAGGGAAAATCGCGTGGATTGGCCGCATCTCGATGGAGGCGGGACTAAAACCCGAAAGTTGTAGTCCCGCCTCCTTCCCGACTTCTGAATGAAAATCCAGCCCCTAATGTCTTCCATGAACCAGCGTAATTGGTCAGCATAGTAGAACATAATCATTTATTTTTTTTCTTTTCATTAAACAATATTAGTTGATGTATGTAAGAGTGGTAACCTGGTGCAGTTTTATTAATACAGCTGAAAATGGGTTTAACACAAAAAATAAGCATTTTTAATAAGAGTGTCTCCACCTGTGAGTAACCTGATTTTAAATCACTGAAAATGACTTAAAAAAACTATACTAAGCCATTTATTAGTTTCATTGGTGCACATTAGTCAGTTTCTTCATAAAACATACCTACTTGTGCCTGTGCGCCTATTTTGAAGAGCATCCTCGAATGGCCGCAAATGAGAGCAATTGGCGGAAACTCACAATCCTCATTATTTTGATCTGGGGGCGTGGCCAGTTATGTGGGCGGGGTCAGCTGTGGGCGAAATTATTCTTAAACCAACATTAAAGATCGTGGATATGCAATTTATGTGTGACGCAACTTAGTTAAAATTCCCCGGTCTTTTGCGCTGGTTCGCCTGATTTCACCTATTTTGCGCTGAACATACAACCACAAACTAATGAAAAGTTTAACCCCGTATTATTTACTCAATTGTCAAATTCTCATTCTGGTATTGTCAGAAACGGTTACTTGGAAACGCTGTTATAACGAGCAGTATAGTTAGTAATGCAGACATCTCCGACTTTGTTTTATCTGTAACTTAAATTTTCACATGAGCCAACAGGCCTCAAATTAAAATGCTAGCATCTGAGTCAGGAAGTGTCCATCTACCGCGGTTTGACTTACTAGTCACTTCATGAACCACACTAATACATTCCCAGCAGCACTGAGAACTAAAATGCTTCTTTTAAAGGCAATAGCACAAACAGCATTTCTGCATCTATCCCAAGCACCTGAAAAAGCAAACATTTCAAACAAGACAAATTACATTAGTGGCAGCCCAAAGAGATTACTCTCATGCCCATCTCTTTAATGCTTTATATATTTAGAATATGAAAGCTAAGTGAAGAAAGGATGCTGTCTCTTACTTATCAAAGGCAGAATGGTTTTTAAAAAGATGCATTTGACATCATTGCTTACTCTGTTGGAAAGATTGAAAGAGAGCAGAGCTGAAATGATTTTAATTAGGAAAAATTGTGTGTGACGTTCTTTTCTGCAAAGTTCTTCTCTGTGGATGCATTTTATCTATAGGGATTTGAAGTCACCAATTAGCCTTTTAATGTGCCTCCCCATTGATTGCCTAAGGGTGCTTTCACTTGACAATTGATGTGAAACATCTCAGGGGATGTGGTTCAGATGGAGTAGAAGACAATATTCAACAGCTGTACTGAATGGTGGCATTTGGATTTCGCAGGAGTGTGAGCAAAACAGGCTTTATTTAAATGTCTAACTTTTAGGTACATCAATGACAAATCATGAAGTGTGATTGTTTACTGACTATTACTATAGGTGAATGACTGCAATATCAAACAAATTCATTAAAGAAAGAACTTGCATTTATATAGTGCCTTTCACAACCTCAGAACGTCCCAAAGCGCTATACAGCGAATAATGTGCTTTTGAAGTGTAGTCACATTGCAAGGTAGGGAAATCAGCAGCCAATTTGCCCATAGTAAGAATCCACAAACAGCAATGAGATAAAGACCAAATAATCTATTTTAGTGATGTTGGTTGAGGGATAAATATTGGTCAAAACACTGGGTGAACTCTCCTGCTTTTCTTCAAATTGTGCGATCCAATTACATTCACCTGAGAGGGAGATGGGGCCTTGGTTTAATATCTCATCCAAGAGACAGCACCTATGACACTGCATCACTCCCTCAGTATAGCACAGAAGTGTCAGCCTAGATTATGCACTCAAGTCTCCAGAGTGGGACTCTGAACTCATAACCTTCTGACTGAGAGGCAAGAGTACTACCACTGAGCCACAGCTGACACTATTGCAGCTAAATGACAAATAGCAATCATTAAGGATGCACATAATTGTTACTATTCATTATACAATGGCCTAGAAATTCTGGAGCGTCCTTTTTTGGTCAGTGTTGGTGAGCAGGTTAATGGTGAGTAATATTAGATATTAGATTTAGTAATGAGTAATGAGCCAGATTTAGTTAACAGCCTAACTGTGTGTGAACATTTATCCAATAGCCATCATAACATGATTGAGTTCCACGTAGCGTTTGAAAGGGAGAAACATGAAACAGCTACTAAGATTCTAGATTTAGGTAAGGCCGACTTCAACGGGATGAAGCAGAGACTGTCCACAGTAAACTGGGCAAATCTGTTAATGGGTAAAATGATAGAAGATCAGTGGGAGATGTTTAAAAAAGAATTTAATGTGATACAGAACCAGTTTATACCCCGGAGGGGCAAGAGCTCTACTTGCCAAAAATAAACAGCCCTGGACCACTAAAGAGGTAAAGGGACAGCATCAAACTAAAGGGACGGGCACACAAAAATACAAAAAATAGCACAGATCCTGGCAAATGTGAAAGATTCAAAGAACAGCAAAGGGTCACAAAACAGATAGTAAGAGCTACAAAAAGGGAGTATGAAAAGAAATTCGCAAGGGATATGAAAATCAGTTACATTAGGAGAAAGAGGGTGGTCAGGAGCAATATTGGCCTCTTAAAAACTGAAAGTGGTGATATTGTCAATGAAACTGGGGAAATGGTGGACATGTTGAATAATTACTTTGCGTCAGTATTTACAGCAGAAGAAAAGGATAGCATGCCAGAAATCCCAAAGTAACTAATATTGAATCAGGGACAGGGACTCAATAAAATTAACGTAAGTAAAATAACAGTGATGAAGAAAATAACGACACTAAAGAGTGACAAATCCCCAGGGCCAGATGGTTTCTATCCCAGGATTTTAAAGGAAGTAGGTGAGCACATTGCAGATGCCCTAACTATAATCTTCCAAAGTTCTCCAGACTCAGGAACTTTTATTTTGGAAAATTGTGCATGCCACTCCACTATTTAAGAATGGCGAGAGAGGGAAACCAGGGAATTATAGACCAGTGAGACTAATATCTGTTGTCAAGAAATTGCTAGCGTCTATAAATAAGGATTGGGTGACTGAACACTTCGAAAATTTTCAGTTGATCAGAGAGAGCCAGCATGGATTTGTGAAAGGGAGGTCATGATTGAATTTTTTGAGGAGGTGACTAAAGTAGTGGACAGGGGAATGTCTATGGATGTTATTTATATGGGCTTCCAGAAGGCATTTGATAAAGTCTCACATAAGAGATTGTTATCTAAGGTAGAAGCCCACAGAATTGAGGGCAAATTATTGACCTGGTTAGGAAATTGGCTGAGCAGCAGGAGACAGAGAGTAGGGATAATGGGTAAGTACTCAAATTGGCAGGAGGTGACTAGTGGTGTCCTGCAGGGGGCTGTGTTGGGGTCTCAACTATTCACAATATTTATTAACGACTTAGATGATGGCATAGAAAGTCATATATCCAAATTTGCCGATGACACAAAGATAGGTGGAATTGTAGGCAGTGTAGCTGAAAGTATAAAATTACAAAGGGATATTGATAGATTAAGTGAATGGGCAAAACTGTGGAAAATGAATTTCAATGTAAGCAAATGTGAGGTCATCCACTTTGGACCTAAAAAGGATAGAACAGGGTACTTTCTAAATGGTGAAAAGCTAAAAAAAAAAAGTGGAGGTCCAAAGAGACTTGGGGTTTCAGGTACATTGATCATTAAATGTCATGAACAAGTACAGAAAATAATCAAAAAGGCTAATGGAATGCTGGCCTTTATATCTAGAGGACTACAGTACAAGGGGGTAGAAGTTATGCTGCAGGTGTACAAAACCCTGGTTAGACCACACCTGGAGTACTGTGAGCAGTTCTGGGCACCACACCCTAGGAAGGATATATTGGCCTTGGAGGGAGTGCAGCGTAGGTTTACCAGAATAATACCCGGACTTCAAGGGTTAAGTTACAAGGAGAGATTACACAAACTAGGGTTGTATTCCCTAGAATTTAGAAGGCTAAGGGGTGATCTGATCGAAGTTTTCAAGGTATTAAAGTGAACTGATAGGGTAGATAGAGAGAAACTATTTCCGCTGGTTGAGGATTCTAGGACTAGGGGGGCATAGTCTAAAAATTAGAGCCAGACCTTTCAGGAGTGAAATTAGGAAATACTTCCAAACACAAAGGGTGATAGAAGTTTGGAACTCTCTTTTGCAAACGGCAATTGATGCTAGATCAATTGTTAATTTTAAATCGAAGATTGGTAGCTTTTTGTTAACCAAAGGTATTAAGGGATATGGGCCAAAGGCGGGTATATGGAGTTAGATCACAGATCAGCCATGATCTCATTGAATGGTGGAACAGGCTCGAGGGGTTGAATGGCCTACTCCTGTTCCTGTGTTCCTATGTTCCTAAGTCGGTGCTGCTTGATGTATTATTGATGATGAGAGACCAAAAGAAAGTGAAACATATATTCAAGGTCAGTTCCAACAAAGGCTGCCAAGTTGAGCAGTGAGGAGGAAATTTCCTTTAAGAAGAAAACTGACATGCGTTTAGATAGCTGGGCAGGTTTCAGAGAAAAAGACTGACTAAGAAAAGTGAATGCTTTTAACCAGTTGAAAGAGTCAGTCTGGCACATTTTTACTGTTTTTCTTGATTAGGAACTTGAGCACTGATGTGCCTCAATAAATCCGAGACTCGATGTTAGCGAAACAAAACAAGGCTTTTATTGACTTAGAAGGTAACACACAGGAGAGAGGTATCTTCCATCCAGAGCTCTGCCGTACTGGATGTGCTGCAGGCTGGGCCAGCTTACATAGGGACCAGGTATGGGCGGAGCCCTACACATTGTATTGTACTATGGGCCAGGTATGGGCGGAGCCCTACACATAGTACAATACAATGGTGAGGAAACGGAACAGAGGTAAGGGAAATGAAACTGAAACCAACCACAGTCACAGGCAGTGATGAATGGAATATTTCATCACAAGCACAAAAATCTAGGCTGACACTCCAGTGCAGTACTGAGGGAGTGCTGCACTGTTGGAGGTGCCGTTTTTCAGATGGGACATTAAACCGAGGCCCCGTCTGCTCTCTCAGGTGGATGTAAAAGATCCCGTGCCACTATTTCAAAGAAGAGCATGAGGGTTATCCCCGGTGTCCTGACCAATATTTATCCCTCAACCAACATAACAAAAACAGATTATCTGGTCATTATCACATTGCTGTTTGTGGGAGCTTACTGTGCGCAAATTGGCTGCTGCATTTCCTACATTGCAACAGTGACTACACTTCAAAAAATACTTCATTGGTTGTAAAGCGCTTTGGGACGTCCGGTGGTCGTGAAAAGTGGTATAGTAACGCAAGTCTTTCTTTCTTTGCTTATAAGGAGAGACTGAAGTTAAATTTTATTAAGGTAAGATTTACTATAAGTGTGACATACACTGGAGTTAATTGAAATGAAAATCGGGAGAGATGTACAACAGGGGGCTGATCCGATATCGCCCAAAGTCAAATGTACCCCCACTGACTAAAATAAAGGAGCTTAAAGAATCATATCTGGCCTCATCTCATTAAAGTATTAATTAGTCTATCTTTCAGAAGATTGGAGATGTACACACGAGGGAGAGTTCATATAACAAGAGGGTCTCATATGTTACATGTCCCAGGTTAAGCTATGATACATCTAGATATTGAGTAGTGAAAGCAAACTTCTAATCATGAGGGATTCAGCTATGGGAGAAACCGATGATGCTAACCCACAATATTATCTAAGGCAGACCTGAAATTTGTAACAATTGGTGGCAGCTACCTGGAATACTGATTTACACTGGTAACGAAGGCAACTTAGAACATTTACATTTCAAAATGTTCCAGGTTTAAAGGTGAACTGAATAGAAGCAGTGATATTTAAAAATGACCAAAATCAAAAGAAGCAGAACTTGGATGAGCTCATTTAATGATGAAAGTAAAAGCAAAGGAGAGAAAGTTTCAGCTAAAAGAGCATGTGTTTGAACTAAAGGTGGAGCAATGCAGACAGGAACAGAGGGAACAATACATATTTACGAGGCCAATAAGATGGAGAAACAGCGCCAATGTGATGCTGAGGAGAATGGGAAAGAGCATCACCATATTCTCGAACTGCCAGTGCAATGTGCCTTGGCAGTGAGTCTGGCCAGTGAGGAGACAGAATCCAGGGCTGCCATTTTATTAATTCAAAACTGTTTACAAATTTTAAAGAAGGTGATGATATTGATGGTTTTATCTGGGTATTTACATAGTTAGCCAGTCATCACAAATGGGACAAAAATTTGTGGACAAATCACTCTGTGAGCTGCTCAGTTCCCACAGGCTGAGTCCAGGTAGAGGCAACTGAGCAGAACTCAGAAATCTAAAGACAATTAAATTAGTTGTTTTAATTGTGGCAAGGTAGGTCACAAGTTGCTGGTCTCCCATAGAAATCCTGTGATGTAAAATAGGAGGCCATGCAAGCTTGTAAACGCCAGTTATGCAGTGACTGATGATGACTCCTTACCTTCACCCAGTCACAGTGAGTGAGACGTAAGTAAGGAGACTGTGAAACGTGAAAGAGCAATTGGTGTTTCACAATAGTCATGACAGCCTGGTGAAGGACAACCATTACATGACGGGCAAAGCTGCCTCATTCGGTGAGTATGGATCATCACAGACAGACCCGTGGCCAAGGCAACAATCGAGAGGGGGTCAAGGCAATGATCGGGAGGGGTCGAGGCAGCGATCTGGAGGGGTCGAGGCAGCGATCTGGAGGGGGTCGAGGCAGCGATTGGAAGGGGGTTGAGGCAGCGATCAGGAGGGGTCAAGGCAGTGATCTGGAGGGGGGTCGAGGCAGCGATCTGGAGGGGGTCGAGGCAGCGATCGGGAGGGGGTCGAGGCAGTGATCGGGAAGGGGTCGAGGCAGCGATCGGGAGGGGGTCGAGGCAGCGATCGCAAGGGGGTCGAGGCAGCGATCGGGAGGGGGTCGAGGCAGCGATCGCAAGGGGGTTGAGGCAGCGATCAGGAGGGGTCAAGGCAGTGATCTGGAGGGGGGTCGAGGCAGCGATCTGGAGGGGGTCGAGGCAGCGATCGGGAGGGGGTCGAGGCAGTGATCGGGAAGGGGTCGAGGCAGCGATCGGGAGGGGGTCGAGGCAGTGATCGGGAAGGGGTCGAGGCAGCGATCGGGAGGGGGTCGAGGCAGCGATCGCAAGGGGGTTGAGGCAGCGATCAGGAGGGGTCAAGGCAGTGATCTGGAGGGGGGTCGAGGCAGCGATCTGGAGGGGGTCGAGGCAGCGATCGGGAGGGGGTCGAGGCAGTGATCGGGAAGGGGTCGAGGCAGCGATCGCGAGGGGGTCGAGGCAGCGATCGCGAGGGGGTCGAGGCAGCGATCGCAAGGGGGTCGAGGCAGCGATCGCGAGGGGGTCGAGGCAGTGATCGGGAGGGGGTCGAGGCAGTGATCGGGAAGGGGTCAAGGCAGCGATCGGGAGGGAGTCGAGGCAGCGATCGCAAGGGGGTCGAGGCAGCGATCGCGAGGGGGTCGAGGCAGCGATCTGGAGGGGGTCGAGGCAGCGATTTGTAGATAACTTGTCAGAATCACAATTAAGAGTGCTGCAATGGGACTTCTGGATAAGGGAAAACCTGAGAGGGAATCATCTCCGAGATCATAGTGAAAGGAAGAATGCACCCTTTAGAAATAATAACATTGAAAAATAAAACCCATTTTCTGTCTGTACAAACAGTATTCATTCATTCATATCAGATAAGTTCTTCTAAAATAACCGTTTTCCTGTTCTTTTTGGGTTACTGAATTGTGGCTAATTCCCCAATGAGGGTGTAGATCAGTAAAATTAGTGACATTGCGATCTGATGACACTAGAGGGCACATGTGCTAAACCTGGATCTATCTTTTGAAAACTCACACGGATAAAGGGAATAGCACTGAGAAAAATGAATGAGATATCCAGACTGGCCTCACGGAAGAATGATACTACTTAAATTCATTTCTCTATTGTCTAACATTTATTCAATTTATTGAAAGACTAAACTGTTTTATGTGTTACATTTAAAGAGGACAAGTAGAGAAAACTCGCTAAATATTTAATGGTGTAGTCACAGAACTCAAACTGTAGCTTTTAAGCACACTGTTCTATACTTGACCACAGAGATTTCATGAAAGCACAAAACAAAATAAATATTAGCTTGGTCTCTGTTATTAAAAACAGAAACAATTTGTTTTTGCACTATACACATTCTTGCATTTATATTACACCTCATCATGTCTCTCAGAAACATCCAAAAGCATTTCACGTGTATTAATTATTTTGAAGTCCAGAGTCTATTGTTATGTAGGCAAACATAGAAGCCATTTCTCACACAGAAATATTCCACAAACAGCAATGAGATGAATCGGTAGGACACCAGGAGAACCCTTGTTCTTGGAATGGTGCCATGGGATGTTTAAGCCCCACCTGAACAGGCAGAGAGGACCTCAATTTAACATCACAACTGACAATCCAGCACTCCCTCTGTGTTGCACTGGAACGTCAGTTTAGATTATGCAATCAAGTACTGGAAGGGAGCTTGAATGTAGAACCTTCTGACCCAGTCTGCTTTTATATTGCGCTTAGTAGCGCACTAGGACCACATGCTCCCACACGCAGCAACTCCAGAGTCAACTTGCTGGTTTCACAAAGCCCAGTTGCCGAGAATAACCATTTTTTTATCGTATCTTCTCATTGGTAGGCCTTAGCGAATCCAGTAAGTTTATTCTGGAGTTGCCACTGGCTGAGTGAGACATGCACATTGGGAGCCAGCAGGTCTAATCCTAAATGCAACATAACATCAGCTTCAGAGTCAAGAGTGCTACCAGCTGAGCCATTCTAACACTGTTTCTTGGTTCTTTTAAAATTGTTACTACCTTGAGCATTTCAATTAAGCTCTCAATATTAGTGGTGATGGGATTAATAGAATATTTAACAAAACTGTAACACAATCGTTTTCTCTCACTACTTTTTTGTGTAATTTTCCTTAATTTGCCTGGCATCAGCTGTTTCTGCCCTGAAACGGGCAGAAAGCGGCACCTGCCCATGGGCTGGGAGAGGAAGCTCAGGTGCCTAGAGGCTGCTAGCTGGCACCAAAGGAAGATTCGCCGACAAACAGGTTTAAGTCACTGGTAGGGGGTTTTAGGAGGGTCTTGCGGGAGGGAAGGAGGGAAATCATAGCGGGGGGGGTCGCAACTCTCCTAGTGGGGCCTGTGGGAGCACTCCTGCTCCTCTTCACCCCACAAAGGATAGTTTACCACTTACCTTTGAGGGCCTCATTGTCCTTCATGACAGCTGTTGAGCTGCCTACACCTGGTGAGAATGCCACGGTGACTTCCCCCACTCAGGCCCGCGTTAAAATCTAATCCCATTGGTGTAATAGGACCCAATTTGTATAAAATCATGAGTCTTCCACTTGCTTCCAATGGATGCTTCAGCCACCTAATTGCAATGAGCAGTTAAAATGGTGGCCAGCGGGATTCCAGCGGGAACAGGGCAGTAAGTCACAACGCTTCATTTGAAATGCCCCCTCCTCCATTCCTGCCTGGTGGGGTCAGTTAAAATTGACCCCTATATATTTTTATATTAGATTGGATAGGTGAATGAAGGAAAAGGGGATGAAGGAAAAGAGAACAGGTTAGGTAAATATGATTAGGAATATTTGCTCACTTGGAGAGTAAGTGCCAACACGGACTGGTTGGGCCAAATAGACAGTTTCTATGTTGCAACTTCTAACTATTACTTATGCTTTCCTACATTAAAGTGGTGATTACACTTCAAAATACTTAATTAGCTGTAAAGCACTTTGAGATGTCCTGAGGTTGTAAAAGTCGCTATATAAATGCAAGTGCTATAATTTCTCTCTTACAATGCAGCACTCCCTCAGAATGTGTAGACTTTGGTGTGGAATTCCCTCGGAGCTGCTTCGCTCTGTCGCAATAACTTTCCCACAAGTGCAGAGGAAGCCCTGTTTATGTTCAACTTCTAGAGTGGGGTTTGAACGTAAAAAATTCTGACTTTAAGGCAATTGTTCCATGTGTACTGGCATAAAAGACGCTCATTATATTTGTAACCACATCATTAGCTGTTGAGTAATTAAGTTCTGCATCGTGCACCAATTACATACTGAAAATGGATGATGCGTTCGTTTCCGCTACCGTATAATTTGGGTAGTGTCTCACTGCATGCATGCGCTTGAAGCTGTGTAAATTGCAAGCTCATCATAGCAGTGCTACTGATACTGGAGAACAGAATTAGCTATATATTCTTAGGGAAGCAATATATGAATATTTGATCAGCACCTCAGATTAGTCCAGCAGTTGCAGAAATGCTGTACAGATCTTGTATGACATGCACATCATTCTCAGCCTTTACACAGTGCATACTGCTAGGCTGCATCATCAATAAAGTTTGCCTGATTCAATGCCTTGACAGTTGAAGTTTTGTAACTTTGTTTTCTCTGTCCTTTTGAAATAAATACATTTTTGGCATGTTCCTGGACAGAGTGAGTAGGCTTGAATCTACACAATATAAAAACTCTGCTGCAATGGAGGAAACAAAAACTAAACAGATAGATGCACAATAACAACTTTGCGGTTATTGGAATTACTAAAGACTGATTTTCAAAAACATTTGTTGTAAAATTTAAGCGAGTGTCAATATATGTAATAGATGGGGTGTGTAATACATGGCAAAAGAATACAGCGTTATGAGTTTGCTTTGACTTCGCAGTTCAGTTCATTGCAATGCCATAAGTACATATACATGTCCAAAAAGAAAATCATTTTTTAGTTGGCACTTTGCTGCTTGTATTTGCTTTCTGTTACAATTATGACATGAGTGTATAACATAGGTTGACAAGTGGTTTATAATGGAAGATGTGATGCTACCCAGAAGCTACGTGACAATAGGCGTATGATATCAAAGGGTAAATATGGGAAATTATGTGTCAGCTTGGCTCAATTGGTAACAGTCTCACCTCTGAGTCAAATGGAGATCTTAAGCCCCACTTCTGGACTTGTGCATATGCCAATGCAGCACTGAGGGAGTGCTGTACTGTTTGGAGAGGTTGTCATTTGGATGAGATGTTAAAAGAAGGTCCCATCTGCTTGTTTCAGTTGTTCAGGTCATTTCAAGTCATTGCTGGAAAAAGAGAATAGAGTTCTTCTGATCTCAGGGCCAAAATTCCTCTCACAATCAACACCATTAAAAAAAACAGCTAACTGGTTGTTCATACAATTGCTGTTTGTGGGATCTTGCTGTGTGCAAAATAGCTTCTGTGTTGACAACAGGCACCACACTTTAGCGTAATTCATTACTTAGACATTGTACATGAAATCCTTTGAAACCTCTACGAGCTGATTAGGTTGAATTTTCGGGCATAAAACGGGCACAATGCTGATAAATTTAGCAGTGGGCCGGCCTGCGCTCAATCTGTGTGTCTGTTCGGGCCACTGCTAAATTCATCAGGTCTATTTTTTAGGTGTCCCAGACAGCCACTGACAAAAGGCATTAGTCAGCTTACATATGTTAACTAGGGGCCTAACGCCCATAGTGAGCGGAGCAGGAGCCGGGATTGCCCTGCTCAGGATTCTTCAGCAGCCGCTGTGGCTGTCAATGAAAGGTAATTTAAAAACTTTAATGTGGAGCCAGAAGGAACAGGACTCCGCAGTCATTGCGATTGCCCCCACACCCCCTGTCCCCGTTGCCCACTCCAACATCCCCTCCCAGGACTTGCCTACGGCCATTGCCAGCGAGACAAGTAGCTTGGCATTCATCATCATCAATTGCCTGCGGAGGCACGACATGCGCCAGCAGCTTGTCCATAAAATGTTAATGAGGCCCAAGGCTCCATTTCAGTTCAGCCTCGTGGTCAGTGCTGAGTCTGGGCCCGAAACAGGTCCAGATGAATTTCAACCCGGTGGTATATCAATGCAATCATTCACTCAAAAAACTTGCGTGCATTCTACTGCCCAAATATACATACAACTTATCTTAATTTGCTTGCCAGTTTGAATAATTTTAATGTATGTAAGTAAGCAGCACTCTTACAGACAGAACAACCTCAGAGTTAACATACTAGACTGCTATAGTTAGTCCATAGATAGAAACCACCTGCTGACAGTCACAGAGGTTTTCTGTCTCTAGGCTAACTATAACCTATAGTCTAATTAAAGGTGGAGTGACTTACCTCTGACCTAGGCTTCCTAGAAGTACACTGTGGATGATATGTTGACAGGATGTTACAATGCCCTCTAAAGATCAAAGGGCAAAGGGCAGTTTTGGTGAAATGAATATTAGCTTTTCCGCATAAAGAAAAAAATCAGGTGGGGTGGACTGCACACCCATAAGGGAGCCGGCGCAATTTTCCTGTGTTGCGCCAAGACTATCCAATACACCTAGGTGCAGGAACAAGAACATTTATCCCACTGTGTTCCAGAGAAGCAAACTTGTGTTATATTTGGAGTTTACTGACAATTGATACTGTGGCACTCGTCGCTGTCTCCTCACAAGTAGCAGCCCCAACTGTCCCATCCTACTCTCTCACCGACCTTCCCACCCAGCGCGCCCACAGGGGGCAAATCTTGCCAATCTCCTTCCCATTCAACTCACCCCTCCTGTGGACGCTGGCAGTGGGTCAGCCATTACCGACCATCTCTGCATCCCCCTGCAGAATTTCCGTTCACTTGCAAACAAGGTCCTTGCTATCCATGAGCTTATCGTGGATGATTGCATCAACAGCATGGCCCTGACATGGCCCAGGTTGAGGGGTGATGACACCTTACACTTAAATGAAGCCTCCACACCTGGCTATAAGTTCCACCACTTGTCCCGCCCAGACCGCCGTGGTGGCGGTGTGGCTCTCATCACCAAATCACACCCGGGTCTGTCCCCCTATTCCGCTGGCACTTTCTCCTCCTTTGAACATCTCACTTTGTTCCATCCCTCTCACCTCTCATTTAAAATTCTCATTCTCTACCACCCACCCAAGTATGATAAAAATTTTATCACCGAGATATCCTTACAGCTTTCCTCCCTCAGCCTCTGCACCGAGCGACTTCTCATCCTCGGTGATTTCAACCTCCATCTCAATTCATCATGCTCTCTCTCCTCTGAGTTCACTACCCTCCTATCCTCCCTTAATCTCTCCCTCCATGTAAACTCCCCAACCCATATTCATGGCCACCCCCTCGACCTTGCCATCTCTCATGGCCTTGCTACCCCCATCGTGTCAATCGAAGATAAGGCCATCTCTGACCACTTCCTTGCATCACTCTCCACCTACATCCCCTTCCCCCACCCAACCCTACTTCCTTCTGTGTCCACCCCTGGAAAAAAACTCTCTCCCAATTCTCTTACAACTGCACTTACGAAATCCCAACTGTCCAGCCTTTGGCCCTCCATTCACCACGACATTTCTGCAGCTACCGATCTGCTCAACCACACCCTCACCACCACCTTTGATGTCCTAGTCCCTATTAAAACCATTACCCTCTCTCACCCTGGCTGTTCCCCTTGGTACGGCCCACATCTTCACTTCCTCAAGTCCAGACTTGAACAGATATGGTGGACAACTGGATTAGCCATTCACCGCCAGATCTGGATGGACCACATAAAGCAATATCGGGTCCTTCTCTTGTCTGCCAAAACGGCTCACTATTCCAGGATCATTCTGGAATGCAAAGATAAACCCCAGCTTCGATTCTCTACTGCTAACCGTCTTCTTAAACCCCTCTCCCCTGTCTCCTCCACACTCACCTCCGACAACAAGTGCGAGGAGATAATACAATAGCAAAATACTGTGGATGCTGGAAATCTGAAATAACAACAGAAAATGCTGGAAACACTCAGCAGGTTAGTCCCACTAAACTGCTGACCACCCAACTTCCTTTTCTGGCTCCCATGTTAGCTGACATTGTGGAGAGAGAAACTGAGTTAATGTTTCGGGTCGATGGCCCTTTGTCAGAACTGGAAAAGGTTAGAGAAGTAACAGATTTTTAAGCAAGTGTGAGGCCTTGCACCATCATCCTGTAGTGTATGTAACCTGTACTACCTTAAGAGGATACCTTAAGGTGATGGACTACTTTTTGATGGCTCCTGTACATTGTAGTACCGGTGGTGACCACACCGGTATATAAACCCTGCGGAGCAAAGTGTATCTCAGTTCAGCCCTGACCCTCAATCACTGTTTACTTACTTCTGTAGTCTGTGTCCTGTTATTCAGTATAACTGCATTTGAAAACACAGACTCAACAGTGGCAACGAGTCTGATCTTACCTAGCGGCAGTTTTGCATCAAAGGAAGCTTCGTCCTCAGAAACGGGCGTCGAACAAGGGCATCCGCCCTCAACATCCTGCTGAGCACTGCATCGCATGGGAGGCCATCGGGAACCCGGGTTGGTTTCTGGCCATGAAGTCAAACATCAGTGAGCATCCCTTCGACGACAGCGGCGGGTAAGCCCGATCGAGCGGCACGGGGGGGAAGTCGGCCGAGTTGTCAGTGGGAGAAGGGGAGGGAAAACGACGAAAAGGGCGGAGAACACGATCGCAGCCGGTGTCAGGGGCTGGACTGCAATCGGGGCAGAGACGCGCAGCAGCCAGAAAAGCGTTTATGGCCACAAGGACCGCGGGAGCGGCGGGGAACAAGAGCAGCAGTGCAGGGGAAAATAAAGGACCGCTGGGAGGCATGGACAGCAACAGCGAGGGAATCGCCATTTTTAGTCGGCGGGGGAAGAAGACAAGCGCGGGAAAAGCCGCCATCTTGAATTTAAAAAAAAAATTTTTTTTTAATAATATCCGAAGGGAAAGGAGAAACTCAGCAAGGATGCCAAAAACGGGTAACATCACTGCTTTTGATAACGATGTGGAAGATTGGGCCACTTATGTGGAACGCATCAAAGTTTACTGTACAACGAATGAGGTACCGGATGATAAGAAAGCACTAACCCTATTAAACTCGATGGGTGCGAAGACGTACGGGTTATTAAGGAACCTTGTAACCCCAGACAAACCGGTAGGGAAGAGTTTCGTGGATATTGTTACTATCCTGCAAGAGCATTTAAACCCCACGCCGCTGCTGATAGCGGAACGATTTAAATTCTACAAAAGAATTCAACTTAAAGAAGAAAGCAATGCTGAATTCCTAACAGAACTGCGCAAGTTATCAAAGTACTGCCAGTTCAGAACAGGACTAGCAGACGCACTGAGAGATAAGTTTGTGTGTCGGCTCCTAAGGGAAGGAACCCAGAAACGACTGCTAGAGGAAAAGGACCTTACGCTGGACAAAGCTTTCAGCATTGCAGCATCCCATGAGGCAGCAACACGGGGCGCTGCAGAGATACAGCAAAGGCCATTGGAATTCAGCACCAATGAAATGGCATTGGGCGCAGTAAAGTGCTATCGTTGCGGAAGGACAACGCATGACCAGAACCAGTGCTGGTTCAAAAATAAAGAATGCAGGCAATGTGGCAAACTTGGTCATATAGCGAGAGTATGCCGGTCAGGAAAGAAGACCAACAGTAAAAAGTCACCGCAGGAGAAGTACAAAAAAGTACACAAGGTGACAGAGAACAGTTCGGATGAACAGAAGACGGATTCAGACTCCAGCAGTAAGGAACTGGGTTGTCTGAAAATACATAATGTGGGTAACACAGCAGACCACCAAACTATCTGGATCATGCTTCGGATAGCAGGAGTCCAAGTGAAGATGGAATTGGACACTGGGTCGGCATTAACGGTCATGAATAAGCAAGATTACAAAAGGTTACTCTCGCACATTCCCCTGAGGGATACGGAGATTGTATTGAAAACATACACGGGGCAAATAGTATACCCCAAAGGAAAGATAAAAGTAAATGTGGTCTACAATGGTAAAGAAAGTCAGAAAATGGACTTGTATGTGTTACCTGATGGAGGTCCGCCACTACTGGGACGGGAATGGATCCGGAGAATAAATGTGGACTGGCATTCCATACAAGCACTGACTGTAGATGCCTGTAAGGAGGACGACGTCAAACCTAAACGACTGTCCAAAATCTTAGACGATGCTAAGGAGGTGTTCCAACAGGGACTTGGAACACTGAAAGGAATTACGGCAACCATCAAGGTTGAAGAACATGCAAACCCAAAATTTTTCAAAGCCAGACTTATGCGATACGACCTGCTGTGGAAGCAGAGCTGGAAGGGCTAGAACGTTCAGGGGTACTGTCCAAGGTGGACTGGAGCGAATGGGCTACACCCATTGTTCCTGTCATGAAGCGTTCGTTGAGCAACAAGCCGGGGGAACCTGGGAAGGTTCACATCTGTGGCGATTTCAAGATCACTGTTAATCCGGTTCTTCACATGGTGCAATATCCGCTTCCGCGGATTGAAGATACCTTCGCTTCGCTGTCTGGCGGGAAACACTTCACCAAGATAGACCTGGCGCAGGCGTACCTACAGATGGAAGTTGATGAAGCGTCACGTCAGTATCTCACAATCAACACGCATAAGGGCTTATATCGGTATAATAGACTGGTTTTTGGAGTGGCATCAGCTCCAGCGATTTGGCAAAGGGCCATGGAGCAGGTATTGCAGGGAATCCCAGGCACACAGTGCTACCTGGATGACATTCTGATTACAGGAGAAAACGATAAGGATCACCTCGCGAATTTGGAACAGGTGCTCATCAGATTGAAAGAATATGGGCTCAGAGTTAATCGCCAGAAATGCGAGTTCTTTCAAAAGCGAATCTCGTACTGCGGCCACGTCATTGACCAGGAGGGGCTCCATAAGTCACCTGACAAGATTGAAACTGTTGTAAAAGCTCCTGCACCAGAAAATGTATCCCAGTTGAGGTCGTTCCTTGGGTTGGTTAACTATTACAAGTTTCTTCCAAATTTATCCACGGCGTTACACCCGCTGAACACTCTTTTGCAAATGGGAATACCATGGAAGTGGAGCGATGATTGTAAGCGGACTTTTCAAAAGAGCAAGGCACTGATCACCTCTAAGGAAGTGTTGGCTCACTTTAACCCAACGCTGCCTATTCGCTTAGCTTGTGATGCTTCTCCATATGGTATCGGGGCAGTGCTCTCACATAAGGCTCGGAAAGGCCAGTCGCGTTCGCATCCAGATCATTGACCTCCGCTGAGCGCAACTATGCTCAGATAGCTAGGGAGGCTCTCAGCCTCGTGTGGGGAGTTAAGAAATTTAACCATTACCTGCAAGGCCAAAAGTTTACGCTGCTGACAGATCACCAGCCGTTGGTTTCCATTTTCAACCCTAAGAAGAGTGTTCCGGTAATGACGGCGCAGAGGCTTCAGAGATGGTCCCTTTTCCTAGGGGCACATCAATATGATATTGAATTCAAAGGTACAAAGCAACATGGTAATGCTGATGGGCTGTCGCGCCTGCCACTACCTACAGCGGAAGAGGCACCGGCAGTTGACCCTGTCGAGATATTTCACTCGACCATCATCGAATGCTTACCAGTCACCAATGCGGGTATTGAGAGAGAGACCCGAAATGACCCGACACTGTCTCGGGTCTATGACTTGACAGTGAAGGGATGGCCAGCACATGGTGAACCACTGTTACCAGCATTCTCAGCCAGACGAGAACAGCTGTCCGTATGTCAAGGAACATTGATGTATGGAACAAGGGTGATTATTCCTCCCAAATTAAGGGAGAGAGTTCTGAAAGAATTGCACGAAGGTCATCTGGGGGGAGTCAAGATGAAAAGCCTTGCTAGGGCTTATGTGTGGTGGCCAGGTATCGACAAACAAATAGAGATCTGACTAAAAGCTGCTCAGGGTGCCAAAAAGTTCAAAATGCACCTCCAATTGCACCGCTGCATCCGTGGGAATAGCCTTCAGCCCCATGGCAACGTGTGCATATCGACTTTGCAGGTCCATTCATGGATTCCATGTTTTTGATAGCAGTAGACGCACATTCTAAATGGCCAGAAGTGATTAAGATGTCGACCACTACCTCTGAGAAGACGATCGCAGTTCTAAGAACCATATTTGCAAGGAATGGGTTGCCGGAGCAAATATGTTCAGACAACGGACCACAGTTCATGTCAGAAGAATTCCAGAAATTCATGAAAAAGAATGGGGTGAAACACTATACATCTGCCCCATATCATCCGGCTACAAATGGGTTGGCCGAGAGATTTGTACAAACATTCAAAAAGGCAATAAAGGCCATGAGTGAAGACCATATTCCACTACAACACAAGGTGGACAATTTCCTAATGGCGTATCGAAACGCCACGCATGCAGTGACAAATCAATGCCCTGCCATAATGTTCTATAACAGAAGGTTGCGGTCCCGGTTGAATTTGTTAAAACCCAATGTGCGACGGGAAGTCGAAAACAAGTAATTCCAGCATGTAAATAACAAGGCCACTCGTAGTTTTGAAATAGGACAACCAGTGTTGGCCAGGGACCATAAGGATGATAAATGGCAACCTGGAACAATTCGTGCACGACAAGGACCCTTGATGTACACGGTAGACGTTGGAGAGAACGTAATATGACGTCATGCTGACCAACTTGTAGAATCGAGAACAAGGGTCGACCCCATGTCTACGGCAGAGACACCAGTTGAAGAACTTATTGAGCCTGTAGCATCTACCTCAGACTCGAACATATTGGATGATGTTAAATCCATAGGAGATCAAGTGGATGAGCCACCCCAGCAACGAGAACCAGAGACCCCTGAAAGGCGTTATCCGGCCCGGATCAGGAGGCCTCCTCAGAGACTGAATCTTTGAACAGTTCTTGTGTGTAAATTGTATATATGTTATCCATGTAATGTTTTAATTTGGGGTGTACACTGTTAAGCTAAAAGGGGAGGAATTGTAGTGTATGTAACCTGTACTACCTTAAGAGGATACCTTAAGGTGATGGACTACTTTTTGATGGCTCCTGTACATTGTAGTACCGGTGGTGACCACACCGGTATATAAACCCTGCGGAGCAAAGTGTATCTCAGTTCAGCCCTGACCCTCAATCACTAAAGACCTGTTTACTTACTTCTGTAGTCTGTGTCCTGTTATTCAGTATAACTGCATTTGAAAACACAGACTCAACACATCCCTTTTGTCAGTCAATCTCTGCTGCCTTCCAGCCTATCACAGAACTTCCCTTTGTTCTTTCCTCCCCTCCTCCCTGTCCCTGCCCCTGCACTTGCTTAAAAATCCGTTACTTCTCTAACCTTTTCCAGTTCTGACGAAGGGTCATCGACCCGAAACGTTAACTCTGTTTCTCTCTCCACAATGCTGCCTGACCTACTGAGTGTTTCCAGCATTTTCTGTTGTTATTTAAGTACGAGGAGCTCATGGACTTCTTAGTCTCTAATATTGAGACCATCTGATCAGCTGCCTCTGCCACTTCCCTTCCTTCCTCTAGCCCACCGGGCCAAATTTCCTCTAAGGTTCCCCCTGCCCTAGCCCTGAACTCACATCTTTTTCCAGTTTCTTTCTGATCTCCCCTCTTGACCTCTCCATGCTCATCTTGTCCATGAGACCCACTTCCTGCTCCCTCGACCCTAGTCCCACTAAACTGCTGACCACCCAACTTCCTTTTCTGGCTCCCATGTTAGCTGACATTATTCATGGTTCTCTCTCCTCAGGTACTGTCCCCCTCGCCTTCAAATCTGCCGTCATCACCCCTCTCCTCAAAAAAACAACCCTTGACCCCTCCGTCCTTGCAAACTACCGCCCCATCTCCAACCTCCCTTTCCTCTCCAAAGTTCTTGAACGTGCTGTCGTCTCCTAAACTCATGCCCATCTTTCCCGGAACTCCATGTTTGAATCCCTCCAATCCGGTTTCTGCCCCTGCCGCAGTGCCAAAACAGCGCTTATCAAAGTCACAAATGAAATCCTTTGTGACTGTGACAATGGTAAACTATCCCTCCTCGTCCTTCTGAACCTGTCTGCAGCCTTTGACATGGTTGACCACTCCATCCTCCTCCAACGCCTCCCCACCATCGTCCAGCTGGGTAGGACTGCACTCGCCTGGCTACATTCTTATCTATCTAATCGTAGCCAGAAAGTCCCCTGCAATGGCTTCTCTTCCCGCTCCTGCATCTGGGGACCCCCAAGGATCTATCCTTAGCCCCCTCCTATTTCTCATCTATATGCTGCCCCCTGCGACATCATCTGAAAACACAGCGTCAGTTTCCACATGTATGCTGACGACACCCAGCTCTACCTCACCACCACTTCTCTCAACTCATTCATGGTCTCTAAATTGACAAACAGCTTGTCCGACATCCAGTACTGGAGGAGCAGAAATTTTATCCAATTAAATATTGGGAAGACTGAAGCCATTGTTTTCGGTCCCTGCCACAAACTCCATTCGCTAGCCACCGATTCCATCCCTCTCCCTAACATTTGTCTGAGGCTGAACAACACTGATTGTAACCTTGGTGTCATATTTGACCCTGAAATGAGCTTCTGACCACATATCCATGGCCTATTTCCACCTTCGTTACATTGCCCGTCTCTGCCCCTGCCTCAGCTCATCTGCTGCTGAAACCCTCATCCATGCCTTTGTTACCTCTAGACTTGACTATTCCAATGCACTCCTGGCTGGCCTCCCACATTCTACCCTAAGTAAACTTGAGGTCATCCAAAACTCGGCTGCCCGTGTCCTAACTCGCATCAAGACCCGTTCACCCATCACCCCTCTGCTCGCTGACCTACATTGGCCCCCCGTTAAGCAACGCCTCAATTTCAAAATTCTCATCCTTGTTTTCAAATCCCTCCAGGGCTTCGCCCCACGCTATCTCTGTAATCGCCTTCAGCCCCACAACCGCCCTGAGATATCTGCGCTCCTCTAATTCTGCCCTCTTGAGCATCCCTGATTATAATCGCTCTACTATTGTTGGCCGTGCCTTCTGTTGTCTAGGCCCTAAGCTCTGGAATTCCCTCCCTAAACCTCTCCGCCTCTCTACCTCTCTTTCCTCCTTTAAGACACTGCTTAAAACCTACCTCTTTGTCCAAGCTTTTGGTCACCTGCCCTAATTTATCCTTATGTGGCTGTGTGTCAATATTTTGTCTTATAACACTCCTGTGAAGCACCTTAGGATGCTTTACTACATTAAAGGTGCTAGATAAATACAAGTTGTTGTTGTTGTTGTCATTAAAAGAAATTTCTAATTTAATAATTAACAAATTATTTTAGATTTCTTTTTAAAAAATGATCTTAGTTGAGCGATCATATATAGTGACAACTCGAGTAATCCATGGTTATGTAGCACTCTGGGACTTCCAGGCTTAACATCTCTTAATATGAAATAGGAAAATAAAATAAAATTGTATGCATTTTTGTATATGAATATTTTCTTTTAAGATGACTTAACATGTTCCATTGCACCTGTATCATCATATACTCATAATTCATGTATTTTTCAAAATAACACAGATGCAGGTATCAAAGCACCCAACCAAAAAATTACAGCTCATTACCTTGGGGCACCTTAATACATTTAAGGCACTATAGAAATGCTTATAGCAATGCCCTGTGCTCCTGCCCTTTGCAATTCTCCACTGAGTTCTTTCTTCCTTGCCACCTGCTTTCAAAATCCTCCTCAAAACCTTCCATTTGACTTGCACTTCAGTTTCACTAGCCTGTCCATTTTTCTCCTCATTCCCCTTGTTCGTTATCACCGCATGTATCCGTTTCCTCGTTACTATAAAATGTTCTGAGGCATCTTCCCTCAATGCAATAAATACAAGTTATTGTTGTTCTTGCAATGGAATCAAGTACTGGACCAATATTAATTTGGGGCTGAATACGCTTTAGCAATATATCACTTGCCTTCATCTATTATTATTCTATATAGATGAACACTTGCTGAAATGTTACACCAACTGCTTTTAGCACATCAATCTGTCGTTACCCCACTAAAGCAAAAATTCAAATTAAATTATGTTCAAGCCATAAAAATCTTGTTACAAATTTGCATTAGTTGCTGAAAGGTGCTGCTCTGACTGTTCCAAGTGTTAAATGATTTGTTATTTTTTCCTTGTGGTCTTCCTCCCTGCTCCATTTCTAAGACCTCAGGATGTACCTTCATACTATCAGCTAGTTCACAGGCCGGTGAGGCGGGGGGGGGGGGGGGAGGGGAGGGAGGCAATGACAGCTTTATGAATGCCTAATACAGGGTGACATAATTGAATGTGGCCTGGAGCAAAGCAGCTGCCTGCAGCCACTCCTGATTGTAGCTGTCAGGAGCTGGAACTTCTTGTCTTATAAATACATTCCACTAGAGTGGCCACACTACCAAACGCTTCTCCATAACTTATAGATGCATTCTTAAAGTAGCAATCCCACTCTACCTCTTCTAGTTAGCAACATTGCTCTGCTGCAAATTAGTCAGCATCAGCAAACAGCTGGGCAAATTTTACATGCCTCTGTAACCCTTAGAGGACAGCAGCGGCATTTCAGCATTAAAACGTAAACCCATTACAAGGCTCAAATTGTGCGGGCCTGAATACTGAAGGTATGTTATGAAGTTCAGTTACACCGTCCTGATTCTGATTCATAATCATGAGCAGCAACGTTACATGTATTCATTTATGCAGTTGTTATGGAAATAATTTGGGGCATATTTTGGAAGTTCAGCAGGTAATTCAGTTAAGTGGCAAATTCCCCTGACATGCTATGATCTGGTTTCCAAAATGTCCTGTCATACCAAGATGAAATAGTGCAAATTCATGATGTAGTCATCTCTTTTTGTGTTTCTTAATGTGAAGTTATCTTCATATGAAGAAAAATAATCTTTCAAGAATGCCGTGAAGATAAAATTGCAAACATTGGAAATCTGAAATCCAAAACAGGAGATGTTGCAAAAACATAGCATACCCATCAGAATTTGAAAGGAGAAGATATAGATTAACATTTTGGAAATAGATTCTATGTTAGAACTGATAAAGGAAGGCAGACAAGGCTTGAAGAAAACAAAGGTGGGAGGGGTTAAAAACAGCTAAAGCCCATCAATGAAATAGTACATATCATTGGTTAAGCCTCAACTAGAGTATTGTGTTCAATTCTGGGCACCACACTTTAAGAAGGATGTCAAGGCCTTGGAGAGGGTGCAGAGGAAATTTATCAGAATAGTACCAGGGAAGAGGGACTTCAGTTACGTGGAGAAATTAGAGAAGATGGGCTTGTTCTCCTTAGAGCAGAGAAGGTTAAGGAGATATTTGATGGAGGTGTTCAAAATTATGAGGGGTTTTGATAGAGTAAATAAGGAGAAACTGTTTCCACTGGCAGGAGGGTCAGTAACCAGAGGACACAGATTTAAGATAATTGGCAAAAATTCCAGGGGGGAAATGAGGAGACATTATTTTACGTAGTGAGTTGTTATCATCTTGAATGCACTGCCTGAAAAGGTGGTGGAAACAGATTCAATAGTAGTATTCAAAAGGGAATTGGATATATACCTGAAAGGAGACATTTGAAGGGCTATGGGAAAAGGCAGGCGAGTGGGGTTAATTGGATGGGTCTTTCACAGAGCCGGCATAGACATAATGGGCTGAATGGCCTCCCTCTGAGCTGGATGATTCTATGATAAGTAGTAAATAGGTTTAATAGAAGGGGAACAGATTTTTTTCAAATAGCTAGAGGTGAAAGTGCTGGATGATATACAATGATTATCTCAGACAGATTATGGAAATATGTTAGAAAGACATAAGGTGATCAAAGTAATTTCAAAGTGAATGGAAAATCGTGAATGAGTGAAACTGATAGGAAAATGGGAAGACAGCTAAGGTCTGAAGAATACCAGAAAATAATGCTATTTTAGTTAATATATTCCTTTGCTGGTGTGAATTCACAGTGATCTTTTCAAAGGGTTAAGCTGTGCACAGATTCTTACTAATTAGGTACAGACTAAACATAAAGAGACATATTCTCAAAACATAAGAATGTATTCTCTCTGAAAAAAACTAATCACTAAGTTCAGGCAGGTATCTTTCTGCAACCCATGGGATTTTGCAGGAAAGACTTATTTTTGTTGCCAGGCTGAATTAATTCTTTCCTCCTGAAAAGTCTATATTATCTGAAAAATCTGTCACAAATGGTGAAATTTGATACATTAATAATGACGATGAATTAGTTGATATAAGGGATTCAAAATGAACAGCATACTTAAGATACAAAAAATAGAAATTAATATGACAGATAAATTCTTTAGGGGTACATTTCCTCCTGATTCCCAATATAACAATATAAGGAGTAACAGCCTAGGTTTTACTTAATGACGGCAACAAACTAGTGCTTGCATTTATATAGCTTCTTTCATGTAGCAAAATGTCCCAAGGCACTTCACAGTTCAAGGCCAGACCAAGGAGGAATAAGATGGGACTACGGGTGTTGACTGAAGCTGCTGTCAAAGAAATAGCTTTTAAGGAAGAGTTTAATGTTGGGGAGAGATGTAACAAGGTGGAAGCATTTAAGGAAAGTGTTCCAAAGGCAACCAAATAAATGAAATTATTTTGTTTTTACCACAACACCCAAACAATAGGCTTCAACTGTACTATATTTTCAATTAATGCTACTGAACATTAAAATGTTCTTTCTGGTGACTTACCTAGCTTATATATTAGCACTATGAAAAATCAAAGCCTACATTAGAGTGGTAATATACAATTGATATATTAACCAATTCATAACAAGCTAAAATGTCTAATTTTATTTACCCTTCATCTACTGCCATCAACTGGGAGTATGACCAGGCAAACTGGTTATTTTCACTCCTCTGGATTTATTTCCAAAGGCCTTGTGGGGCTATATGTGTCTTTTACATTGTTTCTCCTCTCCTAGCAAAAGGCACTTGTCATTTTGTGTACGTTCCTTTCAACAGAGCATTAACTTGGAGTAAAAGGAAACTCCTCTTTGCTTCAATTACAATTTTATAAACGCATTTTAACATACCTGTAGTAATATATTATTGTTCCCAATAGTTTGGTGCCAGTTCTAGGTCGCCACTGTGCAAAAAGAAAAACTCTCTTGTTACACTTCTGCATGTTTTCTGATCCAGAGATGGCACCATTTTGAATTTTCCTTGGCAGCAATGGGACTGATGTAAGTCACTCACTTATGTGTCATTCACATTAATGGCCCAGAAATCCGGGTCTCCATGGGTGAGTACGCATGGGGTACTCACCCGTAAGCCCAATGGAAGTGCCGGTTTCCTACATGCGCGGGAAACTGGCACGTCCAATCCCCTGAACGAAAGGGTTCAGAGGTCAAACGCGTGCACGGGAGAGGCTGCGCATGCGCATTGAACTTCGTTTTTTTTTGCAGGTTTTCCCAGGAGGGTAAGTCTCCAGAAGTTAGACATGTAAAAAGCAGGCGTAAGGTCTGCTTTTTACAAGGTAAGTGGTGAATTAATTAAAATTAAAACATTTTTTCCACAGGTTTATTATTTTTAAATACTTTAAAGCAAGGTAAGTTTATTTTTAGCCCCGTTAGAAAATAAAATTATTTTTTCAAAAATTTAAATTATTTAAAATAGTTATTTCATGTAATTTATAGTTTATTTAAAAAATGTGATTTAAAAAAAATGTATTTGAAGATTTAGTGCTGTTTTGGGGCTGTAGTATTTATAAGTCTTGTCAGCTCGTTCTGTCAATCTTATGAATGGAGCATTCCCTGCTCCGATTGGCTCCCCATGGCCCACGTGATCCCAGGGGACGCATCGAACTAACTGCGCCCCTGGGATACGCAAGCACTGCGCGCCGGCAGCTGGACCAGGCCCCGGATCAGAATTCCACGGGGGCCCACAGCTCAACGGCCGGCGCGCAAGGTAAGTGCTGATCGGGGGCTTGCACCCGCGGGAAGCCCCCGACCTGAATTTCTGGGCCATTGTTTCTCACATTGATTGAAAATCATCACTTCGCCTTGAAAAGCAGCAGCACAGGGCTGAAATTGTAAATTTTACAATTACAGTCAAATAACAACATTTTTTTTCAAAATTTACCCCCTTGACCTTAATACCACTCTATACTCAGCCAGAAAGAACTGCACTTAAATGCAATTACAGAGTAACTCTTATAAAATGAGCATCTTCTGCGATTTGGCATACCAGAGTCCTTTTAGAAATAAGTGGAGCTGATTCCCAATGTGAGTGGTGTAGGCTTTCAAATTTGTGTTTAGAATTATATCTTGTGCCTTGTTATTTTGACATTTCTTTCAACAAATTCAGTTAGCAACCAAAACAGATTGTCATCATTATTAGTTATCATTTATCATCATTCGGGTTATGATTCTACCCTAAACCATGACCTTCTGAATCCTATAAGCCTTGGTTGAGTTGAGTTTGGATGATCAGCCATGATCTCATTGAATGGCGGAGCAGGCTCAAGGGGCCGAATAGCTTACTCCTGCTCCTATCTTCTATGTTTCTATGTTTAAGCCTGTGATTTTGTATGAATTCTTAGCCCAAGATCAGGAGCTATTCCAACTACTTTTTTTTCCCTACCGTCTTATTTTCATCTCTCACCTATAACTTTAAGTTCCCCAACATCTTTGTTCTTAGAAGTGCACTTTATTTTAGTTATACCCTAGATATAACATTATAGATAAGGTTATTCACAGTTACTGATTGGGAATGTACACTTCCGGTGTTTTATAGAGACATATCCTAGTACATGATTGATCCATATGGGCAAGTACATACATAGCTGATAACAAATTGACCACACAAAAACTAAAAAGACCAATATTTTGAATATTTTCTCACAGTAAGACTGCTTGAAAAATGCGAGCTCTGGAATAATAGACTGCAGTCAGAGCATTTGAACACAGGTTACTGCTGCAATATATGAGAGAGGAATTGCAGATATTACCTGGGCTCAATGATCCACCAACATTGCCACAGACCTAAAAGTGGTGGCTAATCTGTTGTGCCATAGTTCTAGTCAACAGGACAGATCTATCACCACTACTCCAGTACCCTGACACCACTTTGTTCAATCCGTGATTCTGAGAGTATGATGTTTTTCAATAACCACACGGATGCTGTAACTTAACAATAAACAGGTATTTACTGGAGGAGGGTAGTCTCAAGACTGGGGGTACAGAGGCATGCGCAAGGCTTATATACAGGTGTGGTCACTGCCGGTACTACAGTATACAGGAGCTGTAAAAGTAGTTCTGTCTTAAAGGTACATACACTACAATTCCTCCCCTTTTAGATTAGCAGTACCCCTAATAGTCAAATAACAATTAACACTTTAACATGTACATTAAACAACAATAGTCCATTTATAGATTCAGTCTTTCGGGCGGCTTCCTGACCCTTTCGGGATAGCGCCTTTCCTGAGGTTCTCGTTCTTGGTGCAGAGGCAATTCTGGCCCCTTTTCATCGGGTAGTTCATCGGTTTCCACTGCTACTGGTTCGGAGGTAGATGCTACCGGTATGTCGGGTTCATCCCCAGGTACTCGAGACATGGGGTTGACTCGTTCCTGTGACGCTAAGATCTGATCGACGTGGCGTCTCACAATGTTCTCCCTGACATCCACTGTGTACATTAATGGCCCCTGCCTTGTGCATATCGTTCCGGGTTGCCATTTCTCTGTTCGGTAGTCACAGGCCAAGACTGGTTGTCCTACATTGAAGCTCCTTGTCGGCTTCTCATTGATGTGCTGGAATTGTTTGTCCTCAACATTTCTTCGCACATTTGGTCTGAGCAAGTCCAGACGAGATCTCAACCTTCGGATAAAGAACATCATGACCGGGGTCTGGTTGGTAACTGCATGTGTCGCGTTTGGGTAGGCTAATAAGAAATTGTCCACCTTATGCTGTAGTGGAAGTTCATTGTCGCACATGGCCTTTATCGCCTTTTTAAAGGTTTGTACGAACCTCTCAGCCAATCCATTTGTGGCTGGATGATACGGGACGGATGTGTAATGCCTTACCCCATTCCTTCTCATAAATTTTCGAAACTCTTCGGACACAAACTGTGGTCCATTATCAGAGCAAATCTGCTCTGGCAAACCATTTCTGGCAAATATGGTCCGCAGGACTGCAATCGTTTTCTCTGTAGTGGTTGAGGACATTTTTATCACCTCAGGCCACTTCGAATGAGCATCCACTGCTATTAAGAACATTGAGTCCATGAATGGACCAGCGAAATCAATATGCACCCGTTGCCATGGAGAGGAGGGCCACTCCCATGGGTGTAGAGGGGCATGTGGTGGTGCATTTTGGACCTTCTGGCATCTTGAGCAGCTCTTAGTTAGGTCTTCGATTTGTTGATCGATTCCCGACCACCACACATAAGCCCTAGCAAGGCTTTGAATTTTCACTCCCCCCAGATGACCTTCATGTAGCTCATTTAGCACTCTCTCCCTTAACTTGGGTGGAATCACCACTCTGGATCCACACATCACTGTCCCCTGGCATACTGACAGCTGTTCTCTTCTGGATGAGAATGCTGGCAACAGTGAGTTGCCATGTGTTGGCCATCCCCTCACCGTCAAATCATATACCTGAGACAGCGTCGGATCATTGCGGGTCTCCTTCTCTATATCCGCGTTCGTTACTGGCAATCGTTCAATTATTGACGAATAAAATATCTCGATAGGGTCCACTGCTGGTGCTTCCTCCACAGTAGGCAGTGGCAGGCGCGATAGCCCATCAGCGTTCCCATGCTGTTTCGTGCCTTTATATTCTATTTCATATTGATTCGCCCCTAGAAACAGGGACCATCTTTGTAACCGTTGTGCAGTCATCACTGGAACGCCCTTCTTAGGATTAAAGATGGAGACAAGTGGTTGGTGGTCAGTCAGCAAGGTGAACTTCTGCCCATGCAGATAGTGGTTGAATTTTTTTACTCCCCATACTAGGCTGAGGGCCTCCCTGTCAATCTCAGCGTAGTTGCGCTCGGCTGAGGTTAGTGACCGAGACGCAAAGGCTACTGGCCTCGCCAACCCGTCTGGGAATTTGTCCGACAGCACCGCTCCAATGCCGTAGGGTGATGCATCACATGCCAAACGAATTGGTAGTGCTGGGTTGAAATGGGCCAACATCTCTTTTGATGTGATCAATTCTTTACACTTCTGGAAAGCTCGTCTACGTTCATCATTCCACTTCCATGGTACCCCTGTTTGCAGTAGGGTGTCCAGTGGGTGTAATACCGTGGACAGATTTGGTAAGAAATTGTGGTAGTAGTTTACCAGCCCGAGGAACGACCTCAGTTGTGACACATTTTCCGGTGCTGGAGCCTTGACTACTGCCTCAATCTTTTCAGCGGACTTATGTAACCCCTCTTCATCGATGACGTGACCACAATACGAGATCTGTTTCTGGAAAAACTCGCACTTGTGGCGATTAGCTCGTAGCCCATACTCCTTTAATCTGGTGAGCACCTTCTCCAAGTTGGCGAGGTGATCACTGTCATTTTCGCCCGTGACCAGGATGTCGTCCAAATAACACTGCGTCCCTGGAATCCCTTGCAGGATTGATCCATTGCCCTTTGCCAGATAGCCGGAGCCGAGGCTACCCCGAACACCAGCCGGTTGTATTGATAGAGACCTTTATGAGTGTTAATCGTAAGGTATTGTTTCGAAGCTTCTTCTCCCTCCATTTGCAAGTATGCCTGGGCTAGATCAATTTTGGTGAAGCGTTTACCTCCAGATAGCGAGGTGAAAATATCCTCAATTCGTGGAAGCGGATATTGTACCATGTGAAGGTCTGGGTTCACTGTCACCTTAAAATCCCCACACATGTGGACCTTCTTTGGTTCCCCAGGCGTATTACTCAACGACCTCTTCCTTACAGGAACGATGGGTGTAGCCCACTCGCTCCAGTCCACTTTGGACAGTACTCCTGAACGTTCCAACCCTTCCAGCTCTGCTTCGACAGCTGGTCTGATCGCATAAGGCACTGGTCTGGCCTTAAGAAACTTTGGGCTTGCATTTTCCTCTATTTTAATCATTGCTGTTATGCCTTTTAGTGTTCCGAGTCCCTCCTGGAACACTTCTTTTGCGTCAGTTAGCATTTTTGACAGTCGTCCAAGTGTGACGTCGTCATCCTTTTTGGCCTCAACCTTCAGTGCCTGTATGGAATGCCAATCTAATTGTATCTTCCGGATCCATTCACGTCCTCCATCTGGCAATACATATATATCCATTTTAGGTATTTCCTGGCCTTTATATATCACTTTCACCCTTATTTTTCCTTTGGGGTAGACTTTTTGCCCCGTATACGTCTTCAAGACAATCTCTGTAGCTTTCAAGGGTATATGTGAAAATAGCCGCTTGTAGTCCCTTTGGTTTATGACTGTTAGGGCTGATCCTGTGTCCAATTCCATTTTCACTTAGACTCCGTCTATCTTGAGTGTAACCCAGATAGTCTGGTGATCCTCCATTTTGGTTACCTTATGTAGTTTCAGACAACCCAGCTCCTTGCTTCCAGAGTCTGTGTCACTTTTCTGTTCGTCTGAACCACTGTCCATCACCTGGCGTACCTTTTTGTCCTTCTCCTGTGGAGATTTCTTACTGTTGGTTTTCTTCCCAGACCTGCAGACTCTTGCTATGTGTCCTGCTTTCCCACACTGTCTGCACACTTGGTCCTTGAACCAACAATCCTTCTGGTCATGTGTTGTTCTGCCGCAGCGATAGCACTTCCCTGTTCCATAGGACATTTCATTGGTGCCATATTCTTGCGGTCTCCATTGTATCTCTGCAGCGCCCCTTGCGGCTGCTTCGTGTGATACCGCCATACTGAAAGCCTTGTCCAGCGTAAGATCCTTTTCTGATAGAAGCCGTTTCTGGGTTCCTTCACTTTGAAGCCCACACACAAACTTGTCCCTTAACGTATCTGCTAGTCCCGCTCCAAACTGGCAGTGTTTCGATAGCTTGCGCAGTTCCGTTAGGTACTCAGCATTGCTTTCGTCTTTGTGTTGGTTCCTTTTATGGAACTTAAATCATTTTGCTATCAGCAGCGGTGTGGGGTTTAAGTGGTCCTGTAGGATTTCTACTATGCTTTCGAAATTCTTGTTCACCGGCTTCTCTGGGGTTATTAGATTTCGCAGTAACCCATAAGTTTTTGCACCCATGGAATTTAACAAAACCAGTGCTTTCCTAGCATCTGGCACTTCATTCGCCCTGCTGTACACCTCAATACGTTCCACATATATCGCCCAATCTTCAACTTCATTGTCGAACGTAGAGATACTGCCACTCTTCGGCATCCCTGGGTGTGATTTAACTGTCAAAAATGGCGTCTCCCGTGCTTCCCCTTCTTCTCCGCTGGCACAAAATGGCGTCTCCCGCGCTTTCCTTCCTTCCCGCGCTCACCCTTCTTCTCCGCTGCGGCTTCTAAAAATGTTGTCTCCCGCGCTCTTCCTTCTTCTCTGCGGCTCAATGGCGTCTCCCGCGCTCTCCCTTCTTCTCCCCGCGGACACTGTTCAGCCCTTGAGCCCTGGTTGTGCTCTGCGCGTTCTTTTTTTTCTTTTTTTCGACGCCGCTCGGTCCTGAACCCGGCTGTTGCTTTACCCTCTCTCTCTCCGGTTTGTTTTTTTGGGTTTTTTTCTCTCGACGCCGCTCGGTTTTCAACCCCCGGCTGCGCCCTGTGCGCTTCACCCTCTGTCTTACCCCGTCGATGCTGCTCGGCTTTCTCTCCGCCGTCGGTCGGCTCCAGCCGCCGCTGTCCGGGAAGGGTCTGCGCTGGACCTGTCATCAGTCTCTTGCTGATCGTCGTGGCTGGGGAACCAAGCCCGGCTCTCCACAGCCTCCCCTGCGATGTTCACTCTCTGTCGGACGACTGGGCAGTTGCTCGTGGTCGACGCCCGTGTTCCTGGCCTCGACTTTCTTACACCGCCCTCCCAGAGCGAATCCTCGAAGGGAAATGCATAGTTGCAGGTAGATTCGAATCGACACTCGTCGCCACTGTTAGATCCGTGATTCTGAGAGTATGATGTTTTTCAATAACCACACGGATGCTGTAACTTAACAATAAACAGGTATTTACTGGAGGAGGGTAGTCTCAAGACTGGGGGTACAGAGGCATGCGCAAGGCTTATATACAGGTGTGGTCACTGCCGGTACTACAGTATACAGGAGCTGTAAAAGTAGTTCTGTCTTAAAGGTACATACACTACACACTTCGAAGTTCTTTACTTTCTCTTTTCATTTGTATGAATCTATCCTGTCTACCAGACATGAATCCTAGACATTTGGCATCATTCCCAGGACTCCCAGAGGTTATTGCTTCATTCTTCCGTTTTCCTTTGTTACCCCTTGGCACCCATTGTTTCCCAGTCCTCTCATTGCAGTCCTTTTATTCTTCTAATTTCCTCTCCAGTTCCTTTACTATTGTTGACAATTCAATAAATGATCTCAATTATTTTGCAAATGTTGAGAACATACATAATCCTGTACAACCTCCAAAAAGAAACCCTGCAGAACGCCTGTCACTTTAATTCTCCGCTCCACTCCCACTCTGGCCTCTCTGTCCTCGGCCTCTTATACTGTTCCAACGAAGCTCAACGTAAGCTTGAGGAACAGCACCTCATCTTTCGATTCGGTATTTTACAGCTTTCTGGACTCAACATCGAGTTCAACAATTTCAGACCATAACCTCGGCCCCTATTTTTCACATGGCAGCTGTTGATGATTCTGCCATTCCCATTTACAGCTCTTCTAGACTCATCTTTTTTTTTATTCGTTTATGGGATGTGGGCGTTGCTGGCAAGGCCAGCATTTAATCCCCATCTCTAATTGCCCTTGAGAAGGTGATGGTGAGCTGCCTTCTTGAACCACTGCAGTCCGTGTGGTGAAGGTACTCTCACAGTGCTCTTAGGTAGGGAGTTCCAGGATTTTGACCCAGCGACGATGAAGGATCGGCGATATTCTTCTAAATCAGGATGGTGTGTAACTTGGAGGGGAACTTGGAGGTGGTGGTGTTCCCATGTGCCTGTTTTTTGTTTCTTTACTTGTCCCATTACCATCTCCTTTTGCCTTGTACAATCAACCCTTTTGTCATTTAATCTCTCCTGCCTTCCAGCCTATCACAGACCTTCCCTTTTGTTTTTTTCTCCCCTCCCCCCTTTCCCGATCTCTGTACTTGCTTAAAACCTGTTACATCTCTAACTTTTTCCAGTTCTAATGAAAGGTCATCAACCTGAAATGTTAACTCAGTTTCTCTCGCCACAGATGCTGTTTGATCTGCTGAGTATTTCCAGCATTTTCTGTTTTTATTGCTGCAGAACAGAGTCATCCAGATGTTTACAAATGAACCTTTTTTTAATAAAAAAAGAAATAGCCAGAGTTCAGTAAAAATGTTAACAGAATGGAGTTTTTTTTAATTCAATTAAATAAGGAAATATAAATTTCAAAAATAACCTCATGTAGCTGAAGTAGTCATATTCATAACTGCTTAATAACAAAATGACCCTTTGAAGGAATTAAAACAAGAACACAGCTAAATATGTCCTTTATTTATTATCTACTCTTTAGAGACTGGTTCCCAAAAGAATTTAAGGTAATTTTTTCAGGGACATTTCGCCTCCTCAGGACACTGGTTTATATTGGTACTAGTGTCCCAGGACAACAGCACTCAAGCACAGGCTCTGAGCGTCACTCACCCATTTTTACCGCACCTGTTACTACCAGTCCTTGTTGGGAGGCCTAATGGCATATTCCAGCTGGTTGTATAACCCATCAAAGTCGAGTCATTGACGGCATCAAAGCCATGGCATTTACCTATTTCATATCACAATGTTCCATCAATGGCAGGAGTATTGAGCAGCTGCTAGCTATTGGACAATATCAGTGTAAAAGCATCTTTAAAATCAATCCCAGATAAGTCAGATCATATCAATGTAGAGAACAATGTAATTCAGCCATGATTTCAACCACGCTGTTATAAACCAGCTAGTCTAGTAATGAGGCTGTTTGTGCTTCATTTTGGCCTGAAGTGACTGCATGCTGTGAGTGGCACTAACATAGACTCTATCTGCTTTGTGAGCATTGCCCATATGCTCTGTCATAATCACACGGACAGTCTGTTGAAATCAGTGATATGTATTATTATTTTTTAATTGTTCCCGAATTTAAACTTTTGTCAAATCGTATTGTGAATATTTCTCACTGTTGATCACATTATTAACTTGTCTAATTTAACTGCTGCATAAACCAATTATATACATGCACTCAGACACTCACTGCTAATATATATATTTATACGCATGCACATATACCTTTACCATATACCTTTACTCATATTATTTGCATACAAAATGCAAAGATATGGGCAGGACATTATATGAGACATATCTTATTCAATCTCAGAAGGCAGCATACTCCGTAGATTTATAAGAGGTCATTCATAAACATATTTCTCCATTCAGTTGTATTGAATTTTCAGGAAAGCAGGAGGTGAAATCAAATGAAATGTTAATAAGTGAATATTGGTGATAAATGATATTAATTCTGTTGCAAACAACTTACTGACTACCACAATATACATTTGGGCTGTGAAAAGATTACAAACCACTTGTTCCTTTCACTTGTCACCACAATAAAATTGTGGCGAGCTCCTGGGATTTGACTGTAATGTACAGAGCCCAGGGCTATGGGTGATGGAACCCTATAAACTGATATGAAAGGTCCCTAATTAAGCACTTAGCATTTCAATGCTGATATCACTTTGCCTTCCCTGCTAGCCATAGAGGGAGTTGACATTCCGTCACCACCGATAGGGCCAGCAAAATGACTAACGTGAGTTGAGTCGAGTCTTTTGTACTGCAGGGAGCAGCCCTGAGGCACATCCTGATCCTGTGACCCTCCGATTCCTTTCCCTTGCTGGAGGAAGGTAGAAATCAGATGTGACAACTTTGCACAGGCAAAGTTTTCGAGATTAGGCTTAGGGGAAAGTTGTGATGACAGTGGCTGTGGCTTGAGTGATCTGGTTCGATTTGTCATCTGCTTCCACACAAATCATAATGGAGCAGTGGAGCAGAAAAGCAAGTATATTTACAAAAAAGACATCTATAATTAGAAATTCCATTTAGCTTCTAAGCTTTACTGAGGCTTAACTCTTTCATCAACACAGTCCCAATGGATAAATAAAATGCCTCTTGTACAGAACAAGTTTACTATGTTTTTATAATTTACCAAAGGGCCACATCTTTTCTCAAAATTAGGTAGACAGCCTGTTTTTCATTGTAATTCCAAAACATTAAATGAGAAAAGCATAGTTTTGAAATTCACAATTACTGAGAAGGCAATTTTATTTCAGTAACATAGAAATAACAGCCAATCACGACACACTGGATATAACAATCTTTTAACACTACTCGAACAGCTAACAAGCCATTTAACTAGGTTAAATATCAAAATTGTTCATAGTACAGCTGTGGAGTGTGTAATATTTATGGATAATGGTTCAATAATGATTAAAAAGGGCAATTACCAACCTGCGCTGGAAATTTCTGTAATAGAATATCCTGATCTGTTATTTTGGTGGGGGAACATGGCCCTAAATATACGAAGCAACAAATGTTGCAACCTGTCACTGAAAGACTGAGCTCCATGTTAACTATTCAGAGGAATTGTCTAGAACAAGTTGCATAATTTAAGGAAGAGTGCATAGCCATATAATTATTTGGAAAAATATAAGCAAAAAAATGCAGTACTGACATGGAGAAATGTTGGCAATAATGTACCAAGCAAAAGTAGTAGAAGTAAAAATAGTACAAAAGCAAAATACTGCAGACGCTGGCAATCTGAACTAAAAACAGAAAATGCTGGAAATACTCAGCAGGTCAGGCAGCATCTGTGGAGAGAGAAACAGAGTTAACCTTTCAGGTCAATGACCCTTCGTCAGAACTGCTTCAGAGTTACCGTTTCAGGTCGATGACCCCTTCGTCAGAACTGGCAGTAAAACTAGTGTTGTGCAAATGATATTATAGGTGGGATGAAGGGAAAGAGAATGCATGGAAGGAGGGCCAAATCACCCTGTCTAAATCCCCACTACTCTTATGTTTATAGGTAAAATTGACATGTAAGCTGAGGGAGCAGCATGCAACAGGAGATGCATCAAATGTCCGAGAAATGATTTATTGTAGCATGTAATTTATTATTGCTCAGAAACTGGTATTCTCGCTGCCTCTAAGTCACCAAGTGTTGGATATCCCACTTCAGTGCCTCCTAATTTTAGGCAGCAACAGGGCAGTTAGGGTTTTAGATGGGTGGGGGAACTATTCCACCAGCTACCCGGCGTCTGCCACCAATTCCAGGATTTTTCCACCAGAAATGATCGCAGATATTGAATATGTCTGCCAATATTTGGTCAGGTGTATTCAAGTTAGAGGGCTGGATTTTCATTCAGGTGCGGGTTGGTGTCATGTAATCCGCATTTCGTGTTATCCACACGAATCTAATTCGATGTGGGAGATTGATGCTATTTTAACTAAATTGCCCAATTGAGTTCCAGCGTGTGGGAACCCATGGTGTAATGTATGTACCTTTAAGGGGAGAACTACTTTTCACAGCTCCTGTATACTGTAGTACCGGCAGTGACCACACCTGTATATAAACCCTGAGTAGTGATCAGTATATTTAGTTCTAGAGTAACCCTCATTCAGTAAACACCTGTTGTACCGTTCTCTGCAGTCCTTTTCTTATTATTACACGGACGTAACAGTGGCAACGAGCAAGTTCGAACCTACCTGCAACTCTGCATCACCTCCCAGGGATTCGCTCCTGGAGAACAGTGGAAGAAGGTCGAGTCCAGAAGCACGGGCGTCGACCACGGGCAACCGCCCAGTCATCCAGCGGAGATTTGAGCATCGCAGCGGAGGCTGTCGAGAGCCAGGCTTGGCTTTCCAGTCACGGTGGTCCAGCGAAACGGGCTGGCAACAGGTACTGCGCAGACCCTTCCCAGACAGCGACGGGCTAGAGCCCGACTGAGCGGCACAGAAAACGGCCGAGCAGTGTCGACGGGGGAGAGAGAGAGGGCAGAGCACACAGGGTGCAGCCGGTGTTCAGGACCGAGCGGCGTCAATGGGGGAGAGAGACAAGAGAGAGCAGAGCGCAGCCGGTGTTCAAGGGCCGAGCAGCGTCAACGGGGGAGAGAGACGAGAGAGAGCAGAGCGCAGCCGGTGTTCAAGGGCCGAGCAGCGTCAATGGGGGAAGAGAGGCGCGCAGGAAAACGCGAGGCGCTGCCATTTGCCGCGAGGACCGCCGAGAGCGGCGTTGGCAGCAGCGCGGGAAACGCCATTTGAAACCACAGCGGGGAAGAAAGGAAAGCACGAGAGACGCCATTTTAAGCCGCAGCGGGGAAGAAAGGAAAGCGCGGGAGACACCATTTTAAACCAGTCTAACCACACCCAAAAATGCCGAAGAGTGGCAGTATCACAGCATTCGACAATGAAGTCGAAGATTGGATGACATATGTCGAACGCATAGAAGTATACTGCAAGGTGAATGATGTGCCAGATGACAAGAAAGCGCTGGTATTGTTGAATTCAATGGGTGCAAAAACATATGGCTTACTACGAAACCTAGTAACCCCAGAGAAGCCAGTAGAAAAGGATTTTGAAAACATAGTGTCAATCCTACAGGACCACTTAAACCCCACACCGCTGCTGATAGCAGAAAGATTTCAGTTTCACAAAAGGAACCAGCATAAAGATGAAAGTAATGCTGAGTATTTAATGGAACTGCGCAAGCTATCAAAACACTGCCAGCTTGGAACGGGACTAGCAGATACTTTAAGGGACAAGTTTGTGTGTGGGCTTCAAAGTGAAGGAACGCAGAAACGGCTTCTATCAGAAAAGGATCTTACGCTGGACAAGGCTTTCAGCATTGCAGTATCACATGAAGAAGCAGCACGGGGTGTTGCAGAGATACAACGGAGACCGCAAGAATATGGCACAAATGAAATGTCATACAGAACAGTGAAGTGCTATCGCTGCGGCAGAACAACACACGACCATAATGATTGCTGGTTCAAGGACAAAGTGTGCAGACAGTGTGGAAAAGTCGGACACATAGCAAGAGTCTGCAGGTCGGGAAAGAAAACCAGCAGCAAGAAATCTCCACAGGAGAAGTACAAGAAGGTACATAAGGTGACGAAGGGTAGTTCAGACGAACAGAAGAGTGATACAGATTCCAAAAGCAAGGAGCTGGGTTGTCTGAAACTACATAATGTGATCAAAACGGAGGATCACCAAACTATCTGGGTCATGCTCAAGATAGCAGGAGTCCAATTGAAAATGGAATTGGACACAGGATCAGCCCTAACAGTCATAAACCGAAGGGACTACAACCGGCTATTCTCACATATACCCTTGAGAGATACAAAGATTGTCTTGAAGACGTACACGGGGCAAAAAGTCTACCCCAAAGGAAAAATAAGGGTGAACGTTATATATAACGGCAAGGAAACACCAAAAATGGACCAATATGTATTGCCAGATGGAGGACCACCACTACTAGGATGTGAATGGATCTGGAAGATACAGCTAGATTGGCATTCCATACAGGCACTGACTGTGGCTGAAAAAAGGATGACGACGTCACACCTGGGCGACTGTCAAAGATCCTAACTGACGCACAAGAAGTGTTCCAGCAAGGACTCGGAACGCTAAAAGGCATGACAGCGATGATTAAAATTGAAGAAAACGCAAGCCCAAAATTTTTTAAGGCCAGACCGGTACCTTATGCGATCCGCCCAGCCATCGAAGCAGAGCTGGAGATTCTGGAACGTTCAAGGTGTACTGTCCAAGGTAGACTGGAGCGAGTGGGCTACACCCATCGTCCCTGTGATGAAAAAGTCATTGAGCAGCACGCCTGGGGAACCAAGGAAGGTTCGCATCTGTGGGGACTTTATGTTAACAGTGAACCCGGTCTTTCACACCGTACAATATCCACTTCCGCGGATTGAAGATATTTTCGCCTCGCTATCTGGAGGGAAACGCTTCACTAAGATTGATCTGGTCCAGGCGTATCTGCAAATGGAGGTAGAAGAAGCATCAAAAAAATACCTCACAATCAACACCCATAAAGGTCTCTACCAATACAACCGGCTGGTATTCGGGGTAGCATCAGCTCCGGCTATTTGGCAGAGGGCAATGGAACAAGTCGTGCAAGGGATCCCAGGGACCCAGTGTTATTTGGACGACATCCTGGTCACGGGCGAAAATGACAGTGATCACCTTGCCAACCTGGAGCAGGTGCTCACTAGATTGCAGGAATATGGGCTCCGAGCTAACCGCCCCAAAATGCGAGTTTTTTAGAAAACAGATCTCGTATTGTGGCCACGTTATCGATAAAGAGGGGTTACATAAGTCCCCAGAGAAGATTGAGGCAGTAGTCAAGGCTCCAGCACCGGAAAATGTGTCACAACTGAGGTCGTTCCTCGGGCTGGTAAACTACTACCATAAGTTCTTGCAAAATTTGTCTACAATACTACACCCACTGAACACCCTACTGCAAACTGGGGTGCCATGGAAGTGGAGTGACGAATGTAGACGAGCTTTCCAGAAGAGCAAAACACTAATCACATCAAAAGAGGTATTGGCCCATTGCAACCCAGCATTACCAATTCGGTTGGCATGTGATGCGTCACCCTACGGCATTGGAGCGGTGCTGTCGCACAAATTCTCGGACAGCTCAGAGAGGCCAATAGCCTTTGCGTCACGATCACTAACCTCAGCCGAGCGTAACTACGCCCAGATTGACAGGGAGGTCCTCAGCCTAGTGTGGAGCGTGAAAAAGTTCAATCACTATCTGCACGGGCAGAAGTTCACCTTGCTGACTGACCACCAACAACTTGTCTCCGTCTTTAATCCAAAGAAGGGTGTTCCGGTGATGACTGCGCAACGGCTACAAAGATGGTCCCTTTTTCTAGGGGCGCACCAATATGAAATCGAGTGTAAGGGCACGAAACAGCATGGAAACGCTGATGGGCTATCACGCCTGCCACTGCCTACTGCGGAGGAAGCACCAGCAGTGGATCCTGTCAAAATATTTCATTCGACAATAATTGAATGCTTGCCAGTAACTAACGATGGTATAGAGAAGGAGGCCCAAAATGACCCGACACTGTCTCGGGTATACGAATTGACGGTGAAGGGATGGCCAGCACATGGCGACTCACTGTTGCCAGCATTTTCATCCAGAAGAGAACAGCTGTCAGTATGCCAGGGGACCTTGATGTGTGAATCCCGGGTGGTAATTCCACCCAAGTTAAGGGAGAGAGTGCTCAATGAGCTTCACAAAGGTCATCTGGGAGGGGTGAAAATGAAAAGCCTTGCTAGGGCTTATGTGTGGTGGCCGGGGATCGATCAGCAAATCGAGGACCTGACAAAGAGCTGCTCAGGATGCCAGAAGTTCCAAAATGCACCACCACATGCCCCTCTACACCCATGGGAGTGGCCCTCATCTCCATGGCAACGGGTGCATATTGATTTTGCTGGTCCATTCATGGACTCAATATTTTTAATAGCCGTGGATGCGCACTCAATATGGCCTGAGGTGATCAAATGTCCTCCACCACCACGGAGAAAACTATTGCAGTCCTACGGACCATTTTTGCCAGGAATGGCTTGCCAGAGCAGATTTGCTCTGATAACGGACCACAGTTTGTGTCCGAAGAGTTTCGAAGATTTATGAAAAGGAATGGGGTAAGGCATTACACATCCGCCCCGTATCATCCAGCCACAAATGGATTGGCTGAGAGGTTCGTACAAACCTTTAAGAAGGCAATAAAGGCTATGTACAATGACAACATTCCACTGCAGCACAAGGTGGACAATTTCCTGTTCGCCTACCGGAATGCGACACATGCAGTCATCAACCAGGCCCCAGCCATGATGTTCTTTAACCGAAGGTTAAGATCTCGCCTGGATTTGCTCAGACCAAACGTACTAAGAGATGTTGAGAGTAAGCAATTCCAGCACATCCATGAGAAGCCAACAAGGAGCTTCAATGTAGGGCAACCAGTCTTGGCCCGCGACTACCGAACAGAAAAATGGCAGCCAGCAACGATATGCGCGCGGCAGGGCCCACTAATGTACACAGTGGATGTTGGGAAGAGCATCGTGAGACGCCATGCTGACCAGATCCTAGAGTCACAGGAACAAGTCAACCCCATGCCTCGCCCATACGTACCTGGTGATGAACCCGACGTACAGGTAGCATCTACCCCAGAAACAGTAGCATCGGAAGCTGATGAACCAACCGACAACAGGGGGCCAGAATCGCCTCCGCACCAAGAGCAAGACACTCGGGAAAGGCGCTATCCAGAAAGGATCAGGAAGCCTCCCCAAAGACTGAATTTATAAATAGACTATTTTCTGCTAATGTTGTATGTTAAAAGTGTTAATTGTAATTAGTTTGATATTTAATTGTTAAATGAGTGTTATGGTACTGTTAATCTAAAAGGGGAGAAATTGTAATGTATGTACCTTTAAGGGGAGAACTACTTTTTACAGCTCCTGTATACTGTAGTACCGGCAGTGACTACACCTGTATATAAAACCTGAGTAGTGATCTGCATAGTTAGTTCTAGAGTAACCCTCATTCAGTAAACACCTGTTGTACCATTCTCTGCAGTCCTTTTCTTATTATTACACGGACGTAACACATGGCAAATGAGTTTCTCCAGTCTGAAAGTCGCCTCCGAGGACGTCATCGTTGTTGCTGTTTTTAAGGTCTGCAAGAAGCCTTGCTTCTTCTGCAGACTGCCAACCTTTTGGCATTTGCTGATACACTGAGCTGGAAGCAGAAAGACCAGAGAAAGACCAAGGTCTGCACCCCGGTTCGACGACATTGCCCTGCAGGCTTTAGTGGAGGGAGCAAGAGCTCACAAGGAGGTGCTCTTCCCTTCATCAGGGAGGAAGAAGCCTCCCCAGCAGACAAAGGCTGTGTGGCTGCAAGTGGCAGAGGTGGTCAACTCCTTATTGGCTAACCGCAGAACCTGGATACAGTTCAGGAAGAGATTTCATGACTTTCAGCGCACTGGAAAAGTGAGCATGAATTTCCCAACACTCTCAATCTGATCCCCATTGCCCTTCCTCACCAGCACTCAGCTTTAGCAATCTCTTCCTCCACATCCCACTTGACACTGACATCCATGCACCCTTACCCATTCCCTCTCGCTCTATGGTCACATTCACCTAACTATTCGATTATGCAGCCCTCACACTCCTTTTCACTGTGATGCCATGAAAACAACTGACAACACACAGGGAGGGCCCTTGGTCTTGCCACCTCACTCCATCTTTGACTCCTTCTAAGCATCTATGCTATGGATTCTCTACACTCACTCCTTCATTCTCACTCAACCTCCACTTGTCTCCCTCATTGCAGGAAAAGGGAGCTCACAATAAGCAAGAAAGAGTGAGGACAGGAGGAGCGCCACCATCAGTAACCCACCTCACCCCCTGGGAGGAGGCGGTCCTGGAGATCGCAGGAGTGGAGGACGACACGCATGTGGGGGACGGACAGACAGGTGCATCACACCAAGTTGGTGACAGAATAGTTTTCCATATCTCTCATTGACATTGCATGAGTCGCTGATAATGTTTCGGAAGCTCTAACAGATGGACAGATCATCTGCAATATGCAATGTGCATGTAAGCTTTGCATCACATCTCTGACTCTTTCCTTTACTCCCCCACAGGACCATCGCAAGCACCCGTCCCCACTAGCCAGGAGGAACAGGCTGAGTCTCCAGACTCCTGAGAGGAAGCTGCAACCTCTGAGGGCGCAGCGTCAGCAGAATTCAGTGCACTCAGCACCAGCACACCTCGGTGGGACCTTCGGGACATAGAGTAGTGTTGTCACCTGGTGTATCACAGCTCACAAGTGAGCATCAGCAGATTGTGGAGACAGGGACAGCAGTGGAGAGTGCTTGTTGGAGGGCGCAGGACTCTGCCAGCTCGGCTCAGCTGCATGTCGACCCTCTGCCTCTGGGTCCATCCATAAGATCAGCGGTGCTGGAACTCCAGGAAAAGATGCAGGAGCCTCTGGCAGGTTTTGTCTCCAGGGTCGCTGCGAGTGTAGAGCAAATGCAGGAGTCCCTCGCGAACATGAGCAGAGCCTTTGTGGAGTCATTGGCGCATGAATGCATCAACATGAAAAGGATGGCAACCTCCATGGAGGTGCTGTCGCCAGAGTGTTGAAAACATGGTGAGTGTTCAGAATAGACTGACATCTTTGGAGGAGCGATGGTCAGCTATTGAACAGAGAAACGAGACCTCTGAGTTGGACTGCCAGTGCAGATACGGGTCCCCATGGCCCCCCTGATGTGCAGCAAGGTGCTCTCAAGCCACTTGCAAGCACTGAGGGGGACCTGACCCATGAGAGGAAAGTTGGTGGCTCCTCTCCAAGCGCTCACACTTCCATGACACTGCAGAGCCCTTGGTCAGAGCCCCACCAGAGTCCACACCCAACTGAGATCGGCGTCTCAGCCCCTGCACAGCCGCAGGAGCAGCAGACTGTTGACGAGCCCTCACAGGTTCGCCACCCCAGAGGATGCCCGCCAAAGGTGTCGAGACAGGAGCAGCAAGAAACTGAGCAAGGGGCCTCCACATCTGCTGAAGCCACAGGGGAAGCAGCATGTAGCACGCGTAAGAGAAAGATAATGCCAAAATAGTCACAAGGGTAGTCACTTGGGTGAAATTTAATGTTTTATGTGTAAAAGCCATCATATGAATCATGTACATAAATAGTCTGATGGCTACTGCTGTAGTTGTGGCGTGTGTCATTTCGCAAATGGGACTTCCACATTGAGGGCTTAGGATTACTTGCAACTGTCAGTATGGTGGTCAAATTGCTAGGAATCAGCTGATTCGTGAACATTGTCGATGCTCAGGTAAGAAGATGCGAGGCAAAAGTGCTTGAGTGGCTAGGCTAAGCAAATCTGGCCAAGCTGAGTGCGTTCCTTGCATCCCGGGCAGCTATGTTCTCACGTACTGCTGCCGCTAGTTGATGGGCCTCTGCAGGATTTTCATTTTTGCTCTCCACCGGCTCCTCCTCCTCCTCCTCCTCATCTGAGGAGGATATGTGAGGAGCCACTTGGTCCTCAGGAATCTGCAAGCCATGACGCTGTGCCATGTTGTGAAGTGCACAGCAAACCACGATGATTCTGGAGACCCTGGCTGCTGAGTACTGCAGGGCTCCACCTGATCTATCCAGGCATCTGAAGCGCATCTTCAGCAAACCGATGGTTTGCTCGATTATGGCTCTGGTGGACATGTGGCTGGAGTGGTAGCTCTCCTCAGCTTCGTTGGATGGTCTCCTCAACGGCGTCATTAGCCACGTCCTCAGGGGATAGCCCTTGTCTCCAAGTAGCCATCCGTTAAGTTGGTCTGGCGGACTGAATAGCGGAGGCACACTAGACTGGCACAGTATGAAGGAGTCATGGCAACTGCCAGGGTACTTGGCACAAATATGCAAAATTTCATTCTTGTGGTCACACACCAGCTGAACGTTAACGGGAGTGGAAGCCCTTGCGATTGACAAAAGTACTTGGATTGCGATGGGGTGCCTTAAGGGCCACACGTGTGCAGTCAACGATGCCCTGCACCCTTGGAAAGCCTGCCAGATGAGCTAATCCAACCACACGCGCCGTGACACTTGCTTGATCCTTGGTGAAATGGATGCGATTGTGCGCGAGGGCAAAGATGGCATCGGTTACCTGCGTGATGCAAGTGTGTGCGGCCGCCTGGGAGATGTCACTGATGTCTGCTGCTGATCCCTGGAATGAGCCTGAGGCAAAAAAGTTGAGTGCGGTGGTGACTTTAACGGCCACTGGTAAGGGTTGTCCACCTAGTCCTCTGGCCTGCAGGTCTTGTTGCAGCATTGTGCAAATGTCACCCACTACCTCTCGTGAAAGTCGGAGCTGCCTTTGGCACTGCTGCTCAGATGTTTTGAGATAGGTGACCCTGTGCTTGTAGACCCTGTGCTTGTAGACCCTGTTTGGGGGGTATCTCCTGCGCCGACGGGCTTCCATGTGCTGGCCCCTTCTGGCCTGTGCATCTTCAGGTGGGTGAGCAGCAGCTTGGCGCACCTGTTGTTGCTGCTGCTGTTGGGGCTGCTGTTGTTGTTGCTGCTGCTGTTGGGGCTGCTGTTGTTGTTGCTGCTGTTGTTCGGCCTCATCTAATATCCAGAAGGGAAGGAAATAAATGGCTCCCATGCTTCTGTTGGATGCCTCAGTTGAGGAAGTGCTGAGTGAAGGTGGCGAGAGGCGTTTCCCAGGAGGTCACACTGGAGATGGGTGTCAGGCTCCAAACTTCCACAGCTGTGGTTATGCCTTCTAAAAGTTCCCCCAGACCTGAGACTACAAAGTCCTGCCACCTGCAAATGATGGTTGATCAAATTTCCTCTTTAATGGTGGACCTGCAGCTGATAGTCAGCAATCCTATTGTGCCCCCGCCAGGTTTCACCGTCGTGTTTCAGAACAGGCGTGTTTCACATGGGAAAAGGGTTAAAATCGCAATGGCCATTCAAAATGGCATTATGGAGGCAATTTAGTGCTTGTTAAGGGCCTTAACGGCCTATCCCGCCTCTTGCAGGTGGGACAGAGACGGGACCATCAGACACGAATTTTTGAAAATTGCGTGGAGGCGGGGTCGGCCACCCGCCAGTTTTTGCAATTTTAACCACCCGCACGCCTCCAACCCCGCCTCCACGGCCCAATGAAAATCCTGCCCAGAGTCTCATGTGCAAGCGCTGCTACAAAATGTGTGTTTAAGGAGAGCTGCTCTGCTTGGCAATCTAAGGCAGTTTCACAGAGGTGATTGCCTAGGAGGAGATGGCAGCCAGAGCAATCCTGTCTCCAGTACCCACAGGACCTGGCAACAGATGAGGAAAAAAATGACAAACATTAAGAAAACTGCCAAAATAAGACCGACAGTACTACATACCAGGTAGATAGCCCAAACATTCATGCCACAAAGTGTTTGCTGCTTCCTGTGCAAAGCACTCAAACGGCTGTACAGCTTTTTACCTTGCATGCCATACCACAACAGAGCAAGCATTTAAGCTGCAGTCGAGTACAGTAGCATAGTGGTTATGTTACTGGACTAGTAATCCAGTGTATATTAAAACAGAAAATGTTGGAAATACTCAGCAGGTCAGGCAGCATCTGTGGAGAGAGAAACAGAGTTAACGTTTCAGTTCGATGAGCTCTCGTCAGTAATCCAGAGACCTGGACTAATAATCCAGAGATGTGGGTTCAAATCCCACCATGGCAGCTTGTGAACTTGACAACATCCAGGCTTGGGCTGATAAGTGGCAAGTAACATTCACGCCACACAAGTACCAGGCAATAGATGGGAGAAGGCATCTTCCAAGTTTCTGCCTTCTGACAACTTTTCAGGAAGTCACACTGAGCATTATTGATGAGGAGACATAGAGGGAAGTCAGAGCGGTAGTACCTCACCTTAATGCCAAGCAGCCCCCACTGAGACTCAGCTGACAGCCAACACACTTATGTCTTCCAATAGGGAGTCACATAGAAGAAGTACCTTGTTAGGATTCATAAGGTACACATAGTACACAGGCACTAATGGAAACCATTGGGACAGAAAACAGTACACATAGGACAAAGTAGGGGAATAAATTAGTTGCACTGTGTTTGACCTATGCCCAGAGAGTTTCTATGTGTTGGTGCAGAATAAGGTAACAGCACAGCAAAGATTGATAGTTGTGGCAGTGTAGAGCAAAATGTTGAGGACAGAACCTTGGACCACACGATTGACTACATGTGGACAGGATAGTTTATTAAAGCGAATGGGCTCAGACACCTAACTGAATATGTCCTGTATGACTGGCTAGTGCAATAATCTTTCTGGCTCCAAAGCTGCTTCGGTGGTAACATTCCCTGCATTACTGTTTGTGCTCTGCTCTGGTCTTGATTTTAAGGTGGTATCCTTGTTCTCCTTTATATTGCAAAGTTATGCAGTGTGCAACAGATAATGTTGACCTGGGAGACTGTCGTAGAACTATGTTGTAATGTGCCCCAAATCTGTCTAGGTATCTGAAGTGCTGCTTCAGCAGACCAATAGTGTGCTCTATAATGATCCTGGTAGTTGTACAGGCATAGTTGTAAATGCGCTGTGCATGGTTGTTGCAAAGATGTCATTAGCTGTAAGTAAACAGGGTAGCTTTTGTAATGTATGTAATGTATATATACCTTAAGGGAGAGAACTACTTCTTACAGCTCCTGTATACTGTAGTACCGGCAGTGACCACACCTGTATATAAACCCTGAGTAGTGATCTGTACAGTTAGTTCTAGAGTAACCCTCATTCAGTAAACACCTGTTGATCGTTCCCTGCAGTCTGTTGTCTGATTATTGAAGGACACAACATTAAGATACACGGATATAACATTGGCGACGACGCAGATTCGAACCTACCTGCAACTCTGCATCACCTCCCAGGGATTCGCTCCTGGAGAACAGTGGAAGGAGGTCGAGTCCAGAAGCACGGGCGTCCACCACGGGCAACCGCCCAGTCATCCAGCGGAGATTTGAGCATCGCAGGGGAGGCTGTCAAGAGCCAGGCTTGGCTTTCCAGTCACGGTGGTCCAGCAAAACGGGCTGGCAACAGGTACTGCGCAGACCCTTCTCAGACAGCGGCGGCTAGAGCCGACCGAGCGGCACAGAAAAAGGCCGAGCAGCGTCGACGGGGGAGAGAGAGAGGGCAGAGTGCACAGGGCGCAGCCGGTGTTCAGGACTGAGCGGCGTCAACGGGGAGAGAGACGAGAGAGAGCAGAGCGCAGCCGGTGTTCAAGGGCCGAGCAGCGTCAACGGGGGAGAGAGGCGCGCAGGAAAACGCGAGGCGCTGCCATTGCCATGAGGACCGCAGAGAGCGGCATTGGCAGCAGCGCAGGAGCAGCGCACAAAACTCACAGGGCATTGCCATTTGCCACAAGGACCGCCGAGAGCGGCGTTGGCAGCAGCGCGGGAGACGCCATTTTAAGCCGCAGCGGGGAAGAAATGAAAGCACGGGAGACGCCATTTTAAGATGCAGCGGGGAGGAAAGGAAAGCGCGGGAGACGCCATTTTAAGCCAGTCTAACCACACCCAAAAATGCCGAAGAGTGGCAGTATCACATTGTTCGACAATGAAGTCGAAGATTGGATGACATATGTCGAACGCATAGAAGTATACTGCAAGGCGAATGAAGTGCCAGATGACAAGAAAGCGCTGGTATTGTTGAATTCAATGGGTGCAAAAACATATGGCTTACTACGAAACCTAGTAACCCCAGAGAAGCCAGTAGAAAAGGATTTTGAAAACATAGTGTCAATCCTACAGGACCACTTAAACCCCACACCGCTGCTGATAGCAGAAAGATTTAAGTTTCACAAAAGGAACCAGCATAAAGATGAACGTAATGCTGAGTATTTAACGGAACTGTGCAAGCTATCGAAACACTGCCAGTTTGGAACGGGACTAGCAGATACTTTAAGGGACAAGTTTGTGTGTGGGCTTCAAAGTGAAGGAACCCAGAAACGGCTTCTATCAGAAAAGGATCTTACGCTGGACAAGGCTTTCAGCATTGCAGTATCACACGAAGCAGCAGCACGGGGCGCTGCAGAGATACAACGGAGACCGCAAGAATATGGCACAAATGAAATGTCATACAGAACAGTGAAGTGCTATCGCTGCGGCAGAACAACACACGGCCATAATGATTGCTGGTTCAAGGACAAAGTGTGCAGACAGTGTGGAAAAGTAGGACACATAGCAAGAGTCTGCAGGTCGGGAGAGAAAACCAGCAGCAAGAAATCTCCACAGGAGAAGTACAAGAAGGTACATAAGGTGACGGAGAGTAGTTCAGACGAACAGAAGAGTGATACAGACTCCGGAAGCAAAGAGCTGGGTTGTCTGAAACTACATAATGTGATCAAAACGGAGGATCACCAAAATATCTGGGTCACGCTCAAGATAGCAGGAGTCCAAGTGAAAATGGAATTGGGCACAGGATCAGCCCTAACAGTCATAAACTGAAGGGACTACAAGCGGCTATTCTCACATATACCCTTGAGAGATACAAAGATTGTCTTGAAGACGTACACGGGGCAAAAAGTCTACCCCAAAGGAAAAATAAGGGTGAACGTTATATATAACGGCAAGGAAACACCAAAAATGGACCTATATGTATTGCCAGATGGAGGACCACCACTACTAGGACGTGAATGGATCTGGAAGATACAGCTAGATTGGCATTTCATACAAGCACTGACTGTAGATGCCAAAAAGGATGACGACGTCACACCTGGACGACTGTCAAAAATGCTAACTGATGCACAAGAAGTGTTCCAGGAGGGACTCGGAACACTAAAAGGCATAACAGCGATGATCAAAATAGAGGAAAATGCAAGCCCAAAATGTTTTAAGGCCAGACCGGTACGTTATGCGATCCGCCCAGCCATCGAAGCAGAGCTGGAAGGTTTGGAACGTTCAGGAGTACTGTCCAAAGTGGACTGGAGTGAGTGGGCTACACCAATCGTTCCTGTAATGAAGAGGTCGTTGAGTACTATGCCTGGGGAACCAAAGAAGTTTCGCATCTGTGGGGACTTCAAGGTGACAGTGAACCCAATCCTTCACACTGTACAATAGCCGCTTCCGCGCATTGAAGATATTTTCGCCTCGCTATCTGGAGGGAAACGCTTCACTAAGATTGATCTGGCCCAGGCGTACCTGCAAATGGAGGTAGAAGAAGTCTCGAAACAGTACCTCACGATCAACACTCATAAAGGTCTCTACCAATAAAACCGGCTGGTGTTCGGGGTAGCATCAGCTCCGGCTATTTGGCAAAGGGCAATGGAACAAGTCCTGCAAGGGATCCAGGGACCCAGTGTTATTTGGACGACATCCTGGTCACGGGCGAAAATGACAGTGATCACCTCGCCAACCTGGAGCAAGTGCTCACTAGATTGAAGGAATATGGGCTCCGAGCTAATCGCCACAAATGCGAGTTTTCCAGAAGCAGATCTCGTATTGTGGCCACGTTATTGATAAAGAGGGGTTACATAAGTCCCCTGAAAAGATTGAGGCAGTAGTCAAGGCTCCAGCACCGGAAAATGTGTCACAACTGAGGTCGTTCCTCGGGCAGGTGAACTACTACCATAAGTTCTTGCCGAATTTGTTCACCGTACTACACCCACTGAACACCCTACTGCAAACAGAGGTACCATGGAAGTGGAGTGACGAATGTAAACGAGCTTTCCAGAAGAGCAAAGCATTGATCACATCAAAAGAGGTGTTGGCTCATTTCAACCCAGCACTACCAATTCGGTTGGCGTGTGATGCATCACCCTATGGCATTGGAGCGGTGCTGTTGCACAAGTTCCCGGACGGCTCGGAGAGGCCAGTAGCCTTTGCGTCTCGGTCACTAACCTCAGCTGAGCGTAACTACGCCCAGATTGACAGGGAGGCCCTCAGCCTAGTGTGGGGAGTGAAAAAGTTCAATCACTATCTGCACGGGCAGAAGTTCACCTTGCTGACTGACCACCAACCATTTGTCTCCATCTTTAATCCAAAGAAGGGCATTCCGGTGATGACTGCGCAACGGCTACAAAGATGGTCCCTTTTTCTAGGGGCGCAACAATATGAAATCGAGTATAAGGGCACGAAATAGCATGGAAACGCTGATGGGCTATCACGCCTGCCACTGCCTACTGCGGAAGAAGCACCAGCAGTGGATCCTGTCAAAATATTTCATTCGACTATAATTGAATGCTTGCCAGTAACTAACGCTGGTGTAGAGAAGGAGACCCAAAATGACCCGACACTGTCTCGGGTATATGATTTGACGGTGAAGGGATGGCCAGCACATGGCGACTCACTGTTGCTAGCATTCTCATCCAGAAGAGAACAGCTGTCAGTATGCCAGGGGACCTTGATGTGTGGATCCCGAGTGGTAATTCCACCCAAGTTAAGGGAGAGAGTGCTCAATGAGCTTCACGAAGGTCATCTGGGAGGGGTGAAAATGAAAAGCCTTGCTAGGGCTTATGTGTGGTGGCCGGGGATCGATCAGCAAATCAAGGACCTGACAAAGAGCTGCTCAGGATGCCAGAAGATCCAAAATGCACCACCACATGCCCCTCTACACCCATGGGAGTGGCCCTCATCTCCATGGCAACGGGTGCATATTGATTTTGCTGGTCCATTCATGGACTCAATGTTTTTAATAGCCGTGGATGCGCACTTGAAGTGGCCTGAGGTCATCAAAATGTCCTCCACCACCACGGAGAAAACTATTGCAGTCCTACGGACCATTTTTGCCAGGAACGGCTTGCCAGAGCAGATTTGCTCTGATAACGGACCACAGTTTGTGTCCGAAGAGTTTTGAAGATTTATGAAAAGGAATGGGGTAAGGCATTACACATCCGCCGCGTATCATCCAGCCACAAATGGATTGGCTGAGAGGTTCGTACAAACCTTTAAAAAAGCAGTAAGGGCCATGTGCGATGACGACATTCCACTGCAGCATAAGGTGGACAATTTCCTGCTGGCCTACAGAAATGCGACACATGCAGTCACCAACCAGGCCCCGGCCATGATGTTCTTTAACCGAAGGTTGAGATCTCATCTGGATTTGCTCAGACCAAATGTACGAAGAGATGTTGAGAGTAAGCAATTCCAGCACATCAATGAGAAGCCGACAAGGAGCTTCAGTGTAGGGCAACCAGTCTTGGCCCGCGACTAGCAAACAGAGAAATGGCAACCAGGAACGATATGCACACGGCAGGGGCCACTAATGTACACAGTGGATGTTGGGGGAACATTGTGAGATGCCATGCTGACCAGATCCTAGAGTCACAGAAACGAGTCAGCCCCATGTCTCGGCCATACGTACCTGGTGAGGAACCCAACGTACAGGTCGCATCTACCTCAGAAACAATAGCATTTGAAGTTGAGGAATCAACTGACGACAGGGTGCTAGAATTGCCTCCGCAGCAAGAGCAAGACACTCAGGAAAGGCGTTATCCAGAAAGAATCAGGAAGCCTCCCCAGAGACTGAATATATGAATGGACTATTTTCATATAACATTGTATATTAAAAATGTTAATTGTTAAATGAGTATTATGGTACTGTTAACCTAAAAGGGGAGGAATTGTAATGTATGTAATGTATATATGCCTTAAGTGAGAGAACTACTTTTTACAGCTCCTGTATACTGTAGTACCAGCAGTGACCACACCTGTATATAAACCCTGAGCAGTGATCTGTATAGTTCGTTCTAGAGTAACCCTCATTCAGTAAACACCTGTTGATCATTCCCTGCAGTCTGTTGTCTGATTATTGAAGGACACAACATTAAGATACACGGATATAACATCTTTGGTCTCCAAGGAGCCATTCTTGCAGGCTATCTTCATCCTTAAATAACGCTGGAACAGATAAATATCTTAGAATAAAGCATTGTAATTGCTATCGGCAAAAACGTCATTGCCATGGCTGGCCTAAAGTTCTTGATAACTGATTAGCTGAGCACCGTCATCACTTTTGTGATTTAATCACTCCTGCCCTCCACCCTATCACAGAGCTTTCCCTTTTTGTTCTTTCCCTGTCTCACTTTTCCCTGACTCTGTATTTGCTTTTCCAGCATTTTCTTCATGTATTTATTACTAATCAAATGGAACTTCTGTTTGATTCATGTGAGCTTTAGCATTGTGTCTAGAGCCAGAAATGGGACAACTGGGCCGCGAATTTAATGGAGGAGGCGATTTGGTGGCGGGGGAGCTGGTTAACGGTTCCGATCTTGCTCCCAGCTGCAGCCGCTCTGTAAACATGATTTTCCCTTGATTGGCCTTGTTAAGCCCGTCCTGCGGGCTTCCCGGCCAATTAACAGGAAGTGGGTCTGATGACGCGTCATCAGCTGATTTTCTTCAAGGGACCACGTCCACATGGAGTTTGACAGTTGTTCTGTCAGTGTTTGACAGCATTGAGGTGCTGCAAACATTGACAAGCACTGCACAAAGGTGAACGCTTGCACCCAGGCTCTCCAATACACCCTCCATATGTTTATGGAGGGAGTCACAGCATGCAGGGAGTTTCTCTTCCCTTCCAAGGGCAGAAGAGACCTCCCCAGCACACCAACGCAGCCTGGTTGCACATTGCACAGGAGGGAAAAAGCAGGGATGTTGTCAGGAGTCCCAGGCTGCAGTGGCACAAACCTTTCAATGATTTCAGTGGATCACAAAATGTTACTGTAAAGCCACATTCAACCTCACCCTGCTGTGCCACTCAACACATCCCCATCACTTTGCCTTCCATACCCTTCTCCTGCACATCTTTACTCACACTAACTTACTTTGCAACTCCACCCAACCCTCTCTATCTACTTTATCACTTCCCTATCTCACTAGCCACCCCTCACACTCACCCTCATCCTACTGCAAGCAGACCAAATAACAACACACAAGAGTAGGCACTTGAAAGGTTTAGCCAATGTCCATGTGAAGTTTCTGGTAATGTGCTGACATGCAGTGAAATCGATTTTTCCAATACTGCCCCTTATTGGACAGATCTGTGCACACCTTGAGAAGTGTCTTACTGAGTTACAGTGAATGTTGAGATATAACTTCCGCCCCACCCCTCCTGCTATAGTGATGAGTGTGCATGGAATGGCTTGGCCATTAAAGGGATGCTTCACAGTGCTGGTGTGGGATGGTGTCAACCTGGTGCATTATGTGGCAGCCAGGATTTACAGCATCAAGTGAAGAAAATCTGGCCATGGTGATGCCATTGCTGGCCACCCGGGCAGCAATGTTGTCAGGGGCTGATGCCCTGTGTCCAGTGCAGCATCAGGTGATGGTGGAGAAGGTTGGTGCTGTTGTTGGTGATGTTGGTGTGCCTGGTGATGTTGGTGTTGGGGCTGATCATGGAAGGATTCAGAAGACCAAGGTTTGATTGTTTCATTGGCTCCGATGTTGCTGGGATTAAGGGCAGCTGCAGGTGAGATGACAGAAGCGGTCTGTCAATGGTGAGAGAGGTTCTCCCAATGAGGTGGCACTGGACATAAAGGGGTCAATTTACTGGCAGCTGTCGGGCGGCTTTTCATGCGGCCGGGGGCCGAAAATCGCCGAAAAAGCAGGTCGGGACCCCTCCTGCCTGATTCCCCACCTGGTCCGACTTTCGGACCGCCGTTTCCCCGCGCCCCACTTCAGTCCCGGCCGCCACTGGCGGGACTGGTCGTCGACACACTAATTACCAATAATCAGCTTGTTGAAGTCGATTTTCTGGGGCCATTGCGACTTTGGGGCTTTCCCCACGTGAAACCCACCTGCGGGGAACCCCGCTGCTGAGATCTGGTGTGAAGCTGCCGGCTTGCTTGCTGTCAGCTGCAGGTCAGGGAAAGCTGCGATTTAAAGGGACAGCATTTGATTGGTGAAGGACCTTGTTGATGCAGGTTTGGGGCTACTTCTTCAAGGCTTAGGCACAGCTGTGGAAGGTTGGAGCCCCACACACTTCTCCAGTGCGATCTCCTGGGAAGCCCCTCTCGCCACCCTCACTCAGCGCTTCCTCAGCAGAGGCATTGACGAGAAGCATGGGATGCCTTTTTTTCCTTCCCTTCTTGCCATTAGAGGATCTCCAGTAGCAGAGGCGGCAACAGCAGAACCAGGAACAGCATGATGAGCACCAGGAGCACCAGGCTGCTGCTCACTCACCTAAAGCTGCACAGACCAGAAGGGGCCAGCGCTTGGAAGTGGCTTGAGAGCACCTTGCTGCGCTTTAGGGGGACATGGGGACCCGTAACTGCACTGGCAGTCTGACTCAGAAGGACTTCCATGAGGCTCCTCAAGAGATGTCATTCTCTTATGTGCACTCACCATGTTTTCCGTACCCTGGCGAGTTATCTCCTCCATGGAGGTTGCCAACCTTTCCATGGTGATGCGTTCATGCGCCAATGACTCCACAAAGGCTCTGCTCATGGTCGCTATGGACTCCTCCATTCACTCCACACTCGCAGCGACCCTGGAGACAAAACCTGCCAGAGACTCCTGCATCTGTGCATGGAGATCCATCACCTCTTCTCTTGCGGATGGACCCAGAGGCAGAGGGTCGACATGCAGCGCAGCTGAGCTGAGCTGGCAGTGTCTTGCGCCCTCCGACGAGGACTCTCCACTGCTGTCCCTGTCTCCAGAATCTGCTGAGGCTCACTTGTGAGCTGTGAAACACCAGGTGACAACACTACTCTATGTCCCGTAGGTCCCCCCGAGGTGTGAGTGTTTGCGCTGGTGCTGGGTGCGCTTACTTCTGCTGGCGCTGTGCCCTCGGAGGTTGGCGCTTCCTCTGAGGAGTCTGACTGCACAGCCTCTTCCTCCTCCACAGTGAGGACGGGGGCTCTGGATGGTACTGTGGGGGAGTAAAGGAAGGAGTTAGGGATGTAATGCCAAGGTTCTTCTGGTGACTCCCAGCGAGTTGGCATCTGCTGACACCTGCATCCATGCAGCACTGGTCTCAGCGGGAGGCCTCTTCCTCCCTGACCTAGGGAAGAGGACCTCCCTGTGGGCCCTAACCCCATCCAATAATGCCTGCGGTGAAGCCGCGTCGATTTTGAAGGCAGCTCGGGGTCTGGCACTGGCCACAGCTGCTGCAGTCTCCTCTGCCATCCTGTATGGTTCATTTGGAAGCCTTCAGAGGATACAGTGCTTGCTATGGACCTTGAAAGCACCACGAATGATGACATCATACTGTGGGGATTTCTGACTCGAATTGGACAATTAGCAAGGCTTCCCATATGTTGGGAATTAATTGGCCAATTGAGGGAAAATTGCATGGAGCTGGCTGACACTTTTTTATGTGCGTCAGAAACCCCACATTCGAGGAAACCCGACCATTTCCCACACAAGCCAAAAATCGGGGCCAAAATCTTGTAAGCTAAAGAAATCTCTATATGTATAAAAAATGCAGTAACCAACATTTTCTGCGCTCTGAAACTCCCCATCTTCAACATGGCATCCTTTACACCACTTCTGCAGCTGTCAGCTTATCAGATACATCAGAGCAGACTCAAAACACGCCAGGTTGAGCTGGCGTGTTCGCTGAACAGTGGGGAAGAATGTAAAATTTGAAGAAAGCCTCAAAATAGTCTTAAATTGGCTCTTAACAAGCCATTAAACAAGCTGAATTGTATCCCCTGCCGCTTGGTGTCGGGTCAGTTCTCTGCTGACAGACCCGACACCTGGGAGACTCGCGTGGAGGCGGGTTGACAGCAGGTTTCCTACCTGCTATCAATCTTTTCTATTTTGACAGCGGACCTGCCTCCAAACCCGCCCTCTGAGCACTAATAAATCGCGGCCATGGGTACCATCAATGACCCCCCCATAACTTTGGAAAATCTGGCAACATGATTAATTTTGCAACTGTGTCATGCTATCATTGCTATTTGGTAGGAACAGAGATGAAAATGCTGCCTTTGCTTAACAATGCCTCTGTGATTTATTGGACAAATCTGTGGGCAGAAAATTGGGTGATGCTGCAGATATCCCCTGTGCTCACTAGGAAGAAGCTAGGGAAATAAAAATTAAGACAGGATGTGACCACAATTAAGAGTACTGTCGTTATGCTGCAGGTGTCCTTGCAGCAGGTAGCACAGCTCCGCAACTGCATTCATCTTGACCTGTAGACTTCCCCTCGGTCATTGACTGGTAGGAGTGCCAGGGTCTGCAGATGTGTTTGGTGATATAATGGCAGCTGCAAACAGTGTGGCTCTGTTGTCAGCTGATCTCTTTGGTATGCCTTCAAACATTACACCCTATGGAAATGGTCTCTGAAAGAAAACCCCATAGTTAATGTAAAATTGGCATTATGAAAAATGGTTGTTTCTTTTTAAGAGCTTCCTTCCCCTCATACAAGAATGTTACTTGAGTTTAAATGGACAGACTTAATGTTGGATGGGATTTCTGCCTGATACTTGAAAGATAAAATAATGAATATCAATGCCCTCATTTAAATACATTACATTTGCATAATGAAGCTCTCATTTATTCAAACAAAGCGTAACACAAGCTTTAAGAATAGTAGGGGTCATTTTATGAATTCATGCTCTTGATATGGAGCTTCACCCAACCAGAGCAACAATTCATGAAATTTTCTCCCACGCTTCTGCTGGGCACCCTGCAGTGCTCTAGTGGGAACATGTTAGAGTCCATTATGAAGGAGACAGTAACGGGACATTTGGATAAACATAATTTAATAGGACAAACTCAGCATGGTTTCATGAAGGGGAAGTCATGTTTGACAAATTTGCTTGAGTTTTTTGAGGAAGTAACATACAGGGTGGATAAAGGGGAACCAGTGGACGTAGTGTATTTAGACTTCCAAAAGGCATTTGACAAGGTGCCACACAAAAGATTATTGCTCAAGTTAAAAAATCACGGGATTGGGGATAATATTCTGGCGTGGTTGGAGGATTGGCTCTCTAACAGAAAGCAGAGAGTTGGGATAAATGGTTCGTTCTCAGATTGGCAACCACTCACACTCATCACCATTGCGGGGGGTTACCGTTATGTCTCACCATTCACTGCAACTCACTAAGCCACTTCCAAAGGTGCACACAAATCTGTCCAAGAATGCAAAGTGTTTAAAATAAAGATTTCAATGTTTGACAGCACATTAACAGAAACTTCACATGAACATTGGCTAAAACACCCAAGTGCCTACCCTTGTGTGTTGTTAGTTGGTATGATTGCACTAGGATGAGGGCGAGTGTGAGGAGTGGCTAGTGAGATGGGGAAGTGAAAATGTAGATAGAGAGGGATGGATGGAGGTGCAAGGTAAGTTGGTGTGAGTAAGGATGTGCAGGAGTATGGTAGGTAAGGCAGAGTGATGGGGATGTGATAGGCGGCACAGCAGGATGAGGTTGAGTGTGACTGTAGTAACGTTTCGTGATCTACTGAGATTATTGAAAGGCTTGCGCCACAGCAGCCTGGTTGTGCTGACGACATCCCTGCTTGTGTCCTCCTGTGCAATGTGCAACCAGGCTGTGTTGATCCCCTGGGGAGGCCTCTTCTGCCCATGGGTGCTGTGACTCCCTCCATAAGCATATGGAGGGAGTCATGCGAGAGCCCGGGTGCAGCTGTGCATCTCTGTGCAGTGCTTCTCAGTATTTGCAGCATCTCAATGCTGTAGAACACTGACAGCAGAACTGTCAAACTAAATTTGGGCATGGTCCCTTTAAGGAAACCAGTTGATGATGCGTCATCAAGTGACGTCATCAGACCCGCTTCCTTCAATTGACCGGCAAACGCGCTGGCCGGGCTTACCAAGCCCAATCATGGTAAAATAATTCTACAGAGTGGGATGGAGCCAGCAGCGGGTTGCACCCTACCACCGACCCTGGCCACCCCGGACCCGCCTCGGTAGGCAAAATTGCGGCCATAGACTTCAGTAACTTCAGACTTCAGCTATCTGCCCCGTTTTCCTGCAAGCAGCAGGTACGGGGGATGTACAGGGAAGGGAGGGGAGTGGATGGGAGGTAGGTTGGCAATTGGGTGTATACATCCTGTATTATCAGAACACAATACTTGTGGTGGGAGCCCAGACCTAGGCTGTTGAAAGTCTGTTTTAATTTTGACTGCTGCTTGGCCTGTTGACTAATGCCAACATTTTCTGTTTTTATTTAAGAGTTCCTACAGTTGGGGTAATATACTAGCATGGATTGAGGATTGGTTACTGGACAGAAAACAGAGAGTAGGAATAAAGTGGTCATTTTCGGGTTGGCAGGCTGTAACTAGTGGAGTACCACAAGAATCAGTGCTTGGGCCTCAGCTGTTTACAATCTATGTCAATGATTTGGATGAGGGGACCAAATGTAATATATCCAAGTTTGCTGATGATACAAAGCTAGGTGGGAATGTAAGTTGTGAGGAGGTGCAAAGAGGCTGCAGGGGTTAAGCGAATGGGCAAGAACATGGCAAATGGAATATAATGTGGAGAAATGTGAAGTTATTCACTTTGGTAGGAAAAATAGAAAAGCAGCGTATTTTTTAAATGGTGAGAGATTGGGAAATGTTGGTATTCAAAGGGACCTGGGTGTCCTTGTACACGAATCGCTGAAAGTTAATATGCAGGTACAGCAAGCAATTAGGAAAGCAAATGGTATGTTGGCCTTTATTACAAAAGGGTTTGAATATAAGATTAAAGACGTCTTACTGCAATTATATAGGGCCCTGGTGAGACTAAACCTGGAGTATTGTGTAAAGTTTTGGTCTCCTTACCTAAGGAAGGATATACTTGCCATAGAGGAAGTGCAACGAAGGTTCACCAGACTGATTCCTGGGATGGGGGGATTGTCCTATGAGGAGAGATTGAGTTGACTAGGCCTATATTCTCTAGAGTTTAGATGATTGAGAGGTGATCTCATTGAAATATACAAAATTCTTACAGGGCTTGACAGGGTAGATGCAGGGAGGATGTTTTCCCTGGCTGGGGAGTCCAGAACCAGGGGTCACAGTCTCAGAATAAGGGGTCAGCCATTTAGGACTGAGATGAGGAGAAATTTCTTCACTCAGAGGGTGGTGAATCTTTGGAATTCTCTACCCCAGAGGGCTGTGGAGGCTCAGTCGTTGAGTATATTCAAGACAGAGATTGATAGATTTTTGGATGTTAAGGGAATCAAGGGATATGGAGATAGTGCAGGAAAGTGGAGATGAGGTAGAAGATCAGCCATGATCTCATTGAATGGCGGAGCAGACTCGAAGGGCCGAATGGCCTACTCCTGCTCCTATTTCTTATGTTTTTATGTTCTAATTTGCAGTATTTTCTTTTTATTGCCTCATTTCCTTGCTTTATGTTTTGGTGTGCATATTTGTCACCACCTTATTTAGCTACTTACATGTTGTTTTGTTATTTTCATGCCCTTTCATTGCCTCACTGAGATGATCTTTGCATATCATCTGCGATTGATCATTGCTTTCCAGGTTTTCAATAAATCTTTTTGTTGGTCAATGAGACCCATAGGGGTAATTTAATAAATGTGCCTTCCTAGTGCAAAAATGTAACCTGCAGTGTAAATATAAAGACAATTTCAAAGTTTATCATTTCAAATCCTGGAGTAAGTACAGCAGCCCTACAGTCATCACCAACAATGCCTAAAAGTGACAGAGAAGTATGGAATCATCGAGGTACTGTCCAGTGCAAATTGTACTGTTCTCACTGAACGGAAATGGAGTGGTAGCCCATCAAAATTCACAACGTTGAACTTACTGCCCCATTCATGCTCCCATCCACTGCCATTTTACTGGGGGCCTGAGAAGGACGGCCAGCAAGCCTGTCAGTTCCAGATGGACGTCGTAATAAAGTATGCAAGTCAGGGGGCCCTATGACATACAAAGGACTCTGATGTAATTTTCAGGCGCCAATAGGCGAATCATGAGTGGTGCATGCTCTGCCCATTGGCACTAGGCATAGAGCGGCCTATCCAGTGGTCTTTAAACTGCAGGTCACTAACAAAGGTGGTTGATTCTTAACTGCTCTCTGAAGTGACCTAGAGAGCCATTCAGTTGTATCATCCTGCCAGTGGTTGAATGAAGCGGCTCACCGCTACCGTCTCAGGGCATGTATGGGTGGGCAATAAATTCCAACCTTGCCAGTAACGCTCACATCCCGAGAATACATTTTAAAAATGCTCAGAAAAGAAGCTGTGCCACTGATTTTGTTGGAGACCAGGAGGACCATTCTACTGGCCTCTTCTCAAAGGCAACATCTTTGGCAATGCTGGAATCTCTTAGCACTGTACTGAAGTGTGTGCCTAGGTTACGTGCTCTAGTACTGAGGAAGTCTTACATTGTCAGTGATGCTGCCCTTTGGTCTTATCTGCTTATTCCATTAGTTCAGGTGGACATGAAAGATCCCATGGTTCCATTTGAAGAAAAAGAGTAAGGGGTTCATCCAATATTCTGGCCAACCTTCTTCATTCTACCAACAGTAATATGAACAGATAAAGGGGCAGATTTTCCCTCCATGCAGCTCCAAAGGTGGCTGGCCAGCTGAACCCGATAGTGTCGATGGGAGGCCAGGTCCATTTTGAGGAGCAGGCCCATTATCATCCACCTCATTGCTGTTTGTTGGATCTTGCTATGTATAACGTATCTCTTCCCATTTGCCTACATACCAACAGGAATTGCACTTCAAAAGTAATTCATTACATGTGAAGTGCTTTGAGGAATCTTGTGAGATGTAGTTAGATGCTGTACAAATGCAGAACTTTCTTTTTTCTTTTTATGAGCTTCGGGCTCTCCATGACTTGTGAGAGCTTTCAGTATAACAGCATGACCAGCAGACTTTCTCTGACCCTTCTATTCTTTAGAGCTTCTATTATAAGGTTGCTTTGTTCTCAGTACAGTACTGGCATGGTGAAAGATACCAGTCCAGATTTCTTATAGCCCTTGTAACATAAGCTAAGTTTTTCTCTTTGGCAGCCATGCCGCTATAAGTGTGGTGTAGCAGGTATTCCACCCGCCCGACAGTTGCGCTGCTGACTCTGGTGAAGTTAATGGGCTTAAAATAATATGAATATATTTTTGCTGCACTGCCGATGTGGTTTCTGCCTGTGCCAAGGGCTGGGATGTGGAAGATCCTTCCTGTTGCAGAACTCTGATACCTGCAGCAACTTAAAGGGACCATCCTCCTCCAGAGCAGGGAAAAGCGCCTGGTCTCTGTTAGACCTAGGATGACGTACAATCGATTACATTCTCTGGAGTGGGCCTTTTAATTTTCATAAGGCCTCCCTGGCCCTAGCAATGCTGGATGCCAGTAAGACACTAGCATTATTCGAGGCGGAGTCATTGAATATATTTAAGGCTGAGATAGACAGATTTTTGGACTACAGGTGAGTCAAGGGTTATGGGGAACAGGCAAAAAAGTGGAGTTGAGGCCAAGATCAGATCAGCCATGATCTTATCGAATGGCGGTGCAGGCTCGACAGGCCGAATGGCCTACTCCTGCTCCAATTTCTTATGTTCTTATGTATCTAATATTCCTGTGGGGGTAATGACAAAAAAATTGACATATGATATAACTCCACCATTACCACATTATTTGGCCTCCTTTTGATTGGTGTTTCTGATGCTTGGTGGACGTGATGCTGGATGATTACTATGGGACTGAACTAGGCAAAGACCCAACGGGATGGGATCCCACCCAATTTCCCTTTCCCCCACCTGTATTAAATTGCAATCCCAGTACAGCTTGAGAGGAAAATCCTACCTAGAATGTTATCTTGATGGCATTTCATGTAGAATTTGTAAACCAAACAGTCACAGAGCTCTATAGTCTGAACAAGTGTTAGAATTCAGTGAGATCTGACACCTGGGGGTGTACATACATAAGTCTTTGAAGGTGGCAGGATAAGTTGAGAAGGCTGTTAAAAAGGCATATGGGATCCTTGGCTTTATAAATAGAGTCATATGGGCTGGATTTTAAATCAGGGGCGGGCTGGGGTCGTGTAATCCGCATTTTGTGTTATCCACCCGAATCTAAATCGATGTGGGAGATTGATGCGATTTTAACTTAATTGGCCAATTGAGTTCCAACGTGTGGGAACCCATGGCAAATGAGTTTTTCCAGTCTGAAAGTCGCCTCCGATGATGTCATCATTGCTGCTGCATTTAAGGTCTACAACAAGCCTTGCTTCTTCTGTAGACTGCCAACCTTTTGGTCTTTCATGCTACAGGGACCTGGAGGCAGAATGACCAGCGAGAGACCTCGGTCTGCTGCCAGGTTTGATGACGTTGCCTTGTAGGCTTTAGTTGAGGGAGCAAGAGCTCATAAAGAGGTGCTCTTCCCTTCTTCAGGGAGGAAGAAGCCTCCCCAGCAGACCAAGGCTGTGTGGATCCAGGTGGCAGAGGAGGTCAACTCATTATCAGTAACCCGCAGAACTTGGATTCAGTGCAGGAAGAGATTTCATGACCTTCTGCGCACTGGAAAAGTGAGTATGAATTTCCCATCACCCTCAATCTGATCCCCATTGCCTTGCCTCACCAGCACTCAGCTTTAGTAATCTCTTCCTCCACATCCCACTTGACACTGACATCCATGCACCCTTACCCATTCCCTCTCTCTCTATGGTCACATTCACCTAACTATTCGACTATGCAGCCCTCACACTCCCTATCACTGTGATGCTATGAAAACAACTGACAACACACAGGGAGGGCCCTTGGTCTTGCCACCTCACGCCATCTTTGTCTCCTTCCAAGTATCTATGCTATGGAATCTCTACACTCACTCCTTCATTCTCACTCAAACTCCACTTGTCTCCTTCATTGCAGGAAAAGAGAGCTCACAAAAAGCGAGAAAGAGTGAGAACAAGAGGAGGGCCATCCTCAGTAGCCCACCTCATCCCCTGGGAGGAGGCTGTCCTGGAGATCGTAGGAGTGGAGGAAGATGCGCAAGCAGGGGACGGACAGAGGGGTGCATCACAGCAAGCTGGTGACAGAATAATTTTCCATCTCTCTCACTGACATTGCATGAGTCGCTGATAATGATTCTGAAGCTCTAACAGATGGACTTATAATCATCTGCAATATGCAATGTGCATGTAACCTTGGCATCACATCTCTGACTCTTTTCTTTACTCCCCCACAGGACCATCGCAAGCACCCGTCCCCATCAACCAGGAGGAAGAGCATGAGCCTCAAGACTCCTCAGAGGAAGCTGCAACCTCTGAGGGCGCAGCGTCAGCAGAATTCAGCGCACCCAGCACCAGCGCAGACACTAACACCTCAGTGGAACCTTCGGGACATAGAGTAGTGTTGTCACCTGGTGTATCACAGCTCACAAGTGAGCATCAGCAGATTGTGGAGACAGGGACAGCAGTGGAGAGTCCTAGTCGGAGGGCGCAGGACTCTGCCAGCTCGGCTCAGCTGCATGTCAACTGTCTGCCTCTGGGTCCATCCATAAGATCAGCGGTGCTGGAACTCCAGGAATAGATGCAGGAGTCTCTGGCAGGTTTTGTCTCCAGGGTTGCTGCGAGTGTGGAGCGAATGGAGGAATCCATAGCGAACATGAGCAGAGCCTTTGTGGAGTCATTGGCGCATGAACGCATCACCATGGAAAGGATGGCAACCTCCATGGAGGTGATAAGTCATCACATTGCAGAAAACATGGTGAGTGTTCAGAATAGAATGACATCTCTGGAGGAGCGATGGTCAGCTATTGAACAGAGAAACCAGACCTTCATGGAAGTCCTTCTGAGTAGGACTGCCAGTGCAGATACGGGTCCCCATGGCCCCCCTGATGTGCAGCAAGGTGCTCTCAAGCCACTTGCAAGCGCTGAGGGGGACCTGACCCATGAAAGGGAAGTTGGTGTCAGACATCAAGGAAGTGGGGGCTCCTCTCCAAGTGCTCACACTTCCATGACACTGCAGAGCCCTCGGTCAGAGCCCCACCAGAGTCCACACCCAACTGAGATTGGCGTCTCAACCCCTGCACAGCCACAGGAGTAGCAGACTCTTGCTGATCCCTCACAGGTTCGCAACCCCAGAGGATGCCCGCCAAAGGTGTCGAGAGAGGAGCAGCAGGAAAGTGAGCAAAGGGCCTCCACATCTGCTGAAGCCACAGGGGAAACACCACGTAGGAGCACGCGTAAGAGAAAGATACCGCACAAATAGTCACAAGGGTAGTCACTTGGGTGAAATTTGATGATTTCTGTGAAAAAGCCATCAGATGAATAATGTAAATAAAAAATCTGTTGGCTACTGCTGTAGCTGTGGCATATGTCATTTCGCAAATGGGACTTTCACATTGAGGGCTTAGGTTTACTTGCAATTGTCAGTATGGTGGTCAAATTGTTAGGAATCTGCTGGTCCTTGGCCATTGTCGATGCTCAGGTAAGAAGCTGCGAGGCAAAAGTGCTTGATTGCCTAGGCTAAGCAAATCTGGCCAAGCTGAGTGCGTTCCTTGCATCCCGGGCAGCAATATCCTCGCGTACTGCTGCTGCTGGTTGATGGGCCTCTGCAAGATATTCATTTTCGCTCTCCCCTGGCTCCTCCTCCTCCTCCTCCTCCTCATCTGAGGAGGATATGTGACAAGCCACTTGGTCCTCAGGAATCTGCAAGCCACGATGCTGTGCCATGTTGTGAAGTGCACAGCAAACCACGATGATTCTGGAGACCCTGGCTGCTGAGTAGTGTAGGGCTCCGCCTGATCTATCCAGGCATCTGAAGCGCATCTTCAGCAAACCGATGGTTTGCTCGATTATGGCTCTGGTGGATATGTGGCTGGAGTTGTAGCTCTCCTCAGCTTCATTGGATGGGCTCCTCAACGGCGTCATTAGCCACGTCTTCAGGGGATAGCCCTTGTCTCCAAGTAGCCATCCGTTAAGTTGGTCTGGTGGACTGAATAATGGAGGCACGCTAGACTGGCGCAGTATAAAGGAGTCATGGCAACTGCCAGGATACTTGGCACAAACATGCAAAATTTCCTTCTTGTGGTCACACACCAGCTGAATGTTAAGGGAGTGGAAGCCCTTGTGGTTGACAAAAATATGTGGATTGCGATGGGGTGCCTTAAGGGCCACATGTGTGCAGTCAAAGACACCCTGCACCCTTGGAAAGCCTGCCAGATTAGCTAATCCAACCGCATGCGCTATGGCACTTGCTTGATCCTTGGTGAAATGGATGTGATTGTGCGCGATGGCAAAGAGGGCATCGGTTACCTGCGTGATGCAAGTGTGTGCGGCCGCCTGGGAGATGCCGCTGATGTCTGCTGCTGATCCCTGGAATGAGCCTGAGGCAAAATGTTGAGTGCAGTGGTGACTTTGATGGCCACTGGTAAGGGTTGTCCACCTGGTCCTCTGGGCTGCAGGTCTTGTTGCAGCATTGCGCAGATGTCACCCACTACCTTTCGCGAAAGTCGGAGCCGCCTTTGGCACTGCTGCTCAGACATGTTGAGGTAGCTGACCCTGTGTCTGTAGACCCTGTTTAGGGGGTATCTCCTGCACCAACGGGCTTCCCTGCGCTGGCCCCTTCTGGCCTGTGCATCTTCAGGTGGGTGAGCTTGAGCCTGGCGCTCCTGTTGTTGCTGCTGCTGCTGGTGCTGCTGTTGTTGGTGCTGCTGCTGTTCCTGGTTCTGCTGGTGCCGCGGCTGGTCTTCTTCCTCATCTGATGTCCAGAAGGGAAGGAAATAAATGGCTCCCATGCTTCTGGTATATGCCTCAGTTGAGGAAGTGCTCAGTCAATGTGGCAAGAGGGGTTTCCCAGGAGGTCACACTGGAGATGGATGTCAGGCTCCAAACTTCCACAGCTATGGCTATGCCTTCTAAAAGTTCCCCCAGACCTGAGACTACAAAGTCCTGCCACCTGCAAATGATGGTTGATCAAATCTCCTCTTTAATAGTTGAGCTGCAGCTGATAGTCAGCAATCCAATTGTGCTCCCACCAGGTTTCACCGTCGTGTTTCAGAACAGGCGTGTTTCACATGGGAAAAGGGTTAAAATCGCAAAGGCCTTTCAAAATGGCATTATAGAGGCAATTTAATGCTTGTTAAGGGCCTTAACGGCCTATCCCGCCTCTTGGAGGCAGGACGGAGACGGGACCATTAGACACAAATTATTGACAATTGCTTGGAGGTGGGGTTGGGTCCGCCTGCCAGTTTTTGCAATTTTAACCCCCCACACGCCTCCAATCCCGCCTCCACGGCCCAATGAAAATCCTGCCCATAGAGTACAAAAGAATGGAAGTTATGCTAAAGCTTTATAAAACATTGGTTAGGCCCCAGCTTGAGTACTGTGTTCAATTCTGGGCACCATACTTTAGGGAGGCTTTTAAGGCCTCAGAGAGAGTGCAGAGGAGATTTGCTAAAATGGTACCAGGGATGAAAGACTTCAGTTATGTGGAGAGACTAGAGAAACTGGGGTTGTTCATATTAGAGCAGAGAAGGTTAAAAAGAGATTTGATGGAGGTGTTCAAAACCTTGAAGGGTTTTCATAGGGTAAATAAGGTGAAACTGTTTGCAGTGATAGAAGGTAACTGGAGGACAGAGATTTAAGGTAATTGGAAAAAGAATGAAGGTGACATGCAGAAAAAAATGTTTACGCAGCAAATTTTTATGATTTGGATTGCACTACCTGAAAGGTTGGTGGAAGCAGATTCAATAGTAACTTTCAGAAAGGAATTGGATAAATACTTGAAGGGGAAAAAATTGCAGGGCTATGGGGAAAGAGCAAGGGAGTGGGACTAATTGGATAGTTCTTTCAAAGAGCTGGCTCAGCCACGATGGGCCGAATGGCCTCCTTCTGTGTTGTATCATTCTATAGCACCTGGGTCTGAAACCTCCTAGAGCTTTACTGACTGGCCATGCAGTTTTGGAAAATAAGTTTTAACAGAGCCTGTATCGGCCACAGGTCTCTTTATTTCCCTCTTCCAGCTGGAGACAAGGACAGATTAGTGCACGGATATGAAATCAGTCAAATGATGGGGGTGTGAACATGTAGGCCTGATGGCTATTCTGGATACAAAAACTTAAACGTAAATATGATGGAATGCTACCTGGGCCTAAAAATCTTAGGTCCAGCTCTGCCAGCATAAGTATCCCAGTGACCTCCACTCATGACCCTGTAGAGTATTTGGGGTTACATCATTAACCTCAACTTCTTCCTCAACTGAGGATTCCCCTCTACCATGGTTGACATGGCACTCGACTGTATCCATTCCATTTCCTGCACTTCTGCTCTCACCCATTCCCCTCCCTCTGAGAACCACGATAGGGTTCCCCTTATCCTCACCTTTCACCCCACCAGCCACCACATTCAATGGATCATCCTCCACCATTTCCACCACCTCCAGCGTGATCCCACCACCAAACACATCTTCCCCTCCCCTTCCCATTCAGCATTCCGAAGGGACCACTCCCTCCACGACACCCTGGTCCACTCCTCAATCACCCCCAACACCCCCTCCCCTTCAAACGGCACCTTCCCGTGCAAGCGCAGGAGATGCAACACCTGCCCTTTTACCACCTCCTTTCCCACTGTTCAGGGCCCCAAACACTCCTTCCAGGTGAAACAGCGATTTACTTGTACTTCTTACAATTTAGTATACTGTATTCACTGCTCATGATGTGGTCTCCTCTACATTGGGGAGACCAAACTCAGATTGGGTGACCGCTTTGCGGAACACCTCCGTTCAGTTTGCAACCTGACCCCGAGCTTGTGGTGGCCTGTCACTTTAATTCTCCGCTCCACTCCCACTCTGACCTCTCCATCCTCGGCCTCTTACACTGTTCTGACGAAGCTCAACGTAAGCTCGAGGAGCAGCACCTCATCTTTCGATTAGGCACTTTACAGCCTTCTGGACTCAACATCGAGTTCAGCAATTTCATACCATAACCTCTGCCCCTATTTTTTTCACCTGGCTGCTGTTGTTGATTCTGCCGTTCCCATTGAACCTCTTCAAGACTCATCTTTTGTTTCTTTACTTGTCCCATTACCATCTCCTTTTTCTTTGTTACATCATACCTTTTTTCATTTAATCACTCCTGCCTTCCACCCTATCACAGACCTTCCCTTTTGTTCTTTCCTTCCCTCCCCGCTTTCCCTGCCACTGCACTTGCTTAAAATCTGTTACATTTGTAACTTTTTCCAGTTCTGACGAAAGGTCATCGACCTGAAATGTTAACTCTGTTTCTCTCTCCACAGATGCTGCCTGAATGGCTGAGTATTTCCAGCATTTTCTGTTTTTAATTAACATATGTTGTGTAGGCGCCTGTGCACAATGGGAACAACTTGGGCGCGCAGCAAAGGAGGGAGGTGAAAAATGCAGCACTAGCAAGTCAAGTCACTTATTCAGCAGCTGGCACCACCGGCTAAGTTTAAAAAAAAAATTAGCCCTGTATAAGGGGGCCATAGAAACATAGAAACATAGAAGATAGGAGCAGGAGTAGGCCATTCGGCCCCTCGAGCCTGCTCCGCCATTCAATGAGATCATGACTGATCATCCAAATTCAGTACCCTGTCCCTGCCTTCTCCCCATATCCCTTGATCCCTTTAGCCTTAAGAAATATATCCAACTCTTTCTTGAATATATTTAATGAACTGGCCTCCACCACCCTCTGTGGCAGAGAATTCTACAGGTTCACCACTCTCTGGGTGAAGAAATTCCTCCTCATTTCAGTCCTAAATGGCTTACCCCTTATCCTTAGACTATGACCCCTGGTTCTGGACTCCCCGGCCATCAGAAACATCCTTCCTGCATCTAGTCTGTCCAGGCCTGACAGAATTTTATAGGTTTCGATGAGATCCCCTCTCAATCCTCTAAACTCCAGTGAGTATAAGCCCAATCGACACAATCTCTCCTCATACGTCATTCCTGCCATCCCAGGTATCAGCCTGGTGAATCTTCGCTGCACTCCTTCCATGGCAAGAACGTCCTTCCTCAGGTAAGGCGACCAAAACTGCACACAATACTCAAGGTGCGGTCTCACCAAGGCCCTGTACAACTGTAGCAAGACATCCTTGTTCCTGTACTCGAACCCTCTTGCTACGAAGGCCAACATACCATTTGCCTTCTTAACCGCCTGCTGCACCTGCATGCTTACCTTCAGTGACTGGTGCACAAGACGACCCAGGTCTCTTTGTACTTCACCTTCTCCCAATCTATTGCCATTCAAATAATAATCTGCCTTCCTGTTTTTGCCACCAAAGTGGATAACCTCACATTTATCCACATTGTAGTGCATTTGCCATGTTTCTGCCCAATCACCCAACCTGTCCAAATCGTACTGGAGTTTCACGACATCCTCCTCACAGCATACCCTCCCACCCAGCTTTGTGTCGTCTGCAAATTTGGAGATATTTCATCCAATTCCCTCGTCCAGATCATTAATATATATTGTGAACAGCTGGGGTCCTAGGACCGATCCTTGCGGTACCCCACTAGTCACTGCCTGCCACTCGGAAAATGACCCGTTTATTCCAACTCTTTGCTTTCTCTATCCAAGTCAATACCTTGCCCCCAATCCCATGGGCCTTAATTTTGCACGCTAATCTCTTATGTGGGACCTTATCGAAAGCCTTCTGAAAGTCCAAATACACTACATCCACTGGTTCTCCCTTATCTATTTTACCAGTTACATCCTCAAAAAATTCCAGTAGATTAGTCAAGCATGATTTACCTTTTGTAAATCCATGTTGACTTTGTCCGATCCTGTCACTGCTTTCCAAGTGCTCTGCTATTACATCTTTTATAATGGACTCTAGCATTTTCCCCACTACCGATGTCAGGCTTACCGGTCTATAATTCCCCGCTTTTTGTCTACCACCTTTTTTGAATAGTGGGGTAACATTAGCCACCCTCCAATTCATGGGTACTGTTCCAGAGTCTATCGAGTTCTGGAAGATGACCAGCAATGCATCTACTATTTCTAGGGCCACTTCCTTAAGTACCCTGGGATATAGATTATCAGGCCCTGGGGATTTATCAGCCTTCAGTCCCATCAATTTTCCTAACACCATTTCCCTCCAAATACTGATTTCTTTCAGTTCCACCCTTTCATCAGACCCTATGTTCCCTGGCATCTCTGGGAGGTTATTTGTGTCCTCCTTTGTGAAGACAGAACCAAAATATGTATTTAGTTGGTCTGCCATTTCTTTGTTCCCCATTATAAATTCCCCTGATTCTGACTGCAAGGGACCTACGCTTGACTTCACCAATCTTTTTCTCTTCACATATCTATAAAAGCTTTTACAGTCAGTTTTTATGTTTCCTGCAAGCTTACTCTCATATTCTATTTTCCCTTTCTTAATTAATCCCTTTGTCCTCCTTTGTTGAATCCTAAACTGCTCCCAATCCTCAGGATTATTGCTTTTTCTGGCCAATTTATATGTCCTCTCTTTGGATCTTATGCTATCCCTAATTTCCCTTGTTAGCCACAGTTGAGTCACCTTTTTTGTTTTATTTTTATGCCAAACTGGGATGAACAAATTCTGTAGCTCATCCATTCGGTCTTTGAATGTTTGCCATTGCCTATCCACCGTCAACCCTTTGAGTGCCATTCCCCAATCAATCGTACCCAACTCGCTCCTCAGACCATCGTAGTTTCCTTTATTTAAATTGAGGACCCTTGTCTCTGATTCAACTACTTCATTCTCCATCTTAATGAAGAATTCGATCATATTATGATCACTCCGACCCAAGGGGCCTCGTACAACAAGATTGCTAATTAATCCTTTCTCGTAACATTATACCCAGTCTAAGCTGGCCTAATCTCTGGTTGGTTCCTCGACATATTGGTCCAGGAAACCATCCCGTAAACACTCCAGGAATTCCTCCTCCACAGTATTGTTACTGATTTGGTTGGCCAAATCTATATGTAGATTAAAGTCACCCATGATGACTGCTGTGCCCTTATTGCACGCTTCTTTAATTTCCCTTTTAATGCCATCCCCAACCTCTGCCTTACTGTTTGGAGATCTATATATCACTCCCACTAACATTTTTTTCCCCTTAGTATTCCTCAATTCTACCCATACAGATTCCACATCATCAGAGCTAATATCCTTCATTACAATTGTGTTAATCCCTTCTTTAACCAGTAATGCTACCCCACCTCCCTTTCCTTTTTGCCTATCTTTCCTGAATATCGAATACCCCTGAATGTTGAGTTCCCAGTCTTGGCCATCCTTGAGCCACGTTTCCGTAATCCCAACCAAATCATGTTCATTTACCTCTATTTGCGCAGCCAATTCAGCCACCTTATTACAAATGCTCCTCGCATTAAGACACAAAGCCTTCAGGCTTGTTTTTTTAACGCTCTTAGACCTATTAGAATTATTATTTACTGTGGCCATGTTTGATTTAAACCGTTGATTTCTCTGACTGCCACTTTTGTTTTTCTCCTTCCTATCTTTTGCTTTTATTCTTGTTTCCCTTTCCTCTGTCTCCCTGCTCAGGTTCCCATCCCCCTGCCATTTTAGTTTAAACCCTCCCCGACAGCACTAGCAAACACTCCCCCTAGGACATCGGTTCCAGCCCTGCCCAGGTGCAAACCGTCCGGTTTGAACTGGTCCCACCTCCCCCAGAACCGGTTCCAATGTCCCAGGAACTTGAATCCCTCCCCCTGGCACCATTCCTCTAGCCACGTATTCATCTGAAGTATCCTTCTATATCTACTCTGACTAGCACGTGGCACTGGTAGCAATCCTGAGATTACTACCTTTGAGGTCCTGTTTTTTAATTTATCTCCTAACTCCCTATATTCCGCTTTTAGGACCTCATCCCGCTTTTTACCTATATTGTTGGTGCCTATATGCACCACGACAACTGGCTGTTCACCCTCCCCTTCCAAGATGTTCTGTAGCCGCTCGGAGACATCCTTGACCCTTGCACCAGGGAGGCAACACACCATCCTGGAGTCTCGTTTGCGGCCGCAGAAACGCCTATCTATTCCCCTTACAATTGAGTCCCCTATTACTATAGCTCTACCCCTCTTTTTCCTCCCATTCTGTGCAGCAGAGCCACCCCTGGTGCCAGGAAGTTGGCTGCTGCTGCCTTCCTCTGATAAGCCATCCCCCCCAACAGTACTCAAAGTGGTGTATCTGTTGGAGAGGGGGATGCCCACAGGGGACCCCTGCACTACCTGCCTGCGCCTAGTACTCTGCCTGTTGGTCACCCATTCCCTTTCTTCCTGTCCAACCTCTACCTGCAGTGTGTCCAACTCCGTAAATGTGATATTCACGATGTCCTGAGCATCATGAATGCTCCAGTATGCATCCAATCGCAGCTCCAGTGCCGCAATGTGGCCTATCAGTAGCTGCAGCTGGATGCACTTCCTGCACATGTAGTTGTCAGGGACACAGGAAGTGTCCCTGAGTTTCCACATACTGCAGGAGGAGCATACAATGGGGCCGGGCTCTCCTGCCATGACTTACCCTTTAATTAATTGAATTTAAATTAATTCAATCAATCCCACTAATTACACTACAGTTAACTGGTTTACCAACAGTCCCCGCTACACCAGAGAGACCTTAGTAATTATAAACCAGAGTTAAAGCTTAAAAAAGAGAGAAATACTCACCAACCAATCACTTACCTGCTTCCTGGTGACGTCACACTTTGATTACTTTTTACCTCTCTCCCCTGCTGTTGAATTGGTCGGGCCTCGTTCGCTGCCGCCGGTTTTAAGCTGCCGCTGCTCCCACACAGGTCCGATGCTCTGGTCGGGCCTCGTTCACTGCCGCCGGTTTTAAGCTGCCGCTGCTCCCACACAGGTCCGATGCTCTGGTCGGGCCTCGTTCACTGCCGCCGGTTTTAAGCTGCCGCTGCTCCCACACAGGTCCGATGCTCTGGTCGGGCCTCGTTCACTGCCGCCGGTTTTAAGCTGCCGCTGCTCCCACACAGGTCCGATGCTCTGGTCGGGCCTCGTTCGCTGCCGCCGGTTTTAAGCTGCCGCTGCTCCCACACAGATCCGATGCTCTGGTCGGGCCTCGTTCGCTGCCGCCGGTTTTAAGCTGCCGCTGCTCCCACACAGGTCCGATGCTCTGGTCGGGCCTCGTTCGCTGCCGCCGGTTTTAAGCTGCCGCTGCTCCCACACAGGTCCGATGCTCTGGTCGGGCCTCGTTCACTGCCGCCGGTTTTAAACTGCCGCTGCTCCCACACAGGTCCGATGCTCTGGTCGGGCCTCGTTCACTGCCGCCGGTTTTAAGCTGCCGCTGCTCCCACACAGGTCCGATGCTCTGGTCGGGCCTCGTTCACTGCCGCCGGTTTTAAACTGCCGCTGCTCCCACACAGGTCCGATGCTCTGGTCGGGCCTCGTTCACTGCCGCTGGTTTTAAGCTGCCGCTGCTCCCACACAGGTCCAATGTGAATAAATTTCTACGGGGGTCCAGGCTAGAGACCATCTCGGCATACAGGTCACTTGGTGGTGGAGAGGCCAGAGCCAAGGAAATTCCTGGCAAGGGAATTCCTTCCACCACACCCCCCCCCCCCCCCGCCACCAACCCTTTCTGACATCAAGGGCTATGTTTGGGCAAAGACAGAAATACTGCTTACCCCAAGCCCTTGCGTGAATTTGCAGTCACCAGGAATCTCGGTGGAAACAGAAGTTTTCTGGCTGCCACCAGAATCTCCACCGTACCCAACTTGTGCTTCCGGACTGTTATTGAGATTGTCGACTTTTCACTCCCTAAATTTTAGGCATAATTAGGATAATATTGGAGGGGGACTTTGGTGACCAACATTTGTGCTTTGCTGGACAGTAATGAAGAAATGACGGTCATATTGAGAAAATAAGCCATTCAACAAGCATTGCCAATCTTTGAGACATTAGAGCTAATTTTAATAGTTAGTGCTCAAAATCGGAGTGCTGCTTTTACCTCCCCATTCCTGCTCTGACCCTGCTCGCCACCGTTTTCCCTTAGCCCTTCACAAGGGCGGTCCAGCCGCCCACCTGAAGCTGGCGGCAGCCTCATTGAAGTATGCAAATATGGGTCCTATGATGGACATGGGACCTTGATTGCAATTTCAAGGTACAAACAGGTGGAGCATGCATGGTGCACAGTCCACCCGTTTGTACAGGATGGTGAGCAGCCTAACCAGTGGCTCTTAAAGGGACCACTGGAGGCCGCTCACAAAATGGCCCTAGAAATGTCTAAATTATTTTTCATTGGTTTGACCAGGAGGGGTAATTATTCTGGCTGCACAAAACAAAATCAGGGGTGCAGCAGCCCATCCAAGGTTCCCCCGCCACTAGGATTGCCTTCCCTGCCTCCACCCCTCCCCAAGGCTCTGATTGTCAGTCAGCTCAATGTGGGAGCTGCCCAATATCCTGCCCTCCCACAACCGGCAAGCTGCAGCACAGCACCCATTTAGTGCCTGCTGCTCACTGGCAGAATGTAAATGAGGCCTGGACCTCTAAATGGGTCGAAACTTCTACTGGCAAGAAGGGGTGGGCATGCCTGCCACTCGCCTGTACTCTGCCTGCAGTTAAAATTGTCCTTATTAATCCTCAGCTTAGACTATCTCCAGGAGCCAAAGAGGTAGTTTTTTTTTTAATTCATTCACGGGGTGTGAGCATCACTGACAAGGCCAGCATTTATTGCCCATTGCTAATTGCCCTTGAGAAGGTGGTGGTGAGCCACCTTCTGGAACTGCTGCAGTCCCTGTGGTGAAGGTACTCCCACAGGAAGGGAGTTCCAGGATTTTGACCCAACGATGATGAAGGAACGGCAATATATTTCCAAGTCAGGATGGTGTGTGACTTGGAAGGGAACTTTGAGGTGGTGGTGTTCCCCCATGCACCTGCTGCTCTTGTCCTTCTAAGTGGTAGAGGTCACAGGTTTGGGATTGTTATAACTAACCAGCGTGTAAGAATTCATGGATGGTAAATCAAAGAGCGAGGTAAGACATTTATCAGTTTATGCTTAGAAACAAACAATATGTCAAGAAAGAATGGACTCTAAGGATGAGTGGCTAAGTGCCATTGAAGACATTGTTGACTGTTATGGATGTTCTGTGTGACAGTAGAATCAGCTACATCCAGACAGCCAGTGGATATAACCCTGAGGATCACAGTCAGCCAAATCATTAGGGCTGAATGAGATTGTTTTTCGATGAAGTTAAGTGCTAGCAGGGTAGGGAAAGTGTAGGCATCTAAGATAAGATAGTAATATGAATAAACTGGGGAGGAGGATATAGATAAGCATGACTTACAGCGTAGGAATTTACTTAAAGTTTGAGGTGTAAAATGAGCTGATTCTAACACATCTATCTCTTCAGGCTCTTGAGAAACAGTATAGTTTGACTTACATTCTAGGATCATTTCTGTAGTGTATGTACCCGTTTACCTTCAAGGGAACTATAGAATGTAACCGTTCGCCTTTAAGAGCACTACTTTAGGTGTGGCACTATTTGTTGGCTCATGTATACTGTAATACCGATAGTGACCACACCAGTATATAAGGGGTGATACGTTAACTAGGGCAGATTCGCCCGAACCTCTGAATAGTAAAGACCTGTTTTATTTGTTAATCTTGGAGTCTGTGTATTATTTGCAATACAACCCACAGACTTTACAATGGCGACGAGGACGATCGTACCCTGCGGCAACAGTACTTCCTAAGCTACTAAGGAGTGTCGAAGTGAGGCAACCGCCTTCGTCGTGCTGCTGGAAGAACACACGAGGCTGCAGCAACAGACAGGAAGCAGACTAGCAACGAAAGTTCATCAGCAACAGGCACAACTACCCTTTTACCACGGTGCGGAGTGCGTCGATCAACTAACAAAAGAAAGCAACCGGCAACCGCAACGACTGTGAGTAGGGGAAAGTGTGGAAAATATCCGGAGGATAAGGGCAGTGACCACCACGGTCGAGGGGGTGAAAAAGGCCGGACAGCGACCGGGATCACAAGGCGCGGTGGCGATAAATAAATAAATAACTAAATAACCCGCGAAGAATCAGCCGCAGCCGGGGAGGAAAGGGCCGGACTGCGGGAGGTCGGGGAGAGGCGTTTGAATCCGCTGAGCGAGAGCCCGAGAGGGAGCGAGCAAGAGCCGCGCGAGCGGGTGAGCCAGAGCCCGAGAGGGAGCGAGCAAGAGCCGCTTCGAGCGGGAGGCACTTCGCGAGCCAGCGATCGCACCAGCGATAAGGGCCGAGAGCCGCTTCGGGCGAGAGGCGCAGCGTGGGCCATCGATCGCATCCACTGATAAGGGCCGGGCCGCCTTGAAGTGAGGGGCGCAGCCGGGCCATCGATCGCAATCCCTGATAAGGGCCGCACTCGGGCTGGTAGGGCAGAGTCGGCAGACACTGAAGGCGCGAGAGCCGCGGTGAACAGCGCGGGCCATCGATCGCGGCAGAGATAAGGGCCGCACTCGGGCTGAAAGACAGCGTCGGGGGTCGGGTGAGGACCGCCAAGCGCGGGAAAACCGCCATTGAAGTGGGCGGGGAGAGCGAGAAGCGCGGGAAAGCCGCCATTTTTCACGGGAAAACCGCCGGGGAAGAAGACAGAAGCGGGAAACCGCCATCTTAGAAAAATAATAAGAATTTACAGAAATACTGGTGTTGTTCTCAAGAAGAGAGGAAAAATAATAATAAGTAAAGAAATACTTGTGTTGTTCTCGAGAAGAGAAGAAGATGCCTAAGCGAGGAAATATTAATGATTTTGATGTTGAGATAGAGGATTGGGCCACGTATGTGGAACGCATAGAAATATATTGCAAAGCCAACGAAATTGAGGATGACGACAAGGCAATAACTTTGTTAAATTCGATGGGAGCAAAAACATACGGGCTCTTGAAACATCTAATAGCACCAGTTAAACCAGTGGACCAGACCTTCGAAGAGATCGTAGCAGTGCTGAAGGATCACTTGAACCCCACACCGTTGATGCTGGCTGAACGATTTAAATTTTACGCAAGAACCCAGAGGAAAGATGAAAGCAATGCGGAATACTTAGTCGAACTGCGTAAGCTAGCGAAATACTGCCAGTTTGGAGGGAATTTGACAGAGGCGCTGTGGGACAAGTTCGTATGCGGCTTGGCCAAAGAAGGAACGCAGAAGCGACTTCTGGAAGAAAACGACCTCACACTGGACAGGGCTGTCCTCATAGCTTCATCGCACGAAGCCGCAGCGAAAGGAACGGCAGAAATGCAGCTAAAGGCGGCAGCACTCGGGGTGGACCAAATTACTGCAAGCACTTCCAAATGCTACCGTTGTGGAAAGACAACGCACGACCAGAATCAGTGCTGGTTTAAGAACCAAGAGTGCAGGAAATGTGGCAAACTGGGTCACATCGCAAAGGTATGCAGGTCCGGAAAGAAGACCAACAAGCAAAGGAAGCCACCACCACAAGAAAAGTACAACAAGGTGCATCAGGTGGCTGAAAAGAGTTCAGACGAACAAAATTCAGACTCAGACCCAAACAGCCAGGAGCTGGATAGTGTGAGAATCCACAATGTGGGTAAAGTAACTGATCTACAGACGATCTGGGTCACACTAAAAATAGCTGGAGTCCAAGTACGAATGGAGCTGGACACGGGATCAGCTGTATCAGTCATCAACCAAAAGGACTACCACCGGCTATTCTCTCACATACCCTTAAGAAATACTAAATTCGTATTACAGACATACACGGGGCATAATGTATACCCCATGGGAAAAATACGAGTCAAAGTGAGAGATAGGGGCAAAGAACACCCACGAATGAATCTGTACGTATTACCTGAGGGAGGACCACCACTCCTAGGACGGGAGTGGATGCAGAGAATAAACATAGAATGGCATTACCTAAAAGCCATAGGGAAGGAGGGCTCGGTGCAAGCTATCAGCTCAGATTCTGAAATGGATGACGTGACGACCAATGTAAACATGGAAGACAAGGCAAAAAGGGAATTGCTGATGAGGGGAAAGGAAACGAAGACAGGCAGGCAGGCCCATGTTACCAAGCAAAATCAAGCTGTAGAGCAGAACCCCAGGTTGACAGAGAATTCTGAGCCTGCTCAAGCTAAGGATTCATCCACGACGGAAGAACACCGAGCTCGGTCCCAAACTTATGTCAAAGTACAACGACAATTAGAACAGTTGAGTGCCCGTCTCGTACAAGAGATGGAAAAGATGAAAAAGTTCTGGGACACCGAATGGGAGACCCTGGAAAGACAACAGAGACAGCTAGCTCAAGCAGAGAGCAACCATAGAGCCATCGTGGCCAAGTACCAATCACATCTCCCTGAGGCTGTTCAGGAACTAGAATATGCACAGAACGATCCAGAGGAAGAGGAATCTTCAGGAAGTCAGGATGGTATTCCAGTTCATCTCTATGACTTGTTGCAAGCAGAGTGTAACGAGTTGAAAGAACAGTATGAACAGGCTCAGACTACAATCCTGGAAGGGGTTAACTTGGCAACCTCCGAAAAGCTAGTTTTACTGGAAGCATATGAACAACAAAAGTCTGAACAGGAGCAAGAATTACAAAGACTGCAGGAGATGTTTGATGAGCTCCAGGCCAAGGCTGACGCATCATTAGGGATTCAATCCATAGAGGAAAAATTAGTGGTGGAAGACATAACAGAACAGGGAATACAGGATGTCCAAGAACTCGTTAAATTATTAAAGGAAACACAAAATAAATATGAAGCGGCAATGGCCGAGGTCCAACGACTTGAAGAACAGATTCAACTGGGAATCTTTTCAGTGGAAGAAAAGGGAACTATAAGAAACACAGAGATCGTAAGAATGGGCCCTGAACATGAGCTTAAATCGTCAAAGGAGAGGGGTTTGGAGCAGAAAAAGCTGGAGGAAGCTGAACACATGAAGAAGTCTCTTCAGGAGAGATGTCTGGATGTGGAAACAGCTGCTGCGATAGAAGGATTAAATCACCTGATAACTCAATCCTCGATGGAAGGGGAGGTATTGAGGTCAGTAGTGAAGGAATGGCAGACAACCCTGGAGGAGTGGAATGAATATGAACGCATGAGGAAGTCTTTTAAAGAAAGAGAGATAGCGAAGGAACAGCAGTCGGCTAGCGTCCAGTTGGGTAAGGAAGAAGTAGAAGGGCCTCTCGATGGACTAACTCAGGATGACCCCGAATGTGACCATGACCTGTTGAGTGACACTGAATATTACGAGGAGGTGGTCTGCCCAAAGTGTGATGAAAACTCCCAAAGTGCTGAAATGCGGATGAAGCACTTAAGGTCTAAGGAACATAGAGAGTTGGTGGCGCTACAGCTGGCCGCCGAGAAAGGAGCTTCGAGAGTTTCAAAAAGGCAGAAAAGAAAAAGAAGAAGCCGGAGATAATAACTGTTTAAAATATTATTACTTCTACTACCTCAGCCCGAACACTACGAAAGGTGCTAAATTTGAAAAAAAAAAATCCAGGGACATTATCAAGACAGCCAGTGGGCTGTATAAGTCCGCACTGCTGGTTCAACAGGACGAAAGTACAAGCTGTTAAAAAGGCTATGGAGGAGTCACGTTTACCATGTGAACCGGCTACACCAAAAAGATGCTGTCTGGGACGAATTAATACCAGAGACTGAATTTATGAACTGTTCCCACAGAGACTGAACCTGTAAACTGTTTCCACTGAGAGTATGTTTGTAAACTGTTATATGACGTTGACTCCATCGAGAGTATATCTGTAAATTGTTATATGACGTTGACTCCATCGAGAGTATATCTGCAAACTGTTTATATAAAGTTGAAGATTGTATGTTTAACGGGATTCTGTAAGTAAAAAGCTAAAAAGGGAGGATTGTAGTGTATGTACCCGTTTACCTTTAAGGGAACTATAGAATGTAACCGTTCGCCTTTAAGAGCACTACTTTAGGTGTGGCACTATTTGTTGGCTCATGTATACTGTAATACCGATAGTGACCACACCAGTATATAAGGGGTGATACGTTAACTAGGGCAGATTCGCCCGAACCTCTGAATAGTAAAGACCTGTTTTATTTGTTAATCTTGGAGTCTGTGTATTATTTGCAATACAACCCACAGACTTTACAATTTCATTGAGTTGTGTCCCATGATCTAAGAAAGGAGGTTTGTCAGCTACTTGCTGACATGGTAAGATTGTCTTTTCGGTCTTCCAAAAACCTCTCAATAGTAAAATAACTTTTCTGAGATAATTAGATTTTGCTATGAGGTAAATTATGAATGCTAACAAAGTGAAGTCTGTGGGTTGTACAGACAACTGGCATCAGGGGGGAAAACTCTGATGATCGGCAATGTCACTTTTTATACCTCACTGCTGGTGTAACCCTGTTTGATAATTCTTCTCATGCACTCTTGACATTTGTGCCCTGGGCAGATAGGGCACAAATTTGAATCATTTAAAAAAAAATTTAAACAGCCATTCCCTATTGGATTATAATGGAACTGAAATTCTCCTACTCCCTTCATCCAAGAGCAATTGGCAGTCCAAGGGTTGAAAAGGACAAGGTGAGAATTATTTATTTATTTATTAATACTACAACTGATTCCCAACCAGATGTTCACAGTTTCAAGCCCCAGGGCTGGTTGTCACTCTAATCTGCCTGTCAGAGTTGGTATGAGTTTTGTCAGTTCTTTACTGAAAGAGACCTCTAGGTGGCACAGTACAGAGAAGCAAAGTTCTTAGTAGAGATGATCAGATTACTGAAAAACAGTGATCAGTTACTTGACTCACAGTAAATAATATCACAGAGAACAATCATTAAGAAGCCTAATGTCTGCATTTCCTCTCCTTATAGCTGATCAATAATGTATAACTGAATGGAAGGACGGTGTGCGTTTTGGAAAGGAAAACTAGAAACAAAAATAAAACAGTGTATGGGCGCCCATTCCTCAAACTACACAGTGTGTGTATTGCCAAGCATCATTGTTTTTGAATGGGTGAAAAGCAAATTGCAAATGCCAGAAATCTGAAATAAAAACAGAAAAAATGCTGCAAGTACAACACAGATTGATCAACAACTGAAACAGAAAGATAGGTTAACATCTTGTGTTCTTATGAAGGATTGTTTCCAAATCATTAAGCTATCTATCCTTTACTGATTGTCCAATGGTGCATTTGCAGCATTTCTTGTGGCTTTTATATATTAGGTGATGCAACAACATGTCGTGAGAGGCCCAATCAGTTTGATCCTATTGGTTGCTGGGAGCACAGAAAAACAAAAAGAAATTGTATCGGGGTGCCAACAGAAAGTTAGAAATGTCCCTAGCTTGAAGCATGGGGCCGGATTTTGCTGTGAGCGACGAATGAATGGTGCCAGCCATTTGCTAGACTTGCAGTTGCCAATAGACTTTCCATGTGGTTTGGCACGACAAGTTGCCATTAGTGGGACATCCAAATGGCACAGTGCCCTCTACAGGACATCCAGGACCTGTGTGAAAAGGGCAAGCAATTGTGTATCTCCTTAACCATTCAGGTTGAAGAATCGGTACTGGGTAGCTCATTTTCTGAACTAGGATGTGTAAGTTAGAATATTTAATTCAATATCAAATCAGGTCCAGAAAGCGAAATAAAGAGAGGGAAAGAAAGATTGGATTACGAGAGAGATATAAAAGAGACAGGAAGAAAAATCTCCAACAATAATTAAAATCAGAAACAATGAGATTCCACACTGGTTAAAGTTAACCACTTATGCTGTGGCTTCAGCCGTTCTTGTGATTCTGCCATAAACTTGGAAGTCTGCCATAAGCACCAGATATCCTTGGACCATTGCTCTGATCATGATCTAATAGAGGAGTGACAGCCTGCAAACATTTGTTCGATTATGTGCAGCATGGAGTAGGCCAGATGAATTCATAGAATTACATAGGCAATACAACACCGAAACAGGCCCTTGGGCCCAAACAGTTCCTGTTGGTGCTTATCCTCCACGCAAGTGGTAATCCTATTCCCATGTGCCCACCATCTATCTGACTCCCTTTATTCCCCTTTCCTTCAAACACTGAGCTAAACTATTGTTAAAAAAGTTGACATGGTCCCAGCTTCAATCATTAACTCCACATTCCACAGCCCCACAAACAAGAAAAAATCTTTTGCTCTCTGTCCTAAATTTTTTGCATTTAATCTTAAATCTATATTCCCTCATTGTAGGACCCTCAAGTCAGAATAAATGGGCCATTTTCGGGTTGGCAGGCGGTAACTAGCGGGGTACCGCAAGGATCAGTGCTTGAGCCTCAGCTATTTACAATCTATATGAATGACTCAGATGAGATGACCGAGTGTAATGTATCCAAGTTTGCTGATAATACAAAACTAGGTGGGAAAGTAAGCTGTGAGGAAGATGCAAAGAGGTTGCAAAGGGATCTAGCCCGGTTAAGTGAGTGGGCTCAAGAGGAGTGCCGGGCTGAGCGGTCACAGCTGGCACCCCAAAGTAAAAAGGGGAAGGGGGCAGGTGCTGGCAGTCAACCAAAAAACAATGGCCAGCCGACACCTGCCCTTTAAGTAGCACCACCGCGGCTGCAAAAACGCCACCCTGACCCTGTCGGACATATCGTCCAGCGATAGGTCTGGGGGCGCAACCTAAGTTTGCAGCCGGGACGCGAGGGGGACGCTGCGCACAACAATGATGTCATTGCCAGCATATAAGTATAAGCCTAGATTATGTGCTCAAGTCTAGGAGTGGGACTTGAAGCCACATCCTCTGACTCAGAGGCGAGAGTGCTACCCACTGTTCCAAGGCTGATACAGTAACAACTAGGGTCACATTTTTGCGATGATTTCAACTCTTCTACCAACCATCTATGCAACTAGATTGCTTCAGTATAGCTTGAATGTGATTGGGAAGCAAAGGGATTTAATCATTTGTAATTGTAAAAGCACTTGACACCCTAATAGAACAGAGTTTGGTGGGAAACATCATGATCAATCTTTCTCAAGTGTTAGTGACTTGCTTTTCATAGTGTGGAAGATGCCACACCATTTGTCTGCTCAGTGTTCAATTCTGTCCATGTCTGCCTTCAATGATTCAGCTGTTTGTCTTTCAAATTGGGAATTAGCCACTCTAGGGTGGCATCAACAGCAAAGAGAATAGCATCACTTGGGTGTGAGTGACTGGTGTTGACACTTGAGACATTGTCAGTGGATCAAAATATCTCAGTCAGGGGAAAGCCCCATCAGTGGGCAGCCATGCAATTATGTGCTAACCCACTGTATCATCCAATGCTCCTGATGAAGAGGTTGCTTTGATGTCACAGAGAAAATGTTTTGACGTTTAAGTAACCACTGTGATTAAACCAGCTGGTTTCTGCTCCCATGAGCAGTAGAAGTTGTCTTTTGTTGCAGAAAGTTAGAGCTCTGAAGGCAATGTCAGGCTTTTCCAGGCAAGGGGTCAGAGGGTGAGTGTGGAGGAAAGAGATTGCAACTGTTTCTGCCTTTGTCTTTGATGTCAAAGTTCTACTTGCAGTTCAAGCTGTGGCAAGGTTTCTGGCCTAGAGTTTGATTGATCTTTACCTCCCGGGTCAGGGCAATCGGCAGCCAGTTCCGGGGTGGATGGGGCTATTGGTAGCCAGGGGAAGGGGATTGGACCACGTTCGTTTAATGTGGTGACTCCCAGCTCCACATAAAGGTAAATATGGGGGCTTTCCGGAGGGTTAGCGCCATGTTGTTCTGTGCAAGTTCAGCACGTGGCAAGTGAAGTGACACGGTGTTCGAAAATCGGAAATGGGTCCTGAAAGTTGCTCAGGACCCTAATTTCAATAAATTGTTCTCTGCTTAAAATGTTCCTGATGAGCACTCCTGCCGTCAGCTCATGTATCTTATCGAAGATGGCGGGCGGCGCATTTGCGGCTGGAAATGTGGACCCCTTTCCTGCCCGCCATATTTGGAACATTGCAGGCCATTTACCGCCCAAAAAACAGGCGCTGTGGAGCCCAATTTCTAGGCCAATATGTTTCAATTGCTGACACTGATACACCCATCATTAGTGTGAGTCGATGTTCATACAGAAGGATCAATGATTGTGACATTGCCATAAAAAAATAAAATGTTGAGTCCAATCCAGTCCTCATTTGACATCCACATATTTGCATTTCCTAGCTGGATATCACTAGGCAGAAATCGGGGTGTAAACCCTAGTTGTTATCTCTCCTCTTAGGCCAATTGTAGTGGTTCCTTTGCCGCCCCAGTTAAAATCAGCTATCTCAGCATAGAACGGGATTTAACCATAGACCTTCCTTGATAGGTAATTATTACACCAGGTCAAATTAGAAAGGCAATGACACCAGATTATTCATGTACATCCCTTGGAGGCTATATCTAAACAGCATCGGCAGTGATCTGGGTACAAACTCTATGCTAAGCAAAGATCAATGGCCAGAAGGAGATCTAAAATAAAGAAGTTGGTTGTTCTAATTTCATTTACCGTAAATGGGGTCAAGGAGCTCGCTATTGCTCACAGTTGTGTGAATGAAGTTTGACTTATTATACTTCAGCTATCAAAGCTGTCATCATGGAAGCTGCAGTGCCCCCTAGTGATTCTAAGCAAGCTGCAATCAGTAATAACCAATATTAGAACAAACTTATTGAATATCTACAGTAATGTATGATGTTTTTATTTAAACTATTACAAAACCTAAACATAATAGATTCATATGCTCCAAGTGACATATTTTCTTGTTCATCTTTAATCTAATGTAATGCATTTGGGCACTTTTACAGAATTTTTTTTTGAATTCTCAGTATAGTTACTGACTTATTCACCTTATTAAAGCTACAAGTTATTGTGGGGCTGTTATTTTTAGAGACAGTTTTTTACTTTGACATTTTGCTTAAAAACTGATAATGATGTGTCTCTTTTTAAATTAGGGCTGATGAAGATAATTGAAATATATCTGTATGTGTATCTATATGTGACTGTATATATGTATGTGTACACATATATATGGATGTATGTGTGTACGTAGTTGTGCAGGAAATAGCTTTTAAACATTTTGAGGGAGATTTTCTGCAAGGATTCTCTGGATCTCCATCTGTAACTTCCGCAGAAGATCGGCAGAATCCCTGGAGAAATGGTACAAATAGTTGTTTTTAGTCATTTACACTGTTTCTGCAGGAGTTTTGCCAATCTCCCATTGCAAAAACCTCAAACAAATTCCAATCATTTATACTTAATTTTGCCAAAAGTACATTTCACTCATGAGTCCTGGGATTTACAATTTTAATTTTTTTTAATGCTCACAATTCCTGCAGGTTATTTAAACATGTCGATTGTTGAGGTAAAACCAGCGATGTTTAAAACAACGTGAATCACAAGAATGAAATGATCTCCACAAATCCCAGGACCCAGCGACTGAACCTTGGTACCTTTCTTTCTCACTGTCCTGATTCTCACTACCCAATTTGGAGGTGGGAGCAACATTGCAAAAATAAAAAGAAATCCCTTGAAAATCAGTTCCAAAGTCTGTTTTTTATTCCCAGGCAATTGAGGCCTGGAACTCACAAACATGACCAAGTCAATTGTTAATGTAATTTTTCTCATGTCAAATGGAGACCCACTTCCACTAAATGAGTTATTCTGTCTGCAGCACAGACACTCTGATTGCATTCAGATAAAATAACTCATCCTGTACCATCTTATATCGATTGTGCTGGAAGTTTTTGTCAGTTATGGAGAGTAATAATTCAATACTGCTTGATTGATTCAGTTTGTACATGATTGACAGCTCATGGCCAAAGATCCACAGGGGACACATCCTGGTGTAAGTGCTGGGAGGTGCCTGCAAGGAATCCTCTGCCTCTGACCCTCAAATTGTGTGGGGTCGGGCGGGTCCCTTGTGTTGCATGGGAATGGCAGGCGCCTGCACCACTGGGGAGCACATCTATGGCCTGCCTTGAAATGTAGAAAGTCTGGCGCAGCTTTCCGGTTTGGGGGGTGGGGGTGGTTGCTCTGTCTCCCCCCACCCCCACCCCCTCCAGAAATAGGACAGATGTGCCCCTGATCAGTAGATCACTTCAAAATATCTTTTTTTTTTACTTCCATTTTCTTCGGGTGTCTAGGCCACAATCCCTGCCTGGGGTCCACTTTCAGCATTTGGCAGCAAGATATACCTGGTCCCACCAACCCTTCCTGGGTCCCATAGATATGTTGGGACTGTTTATCAGTAGAAACTAAACTGGGACTGTGAATGTTTCTTTCTAGTTTCGTTTCTTGCTGCCGGCCTCACCAGGAGCACCAGGCCCAGACCAGGGCTGTGGAGGATAGTTGATTTTGTGTTTTTACAGTTCCTTTATGGGCTGAGAGGAGCAGGACTGTTCCTCCAGGCCCCACGAGCAAACCATGGGCCTCTACTGCCTTGGGTTTCCCCTCAGTCCCCCAACCACGATCACGTGCTGCCCCCTTCCCCATCCACTCAGCTCACTGCCAGGAACCGTTCCTGTGGGTCCCCTTGTGGTAGCTTCCTGCCGCAATCGCCCTGTTCCTGCCTGCTGGCCACTCGTCATTCCCGTCGGGTTCAGGCAGGAGTTGGGCCCGCACTATGCTAATGCATTAAATTGGTCTGGCCTCACGCTACAATTTGAGATAAAATTAGTGAGCATGTCGAGATGCAAGGGTTAATCAAGAACACACAGCAAGAATTTGTTATAGCAAGTTGTGTTGAGAAATTTAATGGAGTTTATGAAGAAGTGACCAATTGCATTGACGAAAGAAATGGAGTAGATAGAGTGTATATTTGTTTTTAGAAGGTATTCAATTAGGTGTCTCACAGGAGGCTTGTTACAAAAATTCAGGGTTCGCGTACAGGAGAAACTGTAGCAACATGAATAGAAAGTTGATGGACAGAAAATGAAGAGTTGGGATTAATGGATGTAGATGCAATTTAATATGGAAAAGTGTGAGGTAATACAAGGCATAGGAGTGTACACTGAATGGAAAGACACTGGAGGGGGGTGTGGGTCAACAGAGAGACCTCAAGATTCAAATACATCATTCACATAAAGGGCAAGTGCAGGTAAATAAACTCATAAAAAAGTAGTAGCACTTTTGGTATTATAAGCAGGGTAATAGAATACAGGAGTAAAGAAGTAATGATGAATTTATACAAAACATTGGTTTGGCCACAATTAGAGTAGTGTGAGCAGTTTTGGGTACCCCATCATAGGAATAACATTAAAGCCACGAGAGTGTACGATGTAGATTCATCAGGATGATGCCAGAGATGGGAAACTATAGTTAGAAGGAGATACTTGAGATCCTGGGATTATTTTCACTGTAGCAGAGAAGGCTAAGAGGAGCTTTAGCAGAGATTTTAGAATTATGAAGGGTTTTGACAGATGAAGTGGGAAAGACGTATTCCTCTGATTGGAGAGTCAGTGATGACAATTCCTCAATTTAAAACTGTCACTAAGAGAGTGAAGAGGTAAGTAAGGAGAAATTACTTTACACAGAGGGTTGTTATGAGTATGGAATTCATTGCACAGAAGTCAGAGACCATTACAAATTTCAAGGGGAAAATGGATAAATATTTGAAGCAGAAAAAGATACAGGGCTCTGGGAAGAGAGTGGGGCAGTGGGATTAGTTTTGGATTGCTCAAGCAAAGACATACCACAAACACCATGGCTTGCTTCTGTGCTGTAAACTTCTATGGTTCAATTGGTCTAAGTACAGATATAATATATATATATATATATAAATCTCTGCATATATAAACCACACTGCAATAGAATGATTAACAGACAGCTTTTACTCAAGATGTATTGTGCTTATACAGGATCTGATGGTAAAAAATACACAAACCATAGAGTACCAGATGGAAATTGTCTTTTCCCTCAGAAAGAATATAGTAGGCCACATTGGAATCTGGAACTGTGCAAATTAGGCCAAGCTCAGAATCTAAAACCTTTTTCCTTGTTTTATCAGAGCAGGAAACCTACTGTTTAGATTTCCCTCTTGCTCTGTAAGTTTTATGGCAGTGTCAGGCATTATTTATCACAATGCTTGTGGCGACAGAGTGGGCATCTGTATCTGAACTGGGAAAAGTTCCAGATTCCAAAAACATGTCTTTTGAAAGCCAAAAGCAAAATACTGCGGATGCTGGACATCTGAAATAAAAACAGAAAATGCTGGAAATACTCAGCAGGTCAGGCAGCATCTGTGGAGAGAGAAACAGAGTTACCGTTTCAGGTCGATGATGTTCCATCAGAACCAGTTCTGCCTTTTCAGGCGAATGTAAAAGATGCCATGGCACTATTCGAAAAAGAGCAGAGGCGTTCTCCCAGTATCCTGGCCAACATTTATCCCTCAATTAACATCATCAAAACAGATTAACTGGCCATTTATCTCACTGCTGTTTGTGGGACCTGGCTGTGTGCAGAGTGGCTTCTGTGTTTGCCTTCATAACAACAGCTATTGTACTTGGAAAGTAATTGTGAAGTGCTTTGGAACATCCAGAGGATACGAATTATGCTTTTTTTCCTTTTTTCTTTATTAGGTAGGTCATTACCTATTGGCTAGCAGCCAATCCCAAACTGATTCTGCTGGTAAACGAATTTGCTACAAAAGGGTTAATGGTAACAACACATTCCATTTTGAAGCAATAAAAATGGAGCAAGGAGAGCATTTTATAACCGGCAAACATTGGACGTAGTTAGGTCTGTGTCAGCCCACGGATGTGGAAAATTAAAGCAATACTGTGAAGAGAAATGAAGTGTGTCTAATACATCTCCAGTGATAAAGCGATCTTGACTAGAACCGTAAAACCAAGGAAAAGGATATCAAGCTAGCCGTCAATTCCATGTTATGGGATATGAAGTGCCGGTGAGAATTTATAATCCCAATTTAGGGCCATCTCTTCAGGTGTTTTTATTGTGATTGCACGGTGTAATATCACTATGTTGTGCTCATAAGGAATGGCTCCAGCTACAATTTCAACATTTCTGCATGAATCTCAACTCTTGTTATTATCTGCAGTGATACATTATGGTTATTACAGTCTGAAAATGGCAGGTTTCTTTTGTACTTTAGTCATTAACAAATGCACTTAGATTGACAGTCAAGTCATTTTATTGTAAAATTATACATACCTTTCATTCAAGTGCAATCATCATGCAGCCTTATATTGGCAATGGTCTACAGTTTTGGAATTCTGAATGATTGTCATTTTATTATAACGTGTACCAGAAGCTCTTTAATAATACTTGAATCACAATTCTAAGGCTACATGACAAAAAATATTTTAGTACCAAAATATGAATCCACCAAAGTGATGTTAGATTGCAGTTATGCTGCCATTTTTGAGCCACTGTGATTCAGTTTTTCTGTGTGTGTACCAAGTGGCAGTATAACTCCAGGATGCAGGTCCTGATCTGTCTCCCGTTTGCACTTAAGCCAAGTGGTGTAAGTCCCGTTCCAAGGCATTGGGGTAGAACTTCTGCAGGGGTTCTTCTGATCACCCGTCATAACCACAGCAGAAGATCAGTGGAAATCCTAGAGAAACGGCTGTTTTCACCATTGCTCCGGGATTTCTACTGAAGTTATGGTGGGATTTCTGAGAACACTCGTGGAAATTCACTTATGTTAAGCATCAGGTGGAGTATAATTCTAGGCTCTTGTGAAGTTGGTTTTAAGAAGTTCTCTGTTGAATTTCTTAGGTCATTTATAAAATTAGTATTGTGATGAGAAAGTGACCCTGCCACTTGAGCTCTCCGAACATTAAAAATTGCTGTCAGGGAGCACAGCGCTGTGAAAATGAGTAAGCCTTTCTGTGAGGAGTCCTCTGTGGGTAGGCAGCATGCAGGTCACAGGCAAGTACAGCCCACAGTAGGGCTTCTAGTTTTGCTAGCTGCATTTCACAAACTATAGCTACCATTTTAGAACAATAGTCCAGTATAAATTTAGTCTTTGACTATGTTTGAGTCCCACAAAGTCTGCTTAATACAACATATTTGAACGTCTGCATGCATAGTGTAAGAAATTAAAGGACGAGAGTTCAGATCAAGTCATTTAATAAATCAGCTATCATTAGTTTTCCACTATTGTACAGGTGGAAAGTATGCATTGCTGTTCAACATTACCTTCAAAGTACTGGGTGAATTTAATCCTCGAATGAAGAAATTGGCTGTATTGCTTAAAGTGCCTCTCATTTTACCTTGGCCTTTACCAGTGTCCTCAGCCATAGCAAAGTACCTTTGAATGGTTGTAATGTAGAATTTCCCTTTAGGAATGATCTAATTTTCAGCCAATATAAAAATCAACAAATAAAAAATTAGAGGTGCCCCCAAATTGGCACCCTGACCTCCATGCCTAATTCTCCAATCTGTGCTCCTATCAAGGGAGATAGGATCTTATTCGATCCAACAATCTACAGTAGAAATCCAATAGGTATTACTGATGGTCTTATAGGTTCTAATAGTAATTGCTCCAAAATAAATAAGGTTCCCATTGGATTTATCAATTGGAAATAAGATACAATGCCTTGGAATTTCCTGAAAACTTGCATTGTAGTAATTGCGCATCTACAATGTAAGCCATTACTATGGCACAAGTATTCCAGGAAATTATGATGTACGTGACTCAAGCCATTACTTACGTCACGGCAAAATCTTCAGGGATTCTCTGTACCACTTCACCATGATCCACACTGATAGTGAGAATTTTATTATCATAGCTCCGACCCGCCTATAAAATCAATGGTGATGTCTAATTTGCTGCATTAACGCTGCTTTGATCGCCGCTGCCACTTAGACTGAACCATAACAGTACAGGGGACCTGGCAGAGACATGATTTGCATTGAAGGAAGAGAACTGTAAAATTTCATTGGAGAATTTTGACAAGCTGGAAAAGGCGTTGGCTTAGTAAATACTAACTAAATTAGTGACAATTATATTTAGTAGAATAAACATAAATCAAGGCATGTATGTGCAGAGAGCAGAGCCGATTGAACACTCTGTAGTTGAAGGCACTGCCCAACCCAAAGCAGAATTTTTACCCTTTGCAAATATCAAGGCCTTTGACGATAACTTTTTAAAAGACAGCTCTAGTTGTTTCAGCTTAATGGTTCATTCACCCTCTCTAGGAACAGAGGATTTGAAATGATTTGGTAGTATGTCTCCCGGACACTTCCTGGTCACTCTTTCTGATCAGACTCTTGCAGGGTAATTTGACTTTCGAGGATAGTGTAAAACAAATGATGTTGGCTCCGCCACCCATTAAGCATCTATCCTGATTTTCATTTCTGTTGATTTCAGAGGTGTTTAACGAGCCAATATTGCGTGTGTTACACTATCTTCAAAATCGAAATGACTCCTTTGGATTTCACAATGAATACTGCAGCATCTAATGTTCTTCAATTGCTTCTGCTTTAACATTTAAATTTGGATAAACACCCAAATAATTAATTGACTGCAGCATGGTATCTTAGCTGGAGACTGCCGCATCATCTTAACATTTTAGCCATTAGCGTTAAGGGATAAATACATCGGCCATAGGCTGCATCATTTACAAATCGCCACTATCCTCGCTGTGACGTATTCTAATTCTCCACTGCAGGATTGGAGCACACAGCGGTCTAACTTATAGCGTTATTCCAGGAAATTATGGGCCATTATTATTTCTATAGGATAATAGCAAATGCCATGAAAGTTCTTTTTTTGTTTCATCTTTGCTTGCTTTGAAGTGCCTACACAGACTTATTTCTGTGTAACTATTCAGTTCCAGAGAATGGCGTAGCAAATGGATTTTTATCCTTTGAAAACCTATTGATTTGAAGCAGATGAGTGCACCCTGCTGTCTCATCTTTGTAACAAGACCAATCAGCCTTGGTAACTGCATCTCTTTATTTCAATAGCAGACTGCCTCGATTTATATAGACAATCTCAAAGGATTAGGTCCCACCATTTTGTAAATGTAAAACATGGTTTAAAGTTTCAGTCCCAGCTACTGTACATAACATTGAGATTGACATCACTGTACAGAAAGAATTCAACCAAAACCTCACCTAACTTATGTTTAAAAGACTTACGGCTCCAAGCAGTGTTTTTTTTTATTCATTGATGGGATGTGGGCGTCGCTGGCTGGCTAGGCCTGCATTTAGTGCCCATCCCTAATTGCCCTTGAGAAGATGGTGGTGAGCTGCCTTCTTGAACCGCTGCAGTCCATATGGTATAGGTACACCCACAATGCTGTTAGGAAGGGAGTTCCAGGATTTTGGCCCAGCGACAGTGAAGGAATGGCGATACAGGTCCAAGTCAGGATGGTGTGTGGCTTGGAGGGGAACTTGTAGATGGTGATGTTCCCATGCGTCTGCTGCCCTTGTCCCATCTTTTAAAAATATAAATTATGGTAAATTCTTAAGAGTTTTTATTACTGTTCTACCTCACAGGTTAGATTCAGAAGTCACCTTTGACCAGTTTCAATTCACATAAGATTTTGTTTAAAACCATGGTAATAAGCTAAAACATTTATTCTGCACATTTTTATTATTTCCTTTCATGAAGGACCTGAAATAATTTTCTAACTTTAACAGAAAAGTTGAAGTTAAAAAAATGGAACTTTTTACTCACATTTCTTTTTCACTAAAAACAGTAATAACAGAATTTTTTGGCCCTAGGTTCCCTCAATGCAGCCTCTAGATGTTAGCCAAACCAGAATGATTTGGACCATGCATTGGACTATCGCTATGATCAGCTGGCAGGTGGTGCATCACTCTGACTTTTTCCTTCTCCACAGTTGAAGCACTTCACTAGCACACAGTGTGGCCTGGATTCCTTAGCACCCCAAACCGGGTGCGATTCTTGTGGCGCACAGCGCTGGCACGATGGAATGGAAAGGCCCGAGGACCAAAATAAATTAGTCCATGGGCCTCATCAGAATAAAGCAGGTGAACAGCGGGCTCAATAATCGTTCTCAATAAACTTTATTAGCTTCCTTAGTGTTGCAATTCTAGCCGACAACTGGATACATTTGGGTTAACTATATATTGTGTATAAAGCTACTCAATGTCTGACCTGTGCAATGCAGTTAACCATATAAAGCAACCTCAGGTTATTCACATTCACTCTTATTATTCACTCTTCCACTTTTCGTCAGACACCTTCTTTCCAGATATCTTTACCTGTGCAACGGTGGATGACACTGTAATGACTGAATACGATTTCCTTCCATTGAAGGGTTAATTACAGTCCTAGCCCTTTTGGCCGTCCCAGATCAGGCGTATTCCCCAGACGTTCACTCTCAACTTAAGTTAGAGATAGCCAAATTCCATAAGACACTTAAATGGGTCTAAAGGTTCAGACTATCTCTCCCTAAAGAAAAGGAATGACTAAAGATGTTACCATCCTCTGGATAGTACTTTTAATAAGTTGAACTAGACTGTAACCTTCCGGATATTATAAGGGTCCGGAATATCCCCCAGATCTCTGCAACTCCTTACGAAAGAGTATACAGAATTTGTGGGTTCGCGAGTCATACAGATTCACTCTGAGACAATTCTAAAAATTTTATTTAAGAGCCGGCATTCAGTTAACATCTGTTGAATCAGTCGTAACATTAATAATTCAAAGTACAATTAGCTTACATTTCTTATTTCTCAGAGATCCTTATTCTCAAATCTTTACTTTGTTATATTTCTTATTTCTTACTTATTTCTAAATCCAGCACATTTCTTATTTCTTATTTCTAAATCCAGAACCTCCACCAAAATTCAATCACTTTGATATACCCGAGACTCATAGTTAAAAACTTAGAGATGCCTCTGGAAAGTTGAGAATTGCCCTGCCCGTTCAGCGAATTCTGACTTTCTGTTAAAAAGGTCTTATTTTTATACCCTTTTGGCATTGGTTTCTTCTTTGATGTTCTCTGCTGATGTCAGCGAATTGTCTTTATTGATACCTCTGTTTGAGTGCTTTCTATGTTACTATCAATTCAACTATTGCATGCATAATTATTTCTCTGCTTTTAGGTGTTCCAAAAACTATCATAAAAACAATGACAGCTATAGTTTCTGCTTGATGCCTTTCTTATCAAAGGTGGTGAAAGCTGCACAACATACTATAGGAATTAAACTACCTGCTGTCCAGGATATCTACCCTGAGAGGTGCCGGGGGAAGGCCCTGAGAATCATTAAAGATGCGAGCCACCCCAGCCACAACCTCTTCGCCTTGCTCCCGTCCGGTAAGAGATACCGAAGCATACGGTCTCATACCAGCAGGTTTCGAAACAGCTTCTACCCCCAGGCCATAAGACTCATGAACATATAATTTATTATTATTTATTACTGTTGTTTTATTTATTATTACTGTATTTCTATTAGTATTTTATCATTGTTATGCCATATTTATTCCAATGTTGGGAGGACTCGTAAAAATCAACATTTCATTGTGCAGTACACACGTCTGCTGCATATATGACAAATAAAAAAAAATTGAATTGAATTCTTAATATTGGCTTAACTGCTTTTTAGCAGACATTTTGGGGTTGATTTTAACTCAGGTGCGGGGAATTGTCGGGTTCCCCGAATTTGGTGTTTCCCACATGAATCTAAATGGGTCTGTGAAATTGATGCAATTTTAACTCAATTGGCCAATTGATTTCCAACATGTGGGAAGCCTTGGCAATTGAGTATTTCCAGTCAGAAAGTCGCAGAATATGACATCATCATTGCTGCTGCTTTTAGGGCCCACAGCAAGCCTTGCTTCTTCTGCAGGCTTCCAAACTTCACCATTGAGATGGCACAGGATCCTGCAGGAGCAACGGCCAGCGGGAGGGCAAGAGCTGCCCCCAAATTTGATGAGGCTTCACTCCAGGCATTGCTGGATGATGCTAGGGCCCACAGGGAGGTCCTGTTCCCTTCTTCAGGGAGGAAGAGGCCTCCCAGTCAGACCAAGGCTGTGTGGCTACAGGTGGCAGGGGAAGTCAACTCCTTGGGGCTCACACGGCGCACCTGGATGCAGTGCAGGAAAAGATTCCATGACCTTCATCGCACTGGAAAAGTAAGTACTGTATGAAGTTTCCATCACCCTCAATCTGATCCTCATTGCCTTTCCTCACCAGCACTCAGCTTTAGCAATCTCTTCCTCCACATCCTACTAGACAGTCACATCCATGCACCCTTACCCATTCCCTCTCTCTCTATGCTCACATTCACATAACTATTCCACCATGCAGCCATCACACTCCCTCTCACTCTGATGCTTTGAACACAACTGACAACACACAGGGAGGGCCCTTGGTCTTGCAACCTCACTCCATCTTTGTCTCCTTCTAAGTATCTATGCTATGCAATCTCTGCACTCACTCCTTCATTCTCACTCAACCTCCACTTGTCTCCCTCATTGCAGGAAAAGAGAGCTCACAACAGGAGAGAGTGAGCCAGGACAGGAGGAGGGCCGCCCTCATTAGCCCAGCTAACCCCCTGGGAGGAAGGCGTCCTGGAGATTGTCGGGGCTGACAGAGATGCCGAAGTTGGGGAAGGAGAAACAGGTGCATCCCTGCAAGCTGGTGACAGAATAGTTTTCCATCTCTCTCATTGGCATTGCTCGAGTCGCTGATAATGATTCTGAAGCTACATCATATGGACTTATAATCATCTGCAAAATGCAATGTGCATGTAACCTTGGCATCACATCTCGAACTTTTTCCTTGACTCCCCCACAGGACCATCGAGAGCCCCTGTCCCCAAGAGCCTGAGATGCCAGACTCCTCAGAGGAATCTGCAACCTCTGAGGGCGCAGCATCAGCCGAAATAAGTGTGGTAAACCACTGTTACCGTTCACAACCGTTCACTATTGTTACACTGTTGTTATCACTGTTTACACTGTTGTTATCGATACACAAGGTTACCTCTTGCCATGCACACTGCTATACCTGGGCTTACCTCAGCTGACTCCGCCCATGGCTCCACCTGCTTGCCCAGGTATAAAGGTGACCGCTTGGCTAGTATTCTCCCTTGTTGGAACCGATCGCCCACGAGGGTGGGCTCTGTTATTTAGCCAATAAAAACCTATAGTTACTATCTTAACTCGTCGCTTTTCATGGACTGAATTGATAGGTATATCAATAAGCACACCCAGCACCAGCGCAGACACTCACACCTCAGTAGGACCTTCAGGACATAGAATAGAGTTGTCACCTAGTGTATCACAGCTCACAAGTGAGCATCAGCAGATTGTGGAGATGGACAGCAGTGGAGAGTCCTCGTCGGAGGGCGCAGGACACTGCCAGCTCGGCTCAGCTGCATGTCGACCCTCTGCCTCTGGGTCCATCCGTAAGGTCAGAGGTGATGGAACTCCATGCACAGATGCAGGAGTCTCTGGCAGGTTTTGTATCTAGGATTGCTGCGAGTGTGGAGCGAATGGAGGAGTCCACAGCGAACATGAGCAGAGCCTTTGTGGAGTCATTGGTGCATGAACGCATCAACACGGAAAGGATGGCTACCTACGTGGAAATGATTGCTGCCTCTGTGGAAAGGCTGGCTATGGTAGAGGAGAGGAGGGCTACGGCCATGGAGGAGATTGTTATGTATTGTGTGTTCTCCTCCCACCTGTGGTGGAGCTGTCACAGGAGATAAATGGTTGGGTGTTCTCGGTTAAGTTTAGCTCTCTTTGTTCGGAACTTTCCAGAACTTCCTTTCCTTCCAATAAAGTTCTTCATGTTTGAATCTCTGGGTTCTGAGTCCTAAATTGTGTCTAGGTAGAAAGGTACCGACACAACAAGTGGCAACGAGGATCGGATGAATCTGTGTTGTGGGAACTTTGTTTTCGACTACAAAACACTCGGAACAGAGATTGTAGCATCACATTAATGTTACGGCAGTGAGTAAACAGAAATTTTAATTTGAAACGTGAGATGGCTACTATATTAGGAAACATCGGTGATTTTGATGAAAATGTGGAGCAATGGAGCGCATATACAGAACGCTTTGAATATTTTGTATAGGCGAATGCGGTGGCAAATGAAAAGGTGGTGCCTACCTTTTTGAGTGTAATCGGGCCGAAGACATTCAATTTACTTTGCAGCCTCGTGCAGCCAGATAAGCCAGGAACTAAAACATCTAAGCAACTAGTGGAAATGCTCGGAGCACATTTTTCACCAAAACCTCTGGTTATTGCTGAGAGATTTAGATTTCACAAACGGAATCAAGAGGAGGGGGAATCAGTGACGATGTTTATTGCTGCTTTAAAAAGGTTGTCGGAACACTGCCAGTTCAAGGAGGTGCTGAAGGACACCATTAGAGACAGACTCGTGTGTGGTCTGCAAAATGCAGCCACACAGAAGCGCCTTCTTACTGAGGACAACCTTACTCTTGAAAAGGCCATTGAAGTTAGTGTCTCCATGGAGATGGCGGAAAAGGAGGCTCACCAGTTGAGTTCAACAGGGAGAGTTCACAAGGTGTCGTCTGAGCCTAAAGGTGTGCAGAACGGCACATGTTACCGTTGTGGGAAAATGGGCCATCACGCTAATGACTGCTGGTGTACGGAGCTGGAATGCCGAAATTGTGGCAAAAAGGGTCACATTGAATGCGCCTGTAGAGGTAAAAAAAAGAACAGACAGAGCTGGGAAGCATGGAAGCAAAATGTCTGTATTTGGACAAGAGAGGAAAAAGAGTGTTCATTCAGTGCAGTATGATGGAACAAGCAAAACAGAGGGGAGCGACACCTCTGAGGAGGAAGAGGTGCACATACTGACGGTTGCAAGTGATTTAAATGGCTACAGGGTGTCAACACTGGTGGAGGGACAATCAGTGCGGATGGAGGTGGACACAGGCGTGGCTGTGTCCCTTGTTTCAGACACTGTCTGCAACAAAATGCTAAAGCATCTTACCCTTCAGCCAACAAACATTATGCTAAAAACGTATACCGGTGAACCTGTGGCCATGAGAGGCGTCATTGAGGTGACAGTTAAATTGAACAGACAGACTGCAAAACTGCCACTATATGTGGTAAAGGGAAATTACCCATCGCTACTGGGACGTGCGTGGCTAGAGAAAATCACGCTGGACTGGCTTGCAGTCCGCATGATGTCAAAAGGGGAGTCAGGTCTGGCTGCAGTGTTAAACAAACATGCAGAACTCTTCAATGGGGAACTTGGGAGCATGAAAAAGATCAGCGTGAGACTGGACATTAAACCTGATAGCAAGCCGAAGTTTCACAAAGCCCGACCTGTACCTTATGTAATTAGGCCAAAAGTTGAGGCTAACTTGGAGGCCTTAGTCGAGAATGGAGTCCTGGAGCCTGTGAGCGTAAGCAAATGGGCCACACTCATTGTTCCTGTCCTGAAAAAGGATGGATCTGTTCGAATCTGCGGGGATTTTAAAGTGACTATTAACCCGGTGCTGTCTGCGGAACAGTACCCTCTTCCCCTCATTGATGATCTTTTTACGGGCCTGGCCGGAGGGCAAAAGTTCAGCAAAATAGACAGGTTTATTATAGACAAAATTCAGCCAGGCTTATCTACAAATGCATGTCGATGACAAATCAAAGGAGCTGCTGACAATTGTGACACACAAGGGGCTATACAGGTACTGCCGCCTTCCGTTTGGAATTACGTCGACACCTGCTCTATTCCAAAGGGCAATGGATCAGATTTTGAGTGGACTGCCAGGAGTCCTGTGCTACCTGGACGACATCCTTGTCACTGGGACAAATGAGGAGGATCATCTTCTGAACTTGGATGCGACACTACAACGACTGAAAGAATACAGACTCAGAGTTCGTAAAGACAAATGTGAATTCTTTCAGTCTTCAGTTGAGTACCTGGGGCATGTGATTGACGCTACTGGCCTGCATAAGGCGCCGTCAAAGGTCAAGGCGATCGTGGAGGCCCCAGCACCCCAGAATGTGAGCCAGTTACGTTCATTTCTGGGGCTACTTAACTACTATGGGAAGTTTATTCCAGACTTAGCAACATTGCTGAAGCCGTTACATCAGTTGCTATGTTAAGGCAAAACATGGAAATGGACTGAACTGTGCAACGAAGCTTTCGCCCAAGCAAAGAAAGCATTGCTGAAATCAGAGGTCCTGACACACTTCAACCCAAAGCTACCCGTGCAGCTAGCATGTGATGCATCACCATATGGTGTGGGAGCAGTCATATCCCACATCATGCCTTCGGGTGAAGAGAAACCTATCGCCTTCGCATCACGCACCTTAAACAAGGCCGAGAGTAACTATGCGCAGATCGAGCGCGAGGCCTTGGGAATCGTTTTTGGAATTCGAAAATTTCATCAGTACCTGTTTGGGAGAAGGTTCACACTACTGACGGACCACCGTCCATTGACTTCAATCTTCGGGCCCCACACCGGAATTCCGTCTCTCGCTGCAAGCAGGATGCAAAGGTGGGCTTTACTGTTGTCAGGACACACATACAACATCAAATATCGCAAATCAGACTTGCACGGCAACGCAGACGGTCTCTCGAGGCTACCCTTGCCTGTTACTCCCCCAGAGCCTCATCAGATAGACATCTTCTACTTTAGACAAGTGGAGGGAGCACCTGTCACTGCAGTTCAGGTGCGAAGGTACACCCGCAACGATCCAGTCCTGTCTGAGGTAATGGACGATGTCATTCGAGGGAGAGCTATAGGAGATTCTCCTAGTTTGAAACCTTACGTTTCAAAAAGAAATGAGCTCTCCGTCCAGGCAGGTTGTCTTCTTTGGGGATGCCGTGTCATCATTCCACCACCTCTGAGGGAACCTATACTGCAACAACTTCATACAGGCCACAGTGGAATGGTTCGGATGAAGGAAATGGCAAGAAGCTACTTCTGGTGGCCAGGTCTCGATGGGAATATTGAGGAGAAAGCCAAAACATGTTCCCCATGTCAAAGGGTCCAGAATGTTCCACAGCTGGCAACCCTACACCCCTGGGATTGGCCTGCAGAAGTGTGGCAGCGAGTACATGTGGACTTCGCCGGTCCTTTCGAAGAGAAGATGTTTATGGTGGTTGTGGACGCTCGTAGTAAGTGGCCGGAGGTCGCTGTGATGAGGTCTACCACGGCAGAGAAAACAATTGAGAAACTTGGTGAGATGTTCAGCCGTTATGGCTCACCGGAACAACTCGTAAGTGACAACGGTCCACAATTTGTATCACAGGAGTTTGCAACCTTCCTGCATGTGAATGGTGTCCAACACATCAGGTCTGCGCCCTATCATCCCTCTACTAACGGCCAGGCAGAAAGGTTTGTGCAAACTTTGAAGCACGCCTTGAAGGCATCGCAAGGTCAGTGCTCAATCCACCAACGTCTGAACAGCGTCCTGTTGTCCTACAGGAACGAGCCGCATGCCACAACCAAAACTTCCCCCGCTTCGCTCATGATGAAGAGGCAGTTGCGGACAAGTTTTGACTTACTCAAACCTCCAAGGGCAGAGCAGGTTGTCCATCATCAACAACAAGCTCAAGTTGAAAAGAGAGAGAAAAGAGCCAAGGAGAGACGGTTTCATCCGAAAGAGCACGTCCTAGCTCGAAACTACAACACTGGACCAAAATGGGTTCCTGCTATGGTGCTCGCGCAGACGGGCCCTGTGTCTTACACGGTTGAGACTGCGGAGGACGTCGTCTGGAGAAGACACACAGATCAACTGTTGCTAGGAGCAGAGACAGCCACAGAGGCTCCAACGGCTGGTTGGCCTGAACTGTTTCCGGATGATACCGCAAACCAGCATCCTTTGCCACAGTGTTCTTCTCCAACACAGGAAGTCAAAGAGACTGTTCCACCTGTGCAAACTCCTGACTTTCGACTGACACAGGCACCTTCTCCATCTAGGCCTATGTCAATGCCTACTGCTGTGGAAGCCAGCGATGACCGCCGGTATCCTGTCAGAGAGCGGCGGCCTCCAAGACGCTTGGATCTGTAGGCTTAGTGACTTACCCACAAGACTGGGGCAGAATAAACCCCAGGGTAAAGTCAGGGGTTGAGGCAGTCTACCTCTACCCTAGGTTCGTTGAGTGCATTGAAAGTAACTTACCTGTTGAGGAATAATGTGGACCTTCCATTTAAGAGGGGAGGAAATGTTATGTATTGTGTGTTCTCCTCCCACCTGTGGTGGCGCTGTCACAGGAGATAAATGGTTGGGTGTTCTCGGTTAAGTTTAGCTCCCTTTGTTCGGAACTTTCCAGAACTTCCTTTCCTTCCAATAAAGCACTTCATGATTGAATCTCTGGGTTCTGAGTCCTAAATTGTGTCTAGGTAGAAAGGTACCGACACAACAGCAATTAGTTGCCAGGGTATGGAAAACACGGTGAGTGTTCAGAATAGAATGACATCTCTTGAGGAGCGATGGGCATCTATTGAACAGAGAAACTAGACCTTCATGGAAGTCCTTCTGCGCAGGACTGCCATTGCAGATACGGGTCCCCATGGCCCCCCTGATGTGCAGCAAGCTGCTCTCAAGCCACTTGCAGGCATTGAGGGGAACCTGACCCATGAGAGGGAGGTTTGTGGCAGACCTCAAGGAAGTGGGGGCTCCTCTCCAAGCGCTCACACTTCCATGCCATTGCAGAGCCCTTGGTCAGAGCCCCTCCGGAGTCCACACCCAACTGAGATAGACGTCGCAACTCCTGCACAGCCGCAGGAGCAGCAGACTGCTGACGAGCCCTCACAGGCTCACCACCCCAGAGGACGCCCGCCAAAGGCGTCGAGACAGGAGCAGCAGGAAAGTGAGCAAGGGGCCTTCACACCTACTGAAGCCACAGGGGAACCACTACGTAGGAGCACATGTAAATGGAAAATAAAGCACAAATAGTCACAAGGTTAGTCACTTGGGTGAAATGTTGTGTATTCTGTAAAAATGCCATCAGTTGTTTGTTTTGCATAAAAATTCTGATGGCAACTTCTGCAGTTGTAGCGTGTGTCATTTTGCGAATGGGGCTGTAGGTCCTCTAATGCCAATAAGGGAAGGAAAAAAAGGCCTCCCATGCTTCTGGTAGATGCCTCAATTGAGGAAGCGCTAAGTGAGACTGGCGAGAGGGGTTTCGCAGGAGGTCACACTGGAGAAGTGTGTGAGGCTCCAACCTTCCACAGGTATGGTTAAGCCTGGTGAAAGTTGCCCCAGGCCTGAAACAACAAAGTCCTGCCACCTGCAAATGAGGACTGATCAAATCTCCTCTTTAATGGTTGACCTGCAGTTGGTAGTCAGCAAGCCAAAAGTGCTCACGCCAGGTTTCACAGGCGTGATCCCCACCAGGCGTGTTTTATGTGGGAAAAGGGTTAAACAGGCAAGGGCCTGTTAAAATAGGATTATAAAGGCCAATGAGTGCTGTTTAAGGGCCCTAAAGACCAGTCCCGCCTGTTGCAGGGGCCATTAGACACACCTGGGTTAAAATGGCTAGGTGTCGGGAACCAGGCGGGGGGATCCCAACCCCCAGGTTTCGCGATTTTAATCCCCCACACGCCTCAAAGCCCGCCTGGCGGCTGAGTTAAAATTGAACCCTTTTGACTCCATTCTGCTTCAAGTTTAATACAAACACAATGCAATTGCTTGGTGTCATCTATTGAAGTTATATCTTCAAAGTCTTGTTGGTATGGTTTTTACGACATGTAAATCAAAACCACTTTAATTGTGTGTTTACTTGTTTTCTAGCTATCTCTATTGGTTACATATTTAATCATGTTTCCTGTCATCCAAGTTTAACATAAAACTATTTGACCAGCAGGTTTCTTTACTTGATGTCATATTTCAAAGGCACATGCCTCTTTTAATGTTTGTGTTTCTCTGTTTCAATCGTGTTGGTTTTTCATACTTTAAACTGTGTCTCTCATTGTGTTCGTTGCAAACCATAGACCTTTCGGAACCACCAATGGTTTGCTTCAATCTTTCATTGTTTTAGAATATTTAACTAATTCCCATTTCAAAGCTGGTTTACAACTTTGTTATCAACTGATCTTTTCTCAGAAGCCTGTATTTCTGTTTACAGCCTGTGTGCTGAGACTTGTGTCTTTTAAACCCAGTATGTCTTTTATTAATATTAGAAATCTGTTCATGGTATCGTATATTTCTCTGAATCATGGCTATTCCTTCACACCATACCCTAGGTTTATTAGTTGGTCGGCCCATCACTGGGACCTCATTCAATCAACTATAAGTTGTATAGTTTTCTCTGCGAAGTAGACATTGTGCATTCTATGCTCTGCCTCATTTTTCACACAAGTGAAATTGAGTTGACTTGTGCCATTGATACTAGCTAAGTGGCTGTTCAACTGGTTATTAAGTACTTCAATACCATTATTGCAAGTGTGTTTTGACTGGATCTTCAATTGAACATTAGAGGGTTGATTTTCAGTGTGCCGTGCGGGGGGCTAAAATCCTGAATTCGGGGGTCCCGACACCATCCCGCCCAAAACCCGCCTCCATGTAAGTTTCAAAGGAGGCGGGTACCCGCCCCACATTGGGACCCGCCGACCCGAGGCGGGAAGGGATTAGTGCCAATTAACTGCCTGTTAATAGGTAGTTAACAGGCAGTTTTTAGCCTAATCCCTATTTTGAAGGTTGTCGTGTGGGATTCCCGACGGCTCCAAATCACGCCAAGTTAGAGGAGTCAGGCCATCGGGTTGAAGGACTTGGAGGGGTCGAGATGTCGGTGTTCAGGTGAGTGATGGGTGCATGAGTGCAAAGGTAAGTGTGTTTGGTGTGTCTAAAGTGTGTAAAGAAGTTTAAATTACCTGTACTTATCTTTACAGCCTTCCTTCCTCTAGGCTTCGGGAGTTCATCATTCAGCCAGCACAGAAAGCAGAATGGCCGCGATCTGTCAAAAGTGACAGCCTTCAGCTTTCAGTGCTGGCGAGATTTCTAACTGAGTCTGCGTAGAAGGACTCAGGTTAGAAGTAAGACTGTCTGTGTTTGACAGCTTCAAACAGCTGTGAAACGCTGATGTTTCATCTGTCAACACATCTTGACAGATGAAGTTTCAGTCTGTGACGTCACCTGTTGCCAGGTGGCCCTTAATTGGCCTGCTGAGCCCGCTGGGCGGGCTCAACAAGGTCAACCAAGTGAAAATCGCGTGGATTGGCCGCATCTCGATGGAGGCGGGACTACAACCCGAAAGTTGTAGTCCCGCCTCCTTCCCGACTTCTGAATGAAAATCCAGCCCTAGATCTTGATGCATTCAATTTTGCTAAAGTTGCAGAAAACAAAGTTATACATTATTGAAAATGCATTAAAGAGAAAAAAATAACATTTATTTAATGCATTTTTTATTTGTTCTTGGGATGAGGGTGGTGCTGGCAAAGTCGCATATATTGCATATCCTTAGTTTCACTGAGAAGGTAGTGGTGGGCCTTCTTTTTTCAGTGATGGTGTTCCCACATTCATATTAAGTAGGGAATTCCAGGATTTGACCAAATGATAGTGAAGAAATGGCAATGCATATCCAAGTCAGGATGTTGTGCGACTTAAAAGGGAATTTGGAAGAATTGGTGTTCCCATGACATTGCTGCACTTGTCTGGTTGCAGGAAGGGAGGTGCTGTTGAAGTAAGCTTGGTGCATTATTGCAGCCACAGTGCATTGATAGTGGAGGGGTGCATATTGTGTCCGTGGCAGGGGTGCTGATCAAACATACTACTCTTCCCTGTATGGTTTTGTAGCTGCACACATCCAGGTGAATTATGATTATTCTATCACACTGCTAACATGAGTCTTGTAGATGGTGGAGAGGCTTTGAGGAGTCAGGAGGTGTGCTACTTATCATAGTGTACCCAGGCTCTGCCTTGTAGCCACAGTGTTAATATAGTTGGCCCAATTAAGCTTCTAGTTAATAGTAACTTCAATATTTTAATGCTGAAACCTCAATTATGGTGGTGTCACTGAAGGTCAGGGGAGGCGAGTGGACTTTTTCTTGTTGGCGATATTCATTGACTGGCACATTAGTGTTGTGAATGTTACCTGCCATTTGTCAACCCAAGCTTCGATGTTGTCCAGGTCCTGCTGTAAACTGGTATGGGCTGTTTCATTATTGGATGACTTGTGAATGGGGTTGAGCACTGTGGAATCATCAGCAAAACTTATGATGGAAGAAAGGTCCTTAAAGAAGCAGCTGAAGTTAGTTGGGCCAAGCATGTTAAACACCATATGCAGCATGGAAAGCTAAATGGTCCCATGACCAATGAATCAGCATTACCTTGTAGCCTTACCACATCTTTTATGGTACAATTGATGGCTCCTTCCATCACTTTAGTGATGATTGTGAGGAGGCTGACAGGACTGTAATTGTCCTGGTTTTGTGAATGGGATACACCTGGATAATTTCCCACATTATCAGATAGAGCAATTTGGTTAGTTATGGTGTGCAGGTGTTTAGCACAGCAGCTAGGATATTGCCAGTGCCTGTAGCTTTCAGTATGACCAGTGCTTTCAGCTACTGCTTAATTTCATGTGGAGTGAACCAAAATCTGTAGTTCTGGGGATGTTGAAAGGAGGCCAAGTAGGATTGTCCACTCAGTGCTTTGGCTGAAGATGCTTTCCAATACTTCAGTCTTTCCCCTTGCACTCATTTGCTGGGCTCTACCCTGATTAAGGATAGGGATGTTCATGAATTTTTCTCCTCCCGTTACTTGCCTAATAGTTCACATCGAGTTGAGAATGGTGGTGGGCAAAGTATAATTTCAGCCTATACTATAGAGATTAATAGATACTCAGTGGAACAAAAATTGCAGTGATATGTATGTAAAATAAGTTGGTGGTATCAGACTCACTGAGCAATTCCTTCTAACTATCTAGATTGTTATTGGATTAGCTGCTCAGCATTAATGTATCCTGGGCATAGTGCTGAATGCATGGCAAGAAATCAAAAACTTGAGTTCTTTGGGGATAGCGTGTTAAACTCACCATTAGTGACTCTAGTGTCTTCATCCATGAGCTGCTAAACCTGAGCCATCGCTCTTGTGCTATTCCATGTAAGATTCCACTCATACCATTGGATGAGGAGGTCAGGCTTCTGGCAGCCTCTGCACCAGCTCCCACACAATCCAGAACCAGGTCACTCAGTCATTCAGAGCTGAGTGAACCCTCTGTCTAGAAACCAAATAAACTTTACCTTGGCCGACTCTCTTCTACACGATTCCAGTGGTTTAAATACTTCCTTAATCCATCCAAGTGTTGCTCAGCACTAGAATCGATGCTAGTACTCCATTGGATGGGTCACAGTATGGGAGGGAGATTGCACAATTTGCACATGTTGCTAAAATCAGCAGTATTGTGGGGTTAACAAACGGAGCAGGAATTCATCAGAAAACATTTGCTTATCCACTGTTAACCCCAGATGGAGCACCAACAACAAATTCTAGGCTATAGTGTATGCATATTGCATTACCCTGTCAATATACCTAATAAGTGATAAAGATCTGATAAGTAGCATACTTGTAGGTATCTAAAAAAGATTACCCTACTAGCTTATGCTTTTAGCTTGCAAGTCATTTTAATGTAATTCATTAGGCATTCACATATAGAATGATAGTTCACCAATGGCTTTCATTATCTACAAGATGCACTGCAGCAACTTGCCAAAGCTTCTTCGGCAGCACTTCCCAAACCTGCAACCTCTTCCACCTAGGAAGAGAAGGGCAGCAGGCGCATGGGAACACCACCACCTCCAAGTTCCCCTCCAAGTCACACACCACCCTGACTTAGAAGTATATCGCCAATCCTTCATCGTCGCTGGGACAAAATCCTGGAACTCCCTCCCTAACATCACAGTGAGAGTACCTTCACCACACGGACTGCATCTAATGTTAGACAGAGCAGAGCCAATGGGAAAGAATTCCCACTCCAAGAATTTCCTCAACCCTGGCCTCTCTAACACCCAGAGACTGGATAGGAGTAATGGAAGTGGAGCTCCTTGGGGAGTCCAGGCCTGGGTTGTGTTTCAGATGCCCCCTTGGAAAGCTGCAGAATTTTAAAAATGGGTCCCTTTATAAAAGGGGGCCAATTGAGCAATGAATCAGTAATTTCTTCACTGGTGGTGCCAGCTGCCAAAACAGCTGCATTTCCTCTTCCCCTCCCCACTATGGGCACCCACCACTTTCTTGCAAATTAAGCAACCTCCCCATAACCCAAGGTACTGACATGCGCTGTGCACGATGTTCTGACCATTTTTCAAATGCTTGGAAAATCATGTGCAGCACACATCAGCATTTACAATATACCCTCTCAGAGAGCAAGGCTTCATGTTGAAAGTACAACTTCAGGAAATGACCCCATAAATATTTCTCAGTGTACTGCATGAAGCTCTTCAATGTCAATGCAGCTGCTTTTCAAAATGTGCATAGGAAATAAGAGCATGAATCTGCAAAACTGTTTGGAGAGTGGATGCATCTTGACAGCCATCACTAATGGTAAGTCTACTGTTGTTAAACTTTCATGAAAGAGGCAGTCATTTAGAATAACATGAAAGATAAAATGAGAAGTGGAATTATTTTTATAAATTAGAAACAAAGTACATTATCGAGAATTAGAACAATATGTATTATAAAGGAATGCTTTTAAAATTGATCAGATAGCAGCAGGTGCAATTCAAGGGAATGAAACTGGATAATGCAAGCTTTTCCTATCCACTATGAATGCACTTGAGGCGCTTTCTCCTTCCCTGTCCTCCTTGACCATTCTTCAACGTTCAATGAGTTTGATTATGCCATTCTCTCCACTGTTATCTCCTCCATGGTCCATCTCAGTGGAATCACCCTTGCGTGGTTCCACTCCAACATGTCCCAATGCATCATTAACTACGGCTTCTCCTTCAGTTACTGCATGGTTCACTTTCAGAGTTCCCTAATGATCTGTCTTTGGACTTTTTTCTCTTCCTTTTCTACCTGTTCTCCCTCAGTGACATCATCCATAGACATGGGATCAGCTTCCATATGTTCGCTGATGACACCCAGCTCTACCTCTCCACCACTTCCCTCAACTACATGAGCATCAGCATGCTGTCAGACTACTTGTCCAACACGAAGTCATGGATGAACTAGATTTTCCTGCAGTTGACCAAAGTCATCATTTTCAGATCCAGCCAAAAATGTTGTAACCTTGTTATTGACTCCATCCCCAGAACTGAGCTTCAAACCAATATCTGATCCACTACCAAGGCCTCTTACTTTTACTTCTGGAAATTTGCCTGCTTCTACCCCGATCTTATTCACATTGCCACCGAAACCCTGACCCATGTATTTGTCACCTCTGTTCTCAACTTCCCAAGTGTTCATCTTGCTGGCCTCCCAATTTCCAACTTGTATGCTTTCCAGTCTTCTGACTGGCATTTCTGTTCATCCATCGTCCCTCCACTTCACTTTACCTTCATAGCACAGCATTCGACCATCTGGAGCCTAATCTTCGCAATTATCTCCCAAACCCCTTTCTAACTCATTTTGCAACATTAAAAGCCTTTCAAAACACATCTCTTTGACCCCTCCTGCAAAGGTTCAGCATCTTCTCTGAAGTGCATTGAGTTGTGTCAGGTGTGACTCGGTTGATAGCACTCTTGCCTCTGAATCATGAAGATTGTAAGTTCAAGTCCCATTCCAGAGACTTGAGCACTGAGGGAGTGCTGCACTCTCAGAGCTGCTGTTTTTTGGATGAGACTTTAAACTGAGGCTCTGTCTCCCCTCTCAGGTGGATGTATAAGATCACATGGCACTATTTCAAAGAAGAACAGGGTAGTTCTCCCTGGTGTCCTGGCCAATATTTATCCCTCAACCATCATCACTTAAACAGATTATCTGGTCATTATCACATTGCTGTTTGTGGGAGCTTGCTGTGCACATATTGGCTGCTGCTTAATGACTACAACTTTAAAAGTACTTAATTGGCCGTAAAACGCTTTGGGATGTCCTGAGGTCGTGAAAGGCGCTATATAAATGCAAGTCTTTCTTTTTTTATGTTTTTCTACATTTTAAATGAAGCTGTTGTTTATTTTCTCTAGAATGGAACCTCTGGATGACACACAGGGAAAACCAATAAAAATTCTAATGTGAGACAGGTGGCTTGCAATGAAAGGTCATCCTTCTACACAAACCACCTTCTGCTAAGTAGAGAGTATAGAAGAAATTGTTGACCCCAAAATAATGTTTTGTATATATTGCTCAAGACCAGCCAGAGGATACGTTGGCCCAGATTTTCCAATCGCAGGCTTACCGCGGGCGGAGGGCTGCGATCTGGAACAATCTGCGCCCTTACCCGAGGGCTCCCGGAAGGTGCACAGTTCCGATGCTGGGCCTCTCCAAACTGCTGGTGCGCAGGGTACACGTATCCCAGAGGCACAGGTAGTTTGCAGCATCCCTGGGATCACGTGGGCCATGGGGAGCCAATCACAGAAGGGAATCTCCCTTCATACATTTGACAAGAAGACCTGTCAAAAATATGAAATGAAGATCAACCCCAAAAACATAGTAAAACTTTAAAAAAAAAAGAATTTTAATCACATTTTTAAAATGACTTGAAATTACATAAATTAACTATTTTAACCAAAAAGTTAAATTTTTGAAAAAAATAATTAAAGTTTTTAGCGGGGCTAAAAATAAACTTACCTTTAAAGTATTTTTAACTGATAAATCAGTGGGAAATTTTTTTTTTTTTTTTACTTTTTTCAACTCCTATCCTGCTAAAAGCAGGCTTTTACCAGGCGCAAGAATTGTAAAGGTTTTCTGCGGGCAGAGGGTCTCCAAAAAGCAGAACTACCTGCCTGTAGAGGCCCTTCTCCAGGGCAGCCAGAGAATCGGTCAAGAGCTTTCTTGACAGATCGGAAATGCCGGTTTCCAGCGCATGTGCAGTGCATGCCTGAAACCGGCATTTCCGATGTCCCTACGGGTGAATACATAGTGCGTATCCACCCATAGGGATCGGAATATCTGCCCCGTTATTTTATAATAACAAGAAAATCAGACCAAATAACACACAATTTACTATTCTTAAATTTTTTTTAATGAAGAGACCTTGCACGCTCAGGCCCAAATGTGCAAGAATGATTTGGTTCAATTTTAAAGGCAGGATAAAAAAAAGTCAAAATCAATATCTGAAAGAAAAAGAAGAGCAAAATATAACACTAAAAGCAGGCAAGGAAGAAAATAAAAACTGGACACTGCCAAATTCACGAGGCCCATTTGTTAGTTATCCCGGGTGGTGCCTAAATCAAGCTCGAATATGTAAATTAGGGGCCTGATGTATAATATAAGACCCCTTTCAAAAATTAGTCACCTCATGAGTGTGGCAACAAAAGATAAGCTTTTATTTTCAAAAACACCTTCCTCTTGAGCCAAGAGTAGCACCATTGCTCCCTCCACTCCACAGGAGTCGTGATCAGCCTCCCCCATTGCCCACTCCAACCCCCTCCTGGGACTTACCTGAGAGCCGCTCCCGCAGAAGGTGGCCCGAAATTAATTTCACCCGTGCGCGACCAGCATCGGCAGCTCACCTTCAGTATGCTGGTAATTCCCAAGGACCAATTTCTATGGATTCTCCAGCCTCTTGTTTCGGGTGCACGCTGTTTCCGTCGTGATGGGTCTGGGCCCAGATCTACCCCCTAGTGTTTGTCTTGGAAATCAGCCCTGCCGTCCCATTGGTACAAACTACCTATGTTCCAATTACTTTTAATCATTGTGTGTGTGTGCTGTTGTATGGCTCCCGGCTCCCAGCTCCCACCCTCTGCATTGGAGAGCCATGTTGTCGTCATTGGGGCAGCATATCAATCAGGCACTCCAGGCTATGTACAATTTCCTGCTTGAATTGGACCAAAAGTTCAACAGCATTGAATTGAAAAAGGTTTCACAAAAATCATGTCGAATTTTACTCATGGACTTAAGGTGACTACAAACCTTGTGCACTGTATTTCAATGTGTTTTAAGACCCAAACATTACTTCAAAAGTGGCAGAAGTAATCATTTTAAAGAGGTGGATGGGAAGTCAAATCTTTACACATTTTTTTTTTTTTTTTACTTTTTTCAACTCCTATCCTGCTAAAAGCAGGCTTTTACCAGGCGCAAGAATTGTAAAGGTTTTCTGCGGGCAGAGGGTCTCCAAAAAGCAGAACTACCTGCCTGTAGAGGCCCTTCTCCAGGGCAGCCAGAGGATCGGTCAAGAGCTTTCTTGACAGATCGGAAATGCCGGTTTCCAGCGCATGTGCAGTGCATGCCTGAAACCGGCATTTCCGATGTCCCTACGGGTGAATACATAGTGCGTATCCACCCATAGGGATCGGAATATCTGCCCCGTTATTTTATAATAACAAGAAAATCAGACCAAATAACACACAATTTACTATTCTTAAATTTTTTTTAATGAAGAGACCTTGCACGCTCAGGCCCAAATGTGCAAGAATGATTTGGTTCAATTTTAAAGGCAGGATAAAAAAAAGTCAAAATCAATATCTGAAAGAAAAAGAAGAGCAAAATATAACACTAAAAGCAGGCAAGGAAGAAAATAAAAACTGGACACTGCCAAATTCACGAGGCCCATTTGTTAGTTATCCCGGGTGGTGCCTAAATCAAGCTCGAATATGTAAATTAGGGGCCTGATGTATAATATAAGACCCCTTTCAAAAATTAGTCACCTCATGAGTGTGGCAACAAAAGATAAGCTTTTATTTTCAAAAACACCTTCCTCTTGAGCCAAGAGTAGCACCATTGCTCCCTCCACTCCACAGGAGTCGTGATCAGCCTCCCCCATTGCCCACTCCAACCCCCTCCTGGGACTTACCTGAGAGCCGCTCCCGCAGAAGGTGGCCCGAAATTAATTTCACCCGTGCGCGACCAGCATCGGCAGCTCGCCTTCAGTATGCTGGTAATTCCCAAGGACCAATTTCTATGGATTCTCCAGCCTCTTGTTTCGGGTGCACGCTGTTTCCGTCGTGATGGGTCTGGGCCCAGATCTACCCCCTAGTGTTTGTCTTGGAAATCAGCCCTGCCGTCCCATTGGTACAAACTACCTATGTTCCAATTACTTTTAATCATTGTGTGTGTGTGCTGTTGTATGGCTCCCGGCTCCCAGCTCCCACCCTCTGCATTGGAGAGCCATGTTGTCGTCATTGGGGCAGCATATCAATCAGGCACTCCAGGCTATGTACAATTTCCTGCTTGAATTGGACCAAAAGTTCAACAGCATTGAATTGAAAAAGGTTTCACAAAAATCATGTCGAATTTTACTCATGGACTTAAGGTGACTACAAACCTTGTGCACTGTATTTCAATGTGTTTTAAGACCCAAACATTACTTCAAAAGTGGCAGAAGTAATCATTTTAAAGAGGTGGATGGGAAGTCAAATCTTTACACATTGATTACAATGTTGTTTGCATTAGTACTTGTATATTGCCAGACCCAACACTGTGTGACAAATGGAGGGTTAACTTACTATTGGTCCAGATGGCGCTTTAACCTCCCAAGTGACTGTAACATTAAGAACTCATATTTACATTACTCACAGGGATGGGGAGAAGCAGTGAGAAGCGAATGGTGCCAACAGAGTAAAAAGAATCACTCTTGATACCAGCAAAAAGCTAGCGTTAATGCTACTTCCACCAAAAGAAAATTATGAAAACAAACCCATAAAACCTTGCTCCAGGTATTGCATTCTGGACTAAATTTAATCTTAGCACCATGCTGGATCAAAATTCTGTCCAGGTTATTTGGATAAATCTGTTGATAAATAACCAGAATTCTTGCTTACTACTGAACATATCTGCCAACCATCCACATTTTATGCTAACTGTCAGCACATGGAACTCAGTGGCCTCTTGCCTGTACTTCAGCTTGAAAATGTATGTTTCCAAGATAACACTTGAGGTGAGCTGGAGGACGCAGCTGAAGGCTTTCACTCAGATCCACCTGAGAGCACAAATTTTTAGCTCGGTGTGGCCGTTCCTTCAAACCAGTGACTGAAAGGAGGTGAATGTCACTACATCTCCCTTGTTAAGTTGCCAGCTATGTGTGTGGAGCCAATTACTGCAGTAAAAGCGTCACAGCCAGGAGGTGGAGCAATGAGTCATGGCCACATCACCACCACTGAAGGACACTGACTGACATTCACTCAGCTCTCGTTTTCTTCTACAGGTGTCGTGCCACTTATATACTGTTACAAATATACATGTAGGTCTAACTACTATCAGTAACAGGGGTTGTAGTAGCCTGAGCCTGGCACAGCTTGCTCTAGGATCTGTCCATCACCTTGTATCTACGGTTAGGTCCCGAGGGGAAGGAACTAGATTCTATAATTTTGTATAGAAGTTCTTAAAACTAGTTTATATTCCTAGTTATAATACATCTTGGAAGGGCCACAAATATTTTAACAGTAGTCTCTAACATGCTGGAAAATGCACCAAATAAAATGTCAAAAGTCAAAAGCTTCAGGAATCTGCTACTGCTTCAAATATTCTTTTGTGTACTTCATTTTTTTTCTTGCAATACAAGTGCTGGAATATTAGGCATTACTGCAGTTTAAGTTATGTCACACTATAGTTTTCACACACTATAACCATACATTCATGGCTGTTTTTGAATTGTCAGCTTTTTAAAAGCGATTGACATGTATGATGGTGAAGTAGTATGTGATGATAGGAAATGGAAGGAAAAAGAAGGCCTTAAAAATTGTAAAAATGTTAGCTACAATTTCAATCTATTCAGAAACAGTCAATAAGAATATATGCTTAATAGTATTCGGAACACTATGCCTTGGATTTTTAACCGAATTATTCTGTATAATATTTGTGAACATAATTTCTTTGCTTTGGAGTTAAGCACCAATAAAAATGGTATTATCCACAACAGGATCCTAACCTGAAATCATCATAAAATACAGTGCACACAGCTACAAGGAGCAGATGTTCCAGTTACTCTACCATAAACATATAGGCCCGGATTTTGTGAGAGGAATAATGGTGATGCGGTCAGCGCTCACTGTTATAACAGTAAATCGGACAGCAGCTTCTGGTGTCTGCGCATGCAGTGTTAAACGTGGAAATCCAGAATTGCTGTCAGAGATACCCTGCTCCTCCATAGGGTGTGCTGTAACAGTCCTCACCGATAGACTCGGCACTGAAATCAATGTAAGGGCATAAAGGTGGGGTACTTGCCCACTAGTTCCACACTAATCATAGTAGAAAAAGTTAGGGCTGGTGCATTAAGTTAGGGCTGGTTGTAATGTATACAACATTGAAGGGACTACTTTGTTTTATGGATGTACATCCTTAGTTGCGAGCGTATATAACAGATGCGTATCGATTTATATAGTCAGTGCCGAAGTTCCAGTTAACCAGTAAAGATCACTTGAAGTTACTCTCAGTCTCTGTTGCTTTATTATTTTATGTAGTTGTGTATAGCGGTACAAACACAACAAATTGGTGACGAGAATTATGAACCTACGCCTTCCTATTCTGGCATCGCATCCAGAGAACACCGAAACTTGGAAGAAAGGAGCGAGAAGGTAGAGAAAACGGAGTACGCTTGCTAAGCTAGGCAGGGGATACGTAAGTCAAGTGAAAAGTGCACAGTGACTTGCATGACGCTAGCTAACTAGTAAAGAAAGAAAAACGGGCTTGGAAAAAAAATAATGGCGATGATTGGCACGATTGCAGCATTGAAGACTGGGAAACTTACTTTGAAAGAGTGGAGTTGTACTGTGAGGCTAACGGAGTGGAGGTAGAAAAGAAAGCCACTGTTTTGCTGAGTGTTATGGGCGCAAAGACATATGGGCTGCTACGTAGTTTATTAACCCCTGAAAAGCCAGCAAACAAAACATTCAAACAAATAGTGGACACACTCCAAGACCATTTAAGCCCCAAACCACTGCTCATAGCTGAAAGATTTAAATTCCATAAACGGAACCAGAGCAAAAATGAAAGCATTTCTGAATATTTGGCAAAGTTGCGCAAATTATCAGAACATTGCCAATTTGGAGTGGGCTTATCAGATGCATTGAGGGACAGATTTGTGTGTGGCATGCAAAATGAAAGCACACAAAAGAAGCTCCTGTCTGAAAAAGACCTCACATTGGAGAAGGCTCTGAGTATTGCAATATCAATGGAAGCAGCAGCACGTGGCGCTTTAGAAATTCAACAGAAATCCCTGGAATATTCAGCTAATAAAATGTCACTGAAACAAGAAAAGAAGTGTTATCGCTGTGGCAAAATGTCACATGACTACAATGACTGTTGGTTTAAAGACAAAGACTGCAGACAATGTGGCAGACAAGGGCACATTGAAAGAGTCTGCAAAGCAAATAAGAAGCAGAAAACTGATACAATACAGAGTAACAAGAAGGTACATCAAGTGACTGAAAACAAGAAACCTGTCAAAGAAAGATACAAGAAGGTACACCACATGACTGGAAACAGTTCAGATTAAAAAAAAAGTGACAGACTCAGAGGAAGAGGATTTGGCTTGTCTGAAACTGCAGTGTGAAAGAGACAGAGGATCACAGAATAATATGGATTACTCCAGAAGTGGCAGGAGTTAGGCTGAAAATGGAGTTGGACACAGGCTCAGCTTTAACAGTGATCTCTGTACATGACTACAAACGACTGTTTTCACACATACCGCTAAGGCCAACTAAAGTACTGTTAAAGACATACACAGGACAAAGTGTGCCCCAAATGTAAAATAAAAGTGACAGTGACATACAAAGAAAAAAAATACCGCAATTGAACCTCTATGTACTGAAAAATGGAGGACCACCATTGCTGGGGCACGAATGGCTCAGGAAAATACAGTTGGATTGGCACACCATCCAAGCACTGTTTGTGTCAGCAAAGGAGGACAGCAACGCCACTCCTGAGAGACTGTCACAAATACTCTGACTCTCAGGAAGTGTTCAAGAAGGGAATAGGAACACTTAAGGGCATGAAAGCAAAAATTAAGATTGAGGAGAATGCAAATCCAAAGTTCCACAAGGCCAGACCAGTGCCTTATGTAATTTGCCCTTCAGTAGAAGCAGAGCTGGAGAACTTGGAGCAGTTAGGGGTCCTGTCCAAGGTGGATTGGAGTGAATGGGCCACACCTATAGTTCCAGTGATGAAGAAAACCTCCAGCACAAAACCAGGAAAGCAAGAAAAGTGCACATCTGTGGAGTCTTTAAAGTGACTGTTAACCCAGTCCTCCACACAGTACAGTACCCATTGCCTCGCATTGAGGACATCTTTGCTTCCCTGTCAAGAGGGGAACGCTTCACAAAGATTGACTTGGCCCAGGCCTATCTCCAAATGGAAATTGATGATGCATCAAAGTACCTGACAATAAATACGCACAAAGGCCTTTACCAGTACAATCGGCTGGTATTCGGAATAGCATCAACTCCTGCAATCTGGCAAAGGGCAATGGACCAAGTCCTGCAGGGGATCCCAGGTACTCAGTGTTATCTTGATGACATCATCATTACTGGCAAGAATGACAACGACCACCTTCCCAACCTCGAACAGGTGCTCATCAGGTTACGGGAGTATGGGCTCCGAGCGAACCGAGACAAGTGTGAGTTTTTCAAAAAGGAAGTCTCATACTGTGGACATGTGATTGACAAGGACGGTTTACACAAGTCTCCAGACAAGATTGAAGCTGTGATTAATGCACAAACACCTGAAAATGTGTCTCAGTTGAGATCATATCTTGGACTGGTGAACTACTATCACAAGTTCTTGCCCAACCTATCCAGTGTTACATCCACTAAATGCACTGCTACAGACAGGGTCACAATGGAAGTGGAGTGACAGCTGTGAACAAGCTTTTCAAGAGAGTTAAAGACTCATTACTTCAGAAGAGGTGCTAGCTCACTTTGACCCATCCTTACCTATTCGACTGGCATGTAATGCTTCACCCCATGGCATTGTTGCTGTGTTGTCACATAAGTTCCCAGATGGCTCAGAAAGACCAATAGCCTTTGCCTCAAGATCATTGACTACAGCTGAACGCAATTATGCACAGATTGACCGAGAGGCCCTCAGCCTTGTGTGGCGAGTCAAGAAATTCAACCACTACTTGTATGGTCAACAGTTTACACTGTTAACTGACCACCAGCCTCTCATTTCAATCTTCAACCCAAGGAAGGGCGTTCCAGTGATGACGGCACAATGGCTGCAGCGATGGTCACTCTTCCTAGGGGCTCACCTGTATGACATTGAATACAAGGGGACCAAGCAACATGGCAACGCCGATGGTTTATCACGTATACCACTGCCGACCTCAGAGAACTACAACAGTTGACTCAGCAGAGGTATTTCACACAATAGTTGAGCAGCTACCAGTGACAAACTCCCTCATTGAAAGAGAAACGCGCAATGACCCTACATTGTCAACAGTTTATGCCATCACTGTGAAGGGATGGCCAGCGCTTGGTGACTTATTGTTTCCAGCATTCTCAGCTAGGAGGGAGCAGTTATCAGTGTGTCAGGGAACACTGATGTGCGGCTCACGAGTTGTGATTCCTCCCAAGCTTCGTAACTGAGTGCTAGATGAACTGCATGAAGGCCACTTAGGTACGGTAAAGATGAAAAGCCTTGCCCGTGGATACGTGTGGTGGCCGGGAATTGATAAACAGATCGAGGACCTGACAAAGAGCTGCTCAGGATGTCAAAAGGTCCAGAACGCACCACCACAAGCCCCTCTCCATCCATGGGACTGGCCCTCATCACCATGGCAACATGCGCACATCGACTTTGCTGGACCGTTCATGGACTCCATGATCTTGATTGCAGTCGATGCACATTCCAAATGGCCCGAGGTCATTAAAATGAAATTAATCACATCTGAAAAGACCATTTCAGTTCTGAGGACCATGTTCGCTAGAAATGGCCTACCAGAACAAATCTGCACAGACAATGGACGACAATTTGTCTCTGATGAATTCCAAGGTTTCATGAGGAAAAATGGAATCAAGCACTACACATCTGCCCCGTACCATCCAGCTACAAATGGCTTGGCAGAAAGATTCGTGCAGACTTTCAAGAAGGCCATCAAAGCAATGTACAGCGAGAATCTACCATTGCAACACAAGATAGACAATTTCCTCTTTGCTTATCGGAACGCAGTACACGCAGCCACTAATCAGACTCCAGCAATGATGTTTCTGAACAGGAACCTGAGATCTCGCATGGACCTTCTTAAACCGAATGTACGTCGTGATGTAGAGAACAAACAGTTCAAACATTTGAATGCTAAGCCAACAAGAAGCTTCAGTGTGGGACAGTCAGTTCTTGCTCGTGATTTCCGGACAGAAAAGTGGCAACCAGGGACAATATCCACAAGAGAGGATGTATACTGTGGATGTGGGAGAGAACGTTTTGAGACATCATGTGGACCAAATTCTGGATGTTCAGGTGGAAAACACCCCATTCCTCGCCCAGACTCACCTGACATGGAAACAGACACTCCTGATTCATCAGCATCAGCACCAGCCTCATCCACAGCTGAGAGCTATACCTGTGCTGATAGCTCTCCTGATGCACCTGTTCCTGTACAATCTCATTCCCCAAAGCAAGAGAGTCTGGAGGGACGTTACCCAGAGAGGCAGAGGAGGCCTCCCCAGAGACTTGACTTGTAAAAGGGCTGTTGACAAAATAAAATGTTATGTTGGAATTTGAATTTTGTTACTTTTAAGAAAACAAAAAGGTTACTGTAAAGACAGGCTCTGTATGTTAATTATAGAAATTTTGCATTAATATACTATTAAACTAAAGGGGGAGGAAGTGTAATGTATACAACATTGAAGGGACTACTTTGTTTTATGGATGTACATCCTTAGTTGCGAGCGTATATAACAGACGCGTATCGATTTATATAGTCAGTGCCGAAGTTCCAGTTAACCAGTAAAGATCACTTGAAGTTACTTTCAGTCTCTGCTGCTTTATTATTTTATATAGTTGTGTATAGCGGTACAAACACAACACTGGTGAATTCAGGAGTAAGTGCATTTTTAATGGTGTGATAAGTGGTAATTATTGCCGAACAACCTCTAGCTTTGAAAAATTAATTTTACAAGTGTGGAGTCCCATTCCTTCAGAAGTTAATTAGTGTTGGAGATTTAAAAAATTTTTTTTTTACTTTTTCTGTGTCTCTTCTATCTCTCTTAATCCTACCTGTCTTTCAGTACGTGAAAATTAAAATGTAAGCAGTCATTTAAGTAGTCAGTCATACCAGTAGCAACATCGCAGGGCCCAAGACAGACCACTTCCCTGGCCTTTTAGTAAGGGGGATTTTTTGCATGGGGATATCTAGACAGGAAGTGAGGAGAAATTAAAATAATTTAAAAAATTTTAAATGTGTTTATCCACATCCATTCTTGGGGGGGAAAAAGGGGTGAACCCGGTGTGATACCACCCCAAGTTTGTTTTGTGGAGCCCAGACGAGCTTTCCTGTTGCTCCTGGTCCCACAAAAATAAATAAAAACTTACCTGCCATGCTCCTTATTGGCTGGACCGCCAACTGATATTGGGCGGAGCGCGCATGACACACTCAGTCCAGTACAGTCCTAAAATGGCAATCACGGTTCAATATATGTCACAGGACCCCCGAGTTCCATATTAAAGAGCCTCCCGCCTGACTTAGTCAGGTGCTCTGGCCACCCAGTGCTAGACCCCGAGAAAGATAGTGACAGTCACACCATTGGCAGGATCGGCAGTAAGTCATTGCCCACCATTTCTGGGGCGCTACCACCTCGTTTTTGTCACACAGGAGGCCTCAAAATCTCCCCCATAAAACTAGTTTATCTTTGGCAAAGGGGGAGGGAGATACATTACACAGTTTCTGCAAGTACAGCAATTTCAGCTTAAATCAAATTGGTTCACACGCTGCGGATTTGTTTACTTTAATCAATGCGGTGTATATCGAGTGTGTCTGTTTTAGACTCTAACCACTTGACTGCTATCTTTAATATATTCAGCACCAAACGAAAATAGGAAATGCAGGAGGGGATTTTTAACTAGAAGGGTGGTAAGTATGTGGGATTGACAGTTATTAGAAATGCACTAAAAGTGGATAAGTGGGCTAGATGGAGCAAAGTTCTTCACTTGCCTGCATCATTACCTTGCAATATGTCTGGATACTCATGTCTTAAGCGTTGTTCCGAGATTAAGGCATTAAATCCTAAGAACACTCTTCGATCCACAAAAACGTGGCTAAAATGTGCAGCACTAAAATCATTTGTACGCTTTAATTGTTGATTTTTGTAGTGGAGTGTTGACTTTATAAACTTCAAAAGGAATATGTAGGTATAGGAAGTATAGCCATATATTACAAAGATTCACATTGAAGCACAAACAAGGATTCAAAAAAAAAAATCTGGTCAATGAGACTGGACAGCTCAGAAAGTGGATCAGAATTTTTAAAAAGCATGAATGCTAGAAAATGGAAATAAAACCAGAAAATGTTGCAGTGCACAGATAGTAATATTGAAAAAGTGATTATAAAGTTTCAGATGTTAGCCTTCATTAGAACCCTGAATGCTGGTGAAGCTCTACACCTGGAATATTTACCGATCTTTCTCTTTCAGGCAGTGATCAACCTGCTATGCAATTCCATCATCTTCCATTTTTATCACAAAATGGATTCAGGTTAGTTATGCTTGTAAAGAACATTTTATTCACTTCTTCATTCCATTTGTTTTTGCCTTTACCCTTTTCAGCAAGACTTTGTCAAACCTGCTGCTGTTCAGTTCAAGTGCAAGAACCAAACCGAGCCCAATCTGCAAACGGCATGGGGGAGGGGAGTTACAGGCACAGCGAGAAGGAGGAAGAGGAGGGAGTGTCTATCTTAATATTCCCTTCTGCAAAATGAAATGCTCCAATTCAAAAACTAAACCTTGACTCATGCATATGCGAACAACCTTAACTTTTCTTCGGATTTGTTTCACAACAATAACGAATAATTTGGCGATAGTTTTGCTGCAAAGTTATAAGGAAAAACAAAACAAAAGGTGAATGCAGGCTTACTTCTGTCAAAAGGAAAGAGAAATGTTGGTCATCCCCGTTATGAATCTTTCCAAATTTGACGAGCCTTATATTTTATATTTTTCTATACCTGATAGTACTCATTTCATGCATGGTGTAAGAATTAGATCAATACACTGCACAACCATGTGTGGACTGTTCAGCCCAGTCTGCCACTTTAAACCTAATTAGCAGCTGTTCAGAGATGAGAAACAGGTGCAGATTCAGGCCCATGCTGGAGAAGCCAGGCTGTAATTAGCAGGGAAAGGGGTCAAATATTGGGAAGAATTTCAAATCAAAATCCTCTGGGAATGCCAAGCTGACCTCAAAGGCATATTCACCTGAGATCTTAGGGATGCAAATGTAAATTATGCAAGCTTTAAAACAACAGTGCTGAATAATCAGTAAACAGAGGACTTGCTCCCCTATCCAGCCTTTTGAACATTTATTTCTTCAGCTTCATTGCCAGGGTTTTCTATCATACTGTAGTTCACTAGCACATAATATCCCCCCATATCCCTTTGTATCAGCTCATTCAAGCTGAGTTTCAGAACTATCACAAATCAGATCTACACAATGGAACCTTTTAATGCAGGACATTTACAATCTTCTAGTGTATATATTTTTCTTTCTTTTTCCAGAGTGGTTTTTAGAGTTTTGACTTTAAATGTAACAATTAATTTTTAGAGAGCTAATATTTTCTGTATTTCTTTGGTGAAAGGTCTGCTAATATTTATTTAAACATTTGTTATTCAGATATTTCAGAATAATTCTCTCCTTTCAAAAATGTATGTAATTTCTTCTCTAAATCATAAATACAAGTTTTGCACAGTTATTTTTACTTTCCAATGATTATGTTTTCCTAATATTATCTTCGACTATTTATATGTAACACATGGTGGGGGGGTGGAGAGTGAGTGGGAGGGGGGGGGTAATTTTTACCTTCACTACCCGGGTGGTAATCTGGCAGAACAGATTGCCCGCTCCTTGTAGGACCCACACAAATTTCATTCTGTAGATCTCAATGAGATAAAAATCGGGCGGGTTCTATAATGGGCAGGTGATCCATTCCAGCAGGTTACCACCCATGTGGTGAAGGTGAAAATCTACTCCATGGTCTGCTATGATTTTGACATGTGAAGGCTGGATTGGACTTCATTGCAGTTTATAAAACACATGTATGTTCTTTAACATGCTTGTAAATCTACAAAAAATAAATGACTGATAGTCTGGAAGTTTCCAATGTTGAATTGAACCACGGGTTACTTCATTGACTATATCCTCTCACATTTATGGAATTTAACAATTAAAAAAAAAATTCAATATATTCTCCTATTTTAGATTTCCTCGAGTTAATGACCATTATGCAATCTGCTCTCAGCCCTCTGCTGTTGTGTATGTACCTTTAAGAGAATAACTGGTCTCAGACTGCAGTACCGGCAGTGACCACCCCTGTATAAAAGGCGCTAGTGAGCCTCTGTTGTTTCAGTTTCATTATTGACTTCCATCAGTAAAGACTTGTTTTGTTCAACTCCTGCTGTCCGTGTCTCAATCATTCACGGACGTAATACTGGCGACGAGCAGATACGAACCTACCTACAGTCTGCACCACCTCCCGAGATCCATTCCTACAGCGAAGTGAGCAGAGGTCGAGGCCAGAAAGAAAAGAAAGTAAGAGGCAGTAGAAACGGGCGTCGACCATGGGCATCTGCCCCTGTGTAAGCGGAGTTGAAGATTGCTGGAGAAGCTGTCGGAAGCGGGGCCTGGATCCTGTTGACGGTGCTTCAGCTAATCGGGTTGGTGGCAGGTGTACTTTCTTGTACGGGTCGGGTTGGTGATCCTTCCTGGGCTGCGGCGGTCGCGAACTCGAGCGGGTGGTTTGCAACGGGGCCGAGCAGCGTTGTCGGGAAGAAGAGAGAGAGAGAGAGAGAGAGGGAGGGTGGAGCACACAGGGCGCGGCCGGTGCTATGAAGCCGGGCTGCATATAGACCCGAGAAGAGGGAGGCAAGAGTCCCACAGGGTTGTTCCACGACGGGAAAAATAATTTAAAAAAATATATATTAAACGCGCAAGAAACCGCGAGGAGCTGCAGGTTGCAACGGGAACCGCGGAAAGCAGCACTAGCATCAGCGGGGAAGAAGGCAAAGCGCGGGAGGCGCCATTTTAGATTTGCAAGATGTCGAAGACTGGCTGTATCACTGCTTTTGATAATACAATAGAGGACTGGACCACGTATGGTGGAAAGAGTCGAGGTATATTTCAAGGCAAACGAAATAGCGGAGGAGAAAAAGGCATCGATATTGCTAAACTTAATGGGCGCTAGAACGTACGGCCTATTGCGGGACCCGATTAGTCCAGCCAAAACGAAGGCGAAGAGTTTTAACGAAATTGTTACTCAGCATAAAGATGAGAGCAATGCTGAGTACCTTACGGAACTACAAAAGCTATCAAAGCACTGCCAGTTCGGAGCAGGACTGGCAGATACCCTACGGGACAAATTTGTCTGTGGACTCCTGAGTGAAGGAACACAGAAGAAGTTACTCTCATAGAAAGAGCCGACGCTAGATAAGGCTTTCAGCGTGGCAGTATCGTATGAAGCAGCAGCCAGGGGAGCTGCAGAAATTCAACAAAAACCACAGGAATACGGCACCCACGAAATGACACTGGGATTTGCAAAATGTTATCGCTGCGGCAGAAATAACCATGACCAGAAGGACTGCTGGTCCAAAGACAAAATATGCAGGCAATGCGGGAAGATGGGACACATTGCACGAGTTTGCAGGTCTGGGAAGAAGACCAGCGACAACAAAAAGGCTACTAAGGAACCGTACAAGAAAGTACAAAAGATGACGGACAGTAGTTCCGAAGACCAGATGAGCGATAGTGAATCCGGGAACAGGAGACTAAGCTGTCTCAAACTTCACAATGTAATCGCAAAAGAGGATCACCGAACCATTTGGGTCACCCTCACGATAGCAGGGTCCCAAGTTAAAATGGAATTGGATACAGGATCAGCGCTAACCGTCATGAATCGACGAGACTACGAGCGGCTATTCTCACACATACCCTTGAGAGAGACATCCATCGTCTTGACGACGTATACGGGGCAAAAAGTATACCCCAGAGGAAAAATAAGGGTGCCTGTCAAATACAACGGCAAGAAAATATGGAAATTGTATCTCTACATACTGCCAAATGGTGGACCACCGTTATTGGGACGGGAATGGATCAGGAAGATAAACTTAGATTGGCACTCCATTCATGCAATGACGGTGGACGGTAAAAAAGATGAAGACGTCACTCCTGGACGATTGTCAACAATCTTAGCTAACGCCAAAGAGGTATTTCAACAAGAACTGGGCACTCTTAAAGGCGTAATCGCCTCGATAAAAATAGAAGAGAACGCAGTTCCCAAGTTTTTCAAAGCAAGACCGGTACCATATGCAATTCGCCCAGCTGTCGAGGCAGAGCTGGAGAATCTGGAGAAGGCGGGCGTGTTGTCTAAGGTCGACTGGAGCGAGTGGGCGACACCCATCGTTCCTGTCATGAAGAAAACGTTAAGCAATAAGTCCGGGGAGCAAAGGAAGATTCGTATCTGTGGGGATTTCAAGGTGACGGTGAACCCAGTCCTTCACACAGTACAATATCCTCTTCCAAGGATAGAAGACATCTTCGCCTCACTGTCTGGAGGGAAGAGTTTTACAAAAATTGACCTAGCACAAGCATATTTGCAGATGGAGGTTGAAGAGTCCTCCAGGAAGTATCTCACGATAAACACTCACAAAGGTCTTTACCAGTATCATCGATTGGTATTCGGAGTAGCATCGGCTCCGGCGATATGGCAAAGAGCGATGGAACAAGTCCTGCAAGGGATTCCGGGGACTCTGTTACTTGGACGACATCCTTGTGACAAGGTGTTCACTGTCATCTTCACCTAACAACCTAGAACAGGTGCTCACTAGACTACGGGAACATGGGCTGCAAGCCAACCGCCCCAAGTGCGAATTTTTTAAGAAACAGATATCGTATTGTGGCCACGTGATTGATGAAGAGGGGTTACATAAGCCCCCTGACAAAATTGAAGCGGTTGTTAAGGCCCCAGCGCCTGAAAATGTGTCACAACTGAGGTCATTCCTCGGATTGGTGAATTACTACCATAAGTTTTTGCCGAATTTGTCGACAATTCTGCACCCACTGAACGCCCTGCTACGAACGGGGGTAGCATGGAAATGGAGCGATGATTGTAAGTGGGCTTTTCAGAAGAGCAAGGGCTTAATCACTTCAAGGGAAGTATTGGCTCACTACAACCCAGCACTGCCGATCAGACTGGCGTGTGATGCGTCTCCCTACGGCATTGGGGCGGTACTGTCACATAAATTCCTTAATGGTTTAGAGAGGCCGATAGCTTTTGCGTCACGCTCGTTAACTTCTGCCGAGCGTAACTACGCCCAGATCGACAGAGAGGCCCTCAGCCTAGTGTGGGGGGTGAAGAAGTTCAATCACTACCTGCACGGTCAAAAATTTACCCTACTAACCGATCATCAACCTCTTGTCTCCATTTTCAACCCTCAGAAGGGCGTACCGATAATGACAGCACAAAGGCTGCAGAGGTGGTCCCTTTTCCTAGGGGCACACCAATATGACATCGAGTACAAAGGAACTAAACAGCATGGGAATGCTGATGGATTGTCACGCCTACCGTTGCCGACGGTGGAAGAAGAAGACCTTGCAGTGGATCCAATGGAGTTATTTCACTCGACCACAGTCAAATGTCTCCCTGTGGCGAATGCAAACATAGAAAAGGAAACACGGAATGACCCGACACTATCACGGGTCTATGATTTAACGGTGAAGGGATGGCCAGCACATGGCGAACCACTGCTGCCAGCATTCTCGCCAAGAAGAGAACAGCTGTCAGTGTGCAGAGGAACCTTGATGTGTGGATCCAGAGTAGTAATTCCACCTAAGTTGACGGATAGAGTGCTCAATGAGCTTCATGAGGGTCATCTGGGTGGGGTAAAAATGAAGAACTTAGCCAGAGCGTTTGTGTGGTGGCCGGGAATCGATAGAGAAATCAAAGAGATGACCAAGAGCTGTGCAGGATGCCAGAAGGTCCAAAACGCCCCACCACAAGCTCCTCTGCATCCATGGGAGTGGCCCTCATCTCCATGGCAAAGGGTGCACATTGATTTTGCTGGTCCCTTCATGGACGCGATGTTTTTAATTGCAGTGGATGCACAAAGTGGCCAGAGGTAATAAAAATGTCCTCAAACACCACGGAAAATACTATCACAGTTTTACGAACCATATTCGCCAGGAATGGGCTGCCTGAACAGATTTGCTCTGACAATGGACCACAGTTTGTGTCTGAAGAGTTCCGGAGGTTCTTAAAGAACAATGGTGTTAAGCATTACACATCTGCCCCATATCATCCAGCCACTAATGGATTGGCCAAGAGGTTTGTCCAAACATTCAAGAAGGCTTTCAAGGCAATGTGTAATGAAGATATACCCCTACAACACAAGGTGGAAAACTTCTTGTTTGCCTACCGGAATGCGACACATGCGGTTACCAACCAAACTCCAGCCATGATGTTCTTCAATCGAAGACTACGATGCCGCTTGGATTTGGTTAAGCCAAACGTCCGAAGAGATGTGGAGAACAGGCAGTTTCAGAATATGAATGAAAGGCCGACCAGGAGTTTTAAGATAGGTCAACCAGTTTTGGCCCGGGACTACCGCACTGAGAAATGGCAGCCAGGAACGATTTGTACACGGCAAGGACCTCTCATGTATACCGTGGACGTTGGCGAGAGCATTGTAAGACGCTATACTGACCAGATTCTAGAGTCACTGGAAAACGTCAACTCCACACCACGATCTGATACACCTGGTAATGAAATCGACGTACCAATTGCAGCTACCGCAGAACCGGTAATATTGGGAACAGATGAACCAAACAACGACATTAATCCCGACTCAACATTGCCAGAAGAACCTGATACCCCAAAGAGGCGTTATCCAGACAGAATCAGGAAGCCTCCTCAAAGACTGAACTTATAATTGCTTAAACTTAACCAATGTATCTAGCAACCGTAATTGTGATTGTAATTAGTTATCATGTAATTAGTTATCATTTAGTTGTTAAATGAATGTTATGTACTGTTTATCTAAAAGGGGAGGAATTGTTGTGTATGTACCTTTAAGAGAAGAACTGGTCTCAGACTGCAGTACCGGCAGTGACCACCCCTGTATAAAAGGCGCTAGTGAGCCTCTGTTTCAGTTTCACTATTGACTTCCATCAGTAAAGACTTGTTTTGTTCAACTCCTGCTGTCCGTGTCTCAATCATTCACGGACCTAATATCTGCCACACAATATTCTGTAACAAGCGCGCCCTCTACTCTCCTCTCTCTGTCTGGAGCAAGTGCCTCGCTTCGGTGACAACTCTTCTGAAGGGAGTGGCCGAGGATGGTTGGAAGCTACCAACTGTGGAATGACAAGTGTAAACCTATCATTTATACATATATATAGAAATGCAAGTCTCTCTCTTTTTATTTCATGTATAATAATTTGAAGCTCCAATACCCAGAATGATCACACTGTTCGGCCCAAATGCAACCTTGCTGGAATTTATTAAAATACAGCCTACAGCAGTTCTAAAGCAGCCTTTTCTCCAGTTATAACTCTCCTGCTTCCCATTGCGAAGGACATTCTTAGTCATAAGGGCCGATTTTGTGGCTTGTGTGGGAAATGGTTGGATTCCCCCGAATGTGGGGTTCTGACACACAAAATGTGTCAGCCAGCTCCACGCAATTTTCCCTCAAGTGGCCAATTAATTCCCAGCATTTGGGCAGGGTGCTAATTGTCCATTTCTAGTCAGAAAGCCCCACAGTATGATGTCATCATTTGTGGTGCTTTCAAGGTCCATAGAAAGCATTGCATCCTCTGAAGGCTTCCAAACAAACCACACAGGATGGCAGAGGAGCCCGCAGCAGCTGTGGCCAGTGCCAGACCCCGAGCTGCCTCCAAATTCGACGAGGCTTCACTGCAGGCATTATTGGATGGGGTTAGGTCCCACAGGGAGGTCCTCTTCCCTAGGTCAGGGAGGAAGAGGCCTCCCACTGAGACCAATGCTGCATGGATGCAGGTGTCAGCAGATGCCAACTCACTGGGAGTCACCAGAAGAACCTTGGCATTACATCTCTAACTCCTTCCTTTACTCCCCCACAGTACTATCCAGATCCCCCGTCCTCACTGTGGAGGAGGAAGAGGCTGTGCAGCCAGACTCCTCAGAGGAAGCTCCAACCTCTGAGGGCACAGCGTCAGCAGAAGTAAGCGCACCCAGCACCAGCGCAGACACTCGCACCTCGGGGGGGACCTTCGGGACATAGAGTAGTGTTGCCACCTGGTGTTTCACAGCTCACAAATGAGCCTCAACAGATTCTGGAGACAGGGACAGCAGTGGAGAGTCCTCGTCGGAGGGCGCAGGACTCTGCCAGCTCAGCTCAGCTGCGCTGCATGTCGACCCTCTGCCTCTGTGTCCATCCGCAAGAGAAGAGGTGATGGATCTCCATGCACAGGTGCAGGAATCTCTGGCAGGTTTTTTCTCCAGGGTTGCTGCGAGTGTGGAGCAAATGGAGGAGTCCATAGCAAACATGAGCAGAGCCTTTGTGGAGTCATTGGCACATGAACGCATCACCATGGAAAGGTTGGCAACCTCCATGGAGGAGATAACTCGCCAGGGTACGGAAAACATGGTGAGTGCACATAAGAGAATGACATCTCTTGAGGAGCGTTGGCCATCTATTGAACAGAGAACCAGATCTTCATGGAAGTCCTTCGGAGTAGGACTGCCAGTGCAGAAACGGGTCCCCATGGCCCCCTAAAGCGCAGCAAGGTGCTTTCAAGCCACTTCCAAGCACTGGCCCCTTCTGGCCTGTGCAGCTTCAGGTGCGTGAGCAGCAGCCTGGTGCTCATCATGCTGTTCCTGGTTCTACTGCTGCCGCCTCTGCTGCTGGAGATCCTCCAATGGCAAGAAGGGAAGGAAAAAAAGGCGTCCCATGCTTCTCGTAGATGCCTCCGCTGAGGAAGCGCTGAGTGAGGGTGGCGAGAGGGGCTTCCCAGGAGATTGCATTGGAGAAGTGTGTGAGGCTCCAACCTTCCACAGCTGTGCCTAAGCCTTGAAGGAGTAGCCCCAAGCCTTCAGCAACAAGGTCCTTCAACAGACAAGTGCTGTCCCTTTAAAATCGCAGCTTTTCCAAATGACCTGCAGCTGACAGCAAGCAAGGCGGCAAGCTTCACGCCAGATTTCATCAGCAGGGTTCCCCGCAGGCGTGTTTGATGTGGGGAAAGCCCCAAAATCGCAACGACCCCTGAAAATCGACTTAAACAAGGTAATAATTGCTCATTAGTGTTCCGACGGCCAGTCCCGCCAGCGGCTGGCGGGACTGAAGCGGGTCGCGGAGAAACGGCGGTCCGAAAGTCGGACGGGGCGGGGAATCAGGCGTGTGGGGTCGCGACCCCCTTTATCGGCGATTTTCGGCCCCCGGCCGCCTGAAAAGCTGCCCGACAGCTGGCAGAAAATCAGGGCCATAGAGTCATAACAGCACAGAGGGAGGCCATTCAGCCCATCGAGCCCGTGCCGGCTCTCTGTAGAGCAATCCAGTCAGTCCATTCCTCCACTCTATCTCCGTAGCCCTGCAAGTTTATTTCCCTCAAGTGCCTATCCAGTCTCCCCTTGAAAACATTGAGTGTGTCCGCTTCCACCACTTCCGTCGGCAGCAAGTTCCAGGTCCTCACCACTCACTGCATAAAAAAGTTTTTCCTCACATTCCCCGTATCTCTTGCCCAAAACCTTAAATCTGTGTCCCCTAGTCCTTGTACCATCAACTAGTGGGAACAGCCTTTCCCCGTCTAGCCTATCCAAACCCCTCATAATCTTGTACACCTCGATCAAATCACCCCTCAACCTCCTTTGCTCTAATGAAAACAAATCCAGCTTCTCCAACCTGTCCTTGTAGCTAAGATCCCCCATCCCCAGAACCATTCTGGTAAATCTCCTCTGCACCCTCTGAAGGGCCTTCACATCCTTCCTAAAGTGTGGTGGCCAGAACTGGATGCAATACTCCAGTTGTGGCCTAACCAACACTTCATAAAAGGTTCAGCATAACTGAGAATAGTCTAAAACAATAAGGTATCTCATGATTTGTACACTAAAATAACAATGGAATGCAGGCAGAAAATTCTGAAAATGCACAGCAGGTCAATTAGCATCTGAAAGAGAAAGAACAGTTAACCCTTTGGGTGCAGCTATTCATCTGAATATCAGCAAAGCACTGAAATGAAGAACCAAGCTTATCATTAGGATTTTCCAGCATTTCTTACAAGCATTGTCATTAATAATTCAAAGGAAGATAACAATCACTAACAGAAGAAATGAATATGAGTTCTTATTTTCAAAAATAAAAAAAAAAAGTTCCAAACAGCAGTGGTAGGAGTGACCACTGCACAGTCCTTGTGGAGACCAAGTCCAATTTTCACATGGAGGACACCCTTGATTGTGTCATGTGGCACTACCACTGTGATAAATGGGATAGATTAAGAAGAGACCTAGCAACTCAAAACTGAACATTCATGAGGCACTGCAGGCCATCAACAGCAGCAGAATGTTATACCACCACAATCTGTAACCTCATAGCCCAGCATTTCTTTCACACCTCCATCACCAGCATGCCATATGACCAACTCTGGTTCAGCAAGGAGTGTAGAACAGCAGCTGGGAACAGCACCAGACGTACTTGAAAATTAGATGCCAACCTGGTGAAGCACACAGGACTACATGCATGCTAAACAGCTAAAGCAGCATGTTATAGACAGAGGTAAGCAATCTCACAACCAACAGATCAGGACAAAGCTCTGCAGGCCCTGCCGCTCCAGTCATGAATGGTGGTAAACAATTAAACAACTAATGGGAGGAGGAGGCTCAATGAACATTCCTATCTTCAATGATGGTGGAGCCCAGCATGTGAATGCAAAAGGCAAAGCTGAATTGTGTGCAACCATCTACAGCCAGAAGTGCCGAGTGGATGATCCTTCTCGGCCTCCTCCTGAGGTCCTTACCATCACAGATATCAGCCTTCATCCAATTAAATTCACTCCATGTGACACCAGGACATGGCTGAGTGCAATGGACTTCAGAATTCGCCACAGCCCTAGCTAAGCTGTTCCAGCAGAGCTAGAACATTGGCACCTACCCAACAATGGTGAAAATTGTCCAAGTATGTCCTGTCCACAAAAAGCAGGACAAATCCAACCCTGCCAATTACTGCCCTATCAGCCTACTCCTAATTATCAGTAAAGTAATGGAAAGAATCATCAACAGTGTTATTACGTGGTACTTACTCCCAAATAACCTGCCCAACAATGCTCAGTTTGGGTTCCATCCAGGACCACTTGACTCCAGATTTAATAACAGCTTTGTTCCAAACATCCTGTAGATAATACGCACTGCAGCCAAAATACGCCGGTGGTGGAGGAAGTGGATGTTTAAGCTGGTGGATGGGGTGCCGATCAAAACTGCTTTGTCCTGGATGGTGTTGAGTTTCTGGATGTTGTTGCAGCTGCACTCATCCAGGCAAGTGGAGAGTATTCCATCACACTCCTGGCTTGTGATTTGTAGGGGGTGGAGGGGCTTTGGGGAGTCAGGAGGTGAGCCACTTGCCGCAGAACACATAGCCTCTGACCTGCTCTAGTAGCCATGGCATTTAAGTGGCTGGTCCAATTCAGTTTCTGGTAAATGGTAACCCCTAGGATGTTAATGGTGGGGGATTTGGCGATGATAATGCCATTGAATGTCAAGTGGAGGTGGTTAGGCTCTCTCTTTTTGGAAATGGTCATTACCTAGCACTTGTATAGCACAAGTGTTACTTGCTACTTATCAGCCCAAGTCTGCTTGGTGTCCAGATCTTGTTGCATACAGACATGGGTTATTTCATTATCTGAAGAATTGCGAATAGGGCTGAACACTGGAATCATCAGTGAACAGCCTCACTTCTGACCTTGTGATGGAGGGAAGATCATTGATGATGCAGCTGAAGATAGTTGAGCCTAGGACATTGCCTTGAGGAACTCCTGCAGCGATGTCCTGGGGCTGAGATGATTGGTCTCCAACAACCACAACCATCTTACTTTGTGCCAGGGTATGACTCCAGCCACTGGAGAATTTGTCCCCCAGATCCCGATTAACTTCAGTTCTACTCGAGCTCCTTGGTGCCAGACTCTGTCAAATGCTGCCTTGATGTCAAGAACAGTCACTCTCACCTCGCCTCTGGAATCCAGTCCAAACTAAAAAAAACAACTAGTGGCTGCTGTATGCACCATCTACAGGATGCACTGCAGCAATTTACTAAGACTTCTTCAGCAGAAATCTGCAGTCTCCACCAACCAGAAGGACAACAGCAGAAGCTGCATGGGAACACCATCACCTCAAGTTTCCCTTCAAGTCACACACCATATTGACTTGGACATACCTAGCACAAAGGAAGTTGGCTGTGGTTGTTGGAGGTCATTCATCTCAACCACATGACATCACTGCAGGAGTTCCTCAGGGCAGTGTCCTAAGCCCAACCATCTTCAGCTGTTTCATCAATGACCTTCCCTTCATCATAAGGTCAGAAGTGGGGATGTTCGCTGATGATTGCACACTGTTCAGCACCATTCGAGACTTGTCAGATACTGACGCAGTCCGTGTCCATATGCAGCAAGACCTGGACAACATTCAGACTTGGGCTGACAAGTAACATTCGCACCACACAAGTGCCAGGCAATGACCATCTCCAACAAGCGAGACTCTAACCATCTACCCTTGAGATTCAATGGCATTACCATCGCTGAATCCCCCACTATCAACATCCTGGGGGTTACCATTGATCAGAAACTGAACTGGACCAGCCATATAAATACTGTGGCTACAAGAGCAGGCCAGAGGCTGGGAATTCTGCGGCGAGTGTCTCACCTCCTGACTCCCCAAAGCCTTTCCACCATCTACAAAGGCACAAGTCAGGAGTGTGATGGAATACTCTCCACTTGCCTGGATGAGTGCAGCTCCAACAACACTCAAGAAGCTCGACACCATTCAGGATAAAGCAGCCTGCTTGATTGGCACTCCATCCACCACCTTCAACATTCACTCCCTCCACCACCGGCACACTGTGGCTGCAGTGTGTACCATCTACAAGATGCACTGCAGCAACTCGCCAAAGCTCCTTCAACAGCACCTTCCAAACCCGCGACCTCTACCACTTAGAAGGACAAGGGCAGCAGACGCATGGGAACATCACCACCTACAAGTTCCCCTGCAAGCCACACACCATCCTGACTTGGACCTGTATCGCCGTTCCTTCACTGTCGCTGGGCCAAAATCCTGGAACTCCCTTCCTAACAGCATTGTGAGTGTACCTACACCATATGGACTGCAGCGGTTCAAGAAGGCGGCTCACCACCATCTTCTCAAGGGCAATTAGGGATGGGCACTAAATGCAGGCCTAGCCAGCGACGCCCACAACCCATCAATGAATAATTTTAAAAAATACATCGCCATTCCTTCATCATCAATGGGTCACATTTCTGGAACTCCCTACCTAACGGCATTGTGGGAGCACCTTCACCATGGACTGCCATGGTTCAAGAATGCAGCGGACCACCACCTACTCAAAAGTAACTGGGGATGGACATAAATGCTGGTCTTGCCAGCGATGCCCACATCCTGAGAATGAAATAAAAATCAAGTTGGAAGGGGTGTGGGCGGATGAGTTGAGAGTTGAAGTGATCATTGACCTTTCTAAATTGTAAATCATAAATCAGATGTAAATTCCCAATCTATTTATTAGCTTTGATGCTGAATATTTTCCAGATTTTAAAGAGATAATGTAATAGGAAAGAACAGCACCTTGAAAATTCTAATCTATTTGAAATATTTATAACAATTTATTGAGAGAAACCCCTTGTCTTTCGGATGAGATGTTAAACCAAGGCCCCGTCTGCTATCTCAGGTGGATGTAAACGCTCCCATGGCACTATTTTGAATAAGAGCAGAGGAGTTCTTGGTGTCCTGACCAACATCACTAAAAAAAAAAATCAGATTATCTGGTCGTTATCACATTGCTATTTGAGAGAGCTTGCTGTGCGCAAATTGGCTACCACGTTTCCTACATTACAAATGTGACTCCACTTAAAAGTATTTCATTGGCTGTAAAGCACTTTGGAATATCCTGAGGTTATGAAAGGCACAATAGAAATGCAAACTTCCTTTTTTAAATTTTTGAATATTTTAATGAAATTACAGTATTAGTACACCAGACTGCTTTAAAGGAAGATATTTTTATTTTGTTTAAAAGCAAGTTTCCACTTTGTTCAGAGAATGATACAACTGAAGTTTTCTCCCTTGCTGCTTTAAATCTGATATTGACAATGTACAAGAAATCATACATGGACATCTTATATTATATATTCTGGACAATTGGTGCATATTTAAAACAGTAATGACATTCATAGGATCGCAACAATAATCATGAGAATTGCTTTCTTCCCTTGCATGAAGGGAGTTTAGCAATTGTTAAAAGAAGAAAAAAAAAAAAAAGTTAAGAATACATTTGCTGCCGGGTAGTGAATGCTTGGTTTTATAATTCACTTGTGCGTCGAAGATGTTTTGTATCTATATTTCTCAGAGGGTATTAAAGTGTAGATGTGATGTACGGCAGGGTGAGTTGAATTATCAATAACATTCTGTTACCAAATTATTGATTTTTCTTGCTGTAAATCATGGCGAGCAAGTCAGCACAAACTGATTGATAACCTAATTCATTGACATAATCCCTGAACTGCAGGGGAACAGTCTCAATCATTCAAGTTAAGTGAACTCTAATATATTTTTCTTCCCTATTTCAACAATATAAATTATTGTATATAGCAGTAGAATATAAAACAACAGATAGCTCACCAGTAGCCATCATACACATTACAATAAGAACCTGGGTAAATGCATCAGGACAAATGTTCTTCTGAGATTGGAGCATGTTCTTGTATTTTGTGTCAGTGTCCTTTTCAGATACCTTTATGAGAATTTCAATTGAAATGTTACTATGTTGACAAGATCCCCCTTAGTATTATTTTTCCTTCTCATGACCGGTATTCAAAATTGACCCGTTAATTTACTATATTACTGGCTTGTCTACCTATTACTGCCTGGCTGAGATGCAAACCACACTTCTGTATCACATTGGTTACCCCACCGCCACCCCCCCCAACTGCCCCGCCCACCACCCGCCACCTTCCCAAAATGGTCCCAGTCAAATATACATTCAACAATTTCAAACATGCACCAATAGGCCAAATGCTAGTTTTTCCTCAAAGTTGTAGTCTGGAACGCATTGCCTTTATCAGGTGTCAGCTTGGTTTGGTTGGTAACATTCTTGCCTCTGAGTCAGTAAGTTCTGAGTTCAAGCCCCAGTATAGACTTAAACACAAGCTCCAGTGAAGTACTGAAGTAATTCTGCATTATCAGGGATGCTGCCCTTTGGATCAGACATTAAACCAAGACCCTGGCTACCTGCTCAGGTAAATATAAAAGATCACATGGCACTATTTGAAGAACCATTAGGACTTCTCCTGATGTCCTGGCAACCATTTCTCCCTCAACCGTCACCACCAGAAACTAATCATCTGATCATTCATTCATCTGATATTTGTGGTACTTTGCTGTTCACAAATTGGCTGCCATGTTTACCTAGCTAACAGTGACTGCACTTCAAAAGCAATTCATTGATTTTGAAGCACTTTGGGATATTCTGAGGATCTGAAAGGTCCCAGACAAATGCAAGTTCCTTTTTTCATTCAAAGTGGTTAATAACCCAGATAACACAATTCTACCATTCCATTTCTTTCAGTTTCAAGCAATGTGCTTAAACTTACTCTTCCCATATGACTGTCCCTCTGTAATGTTACTAATTCCCATATGTAAAATACCCATTTGTTTACCAGACCATCCTAGCAGGATGTATAGACCCAAGCACGCTTTCCAAAACCTCCGAGCTCTGTTCCAGGAGTCTGCATTTCTGTCAGGAAGCTTTGGAGAACCTCTACTATTTGCTGCAGCCAGATTTTCAACCAAGGACCCCCAGCATGCCCAGCTCTCACTGTAGCAGCAAAAGTGATCACAGCTCCCATTATTTTTCCAACTGGCTCATTCCAGGGAACCATGAGCACTTTTACCAGATCAGCCAATTAGCTGTACACAACTCAATTAGGCAAGTAACAAATATCCTCTTTGCTAGGACAGCTTAATTTATACAGTTTGGCAGTGCTCCCACACAGGTGACTAATGGGGTCATCAGTTCTTTACAGAATTGCTGGATTCCCCAGGGTTGTTGGGGTTATTGGTTGCTCACATGTGGCATTTCATGCCCCAAATGTAATCCCCTATATTAATATGAACCACATTGGCTTCCATTTTCTAAACATGCAGTTCATTTTTGATGAAAGGCATTGGGCTGGATTTTGCGGGAGGTCAGCGGGCGTGATCGGTGGGGGGTCGGGTGGGAAAGTGTTTTTTTTCCCCTGTGGGTCAGGACCCCATTGTGAACCCGCCACCACATGTCTTTACCAAATGTCGGGTCTGCCAGTGCTGAGCAGACCCGACTCGTAGCGGCAGGGTGCAATAAAAATCATTAGTGGCTTGTTTGCAGCCATTTATCAATGGTATTTTTCCCAGCTTTTTGGATTTGATAGGTTGCCCACCAGTTTCCCGCTGTGGCTAGAACTTATCTGTGAAGCTGAGGCAGGCGGTCAGTGGCCATTGAATCAGCTGATGAGTGGACACCTTCAAATGTCAAGTCAAAGCTCCCAGCTGATTGAGAAATGTTCCCTTAAATACTAGCTTCTCTAAACTGCATTTCCACTACAGATTCAAGATACTGCAAGTCTCCATCCAGTCTGACCTCATTACCTCTCCCACCATTGACAGATCGCTTCTGTCATCTCTGCTTCACTTGCCATCTATTCCATCAGCATGGGTGCCCTTTATACTCTCTCACCTTTGTCCTCAGAATCCCACCACGATCAGCCTCAACACCAGCATCACCAGGCACACCAACAGCACATACAAAAATACCAAAGTTATCCGCAAACAACTGATGCTGCACAGGACACAGAGCATCAGCAGCCGACCACATTGCTGCCCGGGAGGCCAGGGATCACCTCACCATGGCCAGATTCACTTCACTTGATGCTGAACACCCTGGCTGCCACATGATGCGCCAGGTTGGCACCACCCCACATCAACACCTTAAAGCATTCCGACAATGCTCAAGCCATTCCTTTCACACTCATCACCATTGTGGGGGGGGACCGTTATGCCTCACCATTCACTACAACTCACTAAGCCACTTCCAAAGTAACACACAAATCTGTCCAAGAATGCAAAGTGTTCAAAATAAAGGTTTCAATGTTTGACACCACCTTAACAGAAACTTTACATGACCATTGCATAAAACACCCAAGTGCCTACCCTTGTGTGTTGTTAGTTGGTATGATTGCACTAGGATGAGGGTGAGTGTGAGGGGTGGCTAGTGAGATGGGGATGTGATAATGTTGATAGTGAGGGATGGGTGAAGGTGCAAGGTAAGTTGGTGTGAGTAAGAATGTGGACGGGCCGGGTAGGGAAGGTAGAGTGATGGGGATACGATGAGTGGCACAGCAGGATGAGGTTGAGTGTGGATTTGCAGTAGCGTTTTGTGATCTACTGAGATCATTGAAACGTTTGCAGCACTGCACCCAGGTCCTCCTGACCACATCTCTGCTTGTGCCCTCCTCTGCAATGTGCAACCAGGCTCTGCTGCTCTCCTGGGGAGGTCTCTTCCACCCATGGGAAGGGAAGAGGACCTCCCTGTGTGCTGTGACTCCCTCCATAAGCATATGGAGGGAGTCATTGGAGAGCCTGGGTGCAGCCATGTACCTCTGTGCAGTGCTTGTCAGTGTTTGCAGCACCTCAATGCTGTAGAACACTGACAGCACAAATATCAAAATAAAGTTGGTCATGGTCCCTTTAAGGAAACTGGCTGATGACGCGTCATCAAATGACATCATCAGACTCGCATCCTCTAATTGGTCGGGAAACTCGCTGGGCGGGCTTTATAAGACCACTCTCGGGAAAGTCATTTCAGAGGTCGGGATGGAGACAGCAGTGGGGTCAGGACCCGCCAAGGTTCATAAAATCCAGCTCATTGCTTCTTGCACGTGAATTCACAACATGCTGGGAGCAGTCATAGTGGTGTTATATTTCACCAGTCCAGTGTCTCAGTTCTATTTGCACAGCAGAGACAAGGGCCAGGATGGCTGCTAGGTGGCAAAGGAAATCCACGACTCCCATGGCGCATGACGATTCTTCATAGGACCACCAGTGCTGCAGCAAAATTCTTGCAGGGCTTGACAGGGTAGATGCAGGGAGGATGTTTCCCCTGGCTGGGGAGTCTAGAACCAGGGGTCACTGTCTCAGAATAAGGGGTTGGCCATTTAAGACTGAGATGAGGAAAAATTTCTTCACTCAGAGGGTGGTGAATCTTTGGAATTCTCTACTCCAGAGGGCTGTGGAGGCTCAGTCGTTGAGTATATTCAAGAGAGAGAGAGATCAATAGATTTTGGATATTAAGGGAATCAAGGGATATGGGGGTAGTGCAGGAATGTGGTGTTGAGGTAGAAGATCAGCCAAATGGCCTATTCCTGTTCCTATTTCTTATGTTCTTATGTTCTTATGTACAATGATGCACAAATTAAGACAATGATAAGTATTGAGCTAGCTAATGGGATTCTCAAAGGAAGATTCTTGTGTCTGGATAGTTATGTGCCCAGCACAATCTCACAGATTGTGGTAGTATATTGTGCACTTCACAACTTTGCAATCAGGAAAGGAAGGTTGGTAGATGTTCCAGAGAGCCTGATGATCATGCTGTTGAGGCTGAATACGTGGCCCATGAAGAATAGGAAGGTGGTGCAGTGGCTACTGCGGATAGACAATTGAAAGAAAGGCTCATTCAGCACACATTCACAGATGAATAGAAATACAATAACTTGCATACAAATAACACCTTTAACTTAGAAAATCATTGAAACTGCTATACAGAAGTGTAATCAGATGACAATGAATGCCAAGCCCAAGAAGAAGATATGAGGATGGGTGACAAAACACCCAGTGAAAGATGTGGGTTTTCAGGAGGGTCGTAAAGGTGGAGAGGTTTAAGGAGGCAATCCCTGAGTGTGGGACCTAGATAATTGAAGGCACTACCAACAATGGTGGGGAAAAGGGAGGGGGAAATGCATAAGAGACCTAGTCAAAGGAACGCAGAGTTCTTGATGGGTTATACAGCTGGAGGAGGTTACACAGATGACAAGGGGAAAGGCCATTAAAGAATTTAAACATGAGGATAAGAATTTGAGATGTTGAGGGGGGGAGGGTTGGAGGGGCAGGGGCAGGAGCCAAAGTAGGGCAGTGAACAGAGGGGCAATGGGTAAGGAAGACTTGGTGCGGGATAGGATACGGGCAGCAGAGTTTTGCATGAGCTGAAGTTCATGAGAAGTGGAGGATGGGAAGCCGGCCAGGAGAGCACTGCAGCACTTGAGTCTGGAAGTGACAGTCATGGATGAGGATTTCAGCAGCAGGTGGGCTGAGGCAGGAGTGGAGGCAGGTGATGTTACGAAGGTGGAAGTAGGCGGCCTTTGTGATATGGGTTTGGATGCTCAGCTCAGGGTCAAATAGAGCATCAACACTGCAAACAGCCTGGTTCAGCCTAAAACAATGCCTGAGGAAGGGATGGAATAGAAGGCAAGGGTATGGAGTTTGTGACAGGGGCCGAATACGATGGCTTCGGTCTTCCTAATGTTGGATAACTTAAAATTGTTAAGATTGCTGCATGAACATTGAGCAAAGTTATCTTTATTTGACTTAAGGGGATTATGTAAAAGCATTTATTATTATAAAACCAAGCCTAGCGTTTCCTAAATTGTAATCTGCTCCCAAGCTTGTTGAGTCACGTTTAGATTGGCTTCTGCACCTTCTAATGTAACCTTTTCATCTCCCACTTCCGGCAAAACGTATTTCTATTGCCTGGTCATTGAATCTGATCAGTTCTGCTCATGTCATGCATTTTACAGGAAAATGGTTGAGTAACAGCACTGTGGGTGTTCTTCACCACACGGACTGCAGCGGTTCAAGAAGGCGGCTCACCTCCACCTTTTCAAGGGCAATTAGGGATGGGCAATAAATGCTGGTCTTGCCAGCAATGCCCACATCCCAGGAACGAGTAAAAAAAAACACAGGGGCCCAGGTACACAGGGGCAAACACAATGGCCCAGATATTCTGGTCACAGGCCTCCCGCGGGCAGAGGCCTGCGATCTGGAAGAATCTGTGCCCTTACCTGTGGGTTCCCAGGATGCACACAGTTCCGATGCTGGGCCTCTCCAAACTGCCGGTGCGCAGGGCCCACGTATCCCAGAGGCGCAGGTAGTTCGCAGCGTCCCTGGGATCACGTGACCATGGGGAGCCAATCAAAGAAGGGAATCTCCCTTCATACATTTGACAGGAAGACCTGTCAAATATATAAATGGTGATCACCCCCAAAACATAGTAAAACTTTAAATACATTTTTAAAAATAAAATCACATTTTTAAAATGACTTGGAAGTCCAATAAATTAACTATTTTAAACAAAACTTTAAATTTTTGAAAAAAATAATTGAAGTTTTTTACGGGGCTAAAAATAAACTTACCTTTTTTTAAAGTATTTTTAAATGATAAATCAGTGGAAATTTTTTAAAAACTTTTTTCAACTCTTATCCTGGTAAAAACAGGCCTTATGCCTGCTTTTACCAGGCGCAAGAATTGTAAGGGTTTTCTGCGGGCGGAGGGTCTCCAAAAAGTGGAACTATCCGTTCGCAGAGGCCCTTCTCCCGGGCAGCCGGAGGATCTGTCAAGACCAAGCTGTGCATGCCTGAAACCGGCATTTCCGATGTTCCTACGGGTAGGTACACAGCGCGTATCCACCCAGAGGGATCGGAATATCCGGCCCATTGTACTTTTCCGGGTTGCTAGCAGCAGTGCCCCGGAAATCAGTCTTATCTCCTGGGAAAGGTACGCACGCTTCCATTTATTAGTGCTCACTCACCAATAAGAAGCAGAATAATTCACGGTCAAAAGAAACTATCAATTTTATCTTCATTAATGAGAAAGATTCGATGATAAAGTGAAAATAAATACTTTACTTCTCAGCGTATATTATCTTCTATCAAAAAGGCAATGCAGTCAAAGCTAAAACTTTCTACTTACAATCACAAGAAAAACACCCAAAGGCTGGTGTCAAATTCTTTATTCTGATGAAGGGTGAAATATTAACCCAATATTAATGTCAAAATCTTTCAGATCCCAATCAGTCATTGCCAGCGTTTTCTGTGTGTATTTCAGATTTCCAGTGTTGCCTTTTTCTTTTTGTCCATCCCATATATTTATCATTAGAGAGGGACATTACCAGGAAGGGGCAGGGAGGGAACACTGTTGTTGATTCTGTTTGCTGATTGGGAGCCACCTTTCATTTTGAAATTAAGCCAAGTACACAACAGCATGTAACCACCATTGAATGTCAAAATGACTGTTCTCCTTTGAGCAGAAAAGTTTAAGGGGAGATTTCACAATTATGAGGTGTTTTGATAGAGCAAGTAGGGAGAAACTCTTTCGTCTGGCAAGTGGGTCGATAACTGAAGATCATAGATTTAAAATTGGTGAAAGAACTAGATGGGAAATTAGGAGAATTTTTTTCACAGTGGGTTGTTAGGATCTGGAATGCACTACCTGAAAGGGTGGTGGATTCAGATCTTACGTAGCACAAAGGAAGATGGTTGTGGTGGTTGAAGGTGTAGGGAGTTTGCAAAGTTCCCCCACCTCGCCTGCTTTCCGAATCAAACAAAGTTGGCCACTTTTTAAACATACAAAATGGAGTTCTGGGACACGTGACCAGAAAGCTGCTGGAAGCGAGTCATTTTTCTCCCCAGCAACAAGACTGGAGACAGGGCCTGGAATTCCACAGTCCCTATATGGATTCCAGGCCAGACATGGAATTGAATATGTAATAGCAAGTCGCCAGTAGGCCGGTAAGAACAATGAACCTGGTTGCACTGCAATCAGGGTTAAGCTAGTTAAAACCATCATCGGGCCCATCCTAACAGAGCCAATCATATCAGAAACCGTTTTAGAGGACTAGGCACCAGAGACACCATTGTGTGACTGAAACCAAAAACAATGAGGGCCGGTGATAAGGCCGTCAGTGGGAAATCGGCCGTTTTGCAGCCATTTACAATTAACGAAGTAACCTGGGACACCTCTCGATCTGGGGGAGGCAAGGCAGATCGAGAGAGTATAACTGTTTCTAGTAAGCAGACAGAAAGGGCAGTTCGAGACACTTTGACTTGGAACACACTTCGGGAGAGACAGCTTCTACACTTCACTTCGATTTCATCCTGGGACTTCGCTGCAAAAGGGAAACTTCAAGGACTCTACTGGGAGAAGCAGTCTCCAAGACAGGGAAGGCTATGCGCAGCAGGCCCATGCTTTGGTAAGCAGGCAAAGCTCCCGGTCCGTACTGCCTCCCGATTTAAACCTGACTGTTCCCCCCCCCGTGCCCACCACCTCAGGCAGGGATTCAGAGTGGAACCAGGAAGACACGGGACGGAGTGCGCCATCCCGGTATGGACCGGAGCCCAGAGCGGGCCTCGCTAAACGACGCAGCCCAACCCAGGAGGGAAGCCTTTTCGCCCAGCCAAGGAGGAAGATCCACTACCTGACTGATGGGAGAGTGTGTGGCCAGTGCACACTGAACTTTACCAGGCCAGACCAACTAAAGCTGCAGTCCCAGGACAACCTAAAGGCCTTTGTTCCAATGCGTTGGGTGAGCATGAGAGCCTGACCCCCCTTTAGTTCGACCTAGGTTAGGGATAGTGTAGGAGGTGGGGATAAGGCTAAGGGGAGTGTTAATGTGTGATACCCCTCGATGTGTCGTACTCCTTCTCGCACTCGCGTGCCCTCTGTTTTGTATATATAGTATTCCTTTTTTTTTTCTCTTTTTAAAGTGTATTGAGCTGTCGCCTTGGTTTAGTATCGTTGAACCAATTAATTTCTCTGCTTGCTTGTTTTGTTTTATTTTTCTCTCAATAAAACCGTTATTATTTTAACCTTTCACCTGCTTGTCTGTCTCGAGCTTGTTGTTCTGCGCATCAGCTGCCTGGTAGGATCCCAGTGTCAGAACTGAGTGGGAGTGTGGGGACGCCTCAAAAACGTCCACTGGGTCAGGCCCGGGCCAAACTGACCACCCAACCAACAATCCCTACAAAGGTCAATCATCACAGCCCCAGGACATCACTGCAGGAGTTCCTCAGGGCAGTGCCCTAGGCCCAACCATCTTCAGCTGCTTCATCAGTGACCTTCCCTCCAACATAAGGTCAGAAATGGGGATGTTCGCTGATGACTGCACAGTGTTCAGCACCATTCACAACTCCTCAGATAATGAAGCAGACCATACCCGCATGCAAAAAGACCTGGACGACGTTCAGGCTTGGGCTGATAAGTGGCAGGTAACATTCGCGCTACAGAAGTGCCAGGCAATGACTATCGGCAACAAACGAGAGTCTAACCACTGCCCCATGACAATCAACAGCATTACCATTGCCAAATCCCCCACCATCAACATCCTGGGGGACACCATTGACCAGAAACTTAACTGGATCAGCCACATAAATACTGTGGCAACAAGAGCAGGTCAGAGGCTAGATATTCTGTGGCGACTGTCTCACCTCCTGACTCCCCAAAGCCTTTCCACCATCTACAAGGCACAAGTAAGGAGTGTGGTGGAATACTCTCCACTTGCCTGGATGAGTGCAGCTCCAACAACACTCAAGAAGCTCAATACCATCCAAGACAAAGCAGCCTGCTTGATTGGCACCCCATCCACCAGGGGAGTGATCCCCGGTGTCCTGGCCAATATTTATCCCTCAATCAACATAACAAAAACAGATTATCTGGTCATTATTGTAAAGTCTGTGGGTTGTGCAGTTAATAAATACACAGACTTCAGAAGTAACAAACAAACAGGTCTTTACTATTCGAAGGTCCGGGCGAATCTGCCCCAGCAATCCTGCCACAACACTTATATACTGGTGTGGTCACTATCGGTATTACAGTATACAGAAGCCAAACAAATAGTGCCACACCAAAAGTAGTCCTCTTAAAGGTGAACGGTTACATTCAATAGTTCCCTTAAAGGTAGACGGGTACATACACTACAATCCTCCCTTTTTAGCTTATTACTTACTAAGTCCATAGTGAACATACATTCTAACATATATACAGGTTTATGTAAGACAGTTCATAGATTCAGTCTTTCCGGGGGTTTCCGGATTCTGTCCGGATAACGCCGCAGTGGTGTTGTCATTTCAGGCGGGCTAGGAGGTGCTTCTGGCAAGGTCGATTCGGCTTGAAAAGCCGTGTCATGTTCAGCTGACTCCAGTATCACTAGATCGGAAGTAGGTGTTCTGGGTATCTCAGTTTCAACATTACCCGGATAAGGTGGTGAAGTCGGTTGCCCATTTGTGGCGGACCCTATGATTTGGTCAACATGGCGCCTTATTATGTTGTCTCCAATGTTCACGGTGTACATCAATGTACACCTTTTCCCAATAGTTCCAGGCTGCCATTTCTCAGTACGGTAGTCCCGGGCCAAAACTCGTTGACCGATCTGGAAAGATCTAGTGACCCTGTCGTTCATGCCCTGGAATTGCCGGTTCTCTACGTCTCTTCTGACGTTTGGTTTTAGTAAATCCAGCCGGCATGTTAGGCGTCTATTACAGAACATCATTGCGGGAGTATGATTTGTGACCGCATGTGTCGCATTTCGGTATGCCAACAAAAAGCTATCCACCTTATGTTGCAGACTTATATTTTCATTACTCATGGCCTTTACGGCCTTCTTGAAGGTCTGGACAAACCTTTCAGCCAATCCATTGGAGGCGGGATGGTATGGGGCTGACGTGTAATGTTTAACCCCATTGCTCTTTAAGAATTTCTTGAATTCTTCGGACACAAATTGTGGTCCATTATCAGAACAGATCTGTTCCGGCAGGCCATTCCGAGCAAACATAGTCCTTAACACTGTGATGGTTTTCTCCGTCGTGGTGGTGGTCATCTTAATTACTTCCGGCCACTTGGAGTGGGCATCCACCGCTATTAGAAACATCGAGTCCATAAATGGACCAGCAAAGTCGGTGTGTACTCTTTGCCAAAGCGATGAGGGCCACTCCCATGGATGCAGAGGAGCCTGGGGTGGCGTGTTCTGAACCCTCTGACATCCTAGGCAGTTCTTCATGATCTCCTCTATGTCTCCATCAATGCCTGGCCACCACACAAACGCTTTTGCTAGATTCTTCATCTTTACTCCCCCCAGATGTCCTTCGTGCAGCTCCTTTAGCACCTTCTTTTGGAGTTTGGGTGGAATCACCACTCTAGATCCACACATCAGGGTTCCTCGACACACTGACAGTTGTTCTTTCCTCTGTGCAAATGCTTCCAGTGTTGGTTCGCTCTGTGCTGGCCATCCCTCCACCGTTACATCATAGACTCGTGAAAGAGTCGGGTCATTCCTTGTCTCATTCTCAATCATTGAGTTTGTTATCGGTAGACACTCCACTATGGATGAGTGGAACAACTCTACTGGGTCCACTATACTCGCTTCTTCTACCATCGGCAATGGCAAGCGTGACAACCCATCAGCATTTCCATGCTGTTTAGACCTTTTGTACTCAATTTCGTATTGGTGTGCCCCAAGTAACACGGACCACCTTTGTAACCTTTGTGCTGTCATGGTGGAAACGGCCTTATTTGGGTTGAATATGGACACCAACGGCTGGTGGTCTGTCAGCAATGTGAACTTTTTACATTGTAGGTAATGGTTGAATTTCTTCACGCCCCACACAAGACTGAGGGCCTCTCTATCTATTTGGGCGTAATTTCGCTCCGCGGGTGTCAATGATCGGGACGCGAAAGCCACTGGCCTTTCCGAGCCATTTGGTAGCCTGTGCGAGAGTACTGCCCCAATTCCGTACGGGGAAGCATCGCAAGCTAGACGAAGGGGTAATGCTAGGTTGAAATGAGCCAACACTTCTTCAGAGGTAATCAACTCCTTGCTTCTGCGAAAAGCCTTTTTGCATTCTTCACTCCACTTCCATGGTGTTTCTTTCCGCAACAGGTCATTCAGCGGATGCAGTACCGTGGATAAATTAGGCAGAAACTTGTGATAGTAATTAATCAACCCCAAGAATGATCTTAACTGTGATACGTTTCCTGGAGCGGGGGCCTTCACGACCGCTTCTATCTTTTCAGGTGACTTATGCAGTCCCTCTCGGTCAATGACATGACCGCAGTATGAGATCCGTTTTTGGAAGAACTCACACTTCTTGCGATTAACCCGAAGGCCATACTCCTTCAACCTGGTGAGTACCAGTTTCAAATTCGTGAGGTGTTCTTCCTCATCTTTTCCCGTGATTAAAATGTCATCTAAGTAGCACTGCGTGCTTGGAATTCCTTGTAACACCTGTTCCATGGCCCTCTGCCAAATTGCTGGCGCCGAAGCTACCCCAAAGACCAGTCTATTGTAGCGATACAAGCCTCTGTGAGTGTTGATGGTGAGGTACTGGCGTGACTCTTCCTCGACCTCCATCTGTAGATATGCTTGAGCCAGATCTATTTTCGTGAAATGCTTCCCTCCAGCCAACGAAGCAAAGATATCTTCAATCCGCGGAAGTGGGTATTGTACCATGTGAAGCACCGGATTCACAGTAATCTTGAAATCTCCGCAGATACGGACCTTCCCCGGTCCCCCTGGCTTATTACTCGGTGAGGACTTCATGACGGGAACAATGGGCGTGGCCCACTCACTCCAGTCCACTTTTGACAGAACCCCTGATCGTTCAAGTTCTTCCAGTTCTGCCTCCACAGCTGGTCGTATTGTGTAAGGTACCGATCTGGCCTTAAAAAACATTGGGCTTGCATTTTCTGCAATCTTAACCTTTGCTTTAATACCTCGCAGTGTTCCCAGTCCTTGCTGGAATACCTCCTTAGCTTCGTCCAATATTCTGGACAACCGTTCAGGTTTGACATCCTCTTTTTCGGAATCCACCGTCATGGTGTTTAGTGACTGCCAGTCCAACTTTATTTTTCGGATCCACTCCCGTCCCAGAAGTGGTGGTCCTCCCTCAGGCAATACATACAGGTCCAACCGGTGATGATCTTTATCCTTGTATCTCACCTTGACTTCTATCATTCCGATGAGGAATACTTTGTGCCCCGTGTATGTCTGTAGTACTAGTTCCGTATCCCGTAGTGGAATATGCTTGAAAAATTTCTTATAGTCATGCTTATTCATGACCGTCAACGCCGATCCGGTGTCCACTTCCATTTTTACTTGGACCTTTGCAATCTGTAGCGTTATCCAGATAGTTTGTCGGTCAGCTTCATTGCTCACGTTGTGAATTCTCAGACTGTCCAGTCCTTTGCATTTGGAGTGTGAGACCGACTTCTGTTCCCTCAGACTCTTCTTAGTCACCTCTTGTACCTTTCCGTACCATTTTTGTGGTGACTTCTTATTGTTGTACGTTGCTCCTGACCGGCATACCTTAGCTATGTGCCCGATCTTGCCACATTTCCTGCATTCTTGGTTTTTAACCCAGCATTGATTCTGGTCGTGTGTTGTCTTCCCACAACGGTAGCATTTTGTTGTGCTCGAAGTAATTTGGTCCACCCCGAGTGCCGCCGCCTTTAGCTGCATTTCCGCCGTTCCTTTCACTGCGGCTTCGTGCGATGCAGCTATGAGGACAGCCCTGTCCAGTGTGAGGTCATTTTCTTCCAGTAGTCGTTTCTGCGTTCCTTCTTTGGACAAACCACATACGAACTTGTCACGCAGTGCCTCTGTCAGATTCCCTCCAAACTGGCAGTATTTCGCTATCCTACGCAGTTCGACCAAGTATTCCGCATTGCTTTCGTCTTTCCTCTGCGTTCTTGCGTAGAATTTGAATCGTTCAGCCAGCATCAACGGTGTGGGGTTCAAGTGATCCTTCAGCACTGCTACAATATAATCGAAAGTCTGATCTGCCGGTTTAGCTGGTGAGAGAAGATGCTTCAACAACCCGAATGTTTTCGCACCCATCATGTTAAGTAAGGTTAAAGCTTTTTCCTCCTTAGCTATTTTGTTAGCCTTACAATGTATCTCAATACGTTCTACGTACGTGGCCCAGTCTTCTATCTCCGAATTGAACTCGTTGATGTCCGCCCGCTTAGGCATCTTTCTTTCCTTGGGTACAACACAAGTATTTCTTCAAGTATTCTTATTTATTTGTTTATTTCTAAGATGGCGGTTTTCCCGCGAAAATGGCGGTTTCCCGCTCTTCCTTTCTCGCCCCGCCCACTTCAATGGCGGTTTCCCGCTTCTGGCGTCTTCTCCGCCTAATGGCGGCTTCCCGCGTTTCTTCCCGGTGGAAGGGGTACGCTTCCCCCACAGCGGACAGGTTCAGCCGCTGGCTGGCTTCCGCACAGCTCCCCTTACTCGGCTCTGTCTTTTCCTCCCGCCCGCACGGCTCTACCGGCGCTGGGTACACCCCGTTAACGGAGGACAGTTCAGCCGCTGGACTGGCTCTCGCGCAGTCTCTCTCTCCGTACCCGGCTCTGTCGCTCTCTCTCCCGCACGTTCGGTGCTACCGGCCCTGGGTACCCCGTTGGTGGAGAACAGTTCAGCCGCTGGACTGGCTCTCGCACAGTCTCTCTCCCCTTGCTCGGCTCTGTCTCTCCCTCTCCCGCACGTTCGGTTCTACCGGCTCTGGGTACCCCGTTGGTGGAGGACAGCTCAGCCGCTGGACTGGCTCTCGCGCAGTCTCTCTCCCCTTGCTCGGCTCTGTCTCTCTCTCCCACCCGCACGGTTCCTGTTCGCCTCCCAGCCCTCTCGCAGACCGGTGTTTCCCTCCCCGGCTGCGGCTGGGTTTCTCTTCCCGCGCCTACTCCCAGTCTCAGCGCTTCGTGGCTGCGGCGCTGCCCGGCTTTTCCCGCCGATCGCGGTCCGGCCGTTGGACCCGACTTCTGACCGGCTCAGCTCCCCCTCGACCGAGGTCGAGTGCTCTGCCCTTATCCTCCGGATATTCTCTACACCTTCCCCTACTCACAGTCTCTTCGGCCGCCTTGTTCCCTGCTGATCGGCTCACTCTGTACCGTGGTAGAGGGGTAGTCAGTGCCTGTTGCAGACGGAAGCTTTTGTTGCTAAAGTCTTCCACCTTTCTCCTGCTGCAGCCTTGTGTTTTCTTCCAGCAGCACGACGAGGGCGGTTGCCTCTCTTCGACGCTCTTCTTGCTTTGGTAGTCTTGCCGCAGGGTACGATCGGACTCGTCACCACTGTAAAGTCTGTGGGTTGTGCAGTTAATAAATACGCAGACTTCATAAGTAACAAACAAACAGGCCTTTACTATTCGAAGGTCCGGGCGAATCTGCCCCAGCAATCCTGCCACAACACTTATATACTGGTGTGGTCACTATCGGTATTACAGTATACAGAAGCCAAACAAATAGTGCCACACCGAAAGTAGTCCTCTTAAAGGTGAACGGTTACATTCAATAGTTCCCTTAAAGGTAGACGGGTACATACACTACAATTATCACATTGCTGTTTGTGAGAGCTTGCTGTGCGCAAATTGGCTGCCGCGTTTCCCACATTACAACAGTGACTACACTCCAAAAGTACTTCATTGGCTGCAAAGCACTTTGAGATGTCCGGTGGTCATGAAAGGCGCAATATAAATGCAAGTCTTTCTTTCTTTCAACATTCACTCTCTTCACCACCGGCTTACGATGGCTGCAGTGTGTACCATCTACAAAATGCACTGCAGCAACTTGCCAAGACTTCTTTGGCAGCACCTCCCAAACCCACGACCTCTTCCACCTAGAAGGACAAGGGCAGCAGGTGCATGGGAACACCACCACCTCCAAGTTCCCCTCCAAGTCACACACCATCCTGACTTAGAAGTATATCGCCGATCCTTCATCGTCGCTGGGTCAAAATCCTGGAACTCCCTACCTAACAGCACTGTGGGAGTACCTTCACCACACGGACTGCAGCGGTTCAAGAAGGCAGCTCACCACCACCTTCTCAAGGGCAATTAGGGATGGACAATAAATACTGGCCTTGCCAGTGACGACCACATCTCATAAACGAATAAAAAAAAGATTCCATAAGAACTTTCAAAAGGCAAATGGACATGTACTTGAAAAGAACTAATTTGCATGGTTAGGGGAAGAAAACAGTGGTGTGGGACTAAATTGGACAGCTCTTTCAAATAGCCAGCATGGGAAAGTTTTATGGAGAAAGGAATAATTAAATTAATACATCAGATTTCAGGAGATTGATGATCTTAAGGCAATGACGGAAAAACTTGTTGCATATATTACCTCCAAATCTGTTACGATAGTATGTTGTTACTTAATTAATATTATTCCATTAGACCAGCTATCCCTAAAGGTTTATAGAAAGGGATCCTGGGAAGAGAGGAGGTAGAGAGAGAGAGGAATTTTACTTTTACTTTTCCTTTATGTATGTGCTGCTCATTCAATTATAAACTATCTGATAGGTACACTTGTTTCACTAGTTAATAAACAGAGACTCTCACAATAGCACTGGTTTAACCTGAAGAGAATTTTGCTTTCCTTTCTTCTTTCTTTGATTGATTGTCTTCTCTCCTCAGGCTAGGGCACAATCTTTGGATGTATCTTCCTTCAGAAGGTCCGGATCTTGGCTGCTCTCCAGTTAGATGCTTAGCTCTATTTATGCCCCATTTGTTTATTACAAAGTTCTGCCTATTTATTCCTTAGAGCAGATGTACAGGTTCCAATTATCACAGTTTCAACAAGGCAACACAACTCGACTCAGACATTCAAAAGTGATCCATCCTTCTTCCTTATTAATCTTTTTCAAGGTTTCTTTAATTGAATTCATGGTTTCAGTGTTTCTATGTGTTTTTTTTTTAAACTTTTGGCAGTGAAATTGGATTCGGCCCAAAAACGGGCGCGGGGATCACAATGTATGATCTGTTGAAAGTGTTGCAGGCAGCATGCAAAATTTGCACTGCCTGCTCATTATAATGATTGTGCTGCTGGGCTCAGCGCTCAACACACTGCTGGTTGGCTCAGCGCTCAACAGGGGGCTCAATTTCAAGTGCAGTCTGCTGTCCAATAAAAGTTTGTCTAGGCTCGCTGCACTTCTTAAAGGGGATGTGCTTTGTTGCAGAAGCACCTCATTGTCACTGTAGCTGCAGCAATGTCACAACAGGGGAGAGAAAGGGCACCTTGTTTCTCAGATGCAACGCTGGAGGCCTTGGTCCAGGGGGCATACAGAAGAAGACAGGTGGGGTGGGCGGGAGCAGGAGGCTTTCAAGACAGAACGTCAGAAGGGAGTGGGAGGAGATAGCGCAAGCCGTCGGTGCCACCACTGTTGCCGCCAGGACCAGGATCCAGTGCCGCAAGAAGTTTAATGAACTCACACGAGTGGTCAAGGTGAGTGAATGCATCTTCAAATGCCATATCCCACCAAATGCACCACTAGCCTCACACACTGCTCAATTCACCACACTTCCATCACTCACCTACCAACAATCTCTAGCAATTACAACTCATACCTCACAATCATAGTTTCACCTCACGCTCACACAATTACCACTGCTGCAAGCCTCACACCCACATCTCACGCCTTGCACACAATGTCAGCTATTCACAATGACAGGCATATCACCCAAACACATTGCACCACACTCACTGACCCACTTCCCTTTCTCTTGCAGGCCAAGGTGACTCACACCCGGCATGAGCAGCAGCAGGCAAGTGGGGGTCAAACACATCTGCACAATCTTACTGCGCTGGAGGAGACTGTGCTGGAGATAATTGTAGGGGTCGTCACTGAGGCCGTGGTGAGCGGCAAAGGTGAAAGCATTGATAATGACGGTGTGCTCATACCTAATCCTTCTTCTCACATCCCACTTCCCCCTCATTCCACAATGCCTTCTCACTTACAAGCTGCTGATGGTGTAAGCATGCACATCTTGCTTTCCCCCCTCCCCTCACCACAACCCGATCCTTGTGCCTTTCTCCTTTCAGATACCAAGAACTGCCACCAGCCCAGCCAATCTACGAACAACTAGAGGAAGAGAGTAATGCAGAATAAGCAGTACCGTTACCCGATCTGACACGCCCAGGCACCAACTCAGAAAATGGCACTGTGTGAACTTTAGAGGTTAGTACAGAGGCGGGATCTGCGTGTGGTGAGTCACCGGGCATGAGTAGGCTGCAGCCAGCCCACAAATCACCAGATTTATGGAGTTCAATTTCACAGCTTTCCATTCAAAAATGATCATTTGGGTACATTAATAGTGCTAAACAACATATGAGGGAGATAAGATAGTTTGGGAGACGAACAATGAAGAAAGATGTTCTCTGTGTGCAACGTGTAACAAAATCATAAATGTGTTTTTAATTAAAGTGTTTATGATTTTTTTCTAAATAGCACATAGAGGAAATCTTCACCCTGCATGGCAAAAATCAGAAATTGTTTTCTTATAGTACTTTTCATCACATTTGGGGGAGGGGCTGGGGGTGGGGGTGAAAATCCATTTACCATTCTTGGCCTCTTCTGTCCCCAGCAACTCTGCTGCCAGGGTGGCCCCATGGCTTCTCTGCGCAAAACCAGCGGTAGCAGATTGTCCACTCGTTATAAACCCCGCCTGATTTTCCGATCCATTGATGTCGATGGAAAGAAAAATCGGATGGGGTGTATAATGACCAGCCTGTTTTGTGCTCCCCCTACCCCCACCCACCGAATTTCAATTTCACCCCAGTACTCTTCTCAACTTGGCAACTAAAATATATACAAGTTCAGAGAGAAAATACAGGACAGCAATGAGGTGACCCTTCAGAACACCAGATTGTGTGAAGATTCATAAAACATCAAAACAAGATGGAATGTGCCTGTGCTCCCTAAAAGAAACAAGGGCACGTGTGGGAGATGCTGTGGCAGAAACTGTGAGAGCTCTTTGCACACAAGAGTGATCCTAGAAGACTATAAAATAAATAAAAGATAATGGAATTTGTTGAATGGGCTATTTATTCCACAATTGAAAGAGGCTGCAGAACTCATAAGTTATACAAGTCTCCTTCACAGAAAAACTGAAAGCAAAAATTAAATGAAATCTGAGAATTTATTCTCAAGAAATCAAAGAAGAAGCAATGTTGGAAATATCCTGTGCAGTGTTCCATTAGTGCAAACAGTTTCAAGCTACTTTTGTAAAAAAAACAAATGAAACAATTGTTCCCTAAGTATGGAGTTTAAGTCCTAGATGCCAGTCTTATATGGTGCAGAATACTTTGAAATAACACCCAAAATGATAAGCAACGGTTATTGCAGTGCGAGCAAAATCATCAGTCAGTAGACAGTGGCAGACAGTGAATGACTGCTTGAGTAAGTGGTTCATTATTACATGGTGGGAAGGTATCATTTAATATTGCTTGAATGGTGATTTTACTGAACAACTACAGTGTTTATCATGTTAACAAATGCTCACAGCCGCTAAGAGCCAATGTGAGGGTGCACCGTTATTACATTGGGGCCGAGGGGGAGGGAAGTGTGTAGACGGGGGCTGAGGAAGACGAAAAATCGTCCAGACCTCCATAATATAAGGACCAGGAGTTTTCAACTGCATAAACCCCGTCAGTCTCCTGCCCGAACTCGGTTGAAAGCAGTAGCTGGCCGGAGGGCAGAAACAGGGAAATCAGGTGGCAGGACGTCACCGCCAGGGGACCAGAGGTAATGGTGGCCAGCACTCAGGTAAGTGGTTGAGAGGCATGTTTGGGAGGGCCTCATGGTTGGGGAGGGGGAGGAAAGCCTGGGGCAGGAAAGGCTCAAGGAACCAAAGGAAACCAGAAGAAAAGAAAATCCACTTATCATTCTTGGCCTCTTCCATCCCCAGCTCCTCTTGCCACCGGGGTAGCCCCATGGGGAAGACCCAATGGCTTCTCCTTGCAGGCCACAGGTTAAAATCGCAGTCAGGCCCGATGATGTCAAAAGAGCAGATTAAGATCTTAAGATTAAGATGGTAGGATACTGAGAAGTGTAGAGGAACAGTGGGACCTTGAAGTGCATGTCCACAGATCCCTGAAGGTAGCAGGACAGGTAGATAAGGTGGTTAAGAAGGCACACAGGATACTTTCCTTTATTAGCCAAGGCATAGAATATAAGAGCAGGGAGGTTATGCTAGAAATGTATAAAACACTAGTTAGGCCACAGCTAGAGTACTGCGTACAGTTCTGGTCACCATATTACAGGAAAGATGTGATTGCACTAGAGAGGGTACAGAGGAAATTTACGAGGATGTTGCCAGGACTGGAGAATTTTAGCTTTGAGGAAAGATTGGATAGGCTGGGGTTGTTTTCCTTTGGAACAGGGGAGGCTGAGGGGAGACTTGATTGAGGTGTATATAATTATGAGGGGCCTAAATAGAGTGGATAGGAAGGACCTATTTCCCTTAGCAGAGAGGTCAATAGATTTAAAGTAATTGGTAGAAGGAATAGGGGGGAGTTGAGGAAAACTTTTTTCACCCAGTGGGTGGTGGGTCTGAAACTCACTGCCTGAAAGGGTGGTAGAGGCAGAAACCCTCAACGCATTTAAAAAGTATATGGATATGCACTGGAAGTGCCGTAACCTACAAGGCTACAGACCAAGAGCTGGAAAGTGGGATGAGGTTGGATAGCTCGTTTTCAGCCAGCACAGACACAATGGCCCAGAAATCCCAGTTGGAGGCTTCCCGTGGGTGCAAGCCCCCGACCTGCACTTACATAGCACGCCTGCCGTTGTGCTGTGGGCCCGTGTGGAATTCCGATCCTGGGCCTGCTCCAGCTGCTGGTGTGCAGTGCTCGCGTATCCCAGGGGCGCAACTAGTTTGCAGCGTCCCTGGGATCACGTGGGCCATGGGGAGCTAATCGGAGCAGGGAATCTCCATTCATAGATTTGACAGGAAGACCTTTCAAATCTATGAATAGAGATTGGCCCCAAAACCGAAGTAAAACTTCAAATAATTTTTTTTTAAATCACATTTTTAAAATAACTATAAATTCCATAAATTAACTATTTTAAACAAAAATTTAAATTTTTGAAAAAATTAATTAAAGTTTTTAACAGGGCTAAAAATAAACTTACCTTTCTTTAAAGTAGGGTTGCAAAGGGGTGGAAAGTTTCCGGTAAATTTCCAGAAATTTTCCACGGGAAGTTTAGCTTGGGAATTTTGGGAATTTTGCCCAAAAAAGCACATGCTAGCATAATATTGTTTTTTTTGTATTTCTTTCTTTTTTTTCCACAGGTCCTCTCTTAAAATTACTAACAGAGATGGAATCTTAATTATTAAGGAACTTCTTAATCAATATATGTTTATCTTCTTACTTGGCTTGTTTTAATAATTACAAGTTTTGTGTGTGACTGTGAACAAATGTGTCCTGATTGGTTGGATGAGTGGATGAGCGATTAGCTCCCTCTATTTGTAATATTTGCATATCGAATTGTGATTGGCCTGCAGGCATCTGTAAGACTGCTATAGTTTTTTTAAGATCCAGGTTAGGGGTCCTGAGGGAAGTCATTTTGTTTTCTGCTGATGTTGTGATGATGCAGTAAGTAAATCAGACTTTATACCAAATAAACCAGTTACTTGTTGAACTCTGTTGTCCTTCAATTTAAAATATACAAAATAATACACTATTGGTGATGTAGCGTCGTGTGTGTACAGGTCATGCTTCCATCACATGGAGCATCAGCAAAAATGTACTCACCCTGTTGCAATCGTGCTGATCGACCGCAGTTCGACACAGAGATGAATGCCCTTTATTTCTCTGCATAGAACAATGCCACGTTTACCGTCGGATGTGTGGAAGCATTTTACCCCAGGCATTAAAGATGGAAAGACTGTGTACATGTGCAAACACTGTAGAAAGCCATATGTAAAGAATGCCACAAAGAGCACAGACACGAAGGACAACAGACACACAGGCACATACATTGCTGATGAGCTGAAAGCGGTCATCAACAATCTTGGATCACAAAGGTCTTTGCAGTAGTTACTGACAATGCTGCGAATATGAAGGCTGCTTGGGCTCAAGTGGAGGAGGCCTACCCTCATATTACATCTATTGGGTGCGCAGCTCATGGGCTTAACCTGCTCCTCAAGGACATCATGGGTTTGAGAACCATGGAAGCACTGTACAAGAGAGCCAAGCAAGTTGTTAAGTATGTCAGGGGAAAACAGGTAGTTGCAGCAACCTACAACTCCAAGCAAATGACAAAGAACAAGAACACCACACTGAAGCTGCCCAACAACACTAGATGGGGTGGTGTTGTCATAATGTACAACAGCCTTCTGGAGGGTAAGGAGTCGCTGCAAGAAATGGCAATATCCCAGTCTGGGGATATAGAAACCACCATCAAGAAAATACTGCTGGATGATGTGTTTTGGGAGAGAGTGGTTAGCAGCCTTAAACTACTCTCACCAGTAGCATCTGCAATTGCTCAGATTGAAGGAGATGACGCTGTCTTGTCAGATGTTCTCAGGCTTTTTACTGATTTAAAAGAACAAATCAGCATTGCCCTACCCACATCCCTGCTGCTCAAAGCAGAGGAGAAGGCAATTGTTCAATTCATACAGACGCGTCAAGAATTTTGAGTCAAGCCGATTCATGCTGCAGCATACATGCTGGACCCAAAGCATGTTGGGAGACCAATACTTTCTGGAGAACAGATCAACAGCGCTTACAGTGTGATTTCTACCCTCTCACACCATCTCAATCTGGATGTGGGCAAAGTTCTGGGAAGTCTGGCAAAGTTGTCTACCAAGCAAGGTCTTTGGAATGGGGATGGGATATGGGAATCATGCAAGCATATCAGTGCACATACCTGGTGGAAGGGACTTTGTGCATCTGAGGCCCTGTCACCTATTGCATCGGTGATACTCCAAATCCCACCTTCATCAGCGGCCTCTGAACGAAACTGGTCACTTTTTGGGAATACGCATACAAAGGTGCGCAACAGGCTGACTAACAAGAGAGTGGAGAAACTGGTGGCTATCCGGGCGAACCTACAACTTATTGAGCCAGATACAGAAGTGTCCACCACACAGCTAGACACTGACACAGAGGAGGAAATGGACACGTCAGAGCCAGAGTCAGAGAATCAGGAGGAGCAATGAGGAGTAGAAGACTCAGAAGACTCATGAGTAGAAGACTCAAAGGGACAAAATAAGGACAAATTACAGGCTAAATAAGCTGACGCTCTTTTTATTTTATTTTAGATGGGTCTTTTTTGTGGGGGTTCAATAAAGTTCAAAATTATAACCTAAATAAAGTTTTGAAAGCCTGTTTTTATTTGTATGGAACAGTATGTCTATTTTGACGACAAAGATAATATAAGGGTCAGAGACAAAAACCATCAGTGTGCAAAAAAACTCAAAATTCCCATAAATTCCCATAAATTCCCCAAATTCCCATAAATTCCTGAAAATTCCCATGGAAAGTTTCCTCTTTTAAAAATTCCCAGAATTTTGCAACCCTACTTTAAAGTATTTTAAAATGATAAACCTGTGGAAAAAATGTTTTAATTTTACTGACTTCACCTCTTACCTTGTTAAAAGCAAGCCTTGCGACTGCTTTTACCACGCGCAGCTGCGAGGGACTTACCTGCACTGAAAAACCTGTGAAAAAAGTGGAAGTTCGATGCGAACGCGCTGCCTCTCTGGTGCACGCGTTTGACCTTCGAACCCCTTCCTTCAAGAGAACGAAAATTCCGGTTTTCAGTGCACGCACCATGCATGCGTGAAACAGGCACTTCCGTTGGCCCTACGGATGAGTACACAGCCCGTGGGGACCCGAATTTCTGGGCCAATGGGTTGAATGGCCTCCTTCTGTGCTATAAAATTCTATGATTCTATAATCCTAAGACAGAGCATCCACCCAGCCCAAATAAGATAATTGCCACAAGCGGGGTGGGCCAAGGGATGTACACTCCCTGTGTGAAGACTCACATGCTCCATAACCTCAAAAGAACTAGGTGAAAACCAAAGTTGGTCCATTGCAGTCAGATACGGGGGAATATATAATGGGAAATAAGGAAATGGCAGATCAACTAAATGCATACTTTGGGTCAGTCTTTACGAAGGAAGACACAAAAAACCTCCCTGGGATATCGGGAAAAATAGGGACATTGGCAAAGGAGGAACTGACGCAAATCAATATCTCTAAGGATATGGTGTTAAGGAAGCTAAAGGGATTGAAGGTGGACAAATCCCCAGGGCCTGATAACATGCATCCTAGGGTACTGAAGGAGGTGGCCCTAGAGATAGCGGATGCACTAAGGATGATTTTTCAGAATTCATTAGACTCGGGAACAGTGCCGATGGATTGGAGGGTAGCTAACGTTACCCCACTATTCAAAAAGGGGGGTAGGGAAAAAGCAGGTAATTACAGACCTGTAAGCCTTACATCAGTTGTGGGCAAAATGCTGGAGTCCATCATTAAGGATGAAATAGCGGAGCACTTAGCAAATGGGGACAGGATAGGACAGAGTCAACATGGATTTACAAAGGGTAAATCGTGCTTGACTAATCTATTGGAATTTTTTGAGGGAGTAACTGGTAGAATAGATGGGGGAGAGCCAGTAGATGTGGTGTACCTGGACTTCCAAAAGGCCTTCGATAAGGTCCCACATAAAAGATTAGCATGGAAAATTGAGGCTCATGGGATAAAGGGGAAAGTTTTGGCGTGGATAGGGAACTGGCTGTCAGATAGAAAACAGAGAGTTGGAATAAACGGCTCATTTTCTGAATGGCAGGCAGTAACAAGTGGGGTACCACAGGGATCTGTCCTGGGCCCCCAGCTGTTCACAATTTACATTAATGACCTGGATCAGGGAGTCGGATGCAGCATTTCCAAATTTGCAGACGACACTAAACTAGGAGGTGGGGTGGGCTCAGAGGAAGAGACCAGGAAGCTCCAGAGCGATTTGGACAGACTGGGCGATTGGGCGGATAAATGGCAGATGCACTATAATGTGGACAAGTGCGAAGTTATCCACCTTGGGTGCAGGAACGGGAGGGCAAATTATTATTTAAATGGCAATAGATTGGGAGAGGGGGAAGTACAGAGAGACCTGGGTGTTCTTGTACACCAGTCACTGAAGGCGAGCATGCAGGTGCAACAGGCGGTCAAGAAGGCAAACGGTATGCTGGCCTTCATAGCAAAAGGGTTAGAATACAGGAACAGGGATACCTTGCTGCAGCTGTACAGGGCACTGGTGAGACCACACCTCGAGTACTGTGTACAGTTTTGGTCGCCTCATCTGAGGAAGGATGTTCTTGCCATGGAGGGGGTGCAGCGGCGATTCACCAGGCTGATACCAGGAATGGCGGGAATGACCTATGAGGAGAGACTATGTAGTTTAGGGATGTACACACTGGAGTTTAGAAGATTGAGAGGGGACCTCATAGAAGTGTATAAAATTCTGACAGGTCTAGACAGACTGGATGCAGAAGGAATGTTTCCCTTGGCGGGTGAGAACAGAACTAGAGGACATAATTTAAGGATAAGGGCTAAACCATTTAGGACAGAGATGAGGGGGAATTTCTTCACTCAGAGAGTGGTGAACCTGTGGAACTCATTGCCACAGAGGGCAGTGTACGCCAGCTCATTAAATATATTTAAGAGGGAATTAGATATATTTCTACGGGCAAAAGGGGTTAAGGGTTACGGAGAGAAGGCGGGGACGGGATACTGAATTAAAGGATCAGCCATGATCTCATTAAATGGCGGAGCAGGCACGAAGGGCCGAATGGCCTACTCCTGCTCCTATCTTCTATGTATCTATGTATCTATGTATGATCGGTGGAAGTATCCCTGCTCAGATCAAGCATAACTCCTTAACCACTGATGGATGCGGGAATCACCTGATGTAAGCACATGAGATTTTGGTAACTGGACAAGCATAATGGTGCACTGTTATACACGCCTACCCAATATAGAGGGCACTGAACTTTAGCACTGAAACTGATCCTTATGGCATCGACAACTTTAATTAAGTTCGGCACTTAGGTGCCGTCTTTCAGATGAGACGTTAAACCCCTTCGGCCCTCTCAGGTGGATGTAAAAGATCCCATGGCACTATTCAAAGAAGAGCAAGGGAGAGTGGACCTCAACAGGCAACATTCGAAAGTGATGTCAGAGATTAAAAGTGACGTCATAACGAGGGAAGGAGCTGATTGGTAAGTAGGACCTGGTGAGTGTTTCTACAGTCCAGTCATTAAAGTAAAAGTAGGGTTTCTAGTTTAAAGTGAAGTAAGGTCCCTAGTGTATTTAATATTCTTTAATTTAAAGGAAGTAAACGGAGTAAATAAAGGGTAGGACATGGCAGGGCAGCTCAGCAGTGTAGAGTGCTCCTCCTGTGCTATGTGGGGAGTCTGGGACACTTTCGGTGTCCAGGGCGAACAGGTGTGCAGGAAGTGTCTCCAGCTACAGCTACTCAAAATCCGCGTTTCAGAGCTGGAGCTGTGGCTGGAGTCACTGTGGAGCATCCGTGAGGCTGAGATCTTCATGGATAGTGTTGAATCCGTGATTCTTAAAGTATGATGTTTTCCATTAACTAGACAGAGGCTGTAACTTAACAATCAACAGGTGTTTACTGGAGGAGGGTAGTCTAAAGACTAACACTACAGAGGCATGCTCAAGGCTTATATACAGGTGTGGTCACTGCCGGTACTACAGTATACAGGAGCTGTAAAAGTAGTTCTCTCTTAAAGGTACATACACTACAATTCCTCCCCTTTTAGATTAACAGTACCCATAACATTCAAATAACAGTTAACACTTTAACATGCACATTAAACTGAAATAGTCCATTTATAGATTCAGTCTTTGGGGCGGCTTCCTGATCCTTTCTGGATAGTGCCTTTCCTGAGGTTCTTGTTCTTGGTGCGGAGGCGATTCTGGCCCCCTTTCGTCGGTTAGTTCATCAGTTTCCGCTGCTGCTGGTTCTGAGGTAGATGCTACCGGTATGTCGGGTTCATCCCCAGGGACGCGAGACATGGGGTTGACTCATTCCTGTGACACTAGGATCTGGTCGACGTGGCGTCTCACAATGTTCTCCCCGACATCCACTGTATATGTTAATGGCCCCTGCCGTGTGCATATCGTTCCGGGTTGCCATATCTCTGTTCGGTAGTCGCGGGCCAAGACTGGTTGTCCTACATTGAAGCTCCTTGTCGGCTTCTCATTGATGTGCTGGAATTGTTTATCCTCAACATTTCTTCGCACATTTGGTCTGAGCAAATGCAGACGAGATCTCAACCTTCGGTTAAAGAACATCATGGCCGGGGTCTGGTTGGTAACTGCATGTGTCGCACTTCTGTAGGCTAACAGAAAATTGTCCACCTTATGCTGTAGTGGAATTTCATCATTGCACATGGCCCTTATCGCCTTTTTAAAGGTTTGTACGAACCTCTCAGCCAATCCATTTGTGGCTGGGTGATTCGGGGCGGATGTGTAATGCCTTACCCCATTCCTTCTCATAAATTTCCGAAACTCTTTGAACACAAACTGTGGTCCGTTATCAGAGCAAATCTGCTCTGGCAAGCCGTTCCTGGCAAAAATGGTCCATAGGACTGCAATCATTTTCTTTGTAGTGGTTGAGGACATTTTGATCACCTCAGGCCATTTCGAGTGCGCATCCACTGCTATTAAGAACATTGAGTCCATGAATGGACCAGCAAAATCAATATGCACCCGTTGCCATGGAGAGGAGGGCCATTCCATGGGTGTAGAGGGGCATGTGGTGGTGCATTTTGGACCTTCTGGCATCATGAGCAGCTCTTGGTTAGGTTCTCGATTTGTTGATCAATTCCCGGCCACCACACATAAGCCCTAGCAAGGCTTTTCATTTTCACCCCTCCCAGATGACCTTCGTGAAGCTCATTGAGCACTCTCTCCCTTAACTTGGGTGGAATTACCACTCGGGATCCACACATCACTGTCCCCTGGCATACTGACAGATGTTCTCTTCTGGATGAGAATGCTGGCAACAGTGAGTCGCCATGTGTTGGCCATCCCTTCACCGTCAAATCATATACCCGAGACAGTGTCGGATCATTGCGGGTCTCCTTCTCTATATCCGCGTTAGGTACCGGCAATTGTTCAATTATCGACGAATAAAATATTTCGATAGGGTCCACTGCTGGTGCTTCCTCCACCATAGGCAGTGGCAGGCGTGATAGCCCATCAGTGTTTCCATGCTGTTTCGTGCCCTTATACTCTATTTCATATTGGTTCGCCCCTCGAAAAAGTGACCATCTTTGTAGCCGTTGTGCAGTCATCACCGGAACACCCTTCTTTGGATTAAAGATGGAGACAAGTGGTTGGTGGTCAGTCAGCAAGGTGAACTTCTGCCCATGCAGATAGTGGTTGAATTTTTTTACTCCCCATACTAGGCTGAGGGCCTCCCTGTCGATCTGGGCGTAGTTGCGCTCGGCTGAGGTTAGTGACCGAGACGCAAAGGCTACTGGCCCTCCAACCCGTCTGGGAATTTGTGCGACAGCACCGCTCCAATACCATAGGGTGATGCATCACATGCCAACTGAATTGGTAGTGCTGGGTTGAAATGGGCCAACACCTCTTCATTACAGGAACGATGGGTGTAGCCCACTCGCTCCAGTCTACTTTGGACAGTATTCCTGAACGTTCCAACCCTTCCAGCTCTGCTTCGAAGGCTGGTCGGATCGCATAAGGTACCGGTCTGGCCTTAAAAAACTTTGGGCTTGCATTTTCCTCTATTTTAATCGTCACTGTTATGCCTTTTAGTGTTCCGAGTCCCTCCTGGAACACTTCTTGTGCATCAGTTAGCATTTTTAACAGTCGTCCAGGTGTGACGTCGTCATCCTTTTTGGCCTCAACCTTCAGTGCCTGTATGGAATGCTAATCTAATTGTATCTTCCGGATCCATTCACGTCCTAGTAGTGGTGGTCCTCCATCTGGCAATACATATAGGTCCATTTTAGGTATTTCCTGGCCTTTGTATATCACTTTCACCCTTATTTTTTCTTTGGGGTAGACTTTTTGCCCCGTGTACGTCTTCAAGACAATCTCTGTAGCTTTCAAGGGTATCTGTGAAAATAGCCGCTTGTAGTCCCTTTGGTTTATGACTGTTAGGGCTGATCCTGTGTCCAATTCCATTTTCAATTGGACTCCGTCTATCTTGAGCGTGACCCAGATAGTCTGGTGATCCTCCATTTTGAATACCTTATGTAGTTTCAGACAACCCAGCTCCTTGCTTCCGGAGTCTGTGTCACTTTTCTGTTCGTCTGAACTACTGTCCATCACCTTGTGTACCTTTTTGTACTTCTCCTGTGCAGATTTCTTGCTGCTGGTTTTCTTCCCTGACCTGCAGACTCTTGCTATGTGTCCTGCTTTTCCACACTGTCTGCACACTTGGTCCTTGAACCAACAATCCTTCTGGTCATGTGTTGTTCTGCCGCAGCGATAACACTTCCCTGCTCCATATGACATTTCATTGGTGCCATATGCTTGCGGTCTCCGTTGTATCTCTGCAGTGCCCCATGCGGCTGCTTCGTGTGATACTGCCATGCTGAAAGCCTTGTCCAGCGTAAAATCCTTTTCTGATAGAAGCCATTTCAGGGTTCCTTCACTTTGAAGCCCACACACAAACTTGTCCCTTAACGTATCTGCTAGTCCCAATCCAAACTGGCAGTGTTTCGATAGCTTGCGCAGTTCCGTTAAGTACTCAGCATTACTTTCGTCTTTATGCTGGTTCCTTTTGTGGAACTTAAATCTTTCTGCTATCAGCAGCGGTGTGGGGTTTAAGTGGTCCTGTAGGATTTCCACTATGCTTTTGAAATTCTTATCCGGTGTCTTCTCTGGGGTTATTAGGTTTTGCAGTAAGCCATAAGTTTTTGCACCCATGGAATTCAACAAAACCAGTGCTTTCCTAGCATCTGGCACTTCATTCGCCCTGCAGTACACCTCAATGCGTTCCACATATGTCGCACAATCTTCGACTTCATTGTCGAACGCAGTGATACTGCCACTCTTCGGCATCCCTGGGTGTGATTAAACTGTCAAAATGGCGTCTCCCGCGCTCTCCCTTCTTCTCCACTGGCACAAAATGGCATCTCCCGCGCTTTCCTTTCTTCCTGCGCTCGCCCTTCTTCTCCGCTGCGGCTTCTAAAATTGCATCTCCCGCGCTCTCCCTTCTTCTCCGCAGCTCAATGGCGTCTCCCGCGCTTTCTTTCTTTCCCCCGCGGACGCTGTTCAGCCCTTGAGCCCTGGCTGTGCTCTGCGCGTTCTCCTGTGCGCCTCTCCCGTTGCCGCCGCTCAGTCCTGAACCCGGCTGCTGCTTTACACTCTCTCTTTTTTTTTTGTTTTTCCTCGACACCGCTCGGTTTTCAACCCCTAGCTGCACCCTGTGCGCTTCACCCTCTCTCTTAACCCGTCGACGCTGCTCGGCCTTTTCTGTGCCGTCGGTTGGCTCCAGCCGCCGCTGTCCGGGAAGGGTCTGCGCTGTACCTGTTGCCAGTCTGTTGCTGGATCGTCGTGGCTGGGGAACCAAGCCCTGCTCTCAACAGCCTCCCCTGCGATGTTCACTCTCTGCTGGATGACTGGGCGGTTGCTCGTGGTCGACGCCCGTGCTTCTGGCCTCGACTTTCTTCCACCGCCCTCCCGGAGCGAATCGTTGAAAGGAAATGCAGAGTTGCAGGTAGATTCGAATCGACCTCGTCGCCACTGTTGAATCCGTGATTCTTAAAGTATGATGTTTTCCAATAACTAGACGGAGACTGTAACTTAACAATCAACAGGTGTTTACTGGAGGAGGGTAGTCTAAAGACTAACAGTACAGAGGCATGCTCAAGGCTTATATACAGGTGTGGTCAATGCCGGTACTACAGTATACAGGAGCTGTAAAAGTAGTTCTCTCTTAAAGGTACATACACTACAGATAGCACATTTAACGAGGTGGTCACACTGCAGGTAAAGAGTACACAGACAGACAGGGAATGGGTGACCGTCAGACAGAGTAAAAGAACTAGAAACGTAGTGCAGGAGTCCCCTGGGTCCATCTTCCTCTCCAACAGATTTTCTGTTTTGGATACTGCTGGGGAGATGGTTTCTCAAAGGAATGCAGCAAGAGCCAAGTCCGTGGCACTACGAGTTGCTCAGCTGCACAGGAGGGGAGGAAAAAGAGTGGGAGAGCAATAGTGATAGGGGATTCTATCGTAAGGGGAACAGATAGACGTTTCTGTGGCTGCAGACATGACTCCAGGATGGTATGTTGCCTCCCTGGTGCCAGGGTCAAGGATGTCACTGAGCAGCTGCAGGACATTCTGAAGGGGGAGGGTGAACTTTCAGAGGCCGTCGGTACCAATGACATAGGTAGAAAGAGGGACGAGGTCCTGCAAGCAGAATATAGGGAGCTAGGAAATAAATTAAAAAGCAGGACCTTAAAGGTAGTAATCTCAGGATTACTCCCAATGTCATGTGCTAGCGAGAGCAGAAATAGGAGAATAAACCAGATGAATGCGTGGCTGGAGAGATGGTGTAGGAGGGAGGGATTTAAATTCCTGAGGCATTGGGACCGATTCTGGGGAAGGTGGGACCTGTACAAGCTGGACAGGTTACACCTCGACAGAAACAGGACCAACATCCTCGCAGGGGTGTTTGCTAGTGCTGTTGGGAAGGATTTAAACTAGTTTGTCAGGGGGCTGGGAACCTATGTGTGGGCCCAGAATGGAGAGAAATAAAGCTGGAAGTGCAAGTTAGAAAAATAGTCAACAAAACTAGTAGGGAGCAGAAACAAAGGCCAACAGTAAAGAGGGTCAAAGTGCAGAAAAATATTAAACAGGCAAAGTTAAAGGCACTTTATCTAAATGCACGTAGCATTCGCAACAAGGTGGATGAATTAATGGCACTAATAGAAGTAAATGGGGATGATGTAATTGCCATTACAGAGACATGGTTGCAGGGTAACCAAAGCTGGGAACTGAATGCTCCAGGGTACTCAACATTTAGGAAGGACAGACAAAAAGGAAAAGCAGGTGGCGTAGCGGTGTTAATAAGGGATGAGATCGGTATGGTAGAGATAAAAGATCTTGGCTTGGCAGATCATGATTTAGAACTGGAATCAGTTTGGGTGGAGCTAAGAATCAGCAAAGGGCAGAAAAAATTGGTGGGAGTTGTGTATAGGCCACCAAACAGTAATGGTAATGTAGGGTACAGTATCAATCAAGAGATTAGAAGTGCATGTAACAAGGACAATACGGTAATCATGGGGGACTTTAATCTACATATTGACTGGGCAAATCAAATTACCACTAATGGTATGGAGGACGAATTCTTGGAATGCGTGCATGATGGTTTCCTGGATCAGTATGCGGAGGATCCAACCAGGGAACAGGCTATTCTGGATCTGGTACTGTGTAATGAGAAAGGGCTAATCAATAATCTTGTGGTAAAGGGGCCTTTAGGGACAAGTGACCATAATATGATTAAGTTTGAGAGTGATGTAGTCCAATCTGAAACTAAGGTCTTCAATCTAAACAGAGGAAACTACAAGGGTATGAGGGACAAGTTGACCATGGTAGATTGGGAGACTACACTAAAAGGTATGAAGGTGGACATACAATGGCTAACATTCATGGAAATAATGCATAATTTGCAACAAACATATATTCCTCTAGGGCATAAAAACCCAAAAGGAAAAGTGATCCAACCATGGCCAACAAAAGAAATTAAAGCTAGTATTAAGACAAAGGAGGAAGCTTATAAAGTTGCTAGAAAAATTGGTCAGCCTGAGGATTGGGATCTTTTTAGAAATCAGTAAAGGGGAATCAAGAAATTGATAAAGGAAAGGAAAATGGAATATAAGCACAAATTAGCGAAAAATATAAAAACGGATTGTAAAAGCTTCTATGGGTATGTGAAAAGGAAAAGACTGGCAAAGGTAAATGTAGGTCCTTTACAGTCAGAGATGGGAGAATTTATAATGGGGAATGAGGAAATGGCAGAGAAATTAAATAAATACTTTGTTTCTGTCTTCACAGAGGAAGACACAAAAAACCTCCCAGAAATACAAGAAAACCAAGGGTGTGACGAGAATGAGGAACTTAAAGAAATTATTATTAGTAAAAAAACAGTACTAACAAAATTAAAGGGACTAAAAGTTGATAAATCCCAAGGACCGGATGACCTACATCCTAGGGTTTTGAAAGAGGTGGCCATTGGTTGTCATCTTCCAAAATTCTATAGATTCTGGAATGGTTCCTGCAGATTGGAGGATAGCAAGTGTAACCCCGCTATTTAAGAAAGGAGGGAGAGAGAAAACGGGGAACTACAGACCTGTTAGCCTCACATCAGTAGTTGGTAAAATGCTGGAATCTATTATAAAGGATGCAATAACTGGGCACTTAGAAATTAATAGTAAGATTGGGCAGAGTCAACATGGATTTATGAAAGGGAAATCCTGTTTGACAAACCTATTGGAGTTCTTTGAGGATGTAAATAGTGGAGCAGACAAAGGGGAACCAGTAGTTGTGGTGTATTTGTATTTTCAGAAGGTTTTCGATAAGGTTCCACACAAGAAGTTGGTGAACAAAATTAGGGCACATGGAATTGGGGGTAATATACTAGCATGGATTGAGAATTGGTTAACAGACAGAAAACAAAGAGTAGGGATAAACGGGTCTTTTTCAGGATGGCAGGCTGTGACTAGTGTGGTACCACAAGGATCAGTGCTTGGGCCTCAGCTTTTCACAATCTATATCAATGATTTGGGTGAGGGGACTAAAATTAACATTTCCAAATTTGCTGATGCCACAAAGCTAGGTGGCAGTGTCAGTTGCGAAGAGGATGTGAAGAGGCTTCAAGTGGATCTCGACAGGCTCAGTGAGTGGGCGAGATCATGGCAGATGGAATATAATGTGGATAAATGTGAAGTTATCCACTTTGGTAGAAAAAACAGAAAGGCAGAATATTTCCTAAATGGCGAAAGATTGGGGAATGCAGATGCTCAAAGGGACATGGGTGTCCTTGTACATGAGTCACTGAAAGTGGATGTGCAGGTTCAGCAAGGCATTAGGAAGGCAAATGGTATGCTGACCTTCATTACAAGAGGATTTGAGTACAGGAGTAAAGAAGTCTTACTCCAATTATATAGGGCCTTGGTGAGACCACACCTGGAGTACTGTGTACAATTTTGGTCTCCTTACCTAAGGAAGGATATACTTGCCATAGAGGGAGTGCAACAAAAGTTCACGAGATTGATTCCTGGGATGGCGAGACTGTCGTATGAGAAGAGGCTGAGTAAACTAGGCCTGTATTCACAGAAACACACAGAATCACAGAAACCCCACAGTGCAGATAGAGGCCATTTCGGCCCATCGAGCCTGCACTGACACATATCCCACCCGATCCCCGTAACCCCTACACCAACACATATCCCACCCTATCCCTGTAACCCCACGTATTTAATCCCCCTAACACTAAGGGTCAATTTATCATAGCCAATCAACCTAACCCGCACATCTTTGGAGTGTGGGAGGAAACCGGAGCACCCAGAGAAAACCCACGCAAACACGGGGAGAATGTGCAAACTCCACACAGACAGTCGCCCGAGGCCGGATTCGAACCCGGGTCCCTGGCGCTGTGAGGGGATCTCATTGAAGCATACAAAATTATTACAGGGCTTGATAGGATGGATGCTGGGAGAATGTTTCCCTTAGCTGGGGAGTCTCAAACCAGGGGCCACAGCCTCAAGATAAAGGGTCGGCCATTCAGGGCTGAGATGAGAAGAAATTTCTTCACACAAGGGTGGTGAATCTTTGGAATTCTCTACCCCAGAAGGCTGTGGAGGCTCAGTCATTGGGTATATTAAAAACAGAAGTCGATAGATTTCTGACTAGTAAGGGCATCAAGGGATATAACGATAGGGCCGGTGAATGGATTTGAGGCAGAAGATCAGCCATGACCTCATTCAATGGCGGAACAGGTTCGAAGGGCCGAATGGCCTACTCCTGCTCTTATTTCTTATGTTCTTATGTTCTCCCTGATGTCCTGGCCATTACTTATCCCTCAACCAACATCATTAAAACAGATTATCTGTTCATTATCATATTGCTGTGTGCAAATTGTCTGCTGTGTTTCCTACTTTACAACGGTGAAGGGCATGATATAAATACATTTCTTTTTTCTTTCTCCGTGCCTGTTTAAACTAATTGCCTAGCTGAGATTCAAATTAATGTATTAAAATGTATAATTAACACAAGAATGTAGAATCAATGTACTGAAGTAATGGAAAGTTGAAAGCAGATTTGTCCTCAGTGGATTGCGAAGGCGGAACAGTAACCAGTTGCAGAAACAACGAGGTCGATTTTGAGTGCCTTGCTTGGCGTTAACGGGATGGCAATGGCCTCAAAATAAGGTCAGCAGCCTTACCGATGCGGGTGGCTCCATTATAAATGGGGCCTACCACTGGTTGTCCAAAGCACCCACCTATTTTAGGCTATAGGCCCCTTTTAACATGGAAATCATGGTCATATGATGTACATAGGACCCGATTGCTATTTTAGGTAGGAATTGATCGGAGCCTGCACAATGCAAGTACTGAAATCCAAGGACTGTGTATTTTCTTGGCCATCGTGTTTTAATTATTTTTATTCCACATTTTTACAACTATTAAATGTATTTATGTTATCAAACTATGTTGTAGTTTGCAAGCCTGTGTTTTGTTTAGCTTTGTTGTCAGGACAATTGCCACATATTAAAATAAAAACACTTTGGAGGAGAAATTCACTGTCGCCCCGTTTGGGGCGCTAATTTTAAATTTTGAAAAGTAAGCGCCAGGCGCTAACAATTTCAAACTTTAGAAAAATTAGCATTTTGCGCTCCAAGAAGTAAGTGGAGCGCTAAATCAAGTACTCCACTTCATTCTTGGAGCGCAATCGGCAGCAAGCGGGCCGGAGACTTCAGCCGCATTCAAAGGCTGCTTCCCTCCCTTAAAGGGAAGGGCCATCGCTGCAGGCTCTGCAATTTAAAAAGTACCTACCTGGACCACCAAGGCAGCCGTGTTTCAGCGCGATCGGCCCGGCACTCAAGCAGAATGCTGGGCTGATCGATCGCAGACAGGAACACGCAAAAAAAACTGGAACAAGAAAGGTAAGTTTTTTTTTACTTACCTCGGCCAACTCGCCTTTAATCATCGCACCCGAAGCGGCTGGCCGACTGATGCATGCCTCCTGCAGCTGTCGGTGTTTTCGACCGGCGCTGCTGGAGGGGGCGAAAGTCAATTTCAGGCCCAGGGCACTACCAGGGTAATGCGCACGGCGATGACATCACGATCTCCGGGCGTAGCCCCGCCGCAAACCTCCCGCCAAATATTGCGGGAGTCGATGTCAGCGCCGTGTCTGGCCGCAAAGCCATTTGCGCCCCGTTAGCACCGCGGGTCACTAACGGGAGGTGCAAAGGCACCCAATTTCGTCCCCTGTGTGTTTTCAGGTCTCATTAACTTCTGTTGGTAGACAGACAGGAGTGCAACATTGAGTGCCTGAAGCCCTTCCCCCGTGCAGTTAGTGAAGTAGCTTCACTTGTACTTGCTGTAATAGAGCCACCTGGTGGACTACTGATGTATAATAATAATAAAGCCATATGCAGTACAGTTCTTACCGGAAGACATGTTGTGCTGTTGTATATATACACTGGGCTGGATTTTGCCAGGTCTGAGGAGGCGGGAATGGAGGCGTGTGGGGTGTTAAAATTGCAAAAAGTGGCGGGCGGGCCCAACCTTGCCTCCATCCTGCCTTCAAGCAATTTTCCCAAATGTGTGGTTTCTGATCCCATCTTTGTCCCACCTCCAATAGGTGGGATACGCCCTTAAGGCCATTACCAACCACTAAATTGCCTCTATAATCCCATTTTGAGAGGCCTTTGCGATTTTAACATATTTCTCACATGATTCACGTCTCCTCTGAAACACGACGGTGAAACCTGGTGGGAGTACAATTGGATTGCTGACTATCAGCTGCAGCTTCACCATTAAAAAGGAGATTTGATCAGTCATCATTTGCAGGTGACAGGACTTTGTTGTCTCAGGTCTGGGGGAACTTTTAGCAGGCATAACCATAGCTGTGGAAGTTTGGATCCTGACACCCATCTCCAGTGTGACCTCCTGGGAAACCCCTCTCCCCACATTCACTGAGCGCTTCCTCAACTGAGGCATATACCAGAAGCATGGGAAACATTTATTTCCTTTCCTCCTGGACATCAGACGAGGAAGAAGACCAGCCGTGGCTGCAGCAGAACCATGAACAACAGCAGCAGCAACAACAGGAGCGCCAAGCTGCTGCTCACCCACCTGAAGCTGCACAGGCCAGAAGGTGCCAGCGCACGACCACATTGCTGCCTGGGATGCAAGGAATGCACTCATCTTGGCCAGATTTGCTTAGCCTAGCCAATCAAACACTTTTGCCTTGCAGCTTCTTACCAGAGCATCGACAATGGTCAAAAACCAGAGGATTCCTAGCACTCTGACCACCATACTGGCAATTGCAAGTAATCCTAAGCCCTCAATGTGGAAGTCCCATTTGCAAAATGACACATGCCACAACTGCAACAGTTGCCATCAGAATTTTAATTTTCAATAACCAACTGATGGCATTTTAAAAATAAACACATTTCACCCAAGTGACTACCCTTGTGACTATTTGTGCAGTATCTTTCCCTTACGCGTGCTCCTACGTGGTGCTTCCCCTGTGGCTTCAGCAGATGTGGAGGCCCCTTGCTCACTTTCCTGCTGCTCCTCTCTCGACACCTTTGGCGGGCGTCCTCTGGGGTTGCAAACCTGTGAGGGCTCGGCAACAGTCTGCTGCTCCTGCGGCTGTGCAGGGGTTGAGACGCTGATCTCAGTTGGGTGGGGACTCTGTGGGGCCCTGACCGAGGGCTCTGCAGTGGCATGGAAGTGTGAGCGCTTGGAGAGGAGCCCCCACTTCCTTGATGTCGGCCAACAACTTCCCTCTCATAGGTCAGGTCCCCCTCAGCGCTTGCAAGTGGCTTGAGAGTACCTTGCTGCACATCAGGGGGGCCATGGGAACCCGTATCTGCACTGGCAGTCCTATTCAGAAGGACTTCCATGAAGCTCTGGTTTCTCTGTTCAATTGATATCGCTCCTCCAGAGATGTCAGTCTATTCTGAACACTCACCATGTTTTCCTCACTCCGGCGACTTACTGCCTCCATGGCTGTAGCCAGCCTTTCCATGGAGGTTGCCATCCTTTCCGTGGTGCTGCGTTCATGCACCAATGACTCCACAAAGGCTCTGCTCATGTTCGCGATGGACTCCTCCATTCGCTCCACACTCGCAGCGACCCTGGAGACAAAACCTGCCAGAGACTCCTGCACCTGCTCCTGGAGTTCCAGCACTGCTCTCCTTCTGGTTGGACCCAGAGGCAGAGGGTCGACATGCAGCTGAGCCAAGCTGGGAGAGTCCTGTGCCCTCCGACTAGGACTCTCCACTGCTGTCCCTGTCTCCACAATTTGCTGATGCTCACTTGTGAGCTGTGATACACCAGGTGACAACACTACTCTATCTCGCGATGGACCCACCGAGGTGTGAGTGTCTGCGCTGGTGCTGGGTTGGCTGTAGTCTGCTGATGCTGCGCCCTCAGAGGTTGCAGCTTCCTCTGAGGAGTCTGGAGACTCAGGCTCTTCCTCCTTGATAGTGGGGACAGGTGCTTGCGATGGTCCTGTGGGGGAGTAAAGGAAAGAGTCAGAGATGTGAGGCCAAGGTTACATGCACATTGCATATTGCAGATGATCATAAGTCCATCTGTTAGAGCTTCAGAATCATTATCAGTGACTTATGCAATGTCAATCAGAGAGATGAAAAACTATTCTGTCACCAGCTTTCTCTGATGCACCAGTCTGTCCATCCCCCACTTGCGCATCGTCCTCCAGTCCCACAATCTCCAGGACCGCCTCCTCCCAAGGGGTGAGGTGGGCTACTGAGAGTGGCCCTCCTCCTGTCCTCGCTCTTTCCCTCTTATTGTGAGCTCTCTTTTCCTGCAATGAGGGAGACAAGTGGAGTTTGAGTGAGAATGAAGGAGTGAGTGTAGAGAATCCATAGCATAGATGCTTAGAAGGAGACAAAGATGGAGTGAGTTGGCAAGACCAATGGCCCTCCCTGTGTTTTGTAAGTTGTTTTCATAGCATCACAGTGATAGGGAGTGTGAGGGCTGCACAGTCGAATAGTTAGGTGAATGTGACCATAGAGAGAGAGGGAATTGGTAAGGGTGCAGGGGTGTCAGTGTCAAGTGGGATGTGGAGGAAGAGGTTGCTAAAGCTAAGTGCTGGTGAGGAGAGGCAATGGGGATCAGATTGAGGGTGATGGGAAAGTCATACTCACTTTTCCAGTGCGCAGAAGGTCATGAAATCTCTTCCTGCACTGAAGCCAGGTTCGGCGGATGAGGGACAATGAGTTCACCTCCTGGGCCACCTGGACCCACACAGCCTTTGTCTGCTGGGGAGGCTTCTTCCTCCCTGAGGAAGGGAAGAGCACCTCCTTATTTCCTCTTGCTCCCTCCACCAAAGCTTGCAGGGCGACGTCATCAAATCTAGGAGCAGACTTAGGTCTCCCGCTTCTCATTCTGCCTCCAGGTCCCTCTCACTGCAAAGGCCAAAAGGTTGGCAGTCTGCAGAAGAAGCAAGGCTTCTTGCAGACCTTAAATGCAGCAGACGTCATTGGAGGCGAGTTTCAGACTGAAAAAACTAATTGGGCCATGGGTTCCCACACGCCGGAACTCAATTGCCCAATTATGTGAAAATTGTATCAATCTCCCACATCGATTTGGAATCAGGTGGATAACACGAAAAGCGGTTGACACGACCCCAGCCCGACCCAGTGACAAAATCCAGCCCACTGTGTCTCAACATATCACAGAATTGCTGATGAGGATGTGATTGCGGATTCTCTAGCTGAAATTTTTGTTGACGGATAATCCTGCCAAGCGACAGAGAGACTGTTAGAGGTTCTTTGTTTTGCAGAAAAACTTAAAAATTTGAGGTAAATTTCGAGCACCCATGGCTGTACTGTCGATGTTGCCAGAGTTCTGATGGCCGCACCTTTGGGAATAATAGGGCACTTGGGTGAGTTCCATCACGACCGAGAGACTTTCGGAGCGTATGTGGAGCGGCTAGAAATGTTTTTCACCACAAATGGTACTGTCGAAGTTCCCGATGATGGAAACCGTAACCGGGCGGTTTTAGAAATGAAATGGGCTATTTTTTTTGACTGAAGCCCGCCCCGAGATGTATGAAACCCTGAAAAATGTGTTTGTTCCCGCCAAGCCGAAGGACCCACCACTGAAGGAGATCCTAATCAAGTTAGAACAGCTCTACAGCCCTGAGCCCCTGGAAATTGCTGAAAGTTATTGTTTTGGAACACGTGATCAATTAAATGATGAGGATATCAGTGAGTACATTGTAGCTTTAAAAAAGCTATCCATCCACTGCCATTTTGGAAACTTTCAGGACTGAGCTTTGCATGACCGCTTTGTTTGTGAGTTGAAAAATGAACGTATCAGAAGTAAATTATTGACAACCCCTAACTTGACTTTTGACATAGCTTGTCAGACAGCTATGTCGATGGATATGACCGACCGATACTCCCGAGAGCTCTGCGACATTTCCAGTCATCAGACAACCAAGGTGAATCGGCTGCAGGCTAAAAGTAAAAGGCAGTTGGGCCCCAAAGCCTCAGCAACTGGCCAAGGTAACAGTGCATTGAAGTCATGCTATCGGTGCCTGGGACAATGCATTTCTCAAAGCTGTCCATATGTGAAGGCAGAGTGTCTCTACTGCAAGAAAACTGGGCATCTTGTGAAAGCATGCCGACAAAAGAGTAAACTGACTGGCAATGCTAGAAGTAGAAATTGCCAGACATTACATACCGTTGAAGAGAAGCAGCAGGACGAGAGTTTCTGGAGATTCACGTCATCAGGAGCACAAAGGTATCTAACAGCGATTCGCGAGGTATCGTCATCCAAGTAGATGTCGCAGGAACCAGGATACCCATGGAAATCGACACTGGTGCATCCGTGAGCGTAGTCCTGAAATCACTGTATCGCGACAAGTTGTGTGATTATCGATAGAGAAATCGAAGGTGGAGCTGCAAGGATACTCAGGAGAGCAAATCCCTGTAGTAGGAAATGTCACCATACCAGTGAAATACAAGGATCAGTGTCAGAGCTTGCCTCTCATAGTAGTGGCAGGAGACAAGCCTGCCTTGATAGGTAGAAATTGGTTGGGATCACTGAAGCTGGATTGGAATGAGATTTTTCGTGAAGAAGCGAAATTTGCATCGAAAGATGACGTCATCAAGCAGTATCCGTAGGTGTTCAGCGAAACGGGCAGTTTGATCCAAGACTTCAAGGCAAGTGTCAGAGTGCAGAAGGACGCAAGACCAGTTTACTGCAAGCCACGTCCCGTACCATACACACTCAAGGAGATAGTTGAGCAAGAACTCAAAAGACTAGAAACTGAGAACATTATCTCTAAGGTAGATCTGAGTAATTGGGCTACACCCATGTTTGTGGTACTAAGTCAGATGGTAAGGTACGGTAGTGTGGTGATTATAAGGTAACCATAAACCAGGTTCTAGAGTGCAATCTACCCAATATGTTGCCAAATGTGGAAGATTTGTTCACAACACTGACAGGTGGCCAGATCTTTTTGAAGTTAGATCTAACGAATGCCTATCTACAACTTGAGTTAGATGAAGAGTCCAAGTCATGCTTGACTATAAATACTCACCAAGGCCTTTATTAGTTCAATAGGCTACTATTTGGACTGTCTTCTGCCCCCAACATATTCCAGGGGGTGATGAATCAAATTTTGCAAGGTATTGAAGGGGTAGTGTGTTATTTGGATGACATACTCATTTCAGCACCAAACAGGCAAATCGATGATGAGGTGTTGAATGAAGAGATCTAATGGCTAGAGAAGCACGGAGTATGAGTAACAGCTCACAAGTGTGAGTTGTTTCAAAACTCAGTGGACTACTTAGGGCACAGAGTAGACAAAGATGGTTTACATCCAACCAAGGGAAAGCTGGATGCAATCAGAAATGCACCCACTCTCAAGAATGTCTCTGAACTTCGATAATTTTTGGGTCTTTTGAATTATTACGGAAAGTTCCTCCCAAACTTGGCTACTTTGTTACATCCACTGAAAGAGCTGTTGAGAAAACAGGTCCCTTGGAAGTGGTCAAAAGAATGTGACACAGCATTCAAAGAGTGTAAAAGCCAGTTAGTAGAAGTACCATGTTAGTCCACTATGAGATATCTAAGGAGATCAAGCTAGCATGTGACGTCTCTCCGTACGGAGGTGGGGCAGTGATCTCTCATGTACAAGATGGTGGGGAGGAGAGACCAATTGCTTTTGCTTCACACACGCTCAGTGCCAGTGAGCAGAATTATGCGCAGATCGAAAGGGAAGCTTTGTCATTGATTTTTGGGGTCAAGAAGTTTCACAAATACTTGTTTGGTCATAAGTTTACCATAGTTACTGACCATAAGCCCCTGACAGCAATCCTCCATCCAAAGTCCCTAGTTCCAACCTTAGCTGCAGCCCGAATGCAGAGATGGGCTTTGATTTTGCCAGCGTATACGTATGACATTGAGTACAGATGATCAGCTGATCACAGTAATGCTGATATTATGTCCAGGTTGGACAGGTAATGTTATGGAGGTGGAAGTATTTCCGATGGAAATTCAACACCATGTTAAATAAGATGTGAATAGCCTGGTTCAGCCTGAAACAATGGTCGGGGGTGAGCGTGGGGGTGGGGAATGGGGAAAGGAGTCGATGTCGAGGGTTTGGAGTTTGGGGTTAGATTTTCATCTTTATGGCCTGGCCTAAGCAGTGCCTGGGTGGAATGCAGAGAGGAAAATCTGACAGGAAGGCCCCTTACAGAACCTGCTGGATTTTCCTTCCTTTAATTTCAATAGAAGGAAAATGAGACAGATTCTGTTACCAGTGTGTGATTCTCTCCAACACATTTTCAGTTCTGCCGGGAGATAAAGTGAAAATCTGCCCTCCATGACTTCAGTCTTCCCAATGTTTAGCTGAAAAAAATTATGGCTTGTCCAAGACTGGATGTCATCTAAGCAGTCTGACGACACAGAGGCAGTCGTTGGATTGAGGGAGGTGGTAGAGAGGTACAACTGGGTGCCATCAGCTTACACATGGAAGCTGGTCTCATCTCTGCAGAATATGTTGGCGCAACATGTGGATGAGGAAGAGGAAGGGGCCAAGGGTGGATCCTTGGGGGATTCCTTAGGAGACGGTGGAGTGGTAGGAAAAGAATGGAATCAAATGAGGGCAGTCTCACTGAACTGAATACCTGTAACTGATTGGATTAGGATGGTATGATTGATGATTTATAGCTTCTGATTTATTACTGGGTAGGTTTTTGACAGTACCTTGGTGGTGTTTAAGACTGCTGGATTATACGTATCCACCTTAACTAATTAAAATTGCAATTCATTTTATTTTTCAAATCTGTTCTCCCACCAATAACTTTGATAGTTTGGCAGCAAATATGAATGTCTGCACAGTTTCATTTGATCTACTTCCAAACATTTGGCCTGCTATGTGTGGTAATGACAAAGAAAGTCTACCTTGTAACATGTAGTTAAAGGCACCATCATCAAATAATCTGGATATGCTTTACAAAGTTTGTTAGAAATAAAATGTCAGACAAAATAAAAAAAACTAAATTTAGTTTAGAAAAAAAAATCATTTTCATTATGTCTCTGTATATCCTAAAATAAACGTATTCATTTCAGAGATGAGTGTGGTATAGGTTCTGTCTCTCTGGTGCCCACTGTGTATTCAGCCTTTCTCAGAAGTCTTAGATCAATGGTAGAGAGAGAGAACAACAGAACCCAGTCACCAAAAGCCGAATGCTTTGATGGATGACAGGTACAGACTCCTCCACAAGCATGAAAAAGAATTGTAAATGATTTTGCTGACAGAATACATCTTCTCCTTGTTTGGTCTGGGCCAGATGTGCTATAGGCTGCTGTGGAAATGTCTGCTGATGACAGGCTCACTTTATATCACGGAAGATTTAAAAAAAAGCTTTCCTGAAAGACTGGCTGACTTCTTACCTTTAGAGAAATACAGTGTGGTTCCATATGCAGGCATTTTTACATTTAGGAGTTCCACACTTAATGCATTGATTATTAGATTTTCTGTTCAGCTGCTTTATAAAAACTTACATTGTTGATAATTGTCTTCCCAACATCACCTTCACATGTATAAATCTATACAGTCACACCTTGTTAAATCAATCCTTTTAGTAATCTGGCAATTTTGATATCCAGCAGGAATCTGGACACAGCAGATTGTGCAACTTGTATTAACTTCCAGAAACTGACATCCGTGTTAATCCAATGGCCTCATTAATGTGATGGAGCTAGTCAGCTTGATGTACAATACAGATGTAGATGGAAGAGAAGTGATTTATTTTTCAAACAGAGCTGCAATAGCTTGAACCACATCAGTGGCTGAGCTGCACAGGAAGCAATCATGTTGACTGGCACCACAGATATATTATCACATCAACAAGGCAATTACTGACATTTGTTGGGAAACTTTTTTGGGTAGCCATTAAGATTATAAACCAGTCAGCAAAGTGGAATGCAAAGGTATGTAAAAAGATTAGTGTTTTATGAAAAATGTAACTCTAGATCATGTTTACCTCATAATCCATTCGTTTAGGTGTGTAAGAATTCGAAATAATTTACAGTTCTGAAGATTAATTTTTTTATTTGATTAAAGAATCCCTGGGCGTTGTACCTTTAAATTTCCAGGGATAAAATAGCCATCACATCACATGGCCGAAGACAAAGGACTTGGGAACAGCTTGTGTGATGTGTCTGTGAAGAAAGGTTCAATCTGTCAATCACCCTGTGATATTGGGCGGTTCAGGTAACCTACAAGCTGTTTGTTTACAGTGCACTGCAAAAGCTGTCTGACCAGGTAAATTACCGTAAACCAGGTAAAAGATTGGAATTGGTCACAGTGCAGGCAAAGGCTGCTGACCAGGTAAATTACCGTAAACCAGGTAAAAGATGCCCCCTACAAATTGGCGACCGCGGCAGGACTGGAGGCAGTTTTGGATATGATGAGTGGTCTGAATCTAGAGAAAGCATCAGCTCTTGCTTTTCTTGTTTTTAGTCTGTGGGTAGCCCTGCAGAAGTTAGCGGCAGCGTGTAAGCTGGCCTATTATGGTATAGGTGGCTGGATTAAGAAGGGTGAGATGAGGGTGCAGGAGGAGGTTAAAGAGGCAAAGACTCGGGAGTCCGAGTTTGAAAAATGCCAGGCGGAGGTAGAACACCTCATAAGAGAGGTGAATGAGGCCAGAGATAGTGGGATGAGGGTGCGGGAAGAGACTGCACGCCTCACACTAGAGGTCACAAAATGCCAGGCAGAGATAGAGCGCCTTGTGCAGGAAGTCACAGAGGCTAGGGACAGTGAGATGAGGCTACAGGAGGAGAATGCACACCTCACCCAAGAAGCTAGCGAGGGCAAAAGCCATGCGAGGAACAAGATAGAGTTCCTAAAGTGCCAAATTTACAGTTCAAAGAGTAACGAGATGAGACTGCGGGAAGAGAATGCCCGCCTCACCTCAGAAGTAACAGAGCAGGAGGAGAAGGTTAGGGAGGTAAAGGCAGCTTATAAGCTGGCCTGCGACCAAAGGTTTAGTGAAGCAGATCATGGCCCCTGTAGGGCAGAGATAGAAAGCCTTAACATGGCCTTAAAAGGAGCAAAGGGGATGATTTGTCTGATCAGCCCGAAGGCAGGTCAGCCGGATTTTACTGGCAACCTAAGCAAACCAGCCCCACAGGCAACACCCAGGGAAAAGCTGGCTAGGGAATTAGAGATCCCAAGACAGCAGCCCACAGCTCCGAGTTTTAAGGAGCTCTGGCAGCCAGAAGGGGTGGTAGCAGAACGCCAGCAGGTCCCGCTAGGCAGGCGGGGACCAGGACCAGTGTACCCCATCCGACAACGGAGGTACGGTCCGCCCGTGAATGATAAAGCCAGGGCCCCCGCAGCCCCAGCTCAGAAGGCAGAGACAGAAACTCCTCCTGATACAGTCGAGTCTGTCTTGGAGGCGATAAAATCTTTCCTCAGGGCCAATCAGGGAAAGGTAGCAACCATCAGTGGTGCTGCAGCCCCCTCGCCCACCTCTGCCTCCCCACTATGACTGGAGCCCGCGCAGCCTGTCCATCTGTGTAATCTCCGGTATGATGAATGGAAGAGACCGCTCGTACAGATGGATGTAGAGAAGGTTACAGGGACTTATCTATTGGATACGGGGGCATCATGCACCGTGATCCATACGGATAATCCCACCACCTCACCTCTGTCTGACAGGGTTCCATACATACTATCGGGATTCACCGGTCAGGAGCAGGCGGGGGTATACTCCAGACCCCTCTCAGTCCGTCTGGGCACGCTCCAAACTAAGTGGACATGCATCCTGGCAAGGTGGGAGGCAGAGGGAGGAAAGGGGATCCTAGGAGCCGACTTCATGGTGAGCCATGGGATCCTCGTGGATCTCCGCAAACATTGCCTTTGGGGGACTAGCACAGACAGGGAAGAAGGTGTAGTGGTCATCCCGGGCAAGGAGGGTAAGGGGACCTTGTGTACTGTGAAGCCCAAAGAAGGTTACGACCTCGGGCTCATGGTAAATGGGGTCCCGGAGGCACTGCAGGCAGTCGTGCAGGCAAACCTCACAGTGTTTGCCACCCATAAACACGACTGCAGGAGGATCACAGGGTTTGAGGTTAAAATAGACGGGGACCCCATGGCCCGACCACAGAAGCAGTACAATTTCCCCAAGGAGGCAGAACCCGACATGGAGGCAGCCATCACCTCCTTAGTTAAACAGGGAGTGTTGAGGCCCATAGCCACACATGTTAATTCTCCACTTTGGCCGGTTAGGAAACCGGACAATTCATGGAGAGCCACGGTGGACTATCGAGTGCTTAACAGCAATATCTCCGCGTGTGCCCCCACAGTAGAAGCAGTGGCTAATCTTATTAGCAGTATTCCAGCATCCGCGAACACATTCACGGTGCTGGACATTTCGAATGGGTTCTGGTCCATCCCTTTAAAACAGGAGGACCAATATAAGTTTGCCTTCACCTTTAAGGGACAGCAGTATACCTGGACCTGTCTGCCACAGGGTTTCCACAACAGCCCCAGCATCTTCCACCAATGCATGAAGGATAGTTTAAAAGAGTTCAGTCAGCCTACTCAGTTACTGCAGTATGTGGATGACCTGCTCTTATTTACGGACTCAGTTGGAGAGCATGGCCCACTGCTGGCTGAGCTGCTGGAGCTGCTGCAGAGCAAGGGGTTTAAAGTCAACCCCAAGAAGGCGCAGATCGGTCAGCAAGAAGTTAAATTCCTGGGTCTGACTGTCCGCACAGGAGAGAGGGCAATTTGGCTCAGAAACAGAGAAACAGCAACCTGAGAGCAGAAATCTGCAGGCAGCTGCGAGTTCATTCACAGAGGTTTCACAGCCTCTGCTGTGGGACCCTGGGGAGGCAGGGTTAGCAATTCCTCTCGCAGGGGACATAGGGAAGGAGTTGGCACCAGGTTTTGGACCTGGAGAGGAAGATTTTCAGCCATCAGCAGCAGGTGGTGAGGGGATACCTGCCCTCAGTACCGGAGTGGGTAGGGAAAAGGAGACAAACCCGGAGTACCGGCAGGCTGCCAGGTATATTATACAGTCCGGGCTGTTTGCACCAGGGGGAGAAGGTTCCCAGCCAGCTAGGGCTGTGACCCAGGCTCAGGGTCCGTCAGCCAAAGTTTCCCCCATAGAGACGCCCCTCAGAAGGTCTCTTTGGGTGCCCCAGCCCAAGAAAGCATGGTCACCCACTTTACAGTGGAGTAGGGCGGACTCCCGAACCAGGGAGAAGCCAAAGGGCAGAGGTCCCCAATCAGCAGCCATAAGCTGCAAGGGACAAGAAGCAGGAGGCAGTCCAGCTTCGCTGCAGGCAGCAGTAATCTGCGACAGTGACACCAGAGATTAGCCTGGCCGTCCGGAGACGGGTGGCATTCGTATTATAGCTTTGTGTTAAGTTAGTGTTTATAGCTTGTTTTAAGGTGTTTGAATTTTAAGTCTTGATATAACTAGTAGTTTGAGTTTAAGTGTAAAGTTTCAGTTTAGAAGTGTGCCAAATGCTTGTAGTTTGGTCCGAGGTCGAGGGACCCGACCATGTCTCCACCTAAGGCAGCAGGACAGTGAGAGACCTGGCTGCATGTCCTTTTAAGTTTTTTTACAGGAGAGTGGACCAAGGAGCAGCCCTGTTCGCCCAGCCCGAGCTGGGCATCGAATGAAGATATGAATACAGAATGTTGGGGATCACCTAGCCACTGGACAGATCCAGGAGGAGATCTCGCAGCTACCTTCGGGAGAAACCGGACAGGGTCCAGAGGAACTTGCCTACTCATCCTATGCGGAAGAGATGGCCCCAGCTGGGTGGGGCACGACCCCCAACCCAGCATTACCCTGACCGAAGTTCACTTGCGGGAGACCTCGCTATTGAGGAGTCATGGTGGGGAAGCGTGGGCGCCTTGTCAGATAGGGACGCGTTCCTCGGGAGTGGGTGGTGATGGCCCGGGAAAGATTGTAAAGGGGAGGGGGAGACCCAAGAGTTGCATGGGTGCATTAGGGGAAGGGAGGAACTCACCCGGGGGCCCACGGGCAAAGTTAGAGTGAAAGTGTGGCTGGGGAGGATGAGTGGGTGGCTGGATCTGGGATCCAAGTTTGAGTGTGGGGCCAGTGAGAGCCGCCACACAGGCACCCATCATTTTCTCCAGCCAGTCGAGGGAAGACGGGAGGGGGAGGGACTGGGAGTCGCGATCCCATACTCTCTGGTCTCAGTCTGTGAAACGTGAGGGGTACCCTGCCTCCACAAAGGGACAAGGGAACAGCTCGGGGCTGGCAGATCAGACTGTTCTGTAAAATCCATCCTGTATATTTTAAAAGTTTAAGACCATTAAAGGGGGGTGGAAGGAACATTTACTGCCCGGGTGGGAGGAGCAATACCCACTCGAATTTCACGACCCATCATTGGCACGTGATGGTCAGGGTTTATTTCAGCATTTTGTTTCAAATGTTTCAGCATTTTGTTTCAAATGTTTAATGGAGATTTTTGTATCTTGTTTTACAGTTCCAAGTGGTGCAGAGGCATAGGACCCTCTCCATGCTTGGAATCATTTTGATAACATTGTATAACCAAGATTGCAACATTTTGTAATATGTTATAATGTAACAAGTGGTGCAGGGGTATGAGACCCCTTATTGTAACATTTTGTAGTTGGTGTATCTGTAGATGCCTACCGTACCATGGTTTTTCTTGGATTTAAGGGGAATAGACGGGTCGGGGGATCAGTGACAGGTAACTATAGGAAAATACAGGGGATGGTTGTTTGTCGGGGGTCAGAAAACTATTGCTCATTTCTTCAAGTGGATACTACAAGCAAATTGGAAGTATCCAAAGGGGGGACTGTAAGAATTCGCAATAATTTACAGTTCTGAAGATTAATTTTTTTTTGATTAAAGAATCCCTGGGCGTTGTGCCTTTAAATTTCCAGAGATAAAATGGCCGTCACACCACATGGCCGAAGACAAAGGACTTGGGAACAGCTTGTGTGATGTGTCTGTGAAGAAAGGTTCAATCTGTCAATCACCCTGTGATATTGGGCGGTTCAGGTAACCTACAAGCTGTTTGTTTACAGTGCACTGCAAAAGCTGTCTGACCAGGTAAATTACCGTAAACCAGGTAAAAGATTGGAATTAGTCACAGTGCAGGCAAAGGCTGCTGACCAGGTAAATTACCGTAAACCAGGTAAAAGATGCCCCCTACAGGTGACATAACATCACTGAAGAGGGTTATTTTTCCCACGAAATAAGTGATATAGTTCCTGTTTTTTCTTCTCCTCCTTTAAAACTGATTTTCTTTCCCTCTTGCATCATTCCTTGGTTGAGGTATCCTCCCAAGCCTCTGCGAATGGTACTCCTGAACTAATTACTTGGAGGCAGCTCGCCAAGATGGCTCCTCCTCCAATTGCCCTTGACTTCTTGAAAGAAAATGCTGATGTTATGTACCAGCACCAGGAATGATGAAGAAAGACCCAAGTGTTTTACCCAACTATCGGGGTTGATTATAACTCTGGCAGAATCGGTGCGTGGGAAGCCTGAAGCAGGCGCAGCACCTGGAGGAAGAGAACAGAGCAAGGCTCGGCCAATTTCAACAGCTGGGCCTCATTTTAATACTGGAGATCACTGACTCTGAAGCCAGTGGGAATGACACCAAGGCCGATGGGCAGTCGTGGGGATTGGGTCGGGAACCAAGGGAAAGGGTATCTGCAGAGCCAATGTCAGTCAGAGGAAGGAGTGGAAATATTCCGGCAGGAAGCCCAATGATTCCTTGCGAGGCAGGTGTATTCCCGCTCCTCCTGGCCACCACGGTACCCTTCCAAAAATGAAAAGTCTTAACTTACCATGGCCTGTTCTGGCCACTCTGCTGCCTCCCTCCAGGTTTATTTGGCGAGTTTGCCACTGGGTGGGGCTTCCCCTGAGTTGCAGTAGAAATAAGCATTGCGGTGCCGATTATGTCATTGGGCCGCAACTTTTGAGTTAGGACTCCACCTGCCTGTAGCAGGAGCTTCAGCCAGCCTGAAAGCCGGTAAAAATAAAATGGCGCCAGGCAGGAATGGAGAGACCTCAGACTGGTAAGTTGACTCGCCTGACTTTAACCCCTCCCACTCACCGTTTCCACCTGCTGGGGGATTGACGTTAAAATTGACCATTTCGTTCCTCAGCAAAGTGGGCATGAATTTCTCAGTCACACAATACAAGCAGGTGAAATAAAACTCCCCTGCTCTTTGACTGGCTTCTAGTATCTAGTATATCGTAACAACGCTCCGTGGTGTCAACTTAGCTATTTAACCAGAGCACATTTCTCACACTGAATTACTTAAGTATTTAAATTCTTTAACTGAATTGAAATTAGAAATGTTTGTTGGCAGCTTTTCAACTCAGATTGTGGTATTTCCCAATGCTTTGCTTTAATTTGAAGCATGCAGCCAGTTTAATATTATGTTCTCTGCAAACCAGAGTCAGCAGTACCAAATTGCAAATATGTATGGCAATGTCCTTAGTATGGATAGAAAAGTGTAAAAAGAAATTGAGGGCAGGCAGCATTATGAAAAACGTTCAATCAAAAAATATTTGCCACGAAGCCAAAACTTTACAAAGTTTGGTCCAGCAGTGTTCTTATAAGAGTTGTGTGAAGCATAATGTCCTTTTAGTGAAAAGATCAAGTTTACGTACGCGATTTATCCTTGCATTGTTCATGATTCAGCTTATTTTTTTCATAAAACACACACAAAGAAAAATTATGCTTACAGGAAATCTATTATATATTAAAATTAGGACATAGCATTTCATTGAAATAAGAACAGCAACTCGCTAAGGCTTCTTCGGTAGCACCTCCCAAATTCGCGACCTCTACCACCTAGAAGGACAAAGGCAGCAGGCGCATGTGAACATCACCACCTCCAAGTTCCCCACCAAGCCACACACCATCCTGATTTAGAAGTTTATCGCCATTCCTTCATCGTCGCTGGGTCAAAATCTTGGAACTCTCTCCCTAACAGCACTGTGGGAGTACCTTCACCACACAGACTGCAGCGGTTCAAGAAGGTGGCTCACCACCACCTTCTCAAGGGCAACCAAGGATGGGCAATAAATGCTGGCCTTGCCAGTGACGTCCACATCCCGGGAATGATTTTTTTTTTTAAATGCTGGAAGCACTCAGCAGGTCAGGCAGTATCCGTGGAGAGAAAGAAACAGAGTTTAATTTTATGTCAAGAATAATGGTGAGGCTGTCAGTGCTCACCGTTATTAAGGAGTAAATTGGACAGCAACTTCCGGCAACCGGCCAAGCACAGTTAAACATGGAAATCAGAAGATTGCTGTCCGATTTACCCTGCTCCTCCACAAGCTTCGCTACACCGGTACCGCGCTGAGAGACTCGGCATCAAAATACATGAAGAGCGTGAAGTTGCGGTACTTATCCACTAGTTACCCACTAAACATGCCAGAAAACATTTGGGCTGATGCATTCAGGTGCAAGTGAATTTTTAACAGCGTGATAAATCTTAATTACTGCCAAACAACCTCTTTGGCACTGAAAATTTACTTTCACAAGTGTGGCGTCTCAATCCTTCAGATTTTAATTATTGTTGGAGAATTTTTAAAAGTTAAAAATTAACTTTTTTAAACTTTTCTTTCTGTCTCTTTAATCTCTCTCTCTTAATCCCATCTTTCTTTCCCTCTCTTTATTTTGCTTTCTGTAACTTATTTTATATTGAATTAAATATTCTAATTTATACTTCCTGGTTTAGACTCTGTGGGATTAATTTTAAGCCCAAAAAACGGGTGGGTTGGCGTCGGGTGAGATATAAAAAATTTTAAATCTCAAATCCAACTCCAACCCAACCACTTCCAGGTTTAACGAAGGCAGGACAGGGGCGGGTTGGCCATTTAAATATTATAATGAGACTGGGAGCCTCACATTTAACTTCTCTTACTGGTTTAACCCTGGCTGGTCGGGTTTCCTGGGTCTTGGGAAAACCGGCAGATCAAGGGAGGTGAGGACAGCTTCGGGGAAAAGGTAAGTGACCTTACACCACTGCTTGTGGGCCAGGAGGAGTGGGAGTGCTTCCCTCCAGCCCCCCAAGCTTACCTGCTTCCCTGGGATTGGATCCCCCCAGCACCACCCCTGGGATCGGACCCACCCCCCATGCTCCCACCTGCAGCTGCAGCCTGCTCTCCGCCCGATTGGAAGACAAGCCTGTCAATCAGGCTGACTTCCGAGCAGGGATGCTGTCGAGAAAAAAAACACGCATGATATGCCGTTAAAACTCCACAGCATGCGGGGAAACCTGGACCAAAACTCCGCCCGCCTCCCCCCCACACCCCCGGCTCAAAAATCCCGCCCCTGTCAATATCGGGACCCGCGTGTCTCAGTGAGGATTCTTCAATTTGAAGAGACATGCTGTTGTTTGGCCTGCTCACAGACGCCACAGACCTCCTTTAGAGGGCAACATGCTGGAAATGATCTTTAAATACCGTAAGTTGACACGCAAAAGCCCACAAAATGTTTGTGGGCAGCTGTAAGCTTAACGAACAGCAAGCACCATTACTTCCCCACTGACCGTAACAATCCGAGCCATTATAAGTACCTGCAGTACCTATTACTCCTGTAAGTGGTGCTGTGATTGGAGTTTATAAACCTTGGCCTGGAATTTGCGGTCAGCGGCGAAGCGATGGTGTTTGCTGCTGACCTCGAAGAAAGATGCCCACAATGATCAAGTGCTCTCTGTGGTGTGAAATTCAGCTCTCGCGATGTTAGTTTGAATCTGGCGCCAAATCAAGCTGTAAGATTAGGACCACAGGCCACACGCTGATTACCCAAAGGGTTTTAGAAGTTGCAAGGCTTTTATAAAGAGCTACAGTTTTAAAGCAGAATCAGATATTACATATGGTTTAAGCTGAGTATAATAGACATACAACCTGTGACAGTAGAGAGCGATCTACGACTCCCAAATCGGAATACCACGACCGGATTGTTAGATCCATGTGTTAATGGAGACACGGAATGCAGGAGTTGATTTAACAAGTGTTTACTGAACAAAGTCTGGAGGTGAACTAACTACACAAGACGCTATACAGGCTTATATACCCGAGTGGTCACTACTGGTACTACAGTACACAGGGACTTCAAAAACATAGTTCCTCTTAAAGGTACATACACTACAATTCCTCCCCTTTTAGATAAATAGTACATAACATTTTAAGTAATCATTAAATAACATTTTTACAAGAACAATAATCTACACATTTGCTGAAGTTAATCAATTACAAATTCAGTCTCTCTGGAGGCTTCCTGACTCGGTCCGGATAACGCCTCGGTGGTGTAGTAGGTTTCGGTGGTGCAGTAGGTTCTTTTGACAAGGTCAATTCAGCTTCAATGCCAGTGTCGGGTTCATCTGGTTCCAGTATCACCGGATTGGAGGTAGATACTATGGGTATCTCTGCTTCATCACTAGGCGTATAGAGTTGTGGTGTAGGTTGTCCTTTTTCGGATGACTCTATGATCTGGTCAGCATGGCACCTTATTATGCTTTCTCCAATGTCCACGGTATACATCAGCGGTCCTAGTCGTGTGCAAATAGTTCCAGGCTGCCATTTCTCGGTACGGTAGTCCCGGGCCAAAACTGGTTGATCTATCTGGAAGGTTCTAGTTGGCCTTTCATTCATGCTTTGAAATTGCCAGTTCTCTACGTCCCTTCTAACGTTTGGCTTGACCAAATCCAGCCGGCATCTTAGTCTTCTATTGAAAAACATCATGGCGGGGGTTTGGTTTGTAACCACATGTGTTGCATTCCTGTACGCAAACAAGAAGTTATCTACCTTATGTTGTAGATTTATGTCTTCATTACCCATGGCCTTTATGGCCTTCTTGAAGGTCTGGACAAACCTTTCAGCTAATCCATTGGTGGCGGGATGGTATGGGGCGGACGTGTAGTGCTTAACCCCATTGTTTTTTAAGAACTTCCTGAATTCTTCGGATACAAATTGCGGTCCATTATCAGAACAGATCTGTTCAGGCAGCCCATTCCTGGCGAATATGGTCCTTAATACTGTGATGGTTTTTTCCGTGGTGGTGGAGGACATCTTTATTACCTCCAGCCACTTGGAGTGTGCATCCACCGCGATTAAGAACATTGAGTCCATAAATGGACCAGCAAAGTCGATATGTACCCTTTGCCAGGGAGATGAGGGCCACTCCCATGGATGTAGAGAGGCTTGTGGTGGGGCGTTTTGGACCTTCTGGCATCCTAGACAGCTCTTGGTCATTTCTTCGATGTCTCCATCGATACCTGGCCACCACACAAACGCTCTGGCTAAGTTCTTCATTTTCACTCCACCCAGATGCCCCTCGTGAAGGTCCTTTAGCACTTTATCCTGGAGTTTGGGTGGAATCACCACTCTGGATCCACACATCAAGGTTCCTCGGCACACTGACAGCTGTTCTCTTCTTTGCGAGAATGCTGGCAACAGTGGTTCGCCATGTGCTGGCCATCCCTTCACCGTTAAACCGTAGACTCGTGAGAGAGTCGGGTCATTTCTCGTTTCCTTTTCAATGGTAGAATTTGTCACCGGTAGACATTCCACTATGGTCGAGTGGAACATCTCCACTGGGTCCACTGTAGGCGCCTCTTCTACCGTTGGCAACGGTAGGCACGATAACCCGTCAGCATTCCCATGCTGTTTTGTTCCTTTGTACTCTATGTCATATTGGTGTGCCCCTAGGAAAAGGGACCACCTCTGTAGCCTTTGCGCTGTCATAATGGGAATGCCCTTTTTAGGGTTGAATATGGAGACGAGGGGTTGATGGTCAGTCAACAAGGTAAATTTTTGTCCGTGTGGGTAATGGTTGAATTTCTTCACCCCCCCACACCAGGCTGAGTGCCTCCCTGTCGATCTGGGCATAGTTATGCTCAGCTGAGTTCAATGAGCGTGACGCAAAAGCTATCGGCCGCTGCGAGCCATCAGGAAATCTATGCGATAATACCGCTCCCATGCCGTAAGGGGATGCATCGCACGCCAGTCTGATTGGCAGTGATGGGTTGTAATGAGCCAACACTTCCCTGGACGTGATCAAGCCTTTGCATTTATGGAAGGCACGTTTACAGTCTTCACTTCATTTCCAAATTACTCCCATTTGTAGCAGTGCGTTAAGAGGGTGCAGAACCATTGACAAGTTCGGTAAAAATTTATGATAGTAATTTATTAATCCCAGGAACGACCTTAATTGTGAGACATTTTCAGGCACGGGGGCTTTTACGACCGCTTCAATTTTTTCAGGTGACTTATGCACCCCTTCTTCGTTAATGACATGGCCACAATATGATATTTGTTTCTGGAAAAATTCGCACTTGGGGCGATTTGCTCGTAGGCCCCGTTCTCTCAGCCTCGTGAGCACCTGCTCCAAGTTGGCAAGGTGCTCGTTGTCGTTTTCTCCTGTTACAAGGATGTCGTCTAGGTAGTATTGAGTCCCCGGAATCCCTTGCAGGACTTGCTCCATAGCTCTTTGCCAGATAGCCGGAGCTGATGCCACTCCGAAAACCAGTCGATTGTACTGGTACAGGCCTTTGTGTGTGTTTATCGTGAGATACTTTTTAGAGGCCTCCTCAACCTCCATCTGTAGATATGCCTGTGCTAAATCAATTTTGATGAAACATTTCCCTCCGGATAGTGAGGTGAAAATATATTCTGTCCTCGGAAGAGGATACTGTACCGTGTGAAGAATCGGGTTTACAGTCACCTTGAAGTCACCACAGATGCAAATTTTTCTCTGTTCTTCAGATTTATCATTATTCAACGTTTTCTTCATGACCGGGATGATGGGTGTTGCCCACTCGCTCCAATCTACCTTGGATAACACACCTGCTTTTTCCAAATTCTCCAGCTCTGCCTCGACGGCTTGACGAATTGCGTATGGCACCGGCCTTGCCTTAAAAAACTTGGGAATTGCCGCATCTTCCACTTTTATTGAGGCGGTGGCGCCTTTCAGGGTTCCTAGTTCCTGTTGAAACACTTCTTTGGCGTTGGCCAAGATTTCTTTTAATCGTCCAGGTATGACGTCATCATCATTTTTTTTCTTACTGGTCACTGTCAGTGCCTGAATGGAGTGCCAGTGTAAACGTATCTTTCTGACCCATTCACGTCCCAACAACGGTGGACCACCACCTTGCAGAACGTATAAATACAACTTCTGTATTTCCTTGCCGTTGTATACAACAGGCACCCTTATTTTCCCTCTTGGGTATACTTTCTGCCCCATATATGTCTTCAAGATAATGGATGTGTCTTTCAAAGGTATATGCGGAAATAGCCGTTCGTAATCCCGTCGACTTATGACGGTCAGAGCTGATCCTGTATCTAGCTCCATTTTGACTGGGGACCCCGCTATCGTAAGGGTAACCCAAATGGTCTGGTAATCTTCTTTGGCAATTACATTATGTAATTTGAGACAGCTTAGTCTCTTGTTTCCGGAGTCGCTATCGCTCTTCTGGTCTTCGGAGCTACTGTCCGTCATCATTTGTACCTTTCTGTACTTTTCCTTATTGACCTTTTTACTGTCAGCGGATTTTTTTCCAGATCTGCATACACGTGCAATGTGTCCCATCTTTCCGCATTGCCTGCATGCTTTGTCCTTGAACCAGCAGTCCTTCTGGTCATGGGTGGATCTGCCACAGCGATAACATCTCTCGAAACCCCATGTCATTTCATGGGTGCCAAAGTCCTGTGGCTTTTGCTGTATTTCTGCAGCTCCTCTTGCTGCTGCTTCGTATGATACAGCCACACTGAAAGCCTTGTACAGTGTCAAATCTTTCTCAGAAAGTAATCTTTTCTGTGTTCCTTCGCTTAGGAGACCACAGACGAATTTGTCTCGTGGAGAATCTGCCAGTCCTGCCCCGAATTGGCAGTGCTTTGACAGCTTTCATAATTCGGTGAGGTAATCAGCGTTACTTTCATTCTTGTGCTGATTCCTCCTGAAGAATTTGAATCGTTCCGCTATCAGCAGCGGTGTTGGGTTTAAGTGCTCCTGTAGGGTATCAACAATCTCCTTAAAATTCTTGTCCATCGGTTTGGCTGGAGTGATCAAGTTTCATAACAGCCCGTATGTCCTTGCGCCCATCAGATTTAGAAGTACCGATGCCTTTTTATCATCCGCTACTTCATTCGCCTTGCAATATACCTCCACTCTTTCCACATATGTGGTCCAATCCTCTATATCATTATCGAAAGCAGTAATATTGCCAGTCTTCGGCATCCTGAAAATCAAAAATGGCGCCTCCCGCGCTTTTCCTTCTTCCCCGCCGAGTCAAGATGGCGCCACCTGCGCTTTCCCACCGCTGCCGCTGCTGCCAATGCTGTTCTCCGCGGTTCCCGTTGCGACCTGCAGCTTTTCGCGGTGTTTCTATTTTTTTTTATATATATCTTTTAAATAGTTTCTCCGTTACTTGGAGAACCGTTCCCATCGTGGAGCGGACCCTCTGGGACTTTCCCCTCCCTCTGCTCGGTCCGAAAGCCGACCTGCTTTGCAGCACCGGCCGCCTCCTGAGTGTTCCACCCTCTGTCTCTCTTTGCTTCTGCTTTCCGACTCGCTGCCCGGCCCCGCTGCAGAGCCACCTGATCGAGCCCCAGCCCGCCGCAGCCCAGGAAGGATCAGTGCACTACCTGCCACCAGCCCGTTTAGCTGGTGAAACCAGTTTTTTTTTTTTTCCTTGCTTCCACCTTCGTCTGAGGAATCGATCTCCTTGAGGTGCTGCCGAATTGCAGGTAAGTTCATTTCTAACTCGTCGCCACTGTTAGATCCGTGTGTTAATGGAGACACGGAATGCAGGAGTTGAATTAACAAGTGTTTACTGAACAAAGTCTGGAGGTGAATTAACTACACAAGACGCTATACAGGTTTATATACCCGAGTGGTCACTACTGGTACTACAGTACACAGGGGCTTCAAAAACATAGTTCCTCTTAAAGGTACATACACTACACGGATGGACGGGGAGGCAGTACAGTGGTCTCGGATTGGATGGATTCCTGCAGTCTGCTGCAGCGGTCACTTCCATTGGGTCATCTCTCAAACTGTTGGAGGTGCTAGGCCATCAGCCACCTCAGAGGGTAAACTTGACCAAGGTGTTAGGCCGTAGCCACCTTGGGGAAGCCTTCGCCCCTGACTGCCTGATTTCCCCTCTCAGTCGTCTATATTTATAGTTATTTCAGTGGGCTGGTAATCACCTGGTGTCAATCATTTGATCCCCCATCCTATTGTCCAATTGTGAAGCGGGAAGGCATCCCTCGCCGTCCCTTTCTGTATGACTGACAAGGCCTCCCTCTTATCTTTCTGAGGAATGTTTTGTTATGTTTCTTTAAGGCCATTTTATGACTTTTCAGCTCCATTTTTGTCTATTATCCCCCACCCTGTGTTGTTTTGCATTTTACGATTCCCTTATCATTTCTATTTGTCTTTTGATGCTTGATATTCGACCTTGCTGGCATTTCTGCTTTCTGTTCCCGGCTGCATGTTGTCAGTCTCTGTTCTAAGAATTAAAACCCATCTTTGAATCTAACAGCTATTTCTTACAATTCCCTTCTTTGAGAAGGAAATATCCTTATTGACTTCTCACAATTGGCTCTTGACTAATCTAGCTAGTTCTTATTGCTCTCTCAACTTGGGTGTTAGTTAGTAGGGAGTCTTGAAGATTTCTCCCTTCCTTACAGTCCATTCCTTTGAGGAGAAGGAGCAACCTCTGACCCCTTACTCAAATTCAATTCACTGTTCCGGTGTTCCAATTCTGCCCCGCTTGGGTTTTCCTCTGTTTCTTCTATCTTTCCTGATGTTACTCCGCCTGGGGTCACATCTATGTTGCTTCGGATCTTCTCTTTTGGTGTGCTCAATTAATTTGTTAGTGCTGGTTAGTCATGGACATGAGTACCCAATTGGCTTATGTATCAAAGTCTTACTCCACACATTACATATATCAAATACACTATCATTACAAGTTGGAGAACTACCAGAGCATTTGAAATAATACGAACCTAAAGGTTTTGCTGATGTATTAAGCCCAATATTCCACCAGTGTGTGTTGTCAATTTCAATATCCATTCTCCAGTTGTCTTGCTGCAAAACATAAAAATGCTTTATGGAGGAATTCAGGCGCATCACAAGCTCACTGAAGCCCTCAGACAACAGGGGAATGTAGTATCCGAATTGTGCCACATAATTGTGCAGCTCAAACTTAAGTATCTTATTTACTGTCAGTTTCACTTGAGCATAGGTTTCAATATTATGTAAAATGTGTTGATTGATGGGGCAAGTCCTGTTAGACCCATAAAGCATGGTAGTTGCGGTAGTAGTGACACAGGAGGCACCACTAAAAATCACCTCATACTGGATTCGTACTGGTTTTTCCCACGCTCTGTTACCTACAAAACACAATTATTATACTCACAGTTAAATTCAGTCTTACAATCATTTCAAGCAACATTACAGATAACATCTAATCAACAAATCATGGACTTAAAAGATTCCCCAGATCTCTCTTTTACTTGTATCCATCTTGTGGATAATTCTTACTAAACATGATTTCTCCTTAGCCCTCAATTGTCCCAATCCAAATTCCATGTAACTCTCCACTTCAACTTCAATTGCAATCCCTCTAACAGGTACCAGTGTATTTAACTCTATTCTGATTATTTAATTAGTTAGATAGTTTCTCGATGGAGTATGTGTCAATGCTTTAAAGGTTGTCTCACTCTCCTGAGCCACATTAACCATTTCATGTCTTGCTGTTGTCAAGTAACTGAGCAGACTGAGACCTGTTCTTCAGTGCAGATTCACCATGGTTTGCAGATGGTAATTGCCTCATACATAACAAATCACATTTACACACTCATACCGGTATCTCAATATTGTGCCACATACAAGTCTTTCTCGGGCTTTCAGGTGATCTTATCAAAAGATTGTCTGGAGGTCTTTGTTCATCTTCCACTGCATGGTTCTGATGTCTTGGGTAGTGGCCAGGCTATCAAATTCAGTTTTCTTAAAAAGTTCATTAGAGGCAGGGACATAAATGTCTCCAAGAGAAAGCTATCAATTTACTATTCTTAACTACACTTTCCTGACTTTCACTAGAAAGTTTGGAAAATTCTCAATTGGTGGTGTAATTCTCCTGTTTCTATCTCACACTCTCAATCACTTCCTCTCTCCATTTTACACATCCTATTAGTTACTATTCATATCTCATTCATGAGTCCTGGAGGAACTTTACTGTCCAGTACAATATTTAAGATTGAAAACATAGATCAAACATTCTCACTTGGTCCAAGTTATTAACACATTTTATTTTCATTATTTTAGAGGATCTTTTATTTTCCCAAAAGTAACCCAATATATAGTGCCTGAGTCCATTTTGTTATTACAAAATTATCCCAAAATCCAAACAGCAGTACAGTTGAACTGACAGGTTTTGTCAATGTTCAATTTCATTTCTATCACTTTATATTCCATTTCCAATTTCAGAAATGAGTGATTCCCAGGCTAGGTAGCTTACACAGTGTTTTAACATTAGAGACAGAAGTGCTGCAATTAATTTAAAAGGTAACTTCCATATAACAAAAGAAAGAAGAGACTGCATTGTGACTCTACTTAGAGCCCAGGGGTTAATTTATCAAATCATAATTTACCTTCTGTCACTGTGGGGAAATATTAACTTAAAAATTAAGAAACTTAAATGTAATAATGTCCAATATCTTTAAATTTCATACTAAAGTTGTTGCTCGGTGAACTTAAACAGCTGTCAGTGGAAAGGGTTAACTCCTTTGCAGGTTTTTAAGAAGGTGGAGCGAAACATTGTCAGGCGCACACAATTGCATCACTTCATGTCAAAAAAATTTAAACTTTCCTAATCGAAAAAGACAGTTGTGTTTTCACACTTTAACTAAACACGAACAGAACAGATAAAACAAAACAAAATAGTACATGCTTGCAGAAAACAGTAAATTACATCATATTTCTTATTGTCCTTTCTTCAGATGTCTTTCCAAAATACTGTAAAAACATTGAATATTACTGGAGAAAAATTAGCTTTTCACATTTAAGCAAATCAAATCAAACTGCTTTGGAAGATTTCACCATAGCAACCGCGACTCCAAGGTTAAATGCAAGACTGAAACTTAGGGCTGGATTTTCATTGAGGAGTCGGGTTGGAGGCGGGACTACAACTTTCGGGGTTGTCGTCCCGCCTCCATCGAGATGCAGCCAATCCATGCGATTTTAACTTGATTGACCTTGTTGAGCCCGCTCAGCGGGCTCAGCAGGCCAATTAAGGGCCACCCAGCAACAGGTGACGTCACAGACTGAAATTTCATCTGTCAAGAGATTTGGACAGATGAAATATCAGTGTTTCACAGCTGTTTGAAGCTGTCAAACACTGACAGTCTTACTTCTAACCTGAGTCCTTCTCCACAGACTCAGTTAGAAATCTCTCCTGCACAGAAAGCTGCAGGCTGTCAGTTTTGACAGTTCACAGCCACTCTGCTTTCTGTGCTGGTGAGATGAGGGACTCCCGGAACCTAAAGGAAGGAAGGCTGAAAAGGTAAGAAAAGGTAATTTACACTTCTTTAATCACTTTAGACATGCCAAGCACACTTACCTTTGCACACATCACTCACCTGAACACCGACATTTCGACCCCTCCAACCCGACGGCCTGACTCCTCTAACTTGGCGTGGTTTGGAGCCGTCGGGAATCCCACATTTCACCAATGAAAATAGGGATTAGGCTAAAAACTGCCTGTTAACTACCTGTTAATAGGCAGTTAATATTTGGCACTAATCCTTTCCCGCCTTGGGGAGGCGGGTCCCAGTGCGGGGCGGGTACCTGCCTCCTTTGAAACTGGCATGGAGGTGGGTTGGGGCAGGATGGTGTCGGGACCCCCGATTTTGGGATTTTAACCCCCCGCACGCCTCCAATCCCGACTCCACAGCCCAATGAAAATCCTGACCTTAATCTTCTGTTAAACAAACTTTTTGTTGCTCTTCTCAGTTTTTACACACCAGCTTAACTTAAATTGTAGTTCAAAGTTTTTTTTCCCAATTATTGTGGCACAATCTTATTCGCACATTCTTAAAACTTCCAAAATCCAAGACAAGGCAAAAGTTTTTAAACGCTTTTAACACAGAGAAGTAGGTGGAGCTAAACCACACATAACAGAATCTTTCTTTTAAAGACAGACTTTTCAGACAAAAGAAATACTGTAACTTCTTAAACATTCATAGTCAGGAAAACATTCACACTTTAACGCACATTTTCATACAAACTGAAATTCCAGCATTTTTTTTAAGGTTCCTTTCACTCAGCAATTCTTGTATTTTCTTTGTCTCTGCACAGACGTTAATAACTTCCATGTTGGTAAAGCTTTAAATTTCTCTTTTGTTTCTCTTTTTAAATCGTTGTCTCAGCAGCTTTTCCTGGCTTTCCAAATCCCTGTTTTTTCCCTTCCTTTGCTGAGTTTTCAGATTGGTTAGCCTGCAAATTAGATCTTTTTCCTTATTTATCGCTCCCTCTCTCTATGCTTTACCTCCTTCAGGCTATCTATCAACTGTTCCCGGTGATATGCCAATGCCATTGTATTTCTGGTTTTACCTTTCAACAAGCTCTTTACCGCTCCCTTCTTTCAGAGAGAATAAAACACTATACTCAGTCTAAGCAATGATCACGTGCATTTGACCGGTCCCTCCGGTCACCCCAACCAGAACCTTACAACTCCTAACTCTGTGATCCCACTTCTGACACCACTGTAAGATTAGGATCACACCCCGCACACAGATTACCCAAAGGGTTTTAGGAGTTGCAAGTCTTTAATTAAAGAGCTACAGTTTTAAAGCATAATCAGATATTACATGTGGTTTAAGCTGAGTATAATAGACATACAACCCGTGACAGTAGAGAGCGATCTACGACTCCTGAATCAGAATGCCATGACCGAACGGACAGGGAGGCAGTACAGTGGTCTCGGATTGGGTGGATTCCTGCAGTCTGCTGCAGCGGTCACTTCCATTGGGTCATCTCTCAAGCTGTTGGAGGTGTTAGGCCATCAGCCACCTCAGAGGGTAAACTTGACCAAGGTGTTAGGCCATAGCTACCTCGGGGAAGCCTTCGCCCCTAACTGCCTGATTTCCTCTCTCGGTCATCTATATTTATATTTATTTCGGTGAGCTGATAATCACCTGGTGTCAATCATTTGATCCCCCATCCTATTGTCCAATTGTGAAGCAGGAAGGCATCGCTCGCCGTCCCTTTCTGCATGAGTGACAAGGCCTCCCTCTTATCTTTCTGAGGAATGTTTTGTTATGTTTCGTTAAGGACATTTTATGACTTTTCGGCTCCATTTTTGTCTATTATCCCCCACCCTGTGTTGTTTTGCATTTTACGATTCCCTTATCATTTCTATTTGTCTTTTGATGCTTGATATTCGACCTTGCTGGCATTTCTGCTTTCTGTTCCCGGCTGCATGTTGTCAGTCTCTATTCTAAGAATTAAAACCCATCTTTGAATCTAACAGCTTTTTCTTACAAAGCGAATCTCCAGCGTCCAGCAACAGTGATGTCATCAAGCAGGCTAAGCAGCCAATCACATTGAAGAATTCTCACAGCCAGCAAACCAGGAAATAAAATGCACATTTTATAAATTTTACAGAGTGCGAAATAAAGATTGGGACATTACACATGGGATTAAGGTAGAAGCTGGAATATCAGAAGCAAACGTAAAAATATTATTATATTAAAAACCATGTCATTCTTATATTAGTGGGAAAAATTGACATTTCACAAATATAACATTCATTTTTCAAGGCCAGAACAGTTGTTCAGCAGTCAATATGCCATTAAAAACCTAGTTACACCTCTTTCAACAAGGCTTAAGTTTCTCAGGTGTTTTTAACAGCAATATTCCAGCATATTAGGGAGAATTTTCGTCAGGAACTACATTTCAGTGTGATTTGAATTGATTGGGAGCTCCAGGGAGTTCCACAGCACAACCTGTGGAGAAGCGTAGAGTCACTGACAGCAACTTCTGGATTTCCGTGTTTATCTGCACATGCACTGACTCCAGAAGTTGCTGTCACTTTCAGAAGAGTAATGACGGCGAATGCTAACAGTTTCGCCGTCATTACCACCGCAAAATCCGGGCCCTTATTTTTTCTCTGGAAGTTAATGACTGCCAGTCAAAATGGACGAGAAGCTTGACTTTACTGTGATTGGTATCATAATACTTGATTTCATCAGTAAGAATGGCAGAAATCTGGCCAACTAAAACATGCCTATAATAAAGCAGCTCTCAAGCTTGCCAAGTAGTTAAATCGACATTTAAAACATGCAGAAGCTGGTTTAAGTTGTACCAGGACTTTCCCAAAATCACTGCTATTTTTTTCTTTCCTTATGGAAAATAGGAAGTAAAAGTAAACAAGGACAGGGCCTCCTGTCAGTACTATTGAGCAGCCTGGAATGAGACAATTGACACTCAATTGTCTCCGTTTGAAACAGATTGCACCATGATGTTTCACAAACTGGCTTATTTGGCTTTAATACACATCTTCAGTGCCTGGACCATGAACAAATACACCCACTGTCTAAAATCTTTTCCATGAAGACCAAATAAAAATCAAAAGTCCTGACGCATGAGATTTATTTGCTTAATAATTGTTCAATGTGGGATTTTAGTCCATAAGTATTCATGTATTTATTATGTCCGTGAATGATTGAGACACGGACAGCAGGAGTTGAACAAAACAAGTCTTTACTGAATGAAGTCAATCGGGAAACTGAAACTACAGAGGCTCACTAGCGCCTTTTATACAGGGGTGGTCACTGCCGGTACTGCGGTCTGAGACCAGTTATTCTCTAAAAGGTACATACACAACAATTCCTCCCCTTTTAGATAAACAGTACATAACATTCATTTAACAACTAAATGATAACTAATTACAATCACAATTACGGTTGCTAGATACATTGGTTAAGTTTAAGCAATTATAAGTTCAGTCTTTGAGGAGGCTTCCTGATTCTGTCTGGGTAACGCCTCTTTGGGGTATCAGGTTCTTCTGGCAAGGTTGAGTCGGGATTAATGTCGTTGTTTGGTTCATCTGCTTCCAATATCACCGATTCTGCGGTAGCTGCAATTGGTACATCGATTTCATTGCCAGGTGTATCAGATCGTGGTGTGGAGTTGACGTTTTCCAGTGACTCTAGAATCTGGTCAGCATGGCGTCTTACAATGCTCTCTCCAACGTCCACGGTATACATGAGAGGTCCTTGCTGTGTACAAATCGTTCCTGGCTGCCATTTCTCAGTGCGGTAGTCCCGGGCCAAAACTGGTTGACCTATCTTAAAACTCCTGGTCGGCCTTTCATTCATATTCTGAAACTGCCTGTTCTCCACATCTCTTCGGACGTTTGGCTTAACCAAATCCAAGCGGCATCGTAGTCTTCGATTGAAGAACATCATGGCTGGAGTTTGGTTGGTAACTGCATGTGTCGCATTCCGGTAGGCAAACAAGAAGTTGTCCACCTTGTGTTGTAGGGGTATATCTTCATTACACATTGCCTTGATAGCCTTCTTGAATGTTTGAACAAACCTCTCGGCCAATCCATTAGTGGCTGGATGATATGGGGCAGATGTGTAATGCTTAACACCATTGTTCTTTAAGAACCTCCGGAACTCTTCAGACACAAGCTGTGGTCCATTGTCAGAGCAAATCTGTTCAGGCAGCCCATTCCTGGCGAATATGGTTCGTAAAACTGTGATAGTTTTTCCGTGGTGGTTGAGGACATTTTTATTACCTCTGGCCACTTTGAATGTGCATCCACCGCAATTAAAAACATCGAGTCCATGAAGGGACCAGCAAAATCAATGTGCACCCTTTGCCATGGAGATGAGGGCCACTCCCATGGATGTAGAGGAGCTTGTGGTGGGGCGTTTTGGACCTTCTGGCATCCTGCACAGCTCTTGGTCATCTCTTCAATTTCTCTATCGATTCCCGGCCACCACACAAACGCTCTGGCTAAGTTCTTCATTTTTACCCCACCCAGATGACCCTCATGAAGCTCATTGAGCACTCTATCCATCAACTTAGGTGGAATTACTATTCTGGATCCACACATCAAGGTTCCTCTGCACACTGACAGCTGTTCTCTTCTCGGCGAGAATGCTGGCAGCAGTGGTTCGCCATGAGCTGGCCATCCCTTCACCGTTAAATCATAGACCCGTGATAGTGTCGGGTCATTCCGTGTTTCCTTTTCTATGTTTGCATTCATCACAGGGAGACATTCGACTATGGTCGAGTGGAATAACTCCATTGGATCCACTGCAAGGTCTTCTTCTTCCACCGTCGGCAATGGTAGGCGTGACAATCCATCAGCATTCCCATGCTGTTTAGTTCCTTTGTACTCGATGTCATATTGGTGTGCCCCTAGGAAAAGGGACCACTGCTGCAGCCGTTGCGCTGTCATTATCGGTACACCCTTCTGAGGGTTGAAAATGGAGACAAGAGGTTGATGATCGGTTAGTAGAGTAAATTTTTGACTGTGCAGGTAGTGATTGAACTTCTTCACCCCCCACACTAGGCTGAGGGCCTCTCTGTCAATCTGGGCGTAGTTACGCTCGGCAGAAGTTAACGAGCGTGACGCAAAATCTATCAGCCTCTCTAAACCATCAAGGAATTTATGTGACAGTACCGCCCCAATGCCGTAGGGAGACACATCACACGCCAGCCTGATTGGCAGTGCTGGGTTGTAGTGAGCCAATACTCCTCTTGAAGTGATTAAGTCCTTACTCTTCTGAAAGGCCCGCTTACAGTCATTGCTCCATTTCCATGCTACTCCCGTTCGTAGCAGGGCGTTCAGTGGGTGCAGAATTGTCGACAAATTCGGCAACAACTTATGGTAGTAATTCACCAATCTGAGGAATGACCTCAGTTGCGACACATTTTCAGGCGCTGCGGCCTTAACAACCGCTTCAATTTGGTCAGGGGACTTATGTAACCCCTCTTCATCAATCACTTGGCCACAATACGATATCTGTTTCTCAAAAAACTCACACTTGGGGCGGTTGGCTCATAGCCCATGTTCCCGTAGTCTAGTGAGCACCTGTTCTAGGTTGTTAAGGTGTTCACTGTCATCTTCACCTGTCACAAGGATGTCGTCCAAGTAACACCTGAGTCCCCGGAATCCCTTGCAGGACTTGTTCCATCGCTCTTTGCCATATCGCCGGAGCTGATGCTACTCCGAATACCAATCGATGATACTGGTAAAGACCTTTGTGAGTGTTTATCGTGAGATGCTTCCTAGAGGATTCTTCAACCTCCATCTGCAAATATGCTTGTGCTAGGTCAATTTTTTTAAAACGCTTCCCTCCAGACATTGAGGCAAAGATGTCTTCTATCCTTGGAAGAGGATATTGTACTGTGTGAAGGACTGGGTTCACCGTCACCTTGAAATCCCCACAGATGCGAACCTTCCTTGGCTCCTCAGACTTATTGCTTAACGTTTTCTTCATGACAGGAACGATGGGTGTTGCCCACTCGCTCCAGTCGAATTTAGATAACACGCCTGCCTTCTCCAGATTCTCCAGCTCTGCCTCGACGGCTGGGCGAATTTCATATGGTACCGGTCTTACTTTGAAAAACTTGGGAATTGCATTCTCTTCTATTTTTATCGAGGCGGTTACGCCTTTAAGGGTGCCCAGTCCTTGTTGAAATACCTCTTTGGCGTTAGCTAAGATTGTTGACAATCATCCAGGAGTGACGTCTTCATCTTTTTTACCGTCCACCATCATTGCATAAATGGAATGCCAATCTAAGTTTATCTTCCTGATCCATTCACGTCCCAATAACGGTGGTCCACCATTTTGCAGTATGTAGAGATACAATTTCCGTATTTTCTTGCCGTTGTATTCGACAGGCACCCTTATTTTTCCTCTGGGGTATACTTTTTGCCCCGTATACGTCGTCAAGACGATGGATGTCTCTCTCAAGGGTATGTGTGAGAATAGCCGCTCGTAGTCTCGTCGATTCATGATGGTTAGCGCTGATCCTGTATCCAATTCCATTTTAACTTGGGACCCTGCTATCATGAGGGTGACCCAAATGGTTCGGTGATCCTCTTTTGCGATTACATTGTGAAGTTTGAGACAGCTTAGTCTCCTGTTCCCGGATTCACTATCGCTCATCTGGTCTTCGGAACTACTGTCCGTCATCTTTTGTACTTTCTTGTACGGTTCCTTAGTAGCCTTTTTGTTGTCGCTGGTCTTCTTCCCAGACCTGCAAACTCGTGCAATGTGTCCCATCTTTCTGCATTGCCTGCATGTTTTGTCCTTGGACCAGCAGTCCTTCTGGTCATGGTTAGTTCTGCCGCAGCGATAACATTTTGCAAATCCCCGTGTCATTTCGTGGGTGCCGTATTCCTGTGGCTTTTGTTGAATTTCCGCAGCTCCCCTGGCTGCTGCTTCGTATGATACTGCCACGCTGAAAGCCTTATCTAGTGTCAGCTCTTTCTCTGACAGTAACTTCTTCTGTGTTCCTTCACTCAGGAGTCCACAGACAAATTTGTCCCGTAGGGTATCTGCCAGTCCTGCTCCGAACTGGCAGTGCTTTGATAGCTTGCGTAGTTCCGTAAGGCACTCAGCATTGCTCTCATCTTTATGCTGAGTTCTCCTGTGGAATTTAAATCTTTCTGCTATCAACAGTGGTGCAGGGTGTAGGTGTTCCTGTAGGACAGCAAAACTTTTGTTAAAACTCTTCGCCTTCGGTTTGGCTGGAGTAATCAGGTCCCGCAATAGGCCGTACGTTCTAGCGCCCATTAAGTTTAGCAATACCGATGCCTTTTTCTCATCGGCTATGTCGTTTGCCTCGCAATATACCTCGACTCTTTCCACATACGTGGTCCAGTCCTCTATTGTATTATCAAAGGCAGTGATACAGCCAGTCTTCGGCATCTTGAAAGTCTAAAATGGCGCCTCCCGCGCTTTGCCTTCTTCCCCGATTTAACAAAATGGCACCTCCCGCGCTTTGCCTTCTTCCCCGCTGATTAAGATGGCGCCTCCCGCGCTTTGCCTTCTTCCCCGCTGTTGCTAGCGCTGCTTTCCGCGGTTTACGTTGCAACCTGCAGCTCCTCGCGGTTTCCTGCGCGTTTAATATTTCTTTTTTTTATTATTTGCCCGTCGTGGAACAACCCTGTGGGACTCTTGCCTCCCTCTTCTCGGGTCTATGTGCAGCCTGGCTTCGTAGAACCGGCCGCGCCCTGTGTGCTCCACCCTCTCTCTCTCCTCTTCCCGACAACGCTGCTTGGCCCCGTTCCAAGCCACCCGCTCGAGTTCGCGACTGCCGCAGCCCAGGAAGGATCAGTGTATTACCTGCCACCAGCCCGATTAGCTGAAGAACCATCGACAGAAACCAGGCCCCGCTTTCGACAGCTTCTCCAGCAATCTTCAACTCCGCTAACACAGGGGTGGATGCCCATGGTCAACGCCCGTTTCTACTGCTTCTTTCTTCCTTCTGGCCTTGACCTCTGCTCACTTCGCTGCAGGAATGGATCCCAGGAGGTGGTGCAGACTGTAGGTAAGTTCGTATCTGCTCGTCACCAGTATTATGTCCGTGAATGATTGAGACATGGACAGCAGGAGTTGAACAAAACAAGTCTTTACTGAATGAAGTCAATCGGGAAACTGAAACTACAGAGGCTCACTAGCGCCTTTTATACAGGGGTGGTCACTGCCGGTACTGCAGTCTGAGACCAGTTATTCTCTTAAAGGTACATACACAACAGTATTAGTGTTGTGCTACACAATCATGGCAATATGCAAACTCACAGCAATATTATCCCAAACTATCCTAGGGAGTAATTTTAAACTAGCCTGCCCGGTGGGAAACTGACGGGATCAGAACAGACACCTGTTTTACAACCCACCAGATTTTACTTTCCACTGTTTAGAAATTGTCCGGGTGTAAAGCGGACGGCAAATCTGGTCCCGTTGATTGCACGCCAGATGAGTTAGGTTAAAATGACCTCCGAACCGCATTTATTAAATGATAATCCCAATATCTGCTCTAAAGTGCAGGAGAACACTTTCCCAGTCATTAAGCCCATTATCAGTATGAAGCTCTCTCAGATAACGTATAACATGAAGTCGATGCAACTGAAGTGTCCTCTATTTTTCCCCAACAATTTTGTCAATTGACTAACCTCTGAGTCAGAAGGTTATGAGTTCAAGTCCAACTCTAGGAACTTGAGCACAAAATCTCAGCTGACACTCCAGTGCAGTAACGATGAAGTAATGTCAGAGGAAATGATAATCCAAGGCTCCATCTGCCATCTCAGATGGACATTAAAGAACCCATGGTACTACTTCAAAAAAGAGCCGGGGAGTTTTCCCTGGTATCCTGGCCAACATTTATACCTCAACCAGCATCACTAAAACAGATTATCTGGTGATCGTCTCATTGCTGTTTATGGGACCCTGTTGTATGCAAATTGGCTGCTGCATTTCTTTCCCTGTTTATGCAAATTGGCTGCTGCATTTCTTTCCCTGTTTATGCAAATTGGCTGCTGCATTTCTTTCCCTGTTTATGCAAATTGGCTGCTGCATTTCTTTCCCTGTTGTATACAAATTGGCTGCTGCATTTCCTTCCCTGTTGTATGCAAATTGGCTGCTACACTTCTTTCCCTGTTGTATACAAATTGGCTGCTGCATTTCTTTCCCTGTTGTATGCAAATTGGCTGCCTTCCTTCCTCCCTCCCTTCCTCCCTCTCTTTCTTTCCTTAAACCCTAGTATATCTAACTGCACAGGTGTGATTTTTGTTTTCATTTTGCACACCGGCCTTTGAGTGAGAGTGCCAATTCATTTCGTATTGGAGCTGAATTCCAGGCAGATTTGTGCTGTGGACTTGAATCATGTTGAGACTGCCTAAATGGATTTAACTTACAACTGTCAGAGAGGGAAGACTTCCATCCCATCAGCGCAAGATAGGTTCAGACTCAAATGCCAGATGAAGGATGATGCCCTCACCATTGAGCTGCACCTAGTCCTCCACTGATGCACTTTCTTTGTACTTTTATTCATCTTTGTAATGTGAACAAACAGGAGCTGCAGTTGTAGTGAAACAAAAATAATGCTTTTCCCCTCCCCTTCTCTCAGGACGGGGATATTTAAGGTGCTCCACTTAGGAGCTCAATATCCAAAGAATGACAGAAAGATCTCGGAATAACTGGCTCAAAGCTACTGTCATCCAGTTGGAGACCCAGTGCCATCACTGGGCTACTGTTCTAATTTATTTGAAAAGCTAATTAATAATGATTTTGAAACATTTGCATTCATATTTTCTAACTAAGTTTTGAAATTTGTGTATCCCTCTAATCAAAGCAGATGGCTACTAAATGCTACTTTACTTTATGGGGGAGAGTAGACTTGCCCAAGGCACCAGTGATATGCTTACTTCCTTCATTGGCAGAAGCACCGACTATGAGGTGAGATCAATTCATTTCACTTTTAATCTCAAAATAAGTCACAGAGCTTGCTGAATTAATTGACCCTGCTAAGAAACTCATCACACGTAATATAAATTGAAGTGTTAACTAATAGGTAGCACCAGAAAGCAAGCATTTTAGTTGGACAGCTTACATCTGAAATTTCAAATTTCTATTGTTTCGACCTTTGATTTGCCCTTCTGACATTATTCAAAGGTTGGTTCCCATTCACAACTCTCTACAGGTACATACAAGTCTGTTTGAAGTTTGCAAGTTCAGTTCACTTGTTAACATTCTGGGTAGCATCACCTGTGAGATCAATGATGGCCTGTTCAAAGATAGATTGGCTCCACGGAGTCTATCGCTTATTAATTTATAGCTTCCTCTGAATCATTCAGCTATTTCAAGAAGAGATTTACCAAATAATCCTCAGTGAATTACAAAAGATCAAGAAAAATGTAAATTTTTCAATAGTACTTTACTATCATAGAATGATACTGCACAGAAGGAGGCCATTCGGTCCACCACACCTGTGCCAGCATGTATTACTATAATAATGTATTGTATCCAAGTTTTCAATGGGGCGTCTACATGATGTACAGTGTGCAAGAAATAAAAGTGAAAAGTACATTTCTTTTTACTTTAGGGAAATAAAAGCTCTTTCCCATTTGGACTCCCATCTTCTTGATGATTCCATATGCTAGGGGGGCAAACAAGATAGCTGTGAACTTCTCATTGGCTTCTAAATCAGTTCTCTTCCAAAATCAGTAGACACGTAGGTGTCCTGTCGGGAAGCAGGTGAAACTCATTGCAATGTGACTAGCAGCATTGGGTGACAAGTAATCCTGAAGTTTAATCACAGCACTGTTGTGTTTCTTAACTTTATTTCAGTAAAGTAGTAAGGAGGTGACCTTCCTTGATCCCGCTTTTCCCCCATGGCAGAGCAAGAGTTACACCTCAACGGAGGACTTAGTGCCTGACTCCATTGAAGTATGTGGAGGAGGAGTCAGGCAGGTACTTCTTGGACACCTGCTGGATGAGGGAGGAAGATACTGGAAAGCTACTTTCAGGATAAGCCTATATAACCAGCTGAAGGTGGCAACTGTGGAAATTGGCCCTTCTTTGAAGAGAGACAATTTAATTGTGGCTGCCTGCAGTCTTCCAGGCTAAGACCTAAGGTTGGACACCTGTGTAGGCCCCACATCTGTGGCTCCATTGACCTGGACATCAGCACATTGTTGGGATCCAGGTCAATCAGGGCAAAGGAGGCGGAAGCAGCAGGGATTCTGACAAGTGACACCACCCTGCCGGTCTGTTTCTTTCCTAACATCGAGCTATCAATGGGATGCCCCCAGCAGGAGATCCCAGGCTGATCTCTTCAGGATGCAGATCAGTGTTTCTGAGTCCTGCCCAATTTCCTACCTCGCCAGTCTTCTCCCACCCTTTTCAAGCCAAATTCCATCCCAGGCCCAAAAACATCCAGGGCCGTTAAGGACAGCTGGTTAGGCCGCTATATGCACAGTTCTAAAGGGTGGGACTTGCGTAGAACCCACTTCATCTAATAGAATCCCAAATTGCATCGGCTCCTATGTATGTTATAGGACCCCAATTTTAAACAGGGTCAGGACTGTTTCGGGTGGGAGCACCGCTCACCTATTTCCTGACCCACTCCAAAACGATTCTAAGAGTCTTCAATCTAACCTCTTTAATGTCCTCATCCTCCTCCTCTTCACAGCATAAGAATAGAGGAAATCCCATTGGGAATCCCCAAAGCAAAGCAGTACTTTGAGCAGAGCTCAAGTCCTGACTAAACCACCAAAGTATAAGAAGATTGCTAGGCAGGCAAAACTGCCTGTATCCTATCCCAGACCCAATCCTGTTTGCTCCTCATCCTTGTCCTTGCTGACCTACAGTGCTTGGTTCCCCAACACCTCAAATTTAAAATTCTTATTCGCTACAGTCTTAGTGGTCCAAATGGCCACTTTGTGTATTGTAGAAGTACAGAGGCAGGACTTGATTCACAGGTCAGCACAACAGAAAGGCTGTGGAGGATCAGATGCGTTTGATGAGTGAGGTCAAGCCTCGAACGTGCAAGCCACAACGCAAATTTTTAGTGTAGAAAGAGAAAAGGGAGGAAACCCTCACAGAGACTCAGATCTGAAAAAGGGCACCCTAAACATTAACACTGTTTTTTTTTAACCTCTTCCGATGCTGACAGACCGAGTGTGTATTTCCAGAAAAAAACATTTTTTATTTGAATCCCAGATATGCCTCAGACCATATATGAGGTCATCTGAATCTTGAAGCATTCGGGGCAAAACACAACTGCTGAATCTCTCATCAATCTGGTTCTGCTTTATGCGTGCAGTACTTAGCTGCGTCTTCACCCTCAGAAAATGTTTATCAAATTGAAGGTCTGAGAATACAGATCTTCACTAATGCCTTTGGTGATTGCAGGCACCACATAATGAGGTCTACACAACCATACACTGCAGATTTAGATTTTCAGCTTTTTGTTATGGCTTAGCTAATAGCTACTTGTTTTGTGTCACTGGTTTGTAAATATAGGTCAGTTATCGTACAAATCCTATCTGCAACATACAAGACCATACAGGGTGTTGATAAAGAGAACAGGACCTTGCTGCAAAGTGTAAATGCCTAGGCAAATTGTCTATGTCAAAAGTATAAGAAGACACATCTATGTTCTGCAAGAGGTTTGAAACTAACTCTCTGGGAAGGGAAGCATTGTGTTCACTCTTCAATTTACCAATTAAGATATCTTCTTCGTCTTAGGCAGTCCCTCGGAACTGAGGATGACTTGCTTCCACATTAAAAATGAGCTCGCAGGTGGCTGATTAGTCCAATGCGGGACCTACAGTCTCTGTCACAGGTGGGGCAGACGGTGGTTGAAGGGGCGGGTGGGTGGGGTGCTTGGGTTGACGTGCGCTCCTTGCGCTGCTTGCGCTTGGCTTCCGCTTGCTCCCGACGAAGAGACTCGAGGTGTTCGGCGCCTTCCCGGATGCTTCTCCTCCACTTTGTGCGGTCTTGGGCCAGGGATTCCCAGGTGTCGGTGGGGATGTTGCACTTTTTCAAGGAGGCTTTGAGGGTGTCCTTGAAGCGTTTCCTCTGCCCACCTGGGGCTCTCTTGCCGTGCCGGAGCTCTGAGTAGAGTGCTTGTTTTGGGAGTCTCGTATCGGGCATGCGGACAATGTGACCCGTTCATCGGAGCTGATTGAGCATGGTCAGAGCTTCGATGCTGGGGCTGTTGGCCTGAGCAAGAATACTGACGTTGGTGCACCTATCCTGCCAATGGATTTGCAGGATCTTGCGGAGGCAGCGTTGGTGGTACCTCTCCAGTGCTTTGAGGTGCCTGCTGTACATGGCCCATGTCTCTGAGGCATACAGCAGGGCAGGTATCACTGTTGCCCTGTAGGCCATGAGCTTAGTGCCGGGTTTGGGGTCCTGGTCTTCAAACACTCTCTTCCTCAGGCGACCGAAGGCTGCACTGGCACACTGAAGGCGGTGTTGGACTTCGTCATCGACATCTGCCCTTGTTGACAGTAGGCTCCCGAGGTATGGAAAGTGGTCCACGTTGTCCACGGCCTTGTCGTGGATTTTGATAATCGGGGGGCAGCACTGTGTGGCGGGGGCAGGTTGGTAGAGGATCTTTGTCTTACGGATGTTTAGTGTAAGGCCCATGCTCTCGTATGCTTCGGTGAAGGTGTTGACGATGGTTTGGAGTTCGACCTCCAAGTGAGCGCAGATGCAAGCATCGTCTGCATACTGTAATTCGATGACAGAGGATGGGACGACCTTGGATCGGGACTGGAGGTGACGGAGGTTGAACAGTTTCCCGTTTGTTCTGTAAATTAGCTCCACTCCAGTGGGGAGCTTACTGAGGGTGTCTGCTGTACGGCTGTGTCATCGCACCAACGCTGTGTCATCGCACCAACACTCTTCTCAATCTCCCTTGCTGCAATGCTCCATCTCAATTAAGATATACCTTAGATGTGTCAAACCATTTGCTCCAAGAACTATCTCAATACAGTTTTGATATGTAAACATTTGAAAATAACAAAGGTTGAATGGCTGATCATTCTGAAATAAACCCATCAGCCTGGAAATGACAGTTGGTTAGAGTTATATCAAATTACATCAAGTCTACAGCACAGAAATGGGCCATTCAGCCCAACTGGTCTATGACGGCAGTTATGCTCCACACAAGCCTCCTTTTTTAAATTTGTTTATGGGATGTGGGCGTCACTGGCAAGGCCAGCATTTATTGCCCATCCCTAATTGCCCTTGAGAAGGTGGTGGTGAGCTGCCTTCTTGAACCGCTGCAGGCCGTGTGGTGAAGGGACTCCCACAGTGCTGTTAGGTAGGGAGTTCCAGGATTTTGACCCAGTGACGATGAAGGATCGGTGATATATTTCCATGTCAGGATGGTGTGTGACTTCGACAGGAACTTGGAGGTGGTGATGTTCCCTTGCACCTGCTGCCCTTGTCCTTCTAGGTGGAAGAGGTCGCAGGTTTGGGAGGTGCTGCCGAAGAAACTTTTGATTCTTTATCCCTCATGTGCTTAACTAGCTTCCCTTTAAATGCATCTATGCTATTTGCCTCAACTACTCCTTGTGGTAGTGAGTTCCACATTCTTACCACTCTTTGGGTAAAGAAGTTTCTCCTGAATTCCTTATTGGATTTATTAGTGATATTTATGTTTATCTTCCCTAGTTCCATTTTCTTCCCCTCAAAATTATCTTTTTTCCAATCTGTTACTTGGGTCTTTGTCTTACTTAATCATTATTTTAAGTCTCATATTTATGGCCTCTAGTTTTGGACTCCCCACAAGTGGAAACATTTTTTGGTTTCTAGATGTTTTTCTCTTTGAGTAAAGATTCCATTATCTTTCCTACCACCGATGTTAATCTAACTAGTCTATAGTTTTGTGGACTTCCTCTATCTCCCTTTTTAAATACAGGAATAATATTAGCTGTCCGCTAATGAATGTTTATTTACATATACGTAACAGTGCTTCTACTATCTCTTCCCTAACTTCTGTTAATATACATGGATGCAATCCATCTGCATCAGGGATTTTATTTTATCTACTTTTGGTTAGTTTATCAATTATCTCCCCCCTTTCTATCTTAAATGTTTTTATATCTTTTTTGATCTCTTGATAATGTCATGCCCACCTTGTTAGTCTCCCTGGTAAATACTGAGGCAAAATTGAAGGGATAATTACTAGTCCTAGCCCTTTTCGGGCTACCCCAGATCAGGCATATTCCCCAGATGTTCACCTTCAACTAAAGTTAGAGATAGCCGAATTCTATAAGACACTTAATTGGGTCTAAAGATCCAGGCTATCTCTCTCTAAAGGAAAGAAATGACTGAAGATGTTACCATCCTCCAGATAGCACTTTTAATAAGGTTAACTAGACTGTAACCTTCCAGATATTATGAGGGTCCGGAAAACACCACCAGAATTCTGCAACTCCTTACAAAAGAGTGTACAGAAATTGAGTTTGTGAGTTTGATACAGAAATACTACTTGAGACAATTCTAAAAATATATAGATTTATTTAAGAGCCGACATGCAGTTAACAGCTGTTGAGTCAATCGCAGCTTTAACAGTTCAAAATACAAATAGCTTACATTTCTTATTCTCAGAGATCCTTATTCTCAAATCTTAACTTCGTACATTTTTACATTTTTTATTATTTCTTAATCCAGAATATCCACCAAAATCAAATAAGAGTACCTCTTGATCCCCAAGACTCAAAGAATTAAAAACTTACAGAGACTGCCTCTGAAGTTGAGAAATGCTTGCCCTTCCCAGCGACTTCTAACTTTCCATCTGAAAAGCTCTATTTGTATACCTTTTTTTAGTGATTTATCCTTTGAAGTTTTCTGCTGATGTAAGCTAATTATCTCTAGTCATTCTTTCTGTTGACTTCTTTTCTATTCTTACTGTTAATTTAGCTGTTAGCTTGCAGACTTCTGTCTGTTGTTTAGGTGTTTCAAAACTTATCATAAAATGGCTACAACAGATTTATCTCTGATGTCATTTTTATCGAAGGTCTTTCATTCAATTCTTAATATTGGCTTAACTGGTTATTATCAGATGCCGTGACTCCTATGTGTTCCAAGTTCAACACAAACACAATGTAATTGCTTGGTGTATCTATTGAAGTCATATTTTCAAAGTGTTCTGTAGGTATTTTTTACAACATGTAAATCAAAAACACTTCAACTAGGGTGTTTGTTTTCCTAGCCATCTTAGTTGGTTATATTACTGACTTATGTTTCGTGTCTTTCATTTGATGTTACTTTTACAAAGGCACATTTTTTTAAATATTCTGTGTTCCTGTTCGAAGTGTCAGTTTTTAACACTTTACTTGGGCATCGCTATTGTGTTGGTTCCAAACTGCAGACTTTTCAGAAGCAAGCCTTTGCTTCTTCAATAGGGTCTTTGTCTCAGTATTAACAATCAATTCCCATTTCAAAAGCTTGTGTGGTGTTTACAGCTTGTGTTAACATTTCATTTTATCTCAGAAGCCTGTATTGACACAACTTGTGTCGCCGAGGCTTTCCAGACTTTGAAACCCAATATGTCATGTATTAATAATATCAGAAATCTGTTCATAAGATGGTGTATTTCTTGGAATATGGCTTTTTCCTTTACAAAGTAACTATTCAATATTTCTGTCATTTCACTGTCATTACCTGTGAGTTTAGCTTGTACATTCCTTAGTGATCCTATCCCCTTCCTGATGTTTCTTTTATTATTTATGTGTCTGTAAAATGCTTTACTATTTCTTTTTATATTCCTGGATACTTTAATTTCGTAGCCTGGCTCTGCTTTCCTAATTGTTTTCATTACTTCTTTCCTAATTTCTTTGTATTCCCTTTTGTCATCCTTTCATTTATCATCTATGTACTTAGAGTATGCCTTCTTCTTTAGTTTCAATTTCACCCTTATCTCTTTATTCATCCATGGTGATTCATTATTGGCTAGTTTGTTCTTGTTTTTTAGAGGAATATATTTCTCCTGAACACTATTGATCACTGTTTAAATATGTCCCACTGCTATTCTATTACTTTGCCTGTCATTTTTGTTTACCAGTTTATCTTCCCTAGTTTCATTTTCTTCCCCTCAAAATTATCTTTTTTCCAGTCTGTTACTTGGGTCTTTGTCTTACTTAATTATTATTTTAAACCTTATTATGTTATGATTGCTATTGCCTAGCTGTTCCCCTATGCTTATTATCTTAACTGCTCTGGTTCATTGCCCATTACTAGATCTGGTAGTGATTCCTCTCTCATTGGGCTTCTTACGTAATGGGTAAGAAGGGAGTCCTCAACACACTGTAACTACTTAATTCCCTTTTCCCCTTTCCTTGCCTTTTCTTGCCAGTTTATTTGGGCATAGTTGAAAGCTCCTATGATTATTATTTGATGTTTTTTACTTATTTCATCAAGTCTGACTTTTATGTATTCATTCAGGTGTGAGAATTTAGAAATGTTCCTTCAACAAGATGATGTATCAAAGAAGTAACAACAATTGGTTAGAACCAAACTGGAGAAGTAAGTCTGTCTTCAAGATAAAACTTGTCAACCAGCATTGAGCTGCTGAATGTTGCCTGAATAAAAAGTTGTTTTCCACCATCAGAAGCTTGAAGATGGCAGTGAAATGTCTGAGAACTGTAGACTGGAATAATCCTGTTTGTTCAATTGTTACTGTCATAGATTTTGAGAGAAATAGAACATGAAAGGAAACTAACTTTGCAGATGCTATCATGGAAAATTAAATGTTGGGGCAGAAATTCCTCCCCAAACGCGTGAGTACGGAAGGGGTACTCACGCGTCTGGCCGGAGGAAATGCCGGTTTTCAGCATGCACAGCGCATGCGCTGAAAACCGGCATTTCCTCTCCTCCAACCCAAGTGTTGAAGAGGCTAGCACGTGCGCTGTAGGAGGCAGCGCGTGCGTCTTGGATTTCCTCTGTTTTGAGGGATTTGCGCACGTGTAAAGGCCTCCAGTCTTTACGCTTGTAAAAAGCACACATAAGTATTTATTTTTACAGGTAAGTGGTGTTTTAGTGCAATTTAGAAAAATTTTTCCCACAGGTTTATTATTTTAAAGAATCTACAATAAGGTAAGTTTAGTTTTAGACCCTTTTTATTAAAAATTTATTTTTTTCAAAAAAAAAAATTATTGTTAAAATTTTTTTTTTAACTTATTTATACTTAATTTAATGATTGGGATTTTTTTTTAAATTTTATTTAAAGTTTAAGTAGTGTTTTGGGGTGCAGTACTTCTCATGAGTTTGACAGTTCTTACTCTCAAACTTATGAATGAAGTTTCCCCTCCCCTGATTGGCTGAACAGTGCTCACCTGATCCCAGCCGGCACATCGCACTAACTACGCCGCTGGGTCAGGTTAGCACAGCGCGCCAACATCAGAACCTGGCCACTGACAGGAAATCCACTGCGGGCCAGGTTTCAGATGTCGGCGCGCAGGGTGAGCGCAGATCGGGGGCTTGCACGCGCGGCAAGCCCCCGACACCAAGTTCTGGGCCGTTATCTTGTAAGAGTGCCCATTTCCAATAACAGTTGACTAAAGTGAAAACTTGCCCTTTGTAAATTCTAACTGTAGCTCAGTTATTTTCTTAATACATTAAACAATACATTAATTTAACCCCACACCCCTGCTCAGCTGAAATCCAGCAGGGAGGGGGCATAGGGTTGACAACTCCGGTTGGAGGCAGTTCTGGAGGTTTGATCACATGACATTCTGCTCCCATAACATCTAACCATGTGATGCCTGATCACGTGACATTGGGTCACGTGACAGCCGATCACATGATCAAATATTTACCCACTCCCTTTGAAATGAAGTTTTAGTCTCTACCTCAATAACCACGTGTGGTGAAGAATCCCACCATCTAATAGGCCTCAGTTGAAGAACATTCCACCTCCCTTGCCCCATTTTTCTTCCAGTGTGAATCTTTGGTCTCTGTCCCCTTATTCCCCATTCACGCACAAGTTGAAATAACCTTTCACTGTTTGCCAATAATAAAGTCCCCAGGTTTCACTCACCCCTTTGCTGGCTGCTCCTCCCAGCACCATTCCCACTCACCACCTTGTTGCTGCTGCTCCCGGCTCTGTGGAAAATGCTGGGCACCATGCCCACCCCATTCCCCAGTCTCCCTCTCATCCTGAGCCCCTATTACCCAGTCTCCTGAGCCCCCAGAGCCCCCATTCTCCAGTTTCTATCCCCAAGCCCCATTACCCACACTCCCACTCCCCCGAGTCCCCATTCCCCACTCTCCCTCTCCTCCCGAGACCCCAATCCCCAGTCTCCCTCTCCCCCCGAGTCCCCATTCCCCACACTCCCTCTCCCCCCGAGTCCCCATTCCCCACACTCCCTCTCCCCCCGAGACCCCAATCCCCAGTCTCCCTCTCCCCCCGAGTACCCATTCTCCAGTCTCCCTCTCCCCCCAAGTCCCCATTCTCCAGTCTCCCTCTCCTCCTGAGACCCCAATCGCCAGTCTCCCTCTCCACCGAGACCCCATTCCCCAGTCTCCCTCTCCCCCCAAGTCCCCATTCCCCAGTTTCCCTCTCCCCCCGAGACCCCAATCCCCAGTCTCCCTCTCCCCCAAGACCCCATTCCCCAGTCTCCCTCTCCCCCTGAGTCCCCATTCCCCAGTCTCCCTCTCCCCCTGAGACCCCAATCCCCAGTCTCCCTCTCCCCCGAGACCCCAATCCCCAGTCTCCCTCTCCCCCCGAGACCCCATTCCCCAGTCTCCCTCTCCCCCCGAGACCCCAATCCCCAGTCTCCCTCTCCCCTGAGTCCCCTTTCCCCAGTCTCCCTCTCCCCAGAGACCCCAATCCCCAGTCTCCCTCTCCCCCGAGACCCCAATCCCCAGTCTCCCTCTCCCCCCGAGACCCCATTCCCCAGTCTCCCTCTCCCCCGAGTCCCCATTCCCCAGTCTCCCTCTCCCCCCGAGACCCCAATCCCCAGTCTCCCTCTCCCCCGAGACCCCATTCCCCAGTCTCCCTCTCCCCCCGAGACCCCAATCCCCAGTCTCCCTCTCCCCCCGAGACCCCAATCCCCAGTCTCCCTCTCCCCCCGAGACCCCATTCCCCAGACTCCCTCTCCCCCGAGACCCCAATCCCCAGTCTCCCTCTCCCCCGAGACCCCAATCCCCAGTCTCCCTCTCCCCCCGAGACCCCAAACCCCAGTCTCCCTCTCCCCCCAAGTCCCCATTCCCCAGTCTCCCTCTCCCCCGAGCCCCTTTTCCCCAGTCTCCCTCTCCCCCCGAGACCCCAATCCCCAGTCTCCCTCTCCCCCGAGCCCCCTTTCCCAGTCTCCCTCTCCCCCAAGCCCCCTTTCCCCAGTTTCCCTCTCCCTCGAAGCCCCATTCCCCAGTCTCCCTCTCCCCCGAGCCCCCTTTCCCCAGTTTCCCTCTCCCTCGAAGCCCCATTCCCCAGTCTCCCTCTCCCCCGAGCCCCCTTTCCCATTCTCCCTCTCCCCCAAGCCCCCTTTCCCCAGTTTCCCTCTCCCTCAAAGCCCCATTCCCCAGTCTCCCTCTCCCCCGAGCCCCCTTTCCCAGTCTCCCTCTCCCCCACTACCCCCTGATTTTCGACGAGCAACCGGTGACGAGCTCCGTGGAAAAATCTGGGAAATAATAATTTAAAATTAATGCAGTTTAACTACATTCTGACTCCCGAGCTATGCTCGGGATAGGAAACCCTGATTCCGGCAGAATCCCAGTCATTATGAGAGGGTTGGAATCCCTAAGGAGGCAGTTAAAATGGAGTGGGAGACTTTAAAAAAAATGTTTTTCATTTATTCATTCAGTGGTTGTGGGTGTTGCTTGCAAGGCCAGCATATATTGTTGCCCTTGAGAAGGTGGTGGTGAGCCGTTTTATTGAACCGCTGCAATCCCTGTGGTGAAGGTACTTCCACACTGCTGTTCGGGAAGGACTTCCAGGACTTTGACCCAGCGACGATGAAGGAACGGCAATATATTTCCAAGTCAGGATGGTGTATGACTTGGAGGGGAATTTGGAGGTAGTGGTGTTCCCATGTATCAGCTGCTCTTGTCCTTCTAGGTGGTAGAGGTTGCGGGTTTGGGTGGTGCTGTCAAAGAAGCCTTGGCGAGTTGCTGCAATGCATCTTGTTGACTGCAATGGAACTGAATTTACATCATCGCCGCAGACAAACTTCTAGCCCCATATTTTCTTGGAACTCTTTCTTCTCATATTATTTTCTCACAATTTTAGAAAGATAATAAATACATAAAAAACAAGGTATATTTTGATGTGTAATTACAGTGTACAACTTTCAGAGCGAATCTGTACTCAGTGAAGGTTATATACATGTCTGGTTGATAAAGCAGTGCCTGTGTAAGTTATGGTTTTAGAAATAAACTTCACCTGATTCACATCCAGTGCCATAGGCAGGATTGTTTTTCAGGAGATGTTTGGATATGAGCTTGCCAGATTGATAAAATATTACAATATTTCCATTAATTTTCCATTAATCTAACAATTCAAATAAAACAAATAAAAAGAAAAGAGTCTTGTCGGACAAAAAGTCCAAGTGCTAATTATGTGTCACTATTCTATCAATAACTTTGCTACTATTCAGTGCAAAATCCCAGTGAACATTTAAAAGTGCAAGCCCAGATAATCAGTTTACACTGGTCGAATTGCAAAGGTAAGACTTTAATCGCCTCAGTGTGGTAAAAGCTCTTTCTGGGCATGGGGTTGAAACTGATAGGGTTACTTTGATTTGAAAAAACTTATGCACATTTGGACAAAACAGTGATCATAGTGGACAAGTGCAAAAATCACAGATTTTAGTTTTTCTGCAGTATTTTTCCACTTTTGACCCCACAACTTCATTTCAGAAAATGCTATTGATTCAGAATCAAAATCTAACACCTGCTTTAACCTGATGAAACCGATTCAATCCAAGCCTGCTCCGTATTCTAGCCCTGAAATATATTCATCACAAAAAAATGTACACCAAGTTCAAAAGAGTGGCCCTCAAGTTCTCCTGAGTACTGAAAAATTAAATGAGGACCACAGCACAATAGCCAGAGGCTAGCATTTCTTAGATGAGACAGTGGTGTCAAGTATATGAGCCAATCAATAGCATCAAAGAACTGGACTGTTTTTAATTGTTGCTACCTTTCCTGTCTTTGCAGTTTCTTATTAAAGGTTCCAATGTTTCAATTGCTTATTTTATTAATATAGTTAGCAACTTAAAAAAAAATGACAGGCGATGGATAATAAGTGAATCTGTTAGTATCTGAGGAACAGTAGATTATTTGAAGCTGTGGTACCTGTGTGTATGATTATATATCGTAAAGTCATGCTGCAGTGGCTTGTTTCATTTCTAGCTTAATTTATTACCTACATACTGAGTTATAGGATATGAATAAATAACAAGAATGAAAGTGCTTGCTTCATCAACCCTTGGTCTGTTTCTATGTCAGTGCACTCCACTTACTAAAGCTTTTACTGCATATAATCACAAAGCTAGTGAGGGGTTAGTCATAGTGGTTAAAGAGACAGTACCCTTTTGTAAACTTAAACAGGCTGGATTATAAAAGCTTAAAGCAAATCCCGAGCTTACTGACTTACAAGAAACTCTTTAAATTCGATAATTGATTTAGGTCCCATATTAAAAGCATATTAGCGAAAAGTTCAAAAGCCTGGATGTAGACCTTGGCAAAAGAGAAAGAAATGATACTGGGATTAACTGTCTTGGAGCGGCTAAACTATTATATTAACAGACTGTTCCAAAGATCACAATCAAAGTGTTGTTGCTAAGTGTTATTGGGACTCACTGCACCTCATTTTAGCACAATAACAGAGTTCACCAAAGTCAAAATGTAAAGCTTTCACAAAGGAGCTACAGCTTTCATTTTGGATGCTATTTACATTCTAATCGCACTGGCATCCAGTGTATTGTAGTGTGGCCTGATCTTTATCAATCGCTCTTACTTATATGAAACTGTTTAATGCTTTCACTTCACTTTCATTTTTTTCCCAAGCAAAAATATCTGATTGACATGTGTCATCTTAACAATTCAGCTATTTTATTGCTGTTGGCACTGAGTATGTTGCTGAATCCTGCATTAATTTTGACATTTAGAAAGTATGAAAAATTAAAGTTGAACCTCATGATTTTTTTTTTTTAGCTAGGCCAATGCCTGTTTTTTGAAACAGCCTCACAAACCTCCACGGCAGACTAATGCATCTATGGTTACAAAATTGAGAGAGGGATCATACTTTTTCCATTTGTGGATTTAGCTGTGAATTATCCAGTCAACATCGTTGCATCAGGGCAATTGCGAGCAAAAAAAAAGATGGGAGCCCAGAAATTAACTGACAAAGACAAATGAAGTGCTTCAGAAAAAATCTGGAACTCTAGTGACTGGAAACAGAGCCAATGTCAGCCCCTGCTCCTAATTCACAGCTGAGACATGATGCAGTGAGGAAGTTTAATGGTAAGGAGGAGTGTAATATAAATTTGTCAGTAGACTTTAAGATATATTTCTCAGGATTCTGGCATTTTGAGCATTCAGTTTTAATAAGCCACCAGTTGGATGTTGATTTTTTTTAAAGTGGTACGGTAAGTGATCCTTCACTTCCACCAACTATATACTGAACATTAGATCACTGTGGAATCAATATCAATGCTGTGATTGGTGGTCACAGAGTTGTAAACTTGTGGTGCACTCGCTCAGAATGTTGATTTTAGAAATTAATTATCTCCTCTGAGGACCTCTGCATAAACTTCTGCCCACTGTTGGTGTGACTGTCATTGCAATTTGAAACTTTATTTGACGTCTGTTTAATCAACATGTCTACACCCATAGTGTTCCGTATAGAATTCAATGGCGATAATTACTTCCATGACACTAGTACATCACAATTTTTCCTCCCCTTCTCATTCATTTTTTCCTAGTTATACTATCAGAGGTTAAACTAATGAAGTTGCTTGTTAAAGCAACACTCAATAATAAATTGATTTTGCACATATATACTATGCCAGTAATACATAATTTAGAACTAGTTTCTTTTCTTTTAATTGCTAAAACTAACAACCAAGCATTAGTTTTCAAGACAAAATATGCTGCTATCATCAGTCTAAGCTCATTGTACATAACTGCATTGAAGTCTTTAAGATGGACAACTCTATTTGTCTGCCCTTGGCGGACAGGCACAGTGATGTCATGCTAGATACAGTATCTGGCAATCACTTGACAAACTGACTTTACATCATTATCCTTGTAATACATCTTGGACTCGGCACAGACATCCATAAGATCTGAGCAGCCTTCCAAATTGCCTACTTTCTCAAGAAACAAGCTGGCTTATTTTTTTAATATTATTTTCATTGCTTGATGTAGTCATTCTTAGCACTTGTCAGGGAATGATGGTGTTTCATAAACCTACCCTATATTTGTTTTACCCAATTAATTAGATGCCATTAGTTATATTGTTTTAAATATTTGTGTATGAATTTTTGTACTTATTAATATAGGAGATGTCTTGGAATATGATTCTTTACCACTCTTTGCAACTAGTATCAGCACCAAGCACTATCAGATAGGCTATGGAACAGATACAAGGGCCGCGATTTTGTCGGTGCATAGAGGGCAAGTTTGGAGGCGGGTCGGGAGTTAAAATCCAAATAATTGATGGCGGGTTGCAAACCCACTGCCATCCCACCTCCACGCAAGATTGCAAAGTGTCGGGTCTGCGAGTCCCGATCAGATCCGACACCAAACAGCAGGAGAGGCACTTAAGGCAGTTAACAGCTTGTTAACTGTCTAGATAATCCCTCTTTTACTGCGTCTTCCCATTTTACAACATTTTCAGTGTGTTGCCCGTCGTGCAACAAACACGCCAGCTGATTGTGCCGGGTTCAGCAAGTAGCTGAATTGTTGACAGCTGCTCCTGCATATAGATTGGGCTAACCAAATTAGTAACAATACTGTGGAGGAGGAATTCCTGGAGTGTATACGGGATGGTTTCCTGGAGCAAAATGTCGAGGAACCAACCAGAGATCAGGCCATCTTAGACTGGGTATTATGTAATGAGAAATGATTAATTAGCAATCTTGTTGTGCGAGGCCCCTTGGGTGGGAGCGATCATAATATGATAGAATTCTTCATTAAGATGGAGAGTGAAGTAGTTGACTCAGAGACTAGGGTCCTGAATTTAAATAAAGGAAACTATGATGGTATGAGGCACGAGTTGGGTAGGATTGATTGGGGAATGTCACTCAAAGGGTTGACAGTGGATAGGCAATGGCAAACATTCAAAGATCGCATGGATGAACTACAGAATTTGTTCATTCCAGTTTGGCATAAAAATAAAACAAAAAAGGTGCCTCAACCATGGCTAACAAGGGAAATTAGGGATAGCATAAGATCCAAGGAGAGGACATATAAATTGGCCAGAAAAAGCAGTAAACATGAGGATTGGGAGCAGTTCAACAAAAGAGGACAAAGGGATTAATTAAGAGGGAGGAAAATAGAGTATGAGAGTAAGCTTGCAGGGAACATAAAAACTGACTGTAAAAGCTTTTATAGATATGCGAAGAGAAAAAGATTGGTGAAGTCAAGCGTAGGTCCCCTGCAGTCAGAATCAGGGGAATTTATAATGGGGAACAAAGAAATGGCTGACCAATTAAATACATACTTTGGTTCTGTCTTCACAAAGGAGGAGACAAATAACCTCCCAGAGATGTCGGGGAACATAGGGTCTAATAAAAGGGAGGAACTGATAGAAATCAGTATTTGTAGGGAAATGGTGTTAGAGAAATTGATGGGATTGAAGGCCGATAAATCCCCAGGGCCTGATAATCTACATCCTAGGGTACTTAAAGAAGTGGCCCTAGAAATAGTAGATGCATTGCTGGTCATCTTCCAAAATTCGATAGACTCTGGAACAGTACCCATGGATTGGCGGGTAGCTAATGTTACCCCACTATTCAAAAAAGGTGGTAGAGAGAAAACGGGGAATTACAGACCGGTAAGCCTGACATTGGTGTGCGTTTCTGCGCTGGTGCTGGGTGCGCTGATTTCTGGTGACGTTGCTCCCTCAGAGGCTGCAGGTTCCTCTGAGGAGTCTTCCGACTCTTCCTCCTGGACAGTGGAGAGAGGGGCTCTCGATGGTCCTGTGGGGAAGTAAAGGCATGAGTTAGACATGTGGGGGGAGAAATTCGGTATCGTCCCGTTTGGGACGCAATTATCAGCTGGGCGCAAAGTTTAGCGCCTGGCGCAAATTATCGCCTCCGACTGCAAACTTGGCTTCTATCGCCCCTGGAGGTGATTGGAGCGCTAAATCAGGCACTACACACCTCTCTTAAGGTGCTAACGCCATGGAGCGAGGCGCTAACTCAGAGCGCTGGCGAAGCTCAGGTGATGTCAGTTAGCAATGGAACACAGACACACTGGTGCCGGCCAGTTCTTAAAGGGAAGGGTTGATCTTGCTCTCCAGCCACAACCTGCTCATTGCAGCCTTGAATCTCGGCCTGGACTGACCTCAACTTCAAATCTGCTGCAAGGAACAGTGAAGAGGCCCAGGGAACGAGCTCAGCACTTCAGTGACCAGGCCTTGGAGGCTCTGGTTGGTGCAGTGGAGTGCTGAAGATCAATACTCTACCCACAGAGGGGCAGGAGGCCATTGCCCTGCAATTATAGAAGAATGTGGAGGGAGGTGGCTCAGCACGTCTCCTCCAGGAGCATGGTGCCCAGGACCCACACACAATGTCTGAAGAAGTTCAACAACCTCACTCAGGTGATCAGGGTGAGTGGCTGCTTTTCAATACCTCTACATCCATCCATCTCAACCTTACTCTGTGCCCAGAGGGTTTGAAAACCCCAAATGCCCAAGACTCATCCAAGACCTATGGCCATCTCATAAAACACACATGCACATTCCACACCTTGCATACATTAAGGGCTATTCAACTATGGCAGGCACATCAGGCAAGCACATGGCTGCATAACAGTGAGAGCAAGTGTGAGGGGTGCATAATGGGATGGTGAAGTGATTCTGTACATAGAGAGGGATAGGTAAGGATGCAAGGGGAGTAAGGGTAAGTTGGGATGTGCAGGAGTAGGTTGACAATGCAGAGTGTTGGTGATGAGAGGAGATGGGAGGCAGTTTGAAGGTAAGTGTGATGTTATACTCACTTTTGCTGAGCGTAGCAGATCATTGAACCTTTTTCGGCACTGTACCCAGGAGCATGAGCACAACGACCTTGCGCTTACCTCCTCAGCAATTTGCAGTCAATCTGCCTTTCTCTTCTGAGGAGACTCCCTCTGGCCATGGGAGGGAACAGAACCTCCCTGCGCCCCCTTACTCCCTCCACAAGAGCATGGAGGGAGTCATCATTAAATCGAGGAGCAGCCTTAGGTCTTGCAGCAGTCATGTTCCAAAGACCCGTTTTCAGGAGCAGCATAAAGGATATGAAATCCAAAGGCTACATGGGCCCCTTAAAAGCTCCTGAATAGAAGGTGTCAGCTGAGGCGAGCAGCACACCCGAACCCACTGATCGGGCCGGGTAACGCGCACGGCGGGCTTAATAAGCCCAGTTAAATTAAAATCATGATTTCGGAGCGGCTGAAGCCGGCAGCTGGATGGGGAGCCGCCGACCAGTCAACCCGACTCCAACTCGTCTCCGCTGGGAATGTCGCGGCCATGGTAGGGATAAAGAGAACATTTCCTGATTGGTGGTATGTGACCAATGGTGTTCCCCAGCTATCTGTACAGAGGCCTCAGCTTTTCACCATATATATCAATGACTTGAATGAAAGATTGGAGAGTTGTACATCCAAGTTTGCTGATGACGTGAAGTTAAGAGGCACAGTAAGTTGTGTAGTGGGAACAGGATGTTACAAAGGGACATAGACAGACTAATTGAGTGGGAAAATCTATAGCAGATGGAGTTCATTTTGAGGAAATGTGAAGTCATCCACTTTGGATCTGAATAAGAGAATTTGGAATATCTTCTTAATGGTGAGAGACTAGGAACTGCGAAGAGCAAAGGGATTTAAGGGCTAGATTTTCAGTATAGGCAGTTTTGGGGCGCTAGCTTTAGCGCCCGCCCGAAGTTAGCGCCCGCCCCAAAGTAGCGCCCCGTTGCCGGGAATTCAGTGGCTTCGCCCTAAGAGGTTGGTGGAGCGCTAAAAGAGGCGTTCCACTACTCTCTTTAGGCGCTAAGCCGGCGGTCCAGAGGGATAGCGCCCAGGCGGGGCGCAGCACGGGTGCGGTCATTTTTGCACTGACAGCAGACCCCGTGGTGCCGACCAGCTCTTAAAGGGGGAAGGGACGAATTGGTCTGCTGCCACGCCCTGCACACTGCAGCCTTGCAAAGAGGCCTCAACACTACTGCTCAGCCCCAGGGAGTCATGGCAACGCCAGAGAAGGCCCGTCAGCATGCCCTGCGCTTCTCAGAGGGTGATCTGGACATAATGGTCACAGCTCTGGAGGTGAGGCGCAAGATCTTGTTTCCAGAGAGTGGGAGGAATCCAACCCACCACGACTACACCAAAGCCTGGAAGCAGATCGCCCAGAGGGTGACGTTCACCGGCGAGGCCCCCAGGACCCACAAACAATGCCGTAAGAAATACAACGATCTGACCAGGATTGTGAGGGTGAGTAGCCTTTCCAGTCTCCTCCTCATTCTTGCATGTACACCTGACATGATGGGCAAAGGGACCTGAAAGTCCTTTTGGCCAGCCCTCAGCCAGCAGCATTGGGACAGTCATGAGCATCAAATGGCCATTCGGCACTCTACACTTTGGCCAAGCTATTCCACCATGGGAGGCAGTGGACAGCACATCAGGGCTTCACTCTGTCCAAGCTATTCCACCATGGGAGGCAGTGCACACTACATCAGGGCTTCACTCTGTCCAAGCTATTCCACCATGGGAGGCAGTGCACACTACATCAGGGCTTCACTCTGTCCAAGCTATTCCACCATGGGAGGCAGTGCACACTACATCAGGGCTTCACTCTGTCCAAGCTATTCCACCATGGGAGGCAGTGCACACTACATCAGGGCTTCACTGCGCACTTACAGCCCGTCCTTTCTCTTGCAGGCTAAAGTAGCGTTTAATCGCCAGGCCCGTGCCAGGGGTGGCCGCGCCAAGCTGCAGAAGCTCACTCGGCTGGAGGAGCGCGTGTGTGTGCTCATGGGAGCCCGTGTGATTGTCCCCACAGCGTGCGGTGTATCCGACCCTCCACTGCCCGGCAATGGTAAGGACCTCGCCTTTTGGCCCTCTCGCGTCGCACTGGCCCATCCGAGCTACCTCCTTTGCCACTGTCCCACCAATGCGCTGAATCCCACCAGTCCTAACTCCCTCGCTGACGCCGTCTCCTCACTCTGAAGCTACTCTTGTGCATTCCTGCTTTCAGCTGGTGACGACCAGGACCCTGAGGCTGCCAGTGACAGCACCTCCAACCAGGAGGAGGAGGAGGAGCAAGCCGGACCTTCGGGGGAACAGTCACGTCCCGCAGGAGAGGAGGAAATGCTTGACACCTCCTCACTGGACGAGTGCCTGGAGGAACTGTCGCAGGGCAATGCAGCTTCTGGGACCAGTGGCGTCCAGCCACCCAGCAGCCGTGCGCGTGGCCCGCGGCCTTCCCCCCAAAGGGGGGAAGGATCAGAGGGGAGTGCTGCTGCTCGGCACACTCGCCGTCACCAACGCGGCAAGGGTCCCCTAGTTCGGCCCCCTCCTCCCCAGCGGGAGAGTCGCGACTCCAGTCCGGACACCTTCACTTCGGAGGAGGTGCAGAAGCTCGATCAGATGGCCGACGACTCGGACCGGCGCCACACGGAGCTCATGAGCGTGGTGGGGCGCATGCCTGAGGCCATCGAGTCGCTGGCGACCAGTGTGCGCGAGTTCGGGGCAGCAACTGCCGCGACTGGCCGCATGCTAACTGATGCCGTCAAGACCCTGGCGGATGTGATGCGCGCGCACACCAGGACCACAGGGCCACTCACTGCTGCCACACGCGCTGTCTCAGGCAGGCATCGCCAGGGCAGGCGCCGCGCTGGACCATCCCAGCAAGCCGGCCGTCGGCTGATTGCTGCGGATCCTGCAGTGCGGGCCCGGCCGAGTGCCACCGCGCCACAGCACCAGCCAGCGCATCCCAGACGCCAGCTGGCCCACATTGCGCCATCCGTCGCCGCCATTCCCCCTCTGGGGCGTCGACGGCAAGCGGCTGCAGCTGATGGTGGCCAGGCTCAGGTGCGCCACTCAGCAGACGGCCCCTCGAGGCCCAAACGCCGTGTAGGCCGCCCCCCAGCGGCATCTGGCGGAAGGGCATCTGAGCCTCAGGCGCCTTCCCCCAGCCTCGCAGCAGCCACTGGGCAGAGCTTGCGAAGGAGCAGCAGGCAGGGCAGGGGAGGCAAAATGCTGGCCAAGGTCTCGCCCTCGCGGGCCACTCAGTAGAGGGTGTGGCCAGCTTTCCTTTAATATGGCGGTGGCCATCTTTATTTTGCCCATGGTTGTGCTTTTGGAGGGCTTTTTTTTTGCGTTAGGCCGACGTTGAGGCCCGGTTTCAATAAAGGTGGAGTGGCTCCTCCCCAGTTTGTGGGAGTGAGTCGTTTGTTGGGCTTTTTGTGGGGCCCGTTTATTGTTTTTGGGGATTCATGTGGGAAGGGCTTTTCATTTTTGTGTAATAAAAAATTATCTTTATTCATGCAGTCTCCATGGTTGTTCTTCTTAGTGTTTGTTGGCTTCGCCGGCTGAGGGCTTGCGGAGCGGCTGCATTCATCTTCCCTCATGGCCCCTGGCCATTCCCTGACAGGGGGCTTAGAAGTACCGTGTAATAAGGTGGCGTCGTGCGGCCCTTGGCCCTGGTCGCTCCCTCCTGGGAACGTACTCCTGCTCCTCCTCCTCCTCCTCCTCCTCCTCCTCATGCTCCTCCTGCTCCTCCTCCTGAGGTGCTGGTCCAACGTCAGGTGGCAGTGCCTGAGTCCTGCGGATAGCCAGGTTGTGTAGCATGCAGCAAACCACCACAAATTGGGAGACCCGGTCCGGCGAATACTGGAGAGCTCCTCCGGAGCGATCAAGGCAGCGGAACCGCTGCTTGAGGACCCCAATAGTTAGCTCGATGATGTTGCGGGTGGTTTGATGGCTCTCGTTGTAGGCCTCTTCAGCAGCGGTCCTGGGCGCGCGGAGCGGGGTCATGAGCCAGGTGCACAAAGGATAGCCTTTGTCCCCGAGTAGCCATCCTCTTGGGGGAGGCTGTGCCTGGAACATGTCATGCACAGTACTCTGCCGCAGGATAAAGGCATCGTGGCTGCTGCCTGGGAAGCTGGCATTGACTGCCATGATGCGCTGCTTGTGGTCACAGACCAGCTGCACATTCAGAGAATGGTAGCCCTTCCTGTTGCGATACTGCTCGCCATGCTCCAGAGGGGCCCGCAAAGCCACATGCGTACAGTCAATGGCGCCCTGCACCAAGGGGAATTCCCCAAGTCTGGAAAATCCCAATGCGCGCTGATGCTGGCTCTCCAGGGCCATGGGGAAGGAGATGAATTGGCTTCTCCTTCTGAACAGTGCTTCGGTCACCTGGCGGATGCAGCGATGCGCGCCGTACTGGGAGATGTTTGCTATGTCCCCAGCAGCGTATTGGAAGGAGCCGGTGGCATAGAAGTTCAATGCCACTGTCACCTTCACTTCCACCGACAGAGACGTCCTGCACCTGAGCTTTGGCCGCAGATCTCGGCGAAGCAGGTGGCAGATCTCTGCAATCACCCCCTTTCGGAATCGGAGCCTTTTAACACATCGCGCGGCACTCATGTTTAGGTAGGAGCGCTGCTGGCGGTATAGCCTGACTGGGTAAGGCCTACGTGGCCGACGCCTGTAGCCCCCTCTGCCTCTAGCCAGGGCTGCCCCTCTCACAATGCGTCTGCGAGCCCTACGGACATGGAGCTGCAGCTCCGCGTTGGCACCCCATGCAACCCCCATCAAATCCTGGCAAACACTCTAATTTCCAAATGGCCACTTGCAGCGCTGTTGCCTGAGTCCAAAAATACCTGGCTCTTGCTGCTTGAAACCAGTTAGCTATCCTCCTTGTTGTGTCTCCAGAAATGCGTTGCACAAGACTGTTTTCTGAAAAAAGGATGGCCTTTATACTGGAGAGGACGTTCCCTTTAATTAGCGCCCCCCGGGGCCCGCGCTGGTTGTGTTGCGTTCCTTTTTCCAAACGCTCCGGCCGCCCGCCGCACAATGGGGCGGTCCGACTGAAGTTTGCAATCGGGGCGGCCAAAGGGCGTTGCACGAGGATGTGACGTCATTTTCTGCGCGCGCATCCGGGCGGGCGCTAAACTTTGCGCTGGCGCTAACGGGCAACTTAATTTGGGGCGGAGCGCAAACTGCGCTGCGCCCGGGCGCTACACGCATAGCGCCCGGAAATCACTTCTCTTAAGGCGCTAACTGCTGGCGCAAGCTACTGAAAATCTAGCCCTAAGTGTATATTTACACAAATCAGTAAAAGCTAGTGCACAGATACAAAAAGTAAACAAAAAGGCTAATGGAATGTTGGTCTTTATCTCAATGGAGTTGGACTACAAAGGGGAGGAAGTGATGCTTCAGGAGTATAGAGCCTTGGTCAGACCCCGTCTGGAGTATTATGTTCATAGAAACATAGAAACATAGAAGATAGGAGCAGGAGTAGGCCATTCGGCCCCTCGAGCCTGCTCCGCCATTCAATGCGATCATGGCTGATCATCCAAATTCAGTACCCGGTCCCTGCTTTCTCCCCATACCCCTTGAACCTGCAGGAAGATATTTTGGCGCAGATTCAACAGAATAATACTAGAGGTTAAAGGGTTAAATTATGAGGACAGATTGCATAAACATGGTTTATATTCCCTTGAGTTTAGAAGGTTGGGAGTGATCTAATCGAGGACTTGATAGGATGGTTGCAGAGAAACTATTTCCTTCGGTGCTGAAATCTAGGAGCAAAATCTTAAAATTGGAACTAAGCAATTTGCGAGTGAAATCAGGAAGAACATTTTCAGATAAAAGGTGATGGAAATTTTGAACTCTCTCCCCAAAAGGCTGTGGATGGTGAGTCAATTGAAATTTTCAAGACTGAGATTGATAGATTTTTGTTATGTAAGAAAATCAAGGAATGTGGATCAAAGGTAAGTAAATGGAATTGAGGTACAGATCAGCCATGATCTAATTGAATGACGGAATAGGCTTGAAGACTGAATGGCCTACTCCTGTTCCTGTGTTCCAATCAGTATTGTGTGTTTGTGTGTGATGTGCCTCAATAAATCCGAGACTCGATGTTAGCGAAACAAAACAAGGCTTTTATTGACTTAGAAGGTAACACACAGAGGAGAATGTATCTTCCATCCAGAGGTCTGCCGTACTGGATGTGCTGCAGGCTGGGCCAGCTTACATAGGAGCCAGGTATGGGCGGAGCCCTACACACAGTACAATACAATGGAAATGAAACTGAAACCAACCACAGTCACAGGCAGAGAAATACTGATGAGTGATGAATGGAATATTTCATCACATTCACCCCTTCTATAGATTTAGCCTGTTCGGGGGTTTGATAGTCCTCTGCGACCGACGTGGCTGTTGTGGTGCCGCGGGTGTCGGTTGGGTGTCCCCGGTGGCCTCCTGGGTCTCTGCCGGGGGTGCCGCCAGGGTTGTTGAAGGGGTAGTTGGTGGGGGTACCGTTGGTCGATGTTCTTCCGGGGGTGATGAAAGAGTAGTGGGTGGGTAAGTGTTGCTGTGGTCGTTGTTGCTGCTGTTGTCGTGGTTGTTGTCATTACCGGCTGGGGCGACGTCTTTTATGGACACGGTGTCCTCCCTTCCGTCGGCGTGCCGGACATACGCGTATTGGGGGTTGGCGTGGAGTAGGTGCACTGACTCCATGAGAGGGTCCGTCTTGTGGCCCCTCACATGCCTTCGCACGAATACCGGACCTGGGGTGGAGAGCCATGACGGCATGGATACGCCTGAGGTGGATTTCCGGGGAAAGACAAACATTCGCTCGTGAGGCGCGGCATTAGTGGCAGTACACAATAGCGACCGTATCGAATGGAGCACATCTGGGAGGACTTCCTGCCAGCGGGAGATAGGGAGGCCTTTGGTCCTTAGAGCTAGAGTGACTGCTTTCCATACTGTCCCGTTCTCTCGCTCCACTTGACCGTTACCCCGGGGGTTGTAGCTGGTGGTACGGCTCGTGGCGATCCCCCTGGACAGCATGTACTGGCGTAGCTCTTCACTCATGAAGGACGCCCCCCTATCCATATGGATGTAGCTCGGCATACCGAACAGGCAGAACAGGCTGTTGAGGCATTTAATGACCGTGGTGCTGGTCATGTCTGGGCAGGGGAAGGCGAATGGGAAACGAGAGTATTCGTCCACAATGTTCAGGAAGTAAACATTGCGGTCGACGGACGGGAGGGGGCCCTTGAAATCTAAGCTGAGCCGCTCAAAGGGCCGTGTAGCTTTGATTAAGTGGGCTCTATCTGGGCGGTAGAACCGAGGCTTGCACTCAGCGCAAGTGCGACAGTTCCTGGTCAGGGACCGAACTTCCTCAATCGAGTAGGGTAAGTTGCGGGACTTTATGAAGTGGAACAGCCGCGTGACCCCTGGGTGGCAGAGGTCATTGTGGAGGGTCTGTAGCCGATCCCCGGTGGCACTGGCACACATCCCTCGTGAGAGGGCGTCGGGGGATTCGTTAAGGGCCCCTGGCCGGTAAATGATGTAATAATCGAAGGTGGAGAGCTCGATCCGCCACCTAAGAATCTTATCATTTTTAATCTTCCCCCTCTGTTTATTATTGAACATAAACGCTACCGACCGCTGGTCGGTAAGTAGGGTGAAGCGTTTGTCGGCTAGGTAGTGGCGCCAGTGGCGCACTGCCTCCACGATGACTTGAGCCTTCTTTTCTACGGAGGAGTGTCTGATCTCGGGCCCTTGGAAGGTCCTCGAGGAGAAAGCTACGGGCCACCCCGCCTGGTTGAGGGTGGCTGCCAAGGCAAAGTCAGACGCATCACTTTCCACTTGAAAGGGAGTGTTCTCGTCCACTGCCTGTAGCGTGGCCCGCTCAATATCCTGCTTAATGCTTTTGAAGGCGGCATGGGCCTCAGCAGAGAGCGGAAAAGAGGATGCTTTCAAGAGGGGGTGGGCTTTGTCGGAGTAGTTGGGGACCCATTGGGAATAATAAGAAAATAACCCCAGGCACCTTTTCAGGGCTTTGGGAGTGTTGGGCAGGGGCAGCTCCCGTAGGGGGTGCAATCGGTCGGGGTCTGGTCCGATTTCCTCATTCTCCACCACGCTGCCTAGTATGCAGAGGCGCGTGGTGTTGTAAATGCACTTGTCCTCGTTGTAGGTGAGGTTGAGTTTTTGTGCGGTTTTCAGGAACCTCTCGAGGTTCGAGTCGTGATCCTGCTGGTTGTGACCGCAGATGGTGACGTTGTCGAGGTAGGGGAAGGTTGCCTGCAAGTGGTGGTCATCGACCATGCGGTCCATCTCCCTCTGGAAGACCGAGACCCCATTCGTCACCCCAAAGGGGACTCTGAGGAATTGGTAGAGGCGTCCGTTCGCCTCGAAGACGGTGTACGGGCGGTCCTCTGGTCTGATAGGGAGCTGGTGGTACGCTGACTTGAGGTCGATGGTGGAGAACACCCGGTATTGGGCGATTTGGTTCACCATTTCTGATATGCGGGGTAGCGGGTAGGCGTCTAGTTGGCTGTACCTGTTGATCGTTTGGCTATAGTCGATCACCATCCGTTTCTTCTCGCTACCCCTTACCACCACCACTTGGGCGCGCCACGGGCTATTGCTGCGTTCAACAATGCGCTCTTTCAGGAGTCTGTCTACCTCGGTTGCGATAAACCGCCTGTCCTCCCAGCTGTACCTCCTGCTTTTGGTCGCTATTGGCCGGCAGTTAGGGGTAAGGTTCGCGAATAGCGAAGGCGGCTTTACCTTCAGGGTAGCCAGACCGCACACTGTGAGGGGCGGCTGGGACCCACCGTAATTGAGCGTGATGCTTTGGTGGTAGCACTGGAAATCCAGGCCCAAGATCACGCTCGCACATAGATTCTTCATGATTAATACTTTAAAATTATCGTATACAGTTCCGTTAACGGACAATTGTACCGTGCAGTAACTCATAATGGTCGTTGTCTGGGTTTTATCAGCCATAGAGATGGTACCCCGAGTAGGGACCACCTTTAGGGAGAGTTGTTGTACCAGTTCAGGGTGGATAAAACTCTCCGTGCTTCCACTGTCAATTAAACATTTAACCCTGCACCCGTTTACCTCGATGTCCACCATTGATTTGGATAGCGGGTGCGGCCTGGTCTGGTCCACTGTGACCGATGCCACTGTAGGGCCCTGATTGAGACAAGATGGCGTCCACGCTGTCTGCTCACAAGATGGCGGACCCCACGAGGTCGGGCAAGATGGCGTCCAAGATGGCCGCTCCCACGGCGCACACGCGGCGGTGGCGGGTTTTCCGGCGGGGTTCCCTCTGCACACCTTCCCGAAGTGCCCCTTCTTACCGCACTTAAAGCAGGTGGTGCCTTTCACCGGGCACAGGTTTCTGGTGTGCTTCGGCTGCCCGCAGAAGTAGCAGTTGGGTCCCCGACGCGTCGCGGCTGTCGTAGGGCTTCTGGGGGGAGAGCGGGGCCCCGACGGTGTCGGGCTGCCGGGCGGGGAAGATGCCTTCCAAGATGGCGGCGCCCTTGGTGCACACGTGGCGGCGTGGACGGCGCAGGCTGAAGAGTAGGCGTCCGAGTTTCTCTGGGCCACATCCAGGGATCGTGCTGTGTCCGCAGCCTGTTTCAGGTCCAATCCCGTTTTTTCCAGCAGTCTCTGCCGGATGTAAGTGGAGCTGAGGCCTGTGATAAAGGCATCGCGAACAAGCTCGTCAGTGTACACTGCGGCTTTTACATCTTGGCACTTGCAGTCTTTGCCAAGCGTTTTCAGGGTGCCTAGGAACTCCTCCACCGATTCCCCAGGTCGCTGTGCGCGAGTAGCGAGCAGATGCCTAGCATACACCTCATTCGTAGGCTGCTGGTAATGCGCCTTTAAGATGTCGCAGGCGGCCGGGTACGTGTCGGCGTCTTGGATGAGGGGGTAAACCCGGTGGCTTACCCAATTCCGCAGAATTCCGAGTTTCATACTCGCAGCGTCCGTAGCGTCTTTGACGGCTGCGGAATTGTCCAGGAAGAATTCCATACAATACAATAATACAATACAAATCGCTTTATTGGCATGATAAGGTACATCTTATGTTGCCAAAGCATCAAAATACATTTATGGTTGAACACATAAACGCGGTTCCATTCATACAGTGTATAAACAGGTATATCCCTGAGTTTTTAAATATACATTCGCCTTGTTTATATATACTCTTGTCTTAGTTTACTGGTTGTCCCTCTGTTCATGGCAAGCTGTAACATAGTGTGCCGCCAGTGTTACACAGCTTCTCTCCTCCCCCAGTAGGAATGGGAGTTTTTGGTTGTCAGTCAGATTTCTGAATTCAGGGCATATTTGTGAGAATTTTTGGTAGAAATTCTCTCTGATGCCCTGATATTTTCCACAGGCTGTGAGGAAGTGCATCTCTGTCTCAACTACTCCCTGACTGCAGTGAGAGCATATCCTGTCTTCTCTTGGCAGCCTGGTCTGCCTGTGTCTGCCTTTTTCGATCGCTAGGCTATGTTCGCTAAGTCTGTACCTTGTCAAGGTTCTTCTCAGTTTGTTATCCTTTACCATGGTCAGGTAATCAGCTATGTTGTATTGTCTGTTTAGGGCCAAGTAGCAATTGAGTTTGCTTTGGGTTTTTGTTGTTTCTGCCCAATATGACAGATATTTTTCCTTTTGCTTAGCGACGATTGTGTTGGGTCGAATTCTTTGTGTTACCCTGTCACTGTCCTGGGACTGGTTATTGTTAGTATTGTTATTAGTTACTTTATTGAGTCCCAGGACTAGTTGACTGAGGGTATTCTTCTTTATGGTCAGCTCTTGGCATTTCAGGGCGTCGTAGTGATAGCATTGGGGGTTGCTCATTTGTAGGTGATTCCAAAATTTGGTGGCTCTTTTTTGGATAGTGATTATTAATGGGTATTGGCCTAGTTCCGCCCTGCATGCGTTGTTTACTGTTTTCCTTTGAGTCCGGAGGATACTTTTACAGAATTCCGCATGTAGGATCTCAATTGGGTGTTTGTCCCATTTTGCAAAATCTTGTTGTGTTAGTGGTCCCCAGACCTCACTGCCATAGAGTGCAATTGGTTCAATTACTGATTTGAAAATTTTGAGCCAAATGCTAATTGGGATTTCTATTTGGATTGATTTTTTGATGGCATAGAAAGCCCTTCTTGCTTTCTCTTTCAGTTCATTCACAGCCAGTTTGAAGTTTCCCGTAGAACTGATTTTTAAGCCCAAGTATGTGTAGTGAGTGGTTTGTTCAATTTTGGTTGTTCCTACTGTGAAATTTATTGTGGGTCCATGTTGTTTGGATCTTTGCTGGAACACAAGGACTTTGGTTTTTTGGGGATTTATTGTCAGGGCCCAAGTCTGGCAGTACGACTCCAGCAGGTCCAGGTTCTGCTGTAGACCCTCCTTAGTTGGTGACAGCAGAACCAGGTCGTCGGCATAGAGGAGGAATTTAACCTTGGATTCATATAGGGTGAGGCCGGGTGCTGTAGATTGTTCAAGTAGTTTTGCCAATCCATTAATGTAAATATTAAAGAGTGTCGGTGAGATTGGCGAGCCCTGCGTCACCCCCCGCCCCTGTGGGAAGTATTTTGTTTGTTTGTCTCCAATTTTAACTGCACATTTATTGTTTGTATACATTGATTTAATTACATCATATGTTTTCCCTCCTACCCCGCTTTCGATAAGTTTCAGGAATAAACCGTCATGCCAGATGGAGTCGAAAGCCTTCTGGAAATCTACAAAGCATGCGTAGATTTTGCTTTTGTTATGGTGAACGTGTTTGTCAATTAGGGTCTGTAGGGTGAAGATATGATCGGATGTTCTATAGTTTGGCAGGAATCCAATTTGGCTTTTACTCAAGACATTGTGCTCTTCAAGGAAGTTTATAAGTCTTTTGTTTATGATGCTACAGAATACCTTCCCCAGGTTACTGTTTACACAGATGCCTCGATAGTTGTTTGGGTCGATTTTGTCCCCACTTTTGTATATGGGTGTTATGAGTCCTTTGTTCCAGATGTCAGGGAAATAACCGACACTCAGAACCAAGTTGAAGAGTTTTAGGATAGCCAGTTTCAGTTTGTCGTCTGCATGTTTAATCATCTCGTTTAGTATGCCGTCTGTCCCGCAAGCTTTTCCTGGTCGCAGGTCCTTGAGTTTTTCAAGAAGTTCTTTTTCTGTTATTATGGCGTCTAGCGGGTTTTGATTATCTTTTATGGCCATTTCAAGCTTTTCCAGTTTTTTGCGTATTTGGTGTTGCTCTGGTCTTAGTGTGTTTTTCTGGTATAATTTTTCAAAGTGGTTTACCCATGTGTCCCCATTTTGAATGGACAAATCGTCGTGTTGTTTTTTGTGTAGTGTTTTCAAGTTGTCCCAGAAACAATTCGACTCAATGGATTCCTCCATGGAGCTGAGTGTATTCTTAATAAATTGCTCTTTTTTGGTCCTGAGTGTGTTTCTGTATTGTGTTAGCGTCTGACAATAAGTAAGGCGTAATTCCTCGTTTTCTGGATGTCTGTGTTTTTGGTTTGATAGTTTTCTAAGTTTTTTCCTCATGTTATGGCAATCATGGTCAAACCATTTTTCATAGTTTTTTGTTTTGGGTTTGCTCTTGCGAGCTTTCAAGTTTGCATTTGTTGCCAAATTATCAAAAATATTGTTTAGTTTACTAACTGCCCGGTTTACGCCTTCTTTATTGTGAGTGTATATGTTATCCAGAAAGGTGTCTAAGAGAGCTTGAGTTGATGCATTGCTAATTGTTTTCTGGTATTTTTCCGTGTCATTTTTGGCCCATCTGTACGATTTTTTGGTGTTGTACAGTTTACTGGGTTGTGTTTCTATGTTGTTTGTTTCTGTCTTTTTGAGAAACATAGTAATTTGGCTGTGATCTGACAGTGTTGTTTGTGGTTTGACTGTGAATGCTCTGAAAGAGGATGGGTCCAAGTCTGTAATCATATAGTCTACTGTGCTGCAGCCAAGAGGTGAGCAGTAGGTCGATCTTCCTAGGAGGTCTCCTATGAACCTACCATTGACATACACATAAACCAGTGTCCGAAGCGTGCCGATGCATCCAAAGCATGCTGGTCCAAATCCAAACGTTCGGGTTTCAAGAGTTGATCCATTGTGTTGACAATTAAGTCAATAAAATTGATGTGCCTCAATAAATCCGAGACTCGATGTTAGCGAAACAAAACAAGGCTTTTATTGACTTAGAAGGTAACACACAGAGGAGAATGTATCTTCCATCCAGAGGTCTGCCATATTGGATGTGCTGCAGGCTGGGCCAGCTTACATAGGAGCCAGGTATGGGCGGAGCCCTACACACAGTACAATACAATGGAAATGAAACTGAAACCAACCACAGTCACAGGCAGAGAAATACTGATGAGTGATGAATGGAATATTTCATCACAGTGTGTTTATTTGTGTGTTTGTGGCTTATTCTTAACTGCTCCTTTGCCTAAGATTGTAGCAATGGTCTGGGTTGTAGGCAACTATTTTTAACTTATACATCTCTTTCCAAATAGAATTTTTACATTAAAATTCTGCTTTCTGGATCATTTTAAACACCTTGGGGTTGACCTTCTGTAGGGAAGCTCCCAGTTGTTCACCATTTCTCTGAAGTTTGCGCAGATCTTCCACCAAAGTTAAGGTGGCTGATGGGGAGAAACCCGGTGGCAAATGTTTGTTAAATTACTCTTAGAAAACAAGAGATTTTTCTCATTAAATTGTTGTGCGGAGTAGCATACATATCATAATATAATTTGTATATTTATATATGTGTGTGTATATATGGGGCACTAATTGGCTTCCTTGGGGCCAATTGTAGTACTGTTACTGGCTGAAATCAACTAACTCAATACAGACTGGGAAATGAATTTGGGATCTTAACTAGTTTGTATGGCTGAGCACCACTGCCGACAGTGAATGTAACAACTAACCTACCGGGTGAGTTGAGTAGTTTTTATGTGGCCTCAGTGGCCTCTCCTTAATTTTTTTAATTTATTTTCCTGTCAAAATGAATGCAGGACTGTTCATTTACTTTATCCAGATTTGCTGTTTGCATTGAAGGAGGAATTATAATGTAATTCACAGACAACTTGGTGATGCGTTGGCTCAGCAGACTATCTTGCACCTCTGGGATCCGTGTTCAATTCTCGTCCGGACTAATGATTTTAAAGTCCTTTCTCCTGGCTGCAAGAGACCGATACAAATCTAGTTTGGGCACTCTCAACCCAGTTCCTAGGAGCTGTTTGTCCACAGCCCAAAATCACCCATATTTTTTCACAAACTTGCACTAAATTGTCTCTATAACTCCAAAAGACCTGAGGGAAAGATTTCCTCTATTATTTTTGCTTCATACATGTGCTTAGGGTTTTGCTACAGAGGAACTATCCCTCCCTGCCGTGGAATATAGAAAACCTCACACAGCTGCAGTAGAGAATGCTACCTTAGGGGCTGAATTTTGCCGGCGTTCAGAGTGCAGGTTTGGAGGCGGGTCCGCTGTCAAAATAGCAAAGATTGACAGTGGTAGGAAACCCGCTATCAACCCGCCTCCACTCGAGTCTGCCAAGTGTCAGGTCTGTCTGCGCAGAACTGACCCGACACCAAGCAGCAGGGGAGACAATTTAGATCATTAAATGGCTTGTTAACAGCCAATTTAATGCTATTTTGAGCCTACCTTGTAATTTTACATGTTTCTCCATGGGTTACCCGCTGCTCGGGGAACACACCAGCTCACCCTGGCATGAGTTGAGTCTGCTTTGATTTATCTGATAACCTGACAGCTGCAGAAGTGGTGTAAGAAGTTGCAGCTGTTCAGTTTCAGAACTCAGAAACTGTTGGTTACTGCACTTGTAAGACATATATGGGGAAAAATTCAGTTGGTTTGCGCCTCCCGTTAGCGCCTTAAGAGGGCGCTAATGGGGTGCAAAGCAACTAGCGCCCGGGCACAGCGATGTTTGCGCCGCTTACGAAATTAACTAGACATTTTGTGGCGGCATTAAACACTACCGTCACGATCTCCTGCGCCGGCAGATCGTGACGTCAGTCGAGTGCGCAACGCCCCAGTAGCACCCCGGACCGGATATTGAGTGGCGCCCCCTGCCTTACCGCCTGCCGCTAGCAACAACAGGTTGAGGGGAGCGTTTTGCAGTCAGGAAGGGACTGGGGGAGCACTATTTAAAGGCGACCGCTTCCTGCCTTTTTTTGTTGGTGACATTTTTGCACCACGCATTCTGAGAGAGAGAGGCTTCTGGAGAGATTCAACACTGTGTGAAGGAGTTTTGGATACTGAGCAGCTCTTTGCAGGTTCATTTTAATTTGCCCTTCCTTGTATCGATTTAGAAGAGACTGTAGGGACTGCACTCTGAGCTCTTTCCCTGGGTCTCTCCATTGTTCTTTCCAGCAGATTTGATGTACAGGTCTCTCCAGGCCGAGATTCAAGGCTGCAATGAGCAGGATGTGGATGGAGAGCAAGATCAACCCTCCCCTTTAAGAACTGGCCGGCGCCATTGTGTCTGTGTTCCATTGCTGACTGACATCATGGCCCTGAAATTAGGATTGGGTGCTTGCCGCGCGTGCAAGCCCCCGATGTGCACTCACCCTGCGCGCCGACATCTGAAGCCCGGGCCTGCTTGCATTTCCTGTCACTGGCCCGGTTCAGATGTCGGCGCGATGTGCTTACCTGATCCAGCAGCGTAGTTAGTGCGATGTGCCGGCTGGGATCAGGTGAGCACTGTGCAGCCAATCAGGGGAGGGGAAACTCATTCATGAGTTTGACAGTAAGAGCTGTCAAACTCATGAAAACTCCTGGCCCCAAAACACTACTTAAACCTGAAAGAAAATTAAAAAAAACATTGCACTACTTAAATGAACAATAAAGAACTCTGAAAAACTATTTTAAACAATCATTTTAAAATTTGAAAAAAAAAATTATATAAAAAATCGGGGCTAAAACTAAACTTACATTACTGTAAATTCTTTAAAAATAACAAGCCTGTGGAAAAAAAAATTCTCAATTATACTAAAAGCCCACTTACCTGAAAAACTAAGTACTTACGTGTGATTTTTCAATGCGTAAAGACCAGAGGCCTTTACACACGCGTAACTCTGAAAAAAAAAAGTAATTTCACTGCGCACACGCTGCCTGTGCAGTCGCGCGCGTTCTGCCCCTTAACCCCTTGGGTCAGAGGACAGGAAATGCTGGTTTTCAGCGCATGCGCTGTGCATGCTGAAAACCAGCAATTCCTCCGGGCACACGCGTGAGTACCCCGTCCGTACTCACGCGTTGTGCCCGGAATTACTGGGCCCACATGAGCTTCGCAAGCGCTCTGAGGTAGCGCCTCGCTCCTCGGCCTTTGCACCTTAAGGCAGTTGTGAAGCGCCTGATTTAGCACTCCAATCACCTCCAGGGGCGATAAAAGCCAAGTTTGCCGTTGGAGGCGATAATTAGCGCCAGGCGCTAAACTTTGCGCACGGCCGATAATGGCGCCCCAAATGGGGCGATACTGAATTTTTTCCCCATAGAGATTTATTTAGCTTCCAAATATGTAGAGCCAACTCTCTATCCAGTGGCATCTCATTGGACCAACCTCTCTCACCATTGACAGATCGCTTCTGTCATCTCAACTGCAGCTGCCATCTATTCCAGCAACATCGGTGCCCTTGAAACAATCAGACTTTGGTCCTCTGAATCCTTCCACAATCAGCCCCAACACCAACATTACCAGGCACACCAACATCACCAACAAACATAGCAACCTTCTCCGCCATCACCTGATGCTGTACAGGACACAGGGCATCAGCACCTGACAACATTGCTGCCCAGGAGGCCAGGGATGGCATCACCATGGCCAGATTTACTTCACTTGACACTGTAAACCCTGACTGCCACATGATGCGCCAGGTTGACACCATCGCACACCAGCACCATAAAGCATCCCTTTAATGTCCAAGCCATTCCATGCACACTCATCACAATAGTGGGGGAGGGGGGTGCGGGGGGAGTTATGTCTCAACATTCACCAGAACTCACTAAGACACTTCTCAAGGTGCGCACAGATCTGTCCAATAAGGTGAAGTGTTGAAAATATAGATTTTAATGTTTGACAACACATTAACAGAAATTTTACATGAATATTGCATCAAACACCCAAGTGCCTACCCTTGTGTGTTGTTAGTTGGTATGCTTGCACTAGGATGAGAGTGAGTGTGAGGGGTGGCTAGTGCGATGAGGAAGTGATAATGTAGATAGAGAGGGATGGATGGAGGTGCAAGGTAAGTTGGTGTAAGTAAGGATGTGCAGGAGTAGGGTAGGGAAGGCAGAATGATGGGGATGTGATGAGTGGCACAGCAGGGTGAGTTTGAATGTGGCTTTGCAGTAACATTTCGTGATCTATTGAGATCATTGAAAGGTTAGCGCCACTGCAGCCTGGTCCTCCTGACAACACCCCTGCTTGTGTCCTCCTGTGCAATGTGCAACCAGGCTGTGTTGATCTCATGGGGAGGTCTCTTCCGCCCATGGGAAGGGAAGAGAATCTCCTTGCATGCGTGAGCCTGAGTGCAGACGTGCACCTTTGTGCAGTGCTTGTCAGTGTTTGCAACACCTCAATGCTGCAGAACACTGACAGCACAACTGTCAAAATCAATGTGGCCGTGGTCCCTTTAAGGAAACCAGCTGATGACGCATCATCAAATGATGTCATCAGACCCGCTTCCTGTTAAATGGCCAGGAACCCCACAGGGCAGGCTTAACAAGGCCAATCTACGGAAAATTATTTTCAGAGAACGGCTACAGACGGGAGAGGACCAGAATCCGCCAACCAACTCTCCCGCCGCCATCCCGCCTCTGCAGGGAAAGTCCTGCCCACTAAGTTCATCCCCTTGACTTATTTTTAGGTTCCCTTGCACCATTGGTATTTTGTCCTCGTCAACCACTGTGGAAACTAATATAATTTAATCATTTAACTAATCCACCATATCATCTCATTTGCATCTGTCTTTAATGGGCCCACATTCCCCTTTGCCACTCTCTTTCTCTTAATATATTTATTAAAAACTTTTTCTGTTAGCTTTCCCTAACCCTTCTCTGGGATGTTGTAAGCCCCTGATCAGACCAAGCATCTGAAGCATTGCTTTAGCACCCCAAATGTATGCTCAATAAGGATGCTAGTTTGCTTATATGCCTCACTGCATGTGTTGTTTGTTGGGATTCTTGTGCAGCGGTGCCAGCAGCTATGCTTACATCACATATCCCATATCACCAGCAATGTATTCTTCCTTCCTTCATCAAAGAGTTTGTCACAATTGATGGCTCCAGAATTAAAGCAACATGGAGGTCATTTTCCAAGTACTAGCTGGAGGCAGCTAACCTCACCCAGCAGCGGTTTGGAAAATCAAAACAAAAGGCCTAAATTTCAGATATATCCTGCCAGCTGTGCAAAGTCAGAACATTACACCTATATAGTCATTTGGGAAAAAAGAGAAAACTAAAAGTAAATTAAACTGAATCCCAGATTAAGAGGATACTACAACCAGAAAATCTGCCAGATGTTTCTCAGTGTTCATTAACCTTCAAGTGAACCATTGGCTGTTTAGGAAAAGTAAACTTGATTTTTTCCCCGCCTATGGATTGTGTGATTTTAATTAACGATGTGGGTTGAAAGTTTATTCTTTTTTTATTGACTACTTTATTTGCCAATAACATGATGAGGAGGTTGACGGATGGAGCTATGACCCACATACATTAAAAAAAAACAAGCCTAACAATCCTGTAAGTGCAGTGGTGTAGATTGTTTATTTCCACGGGAGAATACTACAGAGATGTCAGTACAAAGAGTTATGGAGCTGAAATGTAGCTGCACAGAAGGCATTGCTGCAGTGACCTGGACTAAAATAGACCTTGAAAGTCTCTACTGTATTTTTGTGCTGTCCCAAATGAGATTTTCTACTGCTGAGACTATAAGCATTTTTAAGTTATCTTCAATTTCAAATCTATTGACACAGACATCAAACGTTAATATTTCATTTTTTTATTATCATAAAAGGGCTTTTGCACAGCTTTCAAAAAGGTTGAAAAGTGGCATATACCTTTGTGCAACATAATTAACAAGTATTTACTTTTCAAACCAACAATTTATTTCAAGTATAATAGCAAACTACTGCGGATGCTGAAAATCTGGGACTTTTCAGACCTGAAATGTTAACTCTGTTTCTCTCTCCACGGATGCTGCCTGGCTTGCTGAGTTTTTCCAGCATTTTCTGAATTTATTTCAAGTATCTGCTAAGTCCCTACACTTAGGTCATATTTTCGCCTCATCAATAATTTAAATAAAAACACAGACATATATAAATGGTTGCCATACTGGTAAATAGCGCCAATACACTATCTGTTTCTTGTGCTGCTCTGAGGATTGCTACTATCCACAAATGGATGCAGGAAAAATTACGGAAGAGTTAATGAGCAAAAGTCTTCCAAAAATCCATTCAGGAACAAGTCATGCAAAATTATTTGGGGTTGCGGGATATAAACAAAATGTGAACCTTGAACTAGTGTCAGGAAGCTTATTAGAGCTACGATTTCAAAGTATTACCACACCATTAACAGAACTGAATAGCATACAGAAGTTTTCAACCTTAGAGTATTGATTGGGAGCAGTTTAGGATTCAGCAAATGAGGACAAAAGGATTAATTAAGAGGGGGAAAATAGAGTATGAGAGTAAGCTTTCAGGGAACGTAAAAACTGACTGTAAAAGCTTTTATAGATATGTGAAGAGAAAAAGATTGTCGAAGTCAAGCATAGGTCCCTTGCAGTCAGAATCAGGGGAATTTAAAATGGGGAACAAAGAAATGTCTGACCAATTAAATACATACTTTGGTTCTGTCTTCACAAAGGAGGACACAAATAACCTCCCAGAGATGTCAGGGAACATAGGGTCTAATGAGAGAAAGGAACTGAATGAAATCAGTATTTGTAGGGAAATGCTGTTAGGGAAATTGACGGGATTGAAGGCCGATAAATCCCCAGGGCCTGATAATCTACATCCTAGGGTACTTAAGGAAGTGGCCCTAGAAATAGTAGATGCATTGCTGGTTATCTTCCAAAATTCTATAGACACTGGCACAGTTCCCATGGATTGGAGGGTAGCTAATGTAACCCCACTATTTAAAAAAGGTGGTAGAGAGAAAACAGGGAATTATAGACCGATAAGCCTGACATTGGTAGTGGGGAAAATGCTAGAGTCCACTATAAAAGATGTAATAGCAGAGCACTTGGAAAACAGTGAAGGATCGGACAAAGTCAACATGGATTTACAAAAGGTAAATCACGCTTGACTAATCTACTGGAATTTTTGGAGGATGTAACTTGTAGAATAGATAAGGGAGAACCAGTGGATGTGGTGTATTTGGACTTTCAGAAGGCTTTCGATAAGGTCCCGCATAAGAGATTAGCGTGTAAAGTTGAAGCACATGGGATTGGGGGTAAGGTACTGACTTGGATAGAGAACTGGTTAGCAGGCAGGAAGCAAAGAGTTGGAATAAACGGGTCATTTTCTGAGTGGCAGGCAGTGACTGGTGGGGTACCGCAGGGATTGGTGCTAGTACCCCAGCTATTCACAATATATATAAATTATCTAGACGAGGGAATTAGATGTAATATTTCCAAGTTTGCAGATGACACAAAGCTGGGTGGGTGTGTGTGCTGTGAGGAGGATGCTGAGAAACTCCAGTATGATTTGGACAGGTTGGGTGATTGGGCAGATGCATAGATGCATGACAGATGCAGTATAATGTGGATAAATGCGAGGTTATCCACTTTGGTGGCAAAAACAGGAAGGCAGATTATTATCTGAACGGCAATAAATTGGGAGAAGGGGAAGTGCAACGAGACGTAGGTGTCCTTGTGCACCAGTCGCTGAAGGTAAGCATGCAGGTGCAGCAGGCGGTTAAGAAGGCGGCCTAGAAATTGAGTTTGCCTCCGCCAGGGCTGTAGCGCCCGAAATTTAGTGCCAGCGTTAATTGCCGCTGCGCCCGCCAAAAATTCAGCTGCGCCGCGCCCAGACGGCTGCGGGCGCTAATGGAGGGTGTCAGCGCCTCGCAATGGGCGCTGAATGCAGGATTGCGGCGCTAATCCCCCGCTGCGGCACCTGATGCGGTGCGGCAGGCTGGGGTACTGCAGGCCTCCTCCTTCTGTTAAGGAGGAGCTGCCTGCAGCTGACCGCTGGCCGGTGGAATCGCACGAAAAATGAGCCCGGCACCTCGGAGAAGTGCCGGGCTCGAGGCCCACACACATCTGTGCCGCGGGGGGGTGGTGGAGGAGTCCGGGGAGGGAGGTGCGGGCAGGCGGCCGCCGGGAAAGCGGCCGGCCGCCACGCCACCTTAATGCGCCGGCGCTAAGTCCAGCAAGAAACTTTTGAAAAATCGTTGGTTGCGGCTGCCACGGGCGAGGCGGCCGCAACTGAATTTCGGCGTCCAGCCGCGTTACCATGGCAACCGGGACGCTGCGCACTCCGATGACGTCATCGGTGCCGGCGCAGCGCTGCCGGCTAACGCCGATGGTAGGGCCCAAATCAATTTCCGAAGCGGCTATAATTCCGGCGCAAGGCCCTCTAGCACCTCTAATTGGGCGCTAACCCCACTCAATTTCTAGGCCGGCAAATGGTATGTTGGCCTTCATAGTGAGAGGATTCGAGTACAGGAGCAAGGATGTCTTGCTGCAGTTGTACAGGGCCTTGGTGAGACCACACCTTGAGTATTGTGTGCAGTTTAAGTCACCTTATCTGAGGAAGGATGTTCTTGCCATGGAGGGAGTGCAGCGAAGATTCACCAGACTGAAACCTGTGATGGCAGGAATGATGTATGAGGAGAGATTGGGTCGATTGGGCTTATATTCACTGGAGTTTAGAAGAATCAGAGGAGATCTCATTGAAACTTATAAAATTCTAACAGGACTAGACACAGGAAGGATGTTCCCAATGGCGGGAGAGTCCAGAACCAGGGATCACAGTCTAAAGATAAGGGGTAAGCCTTTTAGGACAGAGATGAGGAGGAATTTCTTCACCCAGAAAGTGGTGAACCTGTGGAATTCTCTACCACAAAAGGCAGTTCAGGCCAATTCATTAAATATATTCAAGAAGGAGTTAGATATATTTCTTAAGGCTAAAGGGATCAAGGGATATGGGGAGAAAGCAGGGACAGGGTACTGAATTTGGAGGATCAGCCATGATCTCATTAAATGGCGGAGCAGGCTCGAGGGGCTGAATGGCCTACTCCTGCTCCTATCTTCTATGTTTCTATGTTGTAGTGGCCATGCCAAGTAGCCTGCAGAAGCAGTAGGCAAGAGCACCTGGGAGTGAAGAGGGCATAGATGGTGTATGACTCACATGCCAATTTACCTCAGGCAGCAGGCATACTGCCAGAGAGCCAGCTACCTGGGCATGGCAGAGGAGGTATGCATGAAGAAGTTCTCCAAGACCAGTATGACTGGGGTGTGTCTCCTGATCCGAGAAGATCTGCAAAAGGTCAGTCATCTGTACTGCACTACCGGTGGCACTAGACGTCACCAGTGCCCTCAGTTTTATGCCACAGATTCTTTCCAGGCACCCAGCAGAGTCATTTGGGGAGATTATCCTCTTTGGGGTGGAGTTCCATCAGGTTGGGGCTTCTGCCCGCCCTTCCGTATGTGTCTCAGCTCCTATCCATTCTCCTAGGTCACAACTCCTTAAGTATGCATGGTGGATTATTGCATCTAGAGGGAGCCCACCATTGCAAAACTGGTGAGTCCCGGCGGTACTGCAATGGGAACGCTACTGCAGCACCAGAAGATCGGCAAGAGTCCTTGAAAGGTCAGAAGCTCGCAAAAAGTCTGAAATAAAGACCCAGTGAAGTGTTTGGCAGAGACCAAGCCCTTCATCAGTTAAGTCTCTGAGGTCTACTAGAGGGAATGGAGATCATGAAAGACCTTCTTCCTCAATTTGGGAGAACTCTGGGCCTTTACTGCCACTTCATGGGATCTACTTCCACCTTCCGCATGGCAGCCCCAAGAAGCCACGGTAAATGGGGTGGAAAGAAGGAAGATCCATCAGGGACTCAGGCCCTGCCCCACCATCAATTGTATGGAGACGTCAGGGAAAAAATGGCCAGTAGTGGTCTCAGTGGATATGGGGGGGAACGAAATTCTAGTCGGGTTGGTAAGGCAGTGGTCGGCCTCATTGCCCACAATTTCCGATATTCTCCTATTTCAGGCAAGAGGAGAATCCCCCTCCAGTAACTTTCTGTCAAGTGCTCCATAATCTGCTTACCTGTTTTGACACACACCCATCTCCATATACTTCAGCAGTGACCACAACCAATAACAGCAGTAGCTACATTTTTCCCAACTTGCTGGCCTCATAACATCACCTAATATATACAGAGAGCCATTTATATTCCTACAAATAATCCTAAAAGCATACCTAAAAATGGTACGACTATTGTGCAAATGGTTTGTGACTCCCACCAGGAAATAATCAACGTCAATGCACACTTCCTGAAAGTACACATTGAAGATAATTTTCCAAGCTAGCACTAGAATCAGGGACCCACACTCGCCAGCAGCAGATATCGGAAAATTGCAGGCGCACTGCTCAAATTTTCCAAATGTGTCCCGGTGGGCAAAGTGTCCCTGCCGGCATTGTGAAGTTGGAAAATTAGACCAGAGAATATTTTATGGCCCACGCTTGGAAATTCGGCATGCCAACACTCAGGTAGGAGAAAAAAGGGCTAGAGTCCTGTTATATCAGGCCTCCATCCCTAATGCATTCTACTGGGATTTCCTGGGACTTCCCTATGGCACACACCCTGTAATGCATGCAGGCCCAGCACAGGTATTCCCAATCTCCCGCCTCATTTTCCAGTAACTTCATTCATAGGGTACCCGATTGCATGGGTGCCCATAAAATATGGTAACATAACATAGCATAACATAATGTAACATAACAAAACATAACATAACTTGTATAGCTTTTCTGTTTTGGAAGATGATATTTAGGTAAGTGTGAATAACAGGGGTTCAAATAAGGATCTTAATTATATTTTCTAATGTGGACCACCTCAACAATAATTTTTGATACTTAATTTAGTATTTTTAAACAGACAGCACATAAAATAGCAAATCACAGTGAAAGTTGCAGACTACAGATCGTAAACACTACTTAACCATACAATCAGTACAAAGCTGAGCTACAAGGCGTGGTCATTAAGGTGATAAAATACAATAGAGAGTGAACCACTTATCAAAAGATATATAGGATAACAAAAAAGTACAATAAAACAATACCAAAAAGCACCGTTCAAACACAGACTGCAAAGCAGGGCAACTTGAACCAATTAGCGCAGCTGCCTGAGTCAAGAAACTAACACCCAAGACACAGACTGAGTGGGCGAGTTCTTACTGCAGGCTACAAGAATTGTACACTGTGAAGGAGGAGGAAGGCAGATACTGCGATACTAGAAAGGAATGAAGAAGTGCGATCTGTCCTGCTTGCAAAAGCAAAAGCTCAACACGAACAAGTGAGCTAGAGTGATTCCCTTTTCAAACCACACTCAATAACTAATTGACAGATTTTATAATGCACGTGCTTTTATTTTTTGCAGTCTGTAAATAAGAGAAGTGGTTGTTTATTTTGATACCATTTTTAGAAATTGATATCGATAGTTGTATTTGTTTGCACAATACAATGTTTCTGATGGGCTTTCTTTTGCTTTTTGATTCAAAACTACAGGAGCGCTGCTGAGAATGTAGGCATCAGCCTGGCCAGTCAGTGAGGAGACTCCCTGAACTATGCACACTCTCCTTATTTTAGGAAAGAGAATATAATCAGTCTGCTCCAGTTGTACTTCTCAGCCAGGCTTACGTAGCAACAGTTCCTCCTTCAGGCAGATTTGCATGTTTATGTGATGAAATCTTGAAAAAGCGTCAGCTGTGATCGTGGAGGACTTTCAGTCCTGCTAAGTTCTCTCCAGATGGGAGTTAGCAGAGAAAGTGGAAGGGAACAGAGAATACATCAAAAAATAGCAATAACCATTAAATTAAAATATCCTTAGGGAAAAAAGGTTTCCCTTTATTCTATTCTATAACTTACTGTTTATCTTTTTGTTTACAGTTTTCCAATGCCAGCACAAGGAAGAAATGGGTAGAAATGTGCTTGTGCGATTCCTGCACAATTGACTTCAATTGAAATAAAAACCTGAAGGGATGTAAAACAGGCTGCCGAATCACTACCACCTGTTTTACATTATTACCCCCAAGGAGTTACTGTACACACAATCTTGAGTTCCAAATTGTGGGCAATTGTGTTAAATGCAGAAATATATGAAACTAAATATTAATGTACTGATAGTGTCTAAGTTAAGCACTCAACGGTGGCATGACCGCTTTACTGCCACTTGGAACTCAAGATTGTTATTATAACATTATTATTAACAACAAGACAACTAATAACCCATGGACATAAGAAAATTATGAATGCATGTGGTGGTGTGTTTGAAAGGCAGGTGCCGAAAGAATATACATTGAAAGTGTTCAATCAGTATTATGAGGACATGTTGCATAAACTTGGCTTGTAGTTCCTTGCATTTACAACCTTGAGTGGTAATCTAATTGAGATGTTTAAAATGATAAAAGTATTCAATAGAATATATGCAGAAAAGCTACTTCCTCTGGTGAGTGAATCCAAAAAAATGGGGTACAATCTTAAAATTAGAGCTTGGCCTTTCAGGAGTGAAATCAGGAAGCACTTTTTCATACAAAGGGTAGTGAAAATCTAGAATTTTCTCCTCCAAAAGAATGCTGGGTCAATCGAAATTTTCAAGACTGAGATGGACAGATTTTTATTAGGTAAGGGTATCAAGGGATATGGATCAAAGTTGGATAAATGGAGTTGAGGTACAGATGAGCCATAATCTAATTGAATGGCGGAGCAGGCTCGAGAGGCTGAATGGCCGACTCCTGTTCCAATGTTCCTAGTAGTGCGGCCTCTGTGCAAATGTTTAGTTGTATTAAAGATCTCTCTGAGGAAAACCATTGATGAATTAGTTGCAACAGTGTGTTCACTCCAGTAAATGAACGAAAAAACTGAGTATCAAGAATGGTGACAATTGTAAAATAAACAAGCTGAGAATCTGTTCGCAAGAAGTACCAAAGGGAAATGTATGAAACTCTTCCAGGAGCAGAAGTCATTGCAAATGATATTTTATTGTATGGAGAAGGAGCTGATCTTAAGGGTGTCACAGCAGACCGTGACAAGGATCTCCACAGCTTGCAACAGAGAGCATGCGAGAGAAGCCTGCAGTTAAACATGAAATTTCTTGTTACAGTTTATGCCATATATAGATCACTTGTTAACTGCTGATGGGTTGAAACCTGGTGTTTTGAAAATTGAAGCTGTCTTGCAGATGCCTAAACCAAATGACATCTGTTCACTCCAGCCTTTCTTAGATATTGCGAACTATCTTTCAAAGTTTCTGCCACATTTGTTGACTGGAAGCTCACCACTGAGATGACAAGAAGGTAACTGTGAAATGGCAGAGGTTAGAAACCAAGCTGGAACTAAAATCAAAAAGGTAATCAAAGAGCAGCCAGTTCTTAAACATCATGATGTGAAGGAGATGGTTACATTAGAGTGTGATGCAGCAGAATATGCTCTTAGAGTGCATTCATACTAAGGTGTTGACTCTCCTCACCTTTGCCCTGGGGAATGTCCATTTTCTAGATGTAAAGGTCAGGAAAAAGAGGAAAAAAACTGTTTTTCCAGGTGCCTGCCCTTATTATGTTTCCCCAGAATTTCCATGGTTTTCTAGGAAAGGGGAGCATCACAGGCATGCAAATGAAGGGGGGCCTTCCCAGCCTTCCACCTCCTTTACTGATTGATTCTGTCATCAGATGCCCCAGGGTTGCCCCTCTAGGTGCGCTGCTTTGTGCCTGCTGCTCCTGTCCAGTGCCAGGGCAGAGAGGTGAAAGGAAAATCATCCCCTATAGCTGCAGTGTAAACGTAGAGTAAATGCAGCCTGAATCTGAAATCAGGGCCCAAACATGGCACCATAGTGAAGATGAGTGAAACGCCCTGGAAGAAGTAGTCGCACTCCATTTTGCTTTGGAGTCGGTTCCGGCTTGACACCGGATCAACACATCACAGGGTTAGCTTGTAGGGTAAATGCATTGGTAATGTAACTGATTGCAAAAGGAAGAAGAGGGAAAAAAACTGTACATTGTGAATTTCCACAGGCTTCTCCCAATCATCCGCCATGACTTTGGTGGAAGATCTGCGGAAATCCCGGAGAAATGGTGTAAATGGGTGTTTACACTGGTTCTCTGGGGTTTTCACAGATTGTCTGCAAAGTTATGGTGGACGACCAAGGAGAACCTCTGCAGAAATTCAACCCCATAGTGTTATGGGTTAAAAATATGTTCATTTAAATGGTGTTATGGTTTAAAATGGTATTTACTTAAATTTGCACTATTGAAGGGCACTGAACTCTATTGAGGCTCTGAACATGGTCTCGTTGAGATCCTTTCCTTTTCCTATCTGCACCATATGATTACAAAGAATGTTGTTACATTTGCAAAAGTACACCCTGAAAGTAAACTGTATGTTGTTGAGTAGAATCTACTTACCTAGACCAATGAATCCAAAGAAGGGCAGTAATTATGAGGTAATCCTGGGCAAAGCTGAAGATAAGTTCATTGAAGAGACTGAGAGCATTAACATGGTACAACCCCTTCCCATCTCAGAACAGCATCCAGATGAAAAATCAGAAAGATTAAACCCAACAAAACTTCAATCTGAGCATTCTAACTGAATGCCCAAAATGCAAAAATCCTGTTTCTCTGAGATTAAAGAGCATTCAACTTTTCAAGATGAACTGTTTGTTTAGAGGAAGCAAAGCTGTCACCCTTAGAGGCATGAGAGTAGAGATGGCGCAGGGCACCCACTTCAACCATGTTGGAATTGAAAGAGGTCTGTGGAAAACCAAAGATGTTATATGCTGGCCCGATACGGATACTGAAATTAAAGACCACAGGAATGATTTTATGAATATCCGTCCACTCTCTTGCCCTCCAGGAGCATATATCCAAGCAGTCTCTGCGGGGAGTGTGTATTCACAAAATCAGCCTTTAGATCTCTTCCTGTGATATTTATAATACATCTTGCAAATCACAGACAAAGGTACCACAGATGGAACAATGACTCAAGTCTTGTCAGCCAAGAGTCAGAAACCACTGACAGCTCCAGGAATATAAGAGACCATCAAAAGGCGGGCTGGTGAAATCTCCATTGAAGTTGAAGAGGTAGATTTTGTAAAGCACGCTTTACAGTAAATGAATAACTACTGGGAGAGTTTAAAGTGATTGTTCAGAAAAAAGATTTGGAAGTTTAAAATTCATATACCCTTAAGCTAGGTAAATGTGACAATATTGTACAGTTATAGCAGACAGCTAATAGTTGCTGTTAAAGATCAGCCACTTTGTTGGTTAATCGCGTAACTGGTTTGAATCAGTTCTATTGACATTGGCCTAGAAATTCAGTATAGCCACGTTTGGGGCGCTACAGCTGGGCGGCCGCTAAAGTTTGCGCCCGGCGCAACTTCGCGCCACCTTCGCCGATATTCAGTGGCATCGCCCCAAGAGGTTGCTGCTGCGCTAAAGCAGGTGATGCATGACTATCATTAGGCGCTAAGCTGGCGATCTGGGGCGCTAACACCGAGGACAGGCGCAGCGCAGGTGCGGCGAGTTGCTCAATGAAGGCAGACACGCTGGCGCCGGTCAGCTCTTAAAGGGGAAGGGTCGACTTGTTTGGCTGCCATGCCCTGCACACTGCAGCCCTGAAGCAAGGCCTGACCATTGCTGGTTCATCAGTTCTACGCCCTCAACCATGGGGAAGCCCGCTATTCTTCCAAAGCCGATTGCACGCTCTTGCTGCTTGTCCAGGGTCATGGGAAAGGAGATGTACTGACGTCTCCTTCTGAAAAGGGCATTGTTCACCTGGCGGATGCAGCAATGTACCGCGAACTGGGAGATGTTGGCAATGTCCCCAGTAGCGGATTGGATGGAGCAAGTGGCATCGAAGTTGAGAGCCACCGTCACCTTCACTGCCACTGACAGAGACGTCCTGCTCCTCAGCTGTGGCTGCAGATCTCTGCGAAGCAGGTGGCAGATCTGAGTGACTACCTCCCTTCTGAATCGCATCCTCCGAACACACTGCTCCTCAGACATGTTCAGATATGAGAACTGCTGGCGGTATACCCTGGGTGGGTAAGGCCTCCTGTGCCGACGCCTGTTGGCCAATCTCCGTCTGGCCATGACTGGCACTCTCTCACGGCGTCTCTGATCCCTTTGAATGCAATGCAGAAAGCCAACGTTTCCACCCATTGCAGCCCCCATTATATGTGGTGACTCAAGGCTATGGCACTGAAAGTGAAATCCTAGTGCAAAGCTCTGGCCTGAAGCCGCAAGTACCTGTGCAAGCGCTGAGTCAAAGCAGAAAGCTCTCTGCCTTTGTCTCTCTCCAAATATCCATCTCTCACACAGAGGGATTGGCGCAAAATGGCTGCCACTTATACTGCAGGAGGAGTCCCCTTTAAATAGCGCCCCCCGCGCCCCGCAGCGACTGGGAACCGTTCCCCTCTACCAGTCGCTGGGGGCGCCAGGCGCAAAGAAGGGCGGCACCACTGAATTTCCGGTTCGGGGCGCACAAAGGGCGTTGCACGATGAAATGACGTCAGCATCTGCGCGCACAGCTGAGCGCGCGCAAAGGCTTTGCGCCGCCGCTAAATCTTTACTGAAGTTGGGGGGAGGCGCAGATCGCGCTGCACCCGGCCGCTCGCCGCCGAGCGCCCCACATCTCCTCCTCCTAAGGCGCTAGCGGCTGGCGCAAACAACTGAATTTCTAGGCCATTGTGTTTCACTATGTTTTCTGAAGATTAAAATAAAGAGCCATGGATCAGTAAAGAACCTACTGATTGAATAAGAGAGTTCATTACACAACCAGCTCCAAGTTATCACAACAATGTGTTATATTGCTTTTTGTGTACTTTTCAATGGGATCCAAAATGACCCTATTGTTATTTTCTTCTTTATTTGTTCTCACTGATTTCTTTCCTTACTCTCTTCTTCTGAATCTAATGATTTAAACTATTGTTTCACAACTACACCTGTAGTTTCCTAAAGGGGATCTTTATACTATTTCTCTGGGGGTTCCGTGACTCATCCACCAAAGTTATCGTAGGAGATCAGGAGAACCCCGTGGAAATTCTACCCCGTGGTGTCAACCAAGTGCCCATTTTTCATATGTGACTGAACAGTGAGTGGGTTCATCACAATGATCATGATCTTTGCCTCATGCAACCTCCACATGAACACTTTACACCAAGGGTTATTGTTAGATGACAATCCTCTCTCCAGCTTGGGGATACTGTGACCAACTGTGCATCTCATCGCCACTCCATTTGAGACCTGTTCCTGTACCAAAAACCAAGGATTAAACTTAAGGGCCGATTTTTTTCTCTGTTGTGCCTGGGGGTCACTCAGTTTCTGGGCACAAAGCAGAACAAAAGTATTTGGAGACCCATTATACCCTTGGATAAGTCACCCGGTCCGGATGGGATGCATCCTAGGTTGCTGAGGGAAGTAAGGGTAGAAATTGCACAGGCGCTGGCCACAATCTTCCAATCCTCCTTAGATATGGGGGTAGTGTCAAAGAACTGGAGGATTATAAATGTTACACCCTTGTTCAAAAAGGGGAGAAGGATAAACCTGACAATTACAGGCCAGTCAGTTTAACATCAGTGGTGGGGAAGCTTTTAGAAACAATAATCCGAGAGAAAATTAACAGCCACTTGGACAAGCATGGACTAATAAAGGAGAGCCAGCACAGATTTGTTAAGGGCAAATAGTATTTGCCTAACTTGATTGAATTTTTGATGAGGTAACAGAGGGTGGATGAGGGCAGTGCAGTTGATGTTGTGTACATGGACTTTCAGAAGGCATACCACATACTAGGCTTGTTAGCAAAATTGAAGCCCATGGGATAAAAGGGGCATGGATACAAAATTGGCTGAGGGATAGAAAACAAGAGAGTTGTTGTAATGACTCAGACTTGGGGGTACAGGGCATAATTTCAAAATTTCAAAATTTGCAGATGACACGAAACTTGGAAGTGTAGTAAACAGTGAGGAAGATAGTAATAGACTTCAAGAAGACATGGACAGGCTGGTAGAATGGACGGACACATGGCAGATGAAATTCAACGCAGAGAAGTGCGAGGTGATACATTTTGGTAGGAAGAATGAGGAGAGACCATACACACTAAATGGTACAATTTTAAAGGGGGTGCAAGAACAGAGAGACCTGGGGGTGTTTGTCCACAAATCTCTGAATGTGGCAGGACAGGTTAACAAAGCAGTTAATAAAGCTTATGGGATCCTGGGCTTTATAAATAAGGAAGGACGTGAAGTCTTTGGAGAGGGCATAGAAGAGAATTACTAGAATGGTTCCAGGGATGAGGGATTACTGTCACATGGATAGACTGGATAAGCTGGGGTTGTTCTCCTTGGAGCAGAGAAGGCTAAGAGGAGATTTGATAGAGGCGTTTAAAACCATGAAGGATTTAGGTAGAGTAAATAAAGAGAAACTGTTTCCAATGGCTGAAAGGTCGATAACGAGAGAGCACAGATTTAAGGTGATTGGCAAAAGAACCGGAGGCGACATGAGGAAACCTTGTTTACATAACGAGTGGTTAGGACTTAGAATGCACTGCCTGGTAGGGCGGTGGATACAGATTCAATAGTAGCCTTCAAAAGGGAATTGGATAAATATTTAAAGGAGAAAGAATTGCAGGGATATTGGGAAAGAGTAAGGGAGTGGAAGTAACTGAATTGCTCCGAAAGAGCTGGCGCAGACTCGATGGGCCGAATGGCCTCCTTCTGTGCTGTACTATTTTATGATTCTATGATTCTGTGATTAAGCTGGGTCTCCCTTTTCTTTAAATTTCCCAGGATCTTATGAGAGGTGTTGAAGGATGATGCTCAAAGCAGGCACAGCCATATTAATTAGGTATGAGGGGGCATAGCCGTCATCCTGCTTTATTTTCTTGTTGGAACACAGAGTAGGCATCCATTTAGAGGGACACTTAGAAGAAGGTGGCCATAGGTTCTGCACCTAACTCTGCTATTTTTAAGAATTAATTTTTGAGATGTGGGCCTTGCTGGCAAGGCCAAAATTTATTGCCCTTTCCACGTTACCCTGAGATGGTGGTGTTGGGCCTTCTTCTTGAACAGCTGCACGCAGCATTTTGATGCAATGCTTCCGAGAGCAGTTAAGAGTCACATTGATGTGGGACTGGAATCACATATAGACCAGTCTGGGTAAGGACAGCAGGCTTCCTTTCCTAAAGGATATAGTGAACCAGCTGGGTGTTTACAACAATTTGACAGCTTCACGGTCACTTTTACTGATACCAGCTTTTAACTTCCAGATTTTTTAAAAACTGAATTCAAATTCTCAAATTGTCATGGTGAGGCTTGGACTGACAAAAACTCCTGGATTAGTACTCCAGGCACGCAACCACTGCACTGCTGTACCTTGCATATTCATGAAATTCAACCAAAAAGGTAGATTAAAGAAACAAGAAGTTAAGTTTAAATTTATGATAGTAATATAAATGTAGAATATCCAGGTCTCATGATAAAGAAGGTATCAGACTAGTTTGTTATTTATTGTGGGTTTTTTTTGTAACTACCGATCACCCATAACAAATTGAACTAATTCATGTAAACATACTTCACATCAACATGCACAGCAGAACACCAACCCTGTGCCCCTTTGTGATGCTGCAGACTTTAATAGGATAACATTCTGAGTCTATAAATTATAACAACAATATCATTCAAAGTTTAGGAAGTTACGCAAGATTGAATAGCTATTGCAAAAATAAACACAAAAGAATGCCTTCATGCTTCTCCCTGCTATTGAAACAACAGATGAACAGTTTAGTTTACCTTAGAATAAGCTCTTATATGAATTTAAATATTTCAACAATATTATAACGTACAACAGTGATTTGCATCAACGTTTCGGAGCTTACTAATGGATAAACATCAACAAACACAAGCAAGAGTTATTTGATGCTGGGTAAGCTACTGTTTTCAGGATGCATAGCCATAATGACAAAGCCTCCCAATTTATTAAACTTTAAAAAGCAATGCTGTTCTTTTACTTCAGTAATGTTGACTGTGATGTCTAGGAATTTTCCAATGAAGGATCAGTTCTTTGCTAAACTATTAACTCCGTCACATTGCTGAGGCCAGGTCTTCAAACATATGACTGCCATCCTGGCAACTTTTCTCTCATCTTACTGTTGTCCTTCCCAGCAGGAACATATTTTCTCTCCAACCATCTTTTCATTGGCTGACATCAGGCAACTTTTTGTGATGTTATTTTCCAACAATGATTAGCTTTAGAACCCAGCCATCATCAATGGTCTACAATTGGAACTTAATTCATAAAATCAGTATGAATAGTTCCTGTGTTGACATACATAAAAACATAATTATATATTGTATTTTTTATATAGAAAAATGGTGCATGTTATAAGGGGAATGCTCTTGTAAGCCATGCCCTACAATTATGTTGAAGTATATTTTTTCATTTTGTTGTTTCATTAGTTATCAGTAATAGTATAATACACACCTTAGTCCCGTTTTGCTTGTCTGTTATATTGTTGATTGGCTATGTATATAATGTATGGGGAAGGATTCTAATAAAATTCTTATTTAAAAAAATAAAGTGCCGTTGATCTTTGAATCTGGATTCAAATCCAGTACAGACCGAAGTACTGAAAGCCTTCTTTCTCTGCTGGTTGTAAAGGTTTTATGTGAAATTAGTTTCGGAAGCCTCAATCCAGTTCCCAGTGGGTATGGGTCCACATAGAAAATTTCCCCTAATTTGGCACTAAACCGGTGATGTCAGTTAGAAATTGTTGTGTATTTTGAATGTTGTATTTGAATTGTTCCACATAGCTTACTGTAGTTGTGATGTGCAATGCACTATGGGAAATAGAGTGCATTTAATTGAGAACATTCTTTGGAAAGTCATGGCTGTGAACTGAACTCTGTCTCCTGTGTACTCTTTTAATTGTTATACAAGCAAGGTTATTAAACTCTTGAGATTTAACAAAAGTGGTGACGAGGACGTCTGAACTTACGTGGCTCTGCTGTGCGGAAGATAGTCGGGTTTTACGTGTTTAAAACTGTTATTTTTGCCGTGGACAGTTAAATAAAGTGAGACTGGCTCGAGGATAAAGGAGCTTGCAATGGCGGGAAGACGAGATGGCGTATAAGGTACTAACGACTTGAGGAAGGGGAGGAAAAGCAGTGAGTAAATCGGGAAGGACATTTATTCAACTGTGAAATGATCTGTGAATTGAAGCACTAAATAACTGATCGTGATTTTAGTTGAGTTCAACATTGGAAGGATCCTTAGTGAATGATAATTAGGAGCCTGAGAGAAGGAAAATGGCTGGAATTATCGGTAACATTGGACCGTTTGATGAGAATGTCGAACAATGGAGCTCATACACAGAACAATTTGAATACTTCACACAAGCAAATGACATTGGAGGGAACAAAATAGTACCTACATTGTTAAGTGTGATGGGACCAAAGACTTTCAATCTTTTGCGTACTTTAGTGCATCCAGATAAACCAGGGACTAAACAATATAGTGAAATTGTGGAAATACTAAAAGGGCATTTTTCACCCAAACCCCTAGTCATAGCTGAGAGGTTTAGGTTCCACAGGTGTAACCAGGAAGAAGGAGAAACAGTGACCATGTTTGTAGTTGCACTAAAAAGACTATCAGAGCACTGTGAGTTTAATGACATGCTAACTGATACTATAAGAGACAGGCTAGTGTGTGGTATGAGAACTGAAGCCATACAGAAGAGACTATTAACGGAGAGTAATCTGACTCTACAAAAGGCCATTGAAATCAGTATTTCCATGGAATTGGCAGCTAAGGAAGCTCAACAGTTGGGTGCAGCAGAAAAAGTGCACCAAGTAAGAACAGAGAGCCAAGGGCCATGCTTCCGTTGTGGCAAAACGGGGCATCTTGCGTCTGCATGCTGGTGTGTGGACATGGATTGCCACAGCTGTGGTAAAAAGGGACATATTCAGTGCGCATGCAGAAATAAAAAAGGACACAGAGAAAATGTCAAAGTTGGAAGGAAGAAAAAAAACATTCAGACAAAAGATAAAGAAGCATGTCCGCTCTGTAGAACAGGACAAAACAGAGGCAAGTGACACTTCAGAAGAGGAACTATCACTGAACGTGCTGACTGTAGCTGGGGATTCGCATGGCTACTGGGTCTCACCCTTGCTAGAGGGGCAGCCTGTGCGAATGCAGATCGATACCGGGGCAGCAGTATCTCTTATGTCAGAGACAGTCTACAAAAAGACATTAAAGCACCTTCCACTTCAGCCAGCTAACATAGCGTTAAAGACATATACCGGTGAAAGAGTAACCGTGAGAGGTATCACTGAGGTCACAGTTCAGTTGAATGGACAAACTAGGAAGTTACCACTCTACGTAGTTAAAGGAGACTACCCCTCCCTGCTGGGACGTTCGTGGATGGAGAGAATAAAATTAGACTGGTCATCAGTCTACATGATGTCACACAATGATCCAGGCTTACCCGCCATCTTAAAGAAACATGCAGAAGTCTTTAATGGAGAAATGGGTAGCATGAAAGATATTACTGTGAAGCTTCGTATTAAGCAGGATAGCAAACCCAAGTTCATGAAGGCACGACCCGTACCTTATGCCATCAGACCAAAAGTCGAGTCTGACTTAGAAGCCCTAGTTGAAAGCGGAGTACTAGAACCAGTCAGCGTGAGTGAATGGGCAACGCCCATCGTACCAGTGCTCAAGAAAGGGGGTGGAGTTAGGATATGTGGAGATTTTAAAGTAACTGTTAACCCTGTATTGTCAGCGGAGCAATATCTGCTCCCCCATATTGATGATTTGTTTGCGGGACTTGCTGGAGGCCAGAAGTTTAGTAAAATCGACCTCTGTCAAGCCTACCTGCAAATGCATGTGGATGAACAGTCACGAGAAATGCTGACTATTGTGACGCACAAGGGCCTATTTAGGTATCGTCGACTTCCTTTCGGAATTACATCAGCTCCAGTGCTTTTCCAACGTGCTATGGACCAGATCCTTCGTGGATTGCCTGGAGTCCAGTGCTACTTAGATGATATTGTGGCGGAGACCACATAGGGACAATAACACAATGTATAGCCAATGCTGTTATATGTACCTAAACACAATCACTATGTATAGCAATGTTGTGATATGTACATGCTGGGTTGGGTTATCGGTGCAGGGTCCCTTTAAGAGCGTCGGTAGCATGATGACGTCATGACGTTGGTTGCGTGATGACGTCATAGCCCCTGCACGGGGCTGAGCCCTTCAGACCTCGTGGAGAGTGATTAAAGAAAGACACGTTTTGCTTTTGCTTAAACAAAAGCCTCTGCCTGTTGTTTTCTATCAATCCCAACATTGGTGACCCCGCTGCTCTTTTGGACGATTCCAAAGACCTCATCTGAAATGGCGACGAATGCCATTTCCATCAAATTACCCGAGTTTTGGGAACGACAGGCTGCCATTTGGTTCGCCCAGTCCAAGGCTCAATTTGCACTCCAGGACATCACCGCAGACGACACGGGGTACTACTACGTCGTCTCTGCTCTTGGCAGCTCCACCGCGGCCAGAGTCCTGACCTGCTCAAAAACCCCCCAGAGCTCAACACATATGGTACACTGAAAGCGCACCTCTTACAAACTTTCGGACTCACCGAAGCCGAACGCGCATGCCGGCTTCTCTCTCTACCCAGGCTTGGCGACTCCAAGCCCTCGGAGCTGATGGACCATATGCTGGCCCTCCTGGGCACACACACACCATGCTTCCTCTTCAAGGAACTGTTCCTTCAACGGCTACCAGGTCAGGTACGGTCGGCTTTAGCCAACTCTTCCACTACCGATTTCCGCGACCTGGCCAAGGAGGCCGACAAATTTTTCTCCGCCGGGCAACAGTACTGCGCGGCCACGCGGCGCCCTGCCCCCACTGATACAGCCCAACGGCGGCAACCCTCAAGCGCAGTTCGGCCCCAAAGCCAGGAAGTGCCGGCCCCCGTGCAGTTTTCCCACGTCGAAACAAACTAAAGTCCACTCGTCGGCAGCTATGGCTGTCGGCTGTTCAGGCAGTTTGTTGTTTATTACAGACACCGACTCCGGACGTCGTTTCCTTTGCGACACGGGTGCCCAGGTGAGCGTCCTGCCCGCGTCAACCATAGACATTCAAGGGGGGTACCACGGCCCCATCCTCGAAGCCGCCAATGGCAGTTCCATCCGCACCTTCGGGAAACGGAACGCGGCGCTTTGTTTTGGCGGGCAGCGGTTCACCTGGGACTTTGTCACAGCAAAAGTGTCCACCCCCCTTCTCGGCGCTGACTTCCTCTGCGCCAATGGCCTTTTGGTGGACGTCAAGGACCGACGGCTCATCAACGCGGAAACCTTCAGCTCGCTCCCATGTTCCCTCAGCGGGTCCAGCACGACGCAGTTGTCCAGCGCACTCTCGGCCTCCGACGAGTTTTCCCGCCTCCTCGCCCAGTTCCCGGACCTCATGAAGCCCATGTTCTTATCCGCCACCACAAACACGGGGTAGAACAGCACATCTCGACCACCAGTCCACCCGTCTGCGCCCGCGCTCGGCGCCTCGAACTGGGGAAGCTCGCCATCGCCAAAGCCGAGTTCGACACCATGGAGTGCCTCGGCATCATCCGCCGGTCGAACAGTCCATGGGCTTCGCCCCTCCACATCGCCCCGAAACCAGGTGGTGGTTAGCGCCCGTGCGGAGATTACTGGCGCCTCAACGACGCCCTCCGGGGACCTCTTCAGCCACCCTACGAGGGACCAGTCCGCGTCCTGGAAACCGGGGATAAGACCCTCCTAGTGGATGTCGGCGGTAAGCCGGACTGCATTTCCGTGGACCATCTTACGCTGGCCCACCTGGATCTGGACCGACCCGTTGAGTTGGCACAGCCCCCGAGGCGGGGCCGACCTCCAGTTTCAGCACCTTCAGTCCATCACCGAGCGCCCAAGGTCCCTCTGACGAACCCCCCAGTCCCCGCCCAGGAACTGAGGATCCGTTCCGGCCGTGTGATCCGGCCCCCCCAATGGCTGACATTGCCAGTGCTAGTGAGTTCTGGGGGGAAAGTATGTGGCGGAGACCACATAGGAACAATAACACAATGTATAGCCAATGCTGTTATATGTACCTAAACACAATTCACTATGTATAGCAATGTTGCGATATGTACATGCTGGGCTGGGTTATCGGTGCAGGGTCCCTTTAAGAGCGTCGGTAGCGTGATGACATCATGACGTCGGTTGCATGATGACGTCATAGCCCCTGCATGGGGCTGAGCCCTTCAGACCTCGTGGAGAGTGATTAAAGAAAGACACGTTTTGCCTTTGCTTAAACAAAAGCCTCTGCCTGTTGTTTTCTATCGATCCCAACAATAGCTTAGTTACTGGGTGTGATGACCAAGACCATCTGCGTAACTTGGACGCAACGCTACAGAGACTGAGGGATTATGGACTCAGAGTTCACAGAGATAAATGCGATTTTATTCAGGCATCAGTTGAGTACCTCGGTCATGTGATCGATGCCACAGGCCTTCACAAGGCACCGTCCAAGACCAAGGCAATCGTGGATGCCCCAGCACCTGAAAATATCAGCCAGCTGCATTCTTTTCTAGGGTTACTGAACTACTATGGACGGTTCATACTGAACTTGGCCTCGATGCTGAGGCCGCTGCATTGGTTGCTATGTAAAGACAAGAAGTGGGAATGGACTAACAAGTGCCAGGAGGCGTTCATGACAGCAAAGGACACGCTCCTGAAGTCAGAGGCTTTGATGCATTTTAACCCTTCATTACCAATACAGTTAGCTTGCGATGCATCGTCATATGGTGTGGGAGCGGTCGTTTTTCATATCATGCCAAACGGAGAAGAGAAGCCGATAGCATTCACATCTAGGACTTTGAACAGAGCTGAAACTAACTACGCCCAAATAGAACGAGAAGCACTGAGCATCGTTTTTGGCATTCGCAAGTTTCACCAATATTTGTACGGGAGACAGTTCACCCTACTAACAGATCACCGCCCTCTCACGACCATCTTCGGGCCACATACAGGGATTCCATCACTTGCTGCGAGCAGAATGCAAAGGTGGGCGCTGCTGTTGTCTGCACACACATTTGACATTAGATATCGCAAGTCTGACCTGCACGGCAACGCCGACGGTCTTTCCAGGTTGCCGCTGCCTGTCACCAAGCCTATGACGCATAGCATGGACATCTGCTATTTTAGGCAGGTGGAGAATGCGCCTGTTACTTCGACACAGGTCCGACGAAACACCAGAAACAACCCAGTGTTGTCTGCAGTGCTGGACATTATCATCAGAGGCAAGCTTGACAGCGATGACCCAAACCTGAAACCATATCTCTTAACGAGAAACGAACTGTCGGTACAGTCTGGATGTTTGCTGTGGGGGAGGAGAGTGGTTATTCCACCATCGCTACGGAAACCAGTGTTACAGCAACTACACTCCAGACACTGCGGAATGGTTCGTATGAAAGAAATAGCGAGGAGCTACTTCTGGTGGCTGGGTATGGATGGACAGATTGAGGACAAAGCTAAAACCTGTTCCTCATGTCAGAGAGTTCGTAATGTGCCACAGCTTGCACCTCTTCACTCCTGGGACTTTCCAGAGGAAGCATGGCACTGCATTCATGTAGACTTTGCAGGTCCATTCGAGGAGAGAATGTTCCTGGTGGCTGTTGACGCGCACAGTAAGTGGCCAGAGGTTGTTATAATGAGGTCCACCACTGCTGAGAAGACCATCGAGAAGTTAGGTGAGGTGTTCAGCCGATTTGGACCTCCGATGCAACTTGTCTCAGACAACGGTCCATAGTGGGTGTCACAAGAAATGGCTACATTCCTGCAGGTGAATGGCGTACAACATATCAGGGCAGCACCATACCACCCTGCGACCAATGGTCTAGCTGAGAGGTTTGTTCAGACCATGAAACACTCTCTAAAGGCATCGCAAGGCCAGGGAACACTTCATCAGCACCTGAATAGTTTCCTGTTGAGTTACAGGAACACACCACATGCGACCACAAAAGCATCACCTGCCACTCTACTGCTCAAAAGAGAGCTACGAACCAACTTCGACCTGCTGAAACCGCCAAAGGTGAAAGACGTGGTACAGTATCAGCAGGACAAGCAGATCAAGCGACGTGAACAACGTTCCAAAGACAGAGTCTTCAGTCCAGGTGAACATGTGTTGACACGGAACTACAGTGGTGGACCTAAGTGGGTTCCTGCTACTGTCATTGCACAGACTGGTCCAGTATCCTACACTGTACAGACACCCAAGGACATTGTCTGGAAGAGACACACCGATCAGCTTCTACAAAGTGCAGCAACACCCACTGAACCACCAACAGCAGTTTATCTGCCATTGAGTGACGCTGTGGGTCATCCGCCTTCTACACCGAGAGGCTCACCTTCTGAGGAAGCAGCCGCTTCAGCCCCTATCTCATCAGCAAGGGAGACCTGTATACAGGCACCTCAGCCGCCTACACCTGTGTTGACGTCACCTGTGAGAGACAATGAACTGGAGAGGCAGGTTGACCGCCGGTATCCTACCAGAGAGCGGTGGGCCCCTATACGCAGAATAATCCCCATGGGTATAGCCATGGTTGGAGGAAGTCTACCTCACTCCCAGGTTATTGTGTTTTAAAAATGTTGTGGTTCTATTGGGACATCTAATGTAAGAGGGGAGGAGATGTTGTGTATTTTGAATGTTGTATTTGAATTGTCCCACATAGCTTACCGTAGTTGTGATGTGCAATGCACTATGGGAAATAGAGTGCATTTAATTGAGAAGATTCTCTGGAAAGTCATGGCTGTGAACTGAACTCTGTCTCCTGCATATTTTTTAATTGTTATACAAGCAAGGTTATTAAACTCTTGAGATTTAACAGAAATGCCACCTCTTGGTGTGGGAAACAGAAAAAGTCACACTGATGCAGTAGGAGGTGTTCTTCTGAGACTGAGGCACATTGTTCGGGCAAAGCAGAGCGAGCTTTACCCTGCATCAACTATGTTCCATCTGACCTGGACTGCTTGTTGTTGATACTGGGTGCCTGTCACATTTCAGGATTTTTGATCTTTTGTCTTTATGAAAGGATTTTCAAATGAGTTATGTTTAAGTGTAAAACAAAATGATTTCACACAGGTTTTAAAAATGCCACAGGCTGCAGCCATTGATGTTTGTATTAATACAGGGAAAGCCAGTTTGTGGAATGTCATGGCTCAACTTTTACTTCAAACTTAGCCAGTGAGGTGATTTGTCTCATTCCCGGCCCATTAAATTAGGATGGTACATATTCATTTTGAGGCTAGCAGGAGATGTTTTCTTTAAACCTGCACCCCAAGGGAAGGAGAAGTAACTGTGAATAATTCAGATGGATAGCCCTCCCACTTTCTGGAAACACAGAAACAAAAGAAAAGGAGACACTTGGACAGTCAGTCTCCTAGCTAGAGCAGGGGAAGGGAGATGGGCCTAGGGAGGAAACACCCACTCACTTCAAGCCCGGAGCTGGTAAGGATCAGAAGGCTGACAAGTATGGGAATCGGGGGAACTCTCCACTGGCTGGAGTCATACCTAGCACAAATAAAGGTGTTTGTTGTTGGTGGAGGCCAATCATTTCAGCCACAGGACATCGCTGCAGGAGTTCCTCAGGGCAGTGTCCTAGGTCCAACCATCTTCAGCGGCTTCATCAATGACCTTCCTTCCAACATAAGGTCAGAAGTGGGGATGTTCGCTGATAATTGCACAGTGTTCAGTTCCATTCGCAACTCCCCAGATAATGAAGCAGTTTATACCCGCATGCAGCAAGACCTGGACAACATTCATGCTTGGGCTGATAAGTGGCAAGTAACATTCGTGCCACATAAATGCCAGGCAATGACTATCTCTAACAAAAAAGAGACTAACCACCTCCCCTTGACATTCAACGGCATTACCATTGCCGAATCCCTCACCATCAACATCCTGGGGGTCACCATTGACCAGAAACTTAACTAGACCAGCCACATAAATACTGTGGCTACAAGAGCAGGTCAGAGGCTGAGTATTCTGCAGCGAGTGTCTCACCTCCTGACTCCCCAAAGCCTTTCCACCATCTATAAGGCACAAGTTAGGAGTGTGATGGAATACTCTCCACTTGCCTGGATGAGTGCAGCTCCATAAACACTCGAGAAACTCGACACCATCCAGGACAAAGCAGCCCGCTTGATCGGCACCCCATCCACCACCTTAAACATTCACTCCCTCCACCACCGGCGCACCGTGGCTGCAGTGTGTACCATCTACAAGATGCACTGCAGCAACTCGCCAAGGCTTCTTCGGCAGCACCTCCCAAACCCACGACCTCTTCCACTAGAAGGACAAGGGCAGCAGGTGCATGGGAACACCACCACCTCCAAGTGCCCCTCCAAGTCACACACCATCCTGACTTGGAAATATATCGCCGTTCCTGGGTCAAAATCCTGGTACTCACTCCCTAACAGCACTGTGGGAGTACCTTCACCACAAGGACTGCAGCGGTTCAAGAAGGCGGTTCACCACCACCTTCTCAAGGGCAATTAGGGATGGGCAATATGCCCACATCCCAGGAATGAATAGAAAAAAGAGAAAACTAAGTGATCCCACTGATAGGGATAATGTGGCATATATTTAACATTATTTTTCTTGTTCTCAAGGAGGGTTCTCTTGTTGGTTGAATGAAGGCGAGATTTAATTACATCTGTTACCATGATGATTAACTGCCTATAAAATAAAATGTGAAAAATACAATCTCCAGTTCAGATCACAAGGGGGTCCTGTCCTTACACGAATTAGATAGTAAACAGTATAAGCCTGAACATTAGGGGCCAGAATTTGCTGTTGGTACAACAGCATACTCAGAGTATGCTATCATACTGCCTTTGAAATGGACAGCAAGTTCATGATTTCCACATGTGCAATCCTGAACGTGCGATCTGTCAAGTTCCGAAGTGACAGATGATCCACACCAACATTGAAATCCTAACTGCAGTTGCAGAGTTGGGCTAATTTCCCACCAGCTGCCCAGCAATTATGTATGAACATTTAATGGTTGGTGCAAACAGGCACAGGGCCTGTTTGCACAGCGTAAGGGGACACCTCCTGACAAACCTAAGTAATGTTAAAAGCTATATGAGGCCGGAAATGGAAGTCATAGAGTCACAGAGTTATACAGCACAGGAAGAGGCCTTTCGGCCCATCACGCCCGCGCCAGCCATCAAGCCCTATCTAATCTAATCCCATTTTCCAGCATTTGGTCCGCAGCCTTGTATGCTATGGCATTTCAAGTGCTCATCCAAATGCTTCTTGAATGTTGTGAGGGTTCCTGCCTCTACCACCCTTTCAGGCAGTGAGTTCCAGATTCCAACCACCCTCTGGGTGAAAAAGTTTTTCCTCAAATCCCCTCTAAACCTCCTGCCCCTTACCTTGAACCTATGCCCCCTTGTTATTGACCCCTCTACTAAGGGGAAAAGTTCCTTTCTATCCACCCTATCTATGCCCATCATAATTTTGTATACCTCAATCAGGTCCCCCCTCAACCTTCTCTGCTCCAAGGAAAACAACCCCAGCCTGTCCAGTCTTTACATATGTCCCATAGGATTTTGTCCATGAAAAGTAAAGAACTGCCTTCCAATAGATTTTTGAAGAAAGCAATTCTCAGGTTTTTAAAATGTTTTTGCTGGGAGGAAAGAAATGAAACTGTAGATGCCTTACAAAATGCATTCTGCACACACCCAGACACCAAAATCACAAATGTAGGTTATTTTCACAGTGCTGAAGTGCAAGGACTAACAGTCTCTAATAGTATTGTGTTTGGAAGAAGCGGTTGTCAGAGGAAGTGGTTACTACATTGAGGGTTATACTTTTTTTGTATCTATGTGGAGCATAAGCCAAAAAAAAATCCGTACAGAAAATGGAGGAAAGGCAAAAAGAAAACCCTCATTACTAGAGCCTTCCGGGATTTAATGTGCATACACATCTATGTTATAAATAATGAGAGACCTTCTGTTTGCTGATTGGCACACCGGCCCACATGATCCCAGGTACACGGTGTGCCCCTGGGATCCGCGGGGATCTGCGGGCCACTACGCTGCACTCAACTCTGCAGCGTCTGACAGCAACTTTTCCTTTGGGGCCTCGCAACAGGTAAGTATGCATTCAGTTCGGATGCCGGCGGCGTAATCCTTAATTACGCCGCGACTGCAAAATCCGGGCCCAAATGTTCAGGCCACATAGTGGAGCGATTAGCACTGTTGTATCTGAGAAAGTATCTAAGGCAGGCCTGAAACTTGTAACAGTGCCTGAAATCAGAAATAATTCCATTCTTCAGCACTAACACCCTTCAGTTTGATGAGGACAAAATTCACAAAATATATATGTTTGAGAGTTACAGAATGATCTACGTAAGAGAAATATCAATCGGCAGTGCAATTGGACGGCAATAGTTCAAGTGTAACTGATGATGTCTGTCATGTGAAACAACCCAAACTTTGAGGATACCACACCAACGGAAACATTTCATTGACATAACATCACCTGTAGTCCAAATTCCAGATAGACTGCCTTTTGATTGTAAGCCCAGGTTTGGAAAAGAGATTTCAGTTTTGATAAGGCCAAGATAGACAAATTGAACAGATCCTTTAACCTGTAAAATTTTTCACACTGCATGTTTTGTGTACTACATTTAAAAAAAATAATTGTTGACATACCAGTTTACTCTTTTGCTGCTGGCAATAAATGTTTATAACATTCTGTTATGGATCATTCATCTGACAGGCTGGATATTGTTAGCAGAATTCAAGCCACTAACCTTTTGCCATTCCACACTGAGTCATTAGGAATTCATTATAATGAACAGGTACTAGTAGAGTTGGCCTTGGTAGGTCAGACTTTGTCCATAAAAGGAGTAAAGACTTTTGGGGTTCCCAGACTACTTGGAAGTGTTATGGTAGATGTTGCACTGCAGATTTCATGAGGTAAATTGACAGCTCAAGGCAAAGCTTTTATTCTAGAGCTTCTGTATATTTTTATATTATCTAATAATCATTAACAATGCAACAACACCACAAGCAATGGTTTTGCAACTCATCTTATCACACTGCACCAATTATTACTCAATTGCATATTTTAACTAAACTATTCATCCTATAAAATTTTGGTCAACTCACAATATTATTTAAGGGCCAGAACTTCGGGTCCCCTCGGGTGAGTACGCGCTGGGTACTCACGCGTAGGCCCAATGAAAGTGCCGGTTTCGTACATGCACTGCGCATGCGTGGGAAACCGGAACTTCCGTTCCCTTAAAGGAATGAGTTCACAGGTTGATATACCTATCAATTCAGTTCATGAAAAGCGACGAGTTAAGTTAGTAACTATAGGTTTTTATTGGCTAAATAACAGAGCCCACCCTCGTGGGTGATCGGATCGAACAAGGAGGAATACCAGCCAGCCGACCACCTTTATACCTGGGCAAGCAGGCGGAGCCATGGGCGGAGTCAGCTGTGGTCAGCCCAGGTATAACAGCGTGGCAACAGGTGACCTTGTGTAGTGATACAACAGTGTAAACAGTGATAACCATAGTGTAACGATATAAACAGTGATGACCATAGTGTAACGATAGTGAACGATAAAAGTGGTTTACCACATTCACCCCTTGTTTAAATTTGAGTCCGGCGGGGTGAAGTGTACTACCAGTTCGGGTATGTCAGTCTGTCCGGAGGCCTCGTAAGCCTTTCTGATCGGCGCAGCAGCGGCGGCGGTGGTGCAGTATCCGATGTTAATGCTGGTGTCTGCGTGGTCGGCGAAGGCTCGTGGGGTTCCGGCATGCCGTCTACCTGGGCTGGATTTGGGGGAGTGGTGGGGGGTAACGGTGGTGTCTCAGGGGTGCCCGAGGGTGCGAGGTCTCGTAAGGAGACTGTGTCCTCCCGCCCGTCTGGGTATGCCACATAGGTATACTGGGGGTTGGCGTGCAGGAGGTCCACCCTCTCGACCAGGGGGTCCATTTTATGGGCCCTCACGTGCTTTCGCAGCAAGACGAGCCCCGGAGAAGTCAGCCATGTTGGTAGCGAGGTTCCCGTAGTCGACTTCCTGGGGAAAACAAACATTCGTTCATGGGGGGTGGAGTTAATGGCACTGCAAAGCAGTGACCGGATGGAATGCAGCGCTGCCGGGAGGACTTCCTGCCAGCGAGAGGTTGGGAGGCCCTTAGACTTTAAGGCTAAGAGAACGGCCTTCCAGACAGTCGCGTTCTCTCTTTCCACCTGGCCGTTCCCTCGGGGTTTGTAGCTGGTGGTCCTGCTTGCAGCAATACCTCTCGCTAGTAGGAACTGGCGAAGTTCCTCGCTCATGAAGGATGAGCCCCGGTCGCTATGTATATAGTTTGGGAACCCGAACAAGGCGAAGAGGTCGTTCAGGCATTTGATGACCGTGGTACTGGTCATGTCTGGGCAGGGGAAGGCAAAGGGGAAACGGGAGTACTCATCAATAATGTTGAGGAAGTACACATTACGGTCAGAGGACGGGAGGGGCCCCTTAAAATCGATGCTCAAGCGCTCGAAGGGGCGGGTGGCCTTGATCAGGCTTGCTCTGTCCGGCCTAAAGAAATGCGGTTTGCATTCGGCACAGGTTTGGCAGTTCCTGGTCATGGTCCTGACCTCCTCGATGGAGTAGGGCAGGTTGCGGGCCTTAATGAAGTGGTAAAGTCTGGTGACCCCGGGGTGGCAGAGGTCGTTGTGGAGAGTCTGCAGTCTATCAATTTGCGCGTTGGCGCATGTACTTCGTGATAGAGCATCTGGGGGTTCGTTCAGTTTACCAGGCCGGTACAAGATATCATAATCGTAGGTGGAGAGCTCGATTCTCCACCTCAAGATCTTGTCATTCTTGATTTTGCCCCTCAGCTTGTTATTAAACATAAAAGCGACTGAGCGCTGGTCGGTGAGGAGGGTAAATCGTTTGCCTGCCAGGTAATGCCTCCAGCGTCGTACTGCCTCCACGATCGCCTGGGCCTCCTTCTCGACCGAAGAGTGTCGGATCTCAGGGCCCTGGAGGGTCCTTGAGAAGAAGGCCACAGGTCTCCCCGCCTGGTTAAGGGTTGCAGCTAGGGCGAAGTCGGATGCATCGCTCTCCACTTGGAAAGGGATAGACTCATCCACCGCGTGCATTGTGGCCTTAGCAATGTCTCCCTTTATGAGGGAGAAGGCTGCGCATGCTTCTGCCGTCAGGGGGAAGGAGGTGGACTTCATGAGGGGTCTGGCTTTGTCCGCATAATTGGGCACCCATTGGGCATAGTAGGCGAAGAGCCCCAGGGTTCTCTTCAGTGCCTTTGGACAGTGGGGGAGGGGAAGCTCCATGAGGGGACACATTCTTTCGGGGTCGGGGCCGATGACTCCGTTCTCTACTACGCAGCCGAGGATGGCAAGGCGCGAGGTGTTAAACACACATTTCTCCTTATTGTAGGTGAGGTTCAGCCGTTGGGCCGTACGGAGGAATCTCTCCAGATTAACATCATGGTCCTGCCGGTCGCGGCCGCAGATGGTGACGTTATCTAGATAAGGGAACGTGGCATGCAGCCCGTTCTGGTCAACCATCCGGTCCATCTCCCTTTGGAAGACCGAAACCCCGTTGGTGACGCCGAAGGGAACCCTACGGAAGTGGTAGAGGCGGTCCTCAGGGCGGATAGGGAGTTGGTGATAGGCCGACTTAAGGTCGATGGTAGAGAATACCCGGTACTGTGCAATCTGATTGACCATATCAGATATGCGGGGAAGGGGGTATGCGTCCAGCTGGGTGTACCGGTTTATGGTTTGGCTGTAGTCGATGACCAGGTGGTGTTTATCGCCGGTCTTAACGACTACGACCTGGGCACGCCAGGGGCTGTTGCTTCCCTCGATGATGCCCTCCTTCAGGAGTCGCTGCACCTCGGAGCTAATAAAAGCTCTGTCCCCGGCGCTGTACCGCCTGCTCTTGGTAGCGACGGGTTTACAGTCGCGGGTGAGGTTAGTGAACAGGGAGGGGGGCGGGACCTTGAGGGTGGATAGGCCGCAGGTGGTACGCGGTGGGCGGTTTAAAAGCTGCTGGTTGTAGACTGTGAGTGGGGGGAGGGGTGCACCGTATGCCAAAGTGACACTTTGAAGGTGGGATTGGAAATCCAGCCCTAGTAGGACGGCAGCGCAGAGCTGGGGCAGGACGAGAAGTTTAAAATTTTTATACTCCGTGCCCCTAACCGACAGGGTCACAACACAGTAGCCGCTGATGTCTGTAGAATGGGACCTTGACGCCATCGAGATCCGGTTGCGCGTTGGCCGGACAGTGAGGGAGTAGTGGCTCACCGTGTCTGGATGGATGAAACTCTCCGTGCTTCCGCTGTCGAACAGGCAGGTCGTGGCGTGGCCATTTACTTTGATGTCCATCATGGACTTGGACAGGTGATGCGGGCGAGCTTGGTCAAGTGTGACGGAGGCTAGTGTATGGCTGAGCGAGCTGCTGTAGTCTGCGGGTGAGGCGGTGGCCTGGTCTGGAGACAAGGTGGCGGTCGAGTGTGGTGAACAAAATGGCGGCGCCCACGACGTTGAACAAAATGGCGGAGAAGATGGCCCCCCCCACAACTCACATGAGGCACTGCCGGCGTCGGTGGCCTTGATCAAAGATGGCCGCCCCCACGACTCACACGAGGGGATACTGGCATCTGTGGCCTTGATGAAAGATGGCCGCCGCCCCCACAACTCGCATGAGGCACTGCTGGCGTCTGTGGCTTTCCCCCTGCAGGCCTTCGCGAAGTGGCCTTTCTTGTGGCAGTCGGAGCAGGTCGCGTTTCTTGCAGGGCAGCGCGCCCTCGGGTGTTTCGCCTGGCCACAGAAGAAGCAGCCAGCGGCCCGATCGCGGGGCTCCGATGTCGCAGCCGGTACCGGGGGTGGCGGTCCCGATCAGTTCCGGGACACCGACGATGTGGTAGGTCCCAGAGGCGGCGGTGCGAGGGGTATTGCGGCCGGGGTCGGGCCCGAGTCCCAGGGTCGCGCAGCACAGTACCTGGAGTACGTCTCGAGGTCCCGATGGGCCACTTCCAAGGAGCGAGCGAGGATAGCAGCTGTTTTCAGGTCGAGGTCCTTTGATTCCAGCAGTCTTTGCCGTGAGTAGTCTGACCGAAGGCCTTTCACGAAGGCATCTCGGATGTTTCCATCTGTATGTTCTGCAGCTGTTACGGCTTTAAAGTCACAGTCCCTGCCGAGTATTTGCAGCGCCCGTAAGAAATCATCAACCGACTCTCCTGGCTGTTGCGAGCGGGATCTTAGGAGATGCCTGGCGTACATTGAGTTTACAGGGCTCCGATACTGTTCTTTTAGCAGGTTGAGGGCGTCCTCGTATGTGGCAATGTCCCGGATGAGTGCAAATACTTTAGGGCTCACCTGAGCGGTC